>NC_134841.1:94418510-95719582 GCF_965363235.1 Mytilus galloprovincialis | reverse complement strand
GAATCAACTTAAATTAAGGCTATATACAATATACAATGCAAAATTCACTTTACTACCAACTGATAAATTAAAGCAGTCTTTAATAACCATTCAGTGATTACATGCACTTTGATTATCATTCTAAGGTTATGCCCTTTTACAAATGGAAAAATTGAAGAATTATTTAGTTTCTTAAGTTTGTCTTAACTAAATTGAGTGAAATGTGTATATATAATGCTTATTACCTCTAAACTCTTTAAGTTCAATTTTTGGCAGCTTCACTTTTACAGTTCTTGATTTATGTCCCTTTATATGTGCTAGCGGGGGCATCATCACCTGACCATGACTGTAAAACATTTTAATATTTTATGATGTATTTAAATGAGTAGTTATATAATTATTGTTGCAAACTCCATTAGAAATTTGAAATGAGATCATTTTTATACGACTGCAAAAATTGAAAATTTTTTGGTCGTATATTGGTATCACTTTAGCGTCATCGTCGTCGTCCGAAGGCATTTGGTTTTCGCACTCTAACTTAAGTAAGAGTAAATAAAAATCTTTGAAATTTAAACACAAGGTTTATGACCATAAAAGGAAGGTTGGGATTGATTATGGGTGTTTTGGTCTCAACAGTTTAGGAATTAGGGACCAAAAAGGGCCCAAATAAACATTTTTCTTGGTTTTCGCACAATATCAACTTAGGTTTTAGTTAATAGAAATCTATGATATTTTAACATAGGTCTATGAGCAATAAAGGAAGGTTGGGATTGATTTTGGTAGTTTTAGTCCTAACAGTTTAGGATTTAGGGGCCAAAAACAGGTCCCAAATAAGCATTTTTCTTGGTTTTTGCACAATAACTTTAGTATAAGTTAATAGAAATCTATAAAATTTTAACACAAGGAATATGACCACAAAAGGAAGGTTTGGATTGATTTTGGGAGTTTTGGTCCCAAGGTATTAGGGGCCATAAGGATCCAAAATTAAACTTTGTATGATTTCATAAAAAAATGAATTATTGGGGTTCTTTGATATGCCAAATCTAACTGTGTATTCAGATTCTTAATTTTTGGTCCTGTTTTCAAATTGGTCTACATTTAGGTCCAAAGGGTCCAAAATTAAACTTACCTTGGTTTTAACAAAAATTGAATTCTTGGGGTTCTTTGATATGCTGAATCTAAACATGTACTGTTTTCAAGTTGGTTCTAATCGGTGTCCAAAATAATTATAAAAGTATTGTGCAATAGCACGAAATTTTCAATTGCACAGTATTGCACATAAGCAAAAAATCTTCAATTGCACAGTATTGTGCAATCGGAAGCGGATTTAGGGTAGAGGGGGCCAGGGGGCCCTGGGCCCCCTTTTTGGGAACAAATTTGTTTGCTTATATATAAGGAATCACTGAAGCGTAACTGGAGTGGGCCCCTCTTAGGCAGTCAGTGGGCCCCCACTTATGAAAATTTCTAGATCCGCCAGTGTCAACAGTAAGAAATCTTCAATTGCACAGTATTGCTCAATAGCAAGAAATATCTAATTGCACAATATTGCGCAATAGCAAAAAATTTTCAATTGCACAGTATTGCCAATAGCAAGAAATATTCAATGGTACCGTATTGTTCCGTTTTCAATTTGGTAAAAAATTAAACTTTGTTTCATTTCAACAAAAATTGAACTTATGGGGTTCTTCAATATGCTGAATCTAACCATGTATTTAGATTTTTAATATTTGGGCCCGGTTATCAAATTGGTCGACATTGAGGTCTAAAGGGTCTAAAATTGAACATTATTTGATTTCATCAAAAATTGAATTCTTGGGATTCTATGATATGCTGAATCTAACCATGTATTTAGATTTTGGATATTGGACCATAACAGGTAAATGTCCAATTTAAAAATTTAAAGTTTTTAAGTTGAAGTTCTTAGACCACATTCATTCTGTGTCAGAAACCTATATTGTGTCAATTATTTAATCACAATCCAAATTCAGAGCTGTATCAAGCTTAAATGTTGTGTCCATACTTGCCCCAACTGTTCAGGGTTCGACCTCTGTGGTCGTATAAAGCTGCGCCCTGTGGAGCATCTGGTTGGAATAAGGGAAAGTGGAAGGTGAAAAAAATTGAGGGAGAAAGGGGGGGGATTTTTCTCATTTCAGATTTCATAAATTATAAAGAAAATTACTTCAAGTATTTTTTTTTTGAAAGGATTGATATTCAACAGCTTGGTGAATTGCTCAAAAGAAAAAAAATATTTTAAGTTCATAAGACCACATTCATTCTGTGTAACCTAAGCTGTGTCAACTATTTAATCACAATCCAAATTCCGAGCTCTATCTAGCTTGAATGTTGTGTCCATACTAGTCCCAACCGTTCAGGGTTCGACCTCTTCGGTCGTATAAAGCTGCGCACTGCGGGGCATCTGTTCCATTCATTTGTTTATTTCTTAATTTGTGTGAATTAACATTGTTACAGTAAATGTTAATTAATACACTTTCATACCACAACAAATATTGTAATGGTACATGTATCACTTATATTTGTATCCATATAACAAAACAAAAAATGAAAAGGAATAATTTTGCAATACCTTTTGAATACTATAACTTATTAGATATTTAGACATATTAAGACTAATCAAGTAGATGTTTATAATATCTGCTTGACATGCTTGAAATTCTATCAGATTACTTTTGGAGCAGTTATGAGTCTTTGGAGCATGCTCACAAAGGTTCTTTTGGTGAAATCATTTTCATATTGGTCAAAATTTTTCTTTACTTCGACCAGCTTTGGAGGAGATATAATCAAAGAATTGATATAAATCAGCACAGAGGTTTACTTCCTAGCTCATTTAGCCCCAAGCATCATGTCAGGTATTGTCATTACTAAAAACCAATAAATGTATTCTAATCTGACGAACAACTCGACATTTTAACAAAAAAAAATTACTAATGATACTGACGATCCACCACAAAGTAATATAAATAGAACCATACCAATAGTAAGCAAATACATATAAAAAAGATGTGGTATGATTGCCAATGAGACAATTCTCCACAAGAGACCAAATCGACACAGAAATTAACAACTACAGGTCACTGTACGGCCATAAACAATGAGCAAAGCCAATACCGCATAATCAGCTATAAAAGGCCCCAAAATGACAATATAAAACAATCCAAACGCGAAAACTAATGGCCTTATTTATGTTAAAAAAAATAAACAGAAAACTAATATGTAACACTTAAATAAACGACAACCACTGAGTTACAGGCTCCTTATATCATGTTCTCAAATCTAGATACCATCTCCCATTTAGAAAAAAAAAAAAAAAACCACGTGAAAAAATGAACCTATTATATGTTGCTCTCCTAGCTACAAAATGTATCCTAAGTCAAAGATGTAGAACATATTCTATCATAACCATTTGGTGGCTAATGTAATTACTGTCTCCTCCATGTCTGTCTTGAAAAAATATTAAATAAATAACACTCCTAATGCTCAGGTCGGTTGTCACCGTGCAACACAGTCAAAAACACCATATAGGAAAAACATAGAACTCCTTTTGTCATAAGACACTGTGAAACACCCAAACATACTATCCACACTCATCTGTGTCCACACTTGTATCATTAAACAAAAAAATATTACATTGTATTAAGTGTATGAATCCGCAAAGGTCCCCTGTCGAAAACTTTTAGCCAACGTTTAACGTTATTAACTTCGGTATTCGTTGTAGAAAACAACGAAAAATAATGTGTGATGATTTTCAGAACGGAAAAAGAAGCCAGTATGATAAATTCTAAATAAAAAAGAAAATATTCTAAGCTTTAAATTGTATTTTTATCGATTAGTATCGCATATCGATGTTTTGGATGGATTTCTACCAAAATGTCACAATAAAATCTGATTTGCACGGCATTCATTCAGGCAACAACCTTGATTATATCATTAAACAAAAAACTGTTACATTTTATTAATTAACTGCATTGTTATTGGACTTAATATGATGAAAACTGCCTATGCAATATAATGTGTAAACCCGGCCAATACAGAATAACTCGGCCTATATAGATTATTTGACACAAGTGCAGGATTTCGGAACGTCTCTAGATTTTAAGATAAGATAAAGATAAAGATATTTTATTTCCTAATCATAGGGCTCATAACAAGCATGTAATCACATAAAGTAAAAATAAAAAGCCTTTCTTTCCCACTCGCAAACACTCAAATATGCATTCTGATTAAGGATGATTGATTTAACAGCACAACATGTAAATGAAAAATGAAATACAGTAAAAATACAGATACAAATGTATTCTTTTTTTAATTTTATGAGGAGAGTCAGTTGCCTACATTGTATTTATGGAACGAAGGATAACTCTTACTGCCCAGAAAAGAAACCAATTCAAGTATAATGTGACAATGAACTGGTGAAGACTATAAATAAGTTTTATAAGTTTCAGTTAAGAAAATATTTAGTTTCTCAATGTGTAAAATGAGGATTGTAATTCACATAATTTAGAGTTAAAATGAAGGCTATCGTTTGACATGAACCAAATAAGCAGATTACTATCGGATATTTCGGATAAATATGGGTATTTTGTAAAGAGTTCATCCAGAAAGGTTTTTCTTTCCTTATTATAAAGAGTACATTTAAATAAAAAATGTTCTTCTTCTTCATTGAACAAAACTGGCATGTTCTCTCTGATCTTGGCAGTGTAATATTTTTTCCATGTTCATCAATTTTTCGTTCGTAACGGCCTTTCTCTATGCGGAGACAATGATTGCTTATTCTAAATCTAGTAAGTATAACTCTCTTATCTCTCTTCTTAATATTATTTACTAAAGTAATCTTCAAAAGTGAAATTATGTTTAAATTTAAAGTAGTTGCTCAATTTACTGTGATCATCTTTTTTATTAAGTCTTTTTGATGGCTCCAATATGTTAAAAAATCAGTTTTGATACATTTTCTAAGTAAAATTTTGAATTTATTTTTACTGAGTTTTTACAAAGCGCTAAATTTAAACCAAGTTTTTCACTAAAAAACTTTATTTACATACCATGATTGATTAGCCACAGCTTTATCAGAGGAGCTTTCAATATAAGCATCACTTAAGAGATCAGTGGGCGAGTTTTCAAGGGGGTGCCAATACATAAACATTTGAATTACTATGTTTATATATAAAGGAAATCTACCTAGCTCTGATATAACTCCAATATTTGTTGCAATTTTTGGAGCTACCAAGAACATACTTGCAAAATTTAAGATTTAATTTATCAGTTTCCGAATCTTTGAAGATTTCAAAAAGATGCATGGCTCTTCTTTTTGGAGTCAAATTTAACATACCCCATATTTCACAGCCATATAAAGCTATTGGTTTAATGGTGTGATCAAATATATGAAGTAAAGTCTTAATAGATGAAGAACATGACTTTATGTTTTTATAAAATTTAAAAGAAACCTGTAGTCCTTTATCATATAGGTTTTTTCTAGCTGCATTAATTTTTCCAGTATAAGTAAGAACTAATCCTGAGTATTTATAGAATTTCACACACTCTATTTTGTTTGCACCTACATTAAATTCACCTGCCAGTAGTCTCCCATTTTTATTAAAGATTATAATTTGTGTTTTCTTTGTGTTTATTTCAAGACACCAGTCATTAACAATATTGGATACATAAAGTATTGAGTTGGGTTTGTAACCCCTTTTCATTATCTGAAAAATAACACCAGATCATCCGCATAGAGAAGGCAAGGTACACATTTATTATTTAATTGTAAACAGTCACAGTTGTCCTCTAAAGCTTTGGGCAAATCGTTTATGAAAAATTTAATATGATACCAACGTGAAGCACTTTTCAAAGGCTTTACGAAAGTCCACAAAATAGGTATATAGTTTTTTGCTACCACAATTTAAATATTTATCAATAATGCATTTTTGAACGAAGACATGGTCTGAAGTCCTGGATTTCTTATAAAAACCCAATTTGAGTTTGATGTATAATCCCGTTTTCAGACAAAAAATTATCAAGTCTGGTGTTTAAAATAATGTTAAACAGTTTGCCAATACTATTATTAATTACTATGCCTCTATAGTTTTCAGGTTTATTGGGATATTTAAATTTGTACAAAGGGCATATAAAACTGTGAGACCAAGACTTCGGATAGTGACCACATCTAAATATTGCATTGAAAAGTTTTAGAAAACATGGGACCATGTGGGATTGTGACACTTTCAGCATTTCATTACTTATGTTGTCCAATCCAGGACTCTTTCCAGATTTAAGATTTTTCAAAGCCTTTTGTAATTCAGACAAAGACATTTCAAAATCAAGTGGAATAAAACTTCCAACATTTTTTTCTAATTTCTTTAGTTTTTCTGTAATTTTGTTTACTTTGTTTGACAGATTTGGAGAAACAGATGCCAAATTAGAAAAATATTTGAACCAATTATCTCCATCTATATTGTTTGTGTTATTATTTTGTTGTTCATCTCTTAAGGAGTTTACCAGAGACCAGTATTCTTTTGGATTTTCGGTTTCAAAATTGTCCAGGCGATCTAAGATAAGCTGTTTGAATTCTTTTTTCATTTTCTCCTCAGTTTTGAGTATTGTTTATTTGTCTTAAAAAAAAAGAGCCCCGTAGGATTGGGTCTTTAGGAAATTTTGACATTAAATCGCCTTTTTCTGTGACAAATTTTTTAAGATGTTCCAAATCTTGATCAAACCCTTTTTTATTATTTTCTATGAATTTTCATTTTTTTCTGTCTCAAGGATGCTTTACATACTTTATCAAAAATCGTGTGGACTTTTACTGGTGTATAAATCAATGTTTTCTGGAGTTCCAGCTTTTCATTCATAAAACTTTTAATTTCATTTTGAATAGCAGGATTACAAAATGTTTCTTGAAATTTAATAATACTTTCATGGTTCCATATATATCTTGTTGGAAAATCAATTGATCCTTTTTGCTTGCGTTCTATTTCAAAGTTGGCTAAGATTTTTAAAGATATTTTACAATGGCAGTCTGATAAACATGGAATGAATTCATTTACATTCATATATAATAATTGTGACAACAATGATTATTCTGTTACACCGTTCCGTAATTTATATAGCTCGTTTGATTATATTCTTAATCTCTTTATGTGTTCCAGTCTAGGATTATTATTCATCTTTAACCTTATAAGAACGTTAAAACATCGTACCGTCGCTACCTTTCCCTCTCTCACACGTATCCATTACAGAAAAACTGCAAGGTCATTACAATCACGAGGAACATTTCGTCGAGACGTCATCTTGAACACAATTCGTGGCTAACCACAGAGTGAGTTAATTATATGACATTTGTTATGATATTGTAATTATTATGTTTATTTATGTTGGCCTAATTTGTGTTGTATGGCCTGATAGTTGTTTACCAAATAATCTTATAACTGTGCAGTTTATGAATGATTGGAACTTTCTAGAATGATCCTGATAAAAGATGCGTAATTTAAACTTCTACGTTATTCCAGAAACTTCCGTTGTAACTTTCCAGGATTTTTCACAATGTTCCATTATAGAGTGTTCTAGAATTTTCCATGACAACACTATATATACAGACACTAAAGTTAAACTCTCATAATTAAACTTGGACATAGACATTGATAGACATTAGTATTCACAGCATTTGGATTGACACTTTTATTCTACAAACAACATCATACTGGATTGTGACATTAGTAGTGAACGTAATATTCAAATTGGATTCCGAAAGATTTCCGGATACAGATAAAGATAACAGATTGGACTCATATTTTGACAGTTAAGTTAACAGTAATATTTGTGTAATATCTTTTGTAAACATTTGTATAATAAATCTGGTTAATTTTTATAATTGATTTGTGTCTTTTGTTGGCTACAATTTAAAGGCGATTTCTGGCCGTAACAGAAATTGGGGGCTCGTCCGGGATCTTAAAAATATTTTATTCAAAATTTGTTTAATATTTTTATTATAACTAGCCAACAAAATTCTACAAAATGGCATTTGATGCTGGTAAATTTTTGAAAACGCCAGACCTGGAGAGTTTTGATAATTTAAAGAAAGAGGAATTAGTGTTGCTAGCTAAACAACTGAAATTAGTTTTTAAAGTATCTATGAGAAAACAAATTATAAAAAATTTGGTTATAGACAAACTAGTTGACGCAGAAATTTTAGGTGAAGAGGCTCTTGAACTTAAGGTCGAAAATGTTGACGCCTTTAAATTAAAACAGCTTGAATTAGAACATGAACTTAGATTAAAAGAACTGGAAATGAAGGAAAGATTGGAAATGGATAAACAAGAAAAAGAAAAAGAAGATGAATTCAAATTAAAACAAGATGAACTTAAATTAAAACAGGCAGAACTTGAAATGAGGGAAAGGCTAGAGATGGAAAAACTGAAAATTGAAATGGTCAAAGAAGAAAGCAACACTAAAGTCCAGCCAAAATCAGATTATTTTGATGCAGCAAAAAATATACGTTTGGTTCCAAAATTTTGTGAAAAAACAGTCGATAAATATTTTCCACAGTTTGAGAAAATTGCTAATAATTTGAAATGGCCAATGCCTTATTGGACTACCATGCTGCAAGGGTAAGGCCGCTGAAATATACGCTGCACTTCCATCAGAAAAAAGTTCTAATTATGACACGGTGAAACAGGAAGTTTTGAAAGCCTATGAGCTAGTACCAGAAGCATATAGACAGAAATTTAGATCTTATAAAAAGTTTGATTCGCAAACCTATGTGGAATTTGCTCGGGAAAAAGAAGATCTATTTGATAAATGGCTTACTTCAAAGAAAACAGATAACAATTTTGATAACCTAAGACAATTGATGTTATTAGAAGAGTTCAAACAATGTGTTCATTTAGACTTAAAAACACATTTAGACGACAAAACTGTTGAGTCAATACATGATGCAGCTGTTATTTCAGATAATTATACTCTTTCACATAAAAGAAGTTTCAAGGGTCAAAATGTTAATACTTCCAGTGGAAATTAAAAAAATCAAAGCACTGAGCATACTGATAGTAAGCCTGTTCCACAGAATAAGAGTCAGTCCAGTTATAATATGTCTAGTCCAAAATTTGATACTTTTGAGAAGAAGTCACTGATTGTGCTTATTGCAAGAAAAATGGTCACCTGATGGCTGATTGTTTTAGACTCCAGAAGAAGAATGAACGAGATAATAAGCCGAAGTCCAGTGCGTGTACGACGCCTTATATTACCAGTACGTTGGAATGTCCTGCGAGTCAGGCTTTTAAGTCCAGTTTTTGTGATTACATGGAGGAATATAAACCCTTTATGTCTGATTTATTTCTATTGTTAATGATACCACTCTTCAGCCTATTAAGATTTTACGGGACACTGGAGCTTCTCAGTCTTTATTGTTAGAAGGTGTGTTGCCTTTGTCCGAGAAGACTTCTGTTGGTGCCTCCGTTTTGTTACAAGGTGTAGAGTTAGGTTGTATAGATGTTCCTCTCCATCGTATTTATCTGAAGTCAGATTTGATAACTGGACCAGTTATTGTAGGTGTTCGTCCTAATCTCCCTGTAGAGGGTGTTACATTATTGCTAGGAAATGATCTAGCTAGGAACAAAGTGGTTGCTGAACCAATTGTTACCAGTGAACCAGTGGTGGATGTTAAATCACCTGAAGATGATGCTGAATTGTATCCAGCTTGTGTTGTTACTAGGGCGATGACTAGAAAACAACAAGATGATAATTTGCAAGAAGACCAGTTTGATTACATGGACCTTTCTGACACTTTCCTAGCTGACATTGAAGGTCCTGGTAGCTCAGAAAAGGCCATAATAAGACCACCTAGTGTTAACAAGAATGTTATTATGCCATGGCCAAACGTAAACAGCCATTCATTAGACCGAAAGAATTTATTTGAAGAACAACATAAAGACCCTGAGGTTCTTCAGCTCAGCCAGAGAGCTCAACCACAGGAGGAAGCAGACAAAGTGGCCGAATGCTATTACCATCAAGACGGCATTTTAATGAGGAAGTGGAGGCCTCCTGATGCTACCCCAGAGGAGGAATGGAGAGTGGTATACCAAGTGGTGGTGCCTTAAGTTTATAGGCAAGAAATTATTGGTCTTGCCCATGACACCCCCTTGGCTTGACACTTAGGTATAAGGAAGACTTGCCTTAAGATCTTGCAGCATTTCTACTGGCCCAGACTTCGAAATAATGTCGCAGAATACTGCAAATCATGTCATATATGCCAGGTTGTTGGTAAGCCTAACCAGAAAATACCACCAGCACCACTTCTGCCTATTCCAGCCTTTGACGAACCTTTCAGCAGAGTTCTGATTGACTGCGTTGGACCTTTACCAAAGACCAAAACTGGAAATGCGTATTTATTGACAATCATGTGTACATCCACTCGCTTTCCTGAGGCTATTCCGCTAAGAAATATCAAGACACCTACTATTGTCAAAGCACTTATCAAATTTTTCACATTAGTAGGACTTCCTAAGTCTATACAGTCCGACCAGGGATCAAATTTCATGTCAGGTTTATTTCAGCAAGTCGTGTACCAGTTAGGGATTGCTCAGTACAGATCAAGTGCTTATCATCCAGAATCTCAAGGTGCCTTAGAACGTTTTCATCAAACATTGAAGAACATGATTAGAACTTTTTGTCTTCAATTTGACAGAGACTGGGATGATGGAGTTCACTTTCTACTTTTTGCGGTTCGAGAGGCTGTTCAAGAATCCCTTGGATTTAGTCCCTTTGAGTTGGTATTTGTCATACTGTAAGGGGACCGTTAAAATTGATTAAGGAAAAGTGGCTTACTGAACATACTGACTTGAATCTTTTAGACTATGTATCTAGATTTAAAGAAAAATTGTTTACTGCTTGTCAAATTGCTCAGAAAAACTTAAAAAATGTACAGAACAAGATGAAAATATGGTATGATAAAGATGCC
The DNA here is from genome assembly GCF_965363235.1 of Mytilus galloprovincialis. Classification (NCBI taxonomy): domain Eukaryota; kingdom Metazoa; phylum Mollusca; class Bivalvia; order Mytilida; family Mytilidae; genus Mytilus; species Mytilus galloprovincialis. The sequence continues at coordinate 95,708,643 of NC_134841.1, read as the reverse complement.
AGGGACAGAATTTTTGAGCCTGGTGATAAGATACTTGTATTTCTGCCAGTCCCTGGACATCCTTTACAGGCTAAGTATTGTGGTCCTTATACAATAGAGAGTAAAATTAATGATTTGAATTATATTGTAAAAACTCCAGGTCGGCGCAAACAAAATAGAGTGTGTCATATTAATATGTTAAAACCATATTTTGAGCGTACTAATGTATGTGATAGTAAACCAGTTGCCACTTTAGGCATGGTTCAATTTGAGAACAATCATGACAAACCAGATGTAATTGAACAACCTTTTAGTTCTAAATCTATGGAAGAGACAGTTAGATTGAAAAATTCAGAAATTTTGTCAAATTTAGACTCAAAAGTTGCACATCTGTCTTTTGATCGTAGAGAAGAAATAAAAACTTTGGTATTTTCTTTTAAAAATCTTTTTCCAGATGTGCCAAACAAAACCACTTCTGTTTGTCATGATGTTGATGTAGGAGATGCTTCTCCAATTAAGCAACATCCTTACCGGCTCAATCCACTCAAACTTGAAGTTATGAGAAAAGAAATTAAATATATGCTTGACAATGATATTATTGAGCCGAGTAACAGTGAATGGAGCTCTCCTTGTCTCCTTGTGCCAAAACCAGATAAAACCTATCCTTTCGTGACTGATTTCAGAAAAGTAAATTCAGTCTCAAAATCTGATTCCTATCCGATTCCAAGGATAGACGATTGTATTGACAATATTGGTCAAGCCAAATTTGTGAGTAAATTTGATTTATTGAAAGGTTATTGGCAAGTTCCATTGACACAGAGAGCTCGTGAAATATCAGCTTTTGTTACACCAGATGGCTTATTTCAATATACTGTAATGCCGTTTGGCATGAAAAGTGCACCAGCTACATTTCAAAGAATGATCAATAATGTTATAAAAGATTTAGACTGTTGTTATGCTTATATTGATGATCTTATTGTATGTAGTGATAGCTGGGAACAGCATTTAAAACATTTGTTTGATACTTTTGATAGATTGTCACAATCAAATTTGACTGTTAATCTTGGTAAAAGTGAATTTTGTCAGGCCACTGTTGATTATTTAGGGCATACAGTTGGCCAAGGTCAAGTAAAACCTATTATGGCTAAAGTGGGAGCTATTTCCAAATTTCCACCTCCTACAAATAGAAAGCAACTTATGAGATATTTAGGCATGACTGGATTTTACAGAAAATTTTGTTCAAATTTTGCTACTGTTGTTCAACCATTGACTCATCTTTTACGGAAAGATTCTAAATTTATCTGGAGTGAAAATTGTCAAAAAGCTTTTGAAAATAGCAAATCACTTTTAATTAATAGTCCAGTTCTGATTACTCCAGACTTTGAAAAACAATTTAAACTTGCCGTTGAGCAAGCGATGTAGGAATAGGAGCTGTTTTATATCAAGAGACAGATGATAATGTTGAAAAACCTATATCATATTTTTCTAAGAAATTAGATAAACATCAGAAAAATTATTCAACTATTGAAAAAGAGTGTTTTGCAATGTTGTCAGCACTTCAACATTTTGATGTATATTTGAATCCCACTGTATATCCTATTCTTGTTTATACTGATCATAATCCTCTCACCTTCATGCATAAAATGAGAAACAAGAATCAGAGGTTGACTAGGTGGAGTTTATTGTTACAGGAATATGATGTAATTGTAAAACATATTAAGGGTAAAGATAATGTAATAGCTGATGCTTTATCTAGAGCTTATTAAATCACTTTGTATATATTATGTATTTTTGTTCATATTGTTCATGATAAGTTTTTGTTACACTAAAACTTCTTTTAAGGGGGGAGGTGTTATGATATTGTAATTGTTATGTTTATTTATGTTGGCCTAATTTGTGTTGTATGGCCTGATAGTTGTTTACCAAATAATCTTATAACTGTGCAGTTTATGAATGATTGGAACTTTCTAGAATGATCCTGATAAAAGATGCGTAATTTAAACTTCTACGTTATTCCAGAAACTTCCGTTGTAACTTTCCAGGATTTTTCACAATGTTCCATTATAGAGTGTTCTAGAATTTTCCATGACAACACTATATATACAGACACTAAAGTTAAACTCTCATAATTAAACTTGGACATAGACATTGATAGACATTAGTATTCACAGCATTTGGATTGACACTTTTATTCTACAAACAACATCATACTGGATTGTGACATTAGTAGTGAACGTAATATTCAAATTGGATTCCGAAAGATTTCCGGATACAGATAAAGATAACAGATTGGACTCATATTTTGACAGTTAAGTTAACAGTAATATTTGTGTAATATCTTTTGTAAACATTTGTATAATAAATCTGGTTAATTTTTATAATTGATTTGTGTCTTTTGTTGGCTACAATTTAAAGGCGATTTCTGGCCGTAACACATTGTATTTAAAGCCTTCAAATTGCCTTTCGTATAATTGAACCTTTTCTCCTTGAAATACTGGAAATGTAACCGTTCTTGAAAGTACAACATTTTGTCGGATTCAACGGACTGTGCAATCAATTATTTTGGACATTTCATACACTAGAAACATTAATTCAACACATTGTAAAATTGTATTGTATTTTTTTTTACAGCTTTTTACCATTTGTTAGATTGGTTTGAGAATAAATTGTCAGCACCTGATATTCTTATTGCTTGAGCCCAATCGTCGGTTATACTTAATGGTCAGGCCATTACAATGATTATGAGACTATAATATAATCGACTGCACTACATTCATTCGGTTTAAAACATGTATAAGTACCATTAACATTACCACAACATCTACCATTAACAATTCTTAATTGGTTACATATGCATAAATCAAGCAATTCTCTTCCTCTTGTATCAATAATATCATCCTGACTGACTCTCCCCTCAGTAACATAATCTACATCATACATATTATCAGTTATAGGCATGTGTTTGACATAATTATTTATTATTAGGTCTGGTTCTGATCCTGTGCGTGAATTAAGGTCACACAAGATATTTCCTTTTTTACTGTATTTTTCAATTATATCTTTTTCAATTATTTCAAAAATATTGACTGTGCTTTTTGGCTCATAATAAATCAGACATAGAATGAAATTCAAAACAGTGTAGCTGTGGCCATTGGTTGACACATTAAAATCACCCATTGACTGGGACAATTTACGTGAACGTTTGTCTGTAACGACCACTGTTCACGACGTACCTACGATAGACATTTAAACTGTGGGGTCACCAAAGGTTTCTTAACGCCTTTAATTATAAGATAATTCGAAAAATTAATCAGGAATAACCTTTGTGTTTTGATTTATATAATTGATATAAATCAAAATATCGTGTTATTTCTGATTAATTTTTCGAATTACTTTATTTAGGTGTTGAGAACCTTTGGTGACCCCATAGTTTAAGTGTCTTTAAAAAGTACATAGTGAGCATTGGTCGTTACATACAAACGTTCACCTAAATTGTCCCAGTCAATGGATGATTTTAATGTGTCAATCAATGGCCACAGCTACACTGTTTTGAATTTCATTCTATTGTGTTAATCCTATTTTCTATGTTATTCCTGTGTAGCATCGAGTAGTTTATACTTTGAAGAGTTCGTACACATCTTTTACTACTGAATATATCACGAGGAATCGTTGATATATTATATTTACGGTTAAGTGTATTTCATAGGAAGAACACACTTATCGCTGTTTGGAAATCTGTTCCGCATGACCTGAGAATCTGTAGAGCTTAAACTTTCGATGTCATACAATAATCACTTACAAATGTGACGTTATATATGTTTTCTATAATGACGTCACAATTATACGCGATCTTTTATGAGACAAGAAACTATTTCCATTGTTGATGACGTTGATTTTTATGCAGTTAAGCTGCATTATGCGAGCACCCTAGATTTGTGTTCTACCCAATAAATCCTGAAATACTTGCCATTGTTATTATCTAGCTTGCTACTATGTTATATATAACTAATTGAACACTTTTTTAATACTTTTTATTCTGGATTACAAAAAAAATGACCAGAAAAACCTTAAATGATCGTCGATTTATCCAAAAGTTTTAAAGTTACACATAGGAAGTAGTGCTTATTAAGAATCCTTGTGTAGTTCATTATGACTTGTGCTTTTAGCTAAGATATCAAAGAACAATTGTATGAAATATTTAATCGCCGAAAATCTTTTAAGACAAGAGGTTTAGATTTCCCAAATGACAAAAGTCGTAGGAATATTGTTTGTCATCAATACGTAGTACAACTACGTCAGTAGTCTATTATATAATAAGTTCAACAGTTCATGTTGTTGGCGGCAATTTCGAATTAGAAAAAGAAATTTTCGTAGCTTTTCGATTTGGAGGCAGGTGTGCAAATTAGCGGTGGTCCGAGATCCGCGATCTTCCACTTTTGCAAGCGGAATTTCGACTAGGATAGTTGGTTTCTAGCTACGCCCGACGTAGTCACCTTACATTTGAAAGAAAATAAGAAATTACTTTGCAAACCTTTTCACCATGTTCACCAAAGTCTCCAATTAAACGAGCTAAAAACTTATTTTTATCATTATTATTCATGACGGCGATGTTCATTTTGTTCAACCGCTAGCTTTATACAGAAAATCGCCGACAAATATTGTATAAATTCGAGTAAAATCGTACCTGATTGACAAAAACAACATTGCGAACACATAACAATGGCGGCCGTGAAGACAAAATTTTACAAAATCGGATCCGATTCCGGAAGCGGATAAGGGTAATTCCGGGTTTGGCGATCATTTACAAAATAAATCCAAGCAGGTGAAAAAATACATCTATGCATGGTAAATGAATATAAACACTAGTATTGTAAACCAAAAGATATATGTAAAAGAAAGAAAAAGCAGAAAAATATTTTATTCAGAAACTCAAAATTACTTTTTGACAAATTTTAATTTAAAAATCCAATACAACGTGACAGCTGGGAACAGTATATCTAACAATATACATGTTCATGGTCACAGTCTAAATTTTCTTTATAAATGATAAATGATGATAATGCATGTGAGATGCTTTTATAGTGTAAACATATTACTGCAATTTCGAGGGGTTATTTGTTTTTTCTCAATTTTGAAGGGTCAATTATTAAAGTAGCTGAAAGTTTCATTCTTTATTTTCACAAATAATGCAACTATATTATATTTTCCTTAATGTAAGTAAATCATATGATATATAGGTGGCATTCTTTGAGCCACTCTACCCCCTCCTGTTTGATAACTTGGAAACGGTCGAGCTCCCCACCCCTAAACCATAAGAGGGGCAGATCCAGGATTTTAGGTTAGGAGGGGCGCAAACTTAAATTTTCGCCGAGCAGAGCGAGGCTAAAAAAAATTGAGGTAAAATTATCGGAATATTCTTTATTAAGCTGAGAACAACCCATGCTTTGCACATTTAAAAGGGTGCAAGCCCGCAACCCTCCCCCGTCTGAATCCACCCCTGCATATATTCAAGTATAGGACAATATAATAAATAAAAAATGAAATATAGGGGGAGTCCCTGGAGTTATCCGACCCTCTCCTGTTTGAGAACTTGGAAACGATCGAGATCCACACCCCTTAACCATATATATTCATGTTTGTGACAATATGAAAAATCAAATGAAATATAGGAAGAGTCCCTGAGGTCACTGTTCACCCTCCTGTTTGAGAACTTGGAAATGGTCAAGATCCTTACCCCTAAACCATATATACTCATGTATGGGACAATATAACAAATCAAATGAAATATAGGGGAAGTCCCTGTGGTCATCCGAACCCTCCTGTTTGAGAACTTGGAAACGGTCGAGATTCCCACACCAAAACAATATATATTCATGTATGGATCAATATAACTAATTAAATGAAATATAGGGGGAGTCCCTTGGGTCACCCTACCATTCCTGTTTGAAAACTTGGAAACCAATGAGATCCCTACCCCTATACCATATATATTCATGTATGGGACAATATAACAAATAAAATGAAATGTATGGAAGTCCCTAGGGTCACCCTACCCATAGTGGCGGATCCAGAAATTTCCATAAGTGGGGCCCACTGACTGACCTAAGAGGGGCCCGCTCCAGTCACGCTTCAGTGATTCCCTATATAAGCAACCAATTTTTTTTCCAAAAAGGGGGGGGGGGCGGGCCCCCTGCCCCCTAAATCCTCTGCATACCCCTACCTGTTTGAGAACTTGAAAACCGATGAGATCCCCACCCCTAAATTATATATATTCATATAAATGGGACAAAATAACAAATCATTTACATTTACTATGGGCAGGTCAGTCAGACCTCACCTTTGATCCCTGTTGTAGTGAACATTTGTCTGATTCGTGTCTCATAACTTTTGTACTATAGAACACAAACTCAGTTTTCTTTCCAGGGAAACCAGTCCATTCATACTATTACATGTTCATACTAAGTCAAATTGAACTTCTAGCAGTCAAATAAAACCAAGGTTAACTACCAAGTAGAACAACTGCAATCATTGGGAACTTGTACCACTGCAGACTCACCATAAAAAATATACATTGATATATGCATTGCTTTTGAAACCTTGATAAGATATAAATTATTTGCCTTGATAAATAAATCATTAGATAAACATGAATGTACTATATATGAATGTTTAATGTTGAGGCAACATTGCCACAGTTTTCATAATTACGGTTGCCTTGGTTTTTGGTTAACTGCCTTCAGCGCTTACAGCGCTTTGATTTTACCTTTTTTTTCTGCACCAGCAGATTCATAATTTCAATATTTTTACGGACTTTACTGTTTTTCTGATTGTGTTTCAATTTTCATTTCTTGTATTTATTTACTTAAATCTCCATCTGCTACTGAACACAAGAAAGCTGTTACGAAAGTTTTTTTTCAATCTTTTGGACGCACGGACAGAATGATGGAATAATAAACGGATTGGTCAATTGACCTATTTTCACCTATAGCTTTGCAGGTAAAAATATTTTACAATATTGTTTCCAATTCAGCAGAAGTGTGCACAAAACATGTAGTTATAATACCACCATTGATTTTCCTCTATGAGCCCTTGTTGAATGTGCACTTTTCAAAAACATGTGCACAATTTATCTTTATTTCAAATAAAGAAATATTTGGTACGAGTCAAGTTTTATTCTGTCCAGTATTACAGACAAAATTTTACATATCATTTCATTGCATATAAGATAGTAACCATCACTTGACGTTAACTAATCATGTTTTGCCCCTTCTTCCCTGTTTTGAAGCTTTGGAAACCATGTTACTTCAAGTTTCGAAAATATTCTATAGAAACACCAAATATAAACAAATAATACCAATGATATATGTTTATGAGTCAAAATTTGTTTATTTCAATGCAATGTAGGATTAATTTACTACAAATGTCAAATTGAAGGGAAGAGTTTGTTCGATTCTTATTCGTTTTAAACCGGATTTGACGTACCATGTTTTGGTGGTATTCATTTAAGGAGACTTTTTTTATGAATAACTTAAAGTTATTTTTTTCCATTGTAAAACTGGTTATTTCAGGCATAACTATCAAGGTTTTTAGTTTGATAAAATCTAGTATAATGTCAGACGACATCTACAGCGATTCGACCCAAATCTTCGAAATATTTACGCCCCGTATCAGAGAAGAAAATACAAAGCTTACCTTATAGTGAATAGTAAAATTGTTAATGCTACAAAATTAATTTCATTTACTTAAAACTTTATATTTATTAGATAATTACTAATTAGGAAAATAAGAAATAGGAGAAAAAGTTAGAAAAGAGCTCCACAAAACATTTAGTATAACATGATCTGTCAATTAATGGTTGAGTCCTAATTTAAGACAAATTTCTCACAAAATATGTTTTTGAGACTCACTTTACTCATAATATTTAATGTTTGTAATTTTTCCCTTAATAAGTATGAACTTTTAAGAATGAGAGCACGCAAAAGGTCAAATGTACATGTTCAGCTTCTATAAGAATTAGGTGTAATACCATCTTTGATTTCCCCTATTATTCTTTGTCAAATTTGCATTTTGTGGAAAAAAGTGCATATTTCATTTTGTTTCAAATGAATACATCTTGACATGAATCAAGTTTTGACCCGTCCGTACCATAGACAACATTTTACATTTCATTGCATATTTGAAAAAAATCATCACTGGAAGTTATTCTATATTTATAGGAACACTTGATAAAAATATAATGGTGCTATGACACTCTCAAGATATATGTTTATGGATCAGAAGTGAGATGAAAAGTAGGATTAATGCCTATAACTGTCAAATTAAAGGAAATAATTTGTTTTAACATTATTTGTTTGCAACCGGATTTCTGGGTCACGTTGGCGCAGGCACTAAATTCGGTTTACAAACACCTGCAAAGTGAATAATAATTACAATATTCGAATAATAAAAGAAATCTTACCCCCTCACCTAACCCAGTTGCTGAAATTGGTGGATTTGAAGTTCACCCAAACAAACTTCAAACATCAGGGAATATTGTAACATAATAAGTAGCTTTCCAAAACAGAATTTGAAAAAAAGAGAAAATAGGGGAGACATGCCTTATCGTACCTTGTCCTCTGTCATGTTTCTAACCACTGAAATGTTATACTTCATAGGCAATTCTAAATATATCGTATAGGCATCGCTTGCCAAATCCCCGTGTAACTGAATCTTACATCCCAGCTCCTTTGTTCTACCAGAGATGGTCTCAGCTGGGTCATCCATACCAGTAGGACAACCAGATGTGCCTTTTGGCCAAAATGTTTTCGGCGGCGCTCAGTAGTCCTTCGCCGACAATTGGGACTATCTTACGTCGGCCAACCTCAATTGAAAAATGGTGTTTTGTGTACCGACGATAAATACTGTTGATTGTACGCAAATCTATATGAGAAAAATATATCAATTTACATATTATTTACATTTTTGAACATCAAAATAAAAGGAAATCTCAATTGTGTATATCTGAAATTTCAACTTTCGAATATTGATTTTCTGCACTGTAGGATAAAATGGCTTTATTAAAAATTAATTTCAATTTGATAAACACTGATAGTTCACTTCATTTAATGTTCCTTCTTGGAAGAAATTTCTTCCAACTAATTAGAAAATGTAATTCATTTCTAATAACGTAGGCGATTTTAGTTGATAAACTTAATTTGTTCACTATTTTCATCCTCTCTCAAGTTAGAAGAAATTTCTTCAAAGTAATATCAAATCATTCAAAATTTCTTCCAACAAATATAGAAACTTGTAATATATTTACATTTTTCCCCCATTTGTTAAACACAGAAAGTTCTCTTCATTTAATGTTCCTTCTTGGAAGAAATTTCTTTCAACTTATTAGAAAATGTATTTCATTACTTATAATATGTATGCAATTTTAGTTAATAAACTCAAAGAGGGACGAAAGATACCAAACTCATAAATCTAAAACAAACTAAAAACGCCATGGCTAAAAATGAAAAAGACAAAAAAAAAAGAAAAACAGCACATATGACACAACATAGAAAACTAAAGAATAAACAACACGAACCCCCCAAAAAACTAGGGGTGATCTCAGGTGCTCCGGAAGGGTAAGCAGATCCTGCTCCACATGTGGCACCCGTCGTGTTGCTTATGTAATAACAAATCTGGTAAATAGTCTAATACGGTAGGTCACATTCAGGAAACTTGTTCACTTATTTTTTTATCCTCCTATCCTCTATCAATGCCACAGTCTACGAATCCCCCAGTGTATTGCCAGACCTTCCTATTATGCTATTGCGGAGAATGAATCCTTCAGTTTATTGCATCACCCTCCTATTTCCTTGATGCAGGCTATGAATCATCCAGTTGATCATATTTCGTTTGTACACTAATTCCAAATTCTTTCACGATGACAGTCTGTCTTGTAATTATTAAAACAACACAATATAAAAGTTATTCAGAGTGTTCAATTTATATTTTATCTAAATAATTTGTTATGGAATTAACAATTGACAATTTCTGCTCCTCGGATAATAATATTTTACCATTTTAACATGTCCTTTAAATTCGAATATCAAATAATTTTAAATATTTCAAGAACATCATTCTTGTCCAGCTGAAGACGTTTTGTTATAACAAATGTCATGGTCTCTTTTCTGTTATTGTTCCAAAATAAACGGTCAAATTATTGTATTCTACAACTGCCACTGCCTCTGCCACTGTCACCTGGAAAAGAAATATACATCTTTATATATGTATATATAATTTATTATTTGATATCAAATAATATTATACTTATTACATTGTTGAACCATAAAAAAAAAATTTACATCCGATACCTTAGTAAGAGACATTAATTTCTTCCTTTATAGGAGTAAAGAATACACCTTTATCTCTTTAAACAAAAGTCTGAGGTTACATATATTCAGTGAGTAGAATTTGAGTTTTCTTTCAAAGCAAACAATATGAAACGAATAATTATCGCTACCCGATTTTTGATTTGTATTTACTCCACTTTTTTAAGTGAAGTGTTTTTCTAGTCATTACGTAAGCATTCTTTAGAGTAATAAGATCGACACTTTTACGTTTGCATTTAGTTTTCACGTGCCTTGTGATCTGATTCAGTTACACGCGGATGCCTATAAGATGTATTTAGAAGAAGGTTTTATTAATTGCAGACTCTATAGGGAAATATTTGGTCGACATGTTTTATATTGATCTGGTCGCGGTCACATGAGCCAGAGAAATACTTTAAAAACATGATTCAGGGTAGAGATATTTGTTAAGCAAGATATTAACATATCATTATTCATTTATGTACTTTAACACATTAATGAGTTGTTGTATAAATATATATCATCATTACAGTCTTTAATAAAGTCAAAAGTAATTCTCTAAACCTTTATATAAAAATGCTCAGAATTTATTTCTCACTCATGATAGAGGAGGGGTGAAAGATACCAAAGGGACAGTCAAACTAATAGATCGAAAATATACTGACAACGCCATGTCTTAAAAAGAAAATAACAAGCAGACAAATAAAAAAACACAAGACACAACATCGAAAACTAATAAAAAGACTTAGCAATACAAATCCCACCAAAACTGGCGCTGATCATAGGTGCTCAATGCCGGTAGCAGATCCTGCTCAACATGTGGCACCCGTCGTGGATGATATATTATGTGTGGAGATTTATGTACGTTTCCAACCATTGCTTCATGGTTGTGCCATTATGAGATTCGTGAAGTTAACGTAAATAGTTAAACAATGCATTTTTGTCCCAAGGAGCTAATATGTAAAACATTGAACGGACATCGATTGGTTTAGGTGTTATGCCACCAAATCATAGTGCGACTAATCCGGTTGCATACGATAAAGGGTCGAATAAATTATTCCCTTGAATTTGACATTTGCAACTACTCCTACGTGTCCTTGCATTTAAATATTTCTGAGTCATTAACATATATCTTGTGTGCTTCAAACCATCAGTATGTTTATATTTCATGTATCTCTAGAATATATCGAAAACTTGAGGTTGCATGGCTACTAAATGTTGTACACAGGAAAAAAAAAGAGTGACAATTTCATTCGTGAAATTCCAGTGACGGTTATTTTCTCATTTGCAATGAAATGTTAAGTGAAAAATTATCTATCGTCCTGTACAGGATAAAACGTAACTCATGACAAGTATATATGCATGTGAAACAAAGATAAATTCTGCACAATTGTGTGAAAAGTACAAATTTAACAAAGGCTAATAGGGAAATATAAATGGTGGTTTTACACCTGTATGTTTTGTGCTTATTTCTGTTGAATTGGAAAGCTTCTTGTAAAATGTTGTTATCTGCATGTCAGGTCTAGAAACCAATCCGTGTGATTGTCCGTCATCCATCCGTGCGTCCGAAAGCCCCTCAGGTTCAAAAATACTTTCGTTTTAGTTTTCTTGGCTTCCATTAGTACGGTGACAAATAAGACAAAATTTAAAATTTAAAGGACCGAAATACCTCACGGCTAATTTTGGTCTTATTTTGTAGATAAATATAATATTCTTTAATTAAGACATGTCGTAGAGTGTCAAAGTGGTGCAGATTGTTTAAAACTGCGGTCAAAGGTCAAAAGAAGGGATTTTAAAACATCGAAAATTTTAGACATTTTGGACAATTTCTCAGTCGTCTCTCATGTTAAATGTGATTTTTTTTCGAAGGAAGCATGCGCTAGGAATGTTCCACAAATACAGCTAGTCATATTCATGACTGATTACCAGATATAAGTGATACCTACACTCGTTTGCAACATGTAAGAAAATGAAACAAATATCTCTATCTACTGAAATTATCGACAAAAAATATTCATAATTAAGATTTAGCTATGCAATAATATTTGACCACCTACAAAGATATATTATTGGGAAAGTTTTGTTAAAATGCCATAAAGAACATAGGAGAAATAAGAACTGTTAAGTTAACACCATGATGTTATGAAAACAAATGATGGAAATTCTTGACTGATTATTTTAAGAAGATGTTAGAACTATAAAAATTAGTCTTCATGTTTATGACACTATAGTATATCAAGTTTGTTTTCAAATTAATAAATAAATCAGTACTAGACCAATAACACATGAGAAGAAGTGACCCCTATTTTATAAAACAACGACAGACATGGTTGTCGTTTGTTGATGTTGTTCAAAAATGTTTCTTTTCTAGATTTTTATATTGATTAGACCGTTGCAATGGTTTTACACTAATAGTTTTTTGGGGCCCTTACTGTTCAATGTGAGCCAAAGCTCCTTTTGAAGACCGTATATTGACCTTTATTGGTTACTTATACAAATTGTTACCTTCACGGAGAGCTGTCTCATTGGAACTCATACCACATCATTCTTATATCTATAAACAATTAAATATATAGCAGACTTGAAAGCCCGATATATATTTGAACTACAAACAAAGATTCACAGGGAGATTAGGCTTCAAAGGTTGCTGTCCATGTATAATTATATTACACTAACAATAGACACCAATATGCACATCAATTAGAAAAGGTAACAAAATACTAGAGAAAAAATAAGTAGTCATTGCATAGCACCGACAATACTGATGAGTTTATTCAGACCATCATGTACTGGTTGATCATTTCTTCTGAAATCATTTTGATCAGCGACGAACTGATTTTCACTGCAACATAAGAACCAGCTTGAATGAAAAATTTTGATACATGCATGTTTTTCCTGACCCCTTGTTACTGTTGTCTTTTGCCAATTTCGATTAGAGAAAACATGTCGCAATCTGTAAGAGCGTGAGCTGCTGTCATGATATTAACTTTTCAATATCTGTTCATTGGCAAAAAGAGGCGACATAATAATTCATCTGTCTCCTAAGTCACTTACAAACTTTCACAAAATTACTTCACAGTCTATAGATTTTGAAAAGATTGCGCTAGAAATATTTCATCATGGTCTTGCAAAGGGGAGGGTGAGCGCCTGCTGACATCTTTAACCTCGTCTCAATCTGTGTGTGGCTGTCCCAAGTCAGTAACTTGCTATTCAGTTGTTGGCATTTGTTGCTGTTACATTTTTGTTGTTCGTTTAAAATTTTGAACATTAATTATGCCGTTGATTTTCTCGTTTGAATTATTTTACATTTGTCAATTCGGGCCCTTTATTGCTAATTATGCGATAAGGGCTTTGCTTATTATTGAAGGTCGTACGGTGACCTATAGTTGTAAATGTATGTGTAATATTTGGTCTTTTGTGGAGATTTGTTTAATTGGCAATCATACCACAAACTTTTTGATTATTGTTTTAAAGCAGTCATTAGCCAAATCTCAATAACTGTTGTACCATTTTACACAAAGACTTTGGACAATATTAATACAATCTATCTGATCAGGTGTGTACTGTTTTATTTTTTTTATAAAGGAATATCACACAATCAGCTATAGTATACGTGTCCGTTCAGTATTAAATGAGAGTGCATTGTAATCATTATCCATTGGAAAATAATTGTCATCTACTAACCAGGCAAAATATTTATCAGAGAGTTTGGAATATATTATAAAGATAGAATAATTTGAAATTTCGAACGATTGTAAACACCTTTCCAAGTTTTTTTTCTCGCAAAATGCAATATCTGTAAACTATTCTCTCATGGTTCGAGGGTATTAATTTGGCTCTTCGGTTTTGAATTTTCAATATCAATAAATCTGTATAAATTAGATGAATCAGTGTTTGCATCAGAAATAAACACACATATTTTAAAACGAATTGTTAGCATGATACGGGTTATGTTTTTCTCATATATTTTCTGATGATATGATACCCTTATTGGAAGGGATTGATTTTTCATATGAAGATTAGAATAATTGTAGTCACGAGCTGGCATGTCAGTAACTGCTATTAGTCCTTTGTTATTGTATGTATTGTTGTCATTCTGCTTCGTTTCTTGTGTTACCTATTCTGACATCGCACTCACTCTTGTTTATAAAGTGAGTTTTTCTGTGCATGTTGCTGCATGTTTGTTTATTCTCATTGGTATAGTATAGAGGGAGGCATGAGATCTCCCAAAACATGTTTGACCCTGCCGCATTTTTTGTTTTACCCCTATCGCAAGTATGGAGCCTCTGACCTTTGCTAGTCTGGTATGTTTTTTATTTTTTATTTTAGTTCATTTATATGTTTCTCAGTAAAGTGTGAAGTGCATTTTCACTGAACCAGTACACATTTTTATTAAGTGACCAGCTGAAACCCACATCCGGTTGCTGATACGAATGTTGAAATTACCAACAGCACATTACATTCTGAAACGGCAAATTGTAAATTGAAAGAACCAAACGTACATTGATAAGAATTATATTTTAGGACTAACTAGATGAGCCGTAACTGATGGTAACAAATAAAACATGAAGTGGATAAATTTCTACTCATCATAGCCTTCTCTTTCCAAACAACATTCACACCCTTTTGAGTCGAGATACGCTACAGCCAAGAAATTACCATAAACTTGGATTAGAAAAAAAATCTATACGAATTGAATGCAACTATAATATTTAATATACTGAAGTAACATCATCCGTTGTCCGTTGTGGGAAACAATCTGTATCTAATAGCCTACAATATATGAAATGTAAGTTAAAAAAAAAACATTTTGTGCTGTAATGTTACTTATTTTGTTAAACATGTTTAATTTAAGGTTTTAGCAATTAACTACTACATTTGAAAAAAGTTTCTTCCATTCTGTGTTCTCTGTTCTAGGTATTGTTTTGTCCGATTGTTATCTTATGAACCATGATAGATTTTAATTCATAGAACATCTAATTAAACTCATCATAGATATTAGGATTGTAATTTTATATTTGCGCCAGACGCTGGTTTCGTATTCAACAGACTCATCAGTGACGCTCGAATACAAAAATGTTAAAAAGACCAAATCAAGTACGAAGTTGAAGAGCATTGAGGAACAAAATATTTTACCAAATACAGCTAAGGTAATCAATTTCCTAGGTAGAAAAGCCTTACTATTTCGAAAATGTAAAGCTTTGTAAACAGTTAATTTATAATAATGAACATATCAATGATAACTCAAGTCAACACAGAAGTGCTGATTATAACCGTATCTTACATTTTTTATCGTTCAGTATTGATAAGTCTGAAGATACTGCAACCCATTATGACATTTTATACAGATGATATCGGATCTGTTCCTTATGTCGTAACTACAATCCCTTCCTTATTCACGAATCTGACCTACCGAATTATGCTAGTTACCGACTTTGTAACAGCACGAACAACACGATGGGTGCCACAATTGGAGCAGGATCTGCTTGTGACATTTTGTTCATGAATCACTGTCATTATAATGGAAATTGATGCAACTGTCGTCCAAGTGAGAGGTTTAGCTCTATAAAACCAGGTTTAACCCACAAATTTCCACATTTGAAAATGCCTGTACCAAGTCAGGAATATGACAGTTGTTGTCAATTCGTTTATTAGTTTTGTCATTTTGTTTTGCCATTTGGTTAGGGACTTTCCGTTTTGAATTTTACTCGGAGTTCAGTAATTTTGTGATTTCACTTTTTGTTTCAGATTTCAGAAGAAAAAAACTTCATTCCTGTACTGTCTGTTTGAAATGAATAAACTACGAAGAAAACAACTTGTTGATTCATATTTTCCTTTTGAAAAAGACTATTATTCATGATGTTTCACAATAAGAAGCAAATGGACGAAATAATAGAGAAAATCATTTCGATATATTGGTTAGTACCAAATAGAAAAACCACAATTTGCAGCTTATACCATATTGTCAGGGTATTATAATAACACTATTTGAACACAATCATCCTACCTTTACGACTTCCGGAACCACCTCCGTAGTAACCACTTCCGTAACCACCACCTCCTCCGTAGTAACCACTTCCGTAACCACTTCCGTAACCACTTCCGTAACCACCTCCGTAACCACTTCCGTAACCACCTCCGTAACCACTTCCGTAACCACCACCATATCCACCGCCTCCTGCGCCATAGGTATACCACCAAGGCTGTCTTTCAACATAAACATGTCCAGATCCTACGTATGATCTTCCTCCCCATCCACCATAACGTCTACCTCCCCATCCGCCATAACGTCTACCTCCCCATCCACCTCCCCATCCACCACCATGTCCACCTCCCCATCCTCCACCACGTCTACCTCCCCATCCCCATCCACGTCCACTACCATACGATAAATGGGCACTGACTGCACTACAGATGACAAGCAGTAGACAAATTGTAATCTTCATTCTGCCATAGAAGACATTAATATCAGATGGTCGTTTGATTATTAGCACATTAAAGTTAGGCAACAATAACTTACTACCAAACGTTCTACCGTAGAAATAGATTACCAAACCCGTATTTTTCAACTTTTTGCGGAATACAGGGTCACAATGCTCCTCAATCTCGTTCTTTATTTTGCCTTTATATTGTTTTTAATGCTGATAAGTATTTTGAAGACAAAACGCCAGTATGGAATAATTGTAATTGGTATCTTTTATGATTTTTTTCCAAAAATATCATTATTTGATTACGAATATCATAATAAAGAAAGAAACAAAAACTGAATGGATTGCGTCAACTCCAAAATAAATTCATTATTGATTTTTGTAACTGCGCCTGACTCATGTTTCGTCAACAAAAGACTCAGCAGTGAAGCTAGAAAAGAATTAGTTAACAAAATGGCCTAGTAAAGTACGAAATATTCCTAAAATGATTTGTCAAACAAAGCTAAGGTAATCTATTCAAATTAAACTGTTAGTTCTATGTTCAAACACACATATATTTTCTTTGCTTAGAAATTATATTTGTCAATCTCAAACGAAAGCGTCTTTTTAAATCTAAAGAACGTTTAACGTTTTACGTTTTTTTTTTGTTTTTTTTTGGGGGGGGGGGGGATAATTATAGCTGCAAATAAAAGATCAAAACGAATTTTTGATACTTGGAATAAAAACAAAGAGGATTGTCTTAGCAAATATAATTGAAATTTTTTTGAAAAAAAGAATTAATTATATAGATTTTACATAACCTTCTTTTTAATACAATGATATTAATCGAATAACAAAGAAGCCTACCAACAATAATTAAACAATATATATATATCTGTATTGTTCAAACGCGTTTGAATACATTTTGTAATGGTATTAGTCAATGACAATAGCCAAATAGCAAACATGACTCAATCTATCGTTTCTGGAAAAATTTGAATAAATCCCTTTTCACATGATAAGCGATAACATCTACATCAACAATTTAAAGTGAACTTTAAATATTTCAGTAGAATATTAAAATTGATTTTTTTTACATTGTAATTATAGGTTATTGTAATTCGGTATAACACATATTTTTTATGGGATTCATTTAAAATTTCCAGATAATCGTATACAAGATAAACATAACTCGAGCAATCTGAAAATAAGTCACTACTTAGCTATGAAACAAATAAAAGACAAGAAACATCCACTTTAACTAAAACCCATAACGAGTCATTCCAATCTTGTGATCTTATTGAGAAAACCTTTATTTACCGATGTTCAAATCTAAATTAATCGATTACGAAGACTGATCAAGGTAACAAATCGCATGAATCCAAAATGATCTAGACCTTGTGAGTCGTTATAGTAAGCGTTAACGAATACGAGACAGTTGTTATCCATTCGTTTGGTAAGTTTAAGGCTTAATTTTTGCCCTTCTGGACTATTGTTTCGAACTTTCCTTGACTGTGTATGCATTACCCATATTTCGAATACCCAAGTAGTCATACTGACACAATCAGGAATAGAAACAAAAAATCCTTGAAATAAAAAAAAAAACTATTTAACTGTTCTGCTATCTAAAGATCTAAGACTATGAAAACTTGTCAAGACATTATTACAACGTTTTTTACACTTTTAAACATATTGTTATGATCAATCTATATATACATTTAGTAATTTGAAAAATTAAAGAAGTTACTTTGTGAATGATTAATATTGATAAGGATTTTGTCAATAATATTCTATAGTCATTTTTCAAAGATTAAAGTTCTGATCTATATAAAAGAAACAGGACCTAATCCCCTGTAGTTTTTAAACATTATTAATGGCAGACGTATGATTTTATATTTTAAGAGATACAAAAGACCTGTAAGAAATATAACGTTTTGTAGCCATTTGTTTATAGTTTACCTACAACATTTTAATTGCCGTCAATAATTATCAGTATAACTTTTCTTGACATTATACAGTTAACGTAAGAATGAGTTTTAACAACAGAAACTTACTTGATTGTTACTTGTTCCGCTTCAAAATGATAACACAGTATGGTGCTGAATATTCGATTGTTTGAAAAGTCTTATATAATGTTCGTTTGGTAAAAAATGTAGACTTATGAGACATGTTTCAATAAGAAAGGGAAAGAAGATGAATAATGGGTTTTCAGACCACAGATTTAAAAACGAGTCTTTGTAATAATAAAACCAAAATTTCTAGTAAAAACAGTCTGCTTTTTTGCCAAAAATGAATACTTAAACGATAAAAATAGGCGCAGATTGTAAACAATTCGGTTAAAACAAGCATTTAAAAACTGCTAGTAATGGATCATTTAAAAACTGCTAGTAATGGATCATTTAAAAATCCCAGAAAAAATTCTTTGTACTTTTGGAAACATTAAAAGAAAAAAGAAATCATAAAATTAAACACACAATGAATCAACCGTACTTTATTTTGCCTTTTTAACTTTTTTGGATTAAAGCGTCACTGGTGAGTCTTTTGTAGCCGAAATGCGCGTCTTTCGTAAATACAAAATTAAATCCTGGTATCATGGGTATCTATGATGAGTTTATTTATTGGCACAAACGTGATGTATTCATTAGTTTTAATTGCCCACTTTGAATTAGCTTTCCTTAAATGTGAGTACTCTAACTGTCTATAGTTAAGCGGTTTTAATTTAAGGAATTTCGACGGTTCATGGTTGTCATATTTAGGTTTTGTTGAAGAGTTTTTATTCAAATTAGGAACCTGTTATACAGCGGCTTTTTGTCAGTTTATCTCTGTCATATTTGTTTTTCCTGATGTGTATTGTTTAAAATTAGGCCGTTAGTTTTTTCCAGATAACTTGGTTTATGTTTTTATTTCGTACCTTTGAAAACTGCCTATATGGTAAGCGTTTTGCTCTATGTAGAAGCCAAGAAGACCTCAAAAGCATATGAACCTGAAAGGACACTTTTCTTAATGAGTAAAATCACAACAATATTGAACTCCGAGGAAAATTGAAAACGGAGATTCCTAATCAGATAACAAAATCAAATGATAAAACTTATCAAACGAATGGACAACAACTTTCATATTCCTGACATGGTACTGGCATTTTCAATTGGGAAAATGGTGGACTGAACCGGGTTTTATAGCACTAAATCTTTCATTTGTATGACAGTCGCATCATATTGCATTATATTTACTACAATGCGTGAACAAAACGGACACAATAGGTAGAATATCCTTATAAAGAGGCATGTGTGTTGACCATTTACAATACTCTTATTGCCTCTACTAAGGAAAGTTTGAGAATAAAATATGAAAATAAAAATCTGCATTGAACATAAGATTCTTCATAAAACCACACTTATAAAGTCAAAAGAAGTCATTTCACGGAACTCCAGAATTAGTACTGGCACATTTATATATTGATTTATAAAGAAAAGAAGCTTTCATTATCTTTTCCCTTTACTGTTCTTTATATATATGATGTCCTCTCACTTAATAATACCTCTTGATCTCCGCGGTGCAAAAAAAAACAGCCAAAGTTTCAGTTGTTACAAGAATCATTTTTGAAACTATTCCCTCCAAATGTTGTTTTTAGCAACTGCAACGTTTCCAGCACCCATATCGGGTTCTTCTTAAATCAGATGAAAGAATTATCGATATTTGTAAATTAATGACTAAGAAGGGAGTTGATTGTCTTTTGAACAACAATATGAAAAATACTCTGAAGTATAATCATCAGTTTAAAAGTGAGGCATGCTTTTAACATACATGTATAAGCACAACTTAAGCTTGCTTACAGTGACTGAGTAAATACCTTAAAACTTATGAATTACCAAGTTGTTAGTTTCTGTGTCATTTTGGTATCTTGTGGGGCGTTGTCTCATTGGCAATCATACAACATCTTTGTTTATATTATATACTAGTTAGTGTTTTTTGCAATCGATTATATATCGAAAAATCCCTTCATAGATACTTTTCTTCCTTTTTACTGTGTTTGTTAGTACCGATTTCTTTATGTTTATTATCCCCTAATTAGAAATACAAACGGGCGTTTCAACTCATTTTTTGTGCATGTGTTTGTGGTTATTTTTTGTCACTTCTGAGTATTTGTTCTTGTGTTTTGAGAAGGTTATGTTAAAGGTTGAACTAATCTTTTATTTAGTATTGTGAGCTCAATGTACTGAACAGACATCTTCCTATTGTATATAGACCTACGAAGATGTCACATGATTAGTTGTGTTGTTTTGTTAGAAAGTTGTCTCGTGGCTGTAGATTTCATATTGTCTTTTATTAGTTATCAAAGGTACCCGGATTATAATTTAATACGCCAAACACGCGTTTCGTCTTCATAAGACTCATCAGTGACGCTCAGATCAAAATAGTTGTAAAGCCAAGCAAGTACAAAGTTAAAGAGCACTGAGGATTCAAAATTCCAAATTCAGCCAATCATACGTTTTTGCAATTAAGGTATTCAAGTAAGTAATATGAAGCATTATCAATATTCAGGATTGATATTGTCAATTATATGAGTTTTGTGATAGATTTATTCGTCAAAAGGTACATGGTCAGCTGAATTCATTAAAATTTTGGGAAGGCAGTGCTAACCCAGATCTTGTTAGGTATACATATACATTTAAAATGGTTTTATCATGTTTTCCCTAAGACTTTAGTTTACCTTTATCAACGTCATTAAAACAAATGTTAACCTTGAAAGAAGACATAAAGAATAACTGATCACACATTATAAATGATGTGGTTTAACATTTATCATAATAGATGGTTTCTTTTTTTAAATTAGATTTTATAAATGAGTGTTAAAAAGCATAATACATATGTTTTTATGTGTTTACAGCGCATATTCATCAAATACCTATCAGTAACAGCTTACTAGTGCTTTTACTATCAAAAGTGTATTAATTATTTTAGAGGAATTAATCTATCAATTATTTGTCATATATGATAAAACATAGGTATACAAATATACCTTTTTTCAAAGTAGTTATAAAATACGAAGTTGAAGAGCATTGAGG
Source organism: Mytilus galloprovincialis (assembly GCF_965363235.1). Classification (NCBI taxonomy): domain Eukaryota; kingdom Metazoa; phylum Mollusca; class Bivalvia; order Mytilida; family Mytilidae; genus Mytilus; species Mytilus galloprovincialis. The sequence continues at coordinate 95,686,851 of NC_134841.1, read as the reverse complement.
ACCAAAATTCCTAAAAATTTTCTGAGGTATAATATTGTGTTCATTTATTTTTTGTGTACAAAGAAAACCTGATAATCTGTTAATCTGTCTATTACTCGTCTTTTCATATTCCCTATGAACATTTTACGATTGACAAAATTAAGCATGATAAAGTCGCCTTGTGACATAACTGATAACTTCTCAGACAATGTCACTTCACTGATCATCTGAAAATGTCCGTTTCCGTCTCAACACCATGGTACGATATAGCCATATTTATGACGAGAATTATTGAACAAAACGAGCTGGCATTTTGTATTCACAGCCAAAGACTCCAACACTAGTAATTTGTTAATGCAAGCTCGTGCAATATAAAATTCTACTCGGGACAATATTCCCCAATATTCATGCAATAACCCTATATTATTGCCATTTCTAGAAGATATAAAGCCGGCAAGGTTATACTCAACTAACCCTGTTTTGTTATCAGTATCGATTTGACGAGGCAATAAGTAGCAAACTACAAACTGTACAAGAGCACACACAAACTCGTTTAACCTTGCAACATTCTTTTTCAAATTGCTCCTTCTATAGGTACTTTGGTTGACGTATGTTGCCAACAGTTATAATGGACTTTATTTCATGAAAAAAAACCCTTTAATAAGTTCTTTCTAGTCATGCTATAGATTTTTTTCATTTGAAAATGTCTGAACCAAGTCAGGAATATGAAAGTTGTTGTCCATTCGATTTAGGCATTTGATAAGGGGCCTTCCGTTTTGAATTTTCCTCGGAGTTCAGAATTTTTGTGATTTTACTTTTTACAAGCTTGGTTATGCACATGATGTATCCAGTATCATGATCTGTAGTTGTTGCCATCATTTCCGAAAAAAACATAAGTCTCAATGGATATTCACACGAAATGCCTTCCTTTAATAATCATCTTCACCATGATATGAAACTGATACCGCAACTGACAACAGAGAGAATTGGGTAGGTTGGAATTCATTTTTGTATATGTGAACTCAATCAATATACTCCTTTATATTGTTCGAGATCTAAATCTGAAAGTATGATATTGATAATTACTTGGTACATCATATTGCATGAGATTTAGTGAGCTATAAAACGAGGTTAAATCCACAGACCTGTACCAAGATATAAATATGGCAGCTGCTTGCAATTAGTTTGACATGTTTAGCTTTTAAAATTGCCATTTGATAAAGAACTTTTCGATTTGAATTCTACTTGGATTTCTATTTCTGTTGTTAGTTTACCCTATAAAAGCTCTACGAAATACACTTTTACAACGTATGTACAACTTGAGATGTCGATCTGAGCTTACATATTATATACATTTATCATTCGCCGTTGTTTTTAAATGAATGTGCTGCGTATGAATAATTTCACATACGTATAATAGAATGCTCTGAATACACTTTTACTCGTTGACGCTGTAAAATTTGTGTTGATCGATGATTATTCAGGTTTGAGATTTAACCGTCTCACGGCATATAGGGTACCAAAATAGTGTTCAGACATTGTGTGGTGTTAATAAGCAAATGCTAATCATGATGTAAAATCCCCTTTGGACCTATGACGTGCATCAATCTGTAATTCATTGTGTCTCGTATGTCACAACGAACGCCATATTTAAGATATCGTAATTTCTTTAAGGTATATAATATAGTAAGTTAGGTAACAGCGCATATATAATGTTATGCCCTGATGATTGAAAGTTTATATTTTTACTGTGATATCTAATTGTGTTAATAAGATAGATGTGTTTATATTATCACTGGGGTCTCCGATCCACACTCGATACATGCAGATGTCCATATTTGTGTTCTGATCCGTATTTTACACAAGAAACAGTATACGGGACCTTATATTATTTTAATAATGACTTCTTTAAATCTCCATATTGACTTTATTTATTTGTGTAATTGCTCATTTTGTATTTGTTAGCATTTTATTTTCATTGTAACATATTCCTGTTCTTGTTCTAGGAATAACTTGTGTATGACCTAACCCGTGCCAACAATTTTGTATAAATACGGAAATTATGTTCCTACTGTGAGCTTCTCTCCAGGAACCTCTATGCGGTTTACAATATATCTGAAACTAGAATTTGATTCACCAAGTATACAGAGTACTTGGTGATAATATAGACTTTAATATTAACCAAGTCTTCATATCAAAATGCTGTTTGATCTTGTGATATAAAAAAGAAGATGTGGTATGATTGCCAATAAGACAGCTATCCACAAAAGTCCAAAATGACACAGACATTAACAACTATAGATCACCGTACGGCCTTCAACAATGAGCAAAGCCCATACCGCATAGTCAGCTATAAAAGGCCCCGATAAGACAATGTAAAACAATTCAAACGAGAAAACTAACGGCCTTATTTATGTAAAAAACATTTAACGAAAAACAAATATGTAACACATTAACAAACGACAACCACTGAATTACAGGCTCCTGACTTGGGACAGGCACATACATAAATAATGTCGCGGGGTTAAACATGTTATCGGGATCTTGTGAATCGGTTACTGTGGATTCATTTATTTTCGTGGGTTCCAATTTTCGTGGTTTAAGAAAATTTGAACTTTCGTGGATACTGAATTTCGTGACTATGCCGAAGTCTGCATACATACCTTTAAAAAATTGTAATTCGTTGAACATTTTAATTCGTGGTTCTCCTGTTCCCACGAAGTCCACGAAAATTGGTATCCAACGAATATTAATGAATCTACAGTACCATGCACCAAACATGCTGAGTATAAGAATGCAGTGGCACAAGTAAATAACGATGCACCGAGAACGCTGATTATTCGACAACAGTGTTACAAGTAGATTTTTCGATGCACCGCGTACGCTGATTACAGTGTCCGAGAAGATTTTCCGGTACCAAGTATGCATATTATTTAAATGCACTGTCCCAAGTAGATTTTCCTGTTCCGAGGACTAGGAGATTGTCAATTAAACTTGGAACAAATAGTGCAGCTTTCTGTATTAATTATTTTAAATAATAATTAATCTATTTTGTTTTTCAAACAAAAAATTGGTACCGTGAGCTCAATAATACGACCTGATTTTCAAGAAGCATTCGATTTGATATTGTCAGTTTCAGAAATATAGATGAATATGCGGGTATTGTTCATACAAATAAATAGATAAAGACAAAAGTAGTATACCGTTGTTCTATAGTTCAAAATTGATTAAATTTAAGCAAACCAAAACTGAGGGAAACACATCAACTATTAGAGGAAACAAAACGGAACAACAGAAACTCTGACTTTCTACAAAGAATAAACGCCACCATACATAGAAACAGACTATGTGATGACAACTGCCATATTCCTGACTTACTACAGGCCATTTTCAGAAATAAATGTGTATTGAACCTGGTTTAATGGCTAGCAAAACCTCCCGTTTATATGACAATGTTAAAAAAAAAACACTAAAATGACAACAACACTTGACAGGGATATAACACAAACAAAGGAAAGAACATTTAGGACAGAGAAATACACAAATAAACAATATAATACCACATCTCAACATGTACAGCATAGAATAACTACGAACACCTAAAATTAATTTACGACCAAACATCAAAATAGCACAATTGAAAAATGAACTATGCTTGTTGATGTGGTTTTCTTATTCTAATTTAGATTAGACCGTTGGTATTCCCGTTCAAATGGTTTTACACTGGTAATTTTTTGGGCCATAAATAGCTTGCTGTTCGGTTTGAGACAAGTCTCCGTGTTAAAGACCGTGCTTTGGACTATAATGGATTGCTTTTACAAATTGTGAATTTGATTAAGAGTTGTTCATTACAAGACTATTAATATAGAATTTTGTTAGTAATGGTGTAATTATTTGTATTTTATAACCATGTCGTTTTTTTCTCGAAAATCAAACTGAAAAAAAAACAACAACAAATAAAACATGTGCATATAATTGCATCAAATAAAAAAACACTAGCATTTACAAATGAATATTTAACTCATTGACATATACTTGGTTACAGTTTTTGTATCGGTATCAGATTCAATTTGGGCTTATGGTAAAGGTGCCTTATGAAACATATCAAGCGACAGTGTGAATAGAAGTTATCATTGGGGAACCAATATGCACGATTATCCCGGTCGTATTATAAGTGTGCATGTTTCACCTATAGCTACTCTAACATTACTGTGAATTCATTTATGTTCGTGGGTATCAATTTTCGTGGATTGAGGTAATCTTTTATTTTCATGGATATTTGATTTCGGGGCTTTTTCAAAGTCTGTATACAACCCAATAGCAAATTTGTGATTCGTTGAACATTTAAATTCGTTGTGTATCTGTATGAATGAAAACCACGAAAATTGGTATCCCACGAATAATAATGAATCCACAGTATTAGAGGCACTCGAGTGAAACCAGAAAAACGCCATATGCTCAATATCACATGACGTGGTTAATTTTCTTATACAAAAGAACAATATTTGAACATATAATTGACAGAGATAATACTATTGTAATTTTAGGTAATCGTAATCTGATTTTTGAATAGAATCCTCGATTCAAATTCTATTCAGTCCTTAATCTTAAAAGCCACAAGTCAGCACAACATAAGAAATTTGGGACACGACATGAAAATTTGTTGGACAGTTTTGAGATAGACAGGAGACTCACTAGACTATGATGATCGTCAGCGGAGTAACCATGAAATTTAACAAAGAGAAGTGGAAAAAGAAGGAGATAAGACAGTATGATTAATTAATAAAACTCATCCAAGAGCACAGGCACTGCGTTAGAAGTATTATCTTTATTTTTAAAAGAGAGGCAAAAGACAGCAGAGGGAGAGTCAACTCACAGACCGAAAATAAAATGACAACGCGATGGCAAACAGAAAATGAACATGCCTGTTTTGTTGGTCGACAAATCACACATTTATATCGGATTGAAGCTTGCATGGGTAGTTTATTTTTCTTTCTTTTAGTTATAAATTAAGATTTTCTTGGGAATATTTCGGAAGAAATATTACTTCAGACATTCCTTCAAGTCACTCGATTCGAATTAATATCCTAACAACAACACACTACATCATAACTAGATGAGGCAAATGTACCGAAAACTAACCGTGAATTCCAGAAACGTGGACTACAGCGCTTTGCGTTCGTGATAGACAATACAACTAGCCTTACACTATTATCAAAATTGAGTCCATGACAAACAGAATAAGACAATTGTGATCACGAAGAAAAGAATTAATTTACACTTTCGTATCGACACTTTAATTGTAACTACATGTACACAATTACATCCATGAACTTAGTGTTGACTTTTAATTTTGATTAAACAGTTTTGTGTTTCATAAGAACAATGAGTATAGTACTGAAAAAAGAACAAAAGTGCAGATCTTAAAAAAAAAAAAAAAAATGTTTGCCTCAGTACCGAATGATAATACAAAAATAGATTTGTTTGACGTAAGTATGATGGTTATACATTTAGAATTTTTTTATAGATAAATGTAAAAGAAAACTGCATAGACGAAACTGAACACTTGTAAGCGTCACCTCTAAACCTAAGTGAACTTGCAATCAACCAGTTCCCTAAATAACTGAAAATAACACATTATAAATTTAATGCGTTTGAAGCGACCTCTGGGTTGATTTTCATCAGGAACACTGAAAGTCGAATATTTAATAGCCAGGAATGTATAAAAATCGAAAGAGTTGAAGAGCTAAATAACATGAAAATTCCAAATTAATCTCTCTTTATAATAATCTGTAGTAGGTGCACTACTTCTGGGGTATCAGCTCTTCTAAGATTTGCGCTTACTACAGCCCTTGGATGGTGTAAACTTCCCAAAAACCGTGTATGGTGTAATGGTGTATAGCATATGATATATGGTGTAAGGGGAATGGTGTAATGGTGTTTGAGGAATGGTGTGATTGTGTAACGTGCGATCGGGAATGGTGTGAATGATGGTGTACGACATTTCATTGGTTGAAAACGAAGTTCTTTTTATTTAATTTTTTTCGAATTGTAAACATAAACAATAATAATAATCTTAATATGTGAATTTTTATTGCATTATGGGTAATTTCGGATCGTGTACATAGAATGGGGAATGGTGTATGGTGTTATATGTAAGCTGTATGATGCAAAGGTGTAACGTGTATGGTGTAATGGTACAAGGTGTATGGTGTAATGGTGTATGGTGTATGGTGTAATGGTGTATGGTGTTAGTGGGAAGATTACACCATTCAAGGACTGTACATGCACCATTATAATATTAGTATTCAATATAGCAACAAAGTAGTACGGACATAACTATCGCTGATACGGTTGTTTTCTCTAAATTTGCACGATTTTTGAATATTTGAGTTTCAATCCTTTTCAACATCGGATTTTATTTTGCCTTTCAAATATTTAGCATCGAGTGCCATTGCAGAGTCTGTATCAGATAAAAAGGCGTCTGGTATACAAAACATGTGCTGGTCGTTATGGAGAGTTACACAACCATTGAGTCGATTCTATTGCAGGTTAACCTTTCGTCGTCGAGAGTATCACCAACCTGGAAGTCAGCAATCGCATGTTGACATGAAATATCATTATATCGGTCACCCGACTGTAAATTTTTAAAGTTTGAATTATTCGAGAAACATAGCATAATTAGCTGTACAATTTGGGTGTTACAGTTTTATAATAAAGTTCCTAAATTAAAGTATGATCTAAACTTGTTGGTACTTTTGATAAAACTCGTCTTAAACTTTTTAAATTTGAAATTGATGTTAGATATATAAAAGTTGTATAATTAAACAATGCTATATTTACTAAAGAGGAACAAAAATCATATCAGCTATTTATTTGTGTGAAAACGAAATAATCACTCATGGATAAAAATGCAGTGATGAATGTAGCAAGGTCAATAGAAATGGCATGTGAATTTGAAGGAGAATTCGAAGATTGAGTAGTGAAACATTGTATTCAAACTATAAATTAGCAGGAATTAATAAAGAAGATAACAATCGAAGTTTGTCGAAGTAACGGAACAAATAAAAGACACTTACTTACAGATAAAGGACAGGTAAATCTGAATAACAGCGCTTTTCATCATATTAAATAAAGTCAATTGGTCACAGAAATTTAAACATGTAATCTAACAGTGTTATATAGCAGAGAAGACGTCTAGCATATGGTTAACAATGTAGAAATTGTGGACACTATAATATTTTTTTCCGTATACAAAAATTAGCGAGAAACAAAATAGAATAGGATAATCAGCAAAAAAGAAAAATAACAACAATACCGAGAAAAATTAAAAATTGAAAGAATCTAATCAAATCAAAAAATCTAAGGCGAAAATCAAATGCTCAATCTTGTCAGATAAACAACTGTCGCATTCATTATTTTTTACATGCGTTTTCTTAAGCAGAAATTAGTCTAGGTTTTAAAGCTAGTCAAACCTCTCAATTATGTAAAAGCAACATATCAGATCTGTTAACTATAAAAACTAGGAATGTCAACTTGGTCAATACTTACTAATCGATTACTCTTTGAATTTACCGAACGATGATCGAGTACTCGCTCGGTAATGGAAACTCAAAATATACACTTTTAAGTACGTGTATTGTGCGTTGCTGTCTTTTAATTGTAAAAACCTCAACATTATTACATAGGACTAAGGAATTTTATACCATAATTAATAGCTCATTTACTGCATGTACTAAGTGTGTAGACTAATAATAATATAATCAAATAATTAATTAATATCTAAGGAAAAATTATTACTCAAACAACAGTATTTGGGAACTGTAAAAAATTATTTCATGATCAACAAAGGGATGATGATTTATCCTTTCTGAGGGTCGACACAGGGTGCAACGAATGTGATCTTCTCTAAAAATATTATCATGTCATCTTTTTCTGGGACGTAGCGATTTATGAAATTTGTAAGTTTACAAACAGTCGTGCTGATGAAAATATTGATAGGTATCAGCCTTGGAAAAATGCTCTTGTTATGTCCCACATGAACATCAGTTTGGAAGAATTTCAAATCACAATTAAACACAAACATTCAGAATCGTCTTTCAATTTTTATTAATTTTGATTAATGTATGATATTTTCCCGAGAGGTGTTCTCAATAAAACTATGTTTTTGTTTATAAACTTACGAAGCAATAACATTCTCTAACAACAAACAGATATGTCGAGCATATCATTAGGTTACCGATATTTAGTACTTACTAGCGATACTCGAGTACTCGTTGACATCCCGAATAAAAAAGACGAACAAATGTTGAGCAAACAACAGAAGATAAAAATGAAACTTATTCAAATACAGATCTATTAGTCTGTGATAAAGATGACGACGAATATAAAATAAAGAAGATGTGATATAAGGATTTTATTGAAGAATCTGTCAAGCACATACTGAGAAATGAAGTGAAGACCATACATAGAATTTGAGACATTCAAAACACAATGCCGGTGAGAATTGATGATGTGGATGTGAAGGTAGAACCAGATAGTGGAGGAGATGTGACTTTTGTCTAAGTTTCTGGGAAAAAAGTATACAGAGATCCAGTGTAAGAAAAGAACAAAATAAAAGTTTTGTAAACAGGAAATTTATAAAAATGACCACATTATTGATATTCATGTCAACACCGAAAACTACTGGACTGGTGATACCCTCGTGGACGAAACGTCCACCAGCAGTGGCTTCGACCCAGTGATGTAAATAGTTATCAAATATACCAGGATTATAATTTAGTACGCCAGACGACTCAGCAGTGACGGTCATATCAAAATATTCATAAAGCCAAAGAAGTACAAAGTTGAAGAGCATTGAGGATCCAAAATTCCAAAAATTTGTGCCAAATACGGCTAAGGTAATCTATGCCTGGGATAAGAAAATGATCAGTTAAGCTGTACCAAAAAAATAATAATGGAAACTCTGTTGTGTATCTTGTATCAAATGATTTGCATGGAACAAATGTGCCCCTATTGATTAGGTTGAACTTTAGAATAGAGTTATGTTATAGATATATGATGGACTACACTACATCATCGGTATAAAATTTGATTTTAGACAAATAATTTCCGGAAAAGAAGTTCTTTTTGCGATTGGAGTCTAATGATGCTACAAAACTTTAAAAGTAATTATAGACTCGTGCAAGAAAATTTCAACACAAGTTAAATGCGAAGGTTATATTTCAAGACAAATGTTAATACATCATCCATTGCTCATTATGGGTTAGGATCTTCAATAATAACCTGCAATAGAAAAAAAGTTAATTTTACTGCAAAATACCGACTTTACAAAAATATATTTTGTATCTTCTTACCTGTTAATTGCAATTGTGTTAAATTCTATACTTAAGCAACTAATGAGATTTTTCCGCAAGCATATCTTCTGACAATCGCATTCTTTAAATTGTTTGTTTGCTGTTTCGGTCATGTTGGCATATTATATTTCTGATGCATATGTTTATCATTTTTTCAAGTCTTTACTATTTAAAACAGCTATGCATATATGAATAACATATGACGACAACCAATTTTATTCACTTTGTAACGTTTTGCTATATAAAGTAAGTGTTTAACAGGAATTTATGGGAAAATTGCAATTTCTTGTCTTTCCATCTGTTCAAATCATACAGAAAACGTATATATTAAATGAAATACGACCAGGGATAAATTATGAAAAATATTAAATAGAAAATTATCTTACCTTTCTTTGAACCACCATAACCACCGTATCCGGATCCACCACCACCGTATCCACCGTATCCGTATCCAGCACCACCGTATCCACCGTATCCGTATCCAGCACCACCGTATCCACCGTATCCGTATCCACCTCCATATCCACCATCATAACCGCCATAATATGGTCCTCCTCTAACAACGTATACGTGGCCGGCTCCTACGTATGATCCATATCCACCTCCATATCTACCACCGCCGTATCCACCGTATCCATATCCACCACCTCCTCCGTATCCACCGTATCCATATCCACCACCTCCTCCGTATCCACCGTATCCACCGTATCCACCTTTATAGGAGGCGCTTACAGCGCTACAGATGGCAAGGAATAGACAGATTGCGATCTTCATTCTGCGGTAAACAAAGAACAACTTAATCAATTCTTATTAAATGATTTAGTACTCATTAGTTACAATTTTGAAATAACTCAGACTCTATCGTTTTGGTGCCAGGTATTAATGCATTTATAGATATGTACATATTTAAAACTTTGTTCTTATTCATATGTGATGAAATGAATCACTTTTATCCATCTAATTATAGATATATATGTCTATTCCATATACTAGAAATGAATCTGAATCAAAAGGATAATTATGACAAGCTGTTCTCGTTAAAACTATGTTCAAATCCTTTTTCGAAAAAATACACACTGACAATGCAAAAAAAAAAAAAAAAACACACTGAGATTTAAAAACCTGAAATAACACACTGAGATTCAAAATTACACAATGAGATGAAAAAAATTGAAAAACACACAGAGAGAGTTGTTAATTACACAATTGTAATTTTCAATTCTCAGTGTGTGTTTTTCATTTTTTGTAATCTCAGTGAGTCTTTATCAATTCACAGTGTGTAATTTTTAATTCTCAGTGTGTGTTTTGAAGTTTTTATTCTCAGTGTGTAAATTTTCCGGAAAATGGTTTTAAACAAAGTTTTGACGAAGACGGCTTGCCAGTGATACTTGTAACATCATATTTTTATTATATTTTCTTAGTTAATTGGAATAGCTTGCTTTAGCAAAATTTAATTGTTCTTAAGGCGCATTTGATAACACGGATAACTGGACACCTCATCCAAAAGTACAATAAAATTTAGATATAAATTTAATCTTTTTCAAAAGCTTACGAAAAGTTAAAATATTGAACGTTCATTATAGAAATCAGGATAGAGGGGCAAATTCTTCATTTGGTCACTTTATAACAAATTTATTATCCATAATGAAATATCATTAGGCAATATACAACTTTCGAGTTCGATGCATTTCCGTCAAAAACTTGGTTTAAGTGAACATCACTTGTGCGTTAGCGCTTAGGGGCCTTCCTCGTAATATAATTGCTAGTTTATCCTGCACATTCACGATCACTAAGGCGTTTGATCAACGTTAATAGTGCAGGGATATAGACGATCCCCTTTATCTGGTAAATGACGTCAAAAAGGCGCGCATATTTGACGAGTTTTTTTCTGGTGACGGATGGACTCGAAAGTGGTATATTGCTACATTTTAATAAGAACGTGTACTTTTTGTACAGCGAATTAACCAAAACGACATGTTGTTTTCCGTAAGTGCTAGAAATGTTAAAAACGTGTATGTACATTTTTATATGAATCGAATCTGATTACCTTTTCTGGAGTTCAGTTACAAATATAACAAACAATTTCAGATGAAAACATCGCTTGTTAAGGTAAAAAAACTGAAAAAAAAATCTTTACAAAAACAAAACATTATCTTTGAAATTAGAAATTAGATATCAGTCTATCGCACATTCAACCGACTGTTTCAAATGTAATACAAATTAAGAGACCTGTAAACGTACGCGTTCTAATATATCTAACTTTTAACGATTACGACTTCTGACCATTTAGTAGATCAAGAACTACTATCGACGAAAGGATATATACCTTTTGTATAAGGTCATTGGTTGATCTCAATGGGTCTCAATTGCATAGAAATAGAAAAAATTATGAGAAAATAGAATGTGAACTTCCATGTCAAAAAGAATAGAATTAAGTTCAGTAACATCACCTATAATGTTCTTAAAATCTTTTTAATTTTGACTTGATGTTACACATTGCTAATACATTTAAACGCATTGCAGAGGATGCAATTGTTAAAATAATAGGAAATTGGCATGGCAATAGACATTCCAAAAAAAAAAGAAATAGATATTAATTAAGTATTTTGAAACAATATTTTAAAACAGGAAATTATTTTAAGTCAAATTTTTTTTAAAAAGAAATGTTCTATATCATCAAACTTAGATTAAAAAAGAATTATAAAATTTTGATTTTTAGATAAAGAAGACACAAAAATAACTGTTCTAATATTTAATGAAAATCGTTTAAAAAGAACACCGTGTTTACTTGAATACAGCAATGCAGGTATTTTCGTCATTTTCCCTACATTGCCGATTCTTGACAAGAAGACTAAACTTTTCCCTGCATTACCAATTCTGGACAAGACGACTTAACGTTTCCCTGTATTGCCGATTCTTGACAAGAAGACTAAACTTTTCCCTGTATTGCCGATTCTTGACAAGAAGACTAAACTTTTCCCTGCATTGCCGATACTTGACAAGAAGACTAAACTTTTCCTTTCATTGCCGATTCTTGACAAGACGACTAAACTTTTCCCTGCATTACCAATTCTGGACAAGACGACTTAACTTTTCCCTGCATTGCCGATTCTTGACAAGACGACTAAACTTTTCCCTGTATTGCCGATTCTTGACAAGAAGACTAAACGTTTCCCTTCATTGCCGATACTTGACAAGAAGACTAAACTGTTCCTTTCATTGCCTATTCTTGAAAAGACGACTAAACTTTTCCCTGCACTGCCGCTTCTGGACAAAAAGACTAAACTTTCTGGTCCACAACATAATATACAGTTAGTGTAAAACTAACAGATCAAATGAATTACAAAATAGAAACTTAAATTTACTTACTTGTTTGCTTTGATACGATGGTCTGATTGGGTACTGAATGTTGAATTCTAGAAGGCTTATATAATACACATTTGGAAATGAAAAAAAAGATGTATTAGACAAGCAACAAAAAACCCCCCAAAAAAAGATGAATTATGAAGCTCCATAACGAATATTTAAAAAAACAAAAAGCCTTTATTTGTTATTTTTTAATAATTAATCAAAATTATAAAAGATTAATTTTAGAAAAAACCACGATTATTTTCATATGATAAATTGTTATAAGTCAAAGACTGACTTAACTTGTACTGTGTTACTTTTATTATAAAGGTTGGTGTTTAAACAAACACCTTTTTAATTTTTGATTGATCATTTAAAAAAGCCAGATATATCTTTTGCCGTTTATTTGTAAACGTGGACATTAAAATTAAAGAATGGTGAATTTTGGAAAACAAATAGATAAAAACGCAATCATTTAAACAAAAACCGGTCAGAGGAATGTTTCATGAAAATACGATCTTATTGAAGATCGTCCTCGTATGAATAAAAGAAGTAGGGTCATTGAGTTAGCTACAATGAATACATAGCAACATTGAGCATTAAATTTGATCGTCAACATCAGACAAACGTCGCGTTATATCTTGCCCTTAAATTCAGCGTTTGTATGTACTTTTTGAATAACTAAAGAGACGTGACTATGTTGAGCGAATCTATCCGATCGAACTAGGAATAAAGGATACTACAGATACAATTAAGTCTGCCTCATATCTTGACTTACATCTAGAAATTGAAAATGAGGGTCGGTTGCAAACAAAACTTTACAAAAAAAAAAGATGATTTCGGCTTCCCAATTGTGAACTTTCCATTTCTATGTTGCAAAATTTCAGCAGCGCCTGCATACGCAGTATATAGCTCCCAAATTGATACGATATTCCCGGGCTTGTATTTCCTATCATGATTTCCTTGATAGTGGATTGCTACTCACAAGGAAGCTATTAAATCAAGAGTATTAAATGGATAAGTTGAAATCATCTCTTCATAAATTTTACGGACATCATCACGAGTAATGGAATTACCATTTCATAGATGATATCGGATATGTTCTTTATGCCATACCTACAATACCCTTCCCTTTTTTCGAATGTGACCTACTAAGTTAAACTATTTACCGGATTTGTAATAACATAAGCAACACGACGGGTGCCACATGTGGAGCAGGATCTGCTTAACCCTTCCGGAGCACCTGAGATCACCCCTAGGTTTTGATGGGGTTCGTGTTTCTTAGTCTTCGTGCCATCAACACCAAATTCAAACAAAAAACAATCCTTATTTCTTTCATCTCAGTATTTAATAATATAGCACAACATACATTCATTAACCATAATGCAACGCATGCTACAATGTAGCCATAAGGAACAAATACTAAGGCCAACTATCATATTGTGCTCTAGATATTAATAGCAATAAGTGCAGTCAAACGATCTTATCTAATATATGAGATTATTATTAAAAAACAAGTTCCATAATTAATCAATATCATATCTATTAATTTTTATGTTCACTATCCGTATCTTTTGGAAGTTACATACTGGCTTTGACTTCAATTGTTCAAATGTCAAAGGCTTCCGTTTTCTCTTGTTCTTTGTAATTTCTGTAGTAACTGTCTGTCTGTTTACTGTCACGCAATGATTTTCCCTTAAAGCGGTATTTTAACATTGCCATATAAGCGGGAGGTTTTGCTAGCCATAAAACAAGGTTCAAACTATATGTTTTTTTTTCATAATATATGTTCTGTTTCAAGTCAGGATTATGGTAGGCAGTAGTTATCAACAAGTCCGTTTTTATGCATGTTGGCGTTTGTTTATGTTGCAGTTCAGTGTAACTGTTGTCTATTGTTTTTATTTTAAAGTTGATTTGTTTTCCTCGTTTTTATTTGTAACCTGGATTTGTTTTTGGTTAAGGATGTACACCTCTGAGGAGAAAAAATTCCAGAATTAAACCTTTTTCCTTAACCTGATCTTTGGGGTTAAATGACTGTAAAGAAATAATTGGCGAACAAAAAATCATATTTTAATTCGTTGTTGATAAACTCGTGTAGATCCAGGACATAAGTGCTATAAGCCATTTATAAGGGTTTGACTACCTCTTCTTCTGGTATAATGGCCTACCTGGAGTATGTCTTAGTTTAGCCAGCTTTCAATAGTTGTTTTTTAGACTTAGGGATATACAAGAGTATTCCCCTTGCCCTCTGTTGACCAACACCTACGGGTCTAGGATATTAGTGCTTCGAGCCATTTTAGAGGTAATGCGATATATTGTAAAAGACATGAAATTTCATGTACAAATCATTTATAATGTGAGTATGGTCTGTATTTAACTCCTAAAAGGACATGGTATTTTGAAGTTCAAAATGAAACCTGCCAAAAATATACACATTTTATATCGGACATAAAGCAAAATTATCGGACAAAAAGCAAAACGGACAAAAAGCAACGGACAAAAAGCAAAAGTTTCTGACAAAAAGCAAAATAATCGGACAAAAGGCAAAACGGACAAAAAGCAACGGACAAAAAGCAAAAGTTTCAGACAAAAAGCAAAATAATCGGACAAAAGGCAAAACGGACAAAAAGCAACGGACAAAAAGCAAAAGTTTCGGACAAAAAGCAAAATTATCGGACAAAAAGCAAAAGCGGACAAAAAGCGAATTGCGGACAAAAAGCACCGTATCAGTGGTGCATTTCATTTTTTGCTACGGCTCTTTGAAAGTACCCAATTTTGATGATTTTCCGACTTTTCATCGATGTTTACGTGAATATATATAGTGTGGTCATTTTTATAAAATTCCTGTTTACAAAACTTTGAATTTTTCGAAAAACTAAGGATTTCCTTAGCCGTATTTTGCACAACTTTTTGGAACTTTGGATCCTCAATGCTCTTCAACTTTGTACTTGTTTGGTTTTATAAATATTTTGATATGAGTGTCACTGATGAGTCTTATGTAGACGAAATGCGCGTCTGGCGTACTTAATTTTAATCTTTTGATACCTTGGTACCATTGGGTCATTATCGTGAAACTTTATACTTTCAATAAAGATGATGTGGAACAATCTGAATAAATTTAACTTAAAAAAAACTATAGGTAGGTGTTAATATAAGAAAGATATATCACATGCATAATTTTTTGTGTCAAATTAACCATGCTGGCAACTTTCTCTTTCACGAACAAAATGCATATAATTTCAACTTCTTTGTTATAAATGATTGGAAAAATGCATATCTAAGAAATTTGAAAAGAAAATAGTGATGTACATGTTTCTGGTAAAATCATTTCCTGTATTCCTCACCCATTTCCTCATAATGTTGGCTAAAAAGACAAACTTTAATGGCAATAAAATTGAAAAAAAAAATATTACTCAAAACCTACTTATTGTAGATACACAATTTATTTTACAGAGTTAAGTTTGATGATAGTTTTTTTTTTAATTCATTGATATTTTGTACTTGTATCCCACGTTTGAAAGTATTCCAGAACGAGATTTCGATGAGACTGAAACGTCAGAAGAAAACATTCTTAAACGATTTATGACTTTTTAACTGGGATATACTACTGTTGACTTTATTTTCCATATATCATTGTGAGAGCGGATATGCGTGACATAAGTATTAAGCGTCTTCCACAGGTAAAAAGCGGAAATTGGTGGATATGATATAACATTGATTTCAAATACTATAATTTAATAATCTGATTTAATTGTTTGTTAATTAATCTCAACGAAAAACCTACATTTTTTGGTTAATATGTTATGATGACGGAAACTGAAATAACGATTTCTCTCAGATGAACGTAACCGTATTTTGGTAATGCACTTAGTTAAAATGCGGTAACGTTCATCCTGGATGTTACAAAAATGATATTTTTCCTTCAAAAGACCTATTTACATATTTTAACACTTATTATCATTGCAAGATAACCTTGAACAGGTAATAACTCCAAATACGTTCTCCTGGTATTTGACTGGAACCCTTGAAACTTATTTTGGAAAAGGGACTCGGCGTTGCTACACATTCATTTTATATTTGACCCTAGGGCTAAAATGTGAAACATTGGAGAGGTTCGGGAAACATCAAATGTATCTGAAGAATAGAGAAAAAAATCCATAGAGAAAGCTTTTTTCACCTATTGAAATCTGTAAATGATGCGTCTTAAAGTTGATCTACTAGTTGAAAATTTCAACTGGTTTCAAATATCTTTAACTCTTAGAATATTATTTAATGTCCATAAGCTGAATATTATGTAAACTGCCCATTTAAACAATTTTCAGAAATCCATCAAATTTTTTATCAATGACGTTGAGGAAAACGTATTTTTTAAGAACGCTTAACATTTTGGTAGATTACAACTTATGTTAACATGTTTGAACGAGATGTCCGATGATTTAACATAATTTAATTTTTATTTTTGTGATTTTACTTTTAAATCATATTGTAATCTTGAACACAGTGAAATTAAAGTATACGTAAATGATACATCTACTACACGAGAAAAGTAATCAAACATGAACGACATCTAGGTGGCAATATATAATCAGCAACAAGACATTTTTGTCTATACAATTTATAAATAGGTTTTAAGCTTTAAATCGGTTCATGTCTCAAAATTAATAAGACAATTTAAGTCATTTTTTAGTCATTTGTTAACTGCCAACTGCTTTATCTCCACCATTTGTATAATTTGCATGAACTTTTTTCATGTTCTTCTGAAATCATTAATAAATGTCACATGTCTTAATGACACTTGTTTGACACTCACTCAAACATATTACCTTCCATGTGAAATATCATTCAGTTTTTTTGTTTGTAGAAGTTAGCTTGTGTGTTTCTCTCTTTCATTCATAATTTATGTCCTTCTTCAGGATATTTTAGTCGATTTTTTTTCAAATCTGTGGTACAACCATAAGTATAATGAAAGTAATGGGCTATAGTTTCATCAAAACAGCATATTATATACTGGGCTTGCTCTCGGTAGCTTAAAGCATTCTATTAATGATGTTGTTTCACGAACGGTATAGTGTCTAAATGGATTTGTTTTGTTTTTATTTTGTCCTAATTTTTCAATTGCATATCAGTTTTTTTGTTTGTTTTAGAGGTGAATTAAATGCAACCAAACGTTTTCCTTTACATCAGGTTAAGCAATAAAGGCAACAGTAATATATCGCTGTTCAAAATTCATCAATCGATAGAGAAAAAACAAATCCGGGTTACAAACTTAATGATGGGTTGAACCTGGTTTTGTGGCATGCCAAACCTCCCGCTTTAATGGCAGTGTTAATTATAACATTAAAATGACAACATTACACGACAGGGCTGCAATAAATAAATGGGAGAAAATATAGGTCAGAGAAACAAACGAATAATAGCCATCACAGGGTAACAAGTTAAAAAATATTTTTATACGCCAGACGCGCGCTACGTCCACTCAAAACTATTATCAAAACTATTGTCAAATGAAAAAAGTTTGAAAACAATAACAGCTACAATGTTGAAGATCGCCGAGTACCAAAAGTTCCCAAAAGTTGTGAGGCCACGGTTATCGCCTTGGACAAAAACATCATTATTATCCAGAAAAATACATAGTTTTGCAAACAGTAAATTTTATGAAATGACTATATAATAGATATACATGATTAAACTGAAGTGGTGACTAGCTATAGAATAAAAACGAATACATTACAAAATCACAGCCGTGTTAGCCATAGTCATTACAACGCCCAAAGTGACGTCACATTTAAATTTGTAAAACGTGTTCCGAAAATTAAGAAAGAATTTAGATGAAATTAAATATCAGACTTGTATGTCTTATCTAACTTATATTAATGACAGTGAAAATTATAATACTAATTAACATTTAATTGTAGCAGTAATTAGATAATTAATTGTATCATCTAGCTTTGTCGGTGTTTCTTCTGATCAAACTGCAAATGATTGCCAAACTATTTGTTACTGAAATAGAAGTTTCCAGCGCAACCAATGTTTCTTATTTTTTACTCAAAACATAGCTGCTTAAGTAATTGTTTTTTGTATCACAGTCACAAAATCCGTTGTTTTACAAAGAAAAACTTAACACAAAGAAGGAAATCCTAGTCTTTATCATTGAATATTTGCTATAAGTTTAAGTTTAAGTTTAATAACACTTAGTAATGAAATATAAAACAATTAGTATGTTGTTGATAGCTTTAAATCTAGTCAAGCTAGTAGTAACCCTCTCTTCTATATAGCATGTACCTTGCTCCATTATGATACTGTGACGACCATTAGAACATGAAGAAGATTGGTCTCAATTTGCTTCATATTATTTCTCTTTTGCGATATTTTTTGTGTTTAAAGATTTGTGTTTCTGATATATTATATGTCGTACAATAAAAATTAATGGCAACGAAACGTTTACTGAAATTGTAAAGGAGGGCTGAAAGATACCCAAAGGACAGTCAAACTCCTAGATCGAAAATAAACTGACAACGCCATGGGTAAAAAAGGAAAAGGCAAAGAGATAAAAAAAGAACACAAGATACAATACAAAAAAAAAAAAAAAATAAAGAATAAGCAACACAAACCCAACCAAAAATTTGGGGTCATCTCAGGTGCTCCGGAAGGGTAAGCAGATCCTGCTCCACATGTGGCACCCGTCGTGTTGCTTATATTATAACAAATCCGGTAAATAGTCTAAATAGGTACGTAGATCACATTCTTTCAAAGGCAAGGGGATTGTAGTTACGACAAAAGGAGCATATCCGATATCATCTATGAAACGGTTAATCTATAACAGTCAACAAACTCGTGAAGGCGTCCGTAAAATTTACGAAGGGATGATTTCAACTTCTTCATTTGGAACTTTTGGTTTAATAGCTTCAAGAGGGACGAAAGATACCAAAGGGACAGTCAAACTCATAAATCTAAAACAAACTGACAACGCCATGGCCAAAAAGTAAAGAATAAACAACACGAACAGCAACCTTCTACCAAGGAAATCATGATAGGAAATATAAGCCCGGGAATATCGTATCAATTGGGAGATATGTACTCCGTATACAGGCACTGCTGGAATGTTGCTACATAGAAATGGAAAATTCACAATTGGGAAGCTGAAATCATCTCAAATGTGACGTCACTTTGTGCGTCGATGTTTTCGGCTAACTCGGCTGTTACTTTTTATGTGCTGGTTTAGGTAGTTTTATGTATTCGTTTTCATTCCCGAAATTAGTCATCACTTTGGTGTTATCATGTATATCTATTATATAGTCCTTTTTATAAATGTTCTGTTTGCAAAAGTATGAGTTATTCTAAATTCTAAGGATGTTCTTATCCCAGGCAGAACACTTTTGCCGTATTAGGCACAACTTTTTGGAACATCAAATCATCAAGGCTCATTAACTTTGAACTTGTTTTGGCTTTCGACCTTTTTTATCGGAGCGTCAGAGATTATTACCGGCGTCACACATCAGCGTAAAGCTCCGACGTACGCCGGGCGTACTGAAAAAATCATGTACGCTGCCAATACGCTAGTAATTTTGGATGCATTCAACCTGTCAAACATATCTGTTTCGTGTGTACAACGTTCAGGCCTGGTTTGTCACTGAGTCGGGTGTGTCTATTTTCTGTGTTGGTCTTCAATGCATTGTGTATTATGGTTTTGTTTTCTGTAATTAGTTAACGTCAGTTAGATCATGTAAATCTTTTATATTCATTTGATGAAATTTACTGTTTGCAATAGCATAAATTGTTCTATATAATAAGAATGTTCTTATCACAAGCAAAAAACCCTAACCGTATTTGGCACAACCTTTTTCAACGTTTGATCCTCAGAGCTGTACAACTTTGTCCCCCTTTTTTTGACTTTCGAACTTTTATATCTGGGCGTCACCGGTAAGTCTTGTTTGGACAAGGCGCGTTTTTGACGTAATGAATTTAAAACCTGATGCCTTTTGTTTACTATTACTGTGTTTTTATGCCTAATACGTTCTGCTATTCATTTGTATTGTAGTCTTGTATTATTATGTTGTCATTTTAATGTTATATTTAACAATGCCATCAAAGTGCGAGGTTTGGCATGCCACAAAACCAGGTTCAACCCACCATTTTTTTGCTTTAAAATGACCTATACCAAGTCAGGAAAATGGCCATTGTTATATTATAGTTCGTTTCTGTGTGTGTAACATTTTTACGTTGTGTTTCCGTTGTGTCGTTTGTTTTCTCCTATTTTTGAGTGCGAATTCACATTACTATAAGACGTGTCACGGTACTTTTCTATCCCAAATTCATGTATTTGGTTTTGATGTTATATTGGTTATTCTCATCGGATGTTGTATAATGCTTAGTCCGTTGCTGTGTGTGTTACATTTTAATGTTGTGTCGTTGTTCTCCTCTAATATTTTATGCGTTTCCCTCAGTTTTAGTTTGTTACCCCGATTTTGTTTTTTGTCCATAGATTTATGAGTTTTGAACAGCGGTATACTACTGTTGCCTTTATTTAATCGTGTATTGGGTATACCTTTGTATTTTGGCGTACTTCAAACTTATGCAACGCGCGTGTAATGATTGCGTAGCGTTCCTCTGGCGTGCAACTAACGTCTCCCTACTTTGTCAATTTTCTTCGGGCGTTTGTTGCACGCCGTTCTGTACGTCAATGTGTGGCGCCGGCATTAACTTGTGGGTCGAAACGCGCTACTAGCGTATTAAATTATGAACCTGGTACCTTTTGATAGCTATTATTTGTGTGTTTCTCTGTCCTATATATTTTCCCATTTATCTGTATTGTAGTCCTGTCATGTAATGCTGTAATTTTAATGTTATATTCAACATTGCCATAAAAGCGGGAGGCCTGGCTTGCCACGAAACCAGGTTCACCCCACCACTTTTTCTAAAAAAAAAATGTCCTGTACCAAGTCAGGAAAATAGCAATTGTTATTGTAACGTTTGTTTCTGTGTGTGTTGCATTGACGTTTGTTTTTTGTTTACTTTAGTGTTTCTGTTGTTTCGTTGTGGAAATGTACTATAATGTATTGTTTATTTGCGTAATTCTCTTTCCTGAATGTACTTAAGAGATAACTGTATTGTATTTGAAGCTTTAAGGACGTCCATCGGTAGTTTTACTGTCGCAAATTTAGTTTACCTGGCGACGCGGAGCGGCGACAGGTAAACGGGTATTTGCGACAGTAAAACTACCGATGGACGTCCGCAAAGCTTCAAATACAATACAGTTATCTCTATTCTAATGTAAAACAAGTTCATAATTAAATTTCAATCATAATTTCAGTGTAAAATCTTCATTAAAGAAAATTCCGCGAAAAGATGTTATCTTCTTTGGTCCCTACACTACGTGACGTCATAGGTATGCTTCCGGCGTCAAACATAAACAACGGGCGTTTTCTGGCTTCTGTGCCGCTTCAGAGGGTAATAAAATTTGATAAAAAGAAGATTTTTAGGCGCAAGAAGTGAGTTTATTGTTTATTATTGTAGAAATAACATGTCAATACATTCCGAAATTCAAAATGTCGGCTTCCTTAGTTACAGACAAGGAGATAGAGAATTTTACGCTTGCTGTCATCCAATCAGAACAATTGTTACAAAATAATTGCATTATAATTGCATTTATTTGTACTGTATTCCTATCATGTAATGGTGTTTTTTTAGTGTAATATTAAACATTGCCATAAAAGTGGGAGGTTTGGCTCTCCACAATATCAGGTTCCCCACAATTGTTTTCTTAAAATGTCCTGTACTAGGTCAGGACATTGCCATTGTTATTATAGTTTGTTTTATATGTGTGTTACATTTTAGTGTTGCGTTTATGTTGTGTCATAGTTCTACTATGTGTTTCCCTCAGTTTTATTGTGTAAACCGGATTTGTTATTTTTCAATCGATTATACTACTTTTGCCTTTATTTATTTCTAAACGATCCTCATTGTCAATTTTTAGATGTAAGTCAAGATTTAAGGTAGGATTAAATGTATCTGTAGTATCCTTTATCTCTAGTTCGACATTCAACATAGTCGCCATATTTTGAATTATTCAGCGAGAGAACCCCATCGATATAGCGGAAAGTAAAGTTCAAGGATATTACTGACTTCTTATCTTTTCTTCCTAAGAAATTCATGTATAAAACACATTACAATTAACACAAATTGCGTTTTATGTTGAACTTTAGGAAAAAACGGAAATAGCAACACAACTGGTAAACAATATGCGTAAACGACTCGTTATCAATTGTGTAAACTTCCTTCCTCCAGTTCTGTTCGCTGTACAAAATTTGAAAATCTATTCAAACGATGACAAAAATGAAATACATCTATCCTGGATAAGCAATAAAGTACAAGTAAGCAAATTGTATCCAATGGCATGCCAATTATAAAAGGAAACGAGAAGGAATGAAATCGGCAGCCAAAAATCAAGTGTTCACGAAAACAGACAAAAAGTGTTAGTGTTATCGAATATTTTATTTCTAGAAGTGAGATTGTTTATGGTTTATTAATTTTCGACAATAGTGAACACGGAACGATTAGGATCTGAACCAGGTTTGAATTAAACGTTTTCTACATAAATATATGCCTGTACCAAATCAAGTATATGACGGTTGTTATCATTCGTTTGATGTGTTTGACCTTTTGATTTTCCCTTTTGATTAGGTACTTTCCAATCTGAATTTGTCTTGTATTTAAAGACACCTGTCACACATTGTATAGAGCAATCTTGATGATGGCTGCTGAATCGTTTATCATGCATCTTCTTTATTCATAGAAACATTATATTTTCGTATTTCATAGAAAACTAAAAATTACAAATATACAGAACTCCAAGCAATATTCAAAACGAAAAGTCTCTGAACAAATGGAAAAATCAACACTTCTAACAAACGGATAACAACTGTAATATTCCTGACTCGGTACATACATTTCCATGATATGCAATGTCAGTATGGTGCGTCTGATTAATTAATGTCTACTGTAATGTCTATTTTCAGATATGACTTTATAAAATAAGTGCATAAATATTCCTTTGTTACTGTATGACCAAGTACCATAATACGAGGATCGATAACCTTCTCAGAATTTTAATATTTTCTTAAAAATTTGCGTTTTCTGTGGCCAAAAAAAAAGGTTTCAAAACAAATTTAGACACAACACTTCGGTTATACGTCTTGTCACAAATAATTTTGACTTTGTTTAGTTTCAAATAAATTGCGGCTCAATGAAATCCATACATAATTTTAAAAAGAAATATCGGATGATAAATTAATATATTTGACATTTTCCATTATATTTCCAAATCCTTCAACTTTATTGTTTAAATTTATATCAACCATTTTCTGTATAGGAAAAATGCCCACCAAAATGTTGCTAGGCCATGGTTGCCATGGCAACCAAGTGAATGAGATTTCCCGCAGTTTTTGAGGAATTTGGCATTGAAAAAAAAACAAGTACTTTGCAGTGATTCGTAATCAAAACCAGGTTTTATTAAATGATACTTTTAAATATTTTTCAGAAACATGAATTTTGACAAACAAAATAGCAATGTCATATATAAAAAAATTTTTGGCCTGAATATTGTCACAACCGCAGAGGCAGATGTCATTTTTCAATATAGTTCAGAAGAGAAATTTTACACATTTTGTATGAACAAAATAGACATTTCTGCATCCACCTCTATTTAACACGTGGTTATGAATGAAAAGTGTCAATGTTTCTAATAAAAACATGATAACAAAATGTTGGGGAAATTGGGTTCTAGGATGGTTGCTATGGAAACAAAAATGTGTAATTTTGGGCTTTTCACCTCTAAAATGTGTCCATATTATTAAAATAATCATCAAAAAGTAATAATTATTGAATGACTATGACGTGCAAATTATTGGCAATTAGAACTACAAACCAGTTAAAGTCTGAAATGGCCTATATCTGTACTAGACTGTACTGATTTTTACTCGACCAGCCTGAATTGGTCTGAAATTTACTTGATAATACTCGACTGTAATATAATTATAGTTATCAAAGGTACCAGGATTATAATTTAATACGTCAGACGCGCGTTTCGTCTACATAAGACTCATCAGGGACGCTCATATCAAAACATTTATAAAGCCAAACAAGTACAAAGTTGAAGAGCATTCAGGATCCAAAATTCCAAAAAAATTGTGCCAAATACGGCTAAGGTAATGAACCATACTTAACAGTCTGAATTTGTACTTGACCAGTTCTTAACCATTTTTTGCGAGTCTGAACCATGCTCGACCTAGTCTGAACCATACTCGACCTAGTCTGAACCGTACTCGACCTAGTCTGAACCACACTCGACCTAGTCTGAAACATACTCGACCACGTCTTAACCAACCTAGACCTATTCTTTGTATCTATCAATTGAATTTTATCAATTTAGGAAATATTTTTAATAAAAATGAAATTTGAACAACAACTTGCTATTAAAAATGTATTCAATATAGTATTGAAATTAAAATTTCACAATAATCATAATATAACTTCAACACAATATTACATTATAATATATATCAACTTTAAAATACAAATAAAACAAGCTGATCAAATAATCTAAAAAATGAATTGTGACTAATATTTTCAATATTTATATAAAATAGTATATAAAACAACTTAATAAATTTAAAAAAATGAGACTTCAATTATTTTGTTTTATTAAACGAAGAATTCAATATAATCATGATAATAGAATTTCCATAGCGATCCTTGATAACCTTTTTAAAAAGGAAATGTGTTCCAAAGTAACAGTAAAAATTTATTATTATATTTTAAGTATTGTTTGTCAAATTAAAGACATGGCATTCATTAAGCACTTTTAAAGTATGGTCTCAGTACATGTGTGTTTTACCTGTAGGTAAAAAGAAATCCCTATTTTCTTAAATTCGTGTATTACTTATCTTGTATATTCGAAAGGCCTTGTTTTTTAAAGTTAAACAGGATGTTGCAATTTTGAATAAATGTTATTTAGAATTTAATACCTCTGACCAGGTGTGATCTTATTTAGGAGTTTGCCCCAAGCAGAGATTATATTTTAAATTTCACCACTTCTCAGAAAAACAATTTTACTTATTTATTTAATTTTATCCCTTTTTGATATAAATTATCTATAATAAAAATTATATTATTTTTTATCCTAAATATAATAATAGATATATTTCTAATATAAGGTTAAACAATTCATAAATTTTGTTGGCTGTTGTTATATATGTCAGTTAAAAAGAAATTGATTTTAACAGTTAAAAAAGTAGAGGTTATTTGGTCTAGTATGGTTCAGACTGGTCGAGTATTGTTCAGACCTTTGGTTACGTACGGTTTAGACTGGAAAAATAGGTCGAGTACAGATCAAGAATGGGTTAAGACTGTTTCAGACTGGTCGAGTAATAGTTCAGACTATTGCCAACGGCAAAGATAAGGGTCAAGTACGATTCAGTACAGTCGAGTATGTTTCAGACAAATTCAGACTGGTCGAGTAAAAGTCAGTAATGGTTTGTAGTGTAGATTACCATAAATTTGTCCAAAGGTCAAAGGTAATTGAACACATGTTTAATCCAGAATAGTAAATTATATCATGTATATAGCTAATTTAATTTGATGAGACTGATAACACATAATTATATACAAAAAATTAAAAGATGTCGTCTGATGAGATAACTCTCCAGAATACAACCAAATGTTATTTTAAGACCGGTCTTTGAATTTACAAGAAGAAGAGAAAAGGAATATAACTGCTAAGAGGTCGACCAGTTTGCTCTATGCAATACATGTCATTTTTATTATACCGTTTTTACGATGCTATTCAATAATGCATGTTTGGTTGAGAATTTAGACAGTAAGTTTCGAAAAGTGCCAATGTTAACAAAAGTAGTGTCAAAATAGAATTACATGTAGTAATAAAATGGTTCAAGTTTTTTCCTCATTAAATAAAAGAATGACGGATAATCTTAAGCAGTAAAAGAGATACAGAAAGGTGTTTGATAATATTAACAGTATTTCAAATAAAGACCAGAAACAGAGACAGAGTCAAATCTAGATTCTATTAATTTTCGTAAATTTTGTACAAAAAAGAGCAAGGTGAAGAAATATGCACAGCCAAAAGAAGGGCTAATTTGATGTCATCCACCAACAATACATTTGAAGCATAACTTAAGATAAAATAAAAGGATTTATAAAAGGCAGACCAGGCCCCAGTCAATTGTGCTTAAAAATATATAGCACTATAGCTACATTAACAGGTGAAAAGTACCTCGTTTCTGTAAATATTAAAACCAATGTATCAAAAACAACGATAGAACTGCGTCAAAATTGCTTATGACGAAGGATAACCGGGAAACAGATTAAAAAAGTGGGTTTGATAAAATGTAATGGAAAAAAAACTTTCAGAAAATATTTTTAGAAGGATTTAAAAGGATTAAAAAATGATAAAAACAAACACCACCAATTGTAAATACAGTAATGGAAAAACGCGGTGCAATTGATAAAGTGATCATCCCAGTTGTCATTGATGAAAGAAAACTTACGTATGTTACACATGAAAAGGTTATCCACACTATCAATCAAAGTAAAATATTTGATACAATAGAATAGTAGAGTAGTAAAATATCTGATACAATAGCATAATAGGCAGTAAAATATCTGATACAATAGAATAGTAGATAAACTCATCATAGACACCAGAATTAAAATTTCATATCTATGCCAGACGCGAGTTTCGTCTACAAAAGACTCATTAGTGACGCTCAAATAAAAAAATGTTTGAAAGGCCAAATAAAGTACGAAGTTGAAGACCATTGAGGACCAAAAATTCCTAAAAGTTTTGAGAAATACAGCTAAGGTAGGTAGTAAAATAGCTGATATAATAGCATAGTAGGGTTGATAAAATGTGTAGTTTGTTTTAAAGGAGGAAATAATGAAAACTGATCATGCATCCGTGGATACTACTAGTATATAATGTTATTCAATATTATGGATCTAAACACCTAGTTACTATTGTATTAAAATATATTGAATAGGAAATTGATGTTGTATAGCACAATTAGCATACATTATGAACACAATGCACCGTATGGGTAGTAGTTTGACGTTATGCAACATCGATCATTTGGCTATTTATTTCACTAAGTTTAATGGACAATTTAATTTGCAATGCACAATGATGAGAAAGATGTAAAAGACTGTGAGTCAATATAAAAATACGATGCTATGCAGAATAAAATATCAAAACCGGCTAGCCAATTCTATTATGAGCGTATATGAAAAAAATTCAGCATACTCCGTTAGGCTTTTGTTACAATATCAAATATATATTGGGAATTACAAAAACTTGTAATTTAAAGACAACCTAACATTGCTAGAAAATTTGTCCAGTTACTCAACAAAGACATCAGGCTTATAAATGTGTGTGCCAGACGTGCATATGTATAATAAAGAAACGTGAAGGAAATAAAAATGTCAAAAGGACATATAAAGTACGAAGTTGAAGAGCACTGAGGACTGAAAAGTTTTAAATATACAACTAAGATCATATATTATGCATAGCAATATAATATTTCCCACAGAAAGTAACCAAATGTTAGCGTGCAATAAATTCTAATATTGCACCAGTGCAATAATTGTTCAAAATTCATGACGTCATCAACGACAAAATCTTAGTTGAAATCAATTTTTACTTTCAAATATTATATTGCTATACAATAAAAGGGTTATTGCATGAATATTGGGGAATATTCATGCAATAACCCTATAATATCTTTAGTATTCCGAACAATTAAAAGTTTTATGAGCAGTTAATTTAATAATATTATCATATCAATAATAATGCAAGTCGACACAACAGTGATGACTACTAGTCTAGTATACAGGATGTTTTCCGGAGAGACCGAGAATGTTAAGAAGTCGGTGAAGTTTTAAAAGCTATAAAAAAGGTATTATATGCCAACAAATTTATTGTAGAAAAATACATAGAGCTGATTGTAGCACAAATAAATATGACAGATATCTTTTTGTGTCAATTTATAGAACACCAAGCAAATCTGATATAAACTATTTTAAACAAATTTTATCAGAAATAAATGATTTAAAACTAAAGTTTAAATATTAACCTTGGATGAGTGGAGACCTTAATCTTCCTGATATAGATTCGCCACCAGTGACAATAGAAGGCAAAATGTAAATAAGGAATTTATTGAAATCTAGAAAGCCCAAAGTAAATAAATGGAAGAAATCATGAATTCTCAACTTGAGGAGAAACCGAAATCATTTGGCAATATATTAAAGGGGAAAAGACGGAAAAATCAGGAGTCACACCCTTGAGAGTTAAAGATGGATTACTTTATAGTGATCCACAACCACAATCAAATATTTTAAATATTCAATTTTAAATTGCATTTACTAAGGTAGATGAATCTTCAATGCCACATAAACCAAAAAGTCCCTACCCCATCATGCCAGATATAACCATTAATATCAATGGCATCATTAATACCCTTAAAATAAAAACAACCATAATGCCAGTGGGCCTGATAATATCGCTGCTATTTTCCTTCATAAAATCTCGGATGAAGTATCCCCCTTCCTTAGATTCTTTTTTCAAAAATTCATAAATGATAGAAAAATTCCAGAAGGATGAAAGCAGGAAAAGGTTGTTCCAATTTTTAAAAAGGGAGATAAGCATAATGCAATTAAATAAATCCAGTTGTGCTAACGGATATTTGCTGTAAGGTATTAGAATACGTCTTAACAAGCAATATTAGAAAATATTTAGATTTAAATAATATTTTAAATGATTGCCAACATGGTTTTAGGAGTAAACGTTCCTGTGAAGCACAACTTGTTATCAACATACAGGACATAGCCGAATATTTGGCAGATGGTAAACAGATTGATTCAACACTTTTAGATTTTTCTAAAGCTTTCGATAAGGTCCCTCATGAAAGATTAATAACAAAACTTAATCACTATGGTATACGTAAAAAAATAATTTACTTTGGATAAAAGTTTGTTGTGAAACAAGTTACAGGTAGTCCTAATTAACGTGTGCAATCTTCCAAATTAGCTGTTGACTCTGGTGTTCATCAGAGCACAGTGTTATGCCCAACTTTATTTTTGTTATTCATAAACGACCTACATCAGCATGTCTTCTGTAAGTTTCGTCTTTTTGCTGACGACTGTTTACTTTATAAAACATCTAATAATATAAATGAGTCTCCAGCAAAAAGATCTATCAAACCTTGAAAAATGGGAATCCCAATGGCAACGAAATTTAATCCTGAATAATACTGTCATAAATATTTCTAAAAATTTAAAATCAAACTTATTTCAATAAAAAATGACAAAGCCAGTACGTATCTAAGAGTTTCAATAAGCAATGATCTTGGGGCCCATATTAATAATATAACTTCAAAGGCTAATAAAACACTAAGCTTTCTACGCAGAAACATGAAAAACTGTACACACAAGGTTAAAAACCTTACGTACACATCACTTGTGCGTCCGACCGTCGAGTACTCCTCATCAGTTTGGGATCCATACAAACAAACCTTAAACAACCAAATTGAGCAGATACAACTCAAGGCAGCAAGATATGTGTTTAATTACTATAATGATAGATCACCAGGAGCTGTTACTGGTATGTTAAACAAACTAAAATGGGAAAACTTGCAATCCCGTTGAACACGATTAATGGAGGGTTAGTCGAAGTCACTAATGGCAAAGAAACCTGTTCTGTTTTGAACTTCCTTCATACTAAAGGTACTCTCAGCACAGCTGATCTGGAACAGGAATTTATGTTATTTCATGTATTTTTTAGCAAATCTTGAACTAACTGTAATTGTGTTGAAGAACAGCAACTACAACAATATCAAACAATCAATAAACACACAGCTGATCTGGAACAGGAATTTATGTTATTTCATGTATTTTTTAGCAAATCTTGAACTAACTGGAATTGTGTTGAAGAACAGCAATTACAACAATATCAAACAATCAATAAACACACAGCTGATCTGGAACAGGAATTTATGTTATTTCATGTATTTTTTAGCAAATCTTGAACTAACTGTAATTGTGTTGAAGAACTGCAACTACAACAATATCAAACAATCAATAAACACACAGATGATCTGGAACAGGAATTTATGTTATTTCATGTATTTTTTAGCAAATCTTGAACTAACTGTAATTGTGTTGAAGAACAGCAACTACAACAATATCAAACAATCAATAAACACACAGCTGATCTGGAACAGGAATTTATGTTATTTCATGTATTTTTTAGCAAATCTTGAACTAACTGTAATTGTGTTGAAGAACTGCAACTACAACAATATCAAACAATCAATAAACACACAGATGATCTGGAACAGGAATTTATGTTATTTCATGTATTTTTTAGCAAATCTTGAACTAACTGTAATTGTGTTGAAGAACAGCAACTACAACAATATCAAACAATCAATAAACAGACAGATATTCTCACAAACTGTTCTTAATATGTTTTCAGGATCTGTTCAAGAATTGTACTCTGAGAATCCTGTACCAAATCTGTTGTAGTGTAGAGCTGTCTAAAACTGCCCAAAAGTGTTACATGTATAGGGTAAATAAAGGGAACAGTAGTTTACCGCTGTTCAAAAGTCATAAATCGATTGAGAGAAAACAAATCTGGGTTACAAACTAAATGAGGGAAACACATCAACTATAAGAGAACAAGGACGAAATAACAGAATACAAAATACGTTATATCCGCAACTGTTCTTACGTTGTCTTAAGAACTGCTCAGCAGATAGTTTTCCTGCCAGCCCTTGCTGATTAAAATAGAGGTTATAACTTATTTCAACGATATTGAATTAGAAGCCGTACCTTGTCTGCGAAATGTAATCTTGCAGAAAATAGATGTTTGAATAGAATGATTCTTGCAAGTTAATCTTGAACAAACAGTATAATTATCGAACGAGAATACTTAAAATGAGTCTGTGAAAATATAGTAGTAGGATAAATATATATTATAACATCTAACTCAAGACATGAGTTTTCAGATGTTGATGTTCACATCAAACAGCTATGCGACTTGAGTGTAGGTAGCGTTTCGATTTATGACGTGACTCTAGTTTTAAGAATTTCAACACAAATTGGATGCAAAGATTATATTATACAACAGAAATGTAAAAAAACACTATCCTTCGTAAATGTCCGTTTTCGGTTTGAGTCTGCATTTAATATCCTGAAAAAAAACAGAAAAGTATAATATAGCATATTTACATTGGCTACATGATTTTATTATATATAATTGTTGTTATTTCAGCTTTTGTGTCTGATTTTAAATTCAGTTTTGTATTAACCAAAGAAACCTTGTTGTCTTTTTATTTACATTGTTTTTTCGGATTATCATTTTTAGTAATTTATTGTTTACTATCTAAATTAATTTCTTTTATTCAAACTTATATTTCTGATGATCATAAAAAATATCCTTTATTATTGAGTATTTGATTTAGTCTTGTTTCCTCCCTTAAGTTCTATTCTAAATAACATAAAAAAAAAAATGTGGTACACACTGAAAAAACCATAATTGAATAATAATGACATCTTTTAGGAGCAAAACATTAAAATACGTTCGTGCATGACGTCACTGTCACATGACAAAATTATGTCTATGAGCGGATAGACATAAACATTTCAGTCAATCAGAATACGATTTATATCCAAATTTATATTATTATAAATTAAACACAAATAATCAAAATCAAGAATAGAAAATTAATGTATGCATTCCATGAAAAATTAAAACAATGATTTAATATCAATCTTTAAGAAGACATTATCTTACCTTTACTCTTTCTATGTCCATAACCACTTCCTCCATAGTAACTACGATATCCTCCATAACCACCATCTCCATAACCACCGCCTCCGTAACCACCGTATCCATAACCACCACCTCCATAACCACCACCTCCATAACCACCATATCCTGCATAACCACCACCTCCATAACCACCGTCTCCGTAACCACCGTATCCATAACCACCTCCTCCATATCCACCACCTCCATAACCACCATATCCTCCTACAAGTTTAACAACAAATACATTTCTTCCTCTTCCATATCCTCCATATCCTCCATATCCACTTCCTCCTAAGTAACTACCATAACCTCCATATCCACCTCCTCCACCATATCCTCCATATCCATATCCACCTCCTCCACCATATCCTCCATATCCACCTCCACCTCCTCCGTATCCACCTCCTCCGTAACTGCCGTATCCACCTTTATAGGAGGCGCTTACAGCGCTACAGATGGTAAAAAGTACGCAAATTGCGATCTTCATTCTGTTAAAGACAAAAATCATATAAATAATTTTTTCGATTTAAGATCATGCGAAGGTGCTATATACACTATTGTTTCTGTGTGTGCCATTTTCTTAAAACTGATGTGAAGGTACACTTTTGACTAAAGCTTCATGTGTAAGGGTTCTGTTTTGCAATTGTTTTTGTTTGATTATATATATATGCATTTGCCAATAATCAGATGTGTTCACAAAAATAACTTACGGGTAAAATTTGATCTTGGGTAAGATTAAAATAGTCGTAGAAAGTTCTGTTTGCATTTTCGAAAAATGCCATAAACGTTTTCGTATTTGATTATATACATTAACTCTATTTTAACCGTACAGTCTTCTAAGGCCGTATGGTGACCTATAGTTTTTTTAATTCCTGTGTCATTTGGTCTCTTGTGGAGAGTTGTCTTATTGGCATTCATACTACATCTTCTTTTTCATGTTTTGTCTCTGGTTGGGGATTAAAGATTATTACTAAAACAATAGTATATTATTCCACAAAAAAATAACGGTTTACATTTTGTTCTGATTTATTACAAATATTCAATTTTTTCAATGTGAATGAAATAGTGGCGACTAGTTTCTTAATATCATTGGATATATAGAATCAGCTTTCTGAGAAACAATAATTATAGTTAAAATCCTCACGAAACTTTCAGAAACTTTCTGTTTTTAATTTTCCTCGGAGTTCAGAATTTTTGTGATATTACTTTAGTAATTTGATTGACTTGGAACCAGCTCTATAGAAATTTTCCCTACAATTTGTTTACATATGTTCGAAACCTCCTATTAAAATAAAATAATGGGCTGCATGGAAACTATTGAGACAGTTATTCATTTAAACAAAGATATAAAGATGTTAACAATGTCACAGTAAAACCTCGAACAATGAACATATGATTATGTTACCTTCTTTACATTTCCAGGAACATGATTGGTTAAAAGAAACCGCGTGGAGACCATGTATATTTCATACTGAATGAAAAGGCTAGGTTTATTGCAATACACGTTTAGCATTGATGTTACGTCCCAATATAAAACGACACGGGATTGAATGAAAATCTTAAAGGTTTCAAAAGACGAAGAAATTGATGGTAAACGATTGAAAAAAAATCATAAAACATATTTATATCAAACAATTTGTTATTGTTGGGATTTGTCTTGTATATACTAATTAATGTAGGTTCTTAACCCTGAAATTTACTGTTTACAAACCATTGAATTTTTTTGAAATACTACGGCTTTTCTACCTCAGGCATAGATTACATTAGCTGTATTTGGCAAAACTTTTAGGAATTTTGGTCCTCAATGGTCTTCAACTTCGTATTTTATTTAGTCTTTTTAACTTTTATGGATTCGAGCGTCACTGATGAGTCTTTTGTAGACGAAACGCGCGTCTGGCGTATATATTAAATTTAGTCCTGGTATCTATGATGAGTTTATGATTATAGACTTTGTCTTGTATTGACTAATTAATGTAGGTTCTTAATCCTGATATAATTATAGACTTTGTCTTGTATAGACTAATTAATGTAGATTCTTAACTCTGATATGATTATAGACTAATTAATGTAGGTTCTTAACCCTGATATGATTATACATATACATATACAAGTCAAGATAGCAAGATACATTCGTTACATAATATTTGAGTGACATAATAGGATATTTATGGGGTCAGTAAATTCCATATGAGGATTCGATCTACGCTCTCACTTCACATTGGTTTCACTCACCCCCATTTATATATTATCAGGTCACTAGCAAACTTTATAACTAATAATATCACACGATTGATATCTAAAGACATCTGAACCACACTGACACATATAAGAAATAACCACTAAAATCAAATCTATGTTAGGAATTTTTAACAATACAGGGATGTATGGGAACACCCCTAGCTGTCGTTTGTTAATTTATTATTGGGTTGCTGTCTTATTGATTTTTACATCGCATTTCTTTGTATTCATACTTATGAAATGAATCAAGCTTGCATTTGCCAAAACCCATTTGTATATCTCTTTCTATACTTCATACATTGTTCCTTTAAACATTTTCAACTCTAAATCTTACTTTTAGTATAACAAAATTTAGAAACCGTTCTTCTTGATACTATTAGACTACATAGCTGTGTATTCAACTTTAAAATCAAATCAAAATATTAGTCAATTGTCTTATTAGAACCTTCTAGTGTTTTAATCTAAATAAGATGATTTTTTCTTTTTTTCAAAAATGGATTAAACAAAAACAAAAAGGACATTTGAAATAAAATATGAGGAGATATCTCTTACCTAATTGTGTTTTTAACTAACATGTATATTGATGTTTATTAATTGTGCGTAAGGATTATATTATTCGAACGAAGAATAGTTTAAAAGTTCTTTAGACTTGTGACAATACTATAGTTACTAAATGTCAAGAACGAAAAACTCAAAGTTTCTTCTTTTTCAAAAGTCAAAGAAATATAAGTACCAGAAGGCGATGCGCAAGTTGAAAAGAGCGAATAACTTTAGTTGCCGATAGAAGACTATAGAGTTAATTCAAAACTGACAGACAAGAATGAGACTTACTTGATCAGATAGTGTACAGTGGTCCAGTGAGGTG
The DNA here is from genome assembly GCF_965363235.1 of Mytilus galloprovincialis. NCBI lineage: Eukaryota > Metazoa > Mollusca > Bivalvia > Mytilida > Mytilidae > Mytilus > Mytilus galloprovincialis. Next base: position 95,651,186 of record NC_134841.1, on the reverse strand, counting down.
CCGACTATTTGATTCTGGAATCCTTATATAGTACTCATTTTAGTAAAAAACCAAGATGCATTATAATATTATCTATATATCACCACAAATCAATCAAAACTAATTATGCATTTTATACTGAAAACTGTTTGTAACGATCAATTGTTCAAAAGTTGTTTTTAGTAAAAATAAAAAACCAACAACTTAAGTATGATAAATGTAAAAAAGTCTTATTTTACAAGAATTGTTCCTTTTAAATTTTGGTGTAAACAAAGTGGTTAAAAGATCAGCGAATATTTATTTTAAATTTGACAGCTGTATATCTTCTCACATGCTAGTGAAGCAATTGGTTTTTTTTTTATTTAAGAAACGGGAAATCAAAAATTAATAAAAAAAAAATAACTCAATAAATTAAAATAAACGTACAACAGAGCAATCGAAAAAAAAAAGATGCTGAGTTTGGTTTATATCGAATTGATGTTCAACTTTGTACTTGTTTTGGCTTTCAAACTTTTGTATCTGAGCGTCGCTCTTAAGTCTTGTGTGGACGAAACGCACTTCTTGCGTATTGAATTTTAAACGTGGTGCCTTTTGTTAGCTATTACTCGTGTGTTTCTTTGTCCAATATGTTCTCCTATTTATTTGTATTGTAGTCCTGTAATGTTATGTTGTCATTTTAATGTTATATTTAACATTACCATTAAAGCGGGAGGTTTGACATACCACAAAACAAGGTTTTACCCACCATTTTCTACATTTGAAAATGCCTGTACCAAGTCAGAAATATGACAGTTGTTGTCCATTCATTTTTAATGCGTTTTGTTATTTGATTTTGCCATGTGATTATGGACTTTCCGAATTGATTTTCCTCTCTGTTCAGTATTTTTGTGATTCTACTTTTAAAACACAAAAGGGTTGAGCAAAAATACTGTACTTCGAGGATAATTTAAAACGGAAAGTCCCTAATCAAATGGCAAAATCTAAAATCTAATAGCTTAAAAACATCAAACGAATAGATAACATATGTCAGAGTCCTAATTTAGTAAAGTCATTTTCTTGTGTAGAAAAAGGTTGATTAAACCTGTTTTGTAAGATAGATAAAATTCGCTTCAAATTCCATTATATTGACAACGATACTGTGCAATATCTTTAATCAAAAGTAAAATAACAAAAACACCGAACTCAGAGAAAAATTAAAAACGGAAAGTCCTGAATCAAATGGCAAAAACACATCAAACGAATGGACATCAACTGTCGTTTGACATAGAATATCTCAAATGATTAAAAAGATAAAAACAAATACAAATACAATAGAGCTACCTAGATCGTGACTTGAATATTTGTTGAGATAAAACTATTTTTACATCTCCGTGCTTCTGGTATACTACTGACTTTTGGTTCTGGTGCAAATTTCACAGCTGCCTTTTTCTTAGCAAGCATGTGATCTCTTCTGATAGATTATGGCAAATATGATATTTCTTCTTAACATCATTTTAGAACTTTGATTTTTGCATATAACAGTAAATCTGTAAAAGCATTATATGAAAGAGTATAATTATTGATAGAACTATATATTCTTACAATACATGACTATTTCTAAACGTTAAGAAGGATTCTGTATTTTTTTCTAATTCAACGCCCTACCACAACCCATTTCATGACATTAACGATTGTAATATGTCAAGATTACCTTTTAAGGAAACCCATCTGTCATTGAGATCCTCCTATTTCTATATAATTCAAAACATATCTCAGATTTATAAATACCTAATGAGAGAGGTCAATTGATGTCTTAATGCTACTTTCAATAGACGGGTTCATAAGTAAGAAGTTATCAAGACGTCAATAACACCTATAAGTCGATGAAGAATACATAATAACATGACCAAAAGACAAAACAACAGGAATCAAAACATTCCACAGAAAACTGAAAGATTGAAACACATATAAAATACAAGAAAGCACTTAAACCTCTTTTCAAAAGTATCTATCAGATGCCTGTCCTAATGAAATAGCCTAGTAAATTTTACCCAAGAATGTTTTGCAGCAGCATAACATTTTTCTGCAACAATGTAAGATATTTTTTATGGTTTCCGACTTGTCAGCTACAAAAAATTATCAAGTTGAAGATGATTTGGAGTTCTTTGTAGCCAAAATTCCCACTTTTTAAAGACATTAGATTTAAGTGAACTAATGCATTCCACTTACAATGTCGTTTACGGAATATCATCCTCCTTATGTGGACTACTTTATGTTGGTGCTGCTTTAATAGTGGGGTTATGGGGTTATTTTCAATAATACAGCCAAACAGTTCGTTTAATAGCATTGTATATGTTCAAATATGGCTACTTAATGAAACTAAGTTAATGATTTATTTTTTAAGACATGTCATTATATTGTTATAGGTACAAGTCTTGTATTACAATTTCAGTTTCCAGTGCATGTCAATACATGGAGGGGAACAAAACAGTGCATTTTTTTTTAAATTTCTGAACTCAATTTGTTGTGTTTGATTATAGGTTTATGCTGAATTGAAACATATAATATAGACTTTAAAAAAATCTTGCATCTTTTTGGGGATATCAATCCAGGAAAGAGGAGTAGCCTAGAAAAATCAGCAAACAGAAAGTAGAAAAAAATGTTTTGACTTCAGGTTTAAGTAACTTTTTATTTTTCGTGGCATGACCCACTTTTTTTTTTTATTTAATCACAATTTCACATTAGTACATACATGATATGAACATGAATTTTTTTTCTATGTAGCATTTTTATATTTCTATTTTCAAAGATCAGCTGTTTTGCATGTAAGCCTATGGAGCAGTCAATTACGAGACTGCAACCTGAATGCTTTGAATTTGTTTTTTTTCTCTATCGATTTATGAATTTCGAACAACCTCTTTATGTTCCACTAGGGTTACATTACATTATAACATTTCCTTTTTTCACTGCCTGTTACTTTTCTACAATGATTGAGAGATTTGACAAAGGATGCAAACACACATTTTCTACAATAAACTAGTCAGGAGTATTTGTGATGTAGCTCTTGTCCGTCTTTTTAGACCAGTTAAATTAGAAAAATTTTCCGCGTTCAGTTCATTAATAACAGAATTTATGCAATCAACACCCGTTACCAATTACAAGAAGCTTACATCTAAAATAAATTTATCTTCAAAATTAGTATGTTTCTATTGTTCATACAGTTACACCAAAACCATTGCAACTTTTAATTATTTAACTCTAGGCAATATTTGATTGATAAATTGATTTGGACCATCCATTTCCTAAAAAATACTCTGGCATGTGACTGTTCCGACTCGCCTTATATTTACAATCCCTCTGGCCATGTTTTACTGGGTATCTATACATAAACATCTTCAAAAGGTGATAGATACCTCATGGTCCTAATTTTAGAGAACCCCAAACCATCAATTAGACCAATAATTTCAAAATAATCAAGGATTTCATTGAGCACTAAACCAGAGAAGTGGCTTAACGAGAAGGAGGTGAACTAGACACTTTGTCAGAATAGGTAAAAAAATCTCTGATAAAATGTCGAATTCTTAAGTTAAAAAATCTTTGAAATGATCCTCCAAAATCCATTTTTAGAGACAAATATGCTGTGAAATGTCTATCATCTTTTCACGATGTATGTTGTTGTTCCTATGAACAAAGCCTCAAATTATTATTGTCCTTGTATGTGAATCGTACTACTACGAGTGTCTTGTGAAATAGTTAGAAATAAATTATCATTGACATATGGCAAAATCAAGGGTACTTTATTCAAATGATTTGCACCACGTGACTTTGTCTCTTTTGATCAAATTATTTCCCTCAGCTTAAGATTGAAAATATAATTTATTTTAGATTTGAGGATAATCTAGTCCTTTTCCATAATGTATCTACTACTAATGTATCTTCAAAAAAATTCCTTTGGCGGATATTTACAAAATAAATGCTGTTTAATTTTAAGGGAAACTGCTTAAAATTTTACTTTTTACGAAATGAAAAGGTTGAAATCATCATGTTTTTAAAAGAATTTGACCGAAAACTTAAGAAAGTGGGTAAGTTAAAAGTTATTTAACTTTAAAACTCAACCTACAAGATGTTTCCCTGTATGCAAACAAATCATGAACGATATCTTCTTGCATATGTATTTCTGTGTTGAATCTTGCTATTTTACGATTTTACGTCATTTTATAGGATCTTATATAGCCATTATACTATGGTTACGCTTCCGATTTATAAACTGATAAGGCCGAAAGAGTTAAGAGAAGACAATCTCCATTTGTACACGGACAGAAGCCTTAAAACATGAGCAATTCACGTATATGCGAACAAATTGTTCATTCGACATAGGTATATGCATATCGGCATTTTTATTTAAGTGGCTTATATAATCATCTTGTAATGGCTGACATCATTATAAGACAAAACGGCCGCTATGTAAATTAGCAAATTACCCAAAATTTTGCCATATGGGTAATTCTCCATACAAAAACATATCATTTGACAAGGGTGAGATTTGGCGAATCAGAAGTCCTTCGTGGTTATAAATATTTAGGAAAAATAATAAAAAAATCACCATAATAAATGTTACCATCCTCTTTTCCTTGCTGTCGTTCAAATCAAGCCTACTACTTGTTTCATATATGTACATATGTATGTAATCAGCATATTACAAACATTTGATTTCCAGTAGTTAAAATAGTTTGATACCTTTTGTTGTATCCATGGCAACAATATGCATTTAATTGCTATAAAGTTTTGCCAAATCTGGGTACAGATATTACATATTTCCACAAAATTTGTCAGAAACTAGAGTATCAATCCCTTCCATTGATATCTTATCTGAAACTGTTTACATATATCTATCAGGAGAACAAATAAAAATAATGTGTCTTTCATACCATTTGTTTTCAAAAACTGCAATAATTCCTATACTTATAGCCGTTCAGGCTATGGAAATACGGACAGTCATACAGAAATTGACCATAACACTTATAATCTTGATGTTCTTATTAACCCACTTTAAAGACTTCATTAGTCAACAGCTATCTAAAAATTAATTTTATTGCACAATAACATTCATAATTGAAAAAATCCACAGTGGTCACTCCTGTGTATTGCTACCTAAGCTTCATAAAATTCTGTACAAACAACGGCACTTTGCGGGCCAATCTGCATGTTCGGCGTCAGATTTGTCCCTTACATTGACAAGAATTCGGTCTGCAGTGAAATAAGGTCTTTAAAAACACTGATGACTGTAGACTGATGTACCAATATTGTTCTGTCTGTTCGTTTTGTTTATAAATCGTTTACAATATAATGGAATTTTTCGATTTAACTTTTTACTCGTGTAGTGGTATTATTAATCTTATGTGGATTATGAAAAACTCTACCACCATTACCCATTTTGGGAAATTAAAAGATATCCTAAAAGAAATAAGCCCGTAAGCTTGTCAACATAAAAAACTGTAGCATACGCTATTGATTTATTGGTTTGGGATACCATACAGCATGTTTTGTTCTCACAAAGATAAATCATGCTTCACAGTGGAACACGTGATCATTTACTGAAGTTTCTTATTAACAACAAATTTGTTGAATTTAGAGATAACGTTTTTCAACAAATTGTCAGCTTTTTTTTATCGAAACGAACTGTGCACCTCTACTTGCCGACATTTTCTTATTTTTATAGAGTCGGAATTCCTTCGGACAGTTGTCAAAAACAAGAAGTTCAAAAAAGCCAGATCATTTAATGTCACATTCATATATATTGATGATGTCATTTCCATTAACAATCAAATCTTTTCTGATTTGGTTTTTTAAATATATGCTCCAAAACTTAAAATTCAAGAAACAACAGACAGGGTTTCCTCAGCGTCATTTTTAGACTTATACTCCGAGTTGAAGTCAACATCTAAGTACCAAAATCCATGACAAACGAGACGATGTTAATTTTGAAATTATTAATCCCCTTTCCCACCTTAGTAGCAATATACAAACTTAAACTGCATATGGAATATACATTTCTTAACTCAGTCGATATTCAAAAGCTTGCAGCTGCTACTCAGACTTTCTAAAGCGTCACCAATGTCTTAGTAGACATTTGATGCACGACGGTTATATCAAAGAACTTCTCACATTTTTTATCAAAAAGTTCATCGGAAGATACCAAGACATTGAGTCATGTAATATTCCGTATCATCTTAACAAATAATACATGATGATCTTGAGGTAAAGATTCTAGGTACCGACTGTGTATATCATCTTAGTAGCGTATTGGTGTTGTTTTTTATTTGTCTGTAGAAATTGTAACATTTACTGTTTAGGTTTATTTGGTAACATCGACGTGGAACGGTACATAAACATTCAGACATTTTAATGTATTATTGTCCTATGATAAAATTTTGAATTATTTTCTTCGTTTTCCCTAATGAACTTTGTCTATATACCATTTTAGTTTTCTTTGTTGACCTATATACACGGTAGGTATAGTGTCCGGCTAGGGTCGTGGTTTTTCGAGTGATTTGATCGGGCTTTTTCGAGTGCGACCACGTGATATAGACAATTAAGTTTAATATACAAAGTTATGTTATAATTGATAGTATTTGATATAAAAATATATTACTAATAAGACAATTTTTTTCGTTTAAAAAGTTTAAATAGGCCTTAAAATGCTTTTATTCTAAAATACAGAATAAAGCCATTTTTGTACACATAACACTGATAATGTTGAAGGAATTGCATATATGGAATCGATATATTCTTAGAAATACAGACACTTTACAAAATTTCTTGTTTTTGCATTAAAAACGACATTTTGAGACTAAATTCATTTCTTCATGTTCGGGTTTTTTGAGAGCAGGCCGGGCTTTTTCGATTGAGTCCGATTATTTTCGAGTGATTATAAATTTTCGTTAGCTTACAATGCTATTTGTCAGTGTATTTACGTCCAAAAACAATAAACAAAGGTTCAAATTAATTACTTATCCAGGCACGAACCAATGCATTCGTCAGATTGATAATGGTGTTCTAACACTTAAATGTTATAAACATTCGTCCAGTTGTATATATATTGTTGTTTGTCATATCTTATAACTTAGTATATGTACAGTATATACTCTTGATGTCAACAATATTATGTGAGCATTGATAGTTTGGATTGAGACTTGCATAGAGATAGTTTGTATTCCTAATGAGCTATTCCTTTCATTGTTAATTATGTATAAAATCTAATTCAAATGTTTTTTGTCAATTGGAATAGAAATGGGGTGGATTAAGTGTGACTGTATGTGTTTGTTTTTTCTCCATTTTTTATTCATGGATGTTTTGGTTTTATTACATAGAATTTTTCTGAGTCGTCTTTGGTGTACGGTAGAGAGTTTACTACTCTGATTTTTAATAAAAAGCTGCGCCATGAAGTGGCGGGTCCAGCCATTTGAAAAAGGGGGTCCCAACATAGAAGAAAGGGGGGGGATTAAAACCATATGTTTCCATTCAAATACATTAGTCGGCCAAAAAAGGGGGTTCCAACCCACGGAATCCCTCCCGTATCCGCCACTGCCATGGTCGCATGATACACTTGCCACGTGTGTTTCTCTAATACATAGTTGTGTCTTATCATCTGTTTCTTGCATGAAGAGAAATTTATTGTATCAAACTACAAGGAGTGTGATATGAAAAAGTGATACGAAAATCTGCGTTAATCTGATCTGCTTATACATCATCATAAGACGATATCACGGCATTTCCGCTGACTATTCGTTAGGTCATTGATGACCTTCAAAGGTTACGACGATGTACATTTCGTGAGCAAAATACTAGAACAATGATTCTCGGGAAAGTGTTGACCATTTTGAGACAACTAGGTTTAATAACTTTGAGAATGGGATATCGCTTGATATCAACTCTCGTTATTTTGTTCAAGTATTAATAATAAACTCGCTTATTATTATATTGAAATATACATTTAGCTCAAATGGCAAAAAAGGGTCAAGTTAGATTTTTTCATCACTTAGTGTTCGTCGTTGTCTCGTCGTTTATTAACTTTTACAAAATCTTCTCCTCTGAAACTACTTGACTAAGTTCATTATAAATAGAGATAACTGCAAGATTTTTAAGTAAAGTAAGATCTACAAACAAGTCACCATCACCAACACAGATAATTGTGTCATGAATTCTATTCTTGTCTTTTATATTGAAGAGTGCTCTGTTTAAAATGCACTGCAGCAAATAGACCATTTATCAGCATGATGTGCAGTAGAAATATTCAATCACTTCAAATTTACGTAATGGCTTAAAAAAAGGAAAGTGGTTATAAGTTAGATAAAGCTACATAGTGTGAATCATGGATCTGTATTGTATATATGTATGTGATCTTAAAAGTAAGATAACGCTACATAGTGTGAATCATGGATCTGTATTTTCTATTTATATGCGATCCTATAAGTTAGATAAGGCTACATAGTGTGAATCATGGATCTGTATTTTATATTTATATGTGATCCTTTAAGTTAGATAAAGCTACATAGTGTGAATCATGGATCTGTATTTTAAATTTATATGTGATCCTATAAGTTAGATAAAGCTACATAGTGTGAATCATGGATCTGTATTCTATATTTATATGTGATCCTATAAGTTAGATAAAGCTACATAGTGTGAATCATGGATCTGTTTTCTATATTTATATGTGATCCTATAAGTAAGATAAAGCTACATAGTGTGAATCATTGATCTGTATTCTATATTTATATGTGATACTATAAGTTAGATAAAGTCACATAGTGTGAATCATGGATCTGTATTTTATATTTGTATGTGATCCTATAAGTTTGATAAAGCTACATAGTGTGAATCATGGATCTGTATTCTATATTTATATGTGATCCTATAAGTTAGATAAAGCCACATAGTGTGAATCATGGATCTGTATTTTATATTTGTATTTGATCCTATAAGTTTATAAAGCTACATAGTGTGAATCATGGATTTGTATTCTATATTTATATGTGATCCTATAAGTTAGATAAAGCTACATAGTGTGAATCATGGATATATATCTGTTTTCTATATTTATATGGGATCCTATAACTTTTTTTCACGGAAAATTCTAAATGGCACTACAATTATTAATTTAATTTTTTTCAAATATTCCCCAGATTTCCAGATTCCTGATATAAATAGATATAGGAAGATGTGGTGTGAGTGCCAATGAGACAACTTTCCATCCAAATAACAATTTAGAAAAAGGAAACCATTATAGGTCAATGTACGGCCTTCAACAGTCTACTTCTGTAATGTTAATGATAAATATGATAGGAACAATCACTGGAACTGTGAGATTCTATGAGAAATACTGGTCAAATTTTACCAGGATATATATTAGTTTTTTCTAAAATTCATTTAATCAGAATAAGTTATTATACTTACCATTACTTTGATATTATAATTGCCTACATTTACTGTCAAACCTATTCAACAAAGTTAAGTTAATCTGAATTAAACATTATATCACTGTTTCCCTATATTTTAGATTTTTCAGTTTCACATGAAATACTTTTCACAAAAACAAACGACAAAAGAGAATGTTTTTTTTTCTTATTGCTTATTTTCTTCTTTGACGATGATGTTCTATTTGCCGCTGTATACGTTTGTGTTATTTCTTTTGATACGTGTGTTTCGTTATTGTCATTTTAGATTTTAGTAAACGTAATATGTGACTAGATAAGTCTGTGATCTTGTATCATAATTGCTTAATACCGTTAACCAATTTCCTTGCTTTTATAGTGATTTAGTTTCAAAGATTTGATGTACTTATATATAGGAACGTTTCCAAATATAGGATATAAATTCATGCATTTTACGTCTTTGATTTTTTTTATTTTAGAACCCGTAAATTATGTTACGACTGATGTTAATTTATTTATCCTTCAAATGATCGTAATTGAAAGGATTTCAATTCAACATTTAAGGTCAAGTTACTGCAAATGGGCTATGTCAGAAATTTTGGAAAATTTTGCATACACATTTAGCTTGTTTAACATTAACTGATAATAGAAAAAGAACAATGCATTTAGAAAAAAGATTTAGAAAAAAATGATTGAGAAAAAATACCGACATGGCTAGATAATACAATTAATTATCTAATAACTAACATAATTATTTATCAATATTCTTGTAATTGTTATAAAATACTTAACTTAACAAATAACTTAGTTGCAAATCTGACCTTAAACTTTGTACTTGTTTGGCTTTATAAATATTTTGATATGAGCGTCACTGATGAGTCTTATGTAGACGAAACTGGCGTACTAAATTATAATCCTGGTACCTTTGATAACTACTTAAACAGTATCAAATTTTAGTTTTAGAAATTATCCAGTGATGTCACTTTTCTGGCGTTGACCTAGTCGTGTGAAAAGAGGTTCGTGATTCTATTTTGCTATATTGTACCCTGTCCTATGTTGCTTTACGTGTGCGTTTTTATTCTGTGGTTTGCATGAGGAAATGTACTACTGTAATGTTTATTTGTGTATTTCTCTGTCCAGAATATTCTTGCATTTATTTATACTGTATTCCTGTCATTTAATGGTGTCATTTTAGTGATATAAGTATCATTGCCATAAAAGTGCAAGGTTTGGTTAGCCACAACACCAGGTTCAGCCCACAATTTTTTTTTAATTTCCTATACCAAGTTCGCAAAATGGCAGTTGTTATCTTATAGTTCGTTTCTGTGTGTCGTTTATTTTTTTTTATTTCTGTGTTTTGGTTTATTCGTTGATTTTCTCTTATAGTTGAATTTTTTTTTTCTTCTCAGGTTTAGTTTGTAACTCGGATTTGTTGTTTTCTCAATCGATTTATGACTTTTGAACAACAGTATACTACTGTTGCCTTTATTTATCTTTAATTTCTGAAATATTCATCATTTGTTTCTTTCGAAATAGGTGATCATTTGTATAGAAAGCATGTGGAATTGGCGTAAAATTGTCATGAATTTGTCTTAAAATCAAAGAACTTCCAATTTATGATCTACAGATTATAAAACAAAAACTATACGTTGTTGGTACATGCATTTCTATATTAATGAAGTAAAATAATGGGGAAAATCTATGGATTTGAATGTTCATGGTAAGATAGTTGTTTAAGTTGCATTATGAGATGTTTATACTAGTACTGCATTTTCTTTTTATTAAATTTTTTTTTCTTCAATAAAACCTTTCCGCTAGCAAGAATCAAAACAGATCTATGAAAATAATCAATGAGTTGTATGTACATGTATCCAATGAACAAAAATTATTTTATTGCTGACCCTATACATTCATATCAAACTATAATTATATGGATAAAACGATAAGCGTAACGCATTTCACGATTTCTATTTCCTAATTTACATATTTAATGAAATTCCAAATCAGAAATGATCGATAGTCAAACACTTTCTAAAAAAGACAAAAAGCAAAAATTGTAGGAGCAGTATGGTAAACTCATTAAAGATAATGGTCTATAATTCAGTGAGTCAGACTTGTATTTCGTCCACATTAAGACTCATTGACGCTAAAATGAAAAGAGTTGAGAGTTTAGATCAATTACGAAGTTGAAGAGAATAAAAAACGAAAAACAATATTTTAATAATCCTCATATTCATCCTGTGCTTAATACCAGCATTTTAATTCCATAGGGCTGGCTCGACATCAGACTTATCAATGACGTTGCTTAGATGCTAAAGCCTTGAAAAGTCATGGACAATTAAAATTTCTAGAATATTGTGAGAAATCTAAATTGAGATACATGGGACGCTAAAACGCGTTTTAGAACAGTTATGTTTTTTTTTAAAATCCTAACACACCCGGCTATTACAAAATTTGGAATTCCATAATTGATTTTTCTTACCAAAGAAACTGACAGTCAAGAATTAACACAATACTGCCGAAAGTGGCGTTAAGCTTCAATCAATAAATCAATCACATTTTTTTTGGATTTCCTAACTGCTTTTGTTTCTCACAAAATATAAAATAACAATTATAGACATTTTTCAACAGTTATATATTTTTTTCGTTTATTTTTTTATGCAAGCGTAAAAATTTGTTTTCATTTTTTGCTCCCCATATCTCTTCTCAACCAAATATGGTTAGAATAATTGCTTAAGAATAAAATGAAATCGGTTAATGCCGAATCTGTCAAAAGTAACAGATTAACCATAAAATATAGCAATGCACTCTCATTTGTCATGTTCTTTTTCACGTTTGAGTTTTTTTCACAGGTAAGTGATGTATTTTCCTGTTTGCTAGTGTGAATTAATATACCAAAAGTCCGGTTAAATCAATTCTTTGCAAAGATGAAGTAACAACACTGTTTTCTTCTGACTACAAGTATCTTTTTTAATAATCATAATCAGTGGTATGTTTCAATCAAAATGTTCACAACTTTACATTGATAGTCTACACTTGGGGTGTATTCATTGTTTTCGAAGAAGCATGCAGCTTATTATTTTCCTTAGTATACTGTGAAGTTTTTTTATTATACCATTCGTGAATTTTAGAAATGATATATATCAATGTTGCAGTGATTTTAAATAATTTATAGGCCCAAAACCATTGATTTGGGCAACCAAGTAATCATGATTTCTAGCTTGTTGTGTTTTAGATATTTGGTGTTGTGTGTTTCTTTGTTGTTATTCGACGAAGATACATTACCGGTTGAATGTCTTTTTTGAATACAACAGCTTTTGTATTTTTGTATTGTAAATAATTACTTCATTATTACGTTTTACAGAGTGAATTAGTATTTTTCCAAGCTTTAGTTTAGAGGTTCGAGAGATTTTCCAAAAAATACAGTATTGTTTGCAAAGAAATAAAGTATATCAGAACTTAATCAATAACAAATATATCAACTGAAGGATTAATAACTCAAGTGATTATTTAAAAGTAGAGGTGATAAGAGTTTCCCCTGTTTTACTTCTAGAGTCGGACAGTAAATAACCAGTTTTTGCACGCATTTTCATGGACGAATAACTCCATTATAGTTTATAAATAAAAGCCATTTGCCAATTTTAACGACCGCTTTACGACAGTAAAATAACGAACTATACATTTTTGGATAATTTTGTAGTGTGTGCAAAACTATTCAAAGTACATTAAAATTAACGCAGACAGTTGTTTTGGCTGTCTAGATAAGAAAAGGTTATCGATAAATTTGTCTTAGTACTCTTCGGCATATACCAGGAGACTGTAATTCAGTGGTTGTCGCTTGTTTATGTGTTTCATATTTGTTTTTCGTTCATTTTTTTTTACATAAATAAGGCCGTTAGTTTTCTTGTTTGAATTGTTTTACATTGTCTTATCATGGCCTTTTATAGCTGACTATGAGGTATGGGCTTTGCTCATTGTTGAAGGCCGTACGGTGACCTATAGTTGTTAATGTCTGTGTCATTTTGTTTTTTTTGTGGATAGTTTTCTCAATGGCAATCATACCACATCTTCTTTTTTACATGAGTTAACTGTTTGTCCGAATTGTAGTGTATAGCTTCGATAAAACACTGACCAATACATCGGGCAGCAGATAGATATAGGAAGATGTTGTGTGAGTGCCAATGAGACAACTCTCCATATAAATAACAGTTTATAAAAGTAGACCATTATAGGTCAATGTACGGCCTTCAACACGGATTCTTGGCTCACACCGAACAACAAGCTACAGGTGGCACAGTAGTATTTGCATTCCAGAATTTAGGTTGCTCTTTTGTGTACCCTACTAAGGTAAATGTATCTAAACAGTGTGATTGGACAAAAAAGTACAGTATCAACTGAACATACTTTCCCAAACTGAGGGATGAATCAGGTGTAGAAAAATATGAAATAATTTTACATACAGATGAAAATGAATTTTTGAGATTTTTTTTTTTAAATTTTGTATTCACTGCACCATAAAATACCTAAAAGTACTAGTGGCCTTGGGTTTTTAAAAATAGCAAAACAAGTAAACGGTCATGATACATATTCAAATTCATTTCTGAATATATATAGTAAAGTGAAAGTACTTCAGTTAACTGTGAATGTAGAACTTTTTGCAGTGTTAGAAAGTGGTGAAAATTCAAAAAAGGCTATCATTATCCCTTATGGGCCAGGAAATACTACCGTGCACCTTAAGGGGGATGTATATTTTTACACTAAATCAATAAAGGAACTTTTTTACCTATGCAATTTGTAAGTTTATCAATAAAAAGTTGATTAAAGGCAACTATGATAAAAACAAACCTTAAATTCCCTCTCCCCCTTTTTTGAGAGTAAAAATTGCCGATTCAGCAAATTTTGACTGATGTATAGGTAATAATGTAAAAATTTACCTAGAAAGTAGAACTTCATTTTTTTTATGTAACTTGCAAAACATTTTTAATTATAAATGCTAGCTTTAACTTTTCGCAGTGTCTGACACATGTGCAACCACTGAAATTTGAGACGCGACATTCTTCGGTTGCATCCTATTATTTTCAACGAAATAAATAATTGCATAATTTCTTATTTTTTTTCAACACAAGTACAGCTATACTAGTTTTCTTGAGGTTTAATTTGTAGTTCTGATGTAACATAACACCAGTAGGAGCTTTTGGGGAACCAGTAAGTGGTTAAGGGGTTTTTACTTATTCATTTATCTCTCATATTGGTCTGAAATAGAGATAGAAATAGGGGTTTCTGTACATTGACTAGACATTATTTTTGACAAAGAATGTATTTATGATGCTATATCAGCAAGATTAAATGGTTTATTCATTTTCCATGAAAATACCATTAGTTGTTAATATTTTCTGTAGGTGAAAAGCACAATAAAGGCAAATTGATTATGTAAGGGGACATAATTTAACTTAATGCATACATGAGAAATAGACAAACAGTCAACTTAGAGATGTATTCTAGTACATGTATTGTCAAACAAATTTAGGAATAATTGTTAATTGCAATCTAAAGTCTCTTGTTGTGTTGCCTTCATAATCTGGAAATGTTTAAAGTAATACAAGGCATGCTGTAAAATGTGGAATGGACTTTAATATTAGTTTTCATGATTTGGTGATTAAACTGTTTCTTTAGTCAGATTAACCATAAACAGAGTTGGCAATCCAATAATTCCTCCTGAATGTTTGACTTCTGTGTTGATTTGAAACATAATATATTTGGGTTTTGTTCACTCCTTAAGTAAAAATGGTAAAATGAAAAAAGTGAAAATCTGCCAGATGGGGTAGGGATGTAATGTTTCATTTTTTTTCTTGGTTAAGGTGGCACGGTAGTATTTGCATTCCAGAATTTAGGTTGCTTTTTTGTGAACCCTACTTAGGTAAATGTATCTAAACAGTGTGATTGGACAAAAAAATACAGTATCAACTGAACATACTTTCCCAAACTGAGGGATGAATCAGGTGTAGAAAAATATGAAATAATTTAACATACAGATGAAAATGAATTTTTGAGAATTTTTTTTAAATTTTGTATTCACTGCACCATAAAATACCTAAAAGTACTAGTGGCCTTGGGTTTTTAAAAATAGCAAAAAAAGTAAACGGTCATGATACATATTCAAATTCATTTCTGAATAGTAAAATGAAAGTACTTCAGTTAACTGTGAATGTAGAATTTTTTGCAGTGTTAGAAAGTGGTGAAAATTCAAAAAAGGCTATCATTATCCCTTATAAGCCAGGAAATACTACCGTGCCACCTGTATGTATAAAGGGCCCTATAGTGTAAAACTGTTCAATCTGGAACACCAACGGTCTAATATTTTTTGGATATGAAAGATCACCACTATTTTAGAAAATCAAAATTAAACACTCAGACCATGATTCCTGCAGAATAGCTATGATTGAAAACAGTTTTTAATATTTTCGCAAAAAGTTTCACTTTTTAGTACATCATTATTTGGACTTTTACCAGACTTTTTCTTTAAACTCAATGCTTTAACTTTATCTACAGTAAAAGAGGGACGAAAGATACCAGAAGGACAGTCAAACTCATACATCGAGAATAAACTGACAACGCCATGACCAAAAATGAAAATGACAAACAGACAAACAATAGTACACATGACACAACATAGAAAACTAAAAAATAAGAAACACGCCAACCCCACCAAAAACTAGGGGTGATCTCAGATGCTCCGGAAGGGTAATGAAATTAACGGTACCAATTTTCTTGCACTAGATGGGCTTTTCGACAATACATGCTCGTGGTCAAAATATTTGAAATCCAAAGCTTATATAAAAGATGAAGCGCTACAATCCAAAAGGTCCAAAAATTATTTCCAAATCCGTGAAAGGAATCAGAGCTTTGCATGAGGGAGATACATTCCTTAATTTATAATAATTTCTATCATTTTGTAACAGCAAATTTTAATAACACAAAAAATCCGTATTTTCATGCCAGTACCGAAGTACTGGCTACTGGGCTGATGATACCATCGGGGACTAATAGTCCACCAGTAGAGGCATCGATCCTGCTCCACATATGGCACCCGTCGTGTTGCTTATGTGATAACAAATCTGGTAAATAGTCTAATTCGGTAGGTCACATTCATGAAAGGGAAGGGGATTGTAGTTACGTCGTAAGGAACATATCCGATATCATTTTGGAAACGGTTATTCCATAACGGTCAACCAACTCGTGATGGCGTCCGTAAAATTTACGAAGGGATGATTTCAACTTCACCATTTAGAACTCTTGGTTTAATAGCTTTCTTGTGAGCAGCAACACTCTATCAATAACATCATGATAGGAAATGCAAGCACGGTAATATCGTATCAATTTGGAGATATATACCCTGTATACAGGTGCTCATGGAATGTTGCTACTTACAAATGGAAAGTTCACAATTGGAAAGCTGAAATCATCTCTTTTGTCGTAAAGTTTTGTTTTCAACCGACCCTCATTGTCAATTTCTAGATGTAACTCAAGATATGAGGCCGACTTAACTGTATCTGTTGTATCATTTATCTCTAGTTCGATTGGATAGATGCGTTCCACATAGTCACCAAATTGTGAATTATTTAGTGAAAGAACATCATCTATATAGCGGAAAGTAGAGTTAAAGAATATCACTAACTTCTTATCTTTCTTCAGAGTGTCTTATTTTGTAATTTTTTTTGTCTATGAAATTACGAACTTCTTTGGATTGATCTTGCGAACTTCATCGGTTCGGTACAAGCTAAATTTTCGAGTTAAATACCTTTCCAACGTTTGTATCTAAATTATGCACTTCATCATTCGAATTCTTATTTTAACCATTTACATTCAATCATAACAATTTAACATAACTTTAAATTCTAATGTACTTTTTTGGTGACCAAAATTCAAATAAAACAAAGTATCTTATTTATTAACAAAATTCCAAACATGCACAGTTTGAATATTAGAAACTGTATACTACGCTTTTGCAATGCACAGATAATCTGCATGTATTTTTGCTAACATAATACTCGAATCAAAATTGAAAGGAAAACTAAATAGCACCGTTTTGAACCTTCAAGTTTGTGATAGTCATTGAAAACTTATATTGCGAAATATTGTGCCAAATATGACTCATGCTACATAGGATGCTAAAAAGAACCTCTGTTACAAGTCCCTGACATAAACTGCCATCCGGATTTTATGCCTTTTTACATTTTCAGATTTCTATGGTCTTCAATTTCACAATTGCTTTGGTCATCCAACTGTGTTTTTTTGTTTCTCACAAAATACAAAATACAAAACGAGTGGGAATTTTACTTTGTATCGCGGTTAAATATTTTTCGTTTGATGTTGTTTGCAAACGTAGAAAATGCACTTGATAGATTGTGGTATAATTATATATTTCTTTGTTGCTTCTCATAGCTCTTTTTGAGAAAACAGTGTTGAAATTATTGCCTTAGGGCAAAACAAATCTGCTTAATGCCGAATCAGTCAAAAGTAACAGATTTACCAATTAAAATAACAATGAACTCTCATTTGTCATGATTTTTTTCACGTTAAAGTAAAAAATATTTGCGGGAAGACCAAACATACAAAACCACAGAGAGGCGCATTTTGTGAATATTATTATATAATAAATCAAAAAGTGATGTATTTTCCTGTTTATGTTACTCACTAGTCTGCTTATATCAATCCTTTGCAGACATGAAAGGAAGAATGTATTTTCCTTGACTGTTTGTGTCCTTTTAAAATTATATACAGCGATATGCATCCACGAAATATTTGAATCACGACTCTATATCGACAGTCCACATTTTTTTTCAAAATAGTGAACTGATTTATTTTTGGTAACTGGTATGTTGTGGATTTTTGTATTACACGATTGATGAAATTTAGCACTAAAATCAATATGGTTATATCTAGGAAGGTTTCCAATAATTTTAAAAAACAAAAAATTAAAGCAACCCCTTAATTTAGTCCTGGTATCTTTGATTAGTTTATTTACAACCACTGGGTCGATGCCACTGCTGGTGGAGATTTATTTCTCCGAGGGTATCACCAGCCCAGTAGACATGAATTATAATTGATATGGTTATATTTATAAATTAACTGTTTACAAAATGTTTTAAATACAAAGGCTTTTCTACCTCAGGCATAGATTACCTTAGCTGTATTTGGCAAAACTTTTAGGAATTTTGGTCCTCAATGCTCTTCAACTTCGTACTTTTTTGGCCCTTTTAAACTTTTTTGGATTGGTGTATATACAAATTTAGTCCTGATATCTATGATGAGTTTATTATCAATGTGAAGCTTCCAAAACACTTTTCTGGGTTCACTTTTATTTAGAATGTTCAAAGCCGAATGTATAATAATGTTGATTTTATATTGTATCAATACATTTTGAATAAATTGTAAGACAAACAGTATAAAAAAATTTAATTAGGAAGGTGCAACTAATTAATTTTATGGATTCACTAATATTATTTCATATTAAACCATATAAATACTTCGCGATCTTTATATTTTCAAGAGAACAAATATAAATTGATGGATAATTACAGTGCAGATATAGAAAAAGGACAGACTTCATATTTTTATCACTTATTATTTTTTCTTGTAAAATATTACCGTAAACAGGAGAGAAGGATGTTTTACCTAAGGTATTGGACATGTAGATTTCCCTTGTACGATTTCTAATAAGATTTAGAAATTGTGTTAATTATAGCTCTTCAAATTCATTTGTGTATTTACCGAACGCCACTTGTGAGGCGTTATTAGGAAAACAATCGTCCAGGTTACATACTTACTAGAATTAAGCTTTATACTGTGAAATCATTTTCATTGTAATTATAAATAAGAAGATGAGACAACTCTCCATCCAGGTCAAAGAGTAAACAATTATAGGTCAAAGTACAGCCTTAATGTTGGAGCCTTGGCTGTCACCGATCCGAAAGCTATAAAAGACCCGAAACTAGTTCTTATTTTTTTGTAAATAGTGATACTTGTCTTATCAGACTTTCGTATTATCTAATTTAATAATTTCCTAAAAAGTTCTTTTAGGGTACAGGTTACAATACAATGAAAGCAAGTTTCATAGATAACAGCCATACAAACTATCAGTAAGGCTAAAAGAGGGGCGAAAGATAGCAGTGGGACAGTAAAACAAACAGGCAAATTAAAGTAAACAAGACACAACATAAAAAACTAAATACTAAGCAACACAAACCCAACAAAAAACTGGGGGTGATCTTATGTGCTTGATTAGGGTCAATAGATCCTATATATATAGTGAGCCTTGTCAAAGTTATTGTTAGTTGGATGTAATGTGTATTGAATCTTACTCATAATGACCAAGATACTTCTACAATACTGATGCCAGATTTTCCCGTATAACTGTTTCCCATTATCCAATTCAATGTAATGACCGTCCAGATTCACAGTGAGAGAAAAAGAGACAAATAACGATATGCACCGGAATATTATATTCGTTATTTGTTCTAACTACTATCAAAGTAAATTCGTGCTTACATTTTTTTGAACGTCAAGTTGAATTATTATTTCTAAAATAACTTTCTCGTCTGTGATACATTACCAAAAAAAAAAACACACTGACAAGACAGTCGGTCTTGTTTTGATTCTAAATTTATTCTGAATAGAATTGATTTTTGACTGATTATGTCACATTGTTAACACGGCATTTACGTTTTTTATTTCTAACTTTTATATACCTTAAAACGTTTGTTTTAGATTAAATGCTTCATCAAAGTGACGATGAACATTTGTACATTACATGCACCTTTGATAAACAAAAGCGAATTTATAGCTAACGTTTCGTACGGGTCATGGTATGTGCAAAGTTCACTAATAGACCGTTGTATTACTATTACTTATATAGGTATATCACCAAATTTAAAAGTTGTCGTAAGAAGGATAAAGTAATTCATTGCAGGCAACATTTGATGTTTACTTATCTCCTTCGTATGATTCAATCCTGATCCTTTGGCCAATTTTTATTCTCAGACTGATCATATTGACAGTAAAACAACTGATGCAGATTAAATGTTTCAAATATAAAAAAAAAATTTGATGTGGAAACATGAATTAATACATTAATTTTCTATGTATTCAATGTAATTAGCCCTTATTTGAAATTTGTTTTACGGGTTGATTAAATCCTTCTAGCAGATAATAAAATTTCGGGATAACAGCCAGCAAGATTCCAGTATTTAATCAATCTTTATTCTTTATTTATCCTGCCTAACATGCAATATGTATAGACTATTTGTTTGGCTACTCATTCATAAGCTATAATATCAGCCACGAGGCATCACGTGTACCTTTTGGTGAGCTAATGCAGTGAACGAGCAAAACTTTTTCACATTATGTAGAGCGACTGATATTTTACATCCATACATTGTAGAAAAGCGTATGAATAATTTGTTGATCGTTCTATTACTAGTCTTTTTCTCTTCCTTTATAAAGTTTTATGCGTCTCAAAAAACGAATACGTCAACCAAACATACGAAACCACTGAACAGGAAAATAAAGGCAAAGAGAATAAAAATGACAAGCGAAAAGTCGAAATAGACATGATAGAAACACGCCACTAAGTTTAACAACATATTGCGTTTCAATTTTATGTCTGTAATGGCGAATCTAAGAGGAAAGAATTATATTTTATAGACATTAAAAGAAATGGAATGAGTGTCAATGAGACACCCATCCTATCAACTCATATTTGACAAAAAGTAAGTATACCATTATGGTCAATGTACAGCCTTACATTATATGTGTATTGGCTAACATAGAATAAGATACACAACATCACTGCAATTATGTTCTTATTTATAACTTGAAACGAACATAAATTATTTACAAAATGAACTCGACAACTTTGTATTGGATAAGCTTGTCTTACAGTGTGCAGCAAAGTTTAAATGTTATTTAATACAAATGCCAAAAAAAATAATCTGCAACTGGCTGTCTAGGTCGCTGCATGTAACAAACACAAAGAAAAAACAATCTTCGAAAGTAAAAACAGTTTTCATTATGTACACAAATGAAGAAAAGATAATGAATCAAATTAACACACATTATTATTCGCCTATCTCAAAAATAACACAAGAAAAATACATGCTGGGAGGTTGGGAAAATTTTACTGCACCAAAAGCGAACTCAAATGACAATACTTAAATTCACACAACCACAACAAATATAGCACTGAATACCTGGATTGACCTTATTCAAATATTATGGTTCAACTCAACCAATAAAAATCATTTTTACCTATTATATACTTTTAACATGTGTATAATAAAACAATTACACATGACCATGTTTACATACCGTTGTTAATAACTTATAAGAAAATGTTTACGTAACCTTCGTCAACTTTTCAATATACCTTTTCATATCGAACAGTTATTAATCTGATATAAATAGCTCAGCAGTCTTAATTTTCGTAACCTTTTTGTTTTTAATTATACTACTCCAAAACGGATAGCGCTAATTAATACGAATGTTAGAATTGTACTAAAGCATATGGCACATTACTATTCTTTTTATGCATATCTATGCAGTCTCTGAGGTAAACACTTAACCTGCGTAAACTTTGAAACTTGAAACTAATACAAGTATAGGTCGATGTTTCATTTTTTTAATGTTAAGTATTATTAAGTTTAATCAGAATATGAATCATCATAATCATATTGATGAAGAGCCACTCTAAATGGGAGTAATGAGAGACTGTGAAACGCACATTTAAAAAACCTTGATATTTCATATAATATTTTATTTATTAGAACTTCCATGTTAAAAATATAAAACAGATGCTTTCATGAATTCACTTTTTAAAACTTAGAAAGTTTCAAAAACATTTTTATCGCCTTTGAAATTTACCTTTTTATACAAAGTAAATTTAAAAAAGAAAATTTCAAAAACTTAAAAATTTCCCATAACAAAAATCACAAAAATACTGAACTCCGAGGAAAATTCAAAACGGAAAGTCACTCATAAAATTGTAAAATCAAAAGCTCAAACCCATCAAACGAATGGACAATAACGCGTGTTGTTCAAGATATAAGACGATCGACACATGAAAATACGTGACCAATTAATCAACTGAAAATACGTGACCAATTAATCAACTGAAAAACCCGACCAGAGAGATCTTGTTTTGACCTAAGTGTACTGGTTAAATGACGGAATTAGAATTTTATTACTGAAAAAAGTTTGAAACAATGATTGAACAACTATTTAAACCATAATTTGTTTTTTCTAGTTTTGAAGGACGAACATTTGCATATTCAATACTATTTATTTGGATTTTAAGTTCTATGTAACCACAAATCAATAAATTTTCATAAACTAAATGAAAAAAAAAATTATTTCGCAAACATTATGACTGCACAAATAACTTTTTAGAATAATTAGTAAAATTAAAAACAAACAAAAAATTATAAAAAAATATAAGA
The DNA here is from genome assembly GCF_965363235.1 of Mytilus galloprovincialis. Lineage (NCBI taxonomy): Eukaryota > Metazoa > Mollusca > Bivalvia > Mytilida > Mytilidae > Mytilus > Mytilus galloprovincialis. The sequence continues at coordinate 95,628,301 of NC_134841.1, read as the reverse complement.
AGGTTGAAACCATAAAACAAACACAATGCATTGAAGACCTGTTGGTGACCTTCTGCTGTTGTCTGCTCTATGGTCGGGTTGTTGTCTCTTTGGCACATTCCCCATTTCCATTCTCAATTTTACAATACAGACCAACGTAATTATATTTCTATATTTCATAATGTTCGACCTCACCCAAAGAAAGAAAGAAGACAAAAAAAAATCAAAATATCACCACTCAGTACTTTTGTAAACAACCATGAACCGGTTTAATAACATTAACGGTATCAATTTTCCTGCGCCAGATGCGCATTTCAGCAATACATGTCTCTTCAGTGATGCTCTTAGCCAAAATATTCTATAAAACTTCTTAATGCCAGTATTTTGATGACCCCAAAATAAAATATGAAAGTAGGTTTTTGCAAGTCTCTAGATATATTCATCCATACCCTGTTCTCTATAGTGTTATGGGGGATCTAGAGGATTGGGGTCGAAGGTTCATCAACAAACTGGCATTAAGAAGTTTTATAGAATTTGGGGAAAAGTGACTTACTATAGAAATGTATGCGATGATAGGTGCAGGATATTGTTCAGAAAGATGACGAAGAACTTGAACGATGAATAAAAAGACGCATACGTTGTACAGTTCATGTATAATAAACGCATCATGCAGTAAACTTAATCATGGTCCATTTTTCAGCAAATAAATGTTTACAGGGCTGATTTGTTTTAATAACATTACCAGTTAATGATTGTTTTATTCAGTTCAAGCAATCTTTGGACCTAAAAAGAAAAACAAAATCATTCATTTAGATATCAAATTTGATGTAATGCAACATGTAGTGATCAATTGACATACTTATATGTTTTGTTAATAGTAACTACGATGTTAACACTGCAGACTATTAGATGTGTACTAATTATTAATTAAGTCTTAGATGCATAGTTTGTTTTATTAGTTGTAAGTGCTAACTAGCTAGCCTCTCACTTGTATGGCAGTCGCATACACTTCCATTATATTGACAACGATATGTGAATATAACAAACATAATAGGTAAAAAGTAAAAAAAAGGCTAAGCAGTCAGCAATCCGTTATTATTATCAAGAGGTCTGTACAATTAATCTGAATGTACGTCTCTTTCAAAAAATCAGTTACCATTAGATTTCACAGCCACAAAATGGTAAAGAGACAAAATAAAATATTGTTCCACTTGTATTTTTCGAATGAAATATTTACATTGAACTTCGTATTAAAACTTTTTGTTCATTCAAATCATACAGAAGCTCCAAATAAAGAATACGAAGGCATTTTGAAATATCAAAAAAAAAAAAATATTTGATTTTTTTCTAGTTTACAGACATCAATTACACACAATTTTTGTTAAAGTATTCAAGTAACGATATTTCTAAAATACAGAATTAGGAATCTAGACATTTAATTTTTTTAGTTTAAAAAAAGATTAAATGATACTGGATATATATTAATGGGTGTAAGTAATAAATTTAATGTTCTAAGTTGTTTAAGTCACCGAGAATAGTACATTAATTATACCTTTCTTAACTATCAACCTATTATGCATTCATTTTAAACAAGTGTAATGAGTGTTTTGTTTTACGGGAGATAATGCAATGCTAAATCTGTCCAATTTCCAACCGTAAAAGCGTGTGATTCTGTACACAAAATTGTCGTGATAAATTTGCAAATTGTAGACTAAATATGTGCAACATATAGTATAACCCCCGTATAACCATAACTTATCCTGTTTACCAAGGACTTTACTGGCTGAGTGGTCTAATAAGTTACTACTGGATTCATTAGCCAGTCAACGTTGAGGTTGTGAGTTCGGATCCCGCTCGTGCGAATGAACTGAACTCCAATCTTAATTGACTAGGATTGTCAGTTTTCCTGTTGAAGGTTAGTGGTTTTCTACGGGCAATCTGGCTTCCTCACCATTAAAAACTGGCTGCCTTGAAATAGCCCAAACGCGGTGCTTACAAGAGGCGCTAAAACACTTAAAATCTAAATGTATAATCCTGTTTATGAGTTTCTTTATTGAAACATTCTGATAGATATATAAATTTAAAAAATCTATTTGTATTCCAAGTAATTTAGTGAAACAAATTTTCCCTGTATTCAATTGTCCGAATATATATCAGATTTTAAAGAAATTGCAAAATTCAATTAACATGCAGAACACATTTTCATAACATCAAAATGTCTTTAAAGGATGCATCGAATGCATTGTTGTTAAAAAACGTTGACATTGTTATATGTTATGTAGAATTAAAAATCATCATACCTTACACTTTAATGAATGAATGTTTGTCATGAAAAATAGGACTTCAAATGGAATTTATGTTTTTTTTAAGAATATATTTCTGAAATAATACATTAAAAAACACATTTTTAACACTTACAATAAAGACACATGTTGGAAAATACCCTACAAATGTTATTTATTTGAAATTTTGCATGACACTAAAATAATGCTGCTAATTTGAATTTTCAAAATTTTAAGAAGAGTTGATTGAACGAAAAAATCATACAGGCTTGCAGAGAAAATGTATTTCTACTAAATATTGTTTTTGTTATTTGATAAACAGCTGTGTCAATACGTTCAATTTGTGCAATTTGAAATTGATGTCAATTAAAATGAAACGTTTTTAATGCCATTTGATTAGAAGGAAGAAAAATATGCATGAGCAAATCCTTCTGTGTATGAGTATTGCCTAAAATATGAATATTAAAATGTCCCTCAACTACTAGTGTATGGGATATATTTTAATGAGATATTTCCGAACTTGATTATCTAGAGATTTAAGTTTTGCATTCGTATCACGTCATGTTTGACCTGACATTAACACGGTAAGATCATTAATGATATTTCGCGGAAGATAATTTTTATTTAGATTTTCAAAGTTTGTAAGCATTATTTCTTTCCATTCTAGTTCCTAATCTCCTAAAATTCAAATGTTAACAACCTAAAGTAAACACAATCATTACAAACGATTTTTGTTTATGACATAACCACCGAAAATATATCCTAAAGTTAGTGCCATGCTAAAACCATCTTAATACACATACATTGGTATCCTGAAAATAGAACTATTGCTAGAATTTTCCTAATTTGATAAACTCACTTAGAACTAAGACCCGTCCTCAGTTGGTCTAATGACATGTTCTCTTTCTTAGACTACTTCGATAAACAGGACCCTGAATATTATAGCTTAAATGTATTCAAATTACTACCAACATAAACTCATGGCGCTGCTTACATCTATTTAATTAGTTATCAATGGTACCAGGATTATAATTTAATACGCCAGACGCGCGTTTTGTCTACATAAGACTCATCAGTGATGCTCAGATCAAAATAGTTATAAAGCAAAACAAGTACAAAGTTGAGGAGCATTGAGGACCAACAATTCCAAAAAGTTGTGCCAAATATGTCTTAAATACTTTATTCCTGCGATAGGAAAATCCTTAGTTTTTTGAAAAATTCAAAGTTTTGTAACCGGAAATTTTAAAATATGACCACATAATTGATGTTCATGTCAGCACCGAAGTGCTGACTTCGGGGCTAGAGATACCCTCGGTGAAGAAATGTCCACCAGCAGCGGCATCTATCCAGTGGTGTAAATAGTTATCAACGGTACAAGGATTATACCAACTAATACGCCAGACGCGCGTTTCGTCTACATAAGACTCATCAGTGACGCTCAGATCAAAATAGTTATAAAGCCAAACAAGTATAATGTTGAGAAGTGTTGATTTAAACGTCAAATTGACTTATGATTTACAAAATAACTTTATCTTCTGTGACAAATTACCAAAATAAAAACACTGAAAAGAAAGTCGGTCTTGTTTTGATACTAAATTTAAACTTAAGATAATAGTATTTTGACTGATCATGTCTTATTGTTAACACAGCATTTACGTTTTTTTTTTTACTTTTTATAACTTTAACGATTTGTTTAAGATTATGTAATTTACCAACCGCACGTTTAATAGTGATGAATTACATTTTATTGTAAAACGTTTTGTACGGATCATGAACTGTGCAAACTTTAGTAAAAGACTATGGTATTACTTTCCCTCTTCATTAGCAAAGATGGCATGCAGGACCAATTGCGTGTCTGCCTCTTCGTGTTAAATAAATCCTGGCAGTCAGTTACCCCTGCGGAAGACGCAATCACGACAAAAGGGTAAAAACCTGCGAAGTAAAGTTTATCCTCAAGCAAAGTCAGCACTGGTTACTGAGCATGAAGAAGAAGAGTTAAATCACATGGGAACTTTTAAAAGTAGAGCTTGCTAGTTTGCGGTGACGTTTAGGGAAACGGTACTTTTAAATTTTCCCAGCATTAGGTTGGCTTTTTGTGTATGAATAACTGCAGTGTGTAAATTTACAATATAAATTTTAAAACCGTTTAAAATATTTTCTAAAGAATAATTCGAAAAGGCTTCCAAAATTTCATAAATTTGGTGTAAAATGACAGTGGGAATGGATAACATAAACAAGCTCCGTTGGAAATTGGTCATGATACTATTTGGATTCAATTCTTAAAATAGAGTAATAAAGTACTAACACCACAAATACATATTTTATCCAGGTTTTTATTATAAAAACTGGTAAATTTAGAAAATGTTAGTATTGTCACCTATGGCAGAATAAATAGTACCGTTTTCCCTATAACCTTTTATCCAGTCTGATATCAATTGACAATCTATTTACTTTTGACAATAATTTATTTCATTAGTTTGTTGGTCTCCTTCGGCAAAAGTTATGAAATATTTGATTTATCAAAGACATCACAAATGAAACAGAATTGGTAAGGCTTATTTGATTCAACACTGAAATAAGATCATTGAATATTGTTTTATTGGTATAAATATTGATCTTGTTATCAGTAAATTAAAAGCCAACTAAATATTACTAGTATGTAATATATATATATATACATATGCATGGATCTACAATCTGTCGATACCTGTAACTTGGCAGTGCACAAGGTCATGTTTTTCTCTGGCTGTTTATGACGTCTTTACACTAAATCCATTAGATGTTGGACGTGTACGGATTGATAGTTTAGTCTTAAATGCATGAATTTTTTATTAGTTGTTAGTGGCTTTGAACTAGCTGTCAGATAACTGCGAGTACTCTCAGATCTGTTTATTGCGTCTTTTTGTGTCGGGATGTAAAAGTACCTGGCCACGTCCACTTGTATTTTTTGTCCATCTGATGAGTTAATCCTTTTTCAACTGATTTTTATAGTTCGTTCTTATGTTGTACTGTTATACCACTGTCCCAGGTTAGGGGAGGGTTGGGATCCCGCTAACATGTTTAACCCCGCCACATTATTTATGTATGTGCCGGTCCCAAGTCAGGAGCCTGTAATTTAGTGGTTGTCGTTTGTTTATGTGTTACCTATTTGTTTTTCGTTCATTTTTTGTACTCAAATAAGACCGTTAGTTTTCTCGTTTGAATTGTTTTACATTGTCTTATCGGGGTCTTTTATAGCTGACTATGCGGTATGGGCTTTGCTCATTGTTGAAGGCCGTACAGGGACCTATAGTTGTTAATGTCTGTATCATTTTGGTCTTTTGTGGATAGTTGTCTCATTGGCAATCATACCACATGTTCTTTTTTATATTATTTGAAGATGTTGAATAAAATGATTAAAGCGTAAAAGTACGGTAGGACACTGGAATCAATTTTGGACTGACAAACCTTAAAGACTACTAGTGCCTACATTTAACCTTTATAAAAGGGCGCACTGAGTGACTGTAAAACACATATGAAAAACATTATTTACATTTATTTACATATAATATTTGGTTTATCAACTCTACAATGTTATATTTTTAAAAAGATGATATCACTAAATGAATTCAATTTTTTAATGCAGAGTAAAATAATTAAAATTAAAAATCTTGACACTTTAATTTCTCTATAAAACAGTCTTGTTACTTGTGGTCGCAGGTATAAGAGGATTGACATAAAGCAGGATAATTGTTTTTTAAATGAAAAGTGCAAATCTACAAATATGATTATTTAGGGTTAAAAATACGTGACAAATTTAACAATTGACAAGAAAAAACCCGACCAGAGAGATCTTGTGTTTGACATAAGTGTACTGGTTAAATGAAGGAATTCGAAATTGATTACTGAAAAATAGTTTTTAGACAATGATTGAGCAGCAACTAAAACATAATTGCCTTTTTTTAGTTTTGAAGGACGAACTTTTGCATATTTACTACTGTATATCTGTATTTTTAGGTAGTATGTTACCATAAATCAATAGATTTTCATAAAAAAAAAACTGTTTTACAAACATGGTGACTCGACAAATAATGTTTAAAAATGATAAGTAGTAATAAAAACAAAACAAAAATAAACAAAACTTTAAAAAATTATCAATACAAACTTTAGAACCATAAAAACGAACACAATAGAGGTAGGCGTTTTCATCTCCCAATTTGTACACCCCCAACCAATAAATATTTATAGAAAAGACAATGAAAATTATATCATCATCCCTAAAATATTTCTTTAAAAAAAACTTACGCACTCTTGTAAATAGGCATGGATCGGTTTCAAAATATACATGTAGGTTTTTACAAATCTCTAGATAAATTTATTCATACTTTGTACTCCACTTTTTACGGGGTTCAAGAGGTGGACAGTCACCAAAATACTGGCAAAAATAAGTTATGAAGATTATTGGAGCAGTCACTAACTATACAATGATAAGTGAAAGGCATGTATTCAGAAAGGTGACCAAAAACTTAAACGATGAATAAAAAGCATATAAGTTGGAAAATTTGTGTATAATAAATGTACCATGCAGCTAACATAATCTGTGCTTATGGGTCATTAATGTTTACAGGTCTGATTTATAAAACAAATCACTTATAAAAGATTGTTTAATTCAGAGCAAGCATTATTTAGTTACATAAAACTAAAAATATTTTCTACATTTAGATATCTAATTTGATGTAATGCAACTTGTAGTGATCAATTGACATACTTATATGTTTTGTCAATGTAAATTGTCAAGTGTTCACACAACATAATATTATGGACATTTTGTCGCACATGAAATATGATTTTGAAACCTTTAAATACTGTTTTTAGAAAAAATACAAGAATCGTTAAAAATTGAGACAAATTAGCAAAAATTGAATGTCTCCGAACAATCCCATTCTATTAAACTTAAATGAAAAAAAAAACGGATCAAAGTTAAGTTTATTCATGCAAATTCTAAATCTCAAACGGACATTATTACATTGAATAAGGAATTGGAGTGAACGTACATGAATAAATATAAGCCACAAACGGAAATCGATATTCTTAAGGATGTAAACGAAAACAAAACAATACAGTCTTTTAGATAACATACAGATTAATAAATTTACAGGAAAACGAAATAAAGAAACGAAACTAGATGCAAAGAATATTAAAAAAAATCAGACAGAAAGGTACATATTTGTAAACTTTCCACGGTAACTTTCAGGCAAATAATAAATTAAGAAATGGTAACAAAAATAGTTATAAACGAACAATAAATCGACATTTATTTTGGCTGTCTACATAATCTATCTGTCCATCAACATTTATTTTGGCTTTCTACACTATCTATCAGCCCATCATTGTTTTCAAGATATTTGTCAGAAAATATGATTTTCAACAAGTTCACTCAGGTTCAATCATGGAAATGTAAAATATTTGATGTAGTATCGCAGACAACTCCGAAGAAAATTTAAAACGGACAATTCTTATCAAATGACAAAATCAAAAGTTCAAACACACCAAACGAGATGATAACAACTGTCATATTTCTTACTTGGTTAAGGAATTTTATTATGTAGAAAATAGTGGATTCAATCAAGTTTAATAGCTACTTAAACCTCTCACTTGTATGACAGTCGCATAACATTCCTTTATATTTACAACGATATGTGAACAAAACAAACATAATATGTTAAAATGACAAAAATAATGGTACAGCAATCAATGTGGTGTTATTCTTTTGTCGTTTGTACATTTTATCTGACTGTAAGTCTCTTTCAAATTATCAGTTGCTGGAATATTTCACAGTCACACAATAGTAAAGAGAAAAAATATGTTTGAACCAATATCATTAAATTTTGTATTTGAAGGATTAATTACTTACTTGTCATTCAAAAGCTCCGACAAAATAATATGAGCACGTTATGAAATAATAAAAAAAAGAATAGTTGATTTTCCTAGTTAAAAGAAAGTTAATTACACCCACAATTTCAATGTAAGCATTTTAGTTAATATATTTCAAAAATTTCAAAAATATTTATGAATCAAGACATTGAATTCTTTACTTTAAAAAAGATTAAATGATACTGGATAATCATAAATTGATGTATGCTATTTAATGTTTTCAGTTGTTTAAGTTACAGAGAATGTAAGGCAGAATCATACAAGAGATACTAATTACACTTTACTTTACTATCAACCTATTGTGAATACATTTAAAACTGTTGTAATGAGTGAACTGTTATACGGGAGATAATACAATGTAAAATCTGTTAAATTTCTAACGGGAAGAGCGTGTAATTCTGTACAAAAATTGTTGTGATAAATTTTCAAATTGTTTTCTTAATTTCCGACGAAACATGGGCTGCATATTGTATAAGCCCTGTATAATTCTAAATTAACCTGTTTACCTGGGGCCTCGGTGTCCTTGTGGTCTTATAAGCAACTACTGAAAATCACTAGCCAGTCAACACTTATGTTGTGAGTGCGAACCCCGCTCACGCGGATGCACTCAACTCAAATTTTAATTGAAGAGGATTGTCAGTTTTTCTATCGAAGCTCTACGACGTTGTTTCTAGCTATGAAACAACGTCAAATTATAACGTCCTATTTCTCGTTTTTTACGGAGTCCCAGATGGTGTACACTTAAAAATACGTTTTCCAAAAAAAGTGGAATTAAGCGTCACGCTAATGTCTTGTGCTAATTAAACACAAATGAATCCAAAACCTCCGGGTGCGGGAGTTTATCGCTACATTGAAGACCCATTGGTGGCCTTCGACTGTTGTCTGCTCTATGGTCTGATTGTTGTCTCTTTGAAAAATTACCCATTTCCTTTCTTAATTTTACTCTATATGTAACCATCGTTCAAATAAAAATAATAAAATATAAATTTTGCATTTGCGCCGATCTGCATATTATTTTTTTTCCTTTCACTTGAATGCTTAGATTTTGTCTTTCATTTGGGCTTATTGTTTACAAGTAAATAATAGGTGAAAGTATTTTTTTTTTATTAATCATGAAAACCCCTTTTGTTTAGCAGTTGTACATATATTATAAATTATTTTAAAGCACCCCAAATAAGATCCCTTAAAACGTATTATATGTTCTTGCCGATTATTTATATGCCACACATCTGATATATTTCTTTCTTGTCATTTCATCTGTTCTATTCTTGTTGTACTTGCTAACAACAAAGTCCATCCTTTTCTTTCTCTTGTCAAAACCAAGTTATCGAACAATATGAGCAAACTTATCTTAAAACATAACGGAACACTGCTATATCCATATCTATACACACGGAAAATATTATTGCAACACCGAATTGAAATTCAATTTAAAAAAACACTCTTTATCTTTTTGTGATACAATTTGTTGAAATAGAACTAGTTAAGCATTATTTAAATCTCACCTGAGTTTAATCAATAAATATCGACTCGATATGTTCTTATCTGCACATGCACCTACTGTACCCGTAAACAATAAAACAGATGTTTTATCTTCATAGTTTTCATCACTTTAGATAACCAAGCTTATAAAGTCATGTGATTGGCACCTTGTAATGGTTCCTCCACAACTCTTAACTGCCGCAAGATTGCAGATTATCAGCATGAGAGAAGCAGGTATGTCGATGTGACAATTGCACGTATTGTTGGTCATCACCATCCCACTATCAGTCGTTTTGAGAAAAATAAAAATCAGGCAACAACCAATGTTACAGACCTTCCTAGATCAAAAAGACCCTCTTTAACATCTGCTAGGGAAAACAAGCATAATGAAAGTTGATCAGAAGGAAACCCATTGCAAACAATAAAATCCTAAAAAGAGAGTGGTTACCATACAGGAGACTTTAAACAAGAATTGCATAAGATCGACTCATCGCTACGGGTTATCGTGCGATAAGATCATTTCGGGGAACTTGCTTACGAACAGACATAAAGTGGCCAGTATCAAATGTAGTTCAGGGCTCGCCAAAGTTTTAAATTAGCATCGTGCAGGAAGATCAATTGTTCCAATGGAATTCGGTTTATATCCCTTGGCCCGATCGTAGCCCGGTTTTGAACCATATCCAGAATATATGGGACACTATTGGGCGTAAAGTGCGCGAAAGCACACCCTCAGTTCAAACCCGTCATGAAATAAACAATGCCCTTCATCATGCAGGAATGGTTGCGGTTACCACACCAACAAATGAAATCAGAAGACGTTAAGAGGTGGTTATCCGTTTGGGGTGAGGCTGCACCAAGTACTTATTCTTTGGCGTATGACGATCAACCATGATGTCAACAACCATCTTAAAACTAATTTTGAAATGTCTGACATTGTAAAGTTCGACTACAGTAAAAGTTTTTTTTTCATACATTTTGTTATTCGTTTTAATGCCAATGTTATCATTAACTATGTTTCAGTATTTTTTTTCAAATATTTATCATATTCTGTCCAAAATATTAGGCTGATTTTTCAAGGTTTAAAAAAATCAAGGTGTTGCAATACTTTTTTCCATGTGTATATATATTACTGGTATATCTCCTAGGTTTACTACATGTACATGCACATGTAGAATGAAATTCAAAACAGTGTGGCTGTGGCCATTGATTGATACATTAAATTCATCCATTGACTGGGACAATTTAGGTGAACGTTTGTATGTAACGACCACTGCTCACTATGTACTAATAAAGTAGGTAAAGACAGTTGTTATTTTTGGTTTAAATGTTGGTTTCAAACGTCCAATTTGCGATTTTTTTCAAATAGTGCGCCAACAAGGAAAGTTTGTACTATGACGTCAGATTCAATGTTCTGAAGAAAGACGACAACTATTTTCTTCAAAACGAACGAGCAAAAAAAAAAACACGAAACTTACTCACAATTTTTTTGAAAGTTCGGTGACATACACTTTTTTTTTTTGCTTTATTTTGAAGAATACACATGGCACTTTCCTTCTTGAAATTTTTATGAAAAATCACTGGTAAATGTTTTTTTAAAATACAGGAAAGGTTTTTCACTTTTACGTTTTATTTTTGGCGGGAATGAAACAAATCATATTTTTAAAGATCAAAACAATAAAAGTTTGGAATTCTTTATTGATAGACACAAATCTACTGTTAAACATGAAACAAGAAGCATGCTTGTAGGTTTGATATAAAGATATTTTTTTAGAGTTAATCTACATGTAACAAGCAAATGTCATGTTAATAATCGGGAACACGAAACAGAGGTTGATATAGTGACAAAACTAAGTGACCCCCAATATTTTTCATCATCTTTTGTTACCCAAATCGTGAAATATCTTTACACAAAATTTAAATGAGAAATTACTGGTAAAACTGAATACTTTTTAGTAGGCTGTTTGGTATTTAAAGGATGCATCATATTCATTGTTGTAAAAAAAAGATTGCATATTTTTGGAAATAAAATATCATCAAGGGAAATTTTCACGTTAATGAATGAATGATTGTCATGAAAGATAGAACTTCAAATACAATTCTATTTCTGTTAAGAAAGTCTTTTTTTTAAATTATCTAATTCATTAAAGCAAAAGTGAATTAAAACAAAAAATTCTATCAAAATTGCGGTTTGGGGCTATTTATAACCATTTACAATAAAGTAGCATGTTCAGAATTACCCAACAAATGTTGTTCATTTCCAACTTTGAATTACACTTTAATAATGCTGCAATTGTAAATGAGATTGCAAAACTTTAAGAAGAGTTGATGGAACGAAAATGAGTACAGATTTTTATGGAAAATGTGTTTCTTTCTGAATATCCGTTTCTATTTGATAAAAAGCTATGCCAATACGTCCATGTTGTGAAAATTGAAATTGATGTCAGGTAAAGTGGAATGTTTTAAAAATTAAGGCAATTTTCAAAACTTAAACCCAGCCTGCATTCACCAATTTGACAATCAAAGTATACTTAAGTTATGATGTGAATAAAATCGTAAGGAATCTTTCTTTTTATCAATCTCAACAAATACAAATCAGTGGAAATCAATCAAATGGTACTAGATTAAGAGAACGATTCTATAAAATTGAGTCCTATAGCTTTGAAACGAAAAAAATTATAATCATTGAGTTTTGAAAGGAATAAAATAGAGAATGGAAAGACATAAAATTGAAAATGGACATGAGGAATAAATCCGACCAAAGAGAAGACAACAACCGAAGGTCATCAATGGGTCTAAAGAGCAGAGAGAAAATCTCGCACCCGCAGGAGGTCGTCAGCTGTCCTCTCAATACAATTGTTTACTAGCTCGTTTAGTGAAAATGGACGTCACGCTAAACTCCAAAACATATAAATCAACTAAAATTAAAACACATACAAGACTAACAAAGGCCAGAGGCTCCCGAAATGATACAGGCGCAAAAATGCGCCGGGATTTAACATGTTTTGTGAGATCTCAACCCTCCCCATATACCTCTAGTCAATGTTGAGTTCAGAAACACATAGCAATACCTATGTATAAATGATGAATAAATAATAATGAATAAAGATGCAATCCCAGAATGACAAAGTTGAAAATCGTTAGTCCTGATGTTGTGTTATATTTCATATGCGTTGAATAATGAGCACGTGAGTTTGAAAAAAGTGTCTTGACGGACGGTCTATAAGGTATATCATAATACAGCGCTTGCATATTTGATATAAATATTTCAGTTGATATACCATGTATCAGAGTCATGACTTTCAAAGATGGACGTTTTTTACAAGCTACTGAAATCAACATGGTTACTAATGATACAATCAATGGAAATTTTTACAAACGCCACCAAGATTTGTTAACTATAATGGAATAATTTTAGCCGGAAAATATTCTAATTGTCATGAACCCTTTCTAGATTGTGACATCACAACATTTGACTCATTGCCGAATTATTACTTGCTATTATCAACAAGATATGTACAACTTGCGGATAGATATCTACAAACACCACTGTTGTTTTATGGGATCTGTTTTGCTCATGATAAGTCTACAGTAATATCTGTATCGATGTGTAGAACGTTGTCTGTTCGAATTATTAAAAAAAAACATGTTATGAAATTGTCTGTTTTCCATACACATTTTTTAAGCTATAGGTTATTTTTTATAGTATCATGTTTTAAATTAGCACAAAACAGCAAAGCTGTAGAACAGTTTGTATGAACAAAACTTTTGACATCATTTAGTAAAAAAATATAAATTGCTTTTTCAGTAGATTCAGATAATATAAAATAAGTTAGAATACAATTTTTTTTACAAAAAATATTTTGCAATTACCGTAAAAACATCATGTTATATATTTAATTGAGTTATTGCACCTTGTACATTCATTCAACAATATAGATAATGACGTTAAAAGCGTAACCGTAAGCTATAGTTCATCACTCTACGTGATAATAACATCCTCCCAAGGGTCTTATTGTAGGGTGTTGGTCTCAAGTGTTTGATTCATTATCAAACCAGTTTTTTTATTAGAAATCGGCCTTGGTCATTTCTCCGCTGAATAAAGACGGATCGGCTAAAAATCATTATAACTTATAAGTGTGGTATTGGTGTCTTGTATAATAAAATACCAGAAGATATCTTTTAGAAAATTCTTTGAGAATATCAAGAAAAAAGATAGGACTCCCGTATGTTTTTTCCAGCTTGAATACAAAATAGAAAAATTCATGTAGATTCCTTCAGAAAACAAACTGTCCCAAAGTTACCTCTTCTTAAATTCCCTATTTAAAAAAAAATCAACCAAAAATAATCTACACTTGTAAAACCATTGTTATTTATTGATAATAATCTTATAGATTTGTTCTTTTGATTGAAAATTCATATTAGTTTTCTACATTCCTGCATCAAATTTTGCTAACTTGATTGAAAATATGAACCTTAGATTCTCTGTTTTGTACAATTCAAGACGGCGGAAAGACGGCAAAAACACTTACTACTGACGTACGATGAGCGACGGATCGGCCGGAAATTATACATTCTTTCACGTCAACTGACCTCAATCATAAAGCAACCGAGTGTTTGTTACTTTTTGACTTTAATTTGCCGTTAACATATTTTCTACTTTTACCTGATTTGCTATATTTTCAAAAATAACTACTTTCCAAGAAGAGTTTAAAACTTGAAATTTAAGGAATAACCTTTGAAGATATTAAGTGTCGTTACTAGTACTAAGTCTATACCAGTATTTGAAATTTTTAGAAAAAAATCCTTTTAAAATCATGGGCAGAGAGTTATACTGAAGCAGATAAGAACATTTGTGTATTTTATTTTTTTTCAAGAAAATAAGGCCCATACCTAATATCTTTATATTTTATCAATAGAAGAAGTATTTACGAAAAGCAAATCTCCTCTTAAACTTAGTTCAATTTAAGTGTTTTCTCTATACAAGATAATTGTGGTTTGCTAATTTAAATTTATCTTAAAGGTAAAACAAGTTACATGACTCCAAGCTTTACATATTGACATTTGGAAATTAATTGACCCAGACATTTTTACAGAAAAATAAATAAAATTCTATCGAGGAACATTCAGACACAACAGCTACCTTCACACGGGTTATTAAATCTTTCGCTTAGAAGACAAAATCATACCCTAATAATTATCAAAATTACATCGGAGATAACCAATTTTCTTCTATGAAATGACTTCTGTTTTACTTTTAACACATTGTAACGAAGTGGCTGAATCATTCTACGTTAAGAGAGTAATTATTTAATGTGATATTATTGAATTGAAAGTGCCGAATATATGTTTGTGGCATAATATCTTGGCCACAAGTTTATTGTTTTCTGTTTAGTATTAAATTTACATTAAGATTCAGTTTGTTATATCTTGTGATCAATTTTATTTGGCTATCGCCAATGGCAGTCAGCAGGGTTAAAGAACATCAGTTGTTCGACCTGTAAGTCAAATACGTTTTGTTTAAATATACTTTTTCACGTTTTTGGTCTTTTGAAATTTGTTTTACATGCACACGTATAAAAATTGCGGTTTTATCCAAAGCAATCATAGGTTGAATGTAGTTTTAAATTTAGACTTGTTTATATACAAAAAAAGTTTCTTTTCAAGCGGTGTACATTATTATATATTAAAAATTAAATACACAAAAAGAGTTTTGAAAGCAGCATTGTCTAGCACTTTCATCCATATTGGGACTTTTCAAGACTATGAACGTGTTCCCCATAACGACGTTCATAGTCTTAGGATCCTTTACTATAGATTATTTAGCTGATCTGTAAAAATAACACCTTCATGCCTTATATATCATGTACTGTAGTACAACGCTAGATTAAAACTGACGTGGAAAGGTAAAACCCGGCCACCGAAAGCTAAAAATTGAATTCTATCTCCACACAAGTAGAAATATGAATAAAATTAAATTTCAAATGCTCTTAAAGTCTTTTTATTCTCTACATTTTTCTCCAATCGGTTTCACATCTTTGTGTGAATTCAAATTACTATAAGACGTGGTACTTTTCTATCCCAAATTCATGTATTTGGTTTTGATGTTATATTGGTTATTCTAATCGGATGTTGTCTAATGCTTAGTCCGTTGCTGTGTGTGTTACATTTTAATGTTGTGTCGTTGTTCTCCTCAAATATTTAATGCGTTTCCACCAGTTTTAGTTTGTTACCCCGATTTTGTTTTTTGTCCATAGATTTATGAGTTTTGAACAGCGGTATACTACTGTTGCCTTTATTTGTGATAATCATGGATGGATGTTACTACATGTAACGGTAACGTAACGTCACGATGATAAGTCTGTAACAATACATTAAAGGGACGTAACCCTTACAAAAGTAACGTCTTATCTGTTTAGGCTTGGTTTGTACTTTTGTATAAACATATTTTCTTCATTAATTCTCATTTCTTCGGTGAATTGGTCGTCGCATTGATAAAATGGGAAAACATAGTATTTGGGTGATTTGTTGCTAGCGCATAAATCCAGGTGTTCACTTACGTTAATCATCCTTATTTCTTTATGTCGGATTTGTTGATGTTAAACAGTAAATCTTTTCCGTAAAGCGTTTCCTGTTCGTCCAATATAATCTTTTTTGCACCCATTACATTTGATGACATAAATTAAATTGCTCGATGCACACGTAAAAGAGTTTTTTAATAGTGAAAATCATTCCCAATTTAAGTTCATATGACTGTCCTTCCATAATATTTTGACAAATACTGCAATTTGAACGTTCGCATTTTTTTTACCGAAGGAATTGTATCATCTTTGCTAAATTTCGCGCTGATGAGTAATTTCTTTAAGGATTTTGACTGTCCTTTACTCTTAATAATTTTCTGTGTATCAAGGGCTCTTTTCATTCTTTGATCTGTCATCAAAGTTGGTAATTTTGATATTTATGGTATACGCCTCTGTATTTCTTGGGTTGTACGATGAGACGTATGGTAAAATTTGATTTGTATCAATTACCGTATTTTTCGGTCTACTTAGTTCTTGAATATTTATAGCCTTTGTACGTTTTATGCCATTATTAATCAAAGTTTTTGAATATTGTCTCCCTTATAGTATTTCGTTAAGTTCTTCGAGTCTTTTATTTCTCATTTCAATACTGGAGACAATATTACATATTCTTCTCGCCAAATTGAACGGTATATTTGTTCTTGTGTGTTTTGGGGGACAAGAATTGAAAAGTAAATATTGTTTAGAGTCTATCGGTTTAAAGTAGATATCGGTTTCGATTTCTGTATCTTTTTTTTTTATTATCAAAATATCTAGAAATGGTAATTGTTTATCACTAAATTCCATAGTGACCTGAATACTTTTGTTGATATTATTGATTAACTTTTTAAATTCATTTAATTTTTCTAAACTAGAAGTCCACAGTATAAAACAATCATCTTAGAAACGTTTCCAATTATCTAGAATATATTTGTGGAATTGGGAACCAAACTGGTATTTGGATCGTTCGTACATTTGAGTTTCCAAGTACGCCATTACTAAATTGGCATTGTTTGGGCAACTTTTGTACCAATGGCTGTACCAGATATCTGTCTGTAAAATTCACCGTTGAAATTGAAGTAGTTATTTTGAAGAATAAATTTAATTCCTTCAATAATGAATTGCTTCTCTATCCGATCAGGTACTTCGGATAGAAATGTTTCAAGCCAAAACTCAATAGCTTTTAATCCATACTCATGTGGTATGGTGGTATACAGGTTAACTACATCAAAAGAAACCATAATGATGTCTTTGCAAACTGTTCTGGGAAGATGGTTCAACATATCTAAGTCATCTCGAACAAAGCTTAGTATATGTTTAAGTATTGTTTTCAAAAGAATATCTAGAAAATTACTTAGTCTATGTGTTTCACAAGAAAAACCTGCTACAATTGGTCTCAATTTCAGATCGTCAGGATGTGGTATATTCACACATACTGACTTTGAATTTTTACAAGATTCCCTAATAACATTACTTTTGTGAATTTTTGGAATTCCGTAAAAATTACTGCTTTTACATTTAAAATTTGTTAGGTAATCGCATTCTTTGTCGGTTAATCCCTTTTTTAGTAAGTGAATACAGGCTATTAATTGTGTTTTTATTTTTATTTTTGACTGATTGTAGTTCTTTACTTTTTCATAATAAGTATTGTCCTGCAATAAGTTACTAGCAATACTTATATAGTAATTAAGATCCATAACTACAACGGCACTTCCCTTTTCTTTGATTATTATATCTTTGTTATTTTTTAATTTGTTTATTTTTTTTCCGTTCCTGCGAATTGTATCTGTTCGGCATTTTGGATTTTGTATTTCGTTAAAGGGAAAATTTGTTATATGATCAAAAAATGTATCTAATGCTTTTTTTTAACCCTTTGACCATGTATAAGTACTTTTATTCCGGACAATATAAGTGTCTGGGTTCCCTTTATCAAATAATTCTTCTGTTAAACGTAATTTTCGACAGAAATTGGAAATGTCATCTTTAACCTCATTATAATTTGATGTTTGTGGAGTCGGGATAAATTTTAGTCCCTTTGAAACTATTTGAATCTCTGGTGCTGATAATGGTAAGTTAGAGAGGTTAATTATTCTTGGTATCTCACATTTTGACAGTTCCACCGAGTGTCTCAGTTTCTCTCGCTTGGTTCTAAAAAACGTTCTCTTGAATTTCGATCTCTTTGATATGGATTCCTGTTATTATTTTGGCTCTCTGTACTTTCGTCATTTCTTTTTTAATTACTATTACTTTGTTCATATCTTTTTTGAACATTGTTGTTTGCTCTGTCTAAAATTGTTCGTTGGACTGTAAGTTCTATTTCCCTGCATAAATCTGTTTCGCTGATTTTACTGATTTTGGAAATTGTTTCGTCTATAGATTGACGAACTACGGTTTGTGTAATTTATGTATTTTCTGGTCTGACTTTTTCTACATTAACATATTTGTTTTGATATTTTGACTGTTTTTTAGTCTTTCTATTAGGCGCTTGTCTAGCTGCTTGGGCATATGATTTATTTTCAATTTTTTTTAAAAAAGGGTTTTCTGAATTATATTCTTGTTTACCTTCGGTTTCGTAATGATGAAAACCAATCGTCACTCTTCTCCTAACGTTGTAGGGATGAAATTTTTCATTATTTCATTCTTCTTTCCAAAGTTTAATGGTATTATCGCGTAACAATCCCATTGGTTTTTTTTTAGAAATTTCTTGTTCAATTTCTTTATCGATAAATTTAACTTTCTGTTCATTTGAATCAGGTCTTAATCGGAGTAATTCGTTCTCCGTGCGGAATGTGTCCATTGACATTTTTTCTCGCAGACGCCTTTGCTGTTCGGGTTCATCAGAGATTTGTTCAACCTGAAGTTTTCTTGGAAGAATGATTGGTGTCGATGATATCCAATTTTCGTATATGTCGGTTTTATTTCTGTTTTTTAGCATATTCCAAGATGCAAATTTTTGTAAAGTAAGGTTCTTATTCCAAAAATTGCCTATGTTTTTAGCCATGTTTGCATTCTTTGTTAGCTAGCAGCGTCATATCATTGGACACATATATTAAACAAGATACCAAAATGGTGATTGTGGCCAAGTGTGATTTAATGTGTAGAAACACCCAAAAAATGTAGTTTCAGAGGAAATCATTTTTTAAAAAGATTACACAATTTACGATTTTTTTTTAGATTGACTATACAGGGCAATAACTCTATAAGAGAAAAATTGACAATTTTGGTCATGTTTTACTTATCTTTCTTTGCTGAACATTATTTATGTTTACATTTTATCTCTATCAATAATAATATTTAAGAATAAAACTAAAAGCTACAAAATTAAAATACCCACTGCAGGGTCCAAAACCCAACAACTACTTGTTTGATTCGTCGGAATATTTGAGAGCAGATAGATCTAAACATGATGGACATTTCTAAATAATGTCAGTTTTGCTCTTAGTCATTAGTTTTAGAGATATACATTTTTAAGTCAAAAACTGCATTAACCTCTATGTTCTATTAATAGCGATGTTGGCCATGTTGGTTGGAAGGGGGATCCACGGACATATTTTGTAAACTAGATACCTTTAAAAGGATTGTGGCAAAATTTGGTTAACATTTCGACAAGCAGTAACAGAAGGGACGATTTTTGTGAAAGTTAAGGAACGACGGCGTCGGCGATGGACGACGGACGTCATTGATGAGAAAAGTTCACTCGGTCCATTTGCCCAGATGAGCTACAAATTAGTTGGAGTTCATATTTGTTAATGAACTTAGCTAAGCTTTTTGGTCAGTGGTGTACATTCTTTTTTGTTTCATACTACCAGTGCCTTCTATAAACGTGCGACATGACCTTGACAAGATCTGTATGGCCAAAACGTAAGCTTTAGAATCTTAGTTTTAATTTTCTTTTGGGTTTAAATGATCAATATTTTCCTGTATCCTATTTCGTTGTTACTTGGATCGGATGTTATATGACTCTTTCCCACTTGTACATGTAACTCATTGAATGTTTTATAACAAAATTATAAAAAAAATGTCTATAGTCGCAGGGGAGTATTCTAGCAGCGTTTTATTGTAAAACATTTTCAAACAATCTATCACGTTTACACGAGATGACGTTTTTCAATTAGTTTGACATAAAATATTTACTTTCCTACCGTTTAATGTGATTTTACTGTATAATACGGAAATTCACTTATCAAAGGCAATTTATAATGATTGAACTCGACATTGTTTTCAACAAAAGTGTTACCTTTGAGTTTCACGTTCAGTTTACATATTTTTGAATCACTCGGATATTTTGTGCAATTGTAAGGGTGGCAAGAAATATATTATATAACATGCCAAAGGATATTAAAAAGATAGGTCAGAAGTGAATATCATGGAATGTTTGTATGTTCTGCTTAGTAACAATTTCATCTCGAATGAACCCAATTGGTAGTTCTAATTTTTTTGTTTTACTAAAACCCAATGCTAGTTATTCTTGGCGACGCCTATATATTTTTTGTCAAATATTGTGACTCATCTATATTTTATTTCTTTTTTGTAAAATTCCGAAGGTGATGATAAGATTTCTTACATTTGCAATCGGGATATTAGTCACTAATCTGTCGGGCAATCACACATAAATTTAATGGTGCATGTATCTGTACTTGTTGTTAACTTTTAAGTGAGATTTTTCAAAATGTTGTCGAAACTGTAGAACTAATGTGATTTTTAAAGATTTCTTCTTTTGTTTTCAATCTCTGATTTTCTATGTTGTGATGTGTGATCTGTTGGTCTTTTTCTTTTTTAGCAATGTCGTACGTTTTCAGTTTATTTTCGCCTTTATTTCTAATTTGCATGACCTTTTTGTCCCTTTGTAAATGTATCCTTGTCGATTGAGTACCCACTACAAGGTCAAATGTGAGCCGACAATTGTTACTATTAACCTTAGCTAATATTAGTTAATCAATGAGCACATTCGTTCCATCGCATACAAAATATGGAAGTATTGATAATTTTGTTAATAGACTTTTATCACTATAATCTCAACCAAAATGGATATTGTTATTCTGTACAATACAAATGTTAGCATTTATTAGAAGCTTTTATGTGAAGTATGACCATCTTCGGGCATCCAAATACCATTGGCGTCTATATAATATCCTGTAAAACAAAACAAAAAATATATGTCATAGAATAATTGACATAATATATCAAATATATAAATGGTAAAATTAGAGTTTTGTGGGACCATCATTTGGTTCTGAAAAAAAATGTGTTTGTTTACCCTAGAGAGCACAATAAATTTTCGAGGAATAAAAAGTCAAAAGATCTCAAAACAAAATAGTACAGTTATTTTATACGTTTACTTTTCTGACAGATTTTACATGCACTTTGGTTGAAAGTGCTGTTCAAATTACTTCATATTTCAGCCTTTTAGTGCTATAAAAAGAACCAAATGCATCGTTCACCAAATAAATTCTCTACAAAGAAACTATTCCTAATGAAAACTTTTAAGATCTGATATAACCAAAATCAAATAGCAAAACAGTATCAGAATCTTACCAAGGAATTAAGATGAATGAGGAATTTACATTACTCAATTCAAAACGATGTTCAATATATAATGTATATGTTTAAGCCACTACAGAAGTACTGAGCTTGCTTAACAATTCAGATCTCTGTATCACAGACTAGTCATAAAAATAAGAATCGTGCCTTTTGCGTACTAAAGTAGAAGTCTAGTATCTTTTTACAGTTTTGTATTTAGGTTCAATTATTAACTTTCTTATGAAATCTCGTTTCAAAACTTGACAGGATAAAAACTTTATCATTACAACTAATTCGATTATCCAGGTGTACAAGGATAACTCCTTATAATGATATTTTGGTGTCATGTTACATCAAATATACTGTGCTCTTATTTTGATGTGCAAGACGTTTCTTCTACATTAAACTTATTAGTGACGCTTAAATACGAACATTTCAAAGGTCAAATAAAATACCAAAGTTGAGGAGCACCTGCATTATTGTATGAACGTTATAATGCAACAATACGTTTATTTGGTATCAACATTGTGTTGTTAGATATATCTGTAGAAATGATCGTTACTAACATTGATGTCAGCCTTCATTTTGACAGTGCTATCCATTCTGTCATATAACTTTTGTTTATCTAAGTATTACTATTTATGAAATCCAAAAAAAACTTCTTATATATATTTACATTTAATATTTTTTATAACCATATCCGGATCCACCACCATAGCTACCATATCCGACATTTCCGCCGTATCCACTGCCGATTCCATATCCTCCATATCCACTGCCGATTCCATATCCTCTGTATCCAACATTGCCATATCCTCCGTATCCAATGTTGCCATATCCTCCGTATCCAATATTGCCATATCCTCCGTATCCAACATTGCGATATCCACCATATCCAAGTCCACCTCCAATTCCACCATATCTTCTGTATCCACCGTATCCAACCCCACCGCCGATTCCAATACCTCCGGCTCCTCTGTGATAGGAATTACAGTCTCCAGACCATCCACACTCCAACCATAATCCTCTTCCTTCTACTGATCCATAATGTTTCAGATTGTGACGTGGACTATAGCCTCTTTGTCCTTTTTCAGCCGAAATAACTCCGAAGAGGACAGCCAATAGACAAAGTGTAATCTTCATTCTGGAATAATGTGATCAATGAAAATGAAAATGAAAGCCAGAAATAAGATGTCTTGTATTAATCTGAAATCTGAAAACTTGGTTTATACAATATAATAAGTAAATGATCTGTGTAAGAATATGTTTTTTTGTGAATAAATTGTTCACCTTTGTTTCACTTTTCATTTTTTTTTTTTTTTTTTGAATTGCTGGACACAACTTATACGTTTGTAATCAATCTCTAGCTAATGAGAAAAACTGAAGATCACAAGAATATGGATTCAATGAGGTAATAATATAGTTTGAAATTCATCATGGCGTCAAATTGTCAATGTCCAAGGACACTAAAAGCTACATGTTTATTGGTATATTGCACCGCATTGTTTATTTGAAACAAAACAGGGAAAAGAACTTGATTAAACTTTGAAAAAGTTGATAACTTGAATTGCATATAATTTTTGTTGTAGATTGATTTTGTACGAATCGGAAAACAACTGCTACCTTTTATTAATCTGGAATGTATGACGACAAAATAACTAGTATTAGAGAAGCCCCGATTTATTTCCTAGTTTTTCCCCTTTATAGTGATATCGAAACATCAAAAACGGTGTCTAGTCTAGAGTATATGAAATGATTCTGACCTTTCTGTATTGTATTTTTTTTTTATTATTTGTACAGAAGTCGGATGGATGCGTTATATGTAAAAGATGTTCCTAACCCTGGCATCATATCTGTAGATCATCAACATCAATGCCACGGATTATGTCATTATTTATATAAAAGGGTAAGTTATTATACTTTGAAAATACTTATTAGGATTTGACACAGTGCAGATGCACTTAAAGTTTGAAAATAATCAAATGATAGTTTTAAATATATTTACTAGCGTCTGATTATGCAAAAATGTAAATAGAGAAAGCACGTGTGAATTATTATGTTCGAAACAATCATGTCAACAAATAAAGAAACCAGATAACCAGTCACTTTGTGATAAAATAAATCGGTTATATCTATGAATTGAAATTTAAAATGAAGATTTATTATATAGATTATTCCATTTAAAATTAATTGATCATCATTTTGAATAAAATGGTTGAAAAAGCTGTATGATTGAATATTTTTCCAACTGTGTATGCATTACCAAAGGAATTCAAAAAAGGTTTTGTCTGAGGTTAAAACTTTTTTTGAATATGATTAAATATATTGTGGCGCAAGTCAAAGTTTAGAGTTGAATGATTTACTGTTTACAGTTAAATTATTCGTCTCTTCGTACTCTACTTAAGAGTGGTTGCTAACGTCGTCGATTAATTTAAGAAAGTTTTTCCTTCAAAAATGTTATGGAATAAAACAACTTATTTTGATCCATCACAAATTTCACATTCTTGAATTTTAACTGTTATATGAAACAAATATGTTTAATTTTGTGGTTCAAAACTCTCTTCTAAATGTAATACTTCAAAAAAGTGGTTTTTTTTTTGTTTTTAAAAACAGCCAAAAGTCTGCACTCCCCCTGTCAAAAATAAGTAAACCTTCTGCCATCTAGTCTGAAGTAAATTGTTAAGGAATTGAATCAATGCCGATTTTTGAGTGGGTATTTGCTTTAATATTTGTTTCTACTGCCAAAATGTAGCAGAACATGGCAAGGTATGTGATTTGTTGGGATAACAGTTTGTCTGTTAAGCTTTTCCTTTAGCCATGGCGTTGTCAGTTAATGTTTTTAGTTATGAGTTTGAATGTCCCTCTGGTATCTTTTTTCCTTTCTTATTTAAATATTGTAAAAAAGCTTTTTTCTCCAATTTATAACCAGCTTGATCAAAGTTGTAAAACATGTTAGTTCGCCAGGCGTGGTTTTCGTCAGCACTTTTGAATGACGAAGGGCGCTCAAATCAAAACATTCTGAAAGCAAATCAATTTCGAATTTGTATTTACAAGTTATCACTAAACTGGAAACGTGTTTTAAGTATCAGACTAAATTGTGGTATTGACTAACGAGTTATGACTGATATATGTCAAGCTGAATGTCTTTGATGATTGTAAGTAGACTTCGGAAAGATTTACAAAAATAATTCAGATATATTAAAGGTCAATAATTCATTAATAGACATGATAAACAAGGGCTTCAAAACACATCCGTTATATCTTTATTATTATTCTTATCAACGTTATAATCTGACACAAAAATATAAGATAAAGAAAAGGTATTTAAGCTCATTTGATATAAAATTTTACAAGTTAAGTTTTCAATATCATAATTTTGTCATAAAGTGATTTTTTTAATTCAAAAGTCACTTGAATCAAGTGAAGCCCAAACATACAAATTGAGTTTTTAGTATTAATTTTTTTTATTTAATTTTGAACATGCTATACTTTTTCAATCGATATACTCGCTTTCAAATAACTTAAAGTTATTTTGCATACGCATCATCTGAACTTAATGTTATATAAATGCATGGATACTTACTTGTATTCTGCTGAAACGACTGCTTGAATAGTAATGAAAGTTAAATGTTCCGATACTTTTATATCCCGCCCTAAACAATGAATATACTTTATGTAAATAAAGATGCATTGCCACCACACATCAAATCATGACAAATCGTTTGGTAGTATGTCATCATTGGAAATTAAAAGGAAAAAGCCTTTAACAAGGAAAAACTGTAGTTTACAACGTGATGGATGGGTGAAAAAAATTAATGTTTGAATGTGGTTATATTTATCATTTTCTCAAGTATTTCTGGGGTAAAACAATCAGTATAAATGTTGACCACAAAAAAAAGTACATAGGAAGAAAAACTTAGAACAAATGCATCATGTAAAAAGAAAGGAATATCTTTTATTATTCATCAAATATTGCATCATGCTTTCATAAATGCAAAAACTGCTTGATGTACTAACCAATTAGTGCATCCTATTTTATGTGGTCTATCAACCAATTTAGGTGTTGGTTTGAATTTGCAACAGATCACTATCTAGAGCGGTACATCAGTGTAACTGTAAGACAACTATAATGTCTATGTAAAGAGGAGTATCAATGTATGTTTCATCATTGAAAAAAGAGGCACATTATTTCATACAATGGCAGTAGTTTTGTTATGTTTAAACATCTATGGAATAATCTAATCCCTTGTGAAAGGCAAACATATCTTTATTTTCAAGGAAGTGTAATGATATTCTGTAGACAACGGTATTTAAATCTAAAAGCTGTCATTTCAACGTGTAAACTGGAGAGAGATGGCAGATCAGTTTTTCGATCTGATATGGTAAAATCTTCTTTCATTTAAAATGACAAAAAGACAGCTGATCCGCAGCATTTCTGAGAAACGTATTTTAATGGTTTTGCCATTTGATTAGTGATTTTCCGTTTAGAATTTTCCTCGGAGTTCGGTATTTTTTTTTTATTTTTTATCTTACATAAGATGTTGATTATCGACGCATCTGTCATTTTGAAGTGAACATTTCGACGATTCCATAAAGGGTCGATATGGTTCATTTTTGAAATATATCTTTGTATATTCTTTCCGTAATTGTCAGATTTGTAAGATTTTATACAGCCCTTGCCCTCGGAATGATGTTTGATGTAATCTTCCCAAAAATAAACGTGTATGGTGTAATGATTATGGCATATGGTGCAATGGTAGAAGTCGTATGATGCTATAGTGTATGGTATAAGGGGATTGGTGTTATGGTGTAACGTGTGATCGGGAATGGTGTGAATGAATGGTGTACGTACGACATTGAAAACTATGCAATTATTGATAGGAACTGATTTTTAATTTTATATATTAATTTACAAGTTTATACAATCCAAGGAATGTAGATTAAACTGCTTCGTAAAGTGTGCAAGTTGGTAGTCCAATATCCAACAGGATATAGCTCTTTTCAATTAATATGCCGAGGTTGAAGACCGCAATTCAGCGGGAACTAAACCCCTTTTGATAGTAGAGCTAGTTAATAAACGAGAGTGTGGCGAGTTGTCGAAGAGTCGAGCGATTTGGCAATGAAGCGAGTTGTCTTGCTTTCACACTTTTACTATCATACAAGTGAGAGCTTTTAGCTAGCTAGAAAAACATAAGTAAATGCTTGTACCAAGTCAGTAATGTGATAGTTGTTGTCCATTCGTTGGGTGTGTTTGAGCTTTTGATTTTACATTTTGCTTAGGGACTTTCCGTTACAAATTTGCCTATGAGTTCGGTATTATTGCTATTTTTTTTTTTTTTTTGGAGAAACATATTAATCAGTTAAAGTAATGCACAGAGATAACATGTATCAATGTTATTTTATGAGATTTTCCTTTGATCCTACTGACAAATAATTGTCTTTCTCAGCCCAGTACAGTGATATGAAAATTATCACTGGAAACTAAGGGCTTATGTGCCATTTGTCAATGAAATTAACAACACGTCATTGGTGAAATAGTTATCAAAGGTACCAGGATTATCATTTGATACACCAGACGTGCGTTTCGTCTACATAAGACTCACCAAGGACGCTCAGATCAAAATAGTTATAAAGCCAAACATGTACAAAGTTGAAGAGCATTGTGAACCCAAAATTCCAAAAAGTTGTGCCAAATATGGCTAAGGTAATCTATTCCTGGGACATTAAAATCCTTAATTTTTCGAAAAATTAAAGTTTTGTCAATAGGAAGCTTATTGAAATTACCATATAATTAAAATGCATGTCAACATTGAAGTGCTGACTACTAGGCTGGTGATTATCATCGGTCATCTCAATTTGATTGTTTTTTCTCACTTTTGCCCTACCGGCTAATGCAAGAAAATATATCTCGTCTAGAAGAGCAACGATAATCTATATTTATAGAAATTAAAGACACAATTCACATTAATTGCTGTAATATTTTGTCATGAATACACATCTTGTTCAACATAATATTTCCTCCAAGAGGGGACATAAATCCGTCTGTTGTGTGATCAACTTCCTGAAAATGTGGTTTGTCTCAAAATAAAGACTTCCATCGGGGGAAATAATATTCTTAAGTACTTGCACCTATGTTCTAAATAAAATTATGTCTTTTCTGGTCACTGACTACCAATTTTTAGTTTTGAACTTGTTAGTTCAAGTAATCTATTTTTAAAATGCACACTAAGTATGTAAATAGTTGTGTAACTGGTTGTTTGAGTTTTGTGATTTCACAAAAGACAGTAAAAAATATATATTAACAAATATTTGTTATATCTTGCTTTGTTCCACTTGACTTGGCCCGTTAATTCAGAATATTTTTCCTTTCAGGCTAAATATTTTATGATGATATTTTTGGAAGGAAAAATAAGGTGTTCATATCTGAATTTTATATTTTTATGGGGAAAACACTTATATTTTTATCTCACAACTATAAATGTTTTTAACAGAATAATACAATAGACGATAATTTGAAATACTTATGCACATATAAATGCATAAGTAATGCCACTGCTGGTGGAAGTTTCGTCCCCGAGGGTATCACCAGCCCAGTAGTCAGCACTTCGATGTTGACATGAATATCAATTATATAGTCATTTTTATAAATTTCCCGTTTACAAAACTTTGAATTTTTCGAAAAACTAAGGATTTTTTTTACCCCAGGAGTAGATTACCTAAGCCGTAGTTGTCACAACTTTTTTTAATTTTAGGTCCTCAATGCTTTCCAACTTTGTATTTGTTTGGCCTTTTAACTGTTTTGATCTGAGCGTCACGGATGAGTCTTATGTAGACAAAACGCGCGTCTGGCGTATTAAATTATAATCCTGGTACCTTTGATAACTATTAACACCACTAGTCGATGCCACTGCTGGTGGAAGTTTCGTCCCCGAGGGTATCACAAGCCCGGTAGTCAGCACTTCGTTGTTGACATGAATATCAATTATATGGTCATTTTTATAAATCTCCCGTTTACAAAACTTTGAATTTTTCGAATAACTAAGGATTTTTTTTACCCCAGGAGTAGATCACCTTAGCCGTATTTGGTACAACGTTTTTGAATTTTGGGTCCTAAATGCTCTTCAACTTTGTATTTGTTTGGCCTTTAAGCTGTTTTGATCTGAGCGTCACTGATGGGTCTTATGTAGACGAAACGTGCTTCTGGCGTATTAAATTATAATCCTGGTACCTTTGATAACTATTAAAACTATCATATTACTTCCATATCATACTTTCATTCAGTTCTTTAGTTTTATCCATTTGGAGACACTGATAGATGATACAAAATCAATAATGATTTAACGCCAATCATCCCTATCAAACACATTATGTAAATTAAGCAATGTGATGAGCAATAAACATTTTATCTGTATTTCATATTAAAAAAAGAATAAAATACTGTAACAATTTCAATTTTTCATCTATATTATAATTACATGAGCAACACGACGGGTGCCACATGTGGAGCAGCACCTAAAATCAACCCAAGTTTTTGTAGGGTTCGTGTTGTTTTTGTATCCCTATTTGTGACATTTTTTCACGCATCGTAGTCAATATAATTTTATTTGATGCCACTGTCATTATTTACAACCACTTGGTCGATGCCACTGCTGATGGAGTTTTAATTCCTCGAGGTTATCACCAGCCCAGTATTCAGCACTTATGTAGTTAACATTTTATTATTATATGTCTGTTTATTTAATATGGTGCATGTATAATTATATTGTCAAAAAATGAATGTATATCCTATAAGCTGTACTTGCTTTTGGAATAAAGTATTATTATTATTATGTGCTGACATGAATTATCATTAATATGGTCATAATTACAAATTAATTGTTTAAAAAAACATTTGAAATTTTAAAATACCAGTGCTTTTCTACCTCAGAAATAAGTTACCTTAGCTGTGTTTGGCAAAACTTTTAGGAATTTTGGTCCTCAATGCTCTTTAACCTCGGATCTTATTTGACCTTTTGAACTTTTTTTTATTCGAGCGTCACTAATGAGTCTTTTGTAGACGAGACGCACGATAGCGTAAATAGAAAATCTAATCCTGGTATCTAATATGAGTTTATATATATATACAAGTGAGAGGTTTGGCGCCATTAAACCAGGTTCAATCCACCATGTTATACATTTGTAAATGCCTGTACCAAGTCAAAAACGGACAGTTGTTGTTTATTCGTTTGATGTGTTTGATCACTTCAATTTGCCATTTGATTAGGGACTTTTCGCTTTGAATTTTCCGCAAGGTTCAGTTTTTTTGTGATTTTACTTTATACTACTCGTTATCATGGACACATTTCATTTACAACTTCAGTAACATTTTTATGAATTACAAATCATATATATGCTGCATAAGGGCACTGTTGTGTACCGCTGTTAAATAGTCATACATCAACACACTAATATATGTTTTTCTTTGTATAGTCATAATAAGGGCAATGCATGATATATACTGCCTCTTTAAGGTGGTACCTAACACTACAGGGAGATAAATCTGTGAAGTCATCTAAACGTTTTAATTACGTTGTGTTGTAAAAGGAATATTAAGCTTCTCAATGATCAAAATTGTTGTTTGTCAAATTGCTATATAACCAGTGTAATTTTTCTAACAAAACGGTCGGTTCAAAAAATTTATTTTTCTTATATTTTTATTAAAGTCTCAAAGTAAATACTTTGACAAAATTTTATGAAAATTAAACGAGCCAAATTAATTTTAGTGAAAGTGTAGGGTACCACCTTAAAGTATTCTTTTGACATTTTACACATTTTTCTTTTTCTAAATTGTTGATTGTATTCTTCAACATGTCGCAATCAATGTTTAACGAAGCGATGGGGTTACTCCTTATTTGAATTATGTTTATATTTTTATTTAGCATAACTGATTACAAGTGTACCCAATAAACCATAAACGTAGACATCAGATTTATTTAACTTGAGATCATTGCTCCACTAAAAATAAAATGGAGGACAAGATTACCTCTCAAGGGCAATTTTATTACTTTTATATGTCTTTTCTTCTCCTAAATAACCGTAACATTTATCGCTTAAGATTTATTTTCAAATTAAATGTATGGTGCAATATTTATAAATTGCAATACATACGATGAAGTGATCTGTTTGCATAATATAGGAGTAATATACTTAGTGGTTTTAGATTTTAAAAAATGTATGGAGATATATATATTTAAACCAACCGTAGGTAAGACCTATCACACACATATTTGCAGAGTAAGTGTCAATTAAATTGATTACACATATGAAATGACTCTTGTTAAGTCCGACGTAACAAACTGTTGCCCCTATTTTATAGAAATGTACCTTATATACTGTATAAGTCTAAATTCAACATTAATCAAATCTGCTATTTGACACAGGAAGTAATGTTATATCATAGGACCCTATATTGTCTGTCTGGAATCAGGGTAAAATATATCATGATAAAAAAAAGAACTGACTTCGATTAAAGTGTAAGATGAATAATAAAAAAAATCACAAAAAAAAACACTAAAAGTTCTAATCAAATGGCAGACAAAATCAATGATAAAAAAAATTAAACGAATAGACAACAACAACAAAGAAGATGTGTGGTATACACCAATGAAACAGCCACAAAAATGACAAATATAACCAAACATTCAATGACGGGTTAATATAGTCTTTATCATCAAATAGGTGGATATACGATGTAATAAACATTTAGGCTTATCAATGATACTGGGCATACAATCTGGTTAGCCAACGAGCGTTTCCTATACATAAGACTTATCAACATTAATCGAATCAAAACTATTGCAGGTCAAATCAAATACAATGTTAAAACTCATTGGAAACTTCCCTAAAATTGAACCAAATACGGATGCTTTTGATCATATCCTGGCATAAGCAGTTGGTTTTCAGAAGATGAATATATCAGAGATCCTTTATTTCTATAGAAAATGAGGTGGTGATAAGCTATTGGACGAAATGTCTCCCTGTAGTGGTATCGACCCAATAGTTTGCAAAATTCTCAAAGATACGCAGGTTTGAATTTTGAACGCCAAACTTACCCTTTTTAGAATACGACAGACTGATCATTAATATTTTATTCAAAATACAAAAAAGTTCTTTGAAGGCCACATCTAATATAATAATAATGCATTGAAAACAAAACAAAAATCGGCGAAATTCTGCCGAATACGACTAAAGAGTTTTGTGTTTGGCGTAGAAAACCTGTTACTCTTTAAATATTGCAACACTATTTATTCAGTTTATATACAGAACATTAATTTATGAATAATATTTCATAAGAAGATGTGGAATGATTGCCAATGAGTCAACCCTCAATCCAAGTATCAATTTGTAAAAGTAAACCAATATACGAGTTCAACACGGAGCCTTGGCTCACACCGAACAGAAGCTAAAACGGGCTCCCAAAACAATTAGTGAAAAACCCCAAACACCGGAGTGCTGTTTTCTTATCTTATGGTATCATGTATACAACTTTTGTTGCCTTTATTTGATATATGTTGTTCCTGATAAAGACATTTTATTAGGTATGTCCTTAATGAAACACTTGATTAGTTATGTTCCTAATGAGACACTTGATTAGGTATGTCCCTAATGACGAAACTTGATTAGGTAGGTCCCTAATGAAAGGTGTTTGGTTAAGATTGTCCCCTATGAAAAGGATTTATATGGGCTGTCATTAATGTAAATTTTTGATATAAGTATGTATAAGTATAACGCGAACATAAAAGTGTGTTTAACGTTTCTAAAAACACGTTATATACTATAAAAATAATAAATCATTTATATATAATATGATGCAACATACATACAAACGAACTATTAGATAACACCTGTAGAATAGTTTTTTTTTATAATGCTAACACGTATTCTATTTCATAATCAAATTCATTTTAAATTTTCATAAAAGATAACTTCTTTTAACTTAAAAAAAATGATATCATGGAACATTTTGCAAAATTATCCTAAAAGTTTCTTCAAGATTTGTGTCATAAAGACTTAAAGATACCTTCGCCGAAAACAGAACAAATGAAGGAAACTTTGAAAGTCTTGTATGTAAAAACGTTTTATTGCAAGTTGCTTTCGTAAAATTGTTCTGCTGTGAAATATATAAAAGGATGTTTATCATTTGTACGTTATTATAAAATATTGATTGACAGCAACGGCGTCATTTGGTTTATCGACGATTAAGTACGATCCTCTACATTTGTATGGAGTTCCCTAGCAGAATTCTCAGTTATTAGTAATTGTTATTCTGCAGTTGTTATTCATTCGTTTGATGTGTTTGGGCGTCTGACTTGCCGTTTGCTAAGGGATTTTGTCCGTCTAGAGTTTTCC
Organism: Mytilus galloprovincialis; assembly: GCF_965363235.1. Classification (NCBI taxonomy): domain Eukaryota; kingdom Metazoa; phylum Mollusca; class Bivalvia; order Mytilida; family Mytilidae; genus Mytilus; species Mytilus galloprovincialis. The sequence continues at coordinate 95,595,180 of NC_134841.1, read as the reverse complement.
CCAAAAAATTCCATATTAGGGTTATTAAACTTTTTATCTATTCAATAAAAACTTTGAAGATCAATAAAACTGTATCAAATTATGTTTCTCTACAATTCATACAAATAATTTTCACTATCTAAAGTAGCGTCTAAATTGAATAGGCTCACAGGTAAAATACTAATACTTTTCTTTTATTCTAGTTCTCGATAAGTAATTTATTGTAATACCTGTTTTCGTAAATTTAACAATGTATTAAAATACCAACTTTCTGTAAATTTTCAGCTCCATACTAGTTAAACGGTATTCCTGAAATTGTATGGTTTTCATGTGTATTATGCAGTTTCAAAATAGAAAAGAAAAGAAAATGTAACAATGTATTCATATTGATACACAATGGATATTTTCGTCGGACTACAATAGAATAGTGCAATAGTCTAATAAAATTTATAAAAATAAATAAAAGAAAAGGCATTTAAGCTTCAAACTTCAAAAGGATTTCTAGTTTAACGATCATAACAAGACTGTTATTGCTCAATTCAATAAAAGGAATTTAAAGTACATGCACTGCATATTATACGTATACATATAAAAAAGAAGATGTGGTATGATTGTTAAAGAGATAACTCTCCATTAGAGACCAAAAATGACACAGAAATTAACAACGAGAGGTCACCGTACATGTTTGACTGTTCATTGATTGATTAAACAAACCATATGAAATATCGCAAAAGAAAATCTTAACATGTGTCAGAGGACTCTTCCTTATTCTTTGGTTTTATATAACGTTATACCTTATGAACATATATTTTATTATAAACTAGTTCTAGTCCCTATAATCTATATTATAATCAAATGACTAAACAGATACACGTCGATTTGCAATTACTATGTAAACCATACTCTGCTCTCTCATGTCTAGATCATTACATTTTTTATTCACTTTAGGTTGGCCGCCTACATACATTTCTTACATCAATTACAGTATTATTCACCTCTTAACCTTACATATACAACTATGGAACAAAATATTATAAATAAGATAACGACATAAAATATATGTAAAGTAACAGCTGCATCATACATCTAATTAAACGGTCATTCAGGCGGTTCATCTCGGTTCATCATAACAATTAACATACCATTATTCAACAACGATGATCTTATAAATTCACTATCGATAATTCAAAACAGATAATAGATGAGATAAAATGCAAAAAGTAATACTTCCAAGACGCATGTATTATGTTTAGTGGTCCATAGTTAGATTGAGTGCTTAATATAATTACAATTTGAGTTTTTCACAAGTTTTATATTCTTAATTTTACTAGTCTTTTATGTTTTAACTATGAATGAAGAGCGCCAAGCCTGCTTTTTTGCAGTTTATACTGTACATAAGGGAATTTTCATTAATTGAAAGCATAGAAACATAGTCGAATTTATATGATATTTAGCATGATTTCAACGGTTAACATTCATCTTAAAATAGTAGAAACATCACAGTACTGATTAATAACCATAAACAAAATAATGGGTCCTCTACAGTCCCTGACATATGTGTTGAATTCTAATATGACGTTCTCATTACGCCGTGTAAACAAAGTCGTGTTCTAATTAGCACAAAATATGTTTGACACATGCGCACAAATTCAATGTTTATAGTGTTGTAATTTTCATCGTTATTGTAATAAAATTTATATACTTTTTAAAAGCTTACATTTACTTTTATTATGTATATACTGTTTATCAAACTACATATGTTCACCCTGCTGTTAGTTTGTTAACTTATTAAATATGAAAAATGTAATGTACGTACTCCAAGGGGTGGAAAATAGAACAACCAATAATGGAACTATAAAAAATTGTATTTGTCCTATTAAAATCGAAATAATTCCTTTATGTCATGCTCTATGCTCATTTTAACATGGGTAGGCATTATATTTGACAATATTTCACAGCTCAGCGTAAAATAGCGACACATATAATGCCTTCCCATCTTATAATGACCATATATCATGGAGGAAATGTTTCTTAAATATGATTTCGTTGATTTGGTCATAATAATAAAATAACTGTTCAATGAACTGATTTTCTAAGTACTCAGGATGTTTATTCACAGGAATATATATTTCCTTAGAACTTTTAAAACAAACTTTTCTAAATTTGGGTCATCCACGCTCTTCACTCCATACACATTTTTTTTACTCTAAAACTGGATCTGAGATTCATTTGTGAAATTTTTGTAAACAAAAGGCTCGTATTAAATACAGATTTGTATTCCTTATATAGGGATACATTTTGGAAATTAACATTTTCATACTTGGCATACATGCGAATCGTATGATAACACATCATTGATAAGCCATAGTCTCTTTAGTTAGCTTTGTCTACACTAATTTACAACAGATGTGTTCGATCAGCATTTGGATTTCATTTTTATTGTAGCAGTATTAGATTTTATTATAAAAAAAGGATGATGTACGTATGGTGATGGCTAATGAGACAACTCTCCAGAACAGACCAAATGACTCAGAAATTAATAACTGAAGGTCGCCGTACGGCCTTTTACAATGAGCAAAGTCCATAACGCATAGTCATTCACAACAGGCCCCGAAATGACAATATAAATTATGCAAACGAGAAAACAAATGGCCTTATTTATGTACAAAAAATGTAACACACTAACAAACGACAACCACTGAATTACAGGCTCCTGACTTAGGACAGGCAAAACACACAAAATGTGGCGAAGTTTTACATGTTATGGGAATCCCAACCCTCCCCTAACCTGGGACAGTGGTGTAATAGTACAACATTAGAACAAATTATACAAATCAGTTGAAAAAGGCTTAAATCATCAATGAATAAAAATACAAATACATGTGTACATCCAAACAACAAAAGACACTAAGGTCAGATCTGAGAGTACTCGCAGTTACTGACAGGTAGTTTATAGTCACTAGCAACTAATTAAAAACAAATGATGCATCTAAGACTAAATGATCAATAAGTACACATCCAACATCCAATGGATTTAGTGTAAAGAAGTCATAAACAATCAGAGAAAAACATGACCTTGTGCAATGCCAAAATACACGTATCGACAGATTGTAGATCCATGAATGTGTATTTGTATATTACAATGATATTTAGTTTGCTTTTAATTTACTGATAACAAAATCGATATCAATAACAATAAAATCACTATTCAATGGATCTAATTAAATTGTTGAGACTTTATAAGTTATAAATCGGAATGTGGATTTTGTAATATGTGTAACTTATTGTCATGTAATTTTAAAATAAAGTAAACATTACGTTGTTTTGAAATCTTTTTTGTAGCTTTTGTTATTTGAAGCTATAGCCAGTATTTTATTTATTTAATATTTTTTCCGCTATTGATTTTTTCAAAAAAAAATTGAGAAATCATAGAGTACTGCTTGGACATCATGTGTAGTGGTTTTCTCTGGTGACGTATCGTTTTACTATCCTTTCGAAGCTAGACGTCTCAGATGTCCAAGGTAGCACACTATAATCATGGGGTGTTCCAGTGCTCACCATGCCGATAAATAAATCAACGATGAGTTAGTGTACTTGAGTGACATTTTTTTTTACTCAGAGATATCTTTTATTGATAGATGTATACTCAAACTATCACTTGAATCTGGAATAAAGAACAGAGTTAAAGTTGTTGAAGACACAGTTCTACAGCTACACAGTGTTGTCTTGTGAAATTGTCGTGCTAAATAGTTGAAAATGTGAACGTGTACTTTTTATGAAAACAGAAAAAGCGATAAAAACCTTTTCAGAAAGTACAATCAAGTAAAAGTAATGTTGTCCTTGAAAACGTTAGGAATTTTTAAAAGAAGGATTTTGTTGATTGTAAATTGATCATGACATCAAAGATCAGGTAATTCATTACCTCAAGCGTGAAACCAATGTATCAGAAAATTGAATTTTCTTATACCATTGATGTACTTTAACTGATTGAAACAAAATAGTTTACACAACATTAAAAAAAAACTTAATTATAAAATATAACTCAATTGCTTTCAAAACGCAATTGTAAACGGTCTTTCCCCCCTGAGAAGCATGATTGATTGATATGAGGGTGTGTGTGTTTGTTTGTTTGTTTCTGTAAGGGGTCTATATTATTGTGTTACCGGAAAAGTTTCATGTTTAGTTTGGAAAGTTTTTATTTTATTTCAGGTCCAGCGCGCGACTCTCGCGCCAGATTGAGGAGACATCACGTGACGCGGGTTTATAATAACGAAAACTTAGTCTTTTTATTTCTTTTCAGGTGGGGACGTTGAACAGACAACATGTATAGGGACGGAATGCACACAATGTAATTTCTTTTGTCATTGTAGGAAATTGACATTTTGATCACTGTTCACGGACAGTGCATGCTTTGGATTTAATTGATCCGATGTAACTTTAAAATACGTTTAATGATTATTTTCTTATAGTGTACATTTTTCAGCACCAGTTTGTAACACGGATTAGTATTTCAATCTAGGAGCGGACATTTTATTGTAGGATTTCACTGAGATTTACGGACCTAGCAAGCGATTTTTACGGCATTGCCATTTCCTTTCTCTAGGAAAAGTCTCGAGAGATATCTGCACCGCGTTGTTTTATGAACTTTTAGTACATGTAAGCCCTGCTGACTGCAAATTTTAGGGTCGATTTGACTTGTAGTTTCAGAGTTTCAGAAGAGATTTAAAGAACAATATTAAAATTTAATTCTTCTTGAATAATTGAGAGTTTTTTCCTTCCATATTGTTTTGAATAAACTGTTATACACATTGATTGATTGATTAATTGATTGATTGATTGATTGGTTGGTTGGTTGGTTGGTTGGTTGGTTTATTACTTAAACACTTGGGATAGGGTCTCTTGGAACAAGCGAGAAAAAACAAATGAGACCAAGCATTTGTCACTATGTAAATTTTCTGTATCTATAACCATTCTAAAGTTATAGGGAAATCAAAGACAAATAAAAATCTAAAATACGACCTTGACCTTTGACCTTGACCTAATTTTCATTTTTTTAACCAAAGATTTCAAATCAAAAGACCCTAGGTCTCTATCACTTATGGTTTTCCATTTTAAAATACATTTCAAAATTTCAAATACAAAAGGTCAAAATAAAACAGAACATCCTGAGGATATAACGAGCATTTTAGAAAAATAAATTTGTCGGTTTCTTATACGGGTATGAAGATTATGCGATAACAAGAAAAACAGTGTTCGGGGAGATAACTCTTATATGGGAAAGTATTCGGTTTCACAGTGTCAGTTTCAAAAGCGCATAAACTGTTCAATATCATATTTCATTTATCTAAACGACATCTTGCGAAACAAAAAAAACAGCGACGGAAAAAATTTAGGAGGAAGAAAAAAAATGAATAATAATTAAAAACAACAATTGAAGGTCTTTCCACCAGTTAATGTCTATTTTGATATTAAAATATAAAAAATCAGTCTAAAATGTCAGTTCATATGACTTTATGATGTATAGATATGAATTTAAAGCAAAGGTCAAAATCTAGAACGTCAAATTAACCTATGACCTTGACCTCAATTTCAAGGTCACAAACTGAGGATCTCAAATCAAAAGACCTTAGGTCTCTAATATGTATGGTTAATAAGTTATATCACTTTACACATAATTTAAGATATGATAGGGGCGAAAACTCCCATTCATTGTTTACGCACCCTTTCAACTAAAATTATTTAGTAACCACATGTCGCAACTAACAATTTATACAAAATAATTTGTCGATATCTTATAAGGTTAATAAAAATGAGTGAAAATAAGACAAATTCAAAAATCAGAATATGACCTTGACCTTTGACCTTGACCTAATTTTCATTTTTTTGGACCAAGGACCTCAAATCAAAAGATCCTAGGTCTCTATCACTTATGGTGTTCCAGTTAAAAATACATTTCAAAATTTCAAATACAAAAGGGAAAATAACTCTCATATGGAGCGTTCATATTGCTTCGGTCGAAATTGGACAAATCATGCAAAGGATATAACGAGCAATTTTATAAAATAAATTTGTCGTAATCTTTTACGGTTGCGAAGGAGTCGTGGACACAAGGAAAACAGTGTTTGGGGAGATAACTCCTACAAAGAAAAGTATTCGGTTACGCAGGGTAAATTTCAAAAGCGCATTAACTGTTCGATGTCATATACCAAATATCTAAGCGACATATTGCGAAACAAATATTTATCGCAAGAACAAAATTAGGCGGAAGAAAAAAAAAATAATCAGAAGAAAAACGATAGGTCTTTCCACAGAAAAGTGGAAAGACCAAATTAAAAACCAATTCTTCAGAGAACAATTGAAGGTCTTTCCACCTCGATAATAAGAATGAAATATAAAAAAAACGATGTTAGAAAATGTCACTCCTTGTTGATGTAATTTGGTTCTTCAAATTGATATAAAAAAATAAAATTAATAGGTATATGCAGAAGACTTAATTGTTTTATTATGAACAGAAAATATTTTTTAGCAAAGGTCAAAATCTAGAACGTCAAATTGACCTTTGACATTGACCTCAATTCCGAGGTCATAGGTCAGTGATCTCAAATCAAAAAACCCCAAGTCAATCATTTGTATGGTTGTGGAGAAATACTGATTTCAAATACATAAGGGGAGAAAACTCCTATAAGGGTTAACCAAAACACTTTGACTGAAATAGGTTGAAGTTGCGCCTTATTGTAAACAGTTATTTGGCAAACACATCATATCATTTACTGTCACAGTTTCTGTGAAATAACGATAAAAAGCAAAATTCAAAATTTAAAACATGACCTAGACCTTTGACCTTGACCTCAAATTCCTTCAAATGGACTAAGGACTTCATATCAAAAGACTTTAGGCCTCTACGACTTATAACGTATAAATTTATCCAACAAATCGCCTATCTTATATTTTCAAAGGGAAATAACTCCCATAAGATGTCTTCCGATCACTTAAATCAAAATGAACCAAATCATTCTCAAGAGTAGACAAACAATTTGGTGAAAACAGTTTGCTAATATCTTTTACAGTTTTAGAGATATAGCGAAAACAAGAAAAAGAGGACGTGGGGAGATAACTCCTTTTTTTTTTTTTTTTTTTTTATCTAAAATCTGATTTGTTGCACTATTGCTGTTATAATTAATACCATGTCTACAGCATTTGACAGGGCATCCCTGAAGCGTTAGTTTTACTGAACAAACAGGGAGATTGTTCAGTAAATTATTAATAATAATAATAAATGGTTAGATTTACATGTTACAATATTGTGTATACAGATTATACAGATTACTACAGAAATTATTTTCCGGAAAAAAATACATTCGTGAACCGCTTTGACTCTGTATATATGCTAGTTGACCTGGTCATGACCTATTGATCAAGGATTACACGATGGAGGCAAATTAACAGTCGAAGCAGTTTGTTGTATATTAATTATGTAGGTGAACATACTTGGTTACGAATTGAAGTACATTATATAGGTATATTTATTTATGAGTATGTGATATATTAAATGAAGGATGCGTCAGAATAGTAGGGGTTTAATCTTTATCACTGATCATGATCATGACGAAGTCTACAACACGTGGTTTTAAGATTAACTAATATAGAGACACATGTATTGCTGAATAAATTAGCATATAGCATATATGCGAGAATAATAATTATATGTATAAGCTTATTTCTTTCAAAATTTTACCATGTTTACCACCTGAAAGTGTCGAAATATTTAAGTAGTTCAAAAAATCTTTTTTGAACAGGGCATACACATCAAAATTTGTAGTTTTATAATTTGAACTGTGAGTGCACTTGTGGATAGAAAATGTAATGAGTGTCACCAACAGATTTATATCATAATAATTGATATCACCGATTTTATATCCTATAATGAGATTTCTGTAGTTTAGGATATGATGACCTATTTTAACTTTATTTAATAGTATTTTGATCTTTTCCTAAAAAGTTTTAAAGTGACGACATTCTAGGAAAAAATGTTTATAATCTTCTGTTACATTACATAAGTCGCATTTACTGTCTTCTTTTATCTTCCATCGAAAAAGCAATTGTTTGCAAGGAAGGATATGATGCAGCAATTTCCATTTAAATATTTTTAATCTGTTATCTTTTAAATAAGTAAATATAAAGTTAAGCATTGATTTAATTGGAATTAACGAATCTAAATTTAGGACACGTTTCCATTTAAAGAAACCTGGAGGCGTGTCTTCATTTCCACTATTAATGTGTGTGTATATCTGTTTTGTTTCCATTACTTGTAAAATTATTATCTTATTTTTTTCTTTTGTATTGATGCAAAGGTTAAGTTTATTTTTTGCTTTTGATTTTATTGATTTTTCTGATTTAAGTACCTTGAGCCATTCATTTGGTAAGGCATAATTAAGTTTTGAAATTTCAAACATTAAATTGGATTTTGAGGATATTTTATTAGATATTATTTCTTGAGAGATATTACCATTTTGGTCTATTATATCGTTAACGTATATAATACCTTCTTTTATCCAATTTATAAAAACTAAACACTTTCCTTGAAATTTTATCAGTTTGTTTCCCCATAAGATTTGTTGTCTAATGTTTTTAAAATTCATATTGAGTTTGGTATTATTTAAATTTTGTACTCTGAACCAAGACTTTACAATTTCTAAGTAGAATTTTGGTAAAGTTTTATGTAGGTTTTGTATTGAGTAAATGTTGTCTAGATTCATGTAAAGTAGCATGAAATTAGCACCAAATTTATTAAAGTAAAATGTCGGAATTACTTTCCAGTTAGCAAAATCATCTGCAGTAAGTCTTTTTATCCATGCTATTTGTAGTGCAGTTATATAATTGTCTATATCTGTAATTTTAAGCCCTCCCTCAGTAGTATTTTTGCTAAGGGTGGTTCGTTTGACCTTTTCTCGTTTACCATCCCATATAAAATTGTAGATAATAGTTTTAAACTGTTGAATAAATTCATGTGGTAGGTTTGTGACTGAAGCTAAATATGTAAGGTTAGGTATAAGAAGAGATTTTACAACTGTTATTTTACCTATCATTGTAAGATTTCTTATTACTTATTAATTTGTCACATTTCTGTATTATTTTTTCAGTATTCAGCTTATCACATTCAGCTCGATCTGTTCCAAAATAAACTCCTAGACTTTTTATTGGTCCTTTATTCCATGTTATATTTTCAAACTTATCTTTACAATGTTTTAATTTTCCTAACCAAATGCCCTCAGTTTTTGATCTATTTAATTTTAAACCTGATAGCGTTCCAAAGATTTCAATAATATTAAGAGTGTGACGTACTTCATCTTTTGATTTTAGAAAAAGTGTTGTGTCGTCAGCTAATTGAGAAATCTTTAAACTGTGTGTTTTAGTATCTAGCCTAATTTGAAAACCTTTGATGTTGTTGTCTTGTCTTATTCTGCAGGACAAAATTTCTACAGCAATAACAAAAATCAGGGAACTTAACGGGCAGCCTTGTCTAATACCGCGTTTAATGTTATATGGTGATGAGACCCACCCATTGTTTAACATACAACCCGTTATGTCTTTGTACAGAGTTTTAACCCATTTGATAAAAGGATTTGGAAGGCCGAATTTCTTGAGTGCTTCATACATAAATGGCCATTCCAATGAATCAAAGGCCTTGGAGAAATCTATGAAGAGCAATGCTCCTTCAATATTAAAGTATTCTGCATGGTCTATTATGTCTTGAATTTGACGAATGTTAAAACCTATATATCTATTTTTTATGTAACCATTTTGGTCACTATGGATTATTTTAGTTAGTATTGGTTTAAGACGTTGTGCTAAAGAATATGCCATAAGCTTTTAACTCCTATAAGAATAAGTGTTCGGTCACACAAGTGAGTTTTGAAACCCCCATTACTGTACAACATCATTGGCCAAAAAATCCATTCAATATGTTGTAAGACAAAAAAGCATCTAAGACGGCAGAAGAGAAAAAAAATAAAAACCAATTGTTCAGAGAACCATTGATGGTCTACCACCAGTTAAGACCTTTTTTATATGAAAATATTAAAATTTGGTTTAGAATGTCAATTTTAGCGTCAAATGACAGCTTATTGAACGCTTATTCCAAAAATATATGGTTTCTATACAAAAAGATATAAAAAAGGGAGATAATTTTTTACTTCTGGTTTAAAATATGTTACTTGCGGTAATTTTTTATTGTTTACTTGACACTGATTCTAAAAATATATGGTTCTATATACTTTTTCATTAATTAAGAACAAAATATAGCTACTTCCGATGTACAAAAGGTCACTTCCAATTGTCTTTTTCTAGATCACATTGCTTTCAACCTAATTTAAAAAGTCCCATGTCTTGATCATGTATACATATGAGGTAAAAGCAAAGGTCAAAATCTAGAATGTTACATTTACCTATGACCTTGAGCTCAATTTCGAGGTCATCAACCAAGGACCTCAAATCAAAAGACTCTAGGCCTGTACTATATATTGTTAATGAGTTGTATTACCTTACAACTAATATAAGTTATATAAGGGGGCAAAACTGGCATCAAATGTCTAAGTACTCTTTCGACTAAAATTTACGTGTTACGACATGTTGCAACTAACAATTGAGTAAAAATAATTTGTCGATAAGTTACAGGGCTTTTGAAAATAAGTGAAAATAAGCCAAAATCAAAATTTATAATATGACCTTGACCTTTGACCTTTGACCTTACTTTCATTTTTTGGACCAAGGATCTCAAATCAAAAGACTCGAGGTCTCTATCACTTATGGTTTACCAGTTAGAAATGCATATTATTATATCAAACATAAAAGGGGGATAACTCTGACATGGAATCTCTATATGGCTTTGGTCAAAATAAAACAGAACATCGGTTTCTTATATCGTTGCGAAGCATTAGAGATAACAAGAAAAACAGTGTTCGGGGAGATAACTCTTATTTGGGAAAGTATTCGGTTTAGCAGAGTTGGTTTCAAAAGTGTATATTCGATATCATATTCCAAAAATGTAAGCGACATCTTGCGAAACAAAAAAACAGTGAAGGAAAAAAATTAGACCGAAGAAAAAAAAAATAATGATAATCAGAAGAAATCCAATGTGTCTTTCCACGGAAAAGTGGAAAGACCTTATAGAAAAATAATTAGAAGAAAAACAAAAGGAAAAGTGGAAAGACCGAATAATAATCAGAACAAAAGCAATAGGTCTTTCACCCGGAAGGTTGAAAGACCTTATAATACATATCCCATTTATATCTAATACAAGTGGTAATTCCATCGTTATTCGCAGACAAAATCACTACTCAATGTATTTAAAGTATATCACTTTCTGAAAAAATGTGTTTATTCATATATATATATATAAATCCATATTACGACCTTTTTCACTAATTGGGCAAATATAACTTGACATCAAAGGTATATAGGTCCCCAGAAGCTTAAAATCTTAATCGTAAAAATTCATCATTAGCTTGTGTGATTATGCATGCATCACAGAAGCCTCAAGCGTATATCTTGTGAATACACCCGGTATCGCTTAGTTTAGAGATCACGCGTTGAAGTTAGATGATTTTCTCATGGTATGTACTTTCACAATTGTTTCCTCAATCCGGTAGTAATTTCAATTAAGTTAAACACGCAGCATATGCAATAGTAAATAATTTCGGCGGGACTTTTATTTATGGCAGTGAAACGTTTCATGATTTGAATATTTCAGAATGTTTTATTAATAAATCTGATACAACCAACGTCTCTTTCCTCTTTCATTTGTATTAAAAGATTTAACTTTTTTACCCTTCACACAACTATTCCTCGTTCCAAGCTAACAAATTTTCATAAAAAGATTGGCCAACATATATCGTTCTTAGAACACAATCACTCTAGATTTGTATCCTAACTGAAATAATCAAGATACTTGATTTCTTGGTTGACCTTTATGACGTTTGAATTTTTCGAAAAACTAAGGATTTTCTTGTCCCAGGAATAGATTACCTTAGCCGTATTTGGCACAACTTTTTGGAATTTTGGATCCTCTATGCTCTTCAACTTTGTAGTGTTTGGCTTTATAACTATTTTGATATGAGCGTCACTGATGAGTCTTATGTAGACGAAACGCGCGTCTGGCGTACTAAATTATAATCCTGGTACTTTTGATAACTATTGAAGAACATATTTCTAAACAAACAATCTGAACTCATTTTTTTGCTGACTGGTTCCAATATCCATATAAGGCTGACATCCTGCAGTAGCCTCTTAGGAAGAATGAAAATAGAAGCTATAATCATCCTTTAGTTCTCAGTTAAGTCCTCTTTTCGATTTGGACATTTTGACTGAGTCAAGATTTGGATGATAGTTGATGAACGCATAGTAGGATGTGATTATTTTGACGACGAACCCAGTTTAGTTCCTTTTTGGAGTTCATGCTATTCCCTCAGACTTTTTTTTTACCTTGATTGGTATTCTAAGTCAATTAATGAAATTTGAACATCAGTTAGGTAAGATTGTGTTATTTTACATCGTGAACACCTCCATGTCTGAATGTGCTCACAAAATCGTATTTATATTGTGTTTTCTCAATTTTGTAATATTGCCATTTCAATGTTATAATTAACATTGACATTAAAGCGGGAGGTTTGGCATGCAACAAAACCAGGTTCAACCCACTATATTTTTCTTAAAATGCCATGTACCAAGTCAGAAAAATGGCCATTTTGATATAATTGTTCGTTTCTGTGTGTGTTACATTTTAATGTTGTGTTTCTGTTGTATCGTAGTTCTCTTATATTTGATACGTTTCCCTCAGTTTTAGTCTGTAACCCGGATTTGTTTTTTCTCTATCGATTTATTAATTTCGAACAGAGGTATACTACTGTTGCCTTTATTTGGCATTTGCATATCAATGTTAATAAAAATGTAGCCTACATAGTTTTTGTACCTTACACATAGGATTATAGGTTAAACACACTTTATTCAATTTAATCATTGCGAATGATGATCGTCCAACTTTGTTCTTTGTTTTTTACACTTCTGTCTCAATTAAACTTATCACAGACTTCCAGTCTGAACAAATTATAGTTTCCATATACTAGTAAAACGTTTTATCTTGAACATTTTTATTTTGCAATACGTAATATGTAATATGTTTGTTTGTTCACTCATTCCTTTGATAATTTTATCAAACAAATCATCTGTCTAGGGTTAGTATAACGACACTATTTGAATGTGCATGTTATTAATCAGAACTCAAAATACGCCTTATAGTCGAACTTTTCCTAAAAGATATACAAGATATTAATCATATAGTTAATCTTATTTCCAATGTGTATAGAAATTGCACCATTTGAAAATTGAAATCATAGAAAAGGTAGCGTCATTGGGTAAGACACAGACTTGCCTATGGTGCTATTTTTTTTTAATATAAACTAATAACTTAAAAAATACCTTCACTTTTTCTCGAATGTGAACTACATTATACTTATCATCCAGTTTGTACTTATATGAATATCCGACGGGTGTCGAATAAGGCGCAATATTTGTTTCCCATTCCGGACCACATGAAATCATCTCCTGATATATGATAGGGTTTGTTCTGGTCAATCCGGACCACATGAAATCATCTCCTGATATATGATAGGGTTTGTTCTGGTCAGTCCGGACCACATGAAATCATCTCCTGATATATGATAGGGTTTGTTCTGGTCAGTCCGGACCACATGAACTCATCTCCTGATATATGATAGGGTTTGTTCTGGTCAGTCTTTTATGTTCTGCGTACTGTTGTTTGACATTTCTTTTATTTTTCTACGGCATTATCGGTTTACAATCAACTTTTGAGATTGAGAATTCCTTAAGAATCTTTCGGTGTTTATTTTTTGCCTAAAGTTACATATCATTACCTTAATTTAATAGAATATCAAACACTAATTGTTCAGAAAATAATTGAAGGTTTTCTACCCGAAAAAATATCAAAAGTCAGATTGAAATGTCTTGTTTAGTGCAAAATGATAGCTTATTTATTGTACGCTGAATTAAAAATATATATGGTTTCTATACATTTTGGTTCGAATTAAGGGAGATTATTTATCATTTCCGGTAACAATTGAAAGTTAGCTTAACACTGCTACCAAAATATATGTTTTTTTTTTTATACTTTTACATCAAATAAATGCAAACAAAATAGCTACTTCAAGTTTACACAAAGTCACTTCTAGTTGCAACTAATTAAACAAAGTTCGATAGCTTTACATATTAAAGCAAAAGTGGACAACACGTGCTGTAACAACGGACTGTGATTTATTAAGATTGGTTTTTAAAAAAACAAGTGTCCGAAAACACTTAAAGTGAGAGAAAAAAACTTTCATTTGTTTACCAAATAAAAACAGGTGACGTAGCCGCTGAAATAAACAACTTATTATTGGTTTAATGAAACGCGTGACATTAAAGATAAAGGCAAAAGTTGTATACATGTGTCTTAAATCGTTCGAGAGAAAACAAATCCAAGTTAATTACATATTAAAACCGAGGAAAACACATCAATTAATAGAGGAAAACAAAGGACAACACTAACACTGAAGTGCATCAAAAACTTACACCAAAATACATATAAACGCACTTCTTGCTAACAACTGCAATATACCCTGATTTGGTATAGAACATTTAAAGAAAAAAATATTGATGGAACTTCGTTTAATGGCTAACATACCCTCCCGCTTTATAACAATGACAAAACACGTTAATTGACAGATAATTGTTTGTATAAAGAAAAAAAGAGTAGTAAACCATGGAAGTGACCGGAATTTATTGTTTAGGAGATACACGTGTAGTCAACAATGAAAGTGACTGATAATAAATGGTTTGAAGAAACACATGTAGTAAACCTTGGAAATGACAGATGAAATTGGTTCCTAGAAACACGTTTAGTAAACACAGATTATTATTGCTTTTGAGTACCGGAACACTTGTCGTAATCTCTTAAACTGATACTGATTGGTTTAAGAAAACACGTGTAGTAAACCATTGAAGTGACTGATACTGATTGGCTAAATTAAAGATTAAACAACCACTGAAATACTAAATAATGACTGGTTTATAGAGTTTAGAAATAAAAGTATTTCTAGCGTACTAGGTAGACTAGAAGACTGTTTTGCATAAAGCGGTAGTTACATTTGTAAATAAAGGCAACAGTAGTATACTGCTGTTCAAAACTCATAAATCTATGGACAAAAAACAAAATCGGGGTAACAAAGTAAAACTGAGGGAAACGCATTAAATATTAGAGGAGAACAACAACACAACATTGAAATGTAACACACACACAGCAACGGACTAAGCATTAGACAACATCCGATGAGAATAACCAATATAACATCAAAACCAAATACATGAAATTGGGATAGAAAAGTACCGTGACACGTCTTATAGTAATGTGAATTCACACTCAAAAATAGAAGAAAACAAACGACACAACGGAAACACAACGTAAAAATGTTACACACACAGAAACTAACTATGATATAACTATTGCCATTTTCCTGACTTGGTACAGGACATTTTTAAAGTGAAGTACTCGCCCTGAATGCGATATAGTGGTGGCCAAAACAGGACAATAAAGATTTGAAAGTTATTTGTTTCTGATTTTCTGCTTAACAACACATTTTAGAGTAAGAGCATAGACTTGGCGGCTTTGAGTCCGAATTTTGTGCCTGGGAATTTGTTGTCCTGATGTCCTTACAAATAAGTACGTGACTTGGCGGCTTTGAGTCCGAATTTTGTGCCTGGGAATTTGTTGTCCTGATGTCCTTACAAATAAGTACGTTCAACATTTTCGATATGTGTCAGTCTTGTACAAAGCAGGGTTTATATCTATTTCACACTTAAATAACTTTTGTCCTGAATATGTATTCATTTAGTTTGCGCATAGACATAAAAATGTCCACCCTTCACCATCATGCATCAATAGTATCCATTGAATTCAATATCAAATAGCAAAGTTATATATATAAATAATTTTATTTTATTATCAAGATTGCAGATTTAAGTTTTTCGAATTTTGTCAATTTCTATAAAAATCATTTAGTTATAATTTTTGTGTCCACCTTTAAAGTGTTTGAAAGGGCGCAACATATATACAAATCTATCATTTTTTGCAATACTTAACCTGACTAAACCCTTAGTTTATCGAAATGTGATAAATACTAACAAAACAAAAGTGTTTCTTTTCATTGAAGATAAATCGCTCTACCGGAAAATTCGGCATAAATTAAATGTAAGGATCATAAAAAAATGAATTATCATATATAAATCATATTTTTCATTAGATCAAACCATACAGTATTTAAATGCACATCACTGGTTTTACCACAAAAAAAACTAGTATCATGCAGTTTGAACTTACGCGCCTTTTAATACGTATATCGTTACTTACCCTTGATTATATTCATTTTTATTTCAAATTTGCATATCTCTAGATTTTGAAAAAAAGCGCTTTTCTTTTTTAAAAAGATTTTGTAAAATGCACACGATAAAATCTTTCTTCGTAACATTGATCAGTACTTAATTCAAGGTAAAGATCGTAAATTTATTTATAGGTATCATAAATTAACGATCATGACAACACAAACTGGAGTAGAACAGAATAGTAGTTTGAATAAATATATCACAATAAATACCAAAAGCAAAGGTTTATAACAAATGCGAGGTTAATCACTACCCAAAAGGTCAATCTTGAAAAGACTGATATTTCCATTGCCTTGATTATGATGTCAAAATTATTTCGTTAAGATTTCATTATTCTGTTAAATATCACATGGAGAGACGTTCAGCTATAAGGTTTATAATATTTCTTTTAGTTCAAATTCATATTCCTTTTTCCATAGTCGCTATCATGTTAACAAAAGTGTTAAGGCTGTTATCAATGGGTAGCTGGACGTATAGCAATACAAATGATTCAGATTAATTTACGTCTAACTCGTCAAAGTTTCAAAACTTTCTTGTTATTAGAAAAAAAAAACAATCGGAATAAAGACGGAATTTCACTCCTCAACATGGAATGCAAGGAGTACAGCTAGCTATAATTACCTCCTATTCATTTTTAGGAATATGATTGGGTAAAAGCAACCGCGTGTAGACCGTTTATATCCCATATTAGGTTAGTATGATTCCATATTAGGTAAGTAGGTGGTGCATATTTCAATACACATTTATACATTTAGAAGGGGTATTACGTACCTTTATGAAAAACAGCACAGTGTTGAGGAAAAATGTTAAAGGTTTCAACAGACGAAGGAAAAGAGGACAACCGATTGAAATAAATTCATTACTTATAAGAAAAAGAAGATGTGCTATGATTACCAATGAGACCAATCTCCAGAAGAGACCAGATGACACAGAAATTAACGACTAAAGGTCACCGTACGACCTTCAACAATGAGCAAAAACCATACCACATTGGCAGCTTAAGCAGGCCCCGAAATGACAATGTTAAACAATTCAAACGGGAAAACTAACGGCTTAATTTTATTTTTATGTACAAAAAATGAACGAAAAACAAATATTTTACATACAAACAAACAACACCCACTGAATTACAGGCTCCTGACTTCGGAAAGGCACATACATACAGAATGTGGCGGGGTTAAACATGTTAACGGGATCCCACCCATCCCTCATCCTGGGACAGTGGTGTAACACCAAAGCATAAGAACGAACTATAAAAACTTCATTTAGAGTTAACACATTCTTAAATAGTTATCAAAGGTACCAGGATTATAATTTAGTACGCCAGACGCGCGTTTCGTCTACATAAGACTCATCAGTGACGCTCAAATCAAAATATTTATAAAGCCAAACAAGTACAAAGTTGAAGAGCATTGAGGATCCAAAATTCCAAAAAGTTGTGCCAAATACGGCTAAGGTAATCTATGCCTGGGATAAGAAAATCCTTAGTTTTTCGAAACATTCAAAGTTTTGTAAACAGGAAATTTATAAAAATGACCACATTATTGATATTCATGTCAACACCGAAGTGTTGACTACTGGGCTGGTGATACCCTTGGGGACGAAACGTCCACCAGCAGTGGCATCGACCTAGTTTGCATTTGTTTTTTTATAGACCATTACAAGAAGGTTCTTAATCCCAACGGTGTTAAAGGCTTGATAACTTTGCTGATTGTTGAAGGCCGTATGGTGACGTATAGATGTTAATCTTCGTGTCATTTTGGTCTCTTGTGGACAGTTGTCTCATTGGCAAACATACCACATCTTCTTTTATTATATAGTCAACCATACGGTCGTCAACAAGGAGCAAAACACTACCGTTTAATCGGCTATAAAAGTGTATGACATGAAATGTATGAAATAATTTAATTAAGGAAAGTAACGGCCTATTTTTTTACATAACAAAAAACAAAAAAACAAAAAACAAAAACAAATATGACAGACACCAAATACACAAAGTTATGATTTCTGGCTTGGGACTGGCAAAGTTTGTAGCGGGTTTAACATGTATACACATTTCTTTATATATAAAAAAAAAATAACTGAATATATACATCTAGTTTATATCTTTGTTTTCTATGGATGAAAATATTGTACCGAAAATATCTTATTTAACCCCATTTGTCACCTTTTAAAAAATACACAAATGCAAATTTAAAAAACAAAACCAGGCAAAGAAAGACTGATTATGTTTTTACAAATATCTGTTACTCAAGATGGCATGCCTGGCCCATTAGCATGCAGTTATATTCTATAAATACAGATATATTACATTATAATTGTTTTTGAGATGTCATCAGAATTAAATAGACAACACATATATAATAATCAAGGTTAATATGCAAACCAAAACTAAACATAAAACGCACTCAACAATATAGGATAAAACAAATAATTTTGACATTTACACCAGTTGAAATTACTGTTAACAGGAAAAAAACGGAATTTATGATGGTGGATCAACAATTAATTGAAACGAAATTGTAGGTAAAGACATTTATTACAATGTAAATGACCACACTGATTGAAGAAAAAATGATGTTCAAAGTCAAACAGAATATTATTTAGAAAATGACGATCAAGGCCGGTCAGATCTAAGACTTCTTTTGGACAAAATGGTCACAGATTTTAAATTGTTTTTAATGTATGTTTGAGGCTCAAAATTACAAACAGTATATCAATAACGCACTTAAAAATAGAAGAATAATTGTAAAATGTGTTTTATTAAAGGTTTAAATCTTTCTTTGTACATTTTGAATTGTTGTGCTTAATCCTTTTTTAAACATTTCATATTCATTAAGGTAGCACAATACAAAGATTTTTTCACTCCCAATCAGACAACTTTAAACTGATGCAATTCATTTCATCCTTCTTTATATTTTATAAATGAAGTACCAAAAGAAAGAAGAAAGATTAATCTTTCAAATTGTGATAATTTCATTATGACATAATTATTATATAATCAATTATTATGTAATTAGTTGCTATATTGTGATGTCCACACTTGAATGAATTTAGCATCTTTGTTCTTCATAGCATCCCAAAATGTTTTATAGATTCATGTACAACACAATTAGTATAGCTATAATTAAATTGTAATGAGCACAAAATGACTTTTCCTAAATACCATATTTCATCAAAAAAGTAAAATCACAAAAATACTGAACTTCGAGGAAAATTCAACTGATGATTTGTATTAGCCCTTTGGTATCTTCTTTGGTTGATTAATTATCATGGCATTTTAATATTCAATTTTATTAAAACAATAAACAAAAAAGCAACACTATAAAAAAGGCGTAAGAGACACTCAAAATATAAAAGTCGAGAACAAAACCGACAATGCCATTAAAAAAACCGACAAAAAGACGAATAGTCTACAAAACTTTTCACGGAAAATGACATCTATGAACAGTGGCAGCAACACTTACACGATTAGTAATCTTGGATAATCCGGAACAGTAAGCTAAATCTGCTTTATTTGAGGCATTGGTATTTGAAAACCTGATGACAAATACATATTAAATTGTAAAACAATTCGAAACTGTACATAACCATAACAGAATAATGAATAGAGCTGACAAAATCACTAACCGAAGACATTGCTTCCAGGAAAAACGATTTTGAATCACCTGTTATGTTAGGTATTCATATAATTTATCAAGTAACATTTACAACAAATTCTGGCATTGCAGTTGATATCAGACGACGAAAACTGGACTGTTATACTGTTTAATATATTTCATCATTAATTCTTTAAAAAAAGATAAGCTAGAATTTAATTTCAAAGGGTGGGTGTTGAATGAAACATGAGCACGAACAAAGCTTTAGATGTGACTTAAATGATAGGGAGATGCTCAAAAATCATATTTCGTTTAGTATGATTCAGATTTAAACGGTTCAAATTAGACATAATGGACGACTCTATAAAAATACAAATGTAAAAAGTAGCGAACTCAGCGGAAAATTCCAAACGGTAAGTCCCTGATGTAAGAGTTTCTTTAGTCTTTGTTATTTCTGTGATGGTATAAAAGTGTAGTCATATCTTGTCTCTCTTTTCATTTAAAATACTAGCTGCAGAATTGTCCAAATGTTTACTGGTTACTATCCTAATGTATGCCTGGTTTCATACTAATAATTGTGAAACACTAGGTAGACACACCTGACAAGATAATACATTGATACAGGTCAGACGGTTAACTAATTATGGTATTACTTTCCTTCAAAGTATTAAAAAACAACTTTAAGTAGATGTTTCATTTAAAAAAGTAGTACAATTTGCCACGTGCCTTTTCGATTACGCCATATGCAAGAGAGTAAGTATCCTCGTGAAATGATGTCATTTATAAATACAAGAGTACAACGATTGTCAATCAAATTTGATCAATTTTGCAAGGTCATGGTAGTTTCGAAATATATGATACAAATTTGACTATTCCAAATGATGAAGTTGAAATCATCCCTCCGTAAATTGTACGGACGCCATCACGAGTCGGTTGACTGTTATAGAATATCTGTTTCACAGATGATATCGGATATGTTCCTTATGTCGAAACTACAATCCCGTTCCTTTTTCGTGAATGTTACCTACCGAATTAGACTATTTACCGGATTTGTAATAATATGAGCAACAATACGGGTGCCTCGTGTGGAGCAGGATCTGTTAACTCTTCCGAAGCATCTACGATCAGCCCTAGTGTTTGGTGGAGTCCGTGTAGCCTTGTCTTTATTTTGCTATGCTGTGTCTTGTGCACTATTGTTTGTCTGCTTTGTCTTTTTTTAATTTTTAGCCGTGGTGTGTCAGATTATATTCGATTAATGAGTTTAAATGTCACCCTGGTATCATTTGCTTTTCTTTTATTGGCCATCACTTGATAACATGTGGTTGACCAAAGAGCACAAATCAGCCCTGGACCGCAGTTGGGTCTGCAACACCTTGAAGGCGGGCCTAGGCTGGTCACTATACAAAAATCTGAAGAGAGAACTGCAAAGTTATTGCAAAACATAAAAATAAGGGACAACAAGTCATAAACCCCAACATGAATAGTCTTATTATTGTGCAAAAGAACCGTTAGATGGAGGTTATATAGTTCTCTTAAAGGGTTTGTTTAAAAGAGGGACGAAAGATACCAAAGGGACAGTCAAACTTATAAATCTAAAACAAACTGACAACGCCATGGCTAAAAATGAAAAAGACAAACAAACAACAGCACACATGACACAACATAGAAAACTAAAGAATAAACAACACGAACACAACCAAAAAACTAGGGGTGATCTCAGGTGCTCCGGAACGGTAAGCAGATCCTGCTCCACATGTGGCACCCGTCGTGTTGCTTATGTGATAACAAATCCGGTAAATAGTCTAATTCGGTAGGTCACATTCATGAAAGGGAAGGGGATTGTTGTTACGACTTAAGGAACATATCCGATATCATTTGTGAAACGGTTATTCCATAACGGTCAACCAACTCGTGATGGCGTCCGTAGAATTTACGAAGGGATGATTTTATCTTCACCATTTGGAACTCTTGGTTTAATAACTTTCTTGTAAGCAGCAACCCTCTATCAAGAAAATCATGATAGGAAATGCAAGCACGGGAATATCGTATCAATTGGGAGATATATACCCCTATGTAGGTGCTGCTGGAATGTTGCTACTTAGAAATGGAAAGTTCACAATTGGAAAGCTGAAATCATAAGTTTTGTTTTCAACCGACCCTCATTGTCAATTTCTAGATGTAAGTCAAGATATGAGACAAACTTAACTATATCTGTAGTATCCTTTATCTCTAGCTCAATGGGATAGATGCGTTCCACATAGTCACCAAATTTTGAATTATTTAGTGAAAGAACATCATCTATATAGCGGAAAGCAGAGTTAAAGGATATTGCTAACTTCTTATTTTTCTTCCTAAGAAGTTCCTGCATCAAGTCAGCCTTATAATTATAAAAAAAAAAACAAGTCGGCAAGTAGAGGGGCACAGTTTGTTCCAATTGGAATGCTGACAGTCTGTTGAAAAACATGTCCTCCGAACGTAACAAATATGTTGTCAATCAAGAAATCAAGCTTCTTGATAATATCAGTTTCAGAGAAGTTTTTATTGAATCAGAGTGATCCTTTACAAAGTAGGATTTATCCCTCCCTAAGACAAGATACTTGTTTCTACGTTGGCCATTCTTTTTTATGAAGCAAAGCAATACCAACTCTTTCAATTTGTCGCTTGGTTTGGAATTTGGAATACATGTGTAAAGAGTAGAAAAGTCAAATGTTTTAATACTGTTACAAAATGAAAGAGAGTTAGATTGTTTGTACTTTAAAAGATCTTTGGAATTTTTAAGTATCCACATCTGATTCACGACCCCTCTAGAATAGGCAGTTTCACAATAACTTTGAAGCTCGTCTTTGATTGCTGATAAAATAGATGTTAATAATTCAGAAAGAGGTTTCGTGGATAACTTGGAAGACCCAGCAATATACCGTTGTTTGTAAGGACACTTATGTAGTTTAGGTATCCAATATAGTGATGGAAGATCCAGTTCTTTATCTTTGGTTGAAATTCCAAAGGAACACAGAACAGACCTATGATTATCCAGGATTTCCTCTTTGGTAAGTGTCGTGAGGGTATATGTTTGTTGAGTTTCCAAGTGAATTGTCAATACCTAATTCGTTTATCAAGCAGTTAATGTAATGCGTTTTACACACAAAAACGATGTTGTTTGGGCTTTGTCTGCGGGGACAACAACATATTTGTCATGGAGGTAGGATAAGTGTTTTGCAACATTTGAGTCTTTAAAGATTGACGTAGCATGGACATTGATAGACCCATTCAGTTTCTTAATTCTGATTTGTATCAACGACCTCACTGCTTTAATCTATTGGGAAAGAGTGTCTACGTTTTCCTTCTCGCGCTTAGCCCATTGCCTGGCATAATCCTCAACTGAATCCATCAAAATTTTAAAGTTGTATTTCCAATTGATGGATTTAGGTTCACGATATTTCTGACCTTTTGATAACCCATTTCGTAGAGAAGTGTTTTTAACAATGTTGAGGTCACCGGTAATAACGTGGCCAGCAGGATTAAATGTGAATTTGGAACTAGCACAAGTGCAATCAGGAGGTTTATACTTGAATTCGTCAATATCGAGATCCTGCACAATGTGTTTGTAATTGAAATTTTTTATTGTAATATGTTTGGTATAGGTAAAAGAAATGATTGGTACAGACTTTGGAATAAGGAGGTATTTTCGATTGAACTAATTTATGATGAAGGATATTGCCTAAGTTGACGCCATCGAGACCTTTGTTGGCAAGGAAAAATTAAAGAAAGATCTTTTCTCTTTTTCACCTTTGCAAATGCGGACTGGCTTGAAAAGTCTGTGACTTGCAATGTCCGAAATTATAACTGTAATTTTGTATTGGTTTGAACGAGGGTTTGTAACAGTGGATTCCAAACATATATTGAACAGAGAATGAAGTTTTGAAAGGGGTAATGAATAAAATTTCGTGCGAATGTGATGAATACCTAACGGCTTTTGTATAAATGGCAGCAAGTCATTAATAGATACATCATGCAAAGAAGGTGATGTATAATGACGATGATCATGACTGCGTCTACGTCGAGGAGTCGAGTTGAAAATATACATCACATTCACCGAGTTACACAAAGGACTAGATAGAATACCTATACCATCAATTTTGTCATTGCAACCATAAGGTGTCGCAGTTCCCAATTGTCTAATCCAGTAGTCCTCTTTTTTGTCTACGGAGAGTCGTTGAAAGATTAGGATTGTTAGAGCTATGGTATATCTTTTCGATAATGCGAATTGTCATAAAAACGATGGAATGATCGGGCTGATTGAAATGCTGATATAGAATGTCGTTAGTATTGAAGTTAATGTCTGATCTATGACCGCACATACGTTTGTTTAGCCTTCCTTTCGTTTCACCGACGTATACCAATCCGCAAAGGTTGCACTCTAATCCGCAGACGACATTTATCAATTTACAATTCAGATCACCGTAACTTCTGGTACAATATGACTTCTTGGTCAAATTGCTTGTGAATTCAGCATCTGTAATTAAAATGGCACAAGTTTGCAGCCTTTGGTCCCACAATTCGAAATGCGACAGTGTTGTACTGTGTCATTAAAAACCAAAATGTCTTTAAGGAGAACTGAACATTGCTGTATATGTGTAATATCGCTGTTGTCACTGTTGACGATAATCTGAATGAGTCATGTTTGAGATATTTGTCATGTCTGGTGATGAGGGGACATTTGCCGTATTAGACGACACCATGTCCATGGTGACGTCTGTTTCGGAACTTTTTATACTGGGCGACGTCCGAGCCAGTTTCCTGTTTAATCTTTGTAAATTCATGCAATTGTAGTTTTGCTACTGGGCGGATGATGTCCTTGGGGACAAAATATCCACCAGTAGAGACATCGACCCTGTGGTTATAAAAGAGGAACGAAAGATACCAAAAGGACAGTCAAACTCATAAATCTAAAACAAACTGACAACGCCATGGCTAAAAATGAAAAAGACAAACAAACAATATTATGTTGTCATTTTAATGTTATATTCAACATTGCCTTTAAAGTGCCAGTTTTGGCATGCTATAAAACCAGGTTCAACCCACCATTTTTTTTTTCTTTAAAAATTGTGGCGAAATCAGACTAACACGGAATCCTTTAAAATCTTTAATCCAATAACTAACAGTTATTTACAGTATGTACAGTTAATATAAATACCACATTGGAATAATCCGTCTTTTTCTTTCTAGTTCAACTGATAATTACTTCTTTACTTCTGTTACTACTATTTTAACAATGATAATTATCCATAAAAACCCTTAACTTATATACTAATATCATAAGAACATTCTAAATCTAGAACAAACTATAATTAACTAGAGAAAAAAATAAATAATCTATTTTTAGTAACAGGGTAAATTCCGGAATTTGCCAACACTTTCTTCAACATAAATATACACAATTACTTTCACTATCCATCTAGAATATTCTAGTATGATTCATTTACTATAGAATTAAAATTACAATGTAATATTATATAAAAAAATGTCAAATAAAAGCCCAATGTCTTATAATTGCGTACTATTCGCAACACTCCAGAGGCCAAAGAAAGTCTATCACAATTCCAACTGTTTTTGTATCTTTTTCATTGCCGTTCGGGCTGCTTGTCTGTGTGATCTCTCTCTTGTAGCACTAGTATTGTCATTTATCAACTCAGTATCCTTTTCCGTATCTGAGTTAGTTAAACCCACATTTAAGCTCTGTTTAATGTCTTCTTATTAGGTAGCATAACTTTTCCATACCTTATTTAACCATCTCGACTGACTACTAATTGACATATACGGCCAATTTTCCAACTTCCTCGTGGCAGGTTTTCCTTTATTAACACTATGTCACCAACCTTAGCTGTAGTTTTGCACTGAATTCTTCCACTCCTTAGTTTGTTAGCAGTCCTTTCACGTAGACTAAGAAGATACTCATCTCTCCATGTTTTCCAAAACATAGTTAGATGTTTCTGTCCTTTCTTCCATGTCAGTAGCAATTTTTTAGCACTACTGATTTGGGGTAAATATTCTGGATCTGTTGAATCTTCTTCGTTATGATCTGGAAATCCTGTTTTAGGGTTCAGAGTTAGAAAGTGTGCTGGCGTAAGAATAATATTGGAATTTATGTCATCTCCAATATATACAAGTGGTCTAGAATATACCACTGCTTCAGATTCAGTTAAGAGAGTTCTAAATTGTTCATTTGTTAGACATAACTTTCCAATTGTTTTCCGTAAACATCGTTTTACAATACCAATTAATCGTTCATAAAATCCACCCATCCAAGGTCCTAACTCAACAATGAATTGCCACTGAATTCCTTCATATGCCATGTATGTTTGCACATCTGAATCGACTGTTACACCATTCCATGCTTCTAAGGTATTGCTAGCTAACTTAAACTGGGATCCGTTATCTGAATTTTTTTGTTTTGGGATACCGCAGCGAGCAATGAACCTTCGAAAGCCTAGTAAGAATTCCTCTGTTGACATGTCTTGCATAAATTCCATATGTATGGCTTGAACCACTAGACATGTATATAACCAAACCCATACTTTTTTGCTTCCAGTGTCTGATTTCACAAAAAAATGGTCCAAAATAGTCTACTCCTGTATATGTAAATGGGGCTGACTCGTTTACTCGTTTCTTTGGTAGTGGAGGCATTAATGGCATTTTATATGGTCCGCCTTCACACAGTTTGCAGATTGTAAATTTTCTCAAAACTCGTTTTACTTCTGAACGTCCTTGTGGAATCCAGTACGTTTGACGCATCGCTGATAAAGTTTGTGAGACACCAACATGAAAGTGTTTTCTGTGCATGCTTTCAACTAACAGTTCAGTAACTTTGTTTTTCTTTGGAAGTAATACTGGTGTTTTTGCCCCTTCTGACAGTTAAACAGCTCCTAATCTACCAACACACCTGTTCACATTTTCCTGGTCTAAAATGAGCCCTAACTGACTTACTAAGTTGTGTCTTTTATTTTGTTTAATTGCTATCATCACGTCACTAAAACATTGTTTTTGAACAGATTTTATCCACAATAACTTTGCATGTTCTAGTTCTGCAGCTGTTAGAAGACCAGATATCGTCTCTTTATTTAACCGTTTAACAAATCTTAATACCCAAGCTGAAACTCGGATAAATGAGGAAAATCTGCTACAATCAATGTCTAACAGATACCCAACACTAGATTTCGAATTTCCAACACTGTTTATTTCTCCGTCAGGACCCTCTCCAGCAAGCAATTTTGCTTCATGTAATACTTTAGATACCTTGTATTATGATTCAATCGAATTTTGATTGTCAACACTTATATTGTGAGAATCCCATCTAGGCCACTCAGTTCTGTGTTTTGTTAACCAAGAGGGACCATGCCACCATTGGATGTTTTCTTTTAACAGTGATACTGTTGTGCCTCTGCTTGCAATATCAGCTGGATTTTCCTTCGTAAAGACGTACTGAAATTGAATGTCTTGTTGCTGCCTTATCTCCCTTATTCTATTATCAACAAATGTTGCTAGAACACATTGAGAATCTGCCCACAAAATTGTCTCACAGATAGGAAGTTTTAATTGCTTCTTTACAAAGTCAATGCAACGGACACCAATGACAACTGATAATAACTCAAGTTGTGCTAAAGTTATTTTCTGATTTGTTACCAAGCGTGTCTTGGAAAAGAGTAAATCAATTTTACATAAGTTGTTTTCCCTGAGTTGATGTAGATAAACAGCAGAAGCATAGGCTTTGGTTGAAGCATCGCAAAAGCATAGTAATCTGAACGTAACTGTACCAGGTAGCCCAATAGCTCTAGGAATATGATATTCCTGAATTTCATCTAAATCCAAAGAGATTTCTTTCCATTGCTGAATATCTTCCTCTGTCAGTTGTTCATCCCATTCCATTTTCTTGTTCCACAACATTTGGAGGAAAAGCTTGGTTCTTAAAGTCACAGGTGTAAAAAATCCAAGTGGATCAAACACAGAAGCCACTCTCTGTAATACTTCTCTTTTGGTGATTGGAAACATGTTATCATTTCTTGCACTGTTCACTGTTAATGTATCATCTTTTATTGTCCAAGTTAATCCAAGAACCTTTAATTTTTGTCTATTCGCCTGATCTTCCTTGGGAATGCATTTTAAAAATTTCTGTAAATTTGATACCCATACTCTTAAGTTTATTGGTGCATCACTGAATATTTGTTTTGCCTCTTTATATAATGTAACTGCATTCTCTGTCGAATCTACTCCAGTAATTACATTATTCACATATTTTCTCTAATATTTGCTGCTGTTGCATTTTTGTATGTGTCAAGATGATAGTCCAAAGTTGCTGCAAGTAGGAAAGGACTTGATATAACTCCAAGGGCACTCTGCAAAATCTGTAAACTTGTACATTGTTTTCTACAGTTGGATGATTAATGTTTCTTAGCCAAAAAAATCCAGTTGCATCTCTGTCATTTTTTGGAGAAATGCCTTTTCAATATCAGCAACTACTGCAATTTTGTTCATTTGAAAACGCAACAAGAGTCCATATAAATCTTGTAACATTACAGGTCCTCTGTGCAGGCAATCATTCAAACTTTAATTCTCTTTTGGCAGACGTATCATAAACTATCCTTACTTTAGTTGTAGTCAACTACAGCATGATGTGGTATGTAATGTTTGATTCCAGTATCCTTACTACATAGGTTTGACTCCTTTTCTATGATGCCCTTTTTGTACTGGTCTTGAATAATCTCATCATACTTGTTTAATAGGTCAGGATTGATCTTCATTTTCTGAAAAAGGGACTTTAGTCTTCTGTATGCAAGTTCCCTATTTTCAGGAAGTTCCGATAGTTTTTCTTTCCATGGCCAGGCTACTTGAAATCTTCCATTTTCCATTTTGAGTGAGGTGACAAAGTTACTCAAAGTATTTTCGTCGTCTGATGTATATGGACAATCTTGTATTCCAATAGTTTCCAATTTCCAGAAATCTTCAATGGAAGGCTTGATTTGTAGACATGTGTCAATTGTAGAGTGGAGACAACAATCTGTTATAGATAAAACGCCATTTACTGTCATGGTCATTTTGTTCTCTCTTTCTTCATCACTTAATTGTGACCTTCCTGTAAGGATCCATTCTAGCTTAGAGCCATGCAGATAAAGCCCTTGTTGAATTACTATTTTCTGTGGCAATATGATATCCACAAAATAATCATTTCCGATAAGAATCTCTATTGTTGAACTTTCTAAGCAACTGGGCAGTGTGTCAGCAAGTTGCAGATTGTTACATAAGTATTTCACATTTTCACATACATCCATTTGTAAAGGTCTTCTTAGTATTGATCCTGTTATCTTAGGAACAACATTAGCATCAATGAGCATACAAACTCCATCTTTTAGTCTGATCTTTAATGACACCTTTTGTGTTCTTAATGTTTTTGACTTATCTGCACCAAATGTTACAAAAGTTATCTCCTCTGTAGCTTTCTTCTTCAGGTTTAATCTCTTGGTCAAATTTTCTGTTATATATGTTCGCTGAGATCCGGAGTCCATTAATAGTCTTACTACTTCTGTTTCATTAACTTCTATATTTGACACAGTTGTTTGAGCTGTCTGCATCAAAACTATATCTCCAGAGGACAACAAGGTATTCTCTGGTATGTTCTCTTCACTTGAAGCTATTTCACAAATTTCATCAGCTAGATGTGAACTTTCTTTGTGTTGAGAGGGAATTTTCTTTGGGCATAAACTTCTATGGTGACCCTTTTTCTGTTTGCAATGATAGCATGTTTTTCCAAATTTACAGTCTCTACTAACATGTCCTGGTTTCAAGCATGTATAACAACTACCCTTGATTTTCTGCTTTCTGTCTTCAATTGTACTGAACTTTCTGCACTCATCACTCCAAGGGTGGCCATCACAATATCTGCAAACCATTGAATTTCCACTGCCTGTGTTTTTTCCAAATGGCTTTATTGTCATCAGAGCTTCTGCAGATAAGTGTTTTCTTGGTTGAAAATTACTGCTGTTTGACTGGATTTTTGACTGCTGTTTTTCTTCATTACTGGAACCAGTATGTGTTTCTTTAGACTGACTTTCTGCAGCTTCCCTAGCAGTTATGTAAGTATTACTGTCTTAACTTTCCTACTGTCCATCTTTCATTGTTACCTTTCTGTATTTCAAGTTGAATAAGGACTTCCTTTGGTAGCTTAGATGTTATCATCGAGATGAATACATCTTGGGTTACATCTTGATGCATTGCGTCCAAACTACGCAAGTGTCGTTCCAAGTCATCATAAAGTCTACGTAGATGTGTAGTTTGATTTGAAGCTGACTGAAGGTTTATTAAATCTGAATAGTGCTTGTTGACAACAGATTGAACATTTCCAAATCTTTCCTTTAGTATTGAAATTGCTACATCGTAATTTTCATGGGAGAGCGTTAAGTCAGATATAGCAGAATTAGCTGTTCCAAAAAGTTTGCCTTTCAAGTAATTTAATTTCTCTATGTTTGTCAAGCTTTGAATTGTGTGCACTGCTGCTTCAAATGAATCCCAAAATTTTGTCCATTTTAACTTATCTCCATTGTACGAAACTAGGTCTAATTTAGGAAGTTTAACTGCACTTACTTTTGAAGGTTGACTTTTCCTCTGTAATTCTTGGAGTTGTAACTGTTAAAACTGTAATATCTGTTCTTGCATTTGTGTCTGTAATTGTAATAAATGCTCCACCTTGTGGTCCGTGGCCGATTCTGTTTTCTTAATATCTGTAATTTTATCCTGAATTTCTTCCTCGAATATTTTTAATTCCTTTAAGCGCTGTGTTACAACGTCAAGCAATTTAAAATATATTTCACTTGCCTTTGTAAATTTTACAATTTCACCTTCTTTATCTTCTTTCTCCTCTAATATAAGTGAAATTTCTTTCATACTATCTTCAAGTTTTGCTACACAATCCTTTAATCGTCTCTCTGCTGATAAAACTTGCCTTAATTGTGTTGACACACTTTCATCTTGAATCCCTTGTGCTATTATATCTCCACTTTTATCTAATTCTTTAGCTAACAAATTATTGTACCTTGTACAGAGTCCTTTCAAATATGAGACTGCCATCTTTTCTGTGGTTACTTCTTTTCCCTTTTTTTTAATTTCTTTTTCTGTAACTCCCGGGTTCCGGCACCATACAATGTGGCGAAATGAGACTAACACGGAATCCTTTAAAATCTTTAATCCAATAACTAACAGTTATTTACAGTATGTACAGTTAATATAAATACCACATTGGAATAATTCGTCTTTTTCTTTCTAGTTCAACTGATAATTACTTCTTTACTTCTATTACTACTATTTTAACAATGATAATTATCCATAAAAACCCTTAACTTATATACTAATATCATAAGAACATTCTAAATCTAGAACAAACTATAATTAACTAGAGAAATGATAAATAATCTATTTTTAGTAACAGGGTAAATTCCGGAATTTGCCAACACTTTCTTAGACATAAATATACACAATTACTTTCACTATCCATCTAGAATATTTTAGTATGATTCATTTACTATTATTATAGTATTAAAATTACAATTTAATATTATATAAACAATGTCAAATAAAAGTCCAATGTCTTATAATTGCGTACTATTCGCAACAATTTGTCCTGTACCAAGTCAGGAATATGGCCATTGTTATATTATAGTTCGTTTCTGTGTGTGTTACATTTTAACGTTATGTTTCTGTTGTGTCGTCTATTTTCTCTTATATTTGAGTGTGAATTCACATTACTATAAGATGTGTCACGGTACTTTTCTATCCCAAATTCATGTATTTGGTTTTGATGTTATATTTGTTAATATTCTCATCGGATTTTGTCTAATGCTTAGTCCGTTTCTATGTGTGTTACATTTGAATGTTGTGTCATTGTTCTTATATTTAATGCGTTTCTCTCAGTTTTAGTTTGTTACCCCGATTTTGTGTTTTGTCTATAAATTTTCGAGTTTTGAACAGCGGTATACTACTGTTGCCTTTATTTGCATACTTTTCTTCACATGTTGTATCCGCCATGTTTCCCATGATAAAGTTTTCATTCGGTGTTAAGTCTGGTATGGTTATTAATAATCAAAGAGAATATGTTAAAATTGCTACGACATTATAACTAATTTAAATCCCTGGCATAAAATGTTCATTTTTAACAAAATAAACAATTATAACAATTACTTATCAAAGACTACCGGATTGTATGTTTCATGAAATGTTTACTTTTTTGTTTTGGTGACTGTATCTTGTACTAGTACATTGCAAGTATCTTGCAATGTTTTAGAGAACAATATGAATAAAATAGAATAAGGGGTGACGTTTATAGATATAATCTCCAAATTAAAACAAAAAACATAAAAGACATCTGAATAGAAACAAACGGTTTTGAACAACATCCATATTATACATAAAATATGTATATCGCTCTAATGTCTTTCAACAAAATGAATACAGGTGACTTTAAGTAAACATCAGAAATAAAAAGCTAGAAAATAAAACGGTGTTGTCTCTATGGCAAAGAACCATGGTTCAGAATTCCGATGACGGAAAGAAATAAGTACTACATTGACATTGTAACACTAAATTTCTGGTGTCTATGATACGTTTATCAATATCAGACGACAATTATATCAATTAAGGTTTAAAGTGTGATCTGGTTGTCGTAAAGTTGTCACGTACTAGACGTATACAATAGGATAACATTGATATGACTGCATGGAGGACGACAAGTATTTTCATCTGAGTTGTCCATTTTTGTCAAGTTCTATGATCGACATAGTCATCGAACTTTGAACCACTGAGAGGAAATCCTACTTATTACATTTTTAGACTGTAACTTACTGACCTTGGTGTGGCAACTTAATTTATAGTCTTATCATATTTAACTTATAAATATTTAATTGCCATTTTATTATTCTAGTCAAATGTGATCATATCAATCAGGTTTATGTGTCAAAAATGGTAGCGTTATACTATCTCAATTTTTTTGGCGTTTTAAAAAAATAAGTTCTGTTCATTCATCATTTTGTACGTGCAGTAATTTTGAGGCAACGATATTTCATCAACGTTAAAATTCATTAAACCATTTAAATCATTCTAAACAAGGTTAAGAAACAAAGGGAATACGAGATTGCCTACTCTGTACACTGTGAACTTCATCAGATATACGAGATTGCCTACTCTGTACACTGGGAACTTCATCAGATATTGCCGTTTTGTTCATCATAAATCAAACTTTCAATCTTTTCCTTTGTCTATTACTATCGTCTGTGTTTATTGTAATTGCTTTCAGAATTGAAAAAGCGACAAACATTTCTTGTCGTGAAATGGTGTTGATGTAAGACCCCTTCACTAGAATGAAATTCAAAACAGTTAGCTGTGGCCATTGATTGACACATTAAATGCATCCGTTGACTGGGAAAATTTACGTGAACGTTTGTCTGTAACGACCACTGTTCACGACGTACCTACGATAGACATTTAAACTGTGGGGTCACCAAAGGTTTCTTAACGCCTTTAATTATAAAATAATTCGAAAAATTAATCCGGAATAACCTTTATGTTTTGATTTATATAATTGATATAAATCAAAACATCGTGTTATTTCTGATTAATTTTTCGAATTACTTTATTAAGGTGTTGAGAACCTTTGGTGACCCCATAGTTTAAGTGTCTTTAAAAAGTACATAGTGAGCAGTGGTCGTTACATACAAACGTTCACCTAAATTGTCCCAGTCAATGGATGAATTTAATGTGTCAATCAATGGCCACAGCCACACTGTTTTGAATTTCATTCTATTTAGCAGTTCATGTTGAAACGAAATTGTATTCCTAGCTATACTTTTTTTTTAACCACCGGTACGAGACCACTGATTTGTTAAGGCGAAGTCTGCTTATGTTTTTTAAAGATTTTACTTATTGATTCTTCTTGTATAAATTAATTAAAAAACGGAGGTAACCGCATTCGTGTTTCAGATACAAGCTGTTGAAATGAACAGGATGATACGCCAAATATACAAGTGATATATAGGTAAAATCACAAAACTCCGCATATATGTTTACATTGTTAACATTTTCTAATTCGTTGGTCCATAGATTTTTTTTTAAAACGATCAAGCCATTTGTGCAAATAAAGTCATTAGAAGCCGTGATAGGAATCAAACTATATCATCTGAAAGTTGATTTTGAGAAGAAAAATAAAAAAAATATCCTGCGAAGTTATTGATTTCTACTGTAACGTTGTCGTAAATTCTACTTTTTAACCTTAGCATGTAATACAGTGTAGTAACAAAAATCGTGAGTGTGTATAACGCATTTTCCTAATTGTTGATCAAGTGGAATCTTATTGATACGGAAGCGGTTAATGAGTTACATAATTTATAATTACGATTAGGTTTTTTCAACATATATTTGTCATATATTGCCCAACAAAATACCAATACATTCGAAACATCAAATAAAAGACAATAAATATACAATAAACAACAAATGATAGACAGCATGGAGAACATCGATATATGTAAGAAAACTTTAATAATGAAAAACCAATTGTTCAGAGAAAAAATGAAGGTCTTTCCACCCGATACGATATATTTTGATGTGACAAATAATAAAACTTGGTTAAAAATGTAATTTCTAGTGCCAAATGATAGCTTATTCTCGACTCCTAGGAGTCGAGATTAAGAATTGAACGATGGACAGTTAGTGCGTGAATTTTTCTTGCTACCTGATTGGAAGATATTACGAGACGTGAATAATCAAAGTTTATTGATTGGTTAGGACAATCCAAACCTAGTAAATGTCCTTCAATCCCGTAGAGTATCGGATTTGTCCTCTCTATTTTAGCAATTAGATTTTACACAGGTAACCTTTATCTATAAATAGTCGAATCTTCTGGAGTAAACATTTACAACAACGTTAAACGATACTACTTCATAGCGTGTGCCCTCACGTGTGTGGTAAAATTTGTTGATTGATGCACGGGGCTATTTTAGTAAAGGAATTAATCTACAAAGCGAGAGCACTTTCCATTTTCATTAGCTAAGAGTCGAATAGCCTTTTTGAAAGGCTAACGCTTGTTGTACGTTGAATTTAAAATATATGGTGTCTACACATATTTGTTTGAAATAAGGGACATAAATTGATTGAAAAATGTCAATTTAGGTCTCAGTTGATAGTTTACTTGACACTTATTCTAAAACATATATGGTTCTAATAAAAAATAATGACTACTTCCGGTTTACAAAAGGTCATTTCCAGTTGATTTCTTTAATGTCATAATACTAGCAACTGACAAAGATGTGTCTTATAAACTACTATTTGTCTGGTTTTTTAGCCATGTCGTTGTTATTTATTTTAGATCTGTGAGTTTGACTGTACCTCTGGTATCTTTCGCCCCTCTTTTCCAACAATGTGACGGTTTTAAATTCCGATGAGGGATGAAACAGATGTGTTTCATTGACGTTGTTACACTTTAAAATTTCTGGTGTCTATGATCAGTTAATGAATGCAGACGAATATTATATAAATTGTGGTTTAAGCCCTAAAAAAATGAGTATTCGATTGAGAAAGTCTGCCATAAAGTTGTCACTTATCTAGACGTAAACAATGTATCTTATATTAATATGATGCATGGAGAACTAATTTTACGTAAGACAAGTCATCGAACTTTGCACCACTGAAAGGACTTTATTGCGTAAAATTAAGTTACAAGATACTTTTAGATGTTTATGATTGAGACTTGATACTTTTTTGTGTCCATAAACTGAAGCAAGCTGACATCGTTTATGTGAATTAATATATAGTCATATCTTTTTTATTAATATTTAATTGCCCTTTTATTATTCTAGTCAAATGGGATCATATCAATCAGATTTATATAACAAAAAAACAAAGCGTTATATTATCTCAATATTTCTAGTTGTACAAAGGAATAATTTATGTTAATTCATCATCTTTACGTGCATAAACTTGAGGCAAAGGTATTTAATCGGTGTTGAAATTTAAGAAAAATCATTTAAGGTAGCAGAATACAAAGATTTTTTTTAATTCCAATCACAAACCTTTGAAATGCTGTAACTTTCTTATGAATGCATAGAATATAATAAAAGAGGTATATATAGATAGATACAAGATTAATCTTTTAAATGAATGCAATATTTTTATTATGCAATCATTATGTAATCAATTCTAATATGACGTGCTTCTTTAGCTTTGTAAAGAAACCATACTTTATTATCCAATAAAATTAGTTTGCACATGCGTATATTGACTACGGCAGAAAAATGAATTTCGTCAAATTGGTATGCATTT
The DNA here is from genome assembly GCF_965363235.1 of Mytilus galloprovincialis. Classification (NCBI taxonomy): domain Eukaryota; kingdom Metazoa; phylum Mollusca; class Bivalvia; order Mytilida; family Mytilidae; genus Mytilus; species Mytilus galloprovincialis. The sequence continues at coordinate 95,558,761 of NC_134841.1, read as the reverse complement.
AATGTATTTCCTTAAATTAAAACACTTTCAAACACTAAAATGATACACATTTTGTTACTTATACTTTTACAATGGCAACAATGTGTTACAATTCGTAATAATTTTGACAGATTTGACCTAGATACCACAAAGTTCATGTTGGCTGTTCTAATTTCAAAACCCCTCCCTCTGAAAAACACGTTTCATCTCTCCCGTTAAAAAGGCATGTCATTGTATATAATAATTTCATTGAAACATATGTTCGGACGATAAAATATAAAATAAAGTATAGGTTATTATTACTGTTGTACTGAAATGACAAAATTGTTTCATATTTCTGATAAAATGGATTGACCCTAGCAGGGAATCGAACCCCATTCTCCTATAAAAAAAACATAGGCGTAATTACCAATATACCACCAAGGTTTCCAATCCATTTTACAAATGCAACAAGATTGTCACCCAGTATTAATTTTAATCATCATTTAATACAGCATTTGAAATCGTCAGATGCACAAAGGCGTGCCCTTTGGCTTTGATCAACTTTACAAGGTGTAGCCACCACAGGTATAATGGATCTCTGTCGAAGGGCCCCTCCTGCCAAGTCTCGAATGTCAGCACAACTTTATCAAGGAATCCTCTATCATATATGAACATATTCACCAATGCTACAATATTAACCGGCGGAATATTTACGATTAAAAAAGACCTACCCGATTCTCCTTGTGCGTCCAACGCCATTGACAACTGACTTGAAAATGTGTGTGTCTGAAATTGACCTCAAAGGAAAAGACTGTTGTAATATAACTTTTCTGTTATATTGTGACACAAATATTGTTTTAGTTAATAAATTAATTTGTTAATTTCTGTTTCAATTTTGAATTTTAGAAATACAACTTTGCGTAATTAAACTGGTTTGAACTAGTTGGATAAAAATCGACAGGAAGGTTGATGGAAGAGCCAACACAAATACGACACACTTATACACAGCGAACATAGAAATTACCGTAATTGTCCTAATCAGAATCGAAATAATTGATGCCAGCCATACTTTATTGTAGTTTTAACATGGGTAGGCATTATATTCGTGTTATTTTAGCCCTCGCTATCGCTCTGGCAAAAATAATCACGAATATAATGCCTACCCATGTTAAAACTACAATAAAGTATAGCTGGCATCAATTATTTCTTAATTATTATGTAATTAGTGGCAAAATCTTGGTAAGTTCACTTGAATGAATTTAGCTCTATCATCTCTTAAACTATACAGAAAATTTTAACGGAATCTTAATCAACACATCATGGGCTTCAAAAGGGTGTCTCAGATTGTCTCTATGGTGTTCCATTCTCTCATAAATCTCTAATTAGTGTAAACATCCTAACCACATAAAAGAAGATAATGTTCAATTAGGTGTAAAATTTGTTCTATACATTCCATCCAAAATCTGAGACACCCTTTTGTAGATAATAGCCATAGGAACAACATATAATAAAATCAACCCTCTAGGGATACCTATGCAGAAGCTAATTTCATTTGAAAGTGGAAATTTGGTGAAAAATATTTTAGACACAGTTAACATTATAATTGGTTACATAGTTGTTGCATAATACTAACATTGCATTTATTTGAAAGAGTAATCTGTTAGCTATCCAAAACTACCACTTTTATAAATTTTCAAGCATTATTAAGAAAGTTACAGCATTTTAAAACTTGGGAGTTGAAGTTATAAAATCTTTGTATTGTGCTACCTTAAACCAAACAGATCTAGATTACAAAAAAAAATCAAAGTGAATACATTATTTCCTGTACTGTTAATGTGACCTTGAATATGTCAGGAATTTGCGTTTTATTAATTAAGGGCATATCCAACAGTTTCAGGGGAGGTAATAACAAACGTAACCGTTGACTATTGTTTCTCGTAATTTAACGTTGTTTCAACGACGTCATAACGGGATCACCATTGGCTATGGCCGTCTGGCAAAGGCGGTTTCTTTCCTCAAAGGAAAGGGCACGACGGGAATCGACAGAAAACTCATACAGAATATTAACAGAAATAGAAGTCATATCTTAAAAGATGTTGTCCTCTTGGTCCATTATAAAAGAACTGCAATTATCTTTATAATTATAGACCATACTCACTTCAGTTTCCGTTTTATTAAAATTATCTTCAATATACAGTACAGTAGAGAACAACGAGCACAAATGCGTAATAATTTATTTTTCCATTAGAATGCGACACAAAGTGCAATTAATTCTTTATCAAACTTATCCGAGATTTTGTCATTTAGGATAGAAAACTCAAAGTTTGATTTGACTTGAGAAAGATTAAAAAAATTGGGCTCTTTGAGAAAAATAAAATACGACATAAACTAACATGCGCGTAGCTACGTTTACGTCAAAACGCCCGGGCGTACACTTGCATTTTGAAAATAAAACAAATAATCGACATAGAATAAGAAAATCTGGTCAAAAGCACATCAGCCTTGTACTTCTTTTTTTAATGGATTGTAATTTTGAATAAAAATTGGGACTTAATTTACTCAAATAGATCATTTAATATATATTTGTTCGAATCTTTTGTAAAAGTCTGAATCCACTTTGAATTCTACCTTCTTTTCTTATATTTAAAGCAATTCACTATCTGCTCAGATTCGATATATGCTGTTTGTATTTTTGTCGAGCCTGTGTTTTATGTCCCAAAAGCGAGACAAAGTGCATGGTGTCAATATTTAGGTTTCCGAATGTGGATAAATTCTTTTAAATGACTCTCCGACCGTGAAATTTTACGAAAGTTGTACAGAAACTGTTTATGATCAAAAGAGTATTCAGAGCAATATAATAATGCAATTATATCTTTAATTTTCCCGCATTTTGAGGATAAAATGTGTTTCTTTCTGCAATTAATCTGAGACTACTATAACACTACAAGCATTAGCCTTTCAAAAAGGGCTATAGTCGACTCTTAGCTGAGGAAAATGGAAAGTGCTCTCGCTTTGTAGATTAATTCATTCACTAGAATAGCCACGTGCATCAATCAACAAATTTTACCACACACGTGAGGTCACACGTTTTGAAGTAGTATATATCGTTTAACGTTGTTGTTTACGAAACTCCAGAAGATTCGGCTATTTATAGATAAAAGTTACCTGTGTATCAATATGCATGATTATGACCAGGCAAAATCTAATTGCTAAAATAGAGAGGACAAATCCGATACTCTACGGGATTGAAGGACATTTACTAGGTTTGAATTGTCCTAACCAATCAATAAACTTTGATTATTCACGTCTCGTAATATCTTCCAATCAGGTAGCAAGAAAAATTCACGCACTAACTGTCCATCGTTCAATTCTTAATCTCGACTCCTAGGAGTCGATAATAACACATGTGTTATAGAAGTCTCAGAATTAATAAGTGGTCGCAGTTTGGGCTTACATTTTGTTATTTCTTCTACTTGTCGAACCTTCATCGAAATTTATGAAAATGTCGAAGAAGCTTTTTCTATGACTAATGTCTAAAGCTAAAATTTTAAAAGCATTTGTCACAGTTTTCGTTCATTTTTCGGTTTTTTTCTGATAGACAGATAGCTGGACTCTTCTTTACGCAATTACATGCTCAATTTATAAACCTTCATAGATTGTCGTGAAAAATTCCAGATCAAGAAAAAAATATCAAAAGAAAATTTTAATTTTTTTTTAAATCCCTGTAAAAGAATGATACATTGATTCACTTTTTGTGGAAGAAATCCTAGGTGTTCCAGAATTTTTTTATATTGCACCTCTTAGAAATATTTGTTTTCGTGTTCATTAAAAGGTGCTTTTGTTGATTATATGCTCACTTACGGCACCATTTAAACTTATTTAAAAGTAATATTGGTTTGGACGTTTTCTCTAAAACCAATGACCATAAGGCTAGCTTCCAGTTTAACACGATGAATAAGTTAACATATTACAAAATTTAATCAACAAAAAAAAATAAACCATTTAGATTCAAAAGTATGTTGTTATCAATGATTTTTTACTGACAGGAATCATTATGGTATCCCATTCTCGATAGCTTTCGGGGGCTTCGTCCCTTTCGAACCCACTACCAACAGGTGCTTTGACATTGAGCGGTTGGCACCCCTCATATCCCTCGCCAAGGTTCGGGCGTACACGTAAAAATGACCCAGCTACGCCACTGACTAACATGTATTATTGCATCTATCATCTAGCTTTGCGTGGAAGTGCTAATATACAGAAGCTTTTTAAATGATAAACGACACCGTAATAAAAAAAAATGAAATAGGAAAACATTGTAATATATACACTGACATACAAGTAAAAAATATCTGACGATTTTAGTGTTCACTTATGTATGAGGAAATAAATATAATTTAACAAACAAAAAAAACGGTGTACGTCTTGATGTAAGTCTTGACTTATTACCAACCCCCTCTTAAAACCAGTGATTCCATAATATAATAGGGAAAAAAACAGCCATCGAAATATCATAATCCAAAATGGGAAAGGGGGGGGGGGGGGGGGGTAATAGCTTAACTCAAGATTTTGATCACTATTCAACTTCATTCTAGTATTCTACGTTTTACAACTAGCAAACCCTTTATCTTAATAATGTATCAATCATTTATTCAGATCCACTTTCGCCTCGTCGTAAATATGCGTGATATATTTGCCACTGGAGCACGGAAGCAATCAATTTATTAGTTGCATATAGTAATATAGTAATGCATAATCATTAGTTCTCAACTGATAATTGTCTTAAACAGTTTTCCAGTTTTGGTAAAAAAAAAGTTATCTATATTTTATTTTTAAACGAAAAGTTTAGAATTTCTTTTCGCAGCTTTCTCTTTGAATTTATTTGTTTGAATAATCAATAATAGTATAGTTATTTAGTAGTCTACACCAGTGGTTACATTGTATGCAGCCAAACTCGGTGGAGTTTATTCTCAAGTTATTGTCTTTCTGATCTGTTTTGTAAATTAAAGGTTTTTTTCATGACATCTACAACTGCAAATGGCGCAACAAATGTGTTAAAATCAGCCATATGACTTATTTGAAGATTCATGTTACATTTGTTGTTGTTAAGAGATCTTATTCAAGGTTCGGATATCCCTTGAACCATTTATTTAAATGGTTTTTAAACGTATAGATGCACGAAACTCTCGCTACAATATGCATAGGATATACGACATTTTTATTTCGACTAAACGAGGCTGTAAATTTATACATTCTAGCAGCTAAACGGCCGCACCCAATTATAGCAAAGATATACTGTCGGACGTGAGAAGTCCAGAGATGTGAATATTTCTATATCCTGTCCAATCAATCCTTTTGTTTTGAAAAAGATTTTAAATGTATACATTAATACGACAGCAACCGAACGACACATATAATTCAAAAAACTAAGAGTCAACATAAATATGCTTGTTAAAGCTAGAAGCCTATAAAGAATAAAAAGCCCAAAACTGCAACATGAATAAATAATACAGAGTCAGTGAGTTTTTAGACAAGTGTTTGGTTGCAAAATTTCACTAGCTCTTTATTAATTTCGATATGTGAAATTATAGACGGTGTAATATAAATCAGTGTAAGAAGAACACTTCATTGTAAAACTAAGGCTGCAACCATTTGATTTTCTGGGGGAGGGGGGCTATGAATTTCTTTTTCGGACAAACTTTTTTTTTCGCCTTCGGCGAGAAACAATCTTTTTTTTCGTGACAAGTCGAAAACATTTTTTTTCTTTCAATTTTATCATTACAAATAGTGGCAGCTGAGGGTGAAACAAACAATTTTTTTTTCTCAGAGTCAAAAACAAATTATTTTTTTCTTCAAAAACTGGAAACAAACTTTTTTTTCCAAAAATCTCCCGAAAATCAAATGGTTGCTACCTAACTTAGTGCATCGGACTACTAACACAAAGGTTCCTGGTTCGATTCCCGTTTGGGATGAAAATTTCAGGAACTCAATTTTCGGCTCTCCCTTGACACCATCTGCGAGTATGGTCTTGAGGAAACGATGATAGTCTGTCGGAAGGGGACGATAAATGGCTGATCCGTGTTAAGAGAGAGCCATATCTCTTGCACGTTAAAGACACCCTTGTAGATTTCGAAAAAAAAGTAGGCTAATGCCGCTACAAGGCAAAACTCGCACCCGCAAAGTGGAAAGGGATTAATATAAGTTGCAAAACTTGTTTCCCAATCCACTATAAATAAATATGTCTAAACTAACTGAATTTTCATCTCGTCCATATACTAGTTCATTATAAATAAGAAGATGCGATATGAGATATGAGAGCTATCGAGACATCTATCCAACAAAGTCACAGTGTATAAATACATTTGTCTGCCGTCGCACTGCCTTTGAAAAATTAGCGGGGAAATATAACGTTATTTCCCGAAACGTCTTTATTTTTGGCGCAATTTGTGAGGCTTACGGAAGGGATTTAGTAAACAATATCATATTTCTCGATTTTTCTCAAAAACGAGTACGGTGACAAACATTTTTCATAACGTTATGACGTTCCATTTTTTCCAAATCGACACCGTTAGAAATATTTTAATAAATTAAAAATGTGCATTTCAAATGTTCATTTCTTGCCGTTGTTTGGGTCCATCATAACGTTTTTGACTTTATTTGAGTAAGAATTAATGCTTTAAATGATAAAGTTAGATTTTTCTTACCATCTTGAATTATTTTGCTTTAATTTGAAACCCATTATATAAGTATATGTTGATTAAAAAATCATATTTATTTTTTTTACTCTAAAATTGCAAAAATGTTCAATTTTCAGCAGTATTTTTGGAAAAAAACGAAATCGACGACTAATATTTTTTTTGGCAAAATTTGATTCTCTGTCTATTGAAGAATGAAATATCTTCAAGGGAAAAAAATTCTAACCGTCAAAAATAAACTGTTGGATATGCGCTTAATTAAATACTAAATCTATCTAACACTGTCCTGTCCACTACGCTTTAAATAGGTACGATTTTCAAAACCGTCTTATATAAAATTACATATTGCTGACCTTTAAGTACTGACAGCAAAAACAAATAACTACATTGTAAATATAAATATGTATAATGATCCCTATTGTTCTTTTGTGACTAGCAATGAAAGTGGTTTATGCTTCTGATATAAACAACACATCTAGACAATTGGTTCACTCAAGCAACTGAATTTTGGAAACATTACTGAAATGTTTGTCTCCACTTGACAAAATTTTAAAAGAAATGTCCGTTTTACTTGCTTAGCTGCAACGTGAGAAACTATATAACCAGAACAAAAACGAACAGTTGAAATCATCTAAGATCAACCATAATTTTGGGGGTATAAAACTTAATTTCTCAAAAACGTCTTATAAAATTAGTTTTAGAACCCTGAAATGAAAAAAAAATATATGTATATTATTAATCATACCAGTATCAACGCACTATCCACTGAGTGGATAAAACCCTCGGGAACTAAACTAATTTTCAATCAGCAGCGATATCTGCAATTGCTAGTTAATAAAATAATATAACATTCTATAAATGTCGTATATTCGAAACGGTTTTCTGGATTGCCTTAATAATGAATAATGAACGTTTACAGCTTATCATTTAAAAATCATGGATGCGAAAGTACGTTGTTTAAAAAGTTCGCAACAATTGTCAAATGCACTCTAGGTAAATTTTACCAGATAATGAAAACCTAAGCTTCCTAACAAAAAATTCACAATATGAACGGAGAATTGAAGATTATATTATGCTCTAAACCATTTAAGTAGCCAAGCTAACTTACTTTTTTATTCGCTTTTATTCTTATTTAATTTAACTGACAAACAGATGAATGGAATACACGAAATCAAGGTAAGTTATATTTGTTGTTTTACTTTTTTCGTTATATTTTGAGTCTTATGTAGACGAAACGCTCGTCTGACGTATTAAATTGAAAGTCTGGTAACTATTTACAACACTTGGTCGATGTCACTGCTGGTGGACGTTTCGTCCACGAGAGTATCACCAGGTTACCTTTGTCGTCTTTGACACATTTTTGGGTAATTTTAAGTCCTCAATGCTCTTCAACTTTGTTTTTGTTCGGCTCTATAACTTTTGTGGACTTAGCGACACTGGCGAGTCTATGTAGACGAAAAGCGCATCTGGCGTATTAAATTATAAGCCTGGTACCTTTGATTGCTATATTCAGGTGCAATACTACTCATTGTACAAACACGCATACTATAAGACCAATAGTTCACGACAACATGTGACATACAGCTTCTCAAATCTACTTCATTTGGATTCTGTTGATAGGTTTCTGATTGGAATGCATATCCCATGTCGTTTTTTATATATTAAAATAAGCAGAAACTGCAATGAATTCGACTTAAATCTAAAAGCCCTTCTTAGATTAAGATTAAGACTCAACAAATAAAGGCAACAGTAGTATACCACTGTTAAAAACTCATAAATCCATGGACAAAAAAAAATCGGGGTAACAAACTAAAACCGAGGGAAACGCATTAAATATAAGAGGAGAACAACGACATAACACTAAAATGTAACACACATAGACAAAATCTAACGAGAAGAACAAATATAACATATATATATAACATCAAAACCAAATATATGAATTTGGGATAGACAAGTACCGTGACACGTCTTATCGCAATGTGAATTTACACTCAAAAATAAGAGAAAACAAACGACACAACGTTATAATGTAATACACACAGAAACGAAGTATAATATAACAATGGCCATATTCCTGACTTGGTACAGGGCATTTTTAAAGGAAAAAATGGTGGGTTGAACCTGGTTTTGTGGCATGCCAAACCTCGCACTTTTATGGCCATGTGAAATATAACATCAAAATGACAACACAGAACTACAATATAAATAAATTGGAGAACACAATTGACAAAGAATCACACGAACAACAGCCAACAAAAGGCAACAAGTTCAAAATTTTAATACGCCAGAAGTGTATTTTGTCCACACAAGACCTACGTGTGACGCCCAGATACAAAAGTTTGAAAGCCGAAACGAGTACAAAGTTGAACAGCATCGAGGACCAAAAGATCAAAAAGGTTGTGACAAAAACGGCAAGGGTTTTCTGTTAGTTACCAGAAAATCCCTATAATTTAGAATAATTAATACTTTTGCAAACAGTAAATTTATAAAATGAATATTCAAAAGATATACATGATAAAACTGAAGTATTAATTAATTACAGGAAACAACTGAAATACATTTACATAACCAGACATTTGCAACACAAGAGTAGACACATCCGAATAAGTTTAAACCTCTACGCCAAGTGACGTCCTATTTGAAACTGAAAAATGACGAAAAAATGACGTCATTTGAATTTGTAAAACAGATCATCAAAAAATGAAAAATGACGTCACATAACAATGAATAAGATAGAATTAGGATTGATTTAAGATTATATATTTGAACTAAATACTGATATTGCATTTAACAACAATGCACATTTTAATACTTATTAATATCAAACTAAGGTAGCAACTAACTCTATTATAAAACTATGTCCGGTTTGTTTTGAATCTAACTTCAAACGTAAAAAATCGTACTGATTACGTTGAACGAAATCAAATCTGATAAATGAAGGCGGTGATTAATTTTCTTTACCATAACACATAAATATAATAGAAAAGACGTCAACACATTTGACAAAATCCGATGAGAATTACAAATATAACATTAAACATTTAAACTAAATACATGAATTTGGGATAGACAAGTACCGTACCACGTCTTATAGTAATGCGAGTTCACACAATGAAACTGACTGGTTTGAAGTAAAATCTTGAGTACGACAGGGCTGCATCATCGCACCCAATTTACTCCTGGTTGTCATTGACTGGGTGATGCTGAAGACCACAAGTGACAAAAACAGAGGCATCACCTGGTCAATGTAAACAACCCTAGAGGACCTTGACTTTGCTGATGATATAGCACTCCTGTCATCAAATCAAGATCATATGCAGGAAAAGACAGATCGGTTCAGCCATTTTGCTTGCAAAATTGAACTAGAATTGAACGTAAAAAGACCCACGAAATGCGACCTAACACAACATCCAACTTGAGACTAAACATCCAACAAGTAGATAAATTTACTTATCTAGGAACTGTGGTTAGTACAGAAGATCCAACACTTTAAGATATTAAAAGTAGGCTAGCCAAGGCAAGATCTGCATTTCAAAGACTACGACCCAATTGGAAGTCCAAACAATACAACAGGAAAACAAAGATCAGGCTATATAACAATAATGTTAAATCTGTCCTTCTGTATTGAAGTGAATGCCGGTAATAATAGTGAGAGGTTTAGTTAGCTTTACAATCTGGGTAATTCCAACATTTTCTACATAAAAAATGCCCGTTCCAAGTCCGAGATATGACAATTATTATCCATTTGTTTGATGTGTTTGCACTTTTGATTTTAAAATTGAATTAGTGACTTTCCTTTTTTCTTATTTTCCTCGGTATTCTCTTTTTTGTGACTTTAATTTTCAGCATTCATCGACTAACAGAACGATTCGAAAATTATTGTCATGGTCCTTATATTTTCAAATTTCTATGGATGTGTTTGAAAGATATTTTTTATTTTTTGTTTAATATAAGCCTGACCAAAAAAATACCTGTGTTGTCCTTGTATGCTTTATGATGTGTTGTTCCCCTTTTCTTCTTAAATAATACTGTTTGCCAATTCAACATAATCTATCGATCGATTAATAATTGCACTGGTTTGAATATGATTTTCAAAGACAATACATGTTGTATTCAACGAATTAATGGTAATGTGTTACGACGTCATGTAGTTTATTGTGACAAATTTTCCTTAATCATTCTGTATTGTTCCTGAGTGTATATTTCTGGTACGACAAGTATTTCGTTAGAATTATAACCAAGCCTTAGAGATCGATGATGAACACTTCGATGATGAACGTTTCTTTCGTTCCTCTTCTACATTTACGTCCACAAAATATTTAGATTCAGTAAAATAATGAATTAAACCGCAAAGTTTTCACGCCTACAACTGTTGAATGCATATTTTTCTTACATACTTTGATTATGTTAACTTAAATGTTGCTGAAAATAAAATAAATTCAATTTTGTAAATTTTTAATTGCAGTTATAAATGTTAATGATTGATTGGACATTTTGTTTCATTTGGTTCCACGATGATCTTTTTATGATTTCAAAACACATTCATATTAAATCTATTAGAATTGACGTTTTAGCTATTCGTTTTTCGGTCCTTCTAACAGTTAACGCCCTGTTGTCCATATTGATAATTCACATGTTTATCTACATCCATTGCCAACGACAATGAATTAGAAGGAAGTAAGGGAATCAAACGAATCAAAATAAAAATTCCAATCAAAGCTTGTTATCTAATGTCATGTCATATTTTCAAATAACATAGTCGCTTTACAAAAATTAGAAAATACATAGTGTTATTTGTAGAGAAACAAATAAACTTAATAAAAATATTACAATCGCTGATGTTAACATGCACATTAATGTCAAATGAAGATCCATAATTAGGAAAACATAAACAACAGAAATTATTTGATATATACATGATAGAAAACAATGCTTTATAGTTAAAACAACTGTATCATTGTTCAAACAATTCAATAATGAATTATCAATAAATAATATGTATTGCCATGAGCTATGCCAACTTAAACTTTATACCGTGTATCTCAAGTCCAGCTAAAAAAACTGATTTCATCAAATATAAAATTTGATCATACTATTTGCCGTCACTGTTAAAACTGTTTCAGTTAAAATAAGAAAAATACATAAACATTAAATATGTACATAAACATTATACTATTAACTCTGAATTAAGTGTAGATTTTGCTTTTATTTCAAGAGTCTGTCTGGTCATCAAGCTGTTCAACTGATTCGTTTCTTTTACATCTTGGAATTCACATATAAGGTCTTTGGACGTTCCTGTTGGGTGTAATTCAAGTAAACAGTTTCGGATGCATGACATTAACAAAGTGTTGTTTTCACTTTAAAACAATCAAAACGTTTAAATTGCCATAATCAGTCAGTAGCTCTGATATAGCGAATTCTTATGATATGCCAAATATGGAATTGATCAACGTCCATTGTTTACTACAGGTCCTATATATATATATCATATATGAAATATTCTCTATTATCACGAAACTTATATTAAACTGCATACAATAAATACTAAATATACCTATAAGGGAGAACGCATCTTGAAATTGTTATGGTATTCCTATCACATTTTCCTTAATAAAGATTCCTCGTGCATATAAGTTAACTTAATGAATTAAATGATCAAGGGACGACATCAAAAGTTCAATGAAGGATAAAAAAATTTAATTCACATAGTTTTTTCACTGACCCTCACCCCCTCCCCCCCTCCTCCTCCTCTTAACTTAATTTGGGAAAAATTGATTGACCAATAGGGATATATGTAAAATCGATTTTAGATTAACAAAACTTGCAGCAATGTTGATCCCCCCCTTTCACCCCCAAACTATTTGAAGTTTTTTTTATCCTACATCGATCTTTTGATGTCGTCCCTAAGTGAAATCATCTTCATGAAAATGTTATGGGAGACATTACATGTGTTTTGCTTTTACAGTAGACACAGTCCCGTTCTCGTTACCTCGATCATTTTGGCATTAATGCGATTATCATAAAATTTTCCGTTACAATGAGCTGGTGACAAATGGAATACAAACATGCATTGTCGTTATTTGAGAAGTTTGACAGTTGCTCTACAACACGATGAAAGTACGTTAACTGTTGCCTAAACTGTAACGGCAATGTTGTAAACTGTTGACATAATATATCACGATACATTTCGTTCTCGTAAGTAACAAAGAAAACTAAAGACTAAGAAACACGAACCCCATACAAAAATGTGGGGGATCTCAGGTGCTCTGGATGGGTAGACAGATCGTGTTGCCCATTTTATTATAAACCCGGTAAATAGTCTAATATGGTAGGCCACTTTTGTAAAAAGGGAACGGAATTCAGCACCTGGTTTAATTTTCTCAGTCGGGGAAAGTCTCAGATATTGCAAAATGTATTCATTCCTATTAGTTTGTTGATATCGATGTCTTTGCCTTTATTAAGATATATCAACAAATCCACTATTGCACGGTGCTTTGTGACACATTGAAGTTTTCTGAGTTGCATGTCTGATGACACTGAAGCAAGCAGGACATTCTTACTCTTCTGCAGCATATTAGATCACTTCCGATGTTTATTTTATTCTGAAGGGGTTAGTCGACTGTTGTTTATCGTCTTGTCATTTGACGTGATGGTATGTTTTCTTCTCTGGTTTATGATGTTTTATTGCCTCCTTGTTATTTTAATTCATTGTTAAGATAAAACAAATGTAGAAAGCTGTGGTTAATCATCTAATAAAAGAAATGTGTGTTTCTAAATAAAAAATAATGACGCAAATATAAAATAATTATAAAAAATACATCCAGGGGTATATGTTACAGTTTCACATTTTGTGAAACATGGATTTGGGTAAAAAAAACATGCACATACACACACCATTAAAAAAATGAAACTAATTTTGTGTATAGTAGCACTTTTCTCAATTTACCTGTATCAGGAATGTGCCACCAAATCATTTTGACATGTACTTGAGTACGTTATGAGCTAAATGGCCTACTTGAGCCTCAGTATTAACCTATTCTATTAATAATTTTTCAACAAAGGATGTACAAAAATGTATTGATCAACCATCGATAGCACATGGGTTTGTTGTTGTATTGGGGTAATGTGTTAACAATAATATTTAAATTATTTTAGAATAACAATTAGTCACCATAACAAAGTTTAGAGTTTAAAGTTCTTTGTATGATAGCACCGACTGGTCATTCACGGTAAAAGTTTACATTGAAAATACGTTTGCGTAGCTTGACCATTCGAAGTTCAGTCTTATTGCAGTAAAAGTTTCCCCTCCCCCTTGTGAACATGTTTTGTATAATTTTATTTGTTATCTAATTATTGTAAATGCAATATTTTTTTTCTGCAGATTTAAAAAAGAACATTTATGTAAATATTGATTGTGATATGAAAGATTATATTCCATTATTTTTCAATGTATATATATATATATATATATATGTCTGAAAGACATGTTTGCTGCAGGAGTCTGTTAGTGTGCTGGCAAAGTGATTTGATTAAATTTGTATTATTAGATAATGAAACTTTGCTTGCACTCGTCTAGGCAAGCTGTTTCCAATAAACAAATAAGAAAATTAGGTATGTTTTGATTCACGATAGCACCATCAACAAAATTGATGATACCCTTATGATACTTGTTTTAAGTTTTGATTTTAAAAAGGTCGGATTTGCAAGTATTGTGTTACTCACATTATCAAATTTTGAAAGTCTATGAACCCGAATGGAATATTAAATTTAATTTGTCTAAAAAATATACTGATAAGATATTTTAATGTTCAAAAGTTGCATGTTACCAAATGTCAGTTCAGATGGAATAACCATAGATTTGCACTTATTATTCGTTTATGTAAAATGTGTATGTGCAATCTACGATGTGTCTTTGACCAAACTAGCTAAAGACATTTTTACCACATGGTAGATTGTGGTTTGTCATTACGTCGTCTAATCTTTTAATTACCGAGCGTGACTTATTCCCGATTGTGACTGTTTTCGCATTACTATAAGACGTGTTACGGTACTTATCTATCCCAAATTTATGTATTTAGTTTGATCTTATATTTGTAATTCTTATCCGATTTTGTTAAATTTGTTGACATCTTTTCTATTATATTCATATGTTATGGTAAAGAAAATTAATCACTGCCTTCATTTATTAGATTTGATTTTGTTCAACGTAATCTGAACGATGTTTTACGTTTGAAGTTAGATTCAAAACAAACCGGACATATATATAATATAGTTAATTGCTATTAATAAGTATTGCAATGTGCATTATATTTAAATGTAATATCAGTATTTAGTTCTATTATAATCTTAAATCAATCCTAATTCTATCTTATTTTTGAGATATAGTTTCCCAAATGTGACGTCATTTATGTGCTCTTTCAGAAATTCAAATGTGACGTAATTATTGTGCCTTTTCACCACTTCGTATGTGACGTCATTTTTATGAATTTTTGCGTCGAGGCCTGGAGGGTGTGTCTATTTTTTTGTATTTTTTTTTTGTCTTTGTATTATGTATTCGGGTTTTGTTTTCTGTAATTAGTTAAGAATTCAGTCTTATCATGTATATCTTTTATATTCATTTGATAAAATTTACTGTTTGCAATAGCATAAATTGTTCTAAATAATAAGGATGTTCTTATCACAAGCAGAAAACCCTAGCCGTATTTGGCACAACCTTTTTCAACTTTTGATCCTCAGTGCAGTACAATTTTGTACCTTTTTTGACTTTCGAACTTTTATATCTAGGCGTCACTGGTAAGTCTTGTGTGGACGAGGCGCGTTTTTGGCGTATTGAATTTTAAACCTGATGCCTTTTGTTATCTATTATTCATGTGTTTCTTTGCCTAATACTAGTACGTTCTCCTATTTATTTGTATTGTAGTCCTGTAATATTATGTTGTCATTTTAATGTTATATTTAACAATGCCATTAAAGTGCGAGGTTTGGCATGCCACAAAACCAGGTTCAACCCACCATTTTTTTCTTTAAAAATGTCCTGTACCAAGTCAGGGAAATGGCCATTGTTATATCATAGTCCGTTTCTGTGTGTGTAACATTTTTACGTTGTGTCTTTTGTTTTCTCTTATATTTTAGTGTGAATTCACATTACTATGAGACGTGTCACGGTACTTTTCTGTCCCAAATTCATGTATTTGGTTTTGATGCTATATTTGTTATTCTCATCGGATTTTGTCTAACGCTTAGTCCGTTTCTGTGTGTGTTACATTTTAATGTTGTGTCGTTGTTCTCCTCTTATATTTAATGCGTTTCCCTCAGTTTTGGTTTGTTATCCCAATTTTGTTTTTGTCCATAGATTTACGAGTTTTGAACAGCGGTATATTACTGTTGCCTTTATTTAAAGCATTCATACCTCAGTGAAATTTTCAGACAACGATAATTTTTTTTATAGATACTCAAAGTACACACATATCAATCTAATATTCCAGATTTAGAAAAACAAAATAAATAAATGACTTCTTTAAGTTCACGTGTTGAATAAATTATTCGGGAATTGATCATCATTATTTGTGTACGTGCTTTTCACCATGCGTGATAAAATGTCATTTTGAAATTTGGGTGATCGCGTGGTCGTGTTTTCGGATACTGAACCTTTAACTACGCATATGTCCAGTGGCAAATATATAATGAAATGAAGCTTGTAAAACAATAACTAACTAATACAATTATGTTGTTACTGCAAGAGGGGTATACCAGGAAAGAGAGAAAAATTGTCACAACGGGGCATCGAATTTACCGTCCCTTCTCCGAACGGACACTTTTTGCGTAATCCCTGTTGTAAAACATTTTTGCTATTTCTAGAGAATATATGAATATCAGATGTTATGGTCAGTTAAAACATAAATTGTTTGTTAGAATGGATAGTACTGGTCAGTCAAAACTAAATTTATAAAATGGAATACTCTGGATTTTATATATACATTTTATCTTAAAAATACTATTGGTTACAAGGTCCTGACGTAATTGTTCCCTGAAGATATGATTGTGAAGAAATGTGAAGAAACAATACACGAACTTGATGCACATAAACTTACCCACAGTTATAAATAACAACTTATGTCAAAACCTTTCATGACAATTATTATCAAACCTCGCGCCCAATTATTTCGAAAAATTCACAAGTATATTAATATATACAACAAAAGTCTTATTTACAATCCACAATTACATGTCAGATGGTTATTGCTGGCTATATATGCCAATTTCGGCATAAAGTTGACATTTTAATGACACTTTTTCATCTTGTCTTGATTATAATAAAAACAAACATCATTTGAAAGGATTGAATAAATTAACTTTGCTTGTAATTCTAAGGAAAAACAACAGCTGTCGTATATCCTTATTTATGAAAACAGAAGTTGCAAGCCAACTTCCGAAAAATTACAATACGAAATTACATTGTACCTAGTTAGATTCAGATTTTTAAGGTACTTTTAAAATGAAAATGACCGTATCAGACTGCAATTCAATTACGATCAGTAGTCTGAATCTCAAATCGGTAAAACTTGTTATGATTTTAAGTCATTTTTCAAATATTTGTAAAAAATATATATTTCTATGTTGTGAAGGCAGTATGTTTGCAGTCAATCCTGTACTGATAAGTAGCAGTTAATAAAATTCAGTATTTTCTCATGTTTTGCAGGTTAATATCAAAGACTCAACAGTCTGAAAATAGACTGAACAGTTATATATTGACTGCAAGCGTTGACTTTGAACAGTGCCGAATCAATTAAATTGAATAAACCAATGGAATGGTAGGTATGAAAGGACCAATTACTTGGCTTTCGGATTCGACTATAACAAAATATCATAGTTTTACAGAATGACATCTTTTAGGTAATCATAAGGCATTAATCTGTCTTACATCAGTATTTATATCTTAAAGATATGTTTTGCATATCTTCATTGGATCTTCAAACTTCTTTTAGTTTTACTCCAGAAAATATATGCCTACCATTTCATTTTTACAAAGATATAGTTCGATCTAGGAAGATGTGGTATAAGTGCCAATGAGACAACTCTCCGTCCAAGTCACAATTTTTGTATAAAACATTTCTAGATAAAACTGCTGCACATATCCTTTTTGTTGTAAATTGTTTTAGTTCAATATGTTAATTTGAACCTGTTTATGATATCACAAGGTATCTTTTTGTTTCGTCCCCGTGTTTATCACCTGCCTAGTAGTCAACACTTCGGTGTTGACATGGATATCAATAATGTGGTCATTTTTATAAATTTTCTGTAACAAAACTTTGAATTTACGAAAAACTAATGATTTTTTTTTAATCCCATTAAGGCATAGATTACCTTAGCCATATTTGGTACGATTTTTTTTTGGAATTTTGGATCCATAATGCTCTTTAACTTTGTAATTGTTTGGCTTTTTAAATATTTTGATATGAGCGTCACTGATGAGTCTTATGAAGACGAAACCTTTGATAACTATATGTACTTAAATGTCCTGTAATGTAACCTAGTCATTTGTCAATAGAATATGCATACATTTAAAATAATGCGTAATTTTACAACATTTACAATATCAATGTTGGCACTTCAAGATGGCCGCTGTTACCATGAAACAGCAAAAATGCGAAAAAAGGAAATGTGTTTCAAACTTATAGAAACTTTACAGAAATGGTACCTGCCATGTGGAGAGTTGAAGATTGACTTTGCAATTTTCAAAATGGCCGCTGTTACCATGGAAACAGCAAAAATGTAAAAATAAAGAGAAAGAGTTCCGAACTAAATGAAACCTTAAAGAAAATGGTGACTGCCATGTGTGGAGATGAAATTTGGCTTCGGAATTATCAAAATGGCTACCGTTACCATGGTAACATAGTCCACTCTGGATATCGAAACTGAATGGACCCAAGAAAATGGAACTATACCATAATGAAAACCACCATGTGAGGATTTTTTATTGGGGGTTGGCACTAAAATCAAAAAACCATCTAGAAGAGAAAATCAAAGGTAACTTTGATTGTTAGGGAGGCAGCTGGAAAACATAATGAAAGATATATATATAAATGATTGAGATTTGAGATCAGTGGAATCGAATCAGAGTAAAAGATGGAAATATTAAGGATTGGCATACAGACTTGTTTTTCTATCATAAAACACACATTTCAGCATGCATTTTAACCAATTATAATGAGCTATACAGTCATTAACATAATAAAAGAGTGGCAAGACTGCCTTAAAAGGGATGAACACTAAATCAAAATTTGATGAGATAGTACAGATTAAATTTAATATAAATCGTAACACCATTGACGTGGTTTCCTCCCAGATCATAAATAGTAATGTGTATACTTAAACTAAGGGTAGCAGTATAAGGTTTTTACCTTTTTGTCAATATGGAAGAAAAATGATAGAAACGTAAAGAAAGACAATATGTTATCGTTTCAGTCTTTTACAGTATTTTTTCGTATTAAGGAGATTAAGGGATCTTCTTATGTGTTATATAGTGTATATGTTGTTCAAATAGATGAAATATACTTGTTTTACACTAGCAATTTTTGGGGCTTTTTATAGCTTATTATTTGGTGTGAGCCACGGCTCCGTGTCGAAGGCCGTACTTTTACCTATAATGGTTAACTTTTATAAATAGTTACTTGGATGGAGAGTTCTCTCATTAGCACTCATACCACATCTTCCGATATCTATATACTTGTAAAATATATACTGATGTTGTAGTAAATACATGCTTTATATCAGTCGTATGGTACTCAATTGTGTTTATATATTCTTAAAATTGAGAGATGTAATTCATAATAACTTTTATTTAAGAATAAAATTCTGCAGTAAAGGGGAAATGAGTCCAATATAAATATCAGGATATGCCGTATGGTCGCAAATGAGACAACTATCACCCTGAGCTCAAATAATGTGGATATAATGTTATTATATGTCATCGTGCAGCGACACTAGATAAAAAAACCATACAAAATAATAAAAAAAAAATGTCCCGAAAAATACGAACAACTCAACCGGGAAAAGTAACAGATTAATTATTGAAAAAGGAAATGATGAAAAACAAAATTTTCAAACATAAATTGAATAGACGACAACCAAAGACTTACATGCTTCTTACTCAGAACCAACCTATACAAGTTCAGGGTGAATATCAAAATAAGAAGCATTTATTTGAGTGATTAACCCTTACTTTAATCTCGGACAGTGGTATAACGGCAAAACATTAGAGGAAACTGTTAGGATCAGGTAAAGATGGCCTAGCTCAATCAATAGATTCGAAGCATAATATAACTTACATAAAACTATTAGCCACAAAAGATATATTTAGGTGTTATACCACCAAATCATAGTACGTCAAATCCGGTTGCATACGAAAATAGGTTTACAAATTTTCTCTTGAATTTGACAGTTGTAGGTAATTAAGCCTACAGTTAATTGCAGTAGAACATTTCTTGGTCATGAACACATATCTTGGGTATTTCTAAGCACCATAGTTGTTTTATTTGGGATTTCTATAGAATAGTTTGGAAACTTGAGGTTACATGGTTACTAAGGCTTCTACACATGAATAAAAAGGGTGAAAATTTGATTGGTTTAATTACAGTGATGGTTATTTTCTGCTATGAAATGAAACATTATGTGAATTGTTTTCTATTGTGCATCTTCGCTAGCCAAGGGTTACGATCCACTCCCGTTCTTTTCACCCTTGGCAGATTGAGCCAACATTTGTGAAAGTAATGTTGCGCCACCTATCGGAAGATTAAAGTCACGCCCATTCCGAATACATTATTCTTGACCAATGGTAGCACTTGAACTTTTCAATTTGGAGGTAAAAACACGGTAGCGTCTAGAACCTACACGCTTGATAAAGCCGAAAACGAAAATATACGTCAACATTCATGCTTTTGTGCATGAAACATACACAGGAACTTCTTCTTTTTTATTAAAAACATTCAAGTTGTCACTAAATATAGTCGTATGATTATAGAATGTAAAGACTTGTTGCACAATAAACACGTGGCAATTGTTTACAAACACTTTCTACATTTACACGTGATCATGTTATAGGCGCTTTTTGATTGGATGCAGCGAGTTTCGACTGCAACCAATAAAAATCCTTACCTTGTGTCTCCGAAATTTTATCACAATCTGCCAAGGGTGAAGAGAACGGGAGTGGATCGTAACCCTTGGCTAGCGAAGATGTCTATTGTGCGGGACAGGATAAAACTTTATTAATGCGTAGTATTTGAAACAAAGATGAATTCTGCATATTGTTTTGAAAAGTGCAAATTAACAAAGACTGAGAGGGGGGAAATAAATGATTGTATTACACCTAAGTATATTCAGAATACTAGCAGTTAAAAGCAAATTGCAACTGATAAATGAATCATGTCGTCTCAGTTCATCCATTGACTGGGACAATTTACGTGAACGTTTGTCTGTAACGACCACTGTTCACGACGTACCTACGATGGACATTTAAACTGTGGGTCACCAAACGTTTCTTAACGCCTTTAATTATAAAATAATTCGAAAAATTAATCAGGAATAACCTTTATGTTTTGATTTATATAATTGATATAAATCAAAACATCGTGTTATTTCTGATTAATTTTTCGAATTACTTTATTAAGGTGTTGAGAACCTTTGGTTAAGTGTCTTTAAAAAGTACATAGTGAGCAGTGGTCGTTACATACAAACGTTCACCTAAATTGTCCCAGTCAATGGATGAATTTAATGTGTCAATCAATGGCCACAGCCACACTGTTTTGAATTTCATTCTACACTTATACAATATGGCAAAAACATAATAATTTTTATTCACTCGTAAAAAAAGACATTATGGACCTATTTCTTATTCGAAATTGGAATCTTTCATACATTTAAATTAGACACTTTAAAAGTTATTTTCATATTGAATTCACGAAATAAATAAGTTTAATTTAAACTGTAGTCCGTGTTAACATTTTGTTCCGTGGAGGATTGAAGACTATACATGGTGTCCTCTCGATATCGTTTGTTTAATTTTATAGTAGGATTACTTTTCTCACGATAGGTATCCCAGCATCATGGACATATGAAAAAAAGAGTCAAGGTGAAACAGAATCAACGCTTTCTGATTTTGTAATTTTATATATCGAATGCCAATTAATAAAAGAAGTGGTTATATATATTGTATTTATATGTTTTTTAGGAACACACCAAAACGAAAAAATAACAGAGTTCTAATTCCCCCCCCCCCCCTTCCCTCCAGGTGGACATAACTTATTTTTCAAAGTTACAAGGGCAATAGCAAAACGAAATTCCGTTCTTTTTTAAAACTTTCCATAATATCTTTACAAAAGTAAAAGCTTCAGAGATAATGGTTATGATTATATTTTTAAGGAACATAACTCTTAAAAATATTTGATCAGCATTTATTTTCGAAAGTGTCAAATACATTTCTGATATAAATCTTCGATTTAAGATTCATCATATTCTAACTAGAATTGAACATATGAGAGCGATCACATTTTTTTAATGTTTCATATAATCAATATACTCAAGTGCATAACTCTTTATTGATCGGTACTGATTTTTGAACTCTTTCAGTACATTGATGATAAAAAAAAAACATATTAAAGCGCTCATATGACAATTTAAAAAATACTTAATATTCCCAAGGAGCTTAACTCGCTGATAAATAACTGATCGGTACTAATTTTCATACCAATCATAAACATTGCTGATATCAACCTATGATTTAAGTTTCATAAAATCTTGGACATGAATTGTACATAGGAGAACGCTTACAATGCAGTTTTTCATATAATTATATTTCCAAAGGACATAACTATCAAAGACGGACTTCAAAGTTATTGTGAAACTGCCTATTCTAGAGGGGACGTGAATCAGATGTGGATACTTAAAAATTCCAACGATCGTTTAGAGTACATACAATCTAACTCTCTCTCATATTGTAACAGTATGAAAACATTTGACTTTTGTACTCTTTACACTAGTATTTCACATTCCAAACTAAGAGACACATGGGAAGAGTTGGTATTGCTTTGCTTCATAAAAAAGAATGGCCAACGTAGATACAAGTATCTTGTCTGAGGGAGGGATAAATCCTACTTTGTAAAGGATCACTCTGATTCAAACCAAACATTCTCTGAAACTGATATTATCAAGATGCTTGATTTCTTGATTGAAAACACATTTGTTACGTTCGGAGGACGTGTTTTTCAACAGACTGTCGGCATTCCAATGGGAACAAACTGTGCCCCTCTTCTTGCCGACTTGTTTCTTTATATCTATGAGGCTGACTTCATGCAGGAACTTCTTAGGAAGAAAGATGTAACTCTACTTTCCGCTATATAGATGATGTTCTTTCACTAAATAATTCTAAATTTGGTGACTATGTGGAACGCATCTATTCCATCGAGCTAGAGATAAAGGATATTACAGATACAGTTAAGTCGGACTCATATCTTGACTTACACCTAGAAATTGACAATGAGGGTCGGTTGAAAACAAAACTTTACGATAAAAGAGATGATTTCAGCTTTCCAATTGTGAACTTTCCATTTCTAAGTAGTAACATTCCAGCAGCACCTGCATACGGGGTATATATCTCCCAATTGATACGATATTCCCGTGCTTGCATTTCCTATCATGATTTTCTTGATAGAGGGTTACTGCTCACAAGGAACCTATTAAACCAAGAGTTCCAAATAGTGAAGTTGAAATCATCCCTTCGTAAATTTTACGGACGCCATCACGAGTTGGTTGACCGTTATGGAGTAACCGTTTCACAAATGATATCGGATATGTTCCTTACGTCGTAACTACAATCCCCTTTCCTTTTATGAATGTGACCTACCGAATTAGACAATTTACCGGATTTGTTATCACATAAGCAACACGACGGGTGCCACATGTGGAGCAGGATCTGCTTACCCTTCCGGAGCACCTGAGATCACCCCTAGTTTTTTGGTGGGGTTCGTGTTGTTTATTAGTAAATGGCGTTACTTGAATTTTTAACATCGGCTTCAAATAAACTATCAATATTAAGGTGTAACAAATATGTATTTATTTGGATCTAAACCATGACCAATTTCAATACTCTTAACTGAACGATGTCAATCGCTTAACAAAACCATACCAATTTCGATATTTTGGTTATCCTGCGTTGATTTCTAAAAAACAACAATTTCAATTTAGATCGTTTGACTTACAATATAGGTTCAAACATGTTGTTTGCTTTTTATTTGCTCGTTTGAAAAGAACCGAGGCAATCGTTTTGGAATTTAACATAACTTATCCACGACAAACTTAACCAAACTATGACAAAATCACTGCACTAAACGTTCTTCGATATGACAACCTTACTACCCGTGATTACTTGATTTATTACACTTGACTGGGCGGTGTTTAACCGGTTCGCTTTTTATAGACCAGTTCATCTGTAGACAGAGTTTTGGGATAATTTCATCAATGAAGTGTCAGTGACACTAATCAATATTAATTATAACGGGAATCAACCTTATCGCACACATCTTCAAATGGACTATCCTTATGCAAATTAAAACATAAGCTCCGCCCGATCAACATTGATAAGATTGGTAATAGATCCCATTTTAGATATTAACATATTGTAAAGAGACTTGTCTATTACTGTGTTGACCTCTAGATGTCTTACTGTTTTGTCTTATGCATATGAGTATGCATACTCTACATCTAACAATATCTATATTGTAGAAGAGTTCATTCCTGTTGTATATATTTCAACAATAAAATAAGAACGTACTACGTTTTGGGGAGGTAATGTTGTAGTCAATAATTATTCTTAAAGATGAATAATAACCTTGTATATAGCATTTAAGTTATTTGTACATTATTTGAAAATTTGTAAAGTTACTGTGAGTACAGATATCCAAGGTGTTGTATTTAAATCTTAAAAATACAATTATTGGGACGAATCTAGAGCACCAATCTGCTGATACGACACCTGTCAATCTTTAACCATTAATCTGCCATTTTTGCTCCTAGTAGAACAACTTAAATTGTTTCCTTTTGTACATTTACAGATTTCAAATTGAAAAATTAATGTAATAAATTACTTTTTAATTTAATTAAATAAAATTGATTGGAAGTGGGTTGCACTTCAATCTTATTTGATTAGGATTGCAAGTTTAGCTTCCTAAGGTCTGTGTTTTCTCTATTGTATATTCTGCGATATAGACTTTTTGCGAAGAAGTTTCGTGAAGAAAACACTAATCAGTCGTTGGTTAGCAGCAAGGGTTTTTTTTTCTATTTATAATTTTATTTTCTATTTTTCTCTACTCTTAAAATTAAGCACACACTTATTTGATCTTTTTTATTTTTCTATTCTTTTGTGTACATTTTGTCCTTTCTGTGGAATTTGTCCATTATTCTCTATTATATAAACATCCCATCCAGACCATTACATCATTCATTCCATATGGCAGGGCAATAATTACCCATTTATAAAAAAAATATTTGGATTTACATTTTAGTGTGTTAGCTTATAGATTACATACTATATAAATTTAAAGGTTTCTATAAACCAAAATAGAAATACTTATATTTTGAAAATGATTATTCAAAATAAATTCTGACAAAGTAATGTAAAATAAGTAAGTTTGAATAAACACAACATTAGTAAGGTTAACGCATCAACTATAAGAGGAAATTTATATATATATATATATATAAATAAGGCCGTTAGTTTTCTTCTTTGAATTATTTTACATTGTCATATTGGGGCCTTTTATAGCTGACTATGCGGTATGGACTTTGTTCATTATTGAAGGCCGTACGATGACTTATAGTTGTTAATGTCTGTGTCATTTTGGTCTCTTGTGGACAGTTGTCTCATTGGCAATCATACCACATCTTCTTTTTTATATAAACAACAGAAACACTGAGAAGACAAAATTGTATTTTAGAATTCTTTGGTGAGAATATATTTGTTGTGTAATTTAACAACGCTTGTGGAAGTGCACATTTGTGTGTGGCCTTATATAAAACAGGAATGTCTATTTTAGCTTTTAAGCAAAGTCAAGTTCCAATTGTGTATTAAACTTAAGCTTCTGTGCAAAGGGAGGCAAAACAAATTTACTATTTAATAAGATGTTGTATCATTATCTGATAGTGCTATATCATCAGGTGCCCTTAAGGCAGATTAGGGATTCAAACTTTGCTGCAATTATGATATATAAAATCTCTAATAAAACCCTGAATGTATGTAAAAAAAAATTGTATTATATCTGATGAAATTTTAAATAAAAAAAAAACAACAGAAAAACGAAACGTTATAGAATTAATGGTAAAAAGTCCAGGCGTTAATCTCCTGTCTTAATGTATAGATTCTGCGTACTGACGTTTTTAATCATCTTTTAAATACGTGTTATATTGTTCTTTTGTATGATTTTGTTCCATTATTAATATTACTTTTGCTGTTTGATCTGTTTTATGTGATATTCAATTGACGTGGTTCGGTACTTATACATCCCGTCAATGTGTTTGTATTATATTTCATTATTGCTGGTGTGCTTTGTATATGCGACTTTTTGTGTTTCCTTGACTCTGTACTTTTAAAGAGCCCGTCATTATGGCATTGTTCAATTATTTGTCATTTCGTTATTGTTCTATTATAAATTTGATAATACATGTACTTTGAACGACATACGCCAAAATTATTTTACTCGCGTAGTAGTATTAACCATGAATGGATTCTTAAAAATACTAAAGAACTTCTGGATAATTTTTAATCACAGTCTGTTTCTGAAATTAATTCTAACATAAATTTTATTTCTAACCCTGCATACCACCATTCCCAATGTGAAATTATAATCTTTTTGAATATACATTGAACGACAAAATGTCTTCCCATGTGACGTTTGCATTTTCTGACGCCAAACACTCGAAATACTGAGTGTGTTTTTAAATTTGATAGATGCTTTCAGTGTTTTTTTGTAACTGTTTGTTTGTTTTGAGATTGCAACACAGTGATGACTTCTGTAACCATATTTAATCCACCATTTTCTACATTTGAAAATGCCTGTACCAGGTCAGGAATATGACAGTTGTTGTCCATTCGTTTGATGAGTTTTATCATTTGATTTTGCCATTTGTTAGGGACTTTCCGTTTTGAATTTTTCTCGAAGTTCAGTACTTTTGTGATTTTACTTTTACATATAGTTTAAATATTTACTCGAGACAAAAAGGACATTTTTTTACCTTTGATGATTCTGTTTTCATATATATTAGTAAAAAGAGGCGCTACTCCAATTCCATTCCAAACATATTACGCTAATCGCTTATGTCACATGAAAGGAAATTCATCTATATTGTATGGATGTCATTACATATGATCTAAATGCCAAAACACGCGTTAAAATTAAGAAAAACAATTTTGAATAATGGAATGGATATTTTGAATAATGGAATGGATATTATAAATAATGGAATGGATATTATAAATAATGGAATGGACATTTTAAATATTGAAATGGACTGATGTGACCTTTTAGGAAACGTTACAGAAAAACCTTTTATGGCAGCTGTCAGTTCCGTTATTCAAAGTAAGGTATTTCTTAATTTTTAGCGTAATTGTGATATTTAGGTCCTCCGTAATTCAATTATTAGGGGTGCAGGGCTGCAGCAGTTTATTATTCAAAATATCCATTCCATTATTTATTATTAAGTTTTTTAACTTGAAAACAGATATATAAACTATTTCATCATTCTTCAATAAACGCTGAATAGTGAATATAGAACTATTTCATTATTCATTATTGAATTTCGAATAATGAAAAATGAACAATTGACGTACTTCAGCGCCGTTGACAAAGAAAAGTAAAAATTAGATGTTGAAATATTTGTGCCGTGTCATTAGACTAACCATAATCTCTAGAATAAATAGAACCAATATTCAAGTTAAAGAGCAACTAAAACTTACATGAAGAAATAAAAAAAATGCTAGAATCTTTATTTTGTCCTATATATTATGATAAAAAATAATGTACATACATTGTTGGGTAACATTTAAATTATGTGTTCTCGCCACGGATCATGATCAAAGAAAGATGAAACTCACTTATACCAGTTTATCAAGATGCTTTACACATGTTGTAAAAAGAAACGATAAAATTTTTCGCAGATTTTTTGGTGTATTTCCTTCTAGAAATTCCGCTACGAAAGAGCAAATTCAGCGTACAAGGAAACATACCAAGTAAATATTCCTCGCCCTATTGTCGTGCTTTGTAGTGACAATTATCGTTGTAGATCATCATTCATGTAGTTATCAATATTAATAGCTGTTTTGAAAGTGTGGTTGGTTTTATAGATGTCAGTCTATATTTGTTGTCTCCCTTACACCAATTCTATCTATTATTAGGAAAACACATCAAAAGTGTTGTAGATAAAAACAATAAAAACAAACAAAACGCGACAAGATATAATAATTACAAATGTTAAATCTTAACAAATATCGTCCTCTTATGGTCTGTCTTTTTATGATCTTGAATCATTTATCCTGATAAAGATATGTATGCAAATAAAGCGAAATATTCACATGTATTACCATGGAATTTATAGAATTAACTGAAACTAAGTCACTGTGTGATTCTGTCATGCAGCAGTTATCTCTCTTTCATCAATTAAAATGTATTTGCTACTCAAACTACATGAAACCTGAAATATTTTCTACATATATAGAATTGTTGCAAGTTATGGAAATATTTCTATATATGTGATTTATACTTTGAGGATAAACAAATGAGTCTTAAAATCCATGCTGGTATATTGATTGCTTGTTTTGTATACATTTCGGTAAGACTATCATCATTATAGATGTACATCTATATAAGCGTACAAAATACGTACAGAATTGCAAGTAAAACAATTAATCCTTGTATTTATGATTTTTCGTTTTTTTTCAATTCTTATCTTATTTTCACCTAACATCTGTAAAACATATTACAAGGCTAGTGCAATTTAATTGTTGTTAATATTTACCTCATTGCTGTGCAAGACATGCTAATTATAAATGTAAAAACAACGTTTACGAGGCTTTAAAAAATCTTCCACAAATTTTCACATGATACATGTATATGTAATTCATAAAACCAAGAAATAGTTTTTAAGTTAACGCACTGAAAGGCATGACTTGTTACATCTTCCTTCTAGATCTTGTAGTATTTGTTCTCCCAATCGATTTATGTCTTTTGAACAGCGGCATTCAACTATTGCCTTGATTTATTTGCTCTTCTTCTGCAATGGAGAAGGTGACAAGCCACTAACTTAGATCACAATACAGTCTTCAACACTGCGAAAATCTTATACCACATAGCAACTTATAAAAAGCCCAGGAATCTGAATTGTAAAGCAGGTCAAACGAGAAGACTAATGGCAATATTACGTAAACGATCAAAACAATTAACCAAAAATACATATTATTAACAGCAACCTACGACAACAAATAAATAACAGGCTCTTGACATAGGCCAGAAAAATACAAAATTTGGAGTGGAGCACATGTTTTTCTGGTGCCATAACCTCTCCAAAACCAGTGAAAAAACAGGTGCGAGTATTGAGGAATACATCAATATCTATTAAACCATAATGGTAGCTCTGTGCAGGTGTTTCTGTTATGATTTAACAGGGGTTTGGATTATGTATTGTTAGGATAACATGAGGATACTGACATAGAACATATTCAGAAAAATGTGTTTACGTAATACTACATTCATTTACGATCTAGACAATATTAACTAGTCTGTGTTTTTATGTTGATGTATCATTTTTTTATATGGTTCCACCAAATAAATTGAGTCCATATTTAATCATAGAAAAAACTTATTTGAACAGACCTACAAAAGATCCATGATTTGGAATGAGTAACAATATTGCATCCATGCTTAAATTCTGAAAATGCACATCTTTTAAAAATAAAACAGATCTTTTGTTTTATTTTTTCAAATATTTACTTTGTTCAGTCTGCACTGCAACTGTTGGTATATACCGTAAACGTATTGTGTATATTTTGATACACTTAGCTATGTTGAAAGGCGTGCATAGGGGCAAATCATGAAAAGACAAATTGTTTAGTTTTGTTGTTAGTGAAAAGCGGTTTGATATTTCTTACATTTACGATGTAAACAATTTTTTTCTGGAACTATGTTTTTTATCCTATTGTCTTTTCACAATCCTGAAATTCAAATCAATAATATTTTATCCCACGACATTTTTTGAATGTTCCCTCTATGGATGAGTTCCCATATAATATTCAATATAACAAAGCAACTATGCATTCTATACTAACCTTATTATTCATAAAAGTTTATTTTGTTTTTTTAATAACAGAATTAAATCTTTATTTCAATTTCTGGCTTGTTACAATATTCTTGAGGCGTTCAAGCTCCTCTAGGTGTTACATCTGACAGTAATCAAGTAAATCAATTATGTATGTATGTTTGTATTTTTTTAAAAAATTATGATCATTTCTATGTTTTAGAGTTTGGTATGACGTCTATTTCCATTTAACTAGTACACATATTTTTAATGGGCAACTGAAGCCAGTTTCCGGGTGCAGAAGTTTCCCGATGTGTTTCAGACCCTTTGGTGACTTTGGGTAATTTTTCTGTGAATTGGTTGGGTTGTTGTCTCTTTGGTACACTCCCCATTTCAATTATCATTTTTGTTTTATAATATTACTCATTTTTCAAAGGTTTTCGTATGACTACTAATCTACTTATACCAATATAAATAGGTATATACATTTTCGAAAGTTGGTGAAAATTCGTTGAACACCGTATTTTGAATGCCCAATTACTTTTCACTTGTTGGTGGGTTTTTTTTTTTTCGTCAAATATTGTAACAAGGAATATTTTTAAAATACCGAACTCCATAGTCCTTTTTCAAATGACAAAACCAAAAGCTAAAACACATTAAACGAATGAAAAACGACTGTCATATTCCTGACTCGGAACAGGCATTTTCTGATGTATGAAATGTTGGATAAAAATTGGTTTGATAGCTAGCTAAACCTGTCATGTGTATAGAATTCAGCTATATTCACGAAAGTAAACAAAAACAAACAGAAATAATAGGTAAAATTGTCAAAATTTGGGATACAGCTGTCAAAAATGTGGGGCTTTTTTATAAACTTTGTTCTAAACACAAATACTTATGAGAAGCTGATTTTACGTTATGAGGTTTGCTCATTTTTGAAGGCCATACATTTATCTCCTATTTTTCTAATCCAAATCATCATGACTCTGTTAGCTAGTTATTATATTAAAAAACATATCTTTTTTTGTGTATAATAAAGTCGTATATAGAATGCAATATTCTTATGACTGAAAAGAGTTCATTTCATTTGCGACCTATAAAACAGAAGAAAAAAAAATAAGAGAGGAAAAATACAGTTTTGTGACAATGACGTAGGTATTTATGATGATGCTGAAGAAGATGTTATATACATTAATCAATACTCATGTTCCAATTATGAAGGTACAATCTCTCTGATTTTGAACATCAGATTTTCGAATGTAGTATTTGTTTGAGTTTTTCCAAGATCCTTCAAGGTAATATTTTTGCCCCTAAATCATAACTTTCTGTCAAATATGATCTTGAAGTATATTAATGCCTGTTCTTTGATACATGTTAAATGACAATTGTAGTTCAAACACGTCAATTTTGACATAGTTATGACATTATAGTGACATTACAATTGAATATTTTACAATAAAAGTGTCCGGGATATATATACTTGTTTAGTCGATCAATAGAACATAACTTTGACAGGTTTTAATCCTTTTATTATGTTTTAGTTTCATGGCCAAAAAGATATGCCTATTATATCTCCTCTTTTATAGAAGCATACATGTACGTTTGGTTTTCAAGGGAGATAAGATTTCCCGTAGTCTGTTCTTTGTAAATATCTATAAATGTAGTTAAAATAAATTAACTGTCGATTTATTTCGCCGTGACCTGTTATTTCAAAAATGGTACATGGTGGCATTCATCAAGTATATCATCTTAGTACTCACGTTGTATATCATCTTAGTTACGTGTTATCGTGTTCTTTTATTTGTCAGTTTTGTGTTCTTGTCTTTTCTTTTAGTGGGGTTTGTCTATAGAGTATATACCTGACTTTTTGTTTCTCTTTGTTTACACACATTTGTATAGTGTTTTAGATCATAACATTAGGTTTACTGCTGTTTCCAATGTTTGACCTACCTGTACAACTGAAAATAGAAATGTTTGATGTGATGTTTAGATTGTATGTGTAAAAAGTTTAAAAAGATAAATGAAATGACAAATAAACATGAGAAGATGTGGTTTAAGAACCAATGAGACAATCTAAGTCACAATTTGTAAAAGTAAACCATTAGAGGTAAAATACTGTTACATATTTCTAAATATACCAGAGTGTGTTTAAAAGCTGAAGAGTACAACATTATTCGTTGTTGAGCACCGTACTGTCATCTCTTGTTGATGGAATCTACGTCATTTTGGACTCTTGTGGATAGTTGTATCATTAACAATCTTATCTCATCTCTTAGTTAAATCTATGAAACTATGTTATTTGAGAAATATTCAAATACTTTCAGAAAAATGTCACTGCAGTAAACCACAACCAAGGTAATTGGAATTGCATTATTTTTTAAGTATGCTTTTAATATCGAAAATTAAAAACGGAAAGTCCCTGATCAAAGGCAAAATCAAAAGATCAAGCACATCAAACGAATGGATAACAACTGTCATAATCCTGACTCGTTACAGATATTTTCTTGTGTAGAAAATGGTGGATTAAACATGGTTTTATAGCTAGCTAAAACTCTCACTTGTATGACAGTGTCATTAAATGCTATTATATATATGTGTTAAAATTACATTGTTAGGCAATCTATATATATATATATATATATATATAGATTGCCTAACAATGTAATTTTAACACACTATTTAGTATGTAAATATAAGAATGTTTAAAATATTTACAAATGATGAAAATAAACGCAATATTTCGCTAGACCAACTAGCTTTATCAAGCGTGCATCTATCCAGGTGAAATCGGATGTAGATGATAAGAAACTTTTGCAGCTCAACGTCTATATTGCACTGAACTGCCTTCAAAATAAGAAAATTTTGCAGCTCAATGTATATGACCTCTTGCATTTAGCTGCTTTGAAAATAAGAAAATTTTGCAGCTCAATGTACATGTTGCACTTGGATTTAGCTACCTTAAAAATACATAATTGTTAGTTGAAGTTAGCAACGTCCATTGGCCAATATTACGGGATAAAAAGGACGATGCTTTGTTTTAAATTATTATTTATCTTTCCTGTATCTTTTTTCGTCTTTTTCGTTAAGACCATCAGGTTCTAAAGTGTGGAGTTGGTGGATCCAAAAGTTTTCTCTTCTCCTTCTCGCCGTGGTGTCCCATTCGGTGTTGACTTCTATAATTTGGAAAGTGACATTATCAAAAGGATGTTTCGTTGAGCGAAGATGTCTTGTAAGAGGACAGTTTTTGTTAGTTTTGTACGATGAACGATGGTTATTGAGCCGAATATTAAATTTGTCCATTGTTTCTCCCACATACTGAATGCCACAAGTGTCACATGTTAAAATATAAATTGAGTTCTCCGTTTTACAGTTGGAATTAGAATAGATGGTATAATTTTGTTTAGTAACGGAGCTGATGAAAGAACTGCTTGTATTGGCAGCTTTACAACACAAACAATTCCTTCGACCACATTGTTTGTAGCAACCGGGCGATGGATTAGGCTGCTTGGTTAATACAGATGTCACTAATTTGTCACGGATGTTTTTAGATCTTCTGAAGGCCATGACTGGTGTTGAAGAAAATACTTTTTTTAGATTTAAATCATTTTCTATAATTTTCCAATGCTTCTGAACAATGGATGACACATTTTTAAAATCAGGATGGTAAGTGAGTACAAGGGGTGTTCTGTTAGCTGCTTTATTCTTATCTTTGTACTCAAGAAGTTCTTGGCGACTAGTTTTGTTTGCTCTTTCGAAAGCGCTATCAATAATGTTGTTATTGTATCCTCGAACAACTAGATGTTTACGAAGTTGTCCAAGTCTAGCATTTTTCGTATTTTCAGTAGAGCATATTCTCTTGATTCGCAATGCCTGGCTGAATGGGATACCACGGGAGCAGTGTTTAGGATGGCAACTTATAGGAGAAAGGAATTGATGTTTGTCCGTTTGTTTGGTATGAAGGTCCGTTATAATGGTTCCGTTCTTGATGTAACTCGTAGTATCGAGGAAGTTTATTTTCTCCATAGATGATTCATATGTAAATTTTATTGAATGGTGGAAAGAGTTGCAGTGTTCTAGAAATTCATTAAGATGTTCTTGTGAATCTGTCCATTTGAAATCAATATCGTCAATGAATCGGAACCATGATAAGGGCTGATATGGAGCATTAGCCAAGAGGCGTTTTTCAAGTTGGCCCATAAATATGTTGGCATATGACGGGGCCATTTTTGTGCCCATACTAGTACCGTCTATCTGGAGATAGTGTTTTTCATTGAAAGAGAAGTTGTTATTCTCCAGTACTAGTTTCAGGAGTGTAACAAGGCACTCAGTAGGAGGATTTTTTTCACTACGAGTGTTCCATGCCTCTTCACAGGCTGCTATTCCTTCGTCTTGTGGAATGTTGGTATATAAAGAAGACACGTCCATGGATGCAAGTATAGTATTGCTTGGTAAAGGATTGAGGCTTTCCATTTTCTTGAGATAATCAGTTGTATCTTGAATGAATGATGGTAGTTCTTTCACATGAGGTCTTAGATGATGGTCTACAAATTCTGATATCTTTTCAGTTGGATGACTATTCGCTGACACAATTGGTCGACCTGGATTGCCCGTTTTGTGTATTTTAGGCAACATATAGAATCGTCCGGCCTTTGCTTCGTTCTCAAGAGGTCGGAGATAATCAAAGGTGTCATTGTCTATATGCTTTTTGTCGAACATCTCTTGAAGGATGGTGTTGATCCTTCGAATAGTATTAAGCGTTGGATCTGTGGTTAATTGTTTATAAAAAATAGAGTTAGAAAGTTGTCGATTCCCCTCTGCTATATAATCTGTTTTATCCATGACAACCACAGCGCCCCCTTTGTCGGCAGGTTTTATTACAATATCCTCTTGATCTTTTAACGCTTTCAAAGCTATACTTTCTGACTTGGATAAATTATAATTTCTTGTATTTGTTATACAGGACTTTATATCAGACCTCACGTAGTTAATGAATGACTCCAAGTTATCATTTTTGCTCTTTGGTGGTGTCCATGAACTTTTTTTCCTAAATTTTGGGATGGGCGTGACTTCTTCATTGGTGTCAGTATCTGAATCTGTTAATCCGGCTTCTTCAAGGTTTATATATATATACATCAATGTGTATTATTATATGGTTTGAAAATCCTCTCTTAACATCAGGTTACTTTAATTGGCATGTTTTTCAAAAAAAGAAAGTTTTTTAGCCAACTTTCTTTCCAAATGTATATTCGAAATATATTCGAAATATATTCACTTTACTCTATCTTTAGTATCATTCTTGAAAGGTAACTCAGTTTTAAGGACAACAGCTTTACAAAGATATAACGTCTAAAGGTTATGGCTGCATATGATCATTTGGTTGGCATGAAAAAGAAGATGTGGTATAGTTATCAAAGGTACCAGGATTATAATTTAGTACTCCAGACGCGCGTTTCGTCTACATAAGACTCATCAATGACGCTCATGATTGCAAATGTGACATCTCTCCACAAGAGACCAAAATGACACACAAATTAACAACTATAGGTCATCGTGCGGCCAGGAAGTATAGATGCTAGGTACTGACGTTGATTATCATCTCTATTACGTTTTTAAAGAGTTCTTTTACTTGTCTGTTGATTATTAACCTTACTATTTAATCCATCGTTTGGGCGTTGCTTGCTGCTTACGCATACCGCCAATGTTTGTTTTGATGTGGTCATATTTCGTATTATTGTCCTTCATTTTTGCTTAATATGTGCTTTGTCTTTATGCCATTTTGTTTTTCTTTGTTGACGTATTTGTTCGTTTTTTTTTTCTATTGATAAAGATTATGACCCAATGGTGACTGCGGTGCCCCTATTTTTACATTTTACTTATTATAACTGTTTGGTTTGTTCAGATATTGTTGTCAGATTGATATAAAAATATATTTTAGCTTTAAGTTTGATTCACTATTTCCTACATAAGATAATGCCTGTATCAAGTTAGACATATGTCAGTTTGTTTTTGATTCCTTAGATGTGTTTGAGCTTTTGATTTTGCCATATGAAAATGGATTTAAATTTTTCGTAACATTCATTTCATTTTTTTTCAATGTTTGTACTTATTTGTCGAGTACCAAGAGTCTGAATATAAACCTGCAAGACGATTTAAAAAATATATAAATTGATATGAAAATATAATATTTTTTTTTTAATATTTTTCATGTATTTCTTTACAAAGCACATACATGTCGGCATTCACATCAAAAGCTAACAGCCCATTCTGTAAAATATTGGACAGGTCTGAGGCCTCAGACCTGTTCAATTTTTTACAGAATGGACATTTAGAGGCTTATATCTTATTTAAAACATTGTTTAACACGTCGAAAAAAGGTAAAACAAAAGAAAACGCAAGAATGATTTATTTTCATCAAAATGAAAATTGTTTTGTGAATCAACTTTTTTTACATTAAAATATATCCTACATGCTGGCCCCTTTAAACAGTAGCTCAACTTTTAAAAATATACAAAAAGAAAGTACCTCTGAATGTAAACAACTTGTATTGCTCTATGAAAAATAAGACACAGGGTATGCGTATATTTACTTTTTGCGTGCGAAAGGACTACTCATATTTTCCGCTGATAGTTTCCTGGAATACCTTAACATGCGTTTTGAGTTTCAAAATGGATAAAGTGATGAAAATATATTCTTAATGCAAAAACGAAGAACGAGATGTCATTATTAGTGATTGTGTTGCTTTAAACTTCAAAAACTTTAAAAATCAAAGTGTATTCAGAATCTATTCAGTCCGAATCGGACACACGATTGGTTTGTTTGACAGATAAAATGCGGTAATGTCTTCCTTTATTCTGTTTTCCATATTCATCTTCGTTCATACGAAAAGTGTTGCATTATATTCATATTTAGGCTAATATATATCAGACTTAAAAAGCAACAACATGTAAATCAACGCTGAAACCTGAAAATAATAATAACTATTAGTCTCCTAGTTCATGAAGGAAGTTGTAGATTCGCACAGGATACAGGATAAGGTTTATGATGTTCATGAACCTTGTATTGCGGAATGATCTAGCAAATTTTAGAAACTATAACTTTATTGCTTTTTTTCATTTCAATTGTAGTTGAAAATGATGATAGGAGACTATGAGCAACACCAGAGGTCAATTTTGATAAGCTAAAGACAGACGAGAATAAATCTTTTGAAAAAAGAAATGGATAAAAGCAACAAAAAACAAGACTTATAATGAGCATAATCATCTTATTGAATTTGTGCTAAAAGAGACAACAAATTACACGAGAAAAAGGGATGTGATATAAGTATTGGTAGTATTAAAAATCAATTTGATTATTTTTCCTCAAGAAACCGTTTTGATGAGTGACAAAATTATTGTATTGGAAAGTGACTTTAATAAAATAGTATTTTTCTAATTGTCATATGTTTTTGGTTGTATTTGTGTTTATGTTCCGGACCATATGAGTATTTGGACAATACGCGTATGGTCATGACCATATTGGTATATACTCATATGGTCCGACCATACGCGTAAGGTCCGACCGTACGCGTTTGGTCAGGGTAATTTGAATGAATTGTCATTGATATGGTTATATTTATAAATTTACTGTTTACACATTTTTGAATTTTTTGAATTACTTAGGCTTTTCTACCTCGGGTATAGATCACCTTAGCTGTATTTGGCAAAACTTTTAGGAATTTTGGTTCTCAATGCTCTTCAACTTCGTACTTTATTTGGCCTTTTTAACTTTTTTGAATTCGAGCGTCACTGATGAGTCTTTTGTAGACGAAACGCGCGTCTGGCGATTATACTAAATTCAGTCCTGGTATCTATGATGAGTTTATTTACACTCTGTTACAGTTTACTTTTAATACTTCTAAACTCTTCATATGGTATGACCGTTCATTAAAAAGACGCTGTCATATAGGTAATTTTATTATTATTTTAAAGTAAAAAGATAATCTAAATACAAGTAAGAAGTTCCACATAGTCAATTTTACTTATTTGTCAAAACTATGATAAACACATTTTATACCGATGGTCATTACTGATTTGTTATTACGAGTGAATGGCAATATGTCGACTTAAAAAAATAGATTTCTAAAATTTATTAATGAACTGTTACATAAGAAGTCACTGTAAAGTAACATAGTTGATTTAAGTTTCCAAATATACAATATGTGAATATGGTGTATTGCAGTCATGTTACGATATTTGAGATCTAGAGCTTCTTAAAAACACCGTAGGCATATCGGAATTGCCCAAGATCTCAATATCACTGTACACAGCTACAAAAAGGCCAGCTTTTCACTCGCAAACAAAAAGTGTAAATGAAAAGGATCGTGCACAACCAAAACTTGCAAATGCAAATAAAAGCGATACTGTGTGGAAGTAAATGTCACCCCTAGCCTAGCTACATGCAAGAATATAATTCGCGATGAAAACTAACTATGACATCAACATTTAATTTTTACGTAGTATTTGAATTATAAAATGTCATGTAACCATCATTGGTCTTTTAGATAAAGTTTTTGTATTGTTGAAACTTTTATAATGAAATTAAAAAAAAGTAATACTTATTTGGTCTTAATGCTCATATGGTCCGGCCCGTTAATAACAAAACGAGTATTATACTCATATGGTCCAAACATACGCGTACGGTCGGACCATATGAGTATACGCATATAGTCATGACCATACGCGTATGGTCTAAATAATCGTATGATCCGGAACATTTACATGATGAAAACAATTGGGATGATTAATAAAAACAAATTATTTCAGTGATTGAACTATCATTTACCTATAAAAATCACTTATGCTACCTTTAGCTGTCCAATATATTTAAGAAAGAGGAGGGATAGTCTTAAAAATATTTGACAGCTTAAGGTAATATAATGGTTTCTTACAGGTAAATGATAGTCCATACCCTGAAATAAAGACGGGTAACACAATAGAACGACGTCACAACAAAATTCAAACAGACTTATTAAGAAGGAAATAACAATACTGTTGTCAGGTATGTCATTAAAGATGGCATATGTTAGCTTAAATATTGATTCACTTATAGGGTCTTTGCATCGAATTAAACACAGTTATTCTAAATAAACTCATCATAGATACCAGGATTAAATTTTATATTTACGCCTAAACCAGCTGTTTGAATGATACAGGTTATGTTCTTCTAATATATTTTATGATGATATGACACTAAACCTTTCACAAGAGGAATTGTGTTTATTATTCGTATGATAAGGACATAATCTTTCCCTCAATTTAATTGAGGTCTGGAACGTGCATATCAGTAACTGCTAGTAGTAAATTTTTAACTTATGTATCATTGTCATTTTGTTTAGTTTCTTTATTTTTGCTTATTCTGACATCGGACTCGGACTTCTTTTAATCTGAGTTTTACTTTGCGTATAGATGTGTTGTTTGTTTATTTTACATTGGCAAGACGTATAGGGGAGGGTTGAGATCTCCAAAAACATGTTTAACCCCGCCTCATTTTTGTAACTGTCCAAAGTTAGAAGCCCCTGACCTCTGCTAGTCTTGTATGATTTCCAATTTTAGTTCATTAAATATTTCTGAGTTAAGTATGGCGTCTATTATCACTGAAGTATTACACATTTTTGTTTAGGAGCCAGATGAATCCCACATACGGGTGTGTGTTTTTTTTTTCTCGCTGTATTACGATTGATGGAATTCGGCTGGTGTTTTTTTTTTTTTTTTTTCTTTCTTTGGTCGGGTTGTTGTCGTTTTGACACATTCCTCGTTTCCATTCTCAATTTTACCTTAAAACAGATATTTATACATTTTAAGAAAGAGAAAATAATATAAGTACTTAAATGACAATCATAAGATAAAAAAGTACAATCAAGATAAGATAATAAAATACAGAGACAATTAATAGGCGAATGATATGCATGTAATTTTACAAAGATTTTCATAATTTAAAGCCTCAAAACATTTGAATAATCGAACATTAATATGTATGTACTTTACAATTCTAATACATAAACATAACTACTTTTGAATTGTAACTTTATATATTCCTTTGTGACTTTTAACCTACATTTTTACTGGAAGTTTAATCATCTAAACACAAAAGTGTGACATGTTGCATATAATTGAAGAGACAATTAAGTATGTTAGATATAAAGTATAAGTTGAAGATGACAGCAAAGCAATATTTGCATAAAGGTTATTGTGTTAACCTGGATTCCAAATTATGAATCTTCCACACGAAGTCAATCACGTTTCTACATGGCGTGGTCAGTTAATTTTCGATCTTTGAATTTGACTGTTTCTCTGGTATCTTTTGCCCTTGTTTTATCGGAATAAGTTTTGTTTGAAAATAGTAATATATAGTTATGATATTTAAAGTTACAACATACACATCTTTGAATCGCTAATCTGTCTTTTTTTCTTCATTAGAATATACTGTATTCGATCTTGAGATATTGAGTCAAATCTGTGCAATACTATGAATAGTCAAATGTAACGAAGTATACTTTGGAGAATATTTTGACGAATGAGAAATTTGCAAGAACAAAAGATTTCAGGGTAAAATCAACATGTACAGCTTGGACGAATACACAGAGAAGTAGAGTCTACATTTCAGCACATAGTCTCCAAATTTTGTCGCGTTTACGTGTAGCTTTTGAAATAGGAAAAGGGGTAACTGATATGAAGCCCAACGATAACAAAATTAGCAATAACTGTTTAACCAAAGTGATAACAGACCAATACGAGTTTAAAAATGACAATAAAAAAATAAACTCATATGACAATACCGTACATAGCATAAAGTCGTGTGATTTTTTTTTTCCAATAGAAGCAAACACAGTATTACATACAAACTCTTGTATATTAAGTATAGACTAGTAAACAAGATTTCCGATGCTTGCCAAGAAGACAACTTTTCATCAAAGACCAATTGTATTTTGTTTTTTTTTTTATTGATGTCAACGTTTGTTTACTTTTGACTTATGAGTTTAAATTTCCCTGTCGCCTTTCTTTTATTTATCCTTGAGGAAATTCTTCTCAAACTTTAATACTATAACCAACATGTGAAGTATGAAAGGTTTATTTAACCGGAGTAAGATGTGTAGTGATCTTCAGAATATTTAGTAAAATTGAGAAAGGAAATGGTGAATATGTCAAAGCGACAACCACCCGACCATAGAGCAAACAACAGCCGAAGGCAACCAATGGGTCTTCAATGTAGCGAGAATTCCCGCACCCGTAGGTGTCCTTCAGCTGGCCCCTAAAATATGCATAATAGTACAGTGATAATGGACGTCATACTAAACTCCGAATTATACACAAGAAACTAAAATTTAAAATCATACAAGACTAACAAAGGCCAGAGGCTCCTGACTTGGGACAGGCGCAAAATTGCGGCGGGGTTAAACATGTTTATGAGATCTCAACCCTCCCCCTATACCTCTAGCCAATGTAGAAAAGTAAAAGAATAACAATAGGTATTAGGTATAGTTAAGTGTTGATTTTATAATTAACACTACATTTTTCAAATTAAAAGGGTGTCGATCCTCATTCAATTATCTTCTCAAATGCACATAAAACAATAAAACTACAGCGCTTTCATTTTGTAGCTTTATATCATAACACGACGTTAACAAATTAGTCAATGAAAACATGACGACGTTAAACATGCTAATGTTCAATGATTTTGAATAGTAACCACGTGAAAAGCACTACATAATAGAAATATTGATGAATGTTTTGTCACGTGAATGACCTTCAGACATACATTTGCACTTCCCCATTCGTACACAATGCAGTAGAAGAAGTGTAAAGTGTAGAGTGTTT
Source organism: Mytilus galloprovincialis (assembly GCF_965363235.1). Classification (NCBI taxonomy): domain Eukaryota; kingdom Metazoa; phylum Mollusca; class Bivalvia; order Mytilida; family Mytilidae; genus Mytilus; species Mytilus galloprovincialis. The sequence goes on along the minus strand of NC_134841.1, from coordinate 95,516,919 downwards.
AATAACGGGGTGAGTCTTTAAATATGTTTTTCACTTTCTTTTCATCTCAATAGTTTTTTTCTTACTATCTATATACATTTTTCATTTGCTTGTCATTATTGTTATCTCAATAAAGGCAACAGTAGTATACCGCTGTTCAAAACTCATAAATCCATGGACAAAAAACAAAATCGGGGTAACAAACTAAAACCGAGGGAAACGCATTAAATATAAGAGGAGAACAACGACACAACACCGAAACGCAACACACACAGAAACGGACCAAGCAACAGACAAAACACCACGAGAATAACAAATATAACATCAAAACCAAATACATGAATTTGGGATAGACAAGTACCGTGCCACGTCTTATCTCAAAAATAAGAGAAAACACAAACGACTCAACGTTAAAATGCAACACACACAGAAACGAACAATATTATAACAATGGCCATCTTCCTGACTTGGTACAGGACACTTTTAAAGGGGAATAAAAGTGGTGGGTTGACCCTGGTTTTATAGCATGCCAAACCTCGCACTTTAATGGCAAAGTTAAATATAACATTGAAATGACAACATAATATTACAGGACTACAATACAAATAAAAAGGAGACCATATTAGACAAAGAAAAGCATGATTAATAGATAACAAAAAGCATCAGGTTTAAAATTCAATACGCCAAAAACGCGTCTTGTCCACACAAGACTCACTAGTGACGCCCAGATATAAAAGATCGAAAGTGAAAAAAGTACAAAGTTGTACAGCACTGAAGATCAAAAGTTGAAAAGGTTTTGCCAAATACGGCATTGTTTGTATGCCCGGGATAAGAACATTCTTATTATATAGAACAATTCATGCTATTGCAAACAGTAAATTTTAACAAATGAATATGAAAGAGATATACATAATGAAACTGAAGTATTAACTAATTACAGAAAACTAAACCCGAATACATAACGCCCAGATATAAAAGATCGAAAGTGAAAAAAGTACAAAGTTGTACAGCACTGAAGATCAAAAGTTGAAAAGGTTTTGCCAAATACGGCATTGTTTTTATGCCCGGGATAAGAACACTTTTATATAGAACGATTCATGCTATTGCAAACAGTAAATTTTAACACATGAATGTGAAAGATATATTCATAATGAAACTGAAGTATTAACTTATTACAGAAAACTAAACCCGAATACATGATGCCAAGTTCAATACAGCATAGACACACCCGAATCAGTCCAGGCGTCAACGCAATTAAAAAAAAAAATATGACGTCACATACGATGGCGAAAAGGCAAACGTTATGCCACATTTGAATTTATGAAATTTAGAAACAGCATGACGTCACACATGAAAAACTATAATTCAAAAGTGAGATAGAATTAGGATTGCTTTAAGATTATATTAGAACTAAATACTGATAATTTATTAAAACAAAATGCATATTGCAATACTTATTAATAGCAATTAACTGTAATATATATATGTCCAGTTTGTTATGAATCCAACTTCAAACGTAATTAATCGTACAAAATTAAATATAATAAATAAAGGCGGTGATTAATTTTTCCATCCGTAACACCTAAATATAATAAAAAGACATCAACACATTTGACAAAATGAGAATTACAAAAATAACATTAAACATGTAAACTAAATACATGAATTTGGGATAAACAAGTACAGAAACACGTCTTATAGTAATACGAATTCACTAACATTTAACATTGTGGGTTTCGGAGTTACTGAGGTTGTTCTTATTGGTGTGTTTCTTGTTTTTTTTTCTATGGAGGAATCTGTAGTTTCTTTGTCTTCATAATATGGTTTTTTTTCATTTAAAGGGAATGTCAATGTAATTCTGAAATGATATACATTTGTAATTTATTGTCATTGAAAAATAAACAATACAAGTGCATGAACATTTGAACTGTGAATATAAAATATTTAAACTTTATAATTTATAATTTTTTTAATCGATTTTGGAAATTGATTGTATTAAAATTAAATTGTATTTAACACCGTTTGATGGATGGAAATTGAAAATTTGAAAAACTTGATTTAATTTTTGTTTGGTTCTAAATTTTAGCACAAGTGAAAACTGCTAAGAAATGGAAAATTGATAATTGGGAAGTTGAAATCGTCCCGTTTATCATAGATTTTCGTGTGAAGTCGTCCATCTACGTCAATATTGAGGAAAAGATCAAGGTATGAAGCAGTCCTTCTAGTATCAGTAGTATCCTTAATTTAGAAATTGTTGATTAATACTTTTTTTATGAGTTCGAATATAGTGTAGGAAAAGCATTCGCTTTTAAATCAAATTTGATGGTAAGTATTCAAACATGATTATATATAATGTACCATTATTTTAGGATGCATTAATATAATATAATACAGTGAGTTTGGAAAGGAACTTTTTTGGATACAAAATCAAGTATGACCCGAGTTAAATTGACGAGAATTTAACGTTCTAAATTACCAATCAAATGTATGGATCTGAAAAAAGTTTCATACGGAATAGCTTATCGCCGCCTGTTTTAACAAATCAAGATAATAAATATAATTTCTTTGAAGGTATTTATTTATAGCAGATCCTAACATGTATGGAAAAGGGTTTTCATGTAAGCTGTAGAAAAAGGCTGATTTTTTTCAGTTTAAAAATGTCATATAATTTTGAATTAGTCAATGTTGCACTTTAAAACAGACATAATTGTTCTCGCTGGTGCAATAACGTTGTGTTTGATTTTTCTATTAGAAGAACCTTTTTAAGATTTCTTAGATTGATTTTGTGCCCTTATATGTATGCACACCATTCATGCATATCGATGTGCTTTTATTCGTCTTCATTATGTCTTTGTACTTTATCTGAATATGACGGATGCCACATGTGGAGCAGGATCTGCTCGTCCTTCCGAAGCAACTGAGATCACCCACGGTTTTTAGTGGGATTCATGTTGCTTACTCTTTAGTTTTCTATGTTGTGTCTTTTGTATAATTGTTTGTCTGTTTGTCTTTTTTTTAGCCATGGCGTTGTCGTATTTTTTTTCGATTTATGAGTTTGGCTTTTTGGATTTTTGAATCCTCAATGCTCTTCAACTTTATACTAGTTTGGCTTTTTAACTATTTTGATGTGAGCGTCACTGATTAGTCTTATGTAGACGAAACGCGCGTCTGGCTTATTATCCTGGTACTTTTGATAATCATTTGACTGCTGTACCCCTATTTATGATATTATGTTAGCTTTTTTTACCCACATATTGTTGTCAATATAATATAATTAAATGCGACTGCCATAAAAGTGAGAGGTGAAGATAGTAATAAAATCAAGTGTAATTAACCATTTTCTCCATAAGGAAATTCATGTTCTAAGTCAGGAATGTGACACCTGTGTTCCATTCGTTTGATGTGTTTGAGCTTTTGATTTTAATTTACCATTCGAGTTTTTACCATTAATATACTTTTCGATTTGAACTTTTTCATTGGAGTTTGGTATTTTTTTCATTCCATTTGTTTTAAGTTATAGAGATCATTCTTCGATAATGATGTTACGCCATTGAATATCGGCATTGAATATCTCTAATCCAATGACAACATATATTTAATTGTCCTGTCTTCTTGACTTCAATATTTTGTGCGATTGTATCCCGTCAGTGTGAAAGTAAATGAAAGTGGCGTATGTATTGAAGCTTATATTTTTCTTAGTCCAGTACATATGTGTTGCATAAGGAACATGGCCACTTAAAATAAACCTAGCAAGTATGACTTTCGACCTTGTATTCGAAAATCAGGCATAACACAACTTAACGTAAACAGTCATTCCATTCAATTCATTTCATTTTCGTTGAAACTTAAAATAAATAGGGAAATTTGGTATGATTGCCGACAAGTTCACATAAACTGCATGTAAGCAATTATAGGTAACTGTACGATCTTCAAAGATGAGAAAAAAAATATAGAGTATAGTCTTTTTCAAAAGGTTTCGAAGTGAAAACAATATTTAACATGCAATTGAAAACATTGACGACCTAAAAAGTAAAATTCAAAAAGGAAAGTCCATAATCATACGACAAAATCAAAAGCTAAAACACATCAAACGAATGTATAACAACTGTCATATTTCTGATTTGGTACAGACATTTTATAATGTAGAAAATGGAGGATTAAACTGAGTATGACTAAAAATTAAAGAAAAACGAATATGATATATGAACCAACAAAAACAACTGACAATCGCTTGTGATAGTAACAAAAGGATTGTGGCGGGTTAAACATGTTGGTGAGCACTCACCTTTAAAATGGGATAGTAGCGTAACAGTGTAACATAAGAACAAACTATTTCATTGTCAGTCACATATGTCAATTCACATGCGCAACACTATTGTTGTTTCAAATGTATCTTTCGGCCAACGAATTTGAACTATAAAATGGTTAGTGTGTGATACGCCAGAATGTTACCAATGATTGAACTCTTAACCTGAATGCTGCTCAGTATATATAATGCAATAACAAGATTTTGTATTTAAATTTCGTCAAAATAACAACAATAATGAAACATTTGTATACGATTTTCAGGTGAATGAACACTTGACATACATTTGTACGACCTCCATCTGAGATATGGCTGGTGAAGTAGTATGCACTGAGGAGTCTTTAGTAAAAGAGTGAGTCATTTCATACATTTTCATTTTATAACATTTTCCTTTCAATGCACATGTTAAATCTCATGATTGTCAATTAATATTTCAGATTCGTTCGAATATAGTATTTGAACGGTATCCGTGTTGCTTGAATCTGAAATGTTATGTTTAGTTTTGAATTTCTATTGTATGTATACCTTACTAAATATTTAGACCAAGATGAGAACCTAATCATTTGATATAAAACAAATGTGCACTTATTAGCTTACTGAGAGTCAATGTACTAAAATATCAATAAAGCAATGGGTTTCAAAACTATTATTTAATAAGACATAGGTTATCGACTGTCCCTTTGGTATCTTTCGTCCCTCTATTATCACCACATATTTTAACAAAACAAAACTTACTTTATTTGGATATACTAATTCATAGCACACATTACCAGTTATAGAAATGTATTATATATTAAGGTAAGCATTGCCAGTTTCATAGCATTTGCTAGCTACCTAAATAATGCAAAGTTACAAATTTAATAAGTTTAAATACTTCATATCTTGTTAAATGATCTTAACCTTTTGAACAGTTTGCCTGAACTACTTAGAAAGATCGCGACGTTACATTGAAGTTTGGTTTGCTATTCTTCTCCCTTAAACGTTTCTGTGGACTGCAACAGATACACATAAAACATACTCGAATTCTTATTCGATAAGTTTTTATTGTGTACATGAGGTAGCCTATACACAGTAGAGATGTTTAAATTCCATTTGAGACCTTGAACGGACATATGCTTATGATATTTTAGTTAATAAATGTGGTTTTCTTACCTAATATATATTGCATTTGACGGATTCATATCCGTAACTCAAAAATGTTTTAAAAGGCTCTCAAATACATTTGGTGAGACGCCATTATCATAATGTAGAAATTTCTAAACATTTCAATTAATATATCAATCAAAAACATAATTTGATTATGAAGCATAACTCATGTTACAAGATCTAAGTTGTTAATATGATACCACTTGATTCACTTACATTATTCAATTTTTGTTTTTGAATTTTTGGCCCTCATTGCTCTTCAACTTCGTACTTTATTTGGCCTATTCAACTTTTTTTACTGTAGCGTCACTGATGAGTCTTTGTAGATAAACGAAACACGCGTCTGACTCAAATACAAAACTTCAATCCTTGTATATATGATTAGTTTATTAACAACCATTGGTCGATGCCCCTGCTGGTGGAGTTTTTATCCCCTAGGGTAGCACCAGCCCAGTAGTAAGCACTTTTGTGTTGACATGAATTATTGGTATGGTCATCATCATAAATTAACTGTTTACAAAACCTTAAATGCTGTAAATTCTAAGACTTTCTACCTCAGGAATAGATGATCTTTGCTGTTTCTGCAAAAATTGTAGGAACTTTTGGCCTTCAATACTCTTCAACTTTGTACTTTACTTGGCTTTTTCAACTTTTCTTTATTCTAGATTCATTGATGAGTCTTTTGTAGACGAAACGCTCGAATACAAAATTTCAATCCTGTAATCTATGATGAGTTTGTTGATAGACGAAAGAGGCAATTTCAGTTTCTCAATGAAGAACTTTTTATTTGACTATAGCAATATTCCAGCTTATTGAGAATTTATCTCCCAGTTTTCTGGCATTTTTTTATAGGGTTTGATTGATAGAGGGTTGTTGATTATAAAGAGCCTAGCAAAAAAATACAGTTGTTATCGACTAGCAAACAAGTGCGATGTTTAGCTAGCTATACAACCTGGTTTAATCAACCAATTTTTACACATGGAAATGCCTGGACTATTTAGGAATATGACAGTTGTTTTTCATTTTTCTTATGTGTGTTTAGCTGTTGATTTTGCCTTTTGGTACGAAACTTTTCAATTTAAACTTTCCTTGGAGTTCGGTATTGTTGTTATTTTACTTTTTTCATCCAAAAGAGTTGAAAGCACTCTGGAGTAATTTTGTTAATGCCGTCGTGCGTTGGTGGTGTTAGTTTTAGACGTATAACCGGATTAATATTCACACAAAACGTTCGACGCGTAAACACTGTCCAGCAAGATCTGTTTACTCTTTACACAATCCTAAAGTCAGCCCTTGTATTTCTTAGATTTAGTTTTTATGTTGTGTTTTGCAAACTGTTTGTCTTTTGATTTTTTTGATTTTTTCAAAAATTTTTGATTTTGCTTCGGTACTGCATATATTGTTTGTTTTAAGTTTATCAACTTTTGTATCCTTAGCTTCACTTTTACGACATTGCTTTTAGCACTTCAAATGTAAATTTTCCATTAATATGAAGCAAATTTAACAGCAGTGTCTGCATATGTAGTATATTAAATATCAGCACCACAATGTTAAATCTTCGAATTTGCAAAACATTCTTATGTTCAACCTTCGCTAGGATTCGAGCTCTTGCAATTGGATATCGAACAAAACCGCCTGCACTGTGAACAGCGCTCAAGACTACTCGTTAGATATACAGTTGATACGATATTTCTAGGCTCTCCTTTCTTATCATGATTTTTCTGATAAAGGGTTGCTTTTTACAAAGTAGATATTTAACTAACGGTTGTGATTGTTTTTTGTAGTCTCGTAGAAGATTGAACTATATACATGTATTATTTAGTAATTTTCCATCTCTCAAGTTAAGACTTATCCACTGCGATACATTCTGCCTTTTTCAGACACATCGCTTGCAGTCAATGAGAATCTGTTCATAGGTATAAAAAAAAACCTTTTCATCTGTTTAGTCTATATTTAGGCTGTTCAGTGATTTTTGTTTACCTATACACATCAACACATCAACACCAAACTGAATTTCTGAAAAGCTACTGAACAGTACTGAATTGACTATTTGCAAATTGTTTAAGCGGTACAGAATTTACCGCAATGAATAAGTGTGCAAATAGACTAAAGTGTGCTTTGCTCATTGCTATAGGCCGTATGATGACCCATAGATGTTAATTTCTGTGTTATTTGGTCTCTTGTGGAGAGTTTTCTCATTAGCAATCATATCATATCTTCATTTTTGTATTCAAAAGATTGAACATGACTGAATATTTTGTTTTGTTTCAGATGATTTAAAGATCAGATGGCCATTCAAGACATTTTTAACCAATGTATTGTTTTGCAACATTATCAATAGATATAGGAAGATACGGTGTTATTGACAATGATACAACTCTCCATCCAAATAACAATTTATAAAAGTAAACCAAGTATGTACTTTTTCGCTTGACTTGTTTCACATGTTCCCTTTAAGAGCCTCATTTATTTTAAGATTTTTTATGGTAAACATAGCTAGAAGTTCATCATGCATATGTCTTGTTTCGACAAGATATGAAAGCGCCACATATTAAAAAGTAAAATAACAAAAACTCCAAGGAAAATTTCAAACGGAAACATCTTTATCAAATGACAAAATCAAATGCTCAAACAGATCAAATAAATAGAAATCAACTGTCACATTCCTGACTTGGCACACTCATTTCAATGAATGGGAGACACAATTTTTGTACGTATAAAAAATAAGATCAGTATCATTGTCAATGAGAATTATCCAGCAGAAACCACAAAATGTATTAACTAATTTGATTAAGATTTCCGTATTACCTTCAGCAATGAGCAAAACCCTTACTGTACAGTAAGCTATAAAAGGCAAGATCTAGAATAACAAATGTGAAACAATTGAAATAAGAAAACTTTCGGCAAGATTTATGAGTAATGCAATAAAGGGGAAATATATTATTTAAAGCAATAAATGACAATGACTAAATTACTGCCTCTTGGCCTTAAGTATGCACATATATAATATTTGCTGGCGACAAACGTTCCCGAATATATTGGACAACGGCGGAACAGAACAACATGATAATTCAGAGGCCATAACATCTACTAATAAATATATGATTCTATGACTAGTCTCTCAGAATTATTTAAAAACACATACGTTCATAGGGTTAGATGGTTTTTGTAGTCTCGTTTTTTGAAGAATACCATTTTCTTATGTATGAATTTGCAAATATAGAATGTTCGACTTCTTGTGTTTCCATTCTTAGATTAATGTATACTCGTTGTTATTTGTCGTCACATTTGTTTCATTTCACAACTTATATTTTTTTCTAATATTGTTTTTGATAACCTCTTTTATTAATTTAGATTTCTTGTAAGTAAAACACATGATTTCAATGCAAAAAAATATTTAGTTTGAAACTACTTAGTATGTACAAATGATATAATTGTCTTTTATAACGGTCCATACTTTAGTAGGCTGAAAAAGAATAAGAAAAAAAAATATTATTACTATTATTTTGAGGCAATATACAAAAAAACAAGCAAAAATTCTTTTAAAACAATCAATGTATATGTTTAAGGTTATGTGTTGTTGATCAATACAAGTCGAGGGAAGTAAATTATTCCATGAGCCAATAGGAACGAATTTAATCTCAATAATTAAGTTTTCCCCGATCATGAGCTGAATTAAATCGAATATTAAAAGAGACTGTAAAGTTCGTTATTTGTTATGTAATTTTATTATGTGACAAAGGATAAAGCGTCTTCTTGTAGGGTAAAAATGAAAAGGGTTTGGGAAATACCACTTCAGACAATATAAAAATAAACTTTTTTTTATATATATAAAGGTTGAGGTGGAATATGAACGAAAGAAATATTTCAAGTTAAAGGCATGAGGCATATACTTGTTATGAACCAATTGAAATACAGGATACTTATAAAAGGTGTACTTCTATTAGAACTTAAAATGTCGACAGCTGATCCCAAACAGCAGGTTTTTTTTATAAAATGTTATTTGTTAACAATATAGGAGTCTTGTTTTAAAAACTATTCTAAAATTTTACCCATCTATTACAGATCAATTACAAATTAATGCCATATTCAACAAGATATTTTTGTTCGGAATATTTCATGAACTTTCTGTTTTTGAATTTTCTAAGGCAATTTGCTTATTGTGTGATATTTCTGTTTTTATGTTATATTATCACACAAACAGATCATATACTATCGGTAACAGACACGTAAATTATATTGGTTTGCCTTGTCGACTTTCTCGGACGAATCAAATAAAAATCTTACATTTTTTGCCGTAACCTCCATATCCGTATCCTCCTCCGTTTCCACCACCATATCCACCGTATCCATATCCTCCGTATCCTCCTCCGTTTCCTCCACCATAGCTTACATATCCTCCATTTCCACCACCGTAACCACCATATCCACCTCCTCCACCGAGGTTACCTAAACTGACGAGTTGTACACCGTATCCGCTTCCTCCACCATATCCACCGTAACCTCCATCATATCCGCCACCGTATCCTTTTCCACCGCCGTATCCTCCGCCATAGCTTACATATCCTCCACCGTTTCCACCACCGTAGTTACCATATCCCCCGTATCCTCCACCGTTTCCACTACCGTATCCACCATATCCTCCACTGACGACTACACCATATCCGCTTCCTCCACCGTATCCTTTTCCACCTCCATAACCACCATAACCTCCATATCCACCTCCACTCCCACTTCCGCTTCCTACAAGGATGACACCACCACCATTTCCACCTCCGTAGCCACCATAACCTCCATTTCCTCCACCGTATCCTTTTCCACCTCCATAACCACCATAACCTCCACTTCCTCTTCCGCCTCCTACAAGGATGAGACCACCACCATATCCACCTCCACCGCCACCTCCACTGCCGTATCCACCATATCCACCTCCACCGCCACCTCCACTGCCGTATCCACCATATCCTCCATCACCGTATCCACCATAGCCTCCACCTCTTACAATGATGGCACCACCACCACCACCACCCTTTCCATTTCCATAGGCACAGCCGAAAATGGCAATGAGAACGCAAATGGATAACTTCATCTGCAAAAATAGAAAACTAACTGCGTATGGAAGATTGAAAAGTGTTAAAAGCAACAAAATGTTTTCATTTTATTTTTTTTTCTATTTTTTAAACTCGCAATTTTTTTTAAGGACATGATACATCGACGGCGGTGTCAATCAATTTGGCTTTTCATATTCTCTTCTTATTTTCTACTGACCTTGAACCAGTGTGCATAGAGTATTTTGTAGAAACTGCTCATAAACCGGTTTGCACATGCACAGTATATTGTAGATACTGCTTCTGAACATGATTGCACTAACATTTTGTGGAAACTACTTTTAAACTGGCATGCACACAGCATTTTGTAGAAACTACTTCTAAACCGATGTGCACCCGAAATATTTTGTAGATACTGTCACAAAATCTTACTAATGTATTCCTCCAAATGAGTTTTTTTGTGTTTACAATAACATAAAAAGTGACTTGGTCATATTTGCATAATATAATACACATTGTTATGTAACTCTCAAATCTCAATCCAGAGTTCAACTAGATTCTTACAAAAAGTTTGGAAGGAAGTCTTAATCTTATATCACGCTTCCCACTTTATTTATTTTTTCAAATAGAGAGTGACGTGACAAAACGTTTGCTTGCATTGTAAATTAAGGGGGAAATAAATTCGATATTATTGACATATACTTAATATCTGAATGGAGGATTAAAGAATTGCACCTACTGCATCGGGAAAGATACACTTTGATAAAATTGATGTTTTTCTCCATTACCGAATCAAAGGTAAATTTTGCCTGAGGCAATTTAAAAGTTCGTTTTCTTAACAATATCTTAACTATTAACAAGGGATTTAAAACCTAACAAAGCATGTCAACACAGAAGTACAGACTACTGAGCTGATGAAGCCTTTGGGAACTAACAGCCCTAAGCAGATCACGTGCTTGAAAATATAAATAACACTGAACGACTTTTGTGCGTCGAAGCAATATGATGGATTTAGGATAAAAATAAAAAGAAGCTCCGACCTTGACACTTGAAAGCCAGAGAATACGTTTTTATGTTAGGATACGATATGACATATTTATAGAATACTTTCACTTTATATGGAAAAAAAGGATTGATATGTAACACATCATGCTTATCCTGAATTGTTTAAAAAGAAAATATTTTTTTATCCAATTAAGAATAGAATAAATGGGGAAAAAACTTCAACCATGATGCAAATATTGCATCGTAACCAAAAAATAGTAAACAAAATGAGAAGGACATTATAAGGCAAAAATATGAACTATAATAGGATGTCTTTTTAACCTTTTGCAAAAATTTATCAAATCATACAACAGTAATGACATTTGAAAGAAACACCTTACAATTGAGAAAAAAAAACGACGATTTGAAAATTATAGAACAACGTATGGTCTGCAACAATAAACAAATTTCATACACTATAGTCCAATATAAAAGGTAACTTGAATAACCGAATGTGAAACAATACAAAAGAGGAAAAAGAAAACTGTCTATATAAAAAAGAAGATGTGGTATGATTGCCAATGAGACAACTGTCCACAAGAGACCAAAATGACACAGACATTAACAGCTATAGGTCAACGTATGACCTTCAACAATGAGCAAAGCCCATACCGCATAGTCAGCTATAAAAGGCCCCGATATGACAATGTAAAACAATTCAAAAGAGAAAACTAACGGCCTTATTTATATAAAAAAAATTAACAAAAAACTAATATGTAACACATAAACAAACGACAACCACTGAATTACAGGTGTCTGCTTATTTCTATCTACGAAAAAAACATGATAACAAATATTGCGGACAACAACCAAAGATCAGTTCATGATTTAAAACCTGATAATGTGTCATTTTTTGAAATAAAAGTATGTATTTAACCAAATTTTACACTGATCAATATTTTGAACTGCATTGCAAAAACACTAATTTCAATCCCTTAAACCGTTATGGAATAATTCTCTCGACTTTGAGTTCTTACCAAAAAAAAAGTATGATACTTTTACCCTACGATTAACATAAATAAAATGAAACGAAACAAAATGTTAACCAGAATACTGAGATGACTTACCTTGTCTTTGGAGGAATGGTCTGACTGGTGAAAAATATAAAAACTTTGACCATTTTATACTTATTCGTAAACATAAATTAAACTATTAAGGTGATGAATAGTAAAGATAGGATATAAAAAATGACGGATTGTGACTTTGTTATTCTAAAATAGATGTTTAAATTGTATAGCTTTAAAAGTGTGAATGATCGAAGAGAAAACAAAGGTGAAATTAGTTTAGTTTGCATAATTATAAAAAAAAAATACGGTTGATATCAATGCTAAATTACTTATTTGAAATTGAGGTTATGTTAACGGTTACGAATGAGAAATAATATCTACCAAAGTTCAAGAAACTAGGTGTAAAAACTCCATGATAAATGTAAAACTTGGTTAATTCCATTAAAACACTAACAATATCAGTCGTGAGACTATAATAGCTAATGAAACAAACGAAATACCACTGTCATATTCCTTACTCAGTACAAACAATGGTACACATAAAAGACAATAGACGGTCTACAAATGATTAATATAACCCAAATCACTCAGAAAACTATAACAGACACAGGAATGACATAACGTGAAAAAAACTCTTTTTTTTTACAAAATTCATATAAAACGACAATTTGAAAAACAGAAGTTCGAACTAATGATGCCAACCTCTCATTTAAAGGTAAAGACAATGTTTGCCCAAAATTGTTTTTAAAAATCATACAGTTTCTTCGTTTATTTGTTAAGCAAAGTTCGGCCCTACGAGAAATCGTTAAAATGTATACATTATCAACTGATTTACCATAGACAGTATGTGTAAAGTGATATTCAAAAAGCGGTCACAATCTTGAAACTAACCGAAAGGTTCCAAATTTACTGTGTGGTTTTTTTTTTTGCATTTTTTGAGATTTCAAAAAAACCCTTTCTTTCCCCAAAATTTGAAAAAACAATATTTTAACCCATTAGTTACAACATGAAATACAACTTGATAAGCATATTGAATAGTTTTAAACAAATTTGAAATTTTATTTAGTACTTAGAAAATTACGTGTCAATTTTTCTTCAACTTTCCGCAAAACTAATTGGCACCCTATAATCGTTCACACGGAATTTAGATACTTTCTGACAAGTTTTGATTTTCATTAACACATGGGCATACATTGCAAATGAAAGCTTTTTAAAATTGTGTATCTCATTTTGTTTTATATTTAATACTTTTTGATAAATTTTATTTCAAAGTCGTGTATCATTTCTTTTGTTGACTAGTATACAATTAACAAAACGCAACACGGAAAATAAAGACGAGGCAACAGTGACCCAACAAAGAATACTGAATAAGTTAAATCAAGGGATAAGACATCATGCGTCCGCATTTAAAGTCAAATGTTTTTATACTTTTATAGTTCTATGAAAGGAATTTATAAATATATTTTTTTATTAACAGCTTCACCAATACAGAAAGTCTGATGTCGGATTTTAGTATGTCTTTTGATTGAGTTAAGCCATTTCAATTGATATTTTTAGGGTGTCTTCCTATGTTGTGATTACACAAAAATGTTTAAGGTAAGGGTGAAGGATCGACTAAACCCACTGCATTTGTTTGAACCTGGCCTAAGTGAGGAACCTAATGTTCAGTTGTTGTTTTAATGATGTGGTTCATGAGTGTTTCTCGTTTATTGTATAGACTAGACAGTTGGTTTGTTTTCCTGTTTGAATGGTTTACACTAGTGATTTGTGGTGCCCTTTATATTTTGCTGTACGGTGCACGTGTAAGCCAATGATCTGTATTAAAGCCGTACTTTTACCTAAACTGGTTTACTTTTACAAATTGATACTTGGATGGAGATTAGGCTCATTGGAATTCGTGCGGCATCCTCTTATTACTACAAATTGACATTTTAAGTAACATGAACACCTATAAAGAGCTTTTCGCTGTTCCAGCAACAAAAAGTTGCTGGCTAAGAAACTATGTAATTGTGATACAAAAATACATTAAAACGCGTTGTAACATACTAATGACAATAAGTGACACCTAGCTCAACAGACCAATCAGACTAGCTCTTTATGTGGAAAAAGGAAGAGCTAAACAATTTCCAACATCGATATTTAAATGTCATAAACACTTATGAAAGATGCATTCTTTCCCCGAGGGTTTTAAATCTATTTTAAGTTTGCAATGAAAAACGTTAATGACTGGTGGAAACAATATGTTGGAATTATATGTTAGTTGTTTTCCAGACTGTTTTAGGCTTCCTAAAACCAAAGGTCCGCATCATCGCTTCATTTCTTAATATTCGAATCAAAATACTTCTCAGATGTCTTTTTCTAACTTCATGTCGACAAGAATATGCGTTTTATTATGTTCTACCTCGCTTTGCTCGATCGAAGGCACCGTGTTGAAGACCGTACTTTGACCTATACTGGTTTACTTATACAAATTATGACTTTCCCTACCGGTCCAGTATATCTTTTTTTTTTTATTAAAACAGTTATCTACCCTTAAATGGCTTAGTTGAAAAATTGATTCTAAAACTCAAATTTTGGTATTTGTTTAAATATTTTGAAAAATGCGACGAATCAGCAAGTTTTCTTCATAAAAATAAATAGTATAACCAATAAAATTGCAGATCTGTGTAGAAATTTGCAGATTAAGGCACATAACTAGACTGATTGTGTACTGCGATAGGTCGTCATTTTTCCTTTGTTACAACGTAATCAAATACGAAAATGGAGATAGAAAAAAAACAACCATATTCACATTCCCTGACGTTCAAGGGCATTACTAACCTCTTTCATGGGTGCTTGGGGGATAGGGCATGGTTTTTTTTTTCGCTTTATCTGTATACTATGAACATACATATGTAGGACTCGGAACCGCGATGGTACTCCGAACCGCAATGGTCACGCTGAAGTGCGATGGTCTACACTGAAGTGCGATGGTTAACACGCTGAAGTCCGATGGTAACATTGTGACGTTAACTTGTTGGTATTTACGCTGAAGTGCGATGGTGGATACGCTGTAGTGCGATGGCCAACTTAAGACTTTGAGTAAAAGCAAAATGCACATGGGCTGTTGTAATAAAATAACACCATTAATATTTGGCTGCTAGCCTCTTATTTTGAAGATGTTATAACTTCTGTTCAGATCAAACAAAAGACTTTAATTTTTGTTTTAATCTAATTTTCCAAGTCTCCAATTATTCTTTTAGCACGCAAGAGTATGGAATAAGGTGTTCAAAGGCGAAATAAAAAAAAAGATTCAGCGTGTAGGTCTTTATAATAGTACTAAGAAGTGTCCATCTCATTTACTTAAATATTATGATAAAACTTAGTAATTGCTCACATTCTTCTTCAATTTATATATACATGTTGTACCTTGAATGTCGGAACAGTATCCACGAAGTAAAAATACCGACAAGTAAATTCATGCTTTACTAATAGCGAAGCTTGTCAATTATTTCACGAAAAACAAAGATGAGGATGATAAATTGGGAAGTACACGTAGGGTTTAGTCAGGTTAATTTCTGTCTGACATGTTTTAGACTGAAACCATAAAAAAACCAAGAACGACGGTGTTCTTTCAAAACAAAACAAAAAAATCTCGGGAACAAAACAACATTATATGAACTTGATATAGCAAAATCATTGAAACATTGCTAATACTATCATATTTTTTTTTTATTTTTAAATTGCCCACATAAAATCATGTGACGCTTACCGTAAGATAAATTAAGATTAATATTTAGATTAGTATACTGTATCTATCGTACAAAAAGTCTGCGGCATAATTCAGAATAATGGTTAGCCCATTTGGTGACCAAGTTCATCTTTCAGCCGCTTTGCTGCCTAAAATGTTTTAACATATTTTTTTAACCTCAACATGTAATGCTTAAAACTGTTCGGGACTTGAATTGTTTGTTTCTTTCTTATTTCTTTACTTTTCTTTGTTAGCATGAAACCTTCATCTACAAAACCCTATTATCCTGCCTGCGAATCCATGTTGTATTTTGAAAACGTCATATTATTCAAACGTCATACACAAAACCATCGCACTTCAGCGAAAGGACCATCGTACTTCGGCGTGCACCATCGCACTTCAGCGTGACCATCGCACTTCAGCGTCCCCATCGCACCTCCGAGTCCTACACATATACTATAGATAAAGTGTACATTGCATCTGTTATTTAATATCATTCCAAGTTTACCATCAACGGCGGTCATATATTACAAGCTTTACTTTTACTTTCTTTTTGGCTACTTATTATATATTATATGTTTATTTGATCCGCCTTATTGTGTACTACTGTGTATTCATTATTTTTCGTTGGATACCACTTTTCGTGGATTTCCGTGGTACAGGTGAACCACGAATTTAAATGTCCAACGAATTACAAATTTTCCATAGGCTTGCTTGCAGACTCTGACAGAACCACGAAATTAAATGTCCACGAACGTGTAAGTTTTGTTCAATCCACAAAAATTGGTTCCAACGAAAATAAATGAACCCACAGTATACATATAATTTTTATGGATATCTATTATTATTGTACTCTCTTTTGGGGCTGCTTGTGTCTGTGTGTTATCAATATCAACTACACCTGCATTAAAATGAAGTAGATATTTAAAAAAAAAATATTATAGATTCATTTATCTACATATTCTTTAAGATCTTAAAAAGTCCTTTTTTTATCTCATTGTTTGTACTGTAATGAAAATAATGATGTTGTCATGTTTATATCATTTTGGGCCCATAATTGGGAAAAAATATCTTCTTCTTCTTCTGTTATATAGAGATTATAACATATGTGTGTCCACAATAGATGGGAAATTAGTAGAAAATTAAAAAAACAATCAACGGATTTGGAAAAAAAGGGGGAGGCTAAAATAAATTGCATTGCCACCAAGTACCTTTGACTTTTAATACCTTTCCTGAAATTCTGCATTCATAAAATCTTTTACAAATAAAGGCAACAGTAGTATACCACTGTTCGAAACTCATAAATCGACAGAAAAAAACAAATCCGGGTTACAAACTAAAACTGAGGTAAACACATTAAATATAAGAGGAGAACAACGACACAACAGAAACACAACATTAAAATGTAACACACACAGAAACAAACTAAAATATAGCAATGGCCAATTTCCTGACTTAGTACAGTGCATTTTTTAAAGACAAAACTGGTGGGTTGAACCTGGTTTTGTGGCATGCCAAACTTCCCGCTTTAATGACAATGTTAAATATAACATTAAAATGCAACATAACATTACAGGATTACAAAATTCACCCTACAACCGTTTTCATACTTTCAACCAACCTCTAAATACCCGCGATTTCGTGGGTGTGATCTAGTGCATATAGAAATAGAAGATCAGTATTATTGCCAATGAGACAATTATCCAACAAAAAACAAATATTGTATCAACTAATTTGATTTAGATCGCCGTATGACCTTCAGCAATGAGCAAACCATTACTCTACAGTAAGCTATAAAAGGCGCGCCTGTAATTCAGTGGTTGTCGTTTGTTTATATGTTTCATATTTGATTTTCGTTCAATTTTTTTACATAAATAAGGCCTTTAGTTTTCTCGTTTGAATTGTTTTACATTGTCTTATCAGGGCCTTTTATAGCTGACTATGCGGTATGGGCTTTGCTCATTGTTGAAGGCCGTACGGTGACCTATATTTGTTAATGTCTGTGTCATTTTGGTCTTTTGTGGATAGTTGTCTCATTGGCAATCATACCACATCTTCTTTTTTATATATAAGGTCTAGAATAACAAATTTCGGCCCGATTTATGAACAAGACGATAAAGGAGAAACAAATTATTTACAACAATAAATGACAATGATTAAATTACTGACTCTTGATCTTAAGTATGCACATATATAATGGTTAAACATTTTTGCTGGCGCTAAACGTTCCCCAATACATTGGATAACGGCGAAACAATGATAATGCAAAGGCCAATAATTCTTATATCATTTGCATATCTATAAATACTTGAATTGGATTGGTCAATTAGAATTTTTCTCTTGGTTTACACTTCGATAAACCATGTTTCCGAAACTACTTTCGTAATCAATTCATGCGCGATACACATTCTTGCAAGGATACTGGGACTTTCAGCAAATTGAGATTATAAAACAATTTGCATAACAGTTGTTTCCATTCGAATGCATATATAACAAAAAAATAAAAAAAATAAATAAATGCCCTTAAGTTTCGAAAATGTATAAAATAAAATTTTAATAAAATTACGCGAAATTTCATGAAGGATTTGGCGAATTTACGTCATGGCAAAACACGACGTCACACGAATGAAAATTTTCAAAGGAAAGATTATTTCGTTACGTGTACGCTTCAAATTCGGATAATGTTTAATCAAAATGAAATTTTTGAGGTAGGTGCTATTTCATTTTAGATTCTGATGCATTTATCGGACATTTATGTTTTTTAGAAAGTCAAGATGGCGGCGTACTCCTTAGTTACGACATGCCATTGCGCTTTTGATGGTAAATATAGTAGCCGTCAAACAAATAATATAAATTAATAATGGCGCATGTTTGACTGAAGAATTATAAGGATTAAACACATTTTTTCTAGAGGTTATTGATGTGTAACCGGGTCTCTTACTCACAAACTTAACATAAAAGTCCTTCTGACTTTTATTCAGGTTGTGAGTTAATCGCCCCGGTTTACACATCAATAACCCCTAGAAAAAATGTATTTAATCCTATATAACATCTAATAAGAAAATATATGTATCTATGACTATTCCATCGGAATTATTTCAAAAGACATGGGTTCTAAGGGTAAAAAGATTTTTGTAGTTTTGTTATTTGAAGAATTCCATTTTCTTATGTATGCATTGCAAACATAGAATGTCAGACTTCTTGTGTATCCGTTTTTAGATTCATGTATGATCGATGTATTTGTCGTCACATTTCTTGTTTCATGTTACAACTTATATTTTTTTTTCTTATATTGTTTCTGATAACCTCTTTTATTAATTTAGATTTCTTGTAAGTAAAACACATGATTTCAATGCAAAAAAAAATATTTATTTGGAACTATATACAAATGGTATCAATGTCTTTTATAACGGTTCTGACTTTAGTAGGCTGGAAAAGAATAATAAAAAGATTATTATTATTATTATTATTATTATTATTATTATTATTATTATTATTATTATTATAAGTAGTAGTAGTAGTAGTAGTAGTAGTAGTAGTAGTAGTAGTATTTTGAGGCAATCTACAAATAAACAGTATAATGACCAAATATTCTTGTGATAATACTAAACAATCAATGTTTATGTATATGGTGGTGAGTTGTTGATCAATACCAGTCGAGGGAAGTGAAATATTCGATGAGCCAAAAGGAACGAAATTTCTTCTCAATAATTAAGTTTTTCCCGATCATGAGCTGAATTAAATCGAATATTAAAAGAGACTGTAAAACGCATTATTTGCAATGTAGTTTTATTTTGTTACAAAGCACCAAGCGTCTTCTTGTAGTGCAAAAAATATCCTGCACCAAGTAAGGAAAATGGCCATTGGTATGTTATAGTTTGTTTCTGTGTGTGTTTCATTTTAATGTTGTTTTTCTGTTGTGTCGTAGTTCTTTTATGTTTGATGCGTTTCCTTCAGTTTTAGTTTGTAACCCGGATTTGTTTTTTTCTCAATCAATTTATGAATTTCGAATAGCGGTACACTACTGTTGCCGTTAGTTTTGGGAAATACCACTTCAGACAATAAAAGAATAAACTTTTTTGATATATCAAGGTTAAGAGAGAATATGAACGAAACAAATATTACAAGTTAAAGGCATGAGGCATATACTTGTTATGAACCAATTGAAATACAGGATACTTATAAGAGGTATTTTCCTATTAGATCTTAAAATGTCGACAGCAGATCTAAAACAGCAGGTTTTTTTATAATGCTGTTATTAGAGTTGTTAACAATATAGAAGTCTTGTTTAAAAACTTATTCTCTAATTCTTGTGCTATTTTCACATTTCCTGACCGGTGTGAGAAAAATGTTTCTCCTCACTAGTGAAAAATCTGTTCTCGGCAAATGATTGGTTGAAATTTAATTATGACGTGCAATTTTCTTGTTTTCTTCTAAATTTTCTTATTGTGACGTCATGAAAAAAGGCGCCTGTGCCTGATGACGTTCCATCAAAAGTACACAACTGTCCTCAAATCTTTGAAAAGGAAGGATAAAAACCATTAGAGAATCAGATTTCACCACTGTAACTCGTGTATTACGATATTTCTCCACTCTCAACAGTTAAATTTTAATTATTTAAAAAGTTCGGCAAGCCTTGCGCTTTAAATAATAAAATGTAACTGTCTCGAGTGGAGAAATATCGTAATACACTTGTTGCAATGTAGGAATCTATATTTCTAAAATTTTACCATCTATAACTATAACAGACCAATAACAAATTATTGCATTAATCAACAAAGATGTTCTAGTTTGGAATATTTCATGAACTCTTTCTTTTTTTAATTTTAGGTGTATTACTTCTGTTGTGTTTTTGTTGGATATTTTCACACAAACAGATCATATACTATTGGTAACAGACAAGAAGAATTATCTTGGTTTGCCTTGTCGAATCATATATTAATCTTACATTTTTTGCCGTAACCTCCATATCCGTATCCTCCACCATTTCCTCCTCCGTATCCACCGTATCCTCCGTATCCTCCTCCATTTCCACCACCATAACCACCATAGCTTACATACCCTCCGTTTCCACCACCGTATCCTCCGTATCCTCCTCCGTTTCCACCACCGTATCCACCATATCCACCTCCTCCTCCGAGGTTACCTAAACTGACGAGTTGAACACCATATCCACCGTTACCACCACCATATCCACCGTATCCTTTTCCACCGCCGTATCCTCCGCCATAGCTTACATATCCTCCGCCGTTTCCTCCACCGTATCCACCATATCCTCCGCCGTTTCCACCACCATATCCACCGTATCCACCATATCCTCCGCCGTTTCCACCACCATATCCACCGTATCCACCATATCCTCCGCCGTTTCCACCACCGTATCCACCATATCCTCCACTGACGACTACACCATATCCGCTTCCTCCACCGTATCCTTTTCCACCTCCATAACCACCATAACCTCCATATCCACCTCCACCGCCACTTCCGCCTCCTACAAGGATGACACCACCACCATTTCCACCTCCGTAGCCACCATAACCTCCATAACCTCCATATCCACCGCCACCGCCACCTCCACTGCCGTATCCACCATAACCTCCATCACCATATCCACCATAACCTCCACCGCCACTTCCACCTCCTACAATGATGGCACCACCACCACCACCACCCTTTCCATGTCCATAGGCACAGCCGAAAATGGCAATAAGGACGCAAATGGATAACTTCATCTGCAAAAACCAAAAAAATATAACTGCATATGGAAGATTGAAAAGTGTTAAAAGCAACAAAATGTTTTTATTTTATTTTATTCTATTCTTTAAACTCACGATTTTTTTTTTAAGCACATGATATCTTTTTACGGCGATGTCAATCAATTTGGCTGTTCATCTTCTCTTTTTATTTGCTACTGTCCTTGAACTAGTGTGCATACAGTATTTTATAGATACTGCCCATGATCCGGTTTGCACATGCACAGTATTTTGTAGATACTGCTCATGAAAATGATTGCATACAGCATTTTGTAGAAACTACTTCTGAACCGGTGTGCACCGAAATATTTGTAGATACTGTCACAAAATATTACTAATATATTGCCAATTTGCACTTCTTAATCTATGTATTTTACGAATAAGATTTTGTGTTTACAATAGCATAAAAAGCCACTTGGTCATATATGCATAATTTAATACACACTTTTATGTGCTCTCAAATCTCGAGAGTTCAACTACCTTCAGAATCTTACAAAACGCGGTTGGGGTGTGTTTCTTATTCCTATATAAATGGTATAGAGAGTGACGTGACAAAAAGTTAAATTTCTTTGAAAATTAAGGGAGAAAGTCATTCAACACTATTGACATATACTAGATATCTAAATGGAATATTAAAGATTTGCATCGACTGTATCGGGAAAGATATGCTTTGATAACATTGATGCTTTTCTCCAATACCAAATGAGTTTTAATAAACTTAGCTAATAGTAGAAACAGTGATAAAAAAAGCTGTGTCAAACATCTAAAGTCATTGCAGAAAAAAAATTAAACCATCCCGTTCAAGATATAAAAAAACGTTTGAATAGCAATACTAATGACGCAAGAATAAATATTGTTTTCTTCTAGATATACGTTCATGATGGATGCTTTAGCCAGGGATATATCAATACGTAGAATCTTAAGGACATATTTGATCAAAAGGGGTCTCAAAACAGTAGCCCAATTAATCAAAGGTTAACTCTGCCTGAGGGAATTAAAAGCCTCGTTTTCTTGAGTCCTAAGCAGACTACGGGCTTGAAATGAAAATAACACGGAACTACTTTCATGCGTCGAAGCAATTGACTGGATTTAGGGTAAAAAACAGAAGCTCCGACCTTGACACTTGAAAGCCAGAGAATACGTTTAAACGCTAGGACACGATATGACATATTTATAAAATACTTCCACTTATGGGAAAGAAAAAAAAAGAGTTGGTATATATAACACATCACGCTTATCCTGAATTGTTTAAAGGGACAGATTTTGTATCATATACAGAATAAAATTAACGGAAATTACTTCGTAAGATTCCCAGATACCATGATGCATATATTGCAAAGTAACCCCAAAATGTATACAAATAAATGAGACGGACATTTTAATTTAAAAGTTGGAACTAAAACTTTTGCAATTTGAACATTTTGCAAATCGTTTCACATTATACAACAGTAATGTCAAAAGAAACACTTATCTATTAAGAAAAGAGAACAAAGATGTGTAAAATCATAGGACAACAAATGGCCTGCAACAGTGAACGAATCTTTAACGTTAATGAACAATGTACACTGAAATGCAGTCAACTTTAGCGTTTGATAGTTCATTGATAACATTCTGGCGTATCACAAACAAACAACTTGTAACGTCTCATTTCATTGGCCGAAAGATTCAAATACAACAATATTTGTAGTTTGCACGTGAATTGACACAGGTGACTGACTATGGAATGTACTATGTTACTACGAATGTAAAAACAAGGATTTGACAATGTATAGTTTACAAATCTTTGGTCAAAAGAATTAAATAAATGTTTTGTGTATTTCAAATTGTTGTGTCGAAATAGTATACTGCAGCAACATAATTATCGTGTACATGCATAATGTCCCGCATTATGAAACATATAAGGATAAAATAAAATACATGTGCCGCTTTTATACATGATTAAGTAACCACTTTTAATTTCTTTCAATGTCGTAGTTACTTATAACTTAATAAGGATTTTATAATGCTGATTCATTATAATAATTGCAAAAAGTTATGATGGGTTGCATATTCCTCTTTTAGTGTTTTCATGCTATAAAACGAAGATACAGAAAGTTACACAGGAGCTAAGCGTTTGGTTTAAGAATTTACGTATCATGAACGGAGCAAATTGTCCCCGAAATATAGAAACAAAAAAAAAACAATAATCATATCATTTGTGCACGTGAATCGAGACGTAGTATGCAATGTACTATCATGATCACCACGAAATTCAAATGAATTCATTGAAGGCATTTTGGTGTAAAAAGGATTGAAATGTTACATCGGCGAAGATTTTTTTCTTTTGTGTGTGTGGAACTAAAAAAAATAACTTATCGTAGTTTATAAGGAACAATATAAATTTACTGTTTTCGATTTAAATTGGCTAAAAACCTCTCCTTTAATTTAATACCGTAAGAAAGTGATATGCATAACATTGTTGAACTATCCGCCAAAGTGAAGTGAAGTATGCATGCGTATTTAAAATGAAATACAAAATCATACATGTAAGATAGACTGATAAACGAAATATTAAGAAATTATTAATAAGTATGACTGAATGCATGTACTAGAAGGGGTCAACCACTTTATCAATACATTTAAAGAATAAACACGCTTTTAAAAACTGGTCGTTTTTCTCTGTAACTATTTAGATATTTACAAATATACAATCTACGTTCGAATTTCAACCGATAATAGCAAAACAGGTAAGAATGAAATTCATTAAGTATATCGCTGGAGTTTATAAAGTATATTTTTCTCTTAACAAAGTATGGTTGGTTACATGTTCTGAATTTACTCAGAATTTCGGGATTTTTTTCTCAAAATTAAGTAAACTGAATTACAAAAAAAAAATCACATTATTCTTAGTCGAATACCTAAAACTTGCGAAAGATATAAAAATGCAGGATGAGCAACTTGGCAAAAAGGCCGAATTACGATTTATGTAAAAAAAAAAAAAAAAAAAACAAACAAAAAAAAAAAAAAACTGGACAAACTAATAAAAGCTTAAATGGCAGGACCAAATAGACTAAAAATAAAAAGACAGGACAGAGAATACAACTTAGAACAAAGAATTGTCTGTTTCATCAAAGTTCACTCTCCCATCAAAATAAAATGGTAGATCTCTTAATCAAGAAACAACTGAGAGGAGACAGTTGAATTAAATATTTAGATGTGAAACCTTAAGATTTTAAAGTTTAAAATTTTACTAGTGCACAAAATTATAAATTCAATGAATTTTACATGCACATACATGTATCATTGAAAAGTTAGAATTGCTATGGGATAATCAAGAACACAATAATGTACGTGAATACTACGATGGAGGTTATAACAACCTTGACCGGCTACGTGAATACTGATCAGCCCATTCAACTTATAGTACGCGTGTTCTATTTTCGCAGGTTTGAGGGCGAAGGTTTGAATTGGCCAATGAAAACGATCGTTCCTTTACGAGTTAATCTAATAAAGTTTGTTTGACTGATTACGTCGCACTACCTTTCGCTAAGCTTGGCCGCATATAAGTATAAAAGGTAACTTGAATAACAGAATGTGAAACAATACAAAAGAAGAAAAAGTAAGCAGTCTGTTTATTTAATGACAATAACACGACCAAAATCATTGTTCACAACAACCAATGATCAGCACAGGATTTCAGTGATTGGAGAAGAAGTTATTTAACACCTGATCATAATATTATGTCATTTTTAGAAATAAAACTACTTTTTACCAAATTTTACACAAATCAATATTTTGCACCGCATAGTAAAATCAATAAACTTGGATCCCTTAAACCGTTATAGAATGATTATTTCTCCTTTAAGTTGTTACCAATTAAGATGTTTTTAACATTTTTAACGATTTACAAAAATAAAATGAAACGAAAGCAATAAGCTAACCAAGTTACAGAAGAAGCTTACCTTGTCTTTGGAGGAATGGTCTGACTGGTGAAAAATATAAAAACTTTAACCCTTTTATACTTATTTTTAAACATTAATTAAACTATTAATGTGATGAATAGTAGGGATAGAATATAAAAATGACGGATTGTGACTTTGTTTATTCCAAAATTGATGCGTAAATGTACAGCTTTAAATGTTTATGTGATCGAAGAGAAAACAAAGGTGCAATTGGTTTGCATAATTTTAAAAGCAAAAAAAAAAAAGTATGGTTTATACCTATGCTAACTTACTTATTTAAAAATTAGGTTAATATTTTGACAGTTACGAATAAGATGAATATCAACCAAAGACCAGGGACTAGGTGCAAAAACACACCATGATAATTTCCAAACTGAGTAAACCACATACAAACTGACAATATCAGTCGTTAGACAATAACAGCTAATGGAACGGGAAAACCACTGTCATTTTCCTTACTTAGTACAGACAATTGAACATGCAGTGGAGATCACTTCTAACCTCTCATTAAATCTGTCAGAATCTGTCAGGAGAACTGTTCTAGGACAGTACGTAGAACTGTCAGCCTGACACCTTTTAGTCAGTTCTAGCTTAGAACAGTTCTAACCTAGAACTGATCCTGACAGTTCTACCCTAGAACAGTTTTAGACAGTTCTAGCTAGAACAGTTCTACGGTTAGAATTGATTTCAAATTCTACGGCTAGAATTGATTTATAAATTCTACGGCCAGAATTGATTTATAAATTCTACGGCTAAAATTGATTTATAAATTCTACGGCTAGAATTGATTTATAAGTTTTAAGAAATCTTTGTCTAAATATAAAGGCTTCGGCAAAATAGCGATTAATATTTAAAGTTTTACTATTTTTGCCGGTTTTATTTCAGATTTATAATCGGCAAGAGAACATGTTTAACCCCGCCATATTCTTACCATTCTGCATGTATGTGCCTGTTCCAAGTCAGGAGCCCGTAATTCAGTGATTTTCTTTTGATGATGTGTTACATAAATTATTTGTTTTTCTTTCATTTTTTGTACATAAATTAGGCCGTTAGTATTATGGTGGTGGTGGTGGTGGTTGAGGGGGTGTTATTATTTGAATTGTTTTACATTTGTTATTCCGGGAGTCAATATTATCTGACCTCATTAACCAAATGTAATATCTGTTTACGAGTGGTTTTCATACCTCGGACGGACCTGGTTAACAAAAATCTTTTGACCACAGCAATCTAAACTGACATTATTTGCTCAATCTTTCTGCAAATCTATATAGCTGCACAGTACTTCAGTTTTGATTTTAGGTCAAGAGGGACCGTACTATACAAGTAACAGCAATATTGGAAAACAAATTCAAAATATTGAATCATAAACAAATATCAGTAGTTTTCATACTTCAGACTGAGTCGTGTAAGCTTTTTTATTTAAATCTAAATAGCTGCACAGTAATTCAGTTATAATGTTTGGTCAAGAGGGACTGTAGTATATAAATAACTACAATATTGGAAATCAATGACCACAATTTTTTCTCTCGCATCAATTGAGAGTGCCAGCATTTCCTATTTTTTTCAAAATATCGCATCAGAAACAAATATCAGTAGTTTTCATACCTCAGACTGACTCATGTAACAAAATTATTTGTCTGCATCAATCAAAACTGACCATATTTTACAGCATCAACCAAAACTGACCATATTTTACCGCATAAACCAAAACTGACCATATTTGCTCTTTTTTTATGTCACTCTTATAGTCGCATAGCAAATCTTTAATATTTTTATGTAAGGATGGATTTTAAAATCATGAAAATACAAATGATAGAAATATTGGAACACAATGCTACCTAATTTCATTTGCATCAATTTAGAATGCCAGCATGTCCTCTTTTTATTCAAAATATTGCATCATAAACAAATATAGGTAGTTTTCATACCTCAGACTGACTGGTATAACACAATAATTTGTCCGCATCAACCAAAACTGACCATATTTGCACTTTATTATGTACATGATGTCAATCTTAATAGCCGCAAAGTAAATCACTTATATTTTTATATCAGGATGGATTGTTTAATATAAATGAAAGCAATATTGGAAAACAAAATTATGCTCACATCAGTTTATAGTGCCAGCATGTCCTCTTTTTTTATCAAAATTTTGAATCGTAAACTAATTTCAGTAGTTTTGATATCTCAGACTGACTCATGAATAAAACAAAATTATTTGTCCGCATCAACCAAAACTGACCATATTTGACAGCATCAACCAAAACTGACCATATGTGACAGCATCAACCAAAACTGACCATATTTACACTTTGTTATGTAAATCTTAATATATATATAGCCGCATACTAAATCACTTATAGTAATACATATTACGATGGGTTGTATAATTCAAATGACAGCAATATCAATGAATATTGGAACACATTGGCTACAAAAAATATTTCCACATCAATTTAGAGTATCAGCAAGTCCTCTTTTTATTCAAAATATTGAATTGTAAACAAATTTCAGTAGTTTCGATATATCAGACTGAGTTACAGAGTTGTTTTAACAAAATTATTTGACCGCATCAACCAAAACTGAACTTATTTACACTTTATCATGTAAATATATATGGCCTCATTGTAAACCAATAATATTTCTATTTGAGGACGGATCGTATGATAAAAATGACGCCAACTTTGAAACACAATACACCTTTTCGCTTATCCTGGCTGACCCGGCCTCTTGAACTTTTGAAGCATACAACAATCACTTTTCCATTATGGCGTCAGATATTTTGTTTTATGACGTCAACATTTTACGGAAACCTGTGTGATATCCAGTAATGGCAGACAAATAGCGACAAGGTGTATTTATACCATATCTAAGAATTAAGCGCGCCGTTATTTCCTCTCTGTATCCATAATAATGAACCGTCACTAAAGTGACTTTTTAAGTCAGTAGTTTGTGATGGTTTTTGTTGAACAAAAATATTTAACGGCGTCATCCAACACTCACATGACTGATTCATATACTTTATTTTAAAAATAAAATAAAAAGTACATGTATGGGAAGTTCTCTTCTTGGAATAGTATACAGTAACTGTTAATATAATTTGAAGAAAGCAAAGAAAAATGCATGATTTTGTTTGTAGCCGAACGTCCAGAGGCAAATGATTCATTCATGTTCAGATCGAGTATATTTTTCTGAGTTCCAGACTCCCAGATATCATTTATAATCGTTATGGATAAGTCTGGCTAAATTGACGAGATGGTGCAAATGTATACATAGTTTTTTTACGTTATACAACACTTTTTTCATTAATATCCGATAATTCATTCACTGTACAATTTTCGTTTGAACATTTGTCAAAACAGAATCTTAAATGAATGTAAATCCAAGGCAAACAAGGTAAATTACAATTAAAATTCCATGAATTAAATGCAATGCAGAGGGTCCGAGACCACCATTGTCGTCCCTTGATTTTCGTTGTATACAAATATAGTCCCTAGTGTTGACAGTGGGTTACGTGCCATTAATTTTTATACCCCTTCCAAATTTATTTCTCTATGTTTAATGCCTCAAATTGCAAGTAGGGGGCTGAAATTATTTGGGTCCAGAATTTTAAAGAAAAGTAGTGATTTGGTCCAGCTGAAAAAGGTTTAAAATTAGCACTTCGGAAACTGTCAAAGACGCCCTAAACATAAAATTATCCATATTTTGAGTTAGAGACGATGAAGTTTTCTATAATTTTGATATAATTTGTCCCAAAAGTAGTACAACACACTGTAAAAGTTTCTTTGAGAAAGCGCAGGTGAGATTTTTTTTATTTTTTTATTTATGTTCTAAAAGAAATGCACTACGAAATAATTGTGGTCTCGGACCAGAGTTATATTTAGGAAGAGACTGTTAAAAACGGGGACCGAAGAAACGTAAACAATGATGTTTCCGTATGCAATCTTATAAAAATATTTCTCCGATGAGTTGGATAACCTTCTATTCACTTCGATATTTGTACATGTAACGTTTGATCAGTAAAAAATATAGAAAATCTGCTATTATATAGCAAAGTAATTGGAAGTGATTTATTTCTTCTAAATTCTATATTGCCCTTACTGCAGTAACGTCATTTAGAACTGTTCTACAGTCCTGACTGATTTAGTCAGTTCTGCTGACAGTTCTACGGTTAGAAGTGATTTGGACAGTTCTACCCTAGAACTGATTCTGATAGTTCTACCTAGAACTGATCCTGACAGTTCTACCTAGAACTGATTTAGTCAGTTCTACCTAGAACTGATTCTGACAGTTCTACTTAGAACAGTTCTAGAAAAGAACTGTTCTAGGTAGAACTGTTCTAGGACAGGTTAGAACAGTTCTATGACAGAATATTCTGACAGTTCTAATCAGAGGTTAGAAGTGATCTCCACTGTACCTAGAAGTCACTATACAACTCACAAATGATAAATAAAACCCATAGGAATGTAACACATTATAAATGTGGAGTTACGATGGTCAAATTTAACCATTTATTTTAACAATTAAGTTGTCATCTGACCGTTATTGTCAATTGTATACGTAATTCAAGCTTAAGCTATGAAGTTAATTTAACAGTTACTGTATATAAAAATAAAACTAATTATATATTTGTTTCTCTTTTAATTTCAAGGTCATTGAGATAGATGCAGTCAGAATAATCATATCACAACTTCGAATAATTCAGTCAAAAGAGTCTTTATGTCGGTGAAGCCTCTCGGACATAGTGTTATAAGAAGTTGAACTATTGCCAACAATGAGGGTTTGAGTGCAAGTCCCGCAAGTGGCAATTGTGCTCGACTCCAATCTTAATTGACTAGGATTGTAAGCTTACCTACCGAAAATCGTAGTTCTCTCTCAGGACCCAATACAAAATGACCTCATTGTGAACATTTTTTGTTACGTTTTCTTGGGATGTTGTTGTATGAAGTTAGCCGAGGGAAAAAAAGAATAGTTCTATTCTACAACAAAATATTTGTATCTAGTTTTGAGTCCTTTCAATCGAAAATGTAGTCTAAAAGTTTGTCTTAAAAGGTTGACGGAAGATACCATAGGTATAATTAAACTTAGTATTTGCCTACATACTGACCATTTCATGGCATGAAACGAGCCATTACCAATATAAATACAGTTTACAAATCACAACACGGAAAAATAAGGAATGAGCAATACTAACCAAACCAACAATACTGAATAAGTTTTATCAAGTGATAAGGCATTGAAAAAGCTAAATGTCAAACGGTTTAATACTATCGCTCTATGAAAGTAACTGTAGAGATATTTTCTAAATCACAGCTCCACCAGTATAGTAATTAAATTGATATTTTAAAGTGTGTCTTTTTATGTTGCGATGTAACACTGTTGTATCAGGTTGGTAACTATTAAAACTATTAAACCTCCTGCATTTGTTTGCACCTGCCCTAAATCAGGAACCTGATTTTCAGTGGTTGTCGTTTGTTGTAGTTCATACGTTTTACTCGTTTCTCGTTTCCTTTTTTAAAATAGATTAGACCGTTGGTATTCCTGTTTGAATGGTTTAACACTAAAACTTTTCGGGGCCCTTTAAGGCTGGTTTACTTTTACTTATTGGGACTTTAGATTTTAGATGGAGAGTTATTTCATTGGAACTCATACCGCATCCTCTTATACATGAAAATTGGCATTTTAAGTAACAGAAAAATATATCGGTGAGGTTTTCTCAGCTCTTTATGGAAAAAAATAAGCTAACAATTTTCAAACATCGATATTTAAATGTCATAAATCCTTTGAAAATAATTAAGTTGGTTAAAAAGAACCCGAGGGGATCAAATCTATTTTAAGTTTGCAAAGAAGTTATAGACTGCTGAAAACAATATGTTGGAATCATATATTTGTTGTTGTGAGGCCCTGGCATATATTTGTTAGTTTCTTCTTAAAGTCATATGAAGCCTCAGATTAAAAAAATGATGCATATATTTTTTTATAACAAAATTGATAGTTTTCATTATCAAACTTATGTACATATACTTTTTTTCTAAAGAAAATTCTCTAAAAAAATTCTCGTAAAAATCCGGGGATCGCAATACGCAAGGACTGTTACTGAAATAAAATATTTTCTGATTGTACATGTTAAACACGTGCTCAATATGCATGCTTCTTTGATGATTGTTTACTGTAAGGTGACATTCGGGAAAATTCGGCTTCAAAACACGACATGTAATATGAGCAGCCATATTTTTACAACATAACAGACAGAGAAAAAAAATGACAATTATACGATATGTGTGCGTAAAATATGATAAAGTCGTGCACAGAAGACTAAGTTTATGATACATACATGCATTGGTTCAAGAATTGGATAAATATTTTTTTCACCAGTAACTCGTTTCATATGACTTTAATGCAGTCATTACATGACAACAAATAAGTCAAGGACAATAACAGGCTTCATTTTGTATAGACACTTATTTGGTTATTTTTCAAGTATGAACGTTGCCATCTATATTCCTATCGGCATTGTTTTGTTGGAATTCCGTCTGTTTAACATTTAACACACATCAGTAACCATTGGCCTTCTTTGATCCGATTTATCTGTTGTTTTCTGTTTGAATGTGTAGTATTGTTTCAGTTGTTATCCGTATAAATGATTTTCTTGTATCTTTCTGTAGGTCGATATTTTTACCTTCTTTTTTTTTTTTTTAAACGGAATCAAATACGAAAATGGAGATCGGAAAAAACTTAAACAACTGTATTCACATTTGCCTATACAAGGAAACTCGACAACACTCGTCAAAAGTCACATTTAACTTTTTAGCTATTAGCGAAATTAGGTATAAATATCAAAATTGGATAGTTTCGCAATTTTTCGAGATGATCTTGAAACAGTAGTATACCGCTGTTCAAAATCAAACGTCATAAATCGATTGAGAGAAAGCAAATCTAGGTAACAAACTAAAACCAAGGAAAACACATCAGATGGAAGAGGAAAACAAAGGAACAACAGGAACACATAAGTTCATCAAAAACAAACGCCAACAAATATAGAAACGAACTTTTTTGACAACAAATGCCGTATTCCTGACTTGGAACAGGACATTAAAACAAATGGTGGGTATAATTAGGTTTTATGACTGGCTTGAACTTTACATATTTTATAGACGCCTGGTTATTGATGGCTTAAATTTTCTGCAGTTTCTCGGTCTTTGAAGGTTTTTATAGGAGTTGGCAATTAAGTGTTTACTTTTTACCAACAACAAGTGTTTTTATTCAATTCAAAACAAATATCTTTAAACGTGTACATGTAATAAACTTGCTTAAACTATTGAAACCAACTTATTGACTTTTTTTCTTTCTTTGCTGTGCAACAACTCAAAAGTAACTAGATATCAAAATGACAATAACAGTATCATTTTATGACAAACAGAAAAAACAAACACTACAAAACAGTTTTATCGATCATAAAGAGTGGCGAGAGATACCGAAGGGACAGTCAAACTCATAAATCGAAATAAACCGACAACGCCATGGCTAAAAATGAAAGAGACAGACAGACAAACAATAGTACACATGACACAACATAGAAAACAAAAGAATAAGAAACACGAACCCCACCAAAAACTTTGGTGATCTCATGTGCCCAGGAAGAGTTAGCAGAGCCTGCTTCACATGTAGCACCCGTCTTGTTCCTCATGTTATAACAAATCCGGTAAATAGTCTAAATCGGTAGGTCACATTCATGAAGAAGAAGGGGATTGTAATTACGACGTAAGTAACATATCCGATATCATCTATGAAACGGTTATTCCATAACGGTCAACCAACTCGTGATGGTGTCCGTAAAATTTACGAAGGGATGATTTCAACTGCACCATTTTGAACTCTTGGTTTAATAGTTTCCTTGTAAGCAACAACCCTCTATCAAGAAAATAATTATAGGGAATACAAGCCCGGGAATATCGTATCAATTGGGAGATATATACCCCGTATGCAGGTGCTGTTGGAATGTTGCTACTTAGAAATAGAAAGTTCACAATTGGAAAGCTGAAATCATCTCTTTTATCGTAAAGTTTTATTTTCAACCGACCCTCATTGTCAATATCTAGATGTAAGTCAAGATATGAGGCCGACTTAACTGCATTTGTTGTATCCATTATCTCTTGTTCGATGAGATAGACGCGTTCAACATAGTCACCAAATTTTGAATTATTTATTTTGCTAACTTCTTATCTATCTTCCTCAGAAGTTTCTGTATGAAGTCAGCCTCATAATTAAGAAACAATTCGGCAAGAAGAGGGGCATAATTGGTTCCCATTGGAATGCCGACAGTCTGTTGAAACACACGTCATCCGAATGTAACAAATATGTTGTCAATCAAGAAATCAAGCATCTTGATAATATCATTTTCAGAGAATTTTTTTGTTTGAATCAGAGTGATCCTTTACAAAGTAGGATTTATCCCTTCCTAGTACAAGATACTTGTATCTACGTGGGCCATTTTTTTATGAAACAAAGCAATACCAACTTTTGCAATTTGTTTTTCAGTTTGGAATGTGGAATACTTGTGTAAAGTGTAGGAAAGTCAAATCTTTTAATACTATTGCAAGATGAAAGAGAGTTAGATCGTATGTACTCTAAAAGATCTTTGGAATTTTTTAGTATCCACATCTGATTCACGCCACTTATAGAATAGGCAGTTTTCACAATAACTTTAAAGCCCGGCTTTAATTGCTTATAAAATAGATGTTAATGATTAAGAAAGAGGTTAGAGTACATGGAAGACCCAGAAATATACCGTTGTTTGTAAGGACACT
Source organism: Mytilus galloprovincialis (assembly GCF_965363235.1). Classification (NCBI taxonomy): domain Eukaryota; kingdom Metazoa; phylum Mollusca; class Bivalvia; order Mytilida; family Mytilidae; genus Mytilus; species Mytilus galloprovincialis. The sequence continues at coordinate 95,482,158 of NC_134841.1, read as the reverse complement.
TATGTAGTTTAGGTATCAAATACAGGGATGGAAGATCTAGTTTTTCACCTTTGGTTGAAATTGCAAAGTAACATGAAACAGACATATGATTATCCAGAATTTTCTCTTTGGTAAGTGTCGTGAGGGTAAATGTTGAGTTTCCAAGTGAATTGTCAATACCTTATTCGTTTATAGTTCATGTAATGATTTTTACACACAAAAACGATCTTGCTTGTGGCTTTATCTGGGGGATAAGTGTTTTGTCACATTTTGGACTTTGAAGATTGACGTAGCATGGGCATTGATAGACACATTCAAATTCCTAATTCTGATTTGTATCAACGACCTCACAGCCTTAATCCATTCTTAAAGAGTGTCTGTGGCTTCCTTCTCGCGCTTAGCCCTTTGCCTGGCATAATCCTCGACTGAATCCATCAAAATTTTTAAGTATTTCCAATTGATATTTCGGACCTTCGATAACACATTTCGCAGGGAATAACATGAATTTGGTGTGTAAACGTAGGGTTTATTAAAATTATTAATTTTAGAAATTGTTTCAGATAACACACATTTGGGGATAAACTAATCTAAATTTCTACAAACTACTTTTTCGCTTGGGTCACCTGATGCAGATGCAATCTGTCAAGAAATAAATATTTATCAAATTTTGTCTGCGTTTACTCGTAAATAATGTTACGAATGAATGAATTGAAATAAAAACTTTAGGTATGATAGATACGTATATGATTGAGGAGTCGATTACTTAGGTAATGGAATGAAAAAGATAAAAAAAAAAACAAAAAAAAACAAAAAAAAACTTATCAAATGAGGCATAAATAATAAAACAAAGCAATCTAAAAATAAAACGATACAACCTTAGACGGCACATAAGTTTAAATAACAAAAGCATACATTACTAAATGTTGCTGATAGGAGCAAGAGGATACTGCATGTATATTGATTTATATCTGTATATATGGTTTGTACACTTTTGTGCCGTAAACTAAAAAGGTAATTTATGTTTTTAAAAAAGGGATTGGATATTTTAGAAATTTCAATTAAAAATTTATAAAGTACCATAGGAAGCTTTAATTGGTTTAACATGGTTTAAGACACACTTTTAATAATAGTTGATATCCAGTCGTTCCGTTCAAGGGTGGGTTTTTTTTTTTTTACCGCCGAGTTCGGTATTTTTGTTAATACTTGTATATTAAATTTTCTATTTTTTTTTTTTTTTTTGTATATTAAAATTTCCTTTTCTGTAAAGTTTTTTATGGACAGCCAAATATCTTTAGCAATGATCGATGCTGTCTGTTTGATATCGATTTGTATTTTTCTTAGCCGCTTTAGTATTTGCTTACGCTTAGCACTTGTTTGTAAAATTTCATTATCTTACAAAGGTTGAAAAAATCATATATCATATGTTGAAAACACTGGTGCTTTGATACTTTTTGTCATTAGATACACGATTTTCTCAAGGTGCATGTAACTTATATATCGCAGAGGTACCTTTTAACCTTGCTTATTCGTACTGTTTGACATCAAAACCCCAAACATTATTGACATCAATGGCGAATCTCAGGTTTGGTTTTTTATGTTAAAGCTTTTGTAACCTTTTTATGTATTTGTGTAGAGTATTGCAGTTTTTTTTATGTTTTTTTATATTTGTTTCTTAACGTTTTCTCTTGAAAGTCTTCATTCAACGTCACAAACACCAAAGAGACTAAAAACAACTTACAATTTAAAACTATTTTCGTTGTTTTTTGTAATCAGTTCTTTCTATTTGAATTTCACATGCATACACAAATGTGTTGGTTTTTACCAGAGAGCGTGAATTTCACTTGAACCCGGGATCTCTGTGTTACTAGACAGCGCATTACTCGACTGAGCTTATTGTATCTATAAAGTGTGTCATAAAAATGTGTCTATAAACGGTTACTACTGATCCGAATTCGCACAGTAATAAGACAAATGGCTTAGATTACGGTTAATTATTAACATAACGTTACTTATATTAACCTACAGGTGATGGTTATATATAAATCATTGTAATCATTACAGTTGTCATTTATTCGACATGTGGTTACACTTCTATTGTCAAATAAATCCAAGATTTGACATTGGAAATGATTTATTTTTTTAAAACATAGCAGATTATTCCACACAATATATACAGTGTAGTGTTATTTATTACACTGTTAATATAATAAATTTACCTACAGCTATTCACAAAAAATATAAAAATGTTAATAGAAAAAATATCTGAACTGACAAATCTTTGACTATATGACAAGCAAACTATCTATAGGTCTTTTAGTAAGTAATAATTCTTTGTCATTTTACAATAATTATCGTATTCATGTTGTATAAAAAATGGTTTAAGAACATTTTGCAAACTCATAATTATTGTTGAATTAAAAAAAACAACGCTAAAGGTATTGATGATATAAAATGGTGTAGTTACTACGAACATTTTGCAAACTCATAACTTTTGTTGAATTAAAAAAACAACGCTAACGATATTGATGATATTGTGCAAAGTACGCCTCAAAATAGAAAACAAAATACCATTAAAATATAATATGATGAAAATGTGAGTATGGCTTTTGTATATTATTGAGGAAATCAAACACACCACTTGTACAATACAATTCGATATAGAAAGTTGAAATTACAAATATCCAAATGAAATGTATCGATCTCGAATTTATCTAACATTCCTGAATAGAAAAAAGAAAATGTGTTATGATTGCCAATGAGATAACTCTCCAAGAGAGATTAAAATGACTCAGCTATAACTCTAGGACACCTTAAGGCCTTTAAAAATAAGCAAAACCCATTCCACATAGTCAGCTATAAAAGGCCCCGAAATGACAATGTAAATAATTCAAATGAAAAAACTAACGTCTTAATTTATGTACAAAAAATGAACGAAAAACAAATATGTAACACATAAACAAAATACAACCAATGAATCACTGGATCCTGACTTTTGACAGGCATATACATACAGAATGTAGCGGGGTTAAACATGTTAGCGGGATCCCAACCCTCACCTAACCTGGGACAGTGGTCTAACAGTTCAACATAAGTACGAGCTTTAAAAATCAGTTGGATAAAATAGGCCAACTCAAATATTTTTTGTATCACTTCTGCCAGTGGGAAACGAGCAATATCTCATCTTGCGCGGGCAGCAGATAGCATGCATTATTTCTATAGCAGAGAGGTGCAAGATAGAAAATATTACTATAAAACGTTCATCATACAGCTGGATATTTTCATATGTAACTTCTGAATAATAATAATGGTTACAGGTATATATGATAAAAATGTACTTTTTGTCTGTATTGGATTATATCAATTAAGTCGTAAAGAAATTCAACATTTCTCAAATTACGGACAATACCATCTAATGGAAACCATTTAAGTACAAATGTATAAGTCATGCAAAAGTTTTTCGTAATATGTTACGTATCTTGTATGGTTGGTACGTAATTCAAAATTAAGTGTTGTATTTGAGGTACCATTTTATAAATGAGATTATCTTATCCCTATAGTACAAATAAAAAAAATCGAATTGATTTATCAATACATTATGGTTATGAAAAAAACACCGACATGTGCACTGTGTAAACTGTTCTTGTGCGTTGTCAATATATGTCGTATAGTTAAGTTAGTACACCAGTGTGTAAATACATTTGTTTTATTATCAAGAGCTGACCTTTTGTACAAGTATAACTTTAACTACTTTTCAACTATTTGTACAGACCATTGACTTCTTGAAATACTCATTTGAATCATGAAATAATGGTTCCGATTGTTATATGTCACACTTAAAAGTCACCATTTTTTTTGCAGAAATAGCATCAATCAGTGTGATCAAGCGTTATTTTTATTGTTTTTTAAATCCACCATTTAAATGGATTGATCAAATCTAGGGTTTGACACGTTTTCTTTTGCCCTTGTTTTATGGTAAAATTAATGTCTGTAAATGATTCAACGGTATTCAAGTAAATGCACCACAATGAAAGATGTAATCAAGGGATAAGATATTTATGACGTTTAATCATCAACCATCAGTTTAAATTTGCCTAAATATTATAGAACATGTTTAAATATAAAAGAAGGGTGAAAGATACCAGAGGGACATTCAAACTCCTTCGTCTTGCTTAATTTACAAAATACCCGGTAAATAGTCTAATTAGGTAGGTCATATTCGTGAACAGGGAATACGACCTTACAAGTTTTTGAGTTATTATTGGTTTTTTTATTTGATTAAACTTTTTAACTGGTTTGCGATGATTCTTCTTATGTTACACATTAGTCGTGCGTTTTGGCTTTCGTGTTTTGACAATTAATGTTTTACCTCAGTGTTGTTAATATATTTTAATGATTTTGTTTGCCATCATCTTTTATGCTTTCAAATATTATGATTTATATAGTTTCTTTTTAATTTGCAGTATTTACCTTTGATCTAGGACAGTATTTATACGAAGGTCTTTACATTTTGTGTCTTTTTTTTTATTTGTTTATCTATTTTAATCTCAATAACTATGTCGTATTTTTATCCCATTTTTCTATCAATCTGCTTTTCTACATGATTTATTTTTTGCAAAACAATTTTTATTTCAGTTTTGAGATATTATTGAAGTTTTTTCTTGATGCTTTATTTTGTATTTTGTATTATATATCGAATGTGTACAATAATTTATAGTAAACAAAATAAATGTCAAATTTGAATGTCATATTCCACAAAATACGGATGTCAGTATTATTTCTAGTTTTAAAGTCGTTATAGTTTGCATTGATTACGCTGGGTCTTAACTACAATCCTTTTTTTTAAATTGTATTATTTAACAATTTTACATATACGCCTTGAAAGTCTTTACTCTCTTCTTTTCTTTTCATCATTGCAAGTCTTATGTCATTCATGAGTCGTTTGTAGGCGAAACATACGTTCGCCGTATAACATTTGATTTTTGGCAATATAATGAGTTTACTGAAAAGTGACAAAAATGCAGTCTAATTTGGAGGAAGATATATTCAAATGGTGATAAAATTGTGTCGAGGGATTGACATATAACTTTTTAAAGTTTATGGTTGCTGATGACAAACAATTCGACGCGTAGTAATCTATCATGCCATGCTTCCGTATGGATAATTTGATATGTTATAGTAAATATTTATTGAGTATTTTTAAAAAATGCACATTAACATTAAATAATTAAAAATTATGGTTATATATCAACAAAAAGTTATTTTTGGGGACACCAACAATTAATTTTACTTTCAAGCCACAAACAAAAACTGCAAGAGTACATTTAAAGCCAACCTTAAAATAAAAATTACAATATTACTTGCACACGTCAATACGAGGAGCAGCAATCACTAGTACTTCGTCCAAGAATCAGTTGGGAAAGATATATATTTATCCCCGGCTTAGTATATATCTAGGATTTTGATTGGTTAACGCACGTCGTTGCAAAACCCAAAGCCCCTGAGTGTTGCTAACCCATATCCCCGGATGTTGCTAACCATTCTCCCGGGGAACTTCACGCAAGTTTTCCTTAGTTACTTGATTGCTCCTTGTGAAATATTGAATTCATTAGATTATCCATGATGTTTTTAATTAAATATTTAATTCATTAACGATTCTGTGCTATTATGCGGATCATTTACACTCATTTCAATAAATGCATCACTTGACTGTCACATTTTAAAGAAATGGGACTACTGACCTAGCTATGCGAATGACCCACTTTGACGTCACACCATCTATGTAGTACCCTACACCCCGTAAAAAATATGTAAAATTTCCAAATTTCAATAAAACTGTTTTAGATAATGAAAGAAACGTTGTTTTCACGATACACTTTGTACCCAAATTTCAAGAAAACTCGCCCGATTCGGACTAAGACCGGGGTTAAATACGTTATCTACGTTCATATTCGTACATATGGATATTTGAACACCCTTCAGTACCCTGTACACCCTTCGGCTACGCCTCATGGTGTACTGCGGTACTTCAGGGTGTTAAAATACCCATATCATACGGATATGAACGTAGATAACTTACAGTATCTTAATTGTCGTTTTTTATTGATGTGTTTTGTTTATGATACCTCTTGTTACATAAGTACCACTGCCAGAGTGTTTTAAATAAAGCAGTTTTGTATTGTATTGTATTCAAAAGCTTCCGGTGGCAACCATAGGACAATCAATCTTTGGTGCAAATTTACCACACAAATTATCAAAAAAGTATATGACAGTAGCATGCTATTCAATGAAACATCTATCTGCTACAGTACAAATGAAGTGGATGAAATCAGTTATATGCCACCATACAGTCTTCAACATAGAGAAACTATCATACAGTATGGTCATCTTTAAAAATCACGACATGCAAAATATGAAACATTTCCATAGGGAAAGCGTACGGCTTTATTGATAACAAAGCTATTTACGAAAACTAAATATGGCTGACATGAAGCAACACCAACCACTATCTACAAGCTCCTGATTTTGAACAAGGAAAGAATATCTTTTGGTTAAAAATGTCTGTCTGCACGAAACCTTCACCTTACCTGAAACAGTGATGTAAAGGCACAATATAAAAAAACAAACTATAAAATTCAGTTGATTTACACGATTATATAACACATTAATAAACTTATTCAAATTTAAAGACATATATTTCATAAAACAGATGATTCTTTTGTCGAATGATGGTAAAATATGACAGAACTTCACACAAAAGCTGATTAATTGTGATATAACCTTACTTAAAACTTGATTGATTGATGAATGTTAACTTGAAAGCCTTCTAACAAAATGTTTACAACGAATTGTACCTATTCATTATCATGGTACTTTTAACGAATTAACGTTTTGATATTATAAGGCGCGAAGATACCAAAGGGAAAGGGACATGCATTTTCTAAGATCCGGCCATTTGGCAACCGTCATGTTACTCATCTTAATAAAAAGTGGGTAGGGAATATGATTCGGTGATGTCATATTCGAGGAACAGAAAACTGGTATATGACTAGAATAAAATAATTAGATTTTGTGTCATATCTACATAACAAACAACCTATAAGTATAAATCAAGTCATCAGTACAAACGTAACTACTTCCTGACAACTATCGATTTTTTTTAGACTATAATTATTTCATTTAAGTATCCAGAATTTTTACGTTCAGCAGCCATCATTTGCGAATTTAGAAATACTGCTTGATGGTATTCAGTTTTAGTTCGGGATTTATGTCACTTAATTTTGTAATATGGCTCGTTTGTAGACGAAACGTGCGTCTTACGTTAAACATTTAAATATTGACATCTGTTGAGTTTTTGGGACTTTAAAGTAACACAAAATACAATTCGAGTGGCAAGTAATTATATACAGTGTTTGATGCGTGTTTATCTGCGTTACCATGCCACGTTTCCCAATGTCTAATTCGAAATTTAGTGGATATGTCAACAAAAGTTTAGCTAAAACAATTCGGTACCGGGTTATATGAACAATTATTTCCAAAAGGCACAGAAATGAAATAATAAAAGAGGAGGTTAAACATCTTTCAAATTTACTTTTGGTATCTCAACATTTTGCTTTCCTTTACAACCACACGCACTCAGTACAAGTATAATGCATTAAGTGATGACTGAGAACATCTAAATATAAAATGTAAATATCATTTGTACGAGTCAATACGAGGAGCAGTTACCAATCTGTTCAAGAGGATAAATTAGATGGCGAAAATGTATGCATATTTGGATTGTTATTATAATTTTTGTATTCGATGCATATTTTAAATCTTCCCTCTTTTTGTTGCCTGTGACCGAGTGTTTATAAATGATGCATACTTGTACTATACTATACATTATTGTATTGCATCTTGTTTTGTATTGTATTGTATTTTACTATGGTATTGTATAGTATTTTATTATTGTATTGTATTTTGTTGTTGTATTTATAGGTTTCATAACGAGTGAGAATTAGATATCGATTGATATCAACTCGAGTTATTTAATTTCAATAATAATAAACGAGCCTATGGCGAGTTTATTATTATTGAAATTAAATAACGAGAGTTGATATCAAGCGATATCTAATGCTCACAAGTTGTTAAACCTATTTCTCTTATGGCAAAAAGTTGTATGTGCGTGGCCTATTTGTTGCGAGTTGTGTTGCTACGGCCGTTTTTCTTTGCAACGCGTACTGATCTTTCTCTTATGGTTGGGGCCTGTTATCTAATTTGTAACAAGTGTATTGACACGGTTTTCTACAATAATTAACAAATAACTCACTTGTTGCGCCTTAAAATCTTCTTTTTATCAAATTTTATTACATTCTGAAGCGGCACAGAAGCCAGAAAACGCCCGGTATTTATGTATCACACCGGAAGCATACCTATGACGTCACGTAGTGTAGGGACAAAAGAAGATAACATCTTTTCGCGGAATTTTCTTTAAGGAAGATTTTACACTGAAATTGTGATTGAAATTTAATTATGAACTTGTTTTGCATTAGAATAGAGATAACTGTATTGTATTTGAAGCTTTGCGGACGTCCATCGGTAGTTTTACTGTCGCATACAGAGGGAAATTGAAATTGGAAGTTGTGCCAGTTATAATGCCCTTTGCTCCGTTACATAACCGTACACGGGTTCCTTTCTTCATTTCTTCGTCCATGATAAGATTTATATTAGATTATGCAGACGATAAAGCAGACGAAAATCGCAAAAACCGGAAATAAACAATCAGTTGTCAAGAAAAAAAGTAGTCCCGGCATGACCTTTTCCAGTGAATAATGACCTGATCAACGGCCAATGAAAATATTTGAAATTTACGAGATAAGCCAATCAAATTAACGTAATTTTGATATCACTTTTTCATATCACACTCCGTACGGTGTGATACGAAAAATATCTATTCACGTGGGAGTTAGATAACAGGCCCCAACCATAAGAGAATGTATTGTATTGTATTGTATTGTATTGTATTGTATTGTATTGTATTGTATGGAATTGTATTGTATGGAATTGTATTGTATGGAATTGTATTGTATGACATTGTATTGTATGGAATTGTGTTGTTATTAAGTGTATCATATTGTATTGCTTTCAATTGTAATGAATTGAGAAGTTTAACCAGGAAAATAATATGACAATAAATCATTGATGAAAATTCATCATACAAGAACTATAAAATATCACATTAAATAATAATTATCTTATTCAAATTTAAAGACACTTTGTTTGATAAAACAGATGATTCGTCTAACAAACGGTTAAATATGACAGAATTTCACACAAAAGCTGATCCATTATATCAGAACCATACACAAACATTGATCGATTGATGAATGTTAACTTAAATGCTTTCTAACAAACTGTTTACGACTAAATGCAATACCTTTATCATGTATAGTATACCAATATAGGATGCCTACTATGTTTGCTTTTTTGCTATAATAATATTGTTATTTGAAAAAAAAGAGGAAACCAAATTTGTATTAAAACTCAAGAAAACAAACTGACAACAAAAAAAGGCAAAATAGGACAACAAAATACACAAGAGGACAAATAACAATTAACAAAATGACATAGAATGATAAAAACTGAGGAAAACGAACTTCATCATAACGACATTTTTTATAAAGCTCTTCAACTGTTTACATACTTACATTTGTATACATCCTCGACTTTATTACTGATGCAGCTGGTTTTATCTAGAAAAATGCTTTGGGCATATGAAATTATTAAACGTGTTAATTTAATTTATAACATAATTATATTACTAATATATATAAAATGACTGAATAAATAGTCAACGATCAATCTTACAGGGCGATGGATCAAGTAATATGATTTTGTACACTACAACATATAATATATAACAAGTCAAAAAGGGTACAACATCACCATTAAATAACTATAAAATGAACAAATATTAGATATTTCGGATAACAGATACCCTTCTTCAATAATAGCACGATGTCAAATGAATCATGTCAAAATATTCAAACTGAAAAACTTTTGCTAAATCTTGAAATTTATACAATTTAAGCGAACACCACAGACGCTGATATAATTTTAAAATTTCCAAACACGGCGCAAAGATTACAAAGATATGCCAAATGAAAATAGTTATTTTCGATGTGAACTGGCACAACTCTAATTTTTCAAAGGTTGTGACAGTTTAGATGTTATAACTGCATTGAAAGCAGTCCTCAAACAAAAAAATCAAAAATGTCCTAACCGATCCAAGTTTGTATAATATTTCAAATTTGACAACAGTAAGGCAATTGCAACAGAAACTACATATTTAAGCCTCCCAAACGAATAGCAGTCTAATAATGATTAGAAAAATAAGTTTTATCTAATGAGGTAAAATAATTGAACGTCGCTACGTATTGAACATTCATTCGGGATGGATGTATAAGTACGTAGCCACGTACAACCTGTCAAAACCTTTGGAAATTTAGAGTTGTGCCAGTTCACATCGAAAAAAACTATTTTCACTAATATAGTTATTTAAAGGTGATGTTGTATCATTTTTGACTTGTCTTTTTTTTTTTTTATGAGTCTAAAAGATTGTGTAACAATACCAATAAATAGATGGAAAACAAAACACTAAAAAGTGTTGAATATCATCGCATAAAGATGGAAAAACTGAACAGATGATATAGATTATACAATAATTGCAAATATTTCGGCTCAACAAATGGCCTTCTTCGGTGCAAAAGTTTTAACAATACTGATATATAATGTATAAGGTGTTAACATAGATCAGTAATAATACAGGTAAGTTTCGGTCGATTGATTTTAATCCAAAATCCTGAATAGAATATAAACACTAGACTGTAAATTTATTTTTTTCTTTCTATTGATTCCGTCTGGATGGAGGACACTCAGTGTTTTTATCCAAAACTTCTCCCGATTCTCTCTTTGCCTATTTTGCCATGCACAATCCTGTTCGATCACAAGGATCTTCATGTGATCAAAATCTTTCAGATTGTGATCTGGTAACCTGAAGTGTTGGCTGACCGGAATATACGGTTTTTTGTGAGGTCACTCCTGTGGCCATTAAGGCGTTTGTGAAATGGCTGCATAGATTCACCAACATATTGGAGACCACATCTTGGACACTCAAGAACGTAAATCACGTTTGAGCTTTTGCAGTTGACATTGCAGAAGATCTTTTCTGTGGTCTTACTGTAGGTAATTGCCAGCCTTGTGGGGATAAGCGCTGCAAATGTTGCAACCAATTGCAGCATTCATCAACATTTCACAGTAGACCACAGAAAGACATACAAGATCTTCTGTAATATTCAACACTTTTTAGTGTTTTGTTTTCCATCTATTTATCGGTATTGTTACACAATCTTTTAGACTAATATAATTTTTCCTGTTTGTGTAGTATTGTCAATTTTGATGATCCAATACCTATTAAGTTTACTGGTTGGTAAATGTTTATAGACTCTATAGATATACACACACAAAACATAAAAAAAACTCTATGTGGAAATAACATAAACAGAAGAGCCCCCCACCTTGTTATATTAATTAGGAGATTAATCTATGCAAAAGAAAGTTCATTTGGTAAGTTGGACGTCAAGTATATATGATCTTTCATTTACCTTTTCCTAACGGGTCCCATATCAATGAAAGCATACAACAAGAAAATGCAGAGTATAGTATACATTCATTTTAGATTCCATTGATTTGAAAAGAGATTTTTTTTTTAAGAAAAATATACTGCTTAACAAACGGGCATATTCAGTGAATTTAGGATAAAGATATTAAAGAATCGTGTCATTAGATTTTTTGGATTCATTTTGAAAGGGATAAATTATTACGATTGCAATTTACCAATGAGATGTGTTTCCAATTTTCAAATTTCCACAGCGTTTAAATGGTTTGCAAAACATGAGATATTGATTCAAAACTATTGGCACATTTTAGATCACTTTAGGTTTGAGGGAAATCAAAAGATTGCTGCAAGATAAACATCTAACATTCCCTTGCTGCTTGCTATGATATTGGTTAACCAATGTCAGAAGAAAAGACCAGCAATAGCAGGTCAGGATTTGTATTGGTTATGAAATCGACAAATGGTCCTTGGAAGTTCCATGGATGCTGTCATTGATGTGTTATTTAAATGTCATGAAAGTATAGCATTTTGTACAGAAAACATACAGAAAGGGATCGTAAGTCTATCTTTGTAGATCTAACATTTCAAATCCAGAAGGTATATTAAAAGTTATATAATATATAAGGTAATTGATTTACCAGGTTAGGTAAAAAATATTATTCATTGAATTGGTATTACTTATTACATTCCTGAATATATTTTTTAATTTGGAGGTCGTCAATTTGGTTTCAGATCATGTACATTTCCTTACAGATGCATCTGGTAAACTGTACAATGGTGCTTTCTTTAGTTCAAAGTCTTTATAGGGTACTAAATAAAGGCAACAGTAGTAAACCACTGTTTCATAGCCATAATTGATTAAGAGAAAAAAACGGGTAACAAAGTAAAACCGAGGGAAAAACATCAACTATGAGAGGAAAACATTGGAACAACACAAAAACTGAAGTGTAACAACAAACAAACGCTAACATATACAAAAACGGACTATGTGATAAAGAAAATGCATATCCTGACTTGTTGTAGGTTATTTTAAGAAAATAATGGTAGATTGAACCAGGTTTTGTGGTGAATGGGACCCATAATTGTAAAATCAAACTAAAGCACATTTAGAGGATTCGCTTGTGTTTGCATATAAAATATTTGGTAACCATGGTACTTTAACTATGGTATAGAAATGACCGACAGAAGATACCAAAGGGACATTTAAGTTAACATAGACAACGTAGCATTAGTTGTTATGCTTTACACTGGAACAGCAAAAGACATATATAGTTCTGACATGTATTTGTCTAATTTCACCACGTACAACAATTTCATTAGTTAGATCATGGAAACATTTTTCCCAAACCAGTTCTCAATATGCCAGAATTTTGATACTTGCTACAACCTTGAAACAAAATTTTCAAGGAGAATCAATCTGAGTCTTTTTACGATAAATATATAAACACACTTGCCAACTATTATTATTTTAAGATTAAATGCAGTTGACATTTAAGTATTTCCATCTCATATCATTTAACACAAACCACATTTTCTTGAAGAACAATATCAACATATGTTTCATCACTTATATTTTATCATTTTTCTGGCCAAACTGATTCATTAATATTGATAAGGCATGGAATCAGTGCAAAAAGAAATAACACATGATATAAAACTATAAATTGAAAGTGTTATTCAAAGCTGTGTTTATCATATCATAAGATACACTTAAGCTTAGCTGTAATTTTACAAAAACAAGTATTTTATGAAGTTCAAACATTATAATTGGAACATTTCGTTTAAAAACATATAAAAAATAACAATTTTCGTGCAGTAATGAAGCTAACAAGTTATTGGAATTACAAACAAAGGTCGTCAACTATTTCTGAAGACCAGAAGACAAGCTTAAAGTAGAAAAAATGATTTAACTGAGTCCTTGATGTTTTTGGCTTCATTTGAACATATTTGAAGTCTGATCGTTTCAGAACAGGTTCCATAACTGATGCAAGTACTAAAATATTGTCGTTTTAAACTATTGTACTTTAGAACAAAACAAACGGATATGATGTTTTCAAGTTCAATGACAATAGCAATCAAAACCAATGAATAAACAAAGACTCATAAAACCGAAGGACATTTACATCAACAGTTATAAATAATAAATAAGAAACAATACGAACTCCATTTAAAACCGGAAGTGAAATCAGGTGTAACGGAAGGGTACGCATTTCCTGCACCGTATACGGCTTCCGTCGTGTTATTTCTTTGTTCAGATTGGTGATGATGGTAGGTTATTATGACTGAGAGATAATATCAGATATGATTTCTAACACACTTTTGTCATAATGGCCAATCAACTCATGATGGCGACCGTAAAATTTCTTGAGTGACGACCTTAATTTGATTGATTCATAGCCCTGTCTTAGCAACTTTTGAGAAAGCAGTATTCCTCGTTCAACAAAATCAACGTATTTTGAGCTCGCTCTAGAGTATCGTATCAATTGCGACACCTATACTCAATATGCTGGTGCCGCTGGGATGTTGCTACACAGAAATGGAAAGTTGACTATAGGATAATTAAATTCATTGCGTTTGTCATAAATTTTGGTATTCAAAATATTGAATGTTAGACAATCATGTTAAATAGAAAACTTTTAGTCTTCTGCGTTTATATAAATGTCATTGATAAATTGTGAATTATAACACTTATTAATCTTATGTTAGGACAAATGTATCTTGATAACGGACTTTTTAATTTTGAATGTTCCTCGGGGCTCTGCATTTTTGTGAATAAACTCATCATAGATACCAGGACTAAATTTTATATATACGCCAGACGCGCGTTTCGTCTACAAAGACTCATCAGTGACGCTCGAATCCAGTAAAATTAAATGAAAAAGGCCAAATAAAGTACGAAGTTGAAGAGCATTGAGATCCAAAATTCCTAAAAGTGTCGCAAAATACAGCTAAGGTAATCAATGCATGAGGTAGAAAAGCCTTAGTATTTCAAAAATTTCAAAATTTTGTAAACAGTCAATTTATAAATAAAACAATATCAATGCTAATTCTTGTCAGCACAAAAAGTGCTGACTACCGGGCTTGTAATATCCTCGGGGAAATAAATCTCCACCAGCAGTGGCATCGACCCAGTGGTTGTGAATAAACTCATCATAGATACCAGGACTAAATTTTATATATACGGCAGACGCGCTTTGCGTCTGCAAAAGACTCATCAGTGACGCTCGAATTTCCTTTTTGCGATGGTAATTTTTTAAATACAGTGTCACACGAATTTACAAAACAATGCTTGCATCTTATCATACAATGTTGCATGCTAATGGTGATTATTAGGAAGGTAAAGTTTGGTACTTTAATATGTTTTAAGCTCTGACATTAATTATTATTAATTTAACCTTGAGAACTATGTATTACCTTTGTTATTTACTGAACCGTTTAGTAAATTCGGTTTATTTTAAGGAGCTTTTTGACAAGATTTTTTGTCGTAACGGGAATTATTAAACACATTGACCGAAACAAACGAGCAATGTGGACCGAACAGTTAAAGAAAAATGTCCTTATAGGTTGTTGATTGTGTTTCTTTTGGTATTTTTTTTTCGCATCATATGGTTATGGACACAATATCTGTAAATATGGGTTTTTCTTTGTGTATTGATTGTGTCGAGTTTTTGTATGTTAACAACCCAAGTTAGTTGACTCATATGAGTTTTGTATCAGCAATATACTGTCTGATTTTATATATATATATATATATATATATATATATATATATATATATATATATCTATACAACTCGTCTAAACATCAACCCAACAATGTTAGATCTGTAAATTTGCTTTCGCAAATTTTTGGTTCTTCCCTCGTCGGGATTCGAACCCATGCTACTGTGATATCGTGACACCAAATCGCCTGCACTGCAGCCGTCCCGCTAGACCACACGACCACCTGGGCTCTCCTAAAAAAGAGCTTTCGGTGGGCATGTGTTACCTTTCCACGTCAGTTTTAATCTAGCGGCGTACTACAGTACATGATATTTTAGGCATGAAGATGTATATATACGGGATTTTTGTTTTATCTTATTTGCTTATTAAACATATGTTGTTTGAATAAATGTTGATTCAATTCCCCTTAGAGCAGTATTATTTTTTTTCAAAAATAGCCTTAGACGTTATAGAGACATTTTCGCTCAAAGTTGAGATGTTACACTATATTAAGCAACGTATAGTAAGGGGAAGATAACCCTTACTATTTGATATGTTGTTTTTTTTTTCGTTTGACGTTTCAATAATTCATGACAATTTTCCTTATAAATTTAACTTTTAAAACTATACTTTCCTTATATTAATATATTTTCGTATAAACTGTTTAAATCACATCACAATAGATAATATGTTTTAATATGTTCAAATATGTCTGATACTGAAACATTTTAGTACTGCTAAATCCTTCAAATATTACCAAGTTGAAGAAAAAAACAAGTTCTTTTATTGAACAGCATTTAGAGTATAGGACAGAGGATTCTTAGTAATGTTTTGTTTTATTATGACACATGTATAAAACAAGAAGATGTGGTATGATTGCCAATGAGACAACTATCCACAAAAGACAAAAATGACACAGACATTAACAACTATAGGTCACCGTACGGCCTTCCACAATGAGCAAAGCCCATACCGCATAGTCAGCTATAAAAGGCCCAGATAAGACAATGTAAAACAATTCAAACGAGAAAACTAACGGCCTTATTTATGTAAAAAAAATGAAAGAAAGAAAAAAGTAGCATGGTTTTACTTATATGACAATAAATAGTCTCTAGGTGGTTTTTTTATTTGAGCTAGACTAAAATATTTTACTTATCTCAATTAAGCACGTTCGGCATATTTGTTTTCTTATTTACATCGTTACTTTATACGCTTTTTTCGGGCAAATTTTCTCTGATTCAGCATTTTCACAAAAAAGGTTTTGAAGGAAGAACCTTTTTTGTGAAACAAATAATTCCAACCTTCTCTACAGCCTACATAATTATAAGATTAAAATTTGATATTAATTGGTTTCTTTAAATATATTATGAATTATTATTTTTTGATGAATTCGGTATCAGCCACCCAAACGTTGAGAATATCCACTAGTATTGACCTTAAAGCTAAAGGCAGATGACTCTTTGTTATTTGTCTTTTCAAAATCATATAAAAGATTACCCTTAATTATTTGCCCTCTCAACGACATACTTTTCAATGATTACAATTAATAATGGAAATGGGGAATGTGTCTAAGAGACAAAAACACGACAAACGAGCAGACATCAGCCAAAAAACAAATTCCTTGAGAGTTCAATTAGTTAATGTTTGATACGAGAAATGGGGTTTTTATGGTTGTTGTTAGGTGTTAAATCTTCTTTAAAATGTTGTATACGTATATCAACTATGCTCATTACTGAATTAAAAAAAGGTTCCAAAAATATCATGTCAGCTTTTTCTCGAAATATTCATTACATGAAGTAAGTACCGAGTAAGTTGTGGATAATATTACTACTCTCCATCCAATAAATGAGGAATGATTTCAACTCTCGATCACGAACGATCGGTCTCCTGTTATAACATGGGAACTGGGGCCATAAATATATTCGGAATTACTGCAATTACATGAGGTGTAAAGGCATCAGTAGTATACTGCTGCTCGAAATTCATGAATCGATTGAGAAAAAAAACAAATCCGAGTTACAATATTTAAGGGAAACGCATCAAATATAAGAGGAGAACTACGACTTGGTACAGGATATTTTGAAAAAAAAAATTGTGGGTTGAACCTGGTTTTGTGGCATGCCAAACCTCCTGCTTTTATGACAATGCTAAATATAACATTTAAATGACAACATTACAGTATAGTAGCTGTCAAAAGGTACCAGGTTTATAATTTAAGGAAGCACAATACAAAGATTGTAAACCCCCAATTTCCGGTTATAAAATGCTGTAACTTTCTTAATAATGCTTGATTTTTTTTTAAAAATGGTATTTATAGATAGCTTAGAGATAGATTACTCTTCCAAATTAAGGCAATGTTAGTACTATACAACGATTATGTAATTAATTGTAATATGAACTGTGTATAAAAAATTTAACAAGAAATTTCCACTCTCAATTGAAATTAGCTTCGTCGTGGTTATCCAGAGGGTTGATGTTATATGTTGTTACTATAGCCATTGTCTACAAAAGGCTGTCTCAGATTTTGGACAGAATGTATCGATCAAATTTTACACCTAATCAAACATGATTCAATTTAATAAGGATGTTTACTCTAATTTCAAATTGATGAGAGAATGGAATACGATAGCGATAAT
The DNA here is from genome assembly GCF_965363235.1 of Mytilus galloprovincialis. Classification (NCBI taxonomy): domain Eukaryota; kingdom Metazoa; phylum Mollusca; class Bivalvia; order Mytilida; family Mytilidae; genus Mytilus; species Mytilus galloprovincialis. The sequence goes on along the minus strand of NC_134841.1, from coordinate 95,464,186 downwards.
TTGAAATACCCTTTTGTAGCTCCTGCTGTGTTTAAAAATATTTCGTTAAAATTTCCTGTATAGTAATATGGATGGCAGAGCTAAATTCATCTAAGTGAACTGACCAAGATTTTGCCATTGATTGCATAAAAACTGATTACATAATGATTGTATTTTAAAAATATTGCATTTATTTAAAAGATTGATCCTTTATCTATCTCATATATACTCTCATAGTCTATAGAAAGTTACAGCATTTTAAAGATTGGAGATTGGAAGTTAAAAAAATCTGTGTATTTTGCTACCTTAATACGCCAGACGCTCGTTTCTTCTACACAAGAATAATCAGTAACGCTCACATAAAAAGAGTTCGAAAGTCAAAACAAGTACAAAGTTGCAGAGCAATGAGGACCAAAAATTCAAAAAGTTGTGCCTAATACGGCTAAGGTTATCTTCCTGGGATAAGAACATCCTTAGTATTTACAATAATTCATAATTTTGCAAACAGTAAATTTATAAAAAGAAAAAAATAGATATAAATGATAACACCAATGCGGTGTAAAAACGAAAACATAAAGCAACCTAAACCAACAAATAAAACATCACAACCGAGTAAGGCGAAGAGATCGACGCATCACATATGAATAAGTAAATATTTCCAAAACAAATTCTAAAACATACAACCTTAATGTCATCTTTTGATATCTATTATCAAAACAAATCTAACAAATCTCATAAAAAAAAATCACTGTAACTGACAATGACAATTTCCTCAATCACAATTACAAATGTATGCCCAATGCCACGCAACAATATTATCCCGTATGTATCAGTTAGACTATTTCGAGGTCCTACCTCCAATTTTCATAAACCAGTTGCTTTGGATTTAGTAAAACAATAATTAAATGTTATGATTATAATGTCCATCAAAAGGGGAGTCTTTTCTGTCTAAAGGAGTGCAGAATTATATACACAGAACGCAAGGATGTGTATTATGAATTAACAAGGAATGTTGTTTTTCATGAAATTGGCCTTTGCTATTTTTCTGACGACAGGCGAGACATCCAATTTCGTCAACTGTTTATTAAACTAGACATTCTGAAACTTTTACGTGAATCTATTATTTGACTACAAATTTACAAAACTTGGAAACTGTTGATGCTAACTTTCAGTAGGTAAAAAAACAAAATGATATGATTCTATGTTCATTTGTTCTTTACAAAATATAACATATGCTTTTAAAGATTATACAATTAAATTTTCCAAAAATATTTGAATCGATTTTTGATTTGATATTTAAACTCTCTTCTTGTTGGGATGCTAAAGCTTTAATTTTCTATTCCGTAATCAAATAATAGTAATAACTTTAATTGAGAAAGCGTGAAAATTATGACAATAAACAATTTGTCAAATTTGATACTTTGACGATTTAGCTAATCAATTATGTTACATAATACAATGTATACTATATTTTAGTATCTTTAGTCATACGTAGCTTTATATTTGCACGAAATGCTCTTTCTCATGTAAAAAGATCTAAAAATATTTGTCTTGTTTAACCACTGAAACTGAAGAAAACATGTGTTACATCCTAGGACCACGCTAACACCAGCGTGATATCAAATATATACATTTGTACCATCCCATCCAACGTGTTATTTCATTTACAAAATCTCTCTTCAACTGTACAGTTGTGTGATAAGATTTCTCCAGTTGTTTGTGTTAAGCCTATTTAAGATGTAAGTAAAATTATATATATATATTTACATTTTATATTATTTTAACTTACTGTCTTTACAGCAATTGCTACCATTTCTTGCTACATGGTACAGATGACAACGCATTTCCACTATTTTTCTATCATAAATGGTGGACTTTTCCCCATATATTACTGAAATCAAAAAAGTAAATGAAAAAGTTATCACAAAGGGTTTGTTTTACGTAGTTTAACGGTTGCCTTTTTAGTTTTTGACGTCTTCGAATTTGGTTTTTAGATTGTACAATTAAGTTTGCCTTTCTCCCAAATGTTCTTGTTTCGATAACATTATATATTAAACTTGCCACAGATACACCATTATCATTTCCGACTAGGTACGTGCGTTTTGTATAATTCCGATGATGATATACTCGACCATTTGGTTTTGAAACCTTCTCATTAGTCGATTATTTTTGTTAATACATTTCTTAATAGGGTTTGCCACGTATCAATAAATATCCTCAAGAAAAACATGAATGGTAATTAACAAGATTCAAACGCCTTCGTTATCTCACTGAAATTTCTTCTATCTTTTAATTAACTGCAACATTAATTTCCTTTACTTAATCAAAGTGTTATCCAAACTTTATCTGCATAGGTAACGTTCAAACTAGATCATGTATAGGTAAGGATGTACATTTACGTAGAAACTGTATGGGTTAAAAACCCTAAAGGAAAACAAGAAAAATAGCCAAATAAGTTATTAAATTAATGTATGTTATTGAATTACTAAGTAAGTATTTTTATTTTGCATTTTAATGTCTTAATGGCTTTTATACTTTCTTGCCTTCCATATGTCCTAGTGCTAAAGATTTAGAGCCTATAATGCCTATCTCTCATCAAATGTATATGAACGATGATATCTGGTAATGGGTATAGTGGATTTCACATTTGCTCTTTTTATTTCAAATCTGTTATATGTTATGTGAGCTTGGATTAAACGTATATGTAATAAACGGATTGTTTGAAAATTTCTCTTCAATCCGATTACTTTTATTTCAAAATTTTATATAAATTATTGTTTTTGCTTCATGGCATTTTATTAAAATATTTGATAATTGAATGGATATTTTCCTGAAGCATTACTTTTTATCTAAAATTATTTGATATACATTTATAGAAAATAAACGCATAGCTCAGATGAATTCTTCAAAATGCAGAATACCGGTATAAATGTTACAAAGTTAAAAAAAAAAAATGGTGAATTGCATATTTCCAATATAGAAGTAGGTTTTCAAATTTAAATGCCCTTTTTTTATTTCGCCAACCAACCGCCGACATAGCCGCATACTCAATATAGATGAAATTTGCTTTAAAAATGGATAATCGCCGCGAAATTTTGCCAACGTTTTTTGAGAGCATATTGTGGTCAACCCAACTGTTTTGCTTATCAGATCTAACAGCTCTTTATTTATATATATAGCTTATGATATGAAAAACATTCTTACACATTTTATTCTATTAACATAATTTGTAGATACAAAGAAAAGAAAGCTGAAAGGATGATATTCACAACTCTATTTATTGTGATCGTCAGCTTACTAGAACAGGTGTCTGCTATACCATGTGCTGGACCACAAGGTTCTTTTTGTGACTGTATCGGAACAATAATCCGATGTAATTCCCAAGGCTTAACAGACACATTTGATGGTGTACCTACAAATACAACAGAGTTGTAAGTAGGTTTATAGACAATAGTTCAATTCTATCGTTAATAATATGATATTCAGTAGCCTGTTTAGAATATATGTTTAAACGGGCAAAAACGTATTCAGAAAAAAAGACAGTGGTCATTTTAAAATAAACGGGAATATCTGTCATAAAAAAGCTTCATGAGCACAAGTTTAATATTAATTTGATGTACATTTATCGCCAAAGGGTAAAAATCGACAGACGGTAAGTTGATTCCTGGATCGAACTTTATGAAAAATTTACGTATCCAGTATTTTCTCCCTGTTTTCATATAATACTCTTGATTTTAAAGAATTCTCATTAATCTTTTTTTTAGAGATTTAAGTTTCAACAAGATAACAAATATAGCAGCAAATGCCTTTGATGATCTGGTGTCATTGGAACTTCTGTAAGTTAAATTGATATAATAAAGATTGAAAGAAATTGTCGTCATCATGAATTTCAAGGAGTTTAACTATCTGGGTATCTCTATTGCACTGATGATTTTAAAGTTTGGCGCAGTAGTCTATGACTTGCAATTATGATTGTTAAATCATTGGCCTGAAATAGTTAAGTAATTACACCAGGATATTAGCAATAATCAATACTTTTATTTCCGTGACGATTGTTCATTTGAAAACTAAAGCGATACAAGTTTGAGCTTTTTTAAACGCTTAAACAGATTTTCTTTAAGATTATGCGTTATGGGTGTGCCTCTCTGGAGGTCAGACTAGATTAAAAGACGTTATATAATACAGATAATGCATTTTTGAAAACATTTTATAGAAACATAGTTTAGCAAAACAAATCGTGCATACTGCAGATTGACAAAGAAAATAAACACGTGTTTTAAATATTTGATTGATATTTTAATGTGTAATTTATGCATAATATAACGAACATGAATTAAAGACATTTGATCGGAACTGAAAAACACATAGTTAGTTTTCCGGGATTTTATGTTTTATTCTGCGACGAGAAAAGCTTCGCACAATGATATGAATCAAAAACGGCCATCTTAACAGAATATTCTGATGTTTTCATGATAATATTTTGTATTATTGTTTTACGTATTGAGAGCTTACGAACATTTAAACATTTCACTCACAATACTAAAGATGTTGTTTTCCATAATCAACATAGACAGAAATGGTTATGGAGGTCCAAAACTCATCGTTATTTTATCTTTTTAATTACCTAGTAATGCTTTTCTGAATTTAAATGTACATTTAAAATTCTAGATTTTTAAGATTTTACCTAAGTTCATCCTTAAAATAAAACAATATTATACAATTACTGTCTTTTGATGAGGTAAATGTGTAGTTTTATTGACTTTTGAAAAACTGATATTCAATGAGGCCAACGGCCGAAGTGAATATCAGTTTTTCAAAAGTCAATTAAACCACATATTTACCGAAACAAAAGACAGTAATTGTTTTATTCCATATTCCGAGAGAAATGTATGTAATGGCAATTATTAACCAAAACCAATTGTACATCAATCGGTTTTTTTACCAAAATAGTGCAGGTAAAAGCACGCGACGTTATGCGCGGTGAATATCCTTTTTCAGCAGGTGAATATGCTTATTTATTCAAAATCCTATTCATATAGAAAAACCTACTAAAGTTTTATCAATATGGAATAAACTTTGATATTATTACGTAAGAATTACTATATTGGCCTTGTTATTGGTCCGAGGCTTGCTGTATTGGCCTGAGGCGAAGCCAAAGGCTAACACAGCTGACCGAGGACCAATTACAAGACCAATACAGAAATACACGTAATAGTGTTTTTATTAATTAACAATAGTGTTACAATATTTTTTTTTATTTCATTTCACAAGAGATAAATATTTTTACCTTGAAGTGGAACTATCCAAATCTCACTTTCTTTTTATAAGATGCAATATTTAATGATCTGGTGCTGTTTCCAGGTTTCTTCAGCATTTTCTCATCTGATGAATTTTTCTACCCTTTCTAGTCACTATAAAGTGTTACAACTTAAATTTTGACGCAACACATAAATAGTAATTAGAAAGGTACTGCAATTGCATGTGTTACTGCATGTTATGCAGCAACTCGATGAATATATTTTAAGAAAAATAATAAAGGAGTTGAAAATAAGCCAAATTACCAAAAACGAAGATTTGCATAATTACAGATGCATATGCCTGGTTCGGGTACAAATAAATGACAAAAAAAAAACGAAAGTAAACAGTTGAACGAAAAATTGAGAAATTGGGAGGTCGTCAATAAATGAGTTTTGGGATAATCTACTTGTTCCCCAAACCTGAAATAATTCCATTGTCTGCTTTCAAAATGCTTTTTAAATGAATGTGACCATCTGTAGCCTGAAATATAAGCCAAACTGAGTGTTTCAGCATGTTAATGATGACTAAATGAAAACTGTGTCTTCCAAAAAACTGTTTCCTTTCAGTTTGTGTTTATCGTGACTTTCTATGTAAAAACTAGAGACGTTCCGAAATCCTGTATTTGTGTTAACTCAGTCGATATAGAATAACTCGGCCAATACAGAAAAAAGTCTATTCTGTATTGGCCGAGTTTACACCTTATATCGCATAGGCAGTTTTCATCATATTAAGTCCAATAACAGCGTAGTTAATTAAAAATCATTAATATTCTTTTAAGAGTATTAGGAAACAATGAGATTTCCACTTTAACAGCACATATTTTTGAAGATTTTGTGTTATTAGAAATTAGGTGCATTTTATTGTAATGTTAAGAATCTAGTGTGATATTACCTGTAATCATAAAATACTGTTTTACTAAAAATTTAATATCAATATTTTTAGAGACTTGGGCAGAAATAATATATCAAATATAGCAGCAGATGCGTTTGGTGATCTTGTGTCCTTGAAATCTCTGTAAGTTTGATTGTTATGATAAATATTGGTAGAAATTAAGACTTGTCGAATTCTGTCGACGACATCGTAAATTGCAATGGTTTTAACATCCACAACATGAGAATGTTTATTGCAGTGATGTTGTTAAAGTTTGGTAAATTGGTCTATGACTTTCATTTGAGAATGTTTAATCATCGGCCTGAAATAATTAAGTTAATACCCTAGGATGTATGAAATTTCCAATCTGTCTATGTGCGTATTGCTTCCTGATTTGGAAGGCTAAAACGGTCAACTTAAAAGAATATTTTTGTATACTATTCTAACGTATTGAGAGCTGACCAGCCTTTAGCACATATTTACAACCTCTTGTCTAATCAAGAAGCCTGAACTATACTTATAATTTACATAGTTCAGACTTCGTTAGCGTATTGGGCAATTACATATTCATGAAACAAGGGTAAGATTTAATTGTATCGTAATTAAGATAATTCAACAAATATGCCACTGGCTATCTGGAAATGAAATGTTGTTTTAAAAAAACTAAAATAAAAGGTTTGTAAAGGTCCTAGCGATAGTACTGCCTGTTGATATATTCATGTTGGCATTGCACAACGCATGTCTAGATCTTTTTTACATTCTATGGTGTTGAAACGATAAATTCTCGGTATCTGTTTAAATTGATTTTAGTCTCTGATCTTTTAATTTATTTGTTAATAGCTTTTAACTAGCGTTCAGTAACTGCTAGCAATCTCAAATCGTACCTTCTTGTAAGTTTGAACTGCTGACAAAATTTTAATGCTTTTCTGTAATTCATTTGTTTAATGTGTTTATAATATAAGGGTTCAAGCGGAACTATATATTAGTTATCTAACCAAGGTTTCGAACTTAAAGGAAATATAAAAGTAATCTGAAATATTGTGATCGTCTTATCAATCGATGTCATGTTATAAGCGTACCACCTTTGGAAACCAGTATTTTTCTTTTTCAGAGATCTGAGTAACAATAACTTAAGCAGTCTACCATCAGAGTTGTTTATGTTTAATATGAACCTTGTTAAAGTGTAAGTATAATGCATGTTTAACTTTAAAATACGTATTTCTGTAGTTCTGAGGATCGATATTTCAACAGAAATTCGACACTTAAATGGATACTAATTGTGCTCCATTTCCGGCTGATTTGTTGCTGTACTCTTAAAAAGCAGAACTCATCCAGAACATTTTTGAAGACAAAAAAAGTACCTTGCGAAATTCTTTATCTTTACTTTCAGATACATGTATATTAATAATGTCCTGTCACTGAATAAACAATATTTCAGTCAATAATTGCATCTTAAATACCCCAGTGAACTTGAAATTAAGGATACTACGGATGATAGAGGGACTCCTCCATCACTTGATCTTTTCCTCAATATTGATACAGTTGGACGACTACTCACATTTATATATGACAAACGGGACGATTTCGACTACCTAATTTTCAATTTTCCATTTCTCAGCAGTAACATATCTTCTGCCCACTCGTATAATGATAACATATATTAGTTGATACGCTTTTAACACTTTACGGACTATATATGCAGGTGTGTGCTCCTCATTATAGGCAGAAAATGCTCCAAAGTGTTATGAGGAGGAAAGATTTAAAATTACACTCCGTACATTTTATAGACACCGTCACGAATTAGTTGCTCTAAACAATGTGACTGTGTCTAAACTAACCAACGAAACTTTTACCACATCTTAGATTGTGTTTACATCTACATTGTCTAGTCAGTACCGAACGTGACTATCCCTAAATAATACTATTTTTTAGTGTGATTCTGCATTAATTTCAGACGAAAGTACATCAATCTTTCATATATTTAGTTTTGATGTTAGTTCAATAAATTGTCCATCCCTAAAAACAAATGTTACCACTTAAAATCAATTATTTCATTTTCCAGAGATCTGAGTAACAATCATGTAAGCAGTCTACCATCAGGGTTCTTTTCGTCAATGATAAACGTTTATGAAATGTAAGTAAAATGCATATATATATATCTCAACAACATCCTGTTTACTGAACACTTACATCATTTTACACATGACATCCACGATTAAAATGTTCGTCACATTTTTCTCAGGTACCACATAACGAGGATTTTTGAAATTTGGTTTCAGTGTTTATATATGTAAGCTATAACGTGTGATGCGTGATCAAATTCTTCACTCAACAACTTCCTGTGAACCGTTAAGTATTAGGGCGGAGTATCGTAAGTGAGCATTAGCTCGCAGTTTCTCTTGTTTTCTCTCGTTTAGCCCTTTATAACACGCTTTCCAGCCATTTCATTTTGAAACTTTCAAATTTACTTGTTGTAGTTTGTTTGTTCGGCCCCATCCTGAGTTAAATCTTGGAAAATATAATTGAATTTGCTATTTCTCATTCACACAAGTGCATAGGTGAGAATTGAATCCCACAACTATCAGTTTGTAATTAGAACAATGTATCCGATTATCATGTAGACTTTTATTATTGTTAACTTGTAAGTTTGCCAGTTCTATATTCAATTTGGAGATGTCAATATTGAAACTTAATCACGTTTTGCATGTTTGTCTTTGTGCTTGATCACTATGCGAGAAATTTTGTATTCATTGCTTTTGGAAAGTGAAAAAAGTGTAATGTGACAGTATTACACGCAGCAAATGAGGATTTCAAAGATAATTATATATAGTTCTATCATCGAAGAAATAGTTCTAAATTTACATTGGAAGGAATTATTGAAGGTATTGAAATAGCCATGAAAATTGATATGTTCTTTTTAGAGTTCAGGCTAATATCCATTAACATATGATTGATCAAGCAATTTTAATGTTTATTATCTAGTAGTTCATAAAATAATTAACTTAACTTCAACGTTAAACATTTTTTTTTCTTCAGAATTTTGAATAACAATAAGATTAGCTTTGTTTCATCAGAAATGTTTTCGTCGATTACAAAACTAAACACAATGTAAGTATAGTACATGTTTAAGTTCAATCTGTTCAAATATGAGTGGACGAAATGACAAACTTTAACATTTATCACACACTACATAGATCATTAAAGGCTAGAAAATTCATTGTATGGTGGTGTTGTCGAAAAAAATTGTTATCTCCGTATCACTTAACCATTATTCGGTCGTAAATATGCCTTGAATCATATGGAATTGTTATCAATCAATCTTTTGTGTCTTTAGATTGTTTACGACAGTAAAAACTATTTCAAAAAGTGAAAGCTACCAAAAGGACATAAGTCGAGACATCTAAAAAGGGGCTATCAGACAAACAACAGTACACAAAACATCAAAAACTAAAGACTAAGCATATTGTGGCACCTTTGTTGCTCATATTAGTACCAACTCGGTAATACATCTTAAATATGTAGGTCACACTCGGTCGTTAGGGGACTGGATTGTAGTTGACACTTGAACATATCCGCCATTATTTTTAAACAGATATATATTGTATTTCATTATTGTCAACCAACTCATGATGGCGTCCGTAATTTTTTACCTGCACCATTTGGACTCTTGGATTTGCTTTCTTGTGAGCAACAACCCTCTATCAGGAAAATTGTGATTGTACATATGAGCCTTCGAATATTGTATCAACTGGGAGATAATTACTCCATATGCAGGGGTTGCTGGAATGTTGCTTCACAAAGAAATTGAAATTTTACAATTGAAAAGCTAAAATCATTTCTATTGTCGTAAATGTTTATTCACAACCGCCCCTCATTAACACTTTCTAGATGTAAGTAAAGATGCGAACCAAAATAAACTATATTTGTTGTATCCGAAACACTAATTTGATGGTACAGATGCGTTAAACATAATAACCAAATATTTTGTTATTTAGTGAGAGAACATATAAAACGTATAAAGTACTTAGAATGAAATTCATAACAGTGTAGCTATGGCCATTCATTGACTGGGGAAAATTAGGTGAACGTTCGTCTGTAATGCCCACTGCTCACGACGTACTTATCATAGAAATTTAAACTGTGAGGTCACCAAAGGTTCTAAACGCCTAAATAAAATAATTAAAAATACAAATCAGGAATAACCTTTGTAATTTGAAAATAAATAAAAATGGCCTTCAACACGGAGTCTTAGCTCACACCGAACAGCAAGCTATAAAGGTTGAATACTTAAAATACTTTACTTGATTTTTTGTTATGGTTTGACCATCAATTTTCCTAATATGATATCGCACGTTCTTTCAGATTATTTTTTTTTTACTTAATTGGCTTTAAAAGTTACTATGCATGATGTCGTCTGTTTATGTAGTTCATATGTGTTTTTCGTTTCTCGTTGGTTTTCCCGTTTGAATGGTTTTACACTAGTAGTTTTGGGGCCCTCTATAACTTGCTGTTCGGTGTGAGCCAAGGCTCCGTGTTGCAGGTCGTACCTTGACCTATAATGGTTTACTTTTATGAATTATTGCTTTGGAGGAGAGTTGTCTCATTGGCACTCATACCACATCTTCCTATATCTATCTATATCTATACATTTTTTTTCAACAAAAGAATACATCACAAGAATATAAGTTTTGTAAGAAACGTGAGAAATTGTGTTGGACTTGAAGATAAGGCAAAGTGACAAATATCTGAAAGAATGAATCGTTTTATGGTATTAAACAAAGAAATCAAATGATTTTTTAATTATCCAGAACTCTTCACAAACAAAACCCACATGTATACGCATTGCATAAATAGTAGGCCATTCTTAAATGATCACACCGTAGAAGTAGTTGTGCTCTTAATCAATAAGATATTTTGTGAATTAACCCCATCAACTTAATAGGTTTTTTTACAATGGATAAACCTTTTTTTTTATTATTATTAAATAATATCATCTCTGAACATTATTATTCTTATAAATGACACGGTTGTATGTGATGATTATAAGAAATATTTAAAACAAATTCCTTTCAAGCTTTGTAAAAAGAAAGTTTCATTTTATGTATCGGAATGTGTAACAAGTGAATATTTCAATCCCCACTGGAAGGCCTCTGACAGACTGTGTGAGCATAAAATCATAGCCGTTGACAAACAAGTTACAACCTACAAACGTTTTACTGTCGACCACACTGTTATGCAATTAATTCTATTTTCAAATTACAAAGGTTATTCCTGATTAGTATTTTTAATTATTTTATTTAGGCGTTTAGAACCTTTGGTGACCTCACAGTTTAAATTTCTATGATAAGTACGTCGTGAGCAGTGGGCATTACAGACGAACGTTCACCTAATTTTCCCCAGTCAATGAATGGCCATAGCTACACTCTTATGAATTTCATTCTATTGTGAACCAATTTATAAACTAAAATCAAAAACGTTATAAAAAAACACAGAAAAAAATCTTTTCCGAAGTTTTTTAATTCACTGCATTCTACCTTGAAAATTCCATGTCAATTCAGTGAGGGTTTATATTTCACATAATGGATACTACCTCAACAAGAATGTCCTTTTTATTTCTCGATCCATTTTTTGTTTCTAAACACATCTATAATTTATAAAACAAAAACATAAATATTTAAACTGTTCGATTTTCAGCAGTAAAAACTCATCAAAGACTCGCTTTCGTTTATATAATATTCAACAGTGACACTCGAACCAAACAGTTAGCATGTCAACTGCTTATTGTTGTTTTATTCTAAGTAAATATCAACAAATATATGTATGGAAATGACAAATTTAACGATTTTGTACGTATTAGGGACCTAGTAAATACTAAAATGACAAACATCACATACCCCATAAAAGATATGCTCAGAAATGTCATGGGTTCCATATTTGTCCACTCAAAGTAATGTTATCAAAAAAGAATAATGTTTCGTTAAAAAAACACACAACGAGATATACATGATTCAAGAAAACAAGTTAGCATTATGAATATCAGCATTTGAGTAAAATAAAATTAAATTTAATACAAGGGGGAAAACGAAATGATGAACATAATTGATTGATTGATTGATTGATTGTTGGTTGCTTAACTTCCAGTGGCAAATATCTCATGCATATTCAGACGAGAACGAGTTCACAATAAATACAATAGGTAGGTTGTGTCATAATAGAGGCCATTTATGATGGTCGGGGAAATTTAGACTGCCACTGGAAAATGAGGGTATATTGGTTAGGGACCGAAATTTTGTCTTGCAACAGGCCACCTACGGGCCCTCAAAGAGTTGTTGCAAGGGTTCTTAACGTGCAAAGAGCGTGGCACTCTCTTTACACGAGACATCGGATTTAACGTCCCCAATCTGACCTGACGTGACTGCGAACTTAATACATCCCGCACAGCCAAACGGACGCCCCACTTCGGCAAGCGTTTTACTGCCAGTCGGGAGAAGACCAAGTGACCATATTTCTATTCCCCAGTCACCCTTGGGGGTGAACATAATTGAGGGATTTGCATAAACTCTCAAACGGAACGAAATTGAATTTGTGACGAGATAGTATTTTCCTGCTATTACTACATGCCCTTCCATGTGAATCCAAGTAAGTTGGGAAAGTGACACATTATGAAATCATATTTTACTCTTTAGAAAATTAAGAAACAACCCATTGATATGTTGCAATATGACTGATTTCATCGAATGGTCCATTAAAAAACAACTAAAGGACGATGATATAAACTGCATAGAGCTTTCTTCAAGCATAGCTTATGAAGACTTTGACATATCGAACTGTACATTTCCAGGTAGGTCGTTCAATACTATGTCACTTAATTGATATGATCATTAAATCAATGATTTCAGTAGACTTTATTTTCAAAAGAAACACATTCATGAAAAAATACACAAAAAATCACCATCTGTTGGAGTCGTATTATATAAGACATTTACAAAACGCAAGCAACAAACGACTGACAAGAGAATGGAAATGTATGGGAAAATATTCATACAATGTCAAATTATGTTTTTTAACTTCAAAACATGTTCTTTAGCAAAGAAAACGACATTTCAAATATGCAAGTTCACGTGCATGAACTGTAGAAACAACTGTCTGACCTGCTGTTTTAACAACCATAGTTAAGTAAATCTCAGAGTTTACATTCTAAGACGTCTGACATGTCTGAATGTACAACTTCATACTCTTGAAAGATTGTAAATAATATAAATTAAACTATAAAAAAAACACATAAAGAAATCGATGTTTGAAGAACTTTCTATCGCAGATATGAAAAATATAGATACATGTAGTTGTTTTTTCCAAATTTATTAATCTCTTGTGTACGATTTTAATATTATTGTTTAGAATTCAAGATTGTTATAGTCTTATAATCAGAATAGTTTGATCTGATTCATTTTACATCGTCATTATACTGATGAAGGATAACCGAATTATTTATAGTAACATTCGTTCGTTTGATTGTTATTTGTTGGTGATGTTGTAAAGATTGGTTATATATTATATTTGTTAGTGTACTGTCATATGTATATGATCCATCGCCGCGTAAAATTTAACTTATGCTTTTATTTATATTTATTTTATATATATATACAACACGTCTAAACATCAACCAAACAATGTTAGATCTGCAAATTGGCTTTCGCAATTTTTTTGCTCTTCCCTTGCCGGTGTCCTATATAGCCATTCTTTCCCCATGCCAATTTTTCCGAGGGGAAAATCTGGATCGATCCCATATTTCCCCCCGGAAAAATTGGCATGATCCAACTTTTCCCCCTCAGCGTTATAGGGGAAAACGAGGATCGGGCCAATTTTTCCCCCTTTGCGGCATGAGAAGCTAGTTTTTCTCCCTTGTAATATAACGTCGGCGACGTCAGTTAGAAATATTTATCCGAATAAAAGAATAATTATCTTTTTTATTAGTTTTGCGGTACCAAAGCTTCATCGTTTCAATCATACATTTGATATGTATTTATATATACATGTACGTACATGTTTTATTTATACACACGAAGCACATTCTGATATGGTGATCACATCCATTCTCTATCGTGAACCCTTGGTATCGTTCACTAAATTAATACAATCACTTTAACAACTTCTGGTCAGTTTGAAGATTTTTTTGGACAGACGTCTGATGTCTCCGACATGCTATGGTGAAATGACTTTACATGATAAATCATGTTTGACCACAAAAGAAAAGAACCCATCAAAGACATTGATAGAGAAAAATACTCGTCTCCTTAAAGCTTTCATTCTCCGGAAAAGACGTCCGATTCGGATGAAACTTCATCAAATCTAGAGGGAATCTGTACACCCTCTCCAACCAGAATGGGAGACGTGGTAGCTCAGAACTTCCCCCATTAGTGTGGGCTGTACATGATCTACAAAAATATCCAGCCTGCCCTTAAGGTGCAAAGGATCGACCACGATCCAGCACTTATTATACAAATATCCTCCGGAGTTACACTGACGTAGCAGTAAGTAGTTAAAGGCCACCGTAAGGCCTCCAACAATAAAAAAAAAAGCATTTAGTCGGCTGTTAAATGCCCCGACCATCAAAACTAACGGCCTTATTAGTAAAAAAAAATTTACGAAAAAAAAATTGACCTACATAACCTATGAACAACAGCCACTTTACTACATGTTCCTGGCTTTGGAAAGGGGCATTGGCACATAAACAATGTGGTTGCTATAAACTCAACCCTCCCCAATGAACCCAACCTAGGACAGCACATCGTAAGAAAAAACTGTAAAATATCAGTTGCAACTGGTTTCCCTAAAAATGTTGGCACGGAACACAATAATCACTTACTTTAAAAAAAAAACAATAGACACAAAGCACTGAAATAAAAGTACTCGCAGTTACCGAAAGCTATTTCAAAGCTATTGAACATGTAGACGGACCAGTGGACATAGACAGACTGGTGAACATGTAATCAGACGAGTGAATATGTAGACAGACTTATCGATATATAGACAGACATGAAGTTGAGAATGTAGAAAGACTTGGGGACAAAAAAAAGACAAATTAGTTGGCACATAGACAGACTGATTAACCTTTAGACAGACTTGTGTTTATATAAAAGATCTAAAATTTGTAAATATATCCTTTTTCTAACACTGTTCGATTTAATTTTCAGACGTGTATATATATACACAGTAAAATCTATAATATAGGGGAAAGATTGGCATGGGGGAAAGTGACTATACATATACGTGTTGTCAAATTTCCGCAGGGGAAGAATGGCAATGATCCAAAATTTCTCCTGGGGAAACATTGGCTCATGCCAGTCTTTCCCCCGGGGGAAAACTGGCATGGGGAGAGAATGGCTATATAACACTGGGATTCGCACCCATGCTACTAAGATATCTTGACACTAAATCGGCTGCACTGTAGCCGTCCCGCTAGACCACACCCCACCTGGACATCCTAAAAATGAAGCTTTCGGTGGCCGGGTGTTACGTTTTCACGTCAGTTTTAATCTAGCGTCGTACTACAGTCCATGATATATAAGTCATGGAGATGTTATTTTTACAGATCAGTTAAATTATCTATAGTAAAGGATCCTACATATTAGTGTAAGATACAGTCACAGAAAATAATTATATTTATAAGTACATCTGTGCCAGTGACAACTCTACACCAGATTATCCATCGGATCACCAGCAGTGATGGTGACACATGGCTGTGTACATTCTGTATATAAAATTCGTCTAAAGATCAACCCAACAATGTTAGATCTGCAAATTTGCTTTCGAAAATATTTTGTTCTTCCCTCGCAGGGATTCGAACCCATGCTACTGATATATCGTGGCACCGAACCCCCTGCACTGTTACTGACAATAAATCTATACAAAAGTCAACGATCTTTAGTACGATCGTTACAAGTAACGATACATGTACACAATAAATAAATTATATAAACGACTAAAAGGTGTACAAAACAACACTTATAGTAAAAAGAAGACATTTAATGTAATTACTATACATATTTTGGATAACAGATATCCGTCATCAGTATGATTATGATGTAAGATTTACTTAAATAAATCATATAAATCTATTCTGATTAAACTATAACAATCTTGAAATTTATACAATAAAACAGTTCGGTTTTTACTGTTTCATTGTATAAATTTCTAGATTGTCATAGTTCAATTAGAAAACAATGTTAAATTTTTGTTATCCGAAATAATTAAAGATAGTTACATCTTTTCTTATTTTTGTCTTCAATTTCATATAATCCCTGTCATTGCTCCTTTTTCAGAATCGTGCAAAGATGCAGGCGAAAACCTGAAAAAAGGTAAATATATTTATTATTGTCTAACCTATAGATTTATAAAGATATCATTGGTTAAAGGAATACACGTGATGACTATATAGATATGTGATATAGGGAGTCTTAAAAATATAGGTTTAGTTACCATTTAGGATTAGTTACCATATAGGGTTAGTTACCATATAGAGTTAATTACTATATGGGATCAGTAAGGAGTTACTTCCCTTTCAAAACAAACAAGATGGCACGTTCCTTTATAAAAAAAACAACACGGTGTTGAGGGAAAATCTAGAAGGTTTCAACAGACGAAACGATTGGTGATCAAAGATAGAAATAAATACATAAACCACATTCAAAGCTAACAAGTTGTTGTTGGCATCGTGAAGTTATTTCCTTTTAAAATCAAAAAAGAATTTGAACGGTTTCAACAGACAAAGAATTTGTTACATGTAATGAACGGTTGCAATATATTCATCAGTACAACAAATTCGACGAGTAGTCTACTTTTTCTTGTATTGAAGAAATCAGAAACTCTTTTCGGTATACATGTAACAAATATCAGGAGAAATACTTTACTCATATCAACATCAGTAGCCATAATAAATGAAAACTAATCATCGTGTTGTAATTCTTCTGTAAAATGTTTTAAAATTTGTCAATGTGGTACTTTGAACGAAGAATCCTCTCAACATACACACACAATTGATGTGAATGTTAAGTTAAAGCGTTGACCAAAGAAGCTGTGTATTTGTTGTTAATTTAAACGTTTTTGTCTGTAACAGTATTTATATATACCATGGTCTACGTGTTACAAAGGAAATACTCACCGATCTTCTATTCTATGATGAGGGTTAGATTTATCATTTTAGATCATTCTAGGTTTTCGGTAAGGTTTTGATGCTCGATCTGTTGTTTCTAGTTCGGTGTATTTCTACTATTTTTTGTCCTATTTAACCAAGGTGTTGTCAATTATTTTACGGTTTGAGATTGTACATTTATATCCCTCTTATTTCAATCATTAAGCATTTTGGATCTTGTAATGATTGCTTTTAAGCAATTGATACACATTTATTGATTACAAAAATATCGATTACTTGCTTTTATTTCATTAATATTTATCAATTGTAGAAGTTGGACGAGGTCAATAGTAATATATGGCTCTGTTAAGATCATACTGACCGATGACGAATTCTGAGTGTCAATATAATTTAACAGGGCCCATATATAACGTATTGATTGAGTTAGAGTCCTTAATTTTTATATTTAATATGTAAATAATGTATTAAAATGGCGTTCAATGCTCTTTCTGTTTTATTTTTGATTGTATTTAGCAAAAATTTTAACAGACTAATACCTGTTATTTAGAATATCAATATTCTTTGAACAACTTCATAGGTTGTTGCATTAGCTTCCTAACATTACTAGCGTCTATATTTAACTTCACGTTCTTCTGATGAACTTGCAACTTTTCGTCTGTTGTGGCGTTTCCTTCGATGTTGGTATATGTGACGTAATGACGTAATCAATCTAAATTTTACAAGATTATTTATATATGACCGTCAATATACATATAAATAGAAACATAGCGTCAATACGCCTAAAATAGAAAAAAGGTTCGGATATGAAAAATAACCTTTGAAACACGTGATCGTAATTTCCAATGAAAACAGTAGAATGCTACACCATATGTTATATAAGACAGCAGGATTAATAAATCAATAAACAATGACGGTTGTTAATATAATTTTCAAACTTTTTATTGTCTGTAGATGTAGAATATCAGAGCAAGACAATTAGAAAGGAACTCTCACCACAGATTTAGGACGAATACTATGAAATAGAAAAACGGAAGAAACGATGAGTTTTATGTTCCACATGAGGCTGTCAGGATAACATTCAACTATTATCTGATTCTCATATATCACTTTCATGGGTTTCACATGAGGTTGTAGAAATAAATTTCTACTTGTTTTTGTTTCTCATATATCATTTTGAGGGTTTTCACTTGAGGCTGTAGGGAAAATTGTAAACTGTTTTTTTGTTTCTCATATACCATTTGAGGGTTTTCAATTGAGGCTGTAGGGAAAATTGTAAACTATGTTTTGTGTCTCATATATCATTTTGATGGTTTTCGCTTGAGATTGAAGGAGTTAATGTCAACTGTTTTCTTTTTCTCATATATGACTGATGAGGTTTTCATAAAAATTTTTGAGGTAAATTTTTGGAGGAGGATCTGCTTACCCTTCCGGAGCACCTGAGATCACCCCTAGTGTTTTGGTTCGGATCGTGTTGTTTATTCTTTAGTTTTCTATGTTGTGTCATTTGTGCTGTTGTTTGTTTGTCTTTTTCATTTTTAACCATGGCGTTGTCAGTTTGTTTTAGATTTATGAGTTTGACTGTCCCTTTGGTATCTTTCGTCCCTCTTTTAAAATTTGCCTTTATTTTTCATTTATGCCTTTGAAAGATTTCACCTGATGTTGTAGGGATATTTTTCAACTGGTTTTTGTTTCTCATGTATCATTTTTAGGGTTTTCAAATGAAGCTGTAGGGAAAATGTTAACTGTTTTTTTGTTTCTCGAATATCATTTTGAGGGGTGTCACATGAGGTTGTAGGGATAAATTTCAACTGGGTAAAATGAAAACTGGATTTTGTTTCTCATATATCACATTCTGGGTTTTAACATGAGGTTGTAGGTTTTTTGAGTTTTATATATCACTTTGCGACTGTAGGGATATTTATAAACTGGTTTGTGTTTTTTATTGATCATTTGTGTTGTTTCGTGTAAATCCTTTTGAAGCTGTAGGAATAAATATAAATCGGTGTTTGTGCCTAATATATCAATTTAAGGCTTGAGGGAGAAAAATCAAAATAATTGTGTTATTTTTTCCAAAAAATATTATATTGAACGAAAAAATTACGTATCTTTCTGGTAGCTGTCGAATACAAAAAATATTTTTTCATTGAACTTTTTTTCTGTGGGTAATAATCATCAGATTTCTTTAGGATACATTGTGGGAATACAAAATGACACCTGGTGCATTAAATTCTGTATTAATGTGAGATGGCATCTTATGATATTGATTTCCGTGTTAGTATGAAGTGGCACCTGAGGACATTTATTTCCATGCAGTATAAGTGGCACCTGATGACTGGATTTCCATGGGAATCATTAAATTATTTTTTTCAATAAATCTGGATGTAAATGT
Source organism: Mytilus galloprovincialis (assembly GCF_965363235.1). Lineage (NCBI taxonomy): Eukaryota > Metazoa > Mollusca > Bivalvia > Mytilida > Mytilidae > Mytilus > Mytilus galloprovincialis. The sequence goes on along the minus strand of NC_134841.1, from coordinate 95,444,498 downwards.
TTTGATATTTTTTAGTTTTCTTTTTTTAAGCTAATGACTGAATAATACGTAAAAAACAAAATAAAAAATCTGATAACAGCTATCAATAACCAAAATCATACTTCAGACATAACGCTGTCGTCGATGCTCTTCAACTTCGTACTTTATTTGGACTTTTAAACCTTCTTTTTATTCGATCGTCACTGATGAATCTATTGTAGACGAAACGCGCGTCTGGCGTAAATACAAAATTTGATTTTGGTCTTGATGATGATAGATAAAGGCAGATGTGGTGTGAGTGCCAATGAGACAACTCTCCATCCAAATAACAATTTAAAAAAGTAAACCATTATAGGTTAAAGTACGGCCTTCAACACGGAGCCTTGGCTCACACCGAACAACAAGCTATAAAGGGCCCCAAAATTACTAGTATAAAACCATTCAAACGGGAAAACCAACGGTCTAATCTATATAAACAAAACGAGAAACGAGCAACACGTATATATTACATAAACAAACGACAACTACTGTACATCAGATTCCTGACTTAGGACAGGTGCAAACATTTGCAGCGGGATTAAACGTTTTAATGGATCCAAACCTTCTCCCTTTTTCCGAAACAATAGCATAACATCACAACATAGAAAAACATACGATAAAATATCAATGAGTTTATTTACAACGACTGGTTCGATGCCACTGCTGGTGGCGTTTTAATTCCCCGAGGATATCACAACCCTAGTAGTCCGCAACTCTGTGTTGATATGAATTATCATAGATATGGTCATATTGAAAAATCACCTGTTTACCAAACTTTTGATTTTTTTTTAATACTAAGGCTTTTCTACCTCAGAATATATTACCTTAACTGTATTTGGCAAAACTTTTGGTCTTCAATGCCCTTCAACAACGAGGCAAAACAACTTGCAAGGGAATTCCACGTAATGGATATGAGTAGTTACGATATCATTTATCAGTAGATTAATTGCTTAATATATGGTTTATATTATCGCTTGTTGTGATATAAAGATGTCATTGTTTAAGTATGACATATTTTAAGTTTAAACCAGCCTAGCAAAAGTTCATTAGAGATTTCCAATGAATTGACATTACTTGTATTAATTGTCATAACCAACCTATCTAGGGTTATTGCATTAAAGGATGCCGAAGGGGGCATAGACTGCTGATGTTTTGCCTCGTTGAATACATATACTTTGTTGAAAGTAATACTGTTTTAAAATTAGCACAAACTACTGTTTTATTCCTTACATATGTGTTATTAAAATTGAGATGATTTCATTGACAACAATAGTTAAAGGGAAAATTAATTAGTTACCGGTACTTCAATGAACTAATCCTTACTTCTTGCATCACTTGACCCATATATCGATCTCTCAATCGATAAATTTCAAATTTAAATGCTACTAAATCAAAAAATAAAATTAGGATTGAAAAAAATAAAAATATTTGAATCTGATACAAGATCATATTTTCGTTTTTTTTATTTTGAAGTAATAAGATTCAAAAAATAATTTCAACAAGCCGAACGTAAAAGGTGTACACGACTTCTTCCTCTTTTGTTTAGCATACTTTATTTGAAGATACTTTTGTCAAATATATAAATTCAGATCACTGATGCATCTTTATTGTAGTACTTTGTCAAATTTCAGTAGACTTTTTTTCAAATGAAGTTGACGAGTTCACATCTTCAATAGATATATTAGGACCCGTACAAACATATGCGTTATCAAACGTATGCGTTATCAAACGTTTTCGTTATGAAACGTAATTGATCTTTATTTTTTTCGCTTATTTCATGATTGTCTCTTTGGTCGCTCGCTCGGCTCGATAGTAAACCTTCAAAGGTGAACGGAGAAAGGAAACCAGTTCTAGCTTGATGTATTCGATTTATTGAACATTTTCAATCCTCTTCTATGATAAATAATCCATAAAGAAAAGGATAAAACAAGTTTTGAATACATACTTGTTTGGTTTATTCTCCCTTCCCTTGGCATTGAGCCAATAAAGTGTTCATGAAGTTTATATTTTTATAGTAAGAAATCAGAAGCAGTGCAATAAAAAGAAAAATTGCTAAAGTCAAAGCAAATCGTTTTATCAATTAAAATTGATGTAAATATTTACCTGACAATGTAGATTATTATTCTAACAAATAACTAATCATTATCTTTACTGTTGTTTGTCACTTGTTTGACATGCGCTTACACAAAAAAATGTCAAATTGATCGCTGATTTGACGTTATAGTTGACTTTTATGGGGGAAAATAATACAATATTAACATCTTATCTTAATATATTAATATGTTTATATCATAAATTCAATTAGAGAAAAATAATATTTATCAACAAATCTAACTTGACAAACCATTTACTGGTTTACAACCCATATATTTATATATTGCATTTGAAATTTTTTGATTTCAAATATCCCTATTTTTTTCCAAAGGATTATAAACGAGCATTTAGTGAGTTTATAAAAATAATTAAAAAACGCGAATTGATATCAAAAGAAACTCACAAACCGATGGGATTTCTTTCCTGAAACAGACATAATAATTTTGGGTAAAACCTTTTATAATCCTTTAATCTCGACCAGTGGAATGACCATAATGTTTCTATTTCGCTATTGTATTTTGAATTAAATTTTTATAACTAAATGTTAACAGAAGTTGAATGCAATAACAGGTTATATAAGTTATAAGGCATATGTAACATCGGTAATCACGGGATAACTTATTAGACTTAGCTACAACATAAACACCGCTTTTATCATTCCTATTGAAGGTATAAAAGAATTTCCTTGAAAAAAAGGAAATAAATAGAATCTGTATGGTTCATACTTGAATTATAAAGTTAATATGTATATTAATTGTAGTTTACAGGTAAATTATTTATTCTTTTTTCAAACATTTCAAATATGTCACGGTTTCTGAGAGGATCCACAGTCTCTTTTTTCCTGTGAACTTTTCTAAACGTCAATTATAATATGCACTCATAACAAAATGTACATTCTTCATTTTTTATCTAAGATGTTTCAAATCAATTTTGATCTGTATGTAGAAAACCACCACTACTCTTTTGGTTAAAAAAGGGGGTCAGTTTCATCCGTTTTTCTACTAAAATAAATAAGGTCATATAGGTAGTATAAAACTATGTTCTGTACAAAATCAACTTTGTCTTATTAACATTTGATCTGAAATAAAGGCAACAGTAGTGTACTGCTAATCAATAGTCGTCAAATGATTTTAATAACTGAAACAAATCCGGCTCATAAACTACAACCGAGGGAAACACATCAACTATGAAACGAAAAAATAACAGAACAACAGAAACTTTGAACTTCTAAAAGAACAAAAGGCAACATACATAGAAACGTACTACTTAGTACAGGCACTTTTATGGAAAATGATTGGTTGAACCTGGTTTTATGGTAAGCCAAACGTCCCGCCCAGGAGATTGCACTTCTGTAATGAATGAATTATCATTTATATGGTCATACTTGTAAATTAACTGTTAACAAAACTTTGAAGTTTTAAAATACTAAGGCCTTTTTGCCTCAGGCATAGATAACCTTAGCTGTAGTTGGCACAACGTTAAGGAATTTTGGTACTCAATGTTCTTCAACTTCGTACTTTGTTTGTCCTTTTAAAAAAAATATTCGAGCGTCACTGATGAGGTTTTCGTAGACGAAACGCGCGTCTGGTACAAATACAAAATTTCAATCATGGTATCTTTGATGAGTTAATTATATAACCGAATGAAGATTGTTTTGAAAGAAGTTTTCACTTTATACAAGAAATGGATATATAAGTTGAATGAATTAATCACAAACCGTCATATAGTTGCATAAAACACATTAACAATACCAACTAACAAATGTTAATAATTTTGCTGAGTTCTAACCATAACTGAATTTATATATTCCAATCAACTAATTAGATGAAAAAATGATCGAGTCATCTATATGTGCAGCTGGGGATTGGGACTAATACTATAATCTTTATATCCTTCAGAAAGCTTTTTCAAGACCTGCGAAAGAGAACTGTATGTTTTGAAATTTTCGTAAATGCAATTTGGGTTTATAGCAAAACAAACTATTGAAAGAATTCTAAATATTATTAGTAAAATTGTACAAACATTTCGGTACGAATTTTGATTGATTCTGATTTAAGATATTAGAAGCGACAGGCATGTAATAAATAATTGTTATAGTCATGTCAATAACAAACGCATACAGTTTAAGGAATCTCCCCTATTTACTATCTATATTTTCCAAAAACTTTAAAAACTAAAAGGTGAAAAATTATATTGATAGTTAGACTTTGAAAAGAATAGATTTTATTGGGATCGAATGGATCTCGTATTATCATTTAAACAAAATTCAAAACCTCATTATTTTTTTTTTTTTTTTTTTTTTTTGCGAATAATTTTATTTCTTTGAATTCCTTGTGTTTTAGTTAAAAATTGAAGAATACTGAAATCCTGACTTTGCAATAATAATGAACTTGTTCCGTTCATTATTTGTCACATTTGAAATTCACCAATCCCTTGATTATAAAAAAAGATGTGGTATGATAGCATAATGTTTTGTGTGATGACAAATATTTAGTTACAACAAAAAAAAATCAGTCAGCTCAATCAAACGTTTTTATTTCATATTTTTCATGTTTGTGTAATTAACATTTAAATGAATCAATTAAATTTAAAATTTGTCATATTGTTCTTCCCCATGTCTTTATGGTCGATTAACGTCAGTAAATGATTCAACGATGTTCTACAAAATGCATTGTTTGAAAGGAAGTAAGCAATGAATCAACGTTAACCATCATGGTGCCTATCTGCTTTGATCACCATTTTTAATCAATTGATGACTTTTGAACACCGGTATACTACTGTAGCCTTAAGCCTTATTTTAAGCATAAAAAGAATGTAAGAGAAGTCAAAAGAATTATCAACCAGGTGGTTTAAAATCTTAAAATAGTAGGACAGATGACATTCTGAAAGACAATTGAATTCTTTATATGTTCATAAGTACAACGATATGTTCAAAATAAAACATCATCGTCTTTTCGACGACTATATATTACCGTTTGAATGGTTTTACACTAGAAATTTTGGGGCCCTTTATTGCTTCCTGTTAGGTGTGAGCCAATGCTCCGTGTTGAAGGCCGTACATTGACCTATAATGGTATACTTTTATAAATTGTTATTTGGATGGAGAGCTGTCTCAAAAAAAAAGGAATTTCTAAATTTGTCTAAAATGAAGATATTTTCCACACTGAATACTGACAATCAATATCTTTTATTATTGTTTTGTATTAAAAATCAATAAAATCTACTTTTCGCAGTGAACATATTTTAGATTCGAATATAACAATGAACGTGATAATTCTCAGTTTCCAAAATAGCATTGAGAATATATGGTATGAATGCCATAAGATATCTCTCCATCATGGACCAAATGAAATATACTAGAGGTAATTTTAGGGTCTTCAGCAAAAAGCAACAAATAGCCCCCGAAATGACATAATTCAAACGAGGAAAACTAACAGTATGTACAAAACAATGAATAAAAACAAATATACCATACAGCAACTGTCTTGATTAGGACAGGCACATTCAAGCTGAAGCTAGATTTAACTAGTTTGCTGGCGCTAAACCCTCCCTCTTACCTGGGACAGTGATGCAACAGTCCAACATAAGAATATGGAAATAAATAAAAGACCTCAATTAATCAGATCGATACAAACCTGAAAATAACTAAACTGACGTGGCAGAAAATTTATGAATCACCAAAACAAAAAGACATTAAGTATAAATATATCTGAGAGTCCTCGAAGTTCCTGACAGCTTATTCAAAATAAAAAAAAGATCATGTATCTTAAACTGACATATTAATCAGTATCATCAACCATCTAATATATTTAATGTGTTAACGTAATAAATATGACATGGCATGCCAGGATACAGATATTGCCATATTGTAGAACTGTGAAGGTGCAACAATAAATATATGAATACTATTTAGTTTGGATTTAATTAAATGACCAAAAAAATCAAAACGTATACCAATATATTTTTAAAGATCTTACAGTTTTTTAGTGGTAACCTATAGCATTAGTTTACCTGGAAGTTTAATTTAAATTTGTGGCTTGAATAAACATCATTCCTTGAAAACTATGATGCCATTTAACGTTTAAAAAAAAGTTTCAAGAGGTTAACTCTAACTGCAAAACGAACTATTTGTATATATTGCAGAATCTAGAAAATTAGTAAGAAATCCCTGACTCAAAAATTTACCTGCCATACATAAATTACGTTTATTGAAATACAGAACGTCTCGTAAGACGAGGTAATAGCGCATAAATTATCACATATCCATAAGATGGTGCAAAATGAACATCACCTTCCGAAAATGACATTTACAAAAAGGGACGAAATATTGTACTCTCAGTAGTTGTCTTTTTGTGAATACCTACAATCATTGCGGAAACTTAATTAAATGTTGTCAAGGAAAAGTATCAAAAGCTTCATTCATACAAATGCAATCTCATCCCCAGTAAATATATGTATTTCTAGAAAATTTGTCCACTAATATGTTTGCGATCATATTTATAAGAAAGTTTTTTTTTCAAAATACTTCCCACTTTCTCATGGAAAAATTAGTGACATTCTTCCGATGAATGTCTGTTCTTGAAAGTATTTTTCATAATGACTTGGAATAGGAATGACATAATTCTTTTGAAGAGTTTCTTTCAACAACAATCAAAACCCAAATCGTAGAACAAATGTGACACAATTGAAAACACAAAACAGGAAATGATTGAATAAAATATTTGTTATCGTTAAAAAATAAACACAAACCAAATGGTCTGATTGATGCTGAAACAATAAACGAAAATGAAATGAATAAAATCGTATTTAGCACCACTTTTTGTAATTTTGGATCTTCAATGCTCTTCAACTTTGTACTTGTTTGGCTTTATAAATATTTTGATAGGAGCGTCACTGATGAGTCTTATGTAGACGAAACGCGCGTCTGGAGTACTAAATTATAATCCTGGTACCTTTGACTACTGATATTGAAATGATATCTTGTCGTCCACTGGCTGTCGAAAAAAGACCCACACAACTAGCGTATTTCAGGGGCATAAATGGTATATATATATATATGGCTACAGTGCGGCTAATTTGGTGTCACGATATCAGAGTAGCATGGGTTCGAATCCCGGCGAGGGAAGAACAAAAAAATTGCGAAAGCAAATTTACAGATCTAACATTGTTGGGTTGATGTTTAGACGAGTTGTATATACATTATGTACACAGCCATGTATCACTATCATTGCTGGTGGTCCGAGTACACAGTTATTTCGTAGTGCATTTCTTTTAGACAATAAATGAAAATTAAAAAAATCCCACCTGCGCTTTCTCAATAATAGTTTTACAGTGTGTTGTACTACTTTTGGGACAAATTATATCAAAATTATAGAAAACTTCATCAGCTCTAACTCAAAATATGGACAATTTTGTGTTAAGGGGGTCTTGAAATCTTTTGACAGCTTCCGAAGTGCTAATTTTTGACCTTTTTCAGCTGGACCTAATCACTACTTTACATTAATATTTATGACCCAAATTTTTTAACAGTGTCATTTCACCCCCCAACTTGCTATATGAGGCATAAAACATGAAGAAATAAATTTGGAAGGGGTATAACAAAAATTGGCAAGTAACACACTGTCCACACTAAGGACTATATTTGTGGACAACGAAAATCAAAGGACGATAACTGTGTACTCGGACCTAATAGGATAGAATAAGTTGACCAATCTTAATAAAACTTGGTATGACTGAAGCTTAATATATTATAAGACTGCTTACAAAGTTTCATAGCAATAGGATATATATTATAGACAATATGATTAATTCTATATTAAACTTTGCGTGTTAAATTTAGACGTTAAAATTGAGAAATTTCAACTATCAACATTTGGGGCTTTTAAAATTTAAATATTGCAAAAAAATACTTTTAAAATGCCTTAATATATAATATATCATGTATTTAAAGCAATAAAGTACTCATTTGATATATCAGACTTAGCATAATTATTCAAAAGTCAAAATTTATATGAGCCTGTGCCTAAAAATGGAGGTTTTCCAATGAAAGGGGGCCTTACATGAAGATGTAATATTTTCCAGCAATTTTAAATTTGTGAAGCTTTTTGATTATAAATAATCCTTACATATGTATTTAATGTACTTTAAATGGAAAGAAAACTTACAAATAACATATCATATTAGTTTAAAAGGGTCTTAGGCCAAGTAAGACTAAAAATAATTTAGGGTCAATTTAGGCCGTAGCACATATTTACATTTAAAAATGCATATTGAAGCTATAGGAAATAAAAATTTGTGTCTTTTCTATCATTTCTTTACTCAGGTGACATGATACAATAAATCTGAGCACAAAAAGGCTCTTACATTCAATTATTTTAGCAGACAGTATGGTCTGATACAAAGATTTTTCACTTTTTAGTGAAAAACTTGCATGCAATTTTAGTTTCAACAGGCTTATATTTGAACCACATGCTATCCTACAGAAGTAAAGAAAGATATTATGTGAAATGAAACAGGTACAAAAGACATTGTTAAGTGCTTTTTATACAAATTTAGTGAGGTCTTTATTATGGACTTCAACTTTTATGTGTCATGCTCCTCACATTTAACTTGATCCAAACAGGGCGTTAGGCGAGGGTCATTTATACAACACATGTTGCTCATATTGTCTGAGATAATCTTCTTTTCTGTAGATTCAGAGTTCACACATGAGTAATAAAACTGGATTAAAGCATAGAAACACAAAAATTGACACATGAAAACATGTCAGATAGAAAGTCAGAATGCCACTTATGCATCAAAATTGAAAAAGCTATGAAATGCTTATTTTGACCATATAATGCCAAAATTGGTCATTTTTGCAGAAATTCTATCAAATAAAAGTTTAAATCCTTTAGTTTTATGCTATTTGACAAATTGACACCATCAAATCATTCAGGGAAGTTGCCAAAGTACAGATTCTATATTTCCTGATTTCACCTCTTAGGTCCGAGTACACAGTTATTTCGTAGTGCATTTCTTTTAGACAATAAATGAAAATTAAAAAAATCCCACCTGCGCTTTCTCAATAATAGTTTTACAGTGTGTTGTACTACTTTTGGGACAAATTATATCAAAATTATAGAAAACTTCATCAGCTCTAACTCAAAATATGGACAATTTTGTGTTAAGGGGGTCTTGAAATCTTTTGACAGCTTCCGAAGTGCTAATTTTTGACCTTTTTCAGCTGGACCTAATCACTACTTTACATTAATATTTATGACCCAAATTTTTTAACAGTGTCATTTCACCCCCCAACTTGCTATATGAGGCATAAAACATGAAGAAATAAATTTGGAAGGGGTATAACAAAAATTGGCAAGTAACACACTGTCCACACTAAGGACTATATTTGTGGACAACGAAAATCAAAGGACGATAACTGTGTACTCGGACCTGGTGATCCGATGGATAAATCTGTTGTAGAGTTGTCACTGACTCAGGCGTACTTATTAATATAAATATTTTCTGTGACTGTATCTTGCATTAATTTGTAGGATCCTTTACTATAGATAATTGAGCTGATCTGTAACTATAACATCTCCATGCCTAATATATCATGTACTGTAGTACGACGCTAGATTAAAACTGACGAGAAAAGGTAACAGTAGCATGGGTTCGAATCCCGGCGAGGGAAGAACAAAAAATTTGCGAAAGCACATTTACAGATCTAACATTGTTGGGTTGATGTTTAGACGAGTTGTTTATAATTACTGTTTTATACATACATGAAAGTATATAGGACTTTTTTCAATATTTTTATATACTGTCTGCGATTGACTAAAACATTTATTGAAATATAATGTAAGGACCAGGTCAATATTTTGAGAAAAATTAACAGAAATTCTCATTTTAAAATGCCTTAATAATGCCGGGAAAACATACAATTTAAACTATATCACACAAGATGTCTACACAGTTTGATACAATTGTGTTACCAGTGAATATATTGTGCGGATTCCCATGGTTCATTTTCATAGTCAAACGGGAATATTACTATTGAACATACAAAATAAAATTTTGAATTTTCATGACAATCATGTTATGGAAAGTCAATTTCTTAATTATTTGGAATACAAACGACCAGACATAACAGATTAAACAACCGAAACCATAATAGAAACATCAAACAATTAATACATGAATGCTGGATGTATAGATACCGAACTACGTCGTAAAGCAATGCAATTCACACTTGGTATATCAGTCATATTCGGGAATAGGTCACGTTCAGTTTAAAACAGACAGACAACATAAATGTTATACTACAATTTAAGACGTGGTAAAAATATCATTAGTTAGTTTAAACATACACATCGTATACATAAGCCAATTCGTGATGGTGACATTTCTGGAGTGCCATCTTTAAGTCTTGGAGTGGTTTCTTCCTGATAAGCACACTTCTGTATATGAATTCAATATAGTGTAAACATACACAGCTACTTTTGCATACGTACTAATTCTGTATTAAAAATCTGTAGTACTTTAAATTTACTTTTAATATTCAGTATTATTTTGTTACTTTAAAATTATTGTAATATTTAGGTACCTGTATTTTACAGTACTTAATTTGTACTTGAAATTTAGGTACTACAGATTTTTGGTTACTACCGTTACATTTTCAGCATTTTGAAAGTTTTTCTATTTCAAATCTCTTAAAGTTATGATGTTCAAACATGGAATATTGTATTATTTCTGTACCGAAATATTTAGTACAAATCAAGTACTGTAAAATACAAATACCTAAATATAACAATACTTTTAAAGTAAAGAAATAGTACTAGATATCAAAAGTAAATTTCCAGTATTAAATATTTTTAGTACAGAAATAGTACCTATGCAAAAGTAGCTGTGTACACGATCATACTGTTTTAATTAAGATGGGTAGACACCATACAAAGAAGCAGAGGGTATGTTACTGCTAAGAAGTAGGAAATTGATAGTTTTTGAAGTTGAAATCATCCTGTTCTTCTAAGATTTTAGTGTTAAGTCGTCCAAATGTGTCAATATTTTGGAAAAAAGTCAAGGTATATAGCAATTCTTCGTGTATCAGTAGTATCCTTAATTTCATGTATACTCGGATATGGGAGATGCAAGTTCTGACTGACATATGGGTTATTTAGTAATAGGACATCATTAATATATCTGAAAGTAAAATTGAAGAATTTAACAAGGTGCTTTCTGTTATTTTGAAGGTTCTGAATGAATTCTGCTTCATGCGAATAAACAAAAAGAAGGGGTGCAAAATTACTACCCATTGGAATAATTCTATATTATAATTTTGATTTTTTTGTGTTTCCTGTGGTGTCGACTGCTCTTCTTTGGCCTAACATTTTCCAGGGTCTCTTTAGAGTAAGTTACCACTAAATTGCTCATAATATCAAAAGGTAAACTAGACAATACAACAAAAACTATTATATATTCAGTTTAATAAGTATAGATCATAATAAAAAATATAACAAATGTGTATAAAACCATCGACTTCTCCTCAATGAGACATGGATTTCTAATATGTTCCTTTTTTAACTGCAAAACAAATACAAAAATTTTATTTCATAGAAATGTCAAAGAATTGTGTTTGTCTTTTTGCAAAAATATTCCATAACATACGGATTTCATATTGTTAAAAGCTCAAATATAAAGTACTTTTAAAATATTCATAGTTATAATTCTTAATTAATATTCCGTCATTTTATGTGCTATTTTTTCATATATTTTTATATGGGTTTTTTCTAAACATTTCTATGATGAGTTTATTTTCCCTTAATAGAAGGGAAAACTAATAAAAACAAGCAAATATCACAAACGCTATATAGAAACACCTGTGTAATTGCAAAAATAGACGCATAAAAAAATCCAATCTTCTTGATATTATGAATTAATTATTATCAATTGACCGATGAGTATTTATACAGCTGATCACCTAAAATCATTTCATTATTTAATGTTATTGTGATGTAATTTATTTGACAGTTGTTATCCATTCGTTTGATGTGTTTGAGATTTTGATTTTACCATTTGATTATAAACGTTCGGTTTTGTTGTGATTTTCCTTTTGAATATCATGAATTTAATATTTCACAAAAAAAATAGAAAGAAAAAAATATTACTTATCTTTCCATTGAATGATTTGAAAAAACTTACCTCCAAATTTACCAACACCACTGTATCCGTATTTTTGGTTTCTGAATCTGAATCCATTCAGACCACCCAAACCATATGCTCTATTACCATTTAAACCACCAATTCCACCAAAACCACCCATACCATATGCTCCGTAACCATTGATGCCACCGATAACATGTGGTCCATACCCAATTACACGACCAATGCGAAATGCTCCGGAACCAATTAAATTGTTATACCGTCCGTATCCACCGAGTCTTTGACCGAATCCATATCCTTTGAATGGCAATACCCCATTACCATAAACACCGTAATTTCCATAACCACTTAATACATTCAAACTTCTTCCGTTCATGAGCCCGTATCCAGGAAATCCACCTTGGGTTCCATAGTTGTTGTACCCAACATGGCTTCCATAATGTAATGGTGTACCTAAACCATAAACGTTGTTTGCATATCCAGCTAAAGTATTCAAAGGATATCCAGCTCCGTTATTTCCTTGCAATCCATTAACACCAAAAAAGGTCCTGACGGATTCCCATAGGTTTTCAGGTTATACTTAGGACTGTATCCTTTTTGTCCAGCCTCTGCTGCTACTAGTCCGACAAGTGCCAAACACAGGAAAACTTTAAGTGACATGGTGGGTTGGTTCTAAAAGTATAATTCATAACTTTTCAATAAAAATATGTTGAACTATGAAGAATACAAAAATTTATGGCGAAATCAAATATTTAAAAACTGCAATGTACATACACAATACTACAAAAAAATAACACAGTATCAAGTGAACTTTTCTATATTGTGTATTGTGTTCTATTATTTGTCTGTTTGTCTTTTTCTTTTTTAACCATGGCTTCTCAGTTTATTTTCGATCTATCGAGTTGGACTGTCCCTCTGGTATCTTTCGCCCCTCTTTTAAAGAGGAACATCTGGCTCATGCAAACGTAATTCAATCGATTTTCTACTTTGTTTTCTTATCTGGTTTTTTTTACATTTATCGTAGCCTTAACAAGTATAGGAATCCCAATATGAATCTGAAATACGTATTTGAGTTCTTAAAAACATACCGTGATATGATGGCTTTCTCATAGTGCTCATTTATAAATTGATGTTCTATATATACCATAGTCATTGACCACACAATTCATTATAATAAGTTATAAAATAGACATTTTACCAAAAAAAAAACGTTTTAATAGAAGATGTATATAAAAAAGGGTTAACCGCAGTGATAGGAAGTTATGTTATCAGTTATTTATTGGTAATTGTATAGTAGCATTTTTGTTTGAACCTATGTTAAGTTCTTGTTGTGTAAGATATTGTCATCTATTGGTAATATGTGGTATATATGTGGAATCTATGGTTTCACTGAGTACAGGGGAAATTCCCCGTATGTCTAACATAATGTTACTTGTGGTGTTTTTCCCTCGAGTTGAAATTTTAAAGGTTTTTCTTTTCTTACCTCCCCGCTTTTAAAAATTTTACAGGTTTTTAAATATAATATCATTTATAGTTATATATGATTTAATGCTTCACCTGAAAATATCATTGCTGCATGCTGGATTATAAACGAATTTTAATGTGTGTAAAATATCATTTTTGAGAAGGTTTTGCATTGTTCAAAACTTATTGTTAATGGAGTACCGTCGAATGTTCCAGTGATGTCAACTATGGTAGTTCGGACATGAAATTGACATTAAAATGACACTGAGATGGCCAGATTATTACTACCTGTTCAGATATGAAATGAATGCTTGAATTAGTTTACACTTGTTGCTATCATAAATTGATTAAAAATGTACAAATTTGTTTTAATTGGGATGATACAGTATTGATGACACTCAGGTCAGCATGTAGAATTGAATATGACAGGAGTCTAATAAATCAATACAACAAGCTCTTATTGGTTATTAAAGGTACCAGGCTTATAATTTATCAGGCGCGCGTTTCGTCTACATATGTCTCATCAGTGACGCTCAAAACAAAATAATTAGAAATTCACACAGGTATAAAGGTGAACAGCATTGAAGATCCAAAATTCCAAAATATTGTGTCGAATACAGCGAACAGTTTTAACCGTGGCATGAATAGATAAAAGAAGAATTGGTTTCTTGTCTGAAACAATGTAAGACTTCTTGATCTTGAAAGTTTTACTTTCACTGTCGCGAGGTTTTGTGTCGATCTTATACAATACGTCCATCCATTTACAGATACCTTTTTTTACAAAATATGTATGATAAATTGGTTCAGAAGAATCCAGTAAAATATGATTTAATTCGAGTGATGATATTTTTGCCTCAATAATACCACATGATTGCTAGATAACTCAGTACAATATATAACAGTACAAAGTCGAGTCAAAATTAGCTAAACTAAACAATTAGAATAGACAAATCTATAAGTGTCCGGTTCATTCAAACTATACTAACATTTTTAATTTTAGGTATAAAGATGTATGAAAAGATTTTGGCATAGGTTGAATAATTTTTAACAGATCAAATTACAACTACATGTTTTGTAGTTTAAACTCAGCGCTTAAGTGTACTAAAATATTTTTGTTACATTTAGTTGTGAAAATGTAGGTAGTTGCATGTGCTAGTCCTGTTCAATAGGAAAATATATGATAAAACAGTCAAAAATGAGGATTTTTATCAAAGAGTTTTTCATCTATCAAATCAAATATCTACCAGTGTCAATCTCATGAAAAAAACACAAAAATGATCAGAACATTTAATGATAGTTTCAATAAAATTCCTTCAAATACATTGACATATTTTTCAAAGATACTTGCACGTATTGGTGCAATTTCATGTGATTGTTCTTTAAAAAATCTTCGGTTAAATTATATCTGGATCTGCTGCAATATTTGGATTTAAGTTTTGTAAATTTTGTATTGTTTTGTATATTGTTGGTAAAAGGGTATTATTTGGCATGTTCCACTGTTTGACAAATTCTATAAGAACTGCACCCCCCTCACTTTGATATCTGGTTCAGCCTTCTTTCTGACATTTATGTACAATTTAAAATTGTCAAAGATTTTTCTATATCTCTTATTTTTGGGCCTAACAAAGTGATTTTGCTTCCATGGTTGAGTAGAAAATAAAAAAAACATTTCATTTTATAATGCGAACTTCATGGTGACTTACGTTATAATTCTTTTCTGAATTCACGGTAGATATAATGTCCGGCTAAGATCGTGGTTTTTCGAGTGATTTGGTCCATTTTTATCGAGAGTAACTGTGAAATCGTCCGGGTTTTTAGACAAATGGTCCGGGTTTTTTACAGAAAGTTTGAAGGTATTCTAGACTTAATAAAATTAATTTTTTTTAGTTTATAACTGTAATTAAGTTAAGGACAATATCATATATTCTCAATAAGTCATTACAAACATATCAAAATGATTCTTGTTTTCAATTTAATCGAATATTCTGTTTGGAGAGCGTAATACAATACTTTCCAGTGTTCATTTAGAAATAACTTGATCCTTAACAAAACGGTGTCTAGAACATTATGCAGGGACTTCATATTCATTTTAAATTCATTTCATGCTACTTTTGATTTTTCAGTTAACAAAATTTCTTGTGGCGAACTCTTGAAATTAATAAATGAAACATATTAATAAAAAACGTACAAAATACACTTAATCTACCCCATTTTTTTGCCATTAAACATAAAATTTAAGTTAAAATCAACAATAAAATGAATAGTTTATTAGCATAAATATGATCCTTTAGCAATGATAGACACATGACAAATGTGTATATTAAATGCTATCACCAGCTAGATTGTCCCGTGTTTCGGACGACACCAGGAACAACAGTGTAATGTCTTGATTGATATTCATATTTTCCACTTTTGAGACACTTTTATTTTATTGAAAGGAAGTTATCATGGTGTTTAGTTGCTGTATGACCAATTATTATATTTGCATAATCATACTCCCCCTCACAAGCCCTCCTTGACAAGAAAGTGACTTGTGACGGTTTGTGTCAACGAACTGTACATAGATTATTCAAAAACGCACAACGAACGCGACACATTTGGTGAAACGAACAATACAGTAAGAGAAAACTTAATATTTAGTATGAAAATGCGTTTATTCTAAGTTCTAGGGAACATCTAAAGGCCCGTAGTAACTCAACGTATAGTTATTTATTATTGCTTACGATTTTAATACGTAAATGTGTATGCACGAGTAGATATTCAGCATTGTTTATCTCACTAAATGTATGAAATTTCACCGTGTCTGTGCGTTTTGCATCTAGCAGTTTTATCAAACGTTCTATACAATATCTAAAATTTACAACAACTGAATAATTAAATAGATAAACTAACATGCACACTGACATATTTTTATATACTCAAATAAGTTCTAAAAAGGCATTCAATATTGTTGTCATCCCAAATGTTGTCCTGATTATCGCTTCGAACGCGTCAACGTCTAGATTTATTTGTATCGGGGTTATACGGGGTGTATATGTATGTTGTTTTTTTTTAATATAAGATTATAACACAATGTTAACTGCTGTATTTTTTACATTTGTATATATTATGTCTGGTTTTTTTTCATGCATCGTTGGCAATTTAATGGTATTTGATGCAACTGTCATAAAAGTGAGAGGTTTAGCAAGCTATAAAACCAGTTTTAATCCACCGTTTTCTACATAAGAAAATGCTCAAGCCAAGTTAGGAATATGACAGTTGTTATGCATTCTTTTGATGTGTTTGAGTTTTTGATTTTGCCATTTGATTAGGGACTTATCGTTTTGAATTTTCCTCAGAGTTCAGTATTTTTTTTTTTTTTTTTTATTAGAGACAAACTGTTTTAAAGTTGGAACAGTTACAAAATAACTTCAACGGTGAAATTTAACAACTGTTTCAACTTTAACAAATAACGAAAAAGCGACTGTTACTGGCATAGACATATTTTTTTTTTCGTGCAGTATTGTATTTGGTCGTATACCTAGATATCGACATTGAGGGTCAGTTGAAGATAAAATTCTATGTTAAACGATTTCTTCTTCTTGCAACTTTATTAAAATATTTTCAAAAGTAAACCCCGTTTCCAAAATCAAAGGAAAATTAAGGGAATTGATTCTGCTTTTTTTAACAAAAAACGATTACTCACTTCAACGAGATGCTTATTATAAAGAGTGAAAAGAAGCAATCATTATATTTTTATTTCACTTTTCGCTATATATATGTTCTCTCACAAAATATTCAAACCTTGAAGAAAGGATATAACAGATAACGTTTTGTCTGCCTTTATATCTGGATTTAATAAAAAAAA
The DNA here is from genome assembly GCF_965363235.1 of Mytilus galloprovincialis. Lineage (NCBI taxonomy): Eukaryota > Metazoa > Mollusca > Bivalvia > Mytilida > Mytilidae > Mytilus > Mytilus galloprovincialis. The sequence continues at coordinate 95,426,932 of NC_134841.1, read as the reverse complement.
AAAAAAAAAAAACATAATAAAACCAACATTTACAATGTGACGGACGCTATTACTATTGTTGACCGAACTATACTATATCCTTCACAGATGCCGATCTTTAGGTCCAATTGTTGAGATCGCAGTACTGTCCTCTACCGAATTAGACGAATCACCAGGTTTGTACTTATAATTATGTGCAGCAGTACGGGTGTCACATGAGGAGCAGAATTTGCTGACCCTTTCGGATCGCATGAGATAACATTTACCCCAGAACCCCAATTTTCTTTTGGTTCATGTTTTCCAGTCTTTAAATGACAATATTTTGTTATGTGAACTGTCTTTATTGTGTTTGACAGTGACTAGTAAGTTTGAATGTCTATTCGGTAAATTTCGCCTCTCTTTGAACGTTTCCTTTTGTTAGTTTTTCATATGTGGAGCAGGATCTGATTACCCTCCCGGAGCACCTGAATTCACCCCTAGTTTTTGGTGGGGTTCGTGTTGCTTATTCTTTGATTTTCTATCTTGTGTCATGTTTTCTATTGTTTGTCTGTTTATCTTCTTTCATTTTCAGCCAGGCGTTGTCAGTTTATTTTCGATTTATGAGTTTGACTGTCCCTTTGGTATCTTTCTTCCCTCTTTTATTGCACTAATCAAGGATAAGCTGCAGTTTATATTTCTCACAGATGAACATTTATACCTATTTAGATTTTAGGCTGTCATCTGCAGCACAATTGGCATCACTGACCAAGCGGTAGGGAAACTTTCCTGATCTCTTGGGTTAACATTTTGTCCCTTTGGTATTTTTTGTCCCTCTTTTAGTTTTCAATTGGCACTAAGATTTAATTTTTGTTTACCTTGGAATTATTTGTAAGCTTTATGTTATATTTTCGATTTTGTTTCCTGTTGTGCCTACTGCTCTTCTTGTAACTTACATTTTCCACGGTATTTTTGGTGTATGTTACAACTCCATTGCTCATAATATCAAAAGGTAGACCAGACAGAACAGGAAAAAGTATTTTATATTCAGTTTAATAAGTATAAATCATAATAATACATTTAACAAATTTGTATAAAACCGTCGACTTCTACTCAATGAATCTTGGATTTCTAATATGTTCCCTTTTTACCTGCAAAACAAATAAAAGAAATATTTAATAGAAATGTCATAGAATTTTTGCTTCAAATATTCATAAACATATGACTGTGATTGGATTTCCTATGGTTCAAAGCTGAAGCATAAAATACTTGATGTGCATACATATCTTCTTTTTAATTTTTATTCCGTACATCTGTATCTTTAAATTATTTTGTGTTAGTTCTTTTTTGTTATATCTTTATGTTTCATTTCTAAACATTTCCCTTATTTGTAGCAAATCAAATAAAACAAGTAGACATCACAACAGCAATATAAATACACCTTTGTTATTGCAAAAATAGACACATACATTATCCAATCCTTTTGATATAATGTTCATTTGGACTTTTGGTATTTATACAGCTGATCCCCTTAAATCATTTCTTTCTTTAATGTTGTTGTGATGTAATTTGATTACTATCATTTTAATATTAACAAAGCTCACTACTTCCATAGTTTGTTATAAAAAAAGATTATAATAACTTTACGTGACAGACTCTGTATTATGTTAGTTATTGTTCCGTTGTTTTTATCGAATGATGTGTTTTACTATTAGTATATCTCACCCAAGTGTTCAAAATGAAGTAATTTGAAATTAAAATAAAAACAAAGTAATATTTCCATTGAATAATTTGAAATACCTTACCTCCAAATTTACCAAAACCACCAACACCAGTGTATCCGTATTTTCCGTTTCTGAACCCACCAATACTGTGTGATCCATAAACATTCAGACCACCCAAACCATATGCTCTATTACCATTTAAACCACCAATTCCACCAAAACCACCCATACCATATGAGCCAGTCCATGCGAAAAGGTACAAAAACGAAAAATTTACGAAATTCTAAAAAGTGTGCATAATTATTGGTAGTAGACTTGTGATTTATAAAACACATTTACTTTCCCTCATATCATCAAGCTGTGAGCTACACGCACCTGCGAGTGTTGAGACCCCCCCCCCTAGTTTTATCAAGATTTTTAGTGAATTATTTCATATATTTCAATCATTTTCAAAGTACAGTTTAAATGGCTTGATTTGCCAATCGATAACGTTAAACCTGGTAGCAGTGGGGATAAGGCTCTCGCTTACGATGCGGATATCAATGCAATCAAACCGGGCAACGGTTCGAATCCCGTGCAACTAAGGTTGATTTATATAATATTAAATAACTTAACTTAACTTAAATTTCAATTTCTAAAACACAAGATGTCATAGTTTTGCATTTTCCCTCATGTTTTAATGTTGTCTTTCTTTCTTTAAACCTGTAGAACTGACGGAAATTATTGACTTTTGTCTCTGTAGTGTCATAATTTTTTATAGTTTCTGGTCGGTATAGCATTAGTCCGGGGAACAAATGATTTTACACTTGCTCAAATACCAAAAATTCAGATATTTCTACGTCTTGTTCGGTTTTAGTTGACAAATTCGGGATAGAATTGACAATCTTATGAATGTTTACATTAATGTAATTTTTTTTCGGATAAAATCGTTTTTCAAAAATACTATAACAAACTTTGATAACGTGTCCTGTAAAGTTTACCAAAAGGACTTTTTGTACCTTTTCGCATGGACTGGCTCATATCATTTTCAAAATCACAAAAAAACAAAAAAATCGAAATTGCCAAAAAGCAATGAAATATCGAAATACTTATAATACTTCATGTCTAACGTTATAATTTAATGCAAATATTGACATATAATTATCCCCAGCAACTAAAATTCTCCCCTTAGCAACCGTACACCAATCAGCAAAAAGTCCATATTCCAAATATTTTAGCAACGATTTGAAGTTTCAAATGGATTCGGCATCTATCAAAACATCTAGTTTGCAAAAAACACATCTAAAATATGTTGATTTTTTAAAAAGTTAGGGCGAAATCACTCTTTTACTATACATAGGCTTTGCTTGGTACTTTCGCCGATATCACCTATATGAGCCAGTCCATGCGAAAAGGTACAAAAACGAAAAATTTACGAAATTCTAAAAAGTGTGCATAATTATTGGTAGTAGACTTGTGATTTATAAAACACATTTACTTTCCCTCATATCATCAAGCTGTGAGCTACACGCACCTGCGAGTGTTGAGACCCCCCCCCCTAGTTTTATCAAGATTTTTAGTGAATTATTTCATATATTTCAATCATTTTCAAAGTACAGTTTAAATGGCTTGATTTGCCAATCGATAACGTTAAACCTGGTAGCAGTGGGGATAAGGCTCTCGCTTACGATGCGGATATCAATGCAATCAAACCGGGCAACGGTTCGAATCCCGTGCAACTAAGGTTGATTTATATAATATTAAATAACTTAACTTAAAATAACTTAACTTAACTTAAATTTCAATTTCTAAAACACAAGATGTCATAGTTTTTGCATTTTCCCTGATGTTTTAATGTTGTCTTTCTTTCTTTAAACCTGTAGAACTGACGGAAATTATTGACTTTTGTCTCTGTAGTGTCATAATTTTTTATAGTTTCTGGTCGGTATAGCATTAGTCCGGGGAACAAATGATTTTACACTTGCTCAAATACCAAAAATTCAGATATTTCTACGTCTTGTTCGGTTTTAGTTGACAAATTCGGGATAGAATTGACAATCTTATGAATGTTTACATTAATGTAATTTTTTTTCGGATAAAATCGTTTTTCAAAAATACTATAACAAACTTTGATAACGTGTCCTGTAAAGTTTACCAAAAGGACTTTTTGTACCTTTTCGCATGGACTGGCTCATATGTTCTGTAACCATTGATGCCACCGATAACATGTGGTCCATACCCAATTACACGACCAATGCCAAATGCTCCGGAACCAATTAAATTGTTATACCCTCCGTATCCACCGAGTCTTTGACCGAATCCATATCCTTTGAATGGCATTACTCCATTACCATAAACACCGTAATTTCCGTAACCACGTAATACATTCAAACTTCTTCCGTTCATGAGCCCGTATCCAGGAAATCTACCTTGGGTTCCATAGTTTGTGTACCCGACATGGCTTCCATAATGTAATGGTGAACCTAAACCATAAACGTTGTTTGCATAGCTACCATATCCATATCCAGCTAAAGTATTCAAAGGATATCCAGCTAAAGTATTCAAAGGATATCCAGCTCCGTTATTTCCTTGCAATCCATTACCACCAAAAAAAGGTCCTGACGGATTCCCATAGGTTTTCAGGTTATACTTAGGACTGTATCCTTTTTGTCCAGCCTCTGCTGCTACTAGTCCGACAAGTGCCAAACACAGGAAAACTTTAAGTGACATGATGGGTTGGTTCTAAAAGTATAATTCATAACTTTCCAATAAATATTTGTTTTACTATGAAGAACATCAAAATTTATGGCGAATGAGAAATTTAAAAACAGCAATGTACATACATAGAACTACAAAACAATGAACACAATTTTTTTTTTTTTTTTTTTTTTTTTTTTTTGCTCTACTTCTATTTATTGTCTACATTGTATTCTTTTCTGTTTTTTATAACATTTATTGTAGCCTTACCAATAAGAATTATCCCAATGAATCTGAAATTCGCACATGAATTCTTCAACTTACCGTTGTATGATAGCTTTCTCAGAGTGATGATTTATAAATTAATGTCCTATATATACCATACTCATTGACCACACAATTCATTATAATAAGTAATAGAATAGACATTTTACAAAAAATAACGTTTTTAATAGAAGATGTATATACAAAAAAGGTTCACCACAATGATAGAAAGTGATATTATCAATTATGTATTGACAATTATATAGTAGCATTGTTGTTTAATCCGATGTTGAGCTCTTGCTGTAAGATATTGTCATCTATTACTATAATGTGGTATTCCTATCTATGAATTCACTGAATATAGGGGAAAGTTCCCTTATGTTTTAAAAATGTTCATGTTGTATTTTCCTCTCGATTTGATATTTAATGGGTTTTTTCAAGATTCTTTTCTTACCTCTCAGCTTTTGAAAATTGTACGGTTTTGTTTTCATATAAAAACATTTATAGTTATATATGAACTAATGCTTCACCCCAAAAGTATGATTGCTGAATGATGGATCGATGAAGAATCTACAATTTTGTATGAACTGAGATGATACAATATTGATAACACTCAGGTCCTTTTGTTTCAAAGAAAGTCAACTTTGATAAAACCAAAGGTCAGGAATTAGTTTGCAAGATGATGTCGGTAAACAGTAAAAATCAGTATTAAATTATTGAGCCCTGGTCAGAAGAGTCTATTGTAAGAGGAGTACCGTTGAATATACCGGTCAGGTCAAAAATGGTAGTTCGGACATGTTATTAACATAAAAATGACACTGAGATGGCCAGATTATTATTACCTATTCATTTATGAAATGAATGCTTGAATAAATTTACACTTTTAGCACTCATAAATTGATTAATAAGATACAATTTTTTTATAACTGAGATGATACAATATTGGTGACCATCAGGTCAGCATGTATAATTCAATAAGACAGAAGTAGAAAGAATTAATATAACAATCTCTGAACCGTGGTTTGAATAGATAAAAGAACAATTGATTTCCTTGTCTAAAACTATACCAGTCTTCTTGTTTTGAAAAGGGTTTCTTTCACTGACGCGAGTTTTTGTGTTGGTCTTAAACAGTTCGTCCATTCGTTTATAATTTTTTTTTTTCCAAAACACTTATGATAGATTGGTTGAAAATCCAGAAAAAAAACCTGTTAACTCGAGTGATAATATTTTGCCGCAAAAATGGCACATTAAGTGCTAGACAACACGGTACAACATATAACAGTGCAAAGTCGAGTCGATATTTAACTAAACAAACTATAAGAAAATATAATACGTAAAATAGAAAAAAATGATGCTTAAATAGATTTAAGATTATTTTTGTTTTTTTCCATAGCGACAAAAGATGTGTTAACTGTTCATTACAGCTTTGGTTGTTTTCTATAAATTACAATGGTTAATACGGCAATATATATAATATTGTAACAAAACACAAATGTGATCCCAAATTAAAAATGAAATACAATCAAATAAATTCTATAAGTGTCCGGTTCAGTCAACCTTTGCCAACATTTTAAAATTTAGGTATAACAGTGTATGAAAAAATGTTGGCTCTGGTTTAATAATTTTCAACAAATCAAGTGTTATCAAGACCTATCTTGATTATAGGGTCAAATCAATTTGCAACCAGTTTAAACTAGGCACTTTAGTGTACTAAAAAATATTTTTGTTACATTTAATTGTGAAAATGTGGGTAATTGCATGTGCTGCAATAATCGGATTTAAGTTTTGCTAAAGTTTTGTATATCTTCTGATTCTATTATTAATTTTGATATTGGTAGTAAAGGGGTACTCTGTGGTATGTTGCATTGTTTGACAAATTATGTATGGAGGGATATTAGTTGCTGGTCTGAATACATACTGGAAAAAGTAAAATCACAAAAATACTGAACTCAGAGGAAAATCAATTCGGAAAGTCCATAATCACATGGCAAAATCAAATAACAAGTGTGTGAGTTAAACTTCTTTGTATTCTTTGTTAGATTCCCGGATTTTCGTACGAACCGTTTTGGTTCCATTGTGATCCATGGGTGCTCATCCTTTGATTTTCTGTTAAAGTGATGTGTGTCAGGGAATGCACGTTTATATAACTTAGAGCTAATATATTCATTCTTTACACCTATAAAAACACAACCCCTGGTAGGTTCAGTCTTCTTTCTGTCATTTCTGTACATTTTAGAATTGTCGTTAAATATTTTTACATCTCTAATTTTGGGTTTAACAAAGTGTTTGCGGATATTATATCAGGTTTCGTGCGGTCAACGATGTTGTACACAAGATGTTGCTTGTTTTTAATTCACGAAAATTGTTAATAATTACTATCAAAGACTTATCAAAGGATGACACCCAAGTTTTTGATTAAATTAAAATTGTTTATTTTTTATCAAGGTTTGGTATTCGTGTGGTATATTTTTTTATATTGTGCTGCTTGGTTATTTTATGATTTTGCGAGTCCAGAAAGACGTACAATGGCTGTGTGTCGGTCCAGTGCCCTACCTTTTGCCTACGAGATCTGCAGGTACTCCAGGTCCCTAATTCCGGTAGAAGAAATACTGTATTTTTGCAACCTTGGTTGTGTAGAAAATGACAAACATTTCATTCTTGAATGTGAACTTTATGGTGGCTTACGTTATTATTTATTTCCGAATGTTCTAATTATATTGATAACTTTAACAAACCCAATATGGACGTTAAATTTATATTAATCATGAACTGTTCAAATATCCAACACTATTTGTGTAAAGTATTATATTAGGTTTTTTATATTCTTATATTTTTAATTAAGAAAGGTATTATTTTACTTTTTATTTTCATAGTATGTTTTAATCAGAATTCATAACTGTTCTTTAAATCAAATACTTTTATCAGTAGAAAATTGTTATTGCAGGCAATAGATTTTATAGATGTTTTATGGGATTCATTATAATTAATATGTGACACTTTAAGATAAAAATGTATCATTATTATTATTTGTACTATTTTTATCTATGATCCATATTTGTATATCATAATAATTAATAAAAACAAAAGTATCCTTAAACATCAGAAAATAAGTATAACATAACGTTTGTTTGATCTCAGCGTCCCTGATAACTCTTATGTAGACGAAACCCACATCTGGCGTATCAAATTATCAAACTTCTTGCTTTGATAACTATAAGTAACCTACCAAATGATACTTATCACCAGTTTTGTACTTATATGAGCAACAGGACGGGGGCGACATTGGGATCAGAATCTGCTTACTATTTCGGAAAGCGTGAAATCATACCACCAATAAAACCCCCATTTTGTTAGTATTCGTGTTTATCTGTCTTTAGTTGTCTATATTTTGTTATGTGAACTGCTTTTAGTCGTTTGGTCTTTTTCATTTTTGGCAGTGACTTGTGAGTTCGAATGTCTTTTTGGTGTCTTTCGCCTGGCATAAAACGTTTCCTAATGTGAGTTTTTCATATGTTTAAGCACTATTCAAGAATAGGCTGTAGTTCATATTTCTCACAAATGAAACAAGATATCAGAGTTTTCCTTCATTTCATAATATCTAATTAGACTTTGAGTTGTCATTTGCAGTACGACAGGCATCAATGGCCAATCGGTAACTTAACTTTCATGATCAATTAGGTTAACATGTTAGTTTTCAATTGGCTCCAATCTTTTAATCTTTTGTTAACCTTGGAATCTTTAAAAAGCTTTAAGTTATGTTTCCGATTTTTGGTTTTTCCTGTAATGTCGACTGTCCTCCTTTTGCCTTAAATCTTTTATGGTCTCTTTGGAGTATGATACAACTAAATAACTAATAATATCAAACGGTTAACCAGACAAAACCATTAACAAGATTTTATAGTCGGTTTAATAAGAATAGATCATAATAATACATATCACAAATGTGTATAAATAAAGGCATCAGTAGTATACTGCTGTTCGACTATAAAACCGTCGACTTCTCCTCAATGATTCATGGATTTCTAATATGTTCCTTTTTTACCTGCAAAACAAATACAAAATGTTTGTTTAATAGAAATGTTATAGAATTTAAATTTATCTTTTTGTATGAATATTCATTATCATACGGTTGTTTAAAACTCAAGCATAAAGTGTTTGATGTGCATAAATGTAATTATTCCGTACATCTGTATTTTCAAATTCTAGTGTGTTAAATTGTTAGTTTTTAAGGGTTTTTTTTCTGATCATTTCTCTTAGAAATAAAACCAATAAAACAACCAGATATCACAACAGCAAGATATTTAGATAGACCTGTTTTTGTAAAATTGCAATGTAAGACCCACCCAAAAACATCCAATCCTATTCATTATAATGTTCATTTGACCGATGAGTATTTGTACAGCTGATCACCTTAAATCATTTTTTTAATGTTATTGTGATGTAATTTGAATATAATCAATTTATCATTTAACAAAGATTAATATATGCAAAAACAAATAATAATGACTTAACGTGAAACTATGTATTCTGTTAATTTTTTCTATTCCTTTCTTATCGAATGCTATGTGTTTTATTGAACAGCTTATTTTCTGATTATCTGTCAGACAACCGAAATGAAGTCATTTTTCCACTTTACGATTTGAAATAGCTTACCTCCAAATTTACCAAAACCACCAACACCACTATATCCGTATTTGCCGTTTCTGAATCCATCAATACTTTGTGATCCATAACCATTTAGACTACCCAAACCATATGCTCCATAACCATTCAAACCACCAATACCATATGATCTATAACCATTCAGACCACCAATACCGTATGATCCATAACCATTGATTCCACCGATTCCACTAAAACCTCCCATACCATATGATCCGTAAGCATTCAGACCAGCAGATGTTCCAGAACCAATCAAGTTGTTATACCCGCCGTATCCGCCAAGTCCTCGACCAAATCCATATTGCTTGAATGGCATAACTCCATTACCATAAACACCGTAATTTCCATAACCACTTAATACATTCAAACCCATTCCGTTCATGAACCCGTATCCAGGAAATCCACCTTGGATACCATAGCTGTTGTACCCGACATGGCTGCCATATTGTAATGGTGAACCTAAACCATAAAAGTTGTTTGCATAGCCACCATGTCCATATCCAGATAGGCCATTCAAAGGATATCCAGCGCCGATATTTCCTTGAAATCTATTCCCACCCAAGAATGGTCCTAACAGATTCCCATATGTTTTCAGGTTATACTTAGGACTGTATCCTTTTTGACCAGCCTCTGCAGCTACTAGTCCGACGAGCGACAAACACAGGAAAGCTTTAAGTGACATGGTGGGTTGGTTCTAAAAGAATAATCCACGACTTTTCAATAAATATGTGTTGTAATGTGAAGAACATAAAAACTATTGCAAAAACAGAAAGTTAAAAACAGCAATATACATATTGCAAACTACAAAATAATGAACACAGTTAAAAGTGTAACTTAAAGATGAACATTTTTTTAATACAAACGTAATTCAATCAATTGTCTACGTTCTTTTCTTTTCAGTTTTTATAACATTTATCGTAGCCTTAACAATGATTATACACATTCCAAATATGTGCTCATATGAATTTGAAAGTCGCACATGAATTCTTAAACCTACCGTGATATGATGGCTTTCGCAGAGTGCTGATTTATAAATTGATGTCCTATATATACCATAGTCATTGACCACACAATTCATTATGATAAGTTATAAAATAGACATTTTACCAAAACAACGGTTTTAATAGAAAATTGATATAAAAAAAAGTTAACCTCAATGATAGGAAGTTATGTTATCAATAATTTATTGACGATTGTATAGTAGCATTGTTGTTTAATCCGATGTTCTGTTCTTGTTGTGGAAGATATTGTCATATATTTGTAATATGTGGTATTCATATCTCTTGTTTCACCGAGTACATGGGAAAGTCCCCGTATGTTTTACACAAATTCACATTTAGTGTTGTTCTCTGGAATGGAAATTTTAATGTTTTTTTTTCAGATTCTTTTCTAACCTCCCCGCTTTTTGAAAATTTAACTATTTTTGTTCGTATAATATCAAGTATAGTTATATATGAATTAATGCTTCATCCAAAAATAATTGCTGCATGATGGATTTTAAATAATGAATTTCAATGAGTGTAAATATTCCTTTTTGAGAAGGCCTTGCATTGTTCAAAACTTAATGTAAGTGGAGTACCGTCGAATGTGTTATTTGGTACATGTAATTGACTTTGAAATGACACTGAGATGGCAAGATTATTACTTCCTGTTCAGATATGAATGAAAGCTTGAATTATTTTACACTTGTTGCTATCATAAATTGTTTAAGAATGTACAAATTTGTTTTAACAGAGATGATACAATATTGTTCACACTCAGGTCAGCATGTAGAATTCAATATGACAGGAGTCTAATAAATCAATGCAACAAGCTCTTATAATTTACCAAACGCGCTTTTCGTCTACATATGTCTCACCAGTGACGCTCAAAACAAAATAGTTAGAAAGCCAAACAGGTATTGTCCATTTGACTTCTATGTATTTGCAGAAAAGAATTCTTAAAAATTCATTTGTATTAATTTATATTTTATTCTTTGATGGATGTTAATATATGATACATACGAACTCTGACTATTAATTCCATAATTTTTGGTCAATAATTAAAAAAGTTTCCCATTAGGTCTCCCAGAAGTGTTGATTACCTGATGGAGTAAGTATACGTAGTGTAACGGCCTTCCAACCAAAACAAAAACAACATACATGTTTGCCTATAAAGTACTTTTTTACTAATCTATACTATATCTGATTTTTAACAGAAAATGGTAAATGCAGTTTCCTATCATATATAGAACAATTATTACAATCACATGACATGAAATCTAAGTTTGGTTGATCGTCAGTAGAGGTCATCTTAATATCTAAATATACAAAGACTTTAAGTCACATGGTACAAATAAACAAACATTAAAAGCACATGCATGTTGTTTTTGTTTTGGTTGGAAGGCCGTTACAGTACTTATACTTACTCCATCAGGTAATCAACACTTCAAAAAATAAAATTAACATAGAGACCTAATGGGAAATTTTTTTAATTATTGACCAAAAATTATGAAATTAATGGTCAGAGTTCGTATATATCATATATTAACATAAATCCAGGAAAAAATTATCAATTTATAAAAATGAATTTTTAAGAATTTTTTTCTGCAAATATATAGAATCAAATGGACAATATAAAGGTGAAGAGCATTAAAGACCCAAAATTCCAAAAATATTGTGTCAAATACAGCGATCAATTTAAACCGTGGTATGAATAGATAAAAGAAGAATTGGTTTCTTGTCTGAAACAATGTAAGACTTCTTGTTCTTGAAAGTTTTACTTTCCCTGTCACGAGTTATTGTGTCGGTCTTATACAGTAAGTCCACCCATTTATAGATACCTTTTTTTTACAAAATAGGTATGATAAATTGGTTCAGAAGAATCCATTGAAAATATGATTTAACTCGAGTGATGATATTTTTGCCTCAATTATACCACATGATTGCTAGACAACTCGGTACAATATATAACAGTACAAAGTCGAGTCAATATTAACTTAACTAAACAATTAGAATGGACAATTTTTTAAGTCCCCGGTTCATTTAAACTAAACTAACATTTTGAAATTTAGGTATAAAAATGTATGAAAAGAATTTGTCATAGGTTGGATAATATTTAAAAGATCAATTTACAACTACATTTGTTGTAGTTTAAACTCATCACTTAAGTGTACTAAAATATTTCTGTTACATTTAGTTCTGAAAATGTAGGTAGTTGCATGTGCTAATCCTGTTCAATAGGAATGTATATGATAAAACAGTTGAAAATAAGGATTTTTATCAAAGGGATTTTAATCTATCATACCAAATATCTACCAGTGTCAATCTCATGAATAAGAAAAACAAAAATGATCAGAACATTTAATGATAGTTTCAGTAAAATTCCTTCAAATACATTGACATATTTCTCTTAGATACTTGCAGGTATTGGTGTATATCGTGTGATAGTTCTTTTAAAAATCTTGGGTTAAATTGTATCTGGATCTGCTTCAATGTTGAATTTAGGTTTTCTGAAGTTTGAATTGATTTGTATATTGTTGGTAAAAGGGTATTATTTGGCATGTTGCACTGTTTGATAAATTTTATAAGAAGACCCCCCCCCCCTTTTTTTCAATGTCTCGTTCAGCCTTCTTTCTGTCATTTCTGTACAATTTAAAATTGTCATAGATTTTTCTATACCTCTAATTGGTGGGTCTAACAAAGTGATTTTGCATCTAAGGTTAAGTAGAAAAAGAAAAACATTTCATTTTGAAATGCGAACTTCATGGTGACTTACGTTATATATTTTTTTTTTTTTTGACTGCTCTTAATATGCTTATCACTTTAACAACCTCAATATGGATGATAAATTTATATAAATCTTGAACTGCTCAAATATCCAATACTGTTTGTGAAAAGTAATACATAAACGTTTTTTCTTTGAAGAATGTTATTATTTTTTACTTTTTATTTTCATAGTATATATAAATCTGAATTTATAACTGTTCTTAAACGCAAATACGTTGATTAGCTGAAAATTTCAATTCCAGGCAACACATTTTATAGATATGTTATGGGAATAAATAGAATTAATTTGTTACATTTTAAAATAAAAACTATAATTATTATTATTATTATTATTATTATTATTATTATTATTATTATTATTATTATTATTATTATTATAATCTACGATTCATATTTTTATTTCATAATTATTGATAAAATTATCATAAACATCACAAAATTAGAATTTGATTCTACGTCAGAGTTAATGTGATCAAACCATTCGGTCCCAGTACATAGGGTAATCAACCGTTTATGGGTGAATTTAACATACATTTATAATATTTAGAAATAAGAAAGCAATTAATGAGACTGTTAACTTTGATATATGCCTGTTTGTGGTTACACAGATAACGTGGCTCTGTCCTAATATTTCCCGGCATTGTGTTAGTGTACTATGTTCAATTTGTGTATTCTTGTCTTTAATTGTTTTTAATTTACTTTGTTTATATGCAATTTGTGTTGTTTTTTTTTTTTTTGTTTTTTTTTGTTACATATTTGTATGGGTTTTTTAATGATCAAGATTATAACACAATGTTGGGCACTGCTGTATTTTTTACATTTGTATATATTATTTCTGTTTGTTTTGTTCACGTATCGTTGTCAATTTAATGGAATTTGATACAACTGATAAAAGTGAGAGGTTAAGCTAGCTATAAAACCAGTTTCAATCCAACATTTTCTACATAAGAAAATGCTGGAGCCAAGTTTAGAATATGACAATTGTATAGCATTCGTTTGATGTGTTTGAATTTTTGATTTTGCCATTTGATTGGGGACTTACCGTTTTGAATTTTCCTCGGAGTTCAGTTATATTTTTTTTTATGTTAGAGAAAACTCTTTTAAAGTTGGAACACCTACAAAAATAACTTCAACAGTGAAATTTAACAACTGTTTCAACTTTGACAAATATCATCAGTCGAAAAACGACTTTCACTGGCATAGACGTATGTTTTTTCGTGCAGTATTGAATTTGGGTGTATACCTAGATATCGACATTGGGGGTTAGTTTAAGATACAATTCTATGTAAAACGATTCCGTATTATTGCAACTTTATTAAACTTTTTCCAAAAGTTACCCCCGTTCCAAAATCAAAGGTAAATTAAGGGAATTGATCCTGCTTTCTTTTCTTAACAAAAAAACGATTACTCACTTCATTCGCAATTTTACGGACGTTTTCACCATTGTTGACCGTACTAGAATATATCCTTCACAGATGCCGATCTTTAGGTCCAATTGTTGAGATCGCAATACTGTCTTCTACCGAATTAGACGTATCACCAGGTTTATACTTATATGTGCAGCAGTACGGGTGTCATATGAGGAGCAGAATATCCTGACCCTTCGGGTTGCATGGGATAACATTAACCCCAAGAACCCAATTTTCTTTTGGTTCATGTTTTCCAGTCTTCATCTTCAGTTGTCAATATTGTGTTATGTGAACTTTCTTTTTCGTCTTTGACAGTGACTAGAAAATTTAAATGTCTATTCGATATATCTCTCTATTAACGTTTCCTATTGTTAGTTTTTCATATGTGGAACAGGATCTGATTACCCTCCGGGAGCACCTGAGATCACCCCTAGTTTTTGGCGGGGTTCGCGTTGCTTATTTTTTAGTTTTCTATGATGTGTCATGTGTTCTATTGTTTGTCTCTTTGTCTTCTTTCATTTTTAGCCAGGCGTTGGCAGTTTATTTTCGATTTATGAGTTTGACTGTCCCTTTGGTATCTTTCGTCCTTGTTTTATTGCACTAATCGAGGATAAGCTGCAGCTTATATTTCTCACAGATGAACAATATATCAGAGTGTTCCTTCACACTATTATGCCTATTTATATTTCAAGTTGTCATCTGCAGCACAATTTGCATCACTGTCCAACTGGTAGAGAAACTTTCCTGATCACTTGGGTTAACATTTTGTCCCTTTGGTATCTTTTGTCCCTCTTCTGGTTTTCAATTGGCTCTAAGATTTTAATTTTTGTTTACCTTGGAATTATTTGTAAGCTTTCTGTTATATTTTCGATTTTGTTTCCTGTTGTGTCTACTGCTCTTCTTTTAACTTACATTTTCCACGGTATTTTTGGTGTATATTACAACTCAATTGCTCATAATATCAAAAAATTGACCAGTTAAAACAGTAAACAGTATTATATATTCAGTTTAATAAGTATAAATCATAATAATACATTTAACAAATTTGTATAAACCCGTCGACTTCTACTCAATGAATCTTGGATTTCTAATATGTTCCCGTTTTACCTGCAAAACAAATGAAAAAGAAAATTTATTGAAATGTCATAAAACTTTTGCTTCAAATATTCATAAACATACGATTGTGATTGGATTTCCTATGGTTTAAAGCTGAATCATAAAATACTTGATGTGCATACATATCTTTTTTTTAATTTTTATTCCGTACATCTGTATCTTTGAATTTTTTTTTGTTAGTTCTTTTTTGTTATATCTTTAGGTTTCATTTCTAAACATTTCCCTTATTTGTAGCAAATCAAATAAAACAAGGAGACATCACAATAGCAATATAAATACACCTTTGTTATTGCAAAAATAGACACATACATTATCCAATCCTTTTGATATAATGTTCATTTGGACTTTTGGTATTTATACAGCTGATCCCCTTAAGCCATTTCTTTTCTTTAATGTTGTTGTGATGTAATTTGATTCCTATCAATTTAATATTAACAAAGCTTACTACTTCCATAGTTTGTTATAAAACAAGATTATAATAACTTTACGTGACAGACTCTGTATTATGTTAATTATTGTTCCGTCTGTCTTATCAAATGATGTGTTTTACTATTAGTATATCTCACCCAAGCGTTCAAAATGAAGTAATTTGAAATTAAAATAAAAACAAAGTAATATTTCCATTTAATAATTTGAAATAGCTTACCTCCAAATTTACCAAAACCACCAAAACCACTGTATCTGTATTTTCCGTTTCTGAACCCACCAATACTATGTGATCCATAACCATTCAAACCAGCCACACCATATGCTCTATTACCATTTAAACCACCAATTCCACCAAAACCACCCATACCATATGCTCCGTAACCATTGATGCCACCGATACCATGTGATCCATACCCATTTACACGACCAATGCCAAATGCTCCGGAACCAATTAAATTGTTAAACCCTCCGTATCCACCGAGTCTTTGGCCGAATCCATATCCTTTGAATGGCATTACTCCATTACCATAAACACCGTAATTTCCGTAACCACCTAAAACATTCAAACTCCTTCCGTTCATGAGTCCGTATCCAGGAAATCCATATTGGGTTCCATAGTTGTTGTACCCGACATAGCTTCCATAATGTAATGGTGAACCTAAACCATAAAAGTTGTTTGCATAGCTACCATGTCCATATCCAGCTAAACTATTCAAAGGATATCCAGCTCCGTTATTTCCTTGCAATCCATTACCACCAAAAAAAGGTCCTGACGGATTCCCATATTTTTTCAGGTTATACTTAGGACTGTATCCTTTTTGTCCAGCCTCTGCTGCTACTAGTCCGACAAGTGCCAAACACAGGAAAACTTTAAGTGACATGATGGGTTGGTTCTAAAAGTATAATTCATAACTTTCCAATAAATATTTGTTTTACTATGAAGAACATCAAAATTTATGGCGAATAAGAAATTTAAAAACGTCAATGTACATACACAAAACTACAAAACAATGAACACAAAAGTGTAACTTAAAGATAAATTTTGTTTCTCTAATTCAATTAATTGTCTACATTGTTTTCTTTTCTGTTTTTTCTAACATTTATAGTAGCCTTACCAATGATAAGAATTATCCAAAATATTGGCTCATATGAATCTGAAATTCGCACATGAATTCTTCAACTTACCGTGGTACGATGGCTTTCTCAGAGTGATGATTTATAAATTAATGTCCCATATATACCATGGTCATTGACCACACAATTCATTATAATAAGTTTTAAAATAGACATTTTACCAAAAAAATAACGTTTTTAATAAAAGATGTATATATAAAAGTGTTAACCACAATTATGGAAAGTAATGTTATCAATTAGTTATAGACAATTATATAGTACCATTGTTTTACAATCCAATGTTAAGCTCTTGCTGTGTAATATATTTTGATCTATTACTTTAACGAGGTATTCCAATATGGTTTCACTTGGTATAGGGAAAGTCCCCTTATGTTTTTAAAATGTTCATGTTGTACTTTCCTCTCGATTTGATATTTAATGGGTTTATTTCAAGATTCTTTTCTTACCTCTCCGCTTTTGAAAATCAGACGGGTTTTTTGTCAAATAATAAAATTTATAGTTATATATGAACTAATGTTTTACCAAAAACTATGCTGAATGACGGATCGAATACGAATGTACAATTTTGTATGAACTGAAATGATACAATATTGATGACACTCACGTCAGCGTGTATTACTCAATAAGACAGAAGTCGAAATAATTAATACAACAAACTCTGAACCGTGGTGTGAGTAGATAAAAGAAGAATTGGTTTCCTGTCCTTGTGTTGGTCTTAAACAGTTCGTCCATTCGCTTATAAATCCTTTTTTTTCAAAACACTTATGATAAATTGGTTGAAAATCCAGAAAAAAAACCTATTAACTCGAGTGATAAAATTTTTGCAGCAAAAATGGCACATGAAGTGCTAGGCAACACGGTACAACATTTAACAGTACAAAGTCGAGTCAATATTCAACTAAACAAACTATAAGAAAATATAATACGTAAAATAGAATAAATTGATGCTTAAATAGATTTAAGATTATTTTTGTTTTTCCATAGCGACAAAAGATGTGTTGAATGGTTATTGCAGCTTTGGTTTATATATATATATATAAATTACAATGGTTAAGACGGCAATATATATCATATTGTAACAAAACACAAATGTGATCCAAAATAAAAAATTCAGTCAACCTTTGCCAACATTTCAAAATTTAGGTATAAAAGTGTATGAAGAAATGTTGGCTCTGGTTTAATAATTTTTAACAAACCAAGTGTTATCAAGACATATCTTGATTATAGGGTCAAATCAATTTGCAACCAGTTTAAACTAGGCACTTAGGTGTACTAAAAACATTTTTGTTACATTTAATTGTGAAAAATGTGGGTAATTGCATGTGCTGCAATAATCGGATTTAAGTTTTTTTAAAGTTTTGTATATCTTCTGATTCTATGATTTATTTTGATATTGGTAGTAAAGGGGTACTCTGTGGTATGTTGCATTGTTTGGCAAATTATGTATGGAGGGATATTGGTTGATGGTCTGAATACATACTGGAAGTGTGTGTGTTAAACTTCTATGTATTCTTTGTTAGATTCTCGGATTTTCTTACGAACCTTTTTGGTTCCATTGTGATCCATGGGTGCCCATCCGTTGGTTTTCCTGTTAAAGGGATGTGTGTCAGGGAATGCAAATTTATATAACTTGATCTAATATATTCATTCTTTGCAGCTATAAAAACACAACCCCTTCCATGGTAGGTTCAGTCTTCTTTCTGTCATTTCTGTACATTTTAGAATTGTCATTAAATATTTTTACATCTCTAATTTTGGGTTTAACAAAGTGTTTGCAGATATTATATCAGGTTTCGTGCGGTCAATGTCGTTGTACACTAGATGTTGCTTGTTTTTGATTCACTGAAAATTGTTAATAATTATTATCAAAGGCTTATCAAAGGATGACACCCAAGTTTTTGATTAAATTAAAATTGTTTATTTTTCGTCAAGGTTTGGTATTCGTGTGTTCGTACACAGCTACTTTTGCATATGTACTATTTCTGTACTAAAAATATGTAGTACTGGAAATTTACTTTTAATATTTAGTACTATTTCTTTACTTTAAAATCATTGTAATATTTAGGTACTTGTATTTTACAGTACTTGATTTGTACTAAATATTTTGGTACAGAAATAATACAATATTCCATGTTTGAAAATCATAATTTTAAGAGATTTGAAATAGAAGAAACTTTCAAAATGCTGAAAATGTAACGGTAGTAACCAAAAATCTGTAGTACCTAAATTTCAAGTACAAATCAAGTACTGTAAAATACAGGTACCTAAATATTACACTAATTTTAAAGTAACAAAATAGTACTGAACATTAAAAGTAAATTTCCAGTACTACAGATTTTTAGTACAGAAATAGTACCTTTGCAAAAGTAGCTGTGTAGTATATTTTTTTATATTGTGCTGCTTGGTTATTTTATGATTTTGCGAGACCAGAAAGACGCACAATGGTTGTGTGTCGGTCCAGTGCCCTACTCTTGGCCTACGAGATCTGCTGGTACTCCAGGTCCCTAATTCCGGTAGAAGAAAGACTGTATTTTTGCAACCTTGGTTGCGTAGAAAAGGAAAAACATTTCCTTCTTGAATGCGGACATTATGGTGGCTTACGTTATTATTTATTTCCGAATGTGCTAATTATGTTGATTACTTTAACAACCCCAATATGGACGTTAAGTTTATATTAATCATGAACTGTTTAAATATCCAACATTATTTGTGTAAAATATTATATTAGGTTTTTTTTATTCGAAGAAAGGTATTATTTTACTTTTTATTTTCATAGTATGTTTTAATCAGAATTCATAACTGTTCTTTAACTCAAATACTTTTATCAGTAGACAATTGTTATTGCAGGCAATACATTTTATAGATGTTTTATGGGAATCATTATAATTAATATGTAACACTTTAAGATAAAAATATGTTATTATTATTATTATTATTATTGCTATTTTTATTTATGATTCATATTTGTATATCATAATATTTAATTAAAACTAGAGGCTCTAAAGAGCCTGTGTCGCTCACCTTGGCCTATGAGAATATTAAACAAAGGACGCAGATGGATTCATGACAAAATTGTGTTTTGGTGATGGTGATGTGTTTGTAAATCTTACTTTACTGAACATTCTTGCTGCTTACAATTATCTCTATCTATAATGAACTTGGTCCAGTAGTTTCAGAGGAGAAGATTTTTGTAAAAGATAACTAAGATTTACGAAAAATGGTTCAAAATTGACTATAAAGGGCAATAACTCCTAAAGGGGTCAACTGACCATTTCAGTCGTGTTGTCGCTTGTCGGACTAGTAGCTGCAGAGGCTGGTCAAAAAGGATACAGCCCTAAGTATAACCTGAAAACATATGGGAATCCGTTAGGACCCTTCTTGGGTGGGAATAGGTTTCAAGGAAATATCGGCGCTGGATATTCGAAGAAAGGACGTAAATCTTACTTTGCTGAACATTATTGCTGTTTACAGTTTATCTCTATTTATAATAATATTCAAGATAATAACCAAAAACAGCAAAATTTCCTTAAAATTACCAATTCAGGGGCAGCAACCCAACAACAGGTCGTCCGATTCATCTGAAAATTTCAGGGCAGATAGATCTTGACCTGATAATCAATTTTACTACATGTCAGATTTGCTCTAAATGCTTTGGTTTTTGAGTTATAAGCCAAAAACTGAATTTACCCCTATGTTCTATTTTTAGCCGTGGCGGCCATCTTGGTTGGTTGACCAGGTCACGCCACACATTTTTTAAACTAGATACCCCAATGATGATTGTGGCCAAGTTTGGTTTAATTTGGCCCAGTGGTTTCAGAGAAGATTTTTGTAATAGATTACTAAGATTTACGAAAAATGGTTAAAAATTGACTATAAAGGGCAATAACTCCTAAAGGGGTCAACTGACCATTTCGGTCATTTGCCTTATTTGTAAATCTTACTTTGCTGAACATTATTGCTGTTTACAGTTTATCTCTATCTATAATAATATTCAAGATAATAACCAAAAACAGCAAAATTTCCTTAAAATTACCAATTCAGGGGCAGCAACCCAACAACGGGTTGTCCGATTCATCTGAAAATTGCAGGGCAGATTGATCTTGACCTGATAAACAATTTTACCCCTGTCAGATTTGCTCTAAATGCTTTGATTTGTGAGTTATAAGCCAAAAACTGCATTTTACCCCTATGTTCTATTTTTAGCCATGGCGGCCATCTTGGTTGGTTGGCCGGGTCACCGGACACATTTTTTAAACTAGATACCCCAATGATGATTGTGGCCAAGTTTGGTTTAATTTGGCCCAGTAGTTTCAGAGGAGAAGATTTTTGTAAAAGTTAACGACGACGGACGACGACGACGGACGACGGACGACGGACGACGGACGCAAAGTGATGGGAAAAGCTCACTTGGCCCTTCGGGCCAGGTGAGCTAAAAAGTATCCTTAAACATCAGAAAATAAGCATAACATTTAACCTTTGTTTGATCTCAGCGTCCCTGATGAGTCTAATGTAGACGAAACGCACATTTGGCGTATAAGATTATAAGCCTTCTACCTTTGATAACTATTAGTAACCTACCAAATGATACTTATCACCAGTTTTGTACTTATATGAGCAACAGGACGGGTGCCACATTGGGATCAGAATCTGCTTACTATTTCGGAAAGCGTGAATTCACACCACCAATAAAAACCCCATTTTGTTAGTATTCGTGTTTCCCTGTCTTCAGTTGTCTATATTTTGTTATGTTTACTGCTTTTAGTCTTTTGGTCTTTTTTCATTTTTGGCAGTGACTTGTGAGTTTGAATGTTTTTTTTATGTCTTTCGCCTCGCATAAAACGTTTCTTAATGTGTGTTTTTCATATGTTTAAGCACTATTCAAGAATAAGCTGTATTTCATATTTTTCACAAATGAAACAATATATCAGAGTTTTCCTTCATTTTATAAAATCTAATTAGACTTTGAGTTGTCGTTTGCAGTACGACAGGCATCAATGGCCAATCGGTAACATAACTTTCATGATCAATTAGGTTAACATGTTAGTTTTCAATTGGCTCCAATATTTTAATCTTTTGATTACCTTGGAATCTTTGAAAAGCTTTAAGTTATGTTTCCGATTTTTGGTTTTTCCTGTAATGTCGACTGTCCTCCTTTGGCCTTAAATATTCCATGGTCTCTTTCGAGTATGGTACAACTAAATAACTAATAATATCAAAAGTTAACCAGACAAATCGATAAACAATATTTTATATTCGGTTTAATAAGAATAAATCATAATAATACATATCACAAATGTGTATAGATAAAGGCATCAGAAGTATACTGCTGTTCAACAATAAAACCGTCGACTTCTCCTCAATGATTCATGGATTTCTAATATGTTCCTTTTTTACCTGCAAAACAAATAAAAAACGTTTGTTTATTAGAAATGTCATAGAATTTAGATTTGTTTTTCTGCATAAATATTCATTATCATACGGTTGACTTAAATTTTATATTGTTTAAAGCTCAAGCATAAAGTATTGGATGTGCAAAAATGTATTTTCAAATTCTAGTGTGTTAGTTTTATTGTTAGTTTTTATGTTTTATTTTTTTTTTATCATTTCTCTTATTTGTAGATAAACAAAAAAAACAACCAGATATCACAACAACAAGATATATAGATAGACCTGCTTTTGTAAAATTGCAATGTAAGACCCCCCCCCCCAAAAAAAAAAACAACATCCAATCCTTTTCATTATAATGTTCATTTGGCCGATAAGTATTTGTACAGCTGATCACCTTAAATCATTTTGTTAATGTAATGGTGATGTAATTTGAATATAATCAATTTATCATTTAACAAAAATTAATATATGCATGGATTGTTATAATCACTTGACGTGACACTATGCATTCTGTTAATTTTTTTCGGCTTCTTTCTTATCGAATGCTATGTGTTTTATAGAATAGCTTATTTTCTGATTATCTGTCAGACAATCGAAATCAAGTCATTTTTCCATTTTACGATTTGAAATAGCTTACCTCCAAATTTACCAAAACCACCAACACCACTATATCCGTATTTTCCGTTTCTGAATCCACCAATACTTTGCGATCCATAACCATTTAGACTCCCCAAACCATATCCTCCATAACCATTCAAACCATATGATCTATAACCAGTCAGACCACCAATACCATATGATCCATAACCATTGATGCCACCGATTCCACCAAAACCGCCCATACCATATGATCCGTAACCATTCAGACCAGCAGAGGTTTCATAACCAATCAAGTTGTTATACCCGCCGTATCCGCCAAGTCCTCGACCAAATCCATATCGCTTGAATGGCATTACTCCATTACCATAAACACCGTAATTTCTATAACCACTTAATACATTCAAACCCATTCCGTTCATGAACCCGTATCCAGGGAATCCACCTTGGGTACCATAGCTGTTGTACCCGACATGGCTGCCATACTGTAATGGTGAACCTAAACCATAAAAGTTGTTTCCATAGCCACCATGTCCATATCCAGATAGGCCATTCAAGGGATATCCAGCGCCGATATTTCCTTGAAACCTATTCCCACCCAAGAAGGGTCCTAACGGATTCCCATATGTTTTCAGGTTATACTTAGGGCTGTATCCTTTTTGACCAGCCTCTGCAGCTACTAGTCCGACAAGCGACAAACACAGGAAAGCTTTAAGTGACATGGTGGGTTGGTTCTAAAAGAATAATCCACGACTTTTCAATAAATATGTGTTGTAATATGAAGAATATAAAAATTATTGCGAAAACAGAGAGTTAAAAACAGCAATATACATATTGAAAACTACAAAATATTGAACACAGTTAAAAGTGTAACTTAAAGATGAACATTTTTTCATGCAAACGTATTTCATTTGATTGTCTACGTTGTTTTCTTTTCTGTTTTTTATAACATTTATCGTAGCCTTAACAAGATAATAAACATTCCAAATATGCGCTCATATGAATTTGAAAGTCGCACATGAATTCTTAAACCTACCGTGATATGATTGCTTTCGCAGATTGCTGATTTATGAATTGATGTCCTATATATACCATAGTCATTGACCACACACAATTCATTACGATAAGTTATAAAATAGACATTTTACCAAAAAAAACCGGTTTTAATAGAAGATTGACATCAAAAGGTTAACCACAATGATAGGAAGTTATGTTATCAATTATTTATTGACGATTGTATAGTAGCATTGTTGTTTCATCCGATGTTCTGTTCTTGTTGTGTAAGATATTGTCATATATTTGTAATATGTGGTATTCATATCTCTGGTTTCACTAAGTACATGGGAAAGTCCCCCTATGTCTTACACAATTTAACATTTAGTGTTTTTCTATCGAGTGGAAATTTTAATGTTATTTTTCAGATTCTTTTCTAACCTCCCTGCTTTTGAAAATTTAAATATTTTTGTTCGTATAATATCAAGTATAGTAATATATGAATTAATGCTTCATCCAAAAATAATTGCTGCATGATGGATTTTAAATGAATTTTAATGTGTGTAAATATTTCTTTTTGAGAAGGCCTTACATTGTTCAAAACTTATTGTAAGTGGAGTACCGTCGAATGTACAAGTCAAGTCAAATGTGGTAGTTCGGAAATGTAAATGACTTTGAAATGACACTGAGATGGCAAGATTATTACTACCTATTCAGATATGAAATTAAGGCTTGAATTAGTTTACACTTGTTGCTATCATAAATTGATTAAGAATGTACAAATTTGTTTTAACAGAGATGATACAATATTGTTCACACTCAGGTCAGCATGTAGAATTCAATATGACAGGAGTCTAATAAATCAATGTAACAAGCTCATATTAGTTATCAAAGGTACCAGGCTTATAATTTACCAGACGCGCGTTTCGTCTACATATGTCTCATAAGTGACGCTCAAAACAAAATAGTTAGAAAGCCAAACAGGTATAAAGGTGAAGAGCATTGAAGACCTAAAATTCCAAAATATTGTGTCAAATACAGCGATTAATTTAAACCATGGTATGAAGAGATAAAAGAAGAATTTGTTTCTTGTATGAAGCAATGTAAGACTTCTTATTCTTGAAAGTTTTACTTTCACTGTCCCGAGTTACAAATGTATTGTGTCGGTCTTATACAGTAAGTCCACCTTTTTATAAATGCCTTTTTCACAAAATATGTATGATAAATTAGTTCAGAAGAATCCATTGAAAATATGATTTAACACGAGTGATGATATTTTTGCCTCAATAATACCACATGATTGCTGGACAACTCGGTACAATAAAAAAAATATATAACAGTACAAAGTCGAGTCAATATTAACTTAACTGAACAATTAGAATAGACAATTCTATAAGTCTCCGGTTCATTCAAACTAAACTAACATTTTGAAATTTAGGTATTAAAGTTTATGGAAAGATTTTGTCATAGGTTGAATAATATTTAACAGGTCAATTTACAACTACATTTGTTGTAGTTTAAATTCAGCGCTTAAGTGTACTAAAATATTTCTGTTACATTTAGTTCTGAAAATCTAGGTAGTTGCATGTTCTCATCCTGCTCATCCTGCTCAATAGAAATGTATATGATAAAACAGTTGAAAATGAGGTTATCAAAGATTTTATCATCTATCATATCAAATATCTACTAGTGTCCATCTCATGAATAAAAAATGCAAAAATGATCAGAACATTTAATGATAGTTTCAGTAAAATGCCTTCAAATACATTGACATATTTCTCAAAGATACTTGCAGGTTAGGTGTGGTCCGTGTAACACTTATCAATTCAAAGTTTTAAAAAGTTTTGAAACTTTAGATTTTTGGAATTTTGATCAAAGTTTTAAAATATCAAAATTTCAAATTGTGTAAAAGTTTTGAAATTTTGAAATTTTAACCAAATTATTAAAAAATTAAAATTCTAAATATTGTTTTTAAATTTGATAGTTTAGGATTTTGATCAAACTTCTAAAATATTAAACCTTACGTGCAATTTTGATTATTTCATTTTTTGAAATTTTGATTTTTTAAGTATTTGATTAAAATATCAAAAATAGTAAAGGGGCGAAAAGAGGGGTACCTGTAAAAAAAAAAGCGGAACGAAACGAAACAATATGAATTGAAAACATACTGATACTTAAAAGTTAATGTATGAAATAAAACCACAGACAGACAGTTGTAACCGGTGAAAAAAATGGATGACAAAGTAAATATTTCTCAAAAGAAGAGAATTCATTTCAAAACAAGACGTACTACGGATCTGATATTGGCCATTTTACTTGCTGGTTTTTCTAGCACCCATGGATATAAGAAGAAACAGGAGTAACAGTAAAAACTGAAAAACTCGCAGTATGTCAAATAGTATGTTTAGGTTGAGCATGTATATATATTTTCTACTAAACTCTTTAAAAGCAATAGAAAGCCTCAATTCACGGTGTATTATCTCTTTTGATTTCAAGTTTTTCTGTTTTGCTCTACGACTTCTTACTTTCTGCAATCATGTTGACTAAAGAATACATCATTCCATGTACATTATGAACGATCATCCTTAATGTTTTAATCTGTTCTTTGTAAGTTGTTGGCCCTTAATATTCAGCTTTGAGCGTTTCCTAAGAAGGTCGATTCAGAAAAGCGTTTCGGTCGTAACTTTTAACGTTGTTTTCATTTTTATCGGTTATATGACGATCATAATTATATTGCCTTGTATCAATGATTTTACTTAATATTTTTTTTTTTTTTTTTTTTTTGGTACGGTAGGAATACTGAATGCATGGTGTCCCAATTAAGGTTGTGCTAGTCTACAATGTTGGAGGTTTTTGATATATTTATATCTTATTTACGTTGAAATTAAGAGTACTAAGACCAAATATTAGTAGATTGGAGCCGAGATACTGTTACAAGGTATCTACATAAACTCATCATAGATGGATACCGGGATATAAATTTTGCCGGTTTTTGCACCAGACGCGTGTTTCGTCTACAAAATACTTATCAGTGACGCTCGATTCCAATTAAGTTAAAAAGGCAAATAAAGTCAAATAAAACTAAAAAAGGCCAAATAAATTAAACGTTTATATTAAACTTATAGCTCTGGTTTTGTAAAAGTTGAAACCATTCATATCATATATAAACGTATACCATAAACATTATTTTCAGCATTCATATGTGTGTAATTGTTGCCGCTGTTCTACATTAAGCGCCCATCTATCTATTTGTAGGTGTCGGCATTTTGACAATTGAAAATTCTTTTCAAATTAAAATTTGTATCAGCGATATACTTAACAAAACAATAACACCCTACTTTTAAAGTTAAATGGTTGCTTCCTTCTAGACAACGTTTGGACTGGTTATCATATACGTACATGTAGCTCCATTATGGGTCTTAGATCAACCGCTGTTTTTAAATAGTAAATAAAAGAAAAGGGATTTTTTTTTTTGTATATATAAAAGGATATTATTGTTCCGTATTTGCATTTTGTTATTTGAACATGTTTAAGTTATCGTACGACAATCGACTTTTAGCAAACTAAAAGAACACAGGTACATCGAGCCAGAATGGGGCGTGTAAAGAGAAGCCACAGTGTCAGCTGCATGATGGATTTTTCCATATTTGGCCATACACCATTGCTCTCGTAAAACCAGTACAATGTAAAACGCTGAATTTGAAGTAAAGAATTCAACTACGGAACGCTGAAAACTGAAATTTGAAAGTCAAGAAAAATAAGAACCGAAAAAAAATTTAAGAGGTGTTTGGCCAAAGTGAAGTTAAAACATATCAAAATCCATCTATAAGGGCTACTTTGTCCGAGGGAGTTAAATCCTAAGTTTCTTCGTAATTTGTACGTAAACAACCTGTTTTAAATTATCGATTTTTTGTTGCCAGTGACGCATATTTCATGTATGTTCCGAAACAAATCAGCAATAAATACAACAGGGAGAGAGTGTGCATAATGACGACATAACCTTTCGATCAGTTTCAACAGTAACTGTTAGCTTTATATATAGTAGTCCTTTGCTAATTTATTATCATTGACATTTTGATTAGTTTCGTTTGTCTCCTATTCTGACATAGGACTTGCATTTCTTTTAAAGTGCGTTTTACTGTTCGTATTACTATGTGTTTTTCATTCTTTATTGGGCAGAAGTATAGAGGAGGGTTTTGACCTCACGAAACAAGTTTAACCCCGTCGAATTTGTGCGCCTGTCCCAATTCAGGAGCTTCTGTCCTTTTAAGTCTTGTATGCTTTTAATTTTAGTTCATTGTTATATTTCGAAGTTTAGTATGACGTCTATAATCACATAACCAGTACACTTTTTTGTCTAGGGGCCGGCTGAAGCGCGCCTAGTACAACGTTCATTGCGTCTTGGAACTGAAATAAATCATAAAAGGCAATTTATTATCGTCATGCAATCGATAAAAAAGAAAACAAAACGTTTAAAGTTGCATGCGACCGATGCGCTTTTTATGGATCTTCCTTCATCAGGAACGTCAAAAAGGCGAATAATACTATTTGGTTTACTGCGAGTTGGTCAGTTTTCACTGTTACTTCTAAATGTTGGGCACTGGGAACACCAAATAGCTCTGAATTATTTATCTCAAACGCTAACCTTATATGACAGATTTAAATCAACTTATTTAATTCAGGTTTAAATAGGATTTATTTAACAAAATTTGTTTGATAGATGCACAACCTTAAAATTTCAGGATACTGTTATCCCATGTGATGTCTAATATGTTTTATATATAAAAAAAGGCTTCTTCTTTCCATAATTTATTTTGTAATTAAAAATGATTTGATATATTTCGTGCTATTTATTTATAACTAAGAATGATTGTTATCAGAGCCGTGTTTACATAAGTGTTTACAGGTACCCCTCTTTTCGCCCCTTTACTATTTTTGATATTTTAATCAAAAATTTAAAAAATCAAACTTTCAAAAAGTGAAATAATCAAAATTGCACGTTAGGCTTAGTATTTTAAAAGTTTGTTCAAATTCCTAAACTATCAAATTTAAAAACGATATTTAGAATTTTAATATTTTAATAATTTGGTTAAAATTTCAAAATTTAAAAACTTTTACACAATTTAAAATTTTGATATTCTAAAACTTTGATCAAAATTCCAAAAATCTAAAGTTTCAAAACTTTTTAAAACTTTGAATTGATAAGTGTTACACGGACCAGGTGTACATCATGCGATAGTTCTTTTTAAAATCTTGGGTTAAATTGTATCTGGATCTGCTGCAATGTTTGGATATAAATTTTGTGAAGTTTGTATTGATTTGTATATTGTTGGTGAAAGGGTATTATTTGGCATGTTGCACTGTTTGAAAAATTCTATAAGAAGACCCCCACCTTTGTTATGTTTCGTTCAGCCCTCTTTCTGTCATTTCTGTACAATTTAAAATTGTCATAGATTGTTCTATACCTCTAATTTTGGGTCTACCAAAGTGATTTTGCATCCAAGGTTGAGTAGAAAATGAAAAACATTTCATTTTAAAATGCGAACTTCATGGTGACTTACGTTATATTTTTGACTGCTCTTAATATGTTTATCACTTTAACAACCTCAATATGGATGATACATTTATATAAATCATGAACTGCTCAAATATCCAATTCTGTTTGTGTAAAGTAAAACATAAAAGTTTTTTATTCGAAGAATGTTATTATTTTACTTTTTATTTTCATAGTATATATTAATTAGAATTCATAACTGTTCTTAAACGCAAATACGTTGATCAGTTGAAAATTTTAATTACAGGCAACACATTTTATAGATATGGGAATAAATAGAATTAATGTGTTACATTTTAAAATAAAAATTATTTTTATTTTTACTATTATTACTATAACTATTATTATTATAGCTATTATCTACAATTCATATTTTTATTTCATAATACTTAATAAAATTATCGTAAACATCACAAAATTAGAATTTGATTCTACGTGAGAGTTAATGTGATCAAACCATTCGGTCCCAGTACATAGGGTAATCAACGTTTATGGGTGAATTTAACATACATTGATAATATTTAGAAATAAGAAAGCAATTAATGATATTGTTTAATTTGATATATGCCTGTTAGTGCTTCATTGTTAACTTTATGTTTGTTTTTATTGATATTAAGATACCTGAGGTACTTGTACATCCTGTCATTATTGTTTATGATATTCTTGTATTCTTGTCATTCATTTTTGGTAATGTGCTTTGTCTATATGCCTTTTGGTGTTGCTTCGAAAACATGTATGTTTCTTGTTTTTCACTTTTGCTATGTGCTCTGTCTTTATGCCTTTTTATATTTCTTTGTTACACAGATAAAGTGGCTCTGTACTAATATTTCCCGGCATTGTGTTAGTGTTCTATATTCAATTTGTGTATTCTTGTCTTTAATTGATGCTAATATATTTTGTCTATATGCAATTTGTGTTGGGTTTTTTTGTTACATATCTGTATGGGTTTTTTAATGATCAAAATTATAACACAATGTTGACTGCTGTATTTTTTACATTTGTATATGTCTGTTTGTTTCGTTCACGTATCGTTGTCACTTTAATGGAATTTGATACAACTGATAAAAGTGAGAGGTTAAGCTAGCTGTAAAACCAGTTTCAATCCACCATTTTCTACATAAGAAAATGCTGGGGCCAAGTTTGGTATATGCCAGTTGTATAGCATTCGTTTGATGTGTTTGAACTTTTGATTTTGCCATTTTATAAGGGACTTACCGTTTTGAATTTTCCCCGGAGTTCAGTATTTATTTTTTTTTATTTTTTTTATGTTAGAGAAAAACTCTTTTAAAGTTGGAACAGTTACAAAATAACTTTAACAGTGAAATTTAACAACTGTTTCAACTTTGACAAATATTATCAGTCGAAAAACGACTTTCACTGGCATAGACGTATGTTTTTTTCGTGCAGTATTGTATTTGGGCGTATACCTAGATATCGACATTGAGGGTAAGTTAAAGATATAATTCTATGTAAAACGATTTCTTATTATTGCAACTTCATTAAACTATTTCCAAAAGTTACCCCTGTTCCAAAATCAAAGGTAAATTAAGGATATTGATCCTGCTAAATTTAACAAAAAACGATTACTCATTTCAACCAGATGCTTATTATTAAGAGTGAAAAGAAGCAAGCATTATATTTTTACTTCACTTTTCGCTATATATATGATGTTCTCTCACAAAATATTTCAAATATTTGGAACTATTTCGCATTAACCTTAAAGAAAGGATATAACAGATAACGTTTTGTCTGCCTTTATATCTGGATTTAATAATGAAAACAAAACATTCGCAATGTTACGGACGCTATCACCATTGTTGACCTTACTAGAATATATCCTTCATAGATGCCGATCTTCAGGTCCAATTGTTGAGAACGCAATACTGTCCTCTTTTCACAGTTTGTGACCTACCGAATTAGACGAATCACCAGGTTTGTACTTATATGTGCAGCAGTACGGGTGTCACATGAGGAGCAGAATATCCTTACCCTTTCGGGTCGCATGGGATAACATTAACCCCAAAACCCCAATTTTCTTTTGGTTCATGTTTTCCAGTCTTCAACTGACAATATTTTGTTATGTGAACTTTCTTTTACGTCTTTGACAATGACTAGAAAGTTTAAATGTCTATTCGATATATTTCGCCTCTCTATGAACGTTTCCTATTGTTAGTTTTTCATATGTGGAACAGGATCTGATTACCCTCCCGGAGCACCTGAGATCACCCCTAGTTTTTGGTGGGGTTCGCGTTGCTTATTCTTTAGTATTCTATGTTGTGTCATGTGTTCTATTGTTTGTCTCTTTGTCTTCTTTCATTTTTAGCCAGGCGTTGTCAGTTTATTTTCGATTTATGAGTTTGACTGTCCCTCTGGTATCTTTCGTCCTTCTTTTATTGCACTAATCAAGGATAAGCTGCAGCTTATATTTCTCATAGATGAACAATGTTTCAGAGTTTTTCGAAATACTATTATACCTATTTATATTTTAAGATGTCATCTGCAGCACAATTTGCATCACTGTCCAAGTAGTAGCAAAACTTTCCTGATCACTTGGGTTATCATTTTGTCCCTTTGGTATCTTTTGTCCCTCTTTTAGTTTTCAATTGGCACTAAGATTTAATTTTTGTTTACCTTGGAATTATTTGTAAGCTTTATGTTATATTTTCAATTTTGTTTCCTGTTGTGTCTACTGCTCTTCTTGTAACTTACATTTTCCACGGTATTTTTGGTGTATGTTACAACTCCATTGCTCATAATATCAAAAGGTAGACCAGACAGAACAGGAAAAAGTATTTTATATTCAGTTTAATAAGTATAAATCATAATAATACATTTAACAAATTTGTATAAAACCGTCGACTTCTACTCAATGAATCTTGGATTTCTAATATGTTCCCTTTTTACTTGCAAAACAAATAAAAGAAATATTTAATAGAAATGTCATAGAATTTTTGCTTCGAATATTCATAAACATACGATTGTGATTAGATTTCCTATGGTTTAAAGCTCAAGTATAAAATGCTTGATGTGCATACATATCTTCTTTTTAATTCTTATTTCTTACATCTTTAAATTATTTTGTGATAGTTCTTTTTTGTTATATTTTTATGTCTCATTTCTAAACATTCGTCTTACTTGTAGAAAATAAAATAAAACAAGGAGACATCACAACAGCAATGTCAACACACCTGTGACATTGCAGAAATAGACACATACACTATCCAATCCTTTTGATACATGTATTATGTTCATTTGGACTGTTGGTATTTATACATCTGATCCCCTTAAGTCATTTCATTCTTCAATGTTGTTGTGATGTAATTTGATTACAATCAATTTAATATCAACAAAGTTTACTACTTCCATAGTTAGTTATAAAAAAGATTAGTATAACTTTACGTGATAGACTCTGTATTATTTTAATTATTGTTCCGTCTGTTTTATGAAATGATGTGTTTTACTATTATTATCTCTCACCCAAGCGTTCAATATAAAGTAATATAAAATTAAAATAAAAACGAAGTAATATTTCCATTGAATGATTCGAAATAGCTTACCTCCAAATTTACCAAAACCACCAACACCACTGTATCCGTATTTTCCGTTTCTGAACCCACCAATACTATGTGATCCATAACCCTTCAAACCACCCAAACCATATGCTCCATTACCATTTAAACCACCAATTCCACCAAAACCACCCATACCATATGCTCCGTAACCATTGATGCCACCGATACCATATGATCCATACCCATTTACACGACCAATGCCAAATGCTCCGGAACCAATCAAATTGTTAAACCCTCCGTATCCACCGAGTCTTTGACCGAATCCATATCCTTTGAATGGCATTACTTCATTATTATAAACACCGTAATTTCCGTAACCACCTAATACATTCAAACTCCTTCCGTTCATGAACCCGTATCCAGGAAATCCACCTTGGGTTCCATAGTTGTTGTACCTAACATAGCTTCCATAATGTAATGGTGAACCTAAACCATAAAAGTTGTTTGCATAGCTACCATGTCCATATCCAGCTAAAGTATTCAAAGGATATCCAGCTCCGTTATTTCCTTGTAATACATTACCACCAAAAAAAGGTCCTGACGGATTCCCATATGTTTTCAGGTTATACTTAGGACTGTATCCTTTCTGTCCAGCCTCTGCCGCTACTAGTCCGACAAGTGCCAAACACAGGAAAGCTTTAAGTGACATGATGGGTTGGTTCTAAATGGATAATTCATAACTTTTAACTCCTAAATGTTTGTTTACATATATGAAGAACATCAAAATTTATGGCGAATGAGAAATTTGAAAACGTCAATGTACATACGCAAAACAACAAAACATTGAACACAAAAGTGTAACTTAAAAATAAACTTTTCTGCTCTAATAAAATTGATTGTCTACGTTGTTTTCTTTCGTTTTTTTACAACATTTATTGTAGCCTTACCAATGATAATAATTATCCCAAATATTGGCTGATATGAGTCTGAAATTCTCACATGAATTCTTAAACTTACCGTGGTATGATGGCTTTCTCAGAGTGCTGAATTATAAATAAATGTCCTATATATACCGTATTCTTTGACCACACAATTCATTATAATAAGTTATAGAGTAGACATTTTACCCAAAAAATAACGTTTTTAATTGAAGACGTATAAAAGGTTAACCTCAATGGTAGAAAATAATGTTATCAATTATTTATTGACAGTTGTAAAGTAGCATTATTGTTTAATCCGATGTTGTGTAAGATATTGTCATCTCTTAGTAATATGTTGTATTCCTATCTATGGTTTCACTGAGTATAGGGGAAAATACCCTTATGTCTTACACAGTGTTTCACGTGGTGTTTTTCTATTGATTTGAAATTCAACGGGGTTGTTTCAAGATTCTTTTCTAATGTTTCCGGTTCTGAAAGTTTACGGGTTTTTTTTTCGTATAAAATCCTTCATAGTTATACTGATATAAACCTATGCTTCACCCAAAATATATAATTGCTGCATGATGGATTTTAAAAGAATTTCAATGTGTGTAAAATATAATTTTTTATGATGGCCTTGTAATGTTCATAATTTCTGAGGAGTTATGATCAGCACGGTCGATTATATCGTTAAAGTCATATATGTCAATTCGGACATGTAATTGTCATCTCAGTGACACATAGATGGCTAGATTATTAATACCTGTTTATTTATGATATGAATGCTTGAATAGTTTTACACTTGTAAAGTACTATTTTGTTTTTACTGAGATGATAGGTATTAGATAAAATTCAAAGGTAACAAAGAAACAGGCCGGTAACAACCGTTGCCGGATAGTTTTTCTGCACAAGTAGTCAGGTCAAGGTCCGAGGCGATAGCCGAGGACCTTTACCTGACTACTTGTGCAGAAAAACTATTCGGCTGGTTGTTACCGGCCTGTTTCTTTTCTTACTTTTGTTTTTTATCTGACTTGTACGACGTTTCAATAAAGTAATAATACATTTTGCAAGACTAAAAAAATTTGAGAAACTTAGATAGCCATAAAGCCGTAAATGTAAGTTATGTATTAACACATTTTTTTTTCATTTCCCTTCAACCGAGATTTTTTGTCAAGAAAAAAATCAGGATTCTAATAATTTGATAAAAAAAAAAAAAGAACCATTTCAAGTAAGAGATGAATGTTGTACACATTTTAGACTTTTTAAAATGTAACTTCGTAAGAAAGTAATATACTAAAGAAATATTTTAGTGGTAAGTAGGATAACGTTTGATTTTTATGGACGAAACGGAAAGCGGGGAGGGGGAGAGGGCTAATTACTTTTAAAATAAACAGGCTGTGATCTTTATTTTTGATGAAAAAATGCAGGATGTGCCATTCCATCACCCATCCCCCTTTAAAAAAATTGTAAAAATCGCGCGTTTGTTGCCAAATACATGAATTCAATATCCAATGATTGGGGGTCCCGGGGGTTGGAACAACCCTTTTTTTTTTTTGGATGATCAATGCATTTAAATGGGGACATAAAGTTGGACCCCCCTGTTTTGTTCTGGATTTGGACCTCGATCCGCCACTAATATAAATTCGATAACAATATAAATGTATCAAAAGAATGAAACTTCATTAGTGAATGAAATTTTTATGAAAAAAATGGATTTTGTCTTAACATTATATATATTCAGGCATATACTTTAATTTTTTTTTTAAATTCATGCTCGTCTCTAGATCTGCAAGTGTTGATCGTGATTAAACACGTGTTACTATATGATCCAATCGCAGCTTACCGTCAATAATTGATGACATAAGTTGAATGATTTTCTTCTAGATTTGCTACTTATTTAGCCGCGTATTACATGAACACTTTTTGTTTATAGGATCAATCGTCTATTGGTGAGTTGATAGGGATTTTAGCTTTTGATAAGATTTGATTTTTATTTACTTATTTCCTGTCTTATTTTTATTGAAATATACACGTCAATATCATAATTTCTTTACTTTCAGCATTGTCCAAAATACTATTCATGTCCATATATTGAAGAAAACATTTATTGACCAAACATTTTGCTTCATAAAGGGGGCGGTATCTTCTTTTTAGAGTATATTAATTATTTACTTTTCAACGCCATCACCCAAATGTTTTTGTTTAAATTAGCACTATTTACGGTATTCGAAAAATCAGGAATCATGCAAACCATTAATTTGTCATCTGCTGGACCATAATAATTTTTTTCTCATAAAATTTGGGATCAAAATATCTTTTTAAGGAGAAAACCATACCCCTTCCCCCTTTTGAAGTTAAAAGTCTAATCCCTTAGTGTACTGATATGAATAGTATTTTACTGGAAATGTTTGAAAAAAGATATTTATGCTAACGTAAATATTTTGTTAAATAAAAAGACAGGAAATAAGTCGGTGAACCAAAAAGTTCAAATCTAATTGAAAGATAAAGTGCCCATGAACTCACTGATCATGCACGTGTGATTCTATTCATAAAAAGTGTCCTTGTAACAACTAAAAAGAGTCCGTGTATCGTCTGAAAAGAGTCCGTGTAACACCCGTTATTGTACTGTTTTTCTAAAGTTCTGCGGGGGCAAAGTCGTACAAAATATTAATACCGTCCTAACACTCATTGAGTGATTGCATCTTATTAAATTTAAATACAGTGACCTTAAAAACAGGAGACCACAAAATGTAGAATGTCTGCAACATAAATTGATATTTTTCTTGATATTATCACGGATTGGTGGATTCAAAAGATAATATTACTTTTAGTACTAATTTCAGCGTTCCCATTGTCGACTTCCCATTTCTCAACAGTACCATGCCCTATTCCGTATTGTCATGCGTATACATGTCTAAATTATTACTGTACAAACATAAATTTCGTGAGGTTAAAATTTCGTTGTTTTGTCTTTATATAAGATTCCATTTGGATTTAAGTTTGCCGTTGCCAGTAAATGGAAGTGATATTATATGAAGGTTAAAATTTCGTGGGTTTTTAATTTCGTGGATATATTCTTTCCACGAAATAAACCAAATTAATTTCTCGCCGAAAATATGTGCTTTAACAGTATATAACGAACGTAAATTTTCATATTATACTGACTTTATTAACAGGATTGAACTTTCGATTTATAAACCGTCAAATATATGTGAGGTGAAAGATCCAGTGCTATCGGCGCTGCATAAGGTGTAAAATCACCATCATTAATTGGTTGACCGATACGATACGTCTCGATTCTAATTGTATCATATTGTATTGACTATTGACATTTGGACTGTAGAAACTTCTAACGAGGTGAGGAGAAAGATCCACTGATATCGGCGATGCATAAGGTGTAAGATCACCATCATGAATTGGTTGACCGATACGATGCGTCTCAATTCCAATTATATCCTATTATATATGTTGACTTTTGGACTGTTAATTTGCAGGATGGATGACAGATATTTGCATATATATTTATATTGAGAATGGTAACGGGACTAAGGTCAAACAGACGATGGCCACTTATTATATATATATATAATTTCTCTAATTCTTCGTCAATTTATCCCTTTCTGCACCCATTGTATAAAAAAATTTAATCAACTTGTGATTCGTTTGATCTCAGTACTACATTGGTTAAAATCCGATTATTACGTCGAATTTTCTTGCATTCCTCTGAAATTCCCATTGTGACGGCATGATAAAAAGGCGACAATTTCTGATAAAGTCACATAGAAAGAACACATCTTTTTGCAGATCATTCGAAAAGAAGGAATAAGTTTGCCTGCATAATGTTAGAAAATCATTAGAGAAACAGATTCCACAACCAAATCTCGTGTAATACGATATTTATCCACTCTCGACAGTTAAATTTTAAATATTTAAAACGCTCGGGCAAGCCTCGCGTTTTAAATTTGAAAATTTAACTGTTTTGAGTAGATAAATATCGTACTACACTCGGTGCAGTGGTAGAATCTATATGTATATGTAAATTCAAAATGAAAGGTCGGATTATAATACATCTTTTATCTTATTTTAATATGTAGAAAACAACATTAAATACATTTCCGTATTGCATCAAATAATTATTTTACATTGATTCTGGTTTGTTGAAGTATTCAAACTAAATGATCTATCAATATGAAGTTTACTGACTCCACGGATTTTTTAATAAGTCCTTACATAAAACTTAAATTTACGCAGCATTCCAGAGAGGAACATAAACAGCTTTCCTTTAAGTGAATAATTTGTGGTTACTGCTTTACAAAATTTTTATTTAATTATAACTATAAATTCATTTAGGTATCACTTAGGAAAAGGATGTCTATTATAGCAGAATATTTGAAGTAAGGAAAAAAGGAAGAAAAGGCTCCCCAAAACACTGAGTATTGCTTGCTCTGTCTACAAATATTCATGATAGAGTCCTATTTCAGGCCAATATTCTCATAATATGTATTTTCGAGACGCATTTTACTCAGAATAATTTATTTGACAGTATTTAACCAATCTGTATGAAATATTAACAAATGAGAGTACACATAAGGTCAAAGCTGCATGTGCAGCTTCCCATATTAGGTGCAATACCACCATTGATTTGCCCCTATAAGTTTTTGCACTTTTCAAAACGTTGTGCAGAATTTATCTTTGTTTCGAATAAAGAAATACTTGGCATAAGTCAAGTTTTATCCTGTATATTACTTTAGACAAATTTTACATTACATTTCATTGAATATTAGATAACAGCGATCAAAGGAAGTTAACTTATAAAATGTTCACCTCCTTTTTTACCTAGGTACAAGATTTAGTAACCATGTAAAATCAAATTTCAAAAATATTCGTAATATGTATGTTTATGACCTGCATTTTTTTTTCTGGTATAAAAAGTCGTCTTTACTTCCTACATTTGTCAAATTCAAGGTAAAATTTATGTTTCCACCCTATATCGAATGCAACCGGATGTGACGTACAATGATTTGGTGGTATAACACCTTTTCCATTGGTTACAGTGGGTTGATATAGTCTTACGTTTGATTTTGTCAGTATGTATGGACTCCCCATGTTAGAATTTATAATGAAGTTTGATTTTTTATTAATACTTTTTTTAAATACTATCTGGTAGACTTTCAAGGTCGTTGTGCAAGTAAATATACAAAATGTATCTAGCATCCAACATAATAATGATGAATCTTGCCGCTTCCGAAAGAGAATAAGTATCTGTTGTTTTTGTCGTTTTGTATTATAAATAAGCGATATCAATTTTAATGGCATAGATATATAATTCTACAAAAGCATCTATGCAAAAATATTTAGATATAAAAAAAAATAAACAACGTTGAAATCCTTAAACAATTGAAAGGAATTAACATCCTAAAAAGGCTGAAGAACCAGAGCTTCACATAAAGCCTATTACTGTCTATTTTATGCATATCAATGTACCTAAACAAAAGTCTTATTGTCATTTAATGGTCATTTCTTAGACTTATATGAAATATTTCTGTTTTTAGTAAAGATTAGTCTTGACAACGAAGAAAATGTTCAAAAATAATCAAAATATATCCTTTACAAATAGATAAAGCTGCAATTTCGTTGAAATAAATTATAATTCAATTAAAACCAACGGGTCAAATAAACAATTATGCTACTTTTATCATCAAAGACCAAAATGACAGACTCACCTTTATAGCTTAATTTTCATACTCAATAACAAATGGATGTATCCCTTCAAATATCCACTTTCTGTTCTGTGTAAAAATTGCAATGAGGAAAACAAAACTTATATTTAAACAAACCGTTCTCTGCAAACCACATTATCACGAACCGTAATCTGTTTTCAAGTTGATAGACAGTGATCATGAAACTGTTGTGCTCTTATTTGCTTCTAGTTCCTTAATTGAGGTGAATCATACTTCAGAGGTGACCTTTTATAGACGAATGACATTAAACGATTTGGTCAATTTTTTTAAATTTGACTTCTGTTGGGTTTGAGGGTCGTTTTGGGGTAAAACTGACCAAAACACTCTTTAGAGGTTGAAAATCGGGAAAAAAATATTTTCAGTTTAAACGATTTGGTCAATTTTTTTTTATTTGACTTCTGTTGGGTTTGAGGGTCGTGTTGGGGTGTAAAACTGACCAAAACACTTCTTAGAGGTTGAAAATCTGGAAAAAAATATTTTCAGTTTAACTTATTCGCCCCTAAGAGATTTCTGGAAAATCAGGCATTTTCGAAAATTTGCAATCATATGCAAATTATATGCAAATTAGCAGACTCTTGATGCTGTAACTGCTGCTCATCTATTAAACTATGTATTGAAATTTGGGGGCGGATGGCATGGGTGTGGGTGGGGTGGGAGGTGGAAGATTTTCTCGTGGGTTTGAACCCACCCCCACTGAAAAATGGTCATTTTCCGTCTATTTTCCGATTTTAAAACGACCTTGAGAGGTGAACATTAACCAGACTGTGTTTCTTTGTCATTCAAGTATTACCTTATAGTTACAGCAGTCCATACATGCTAACTGGGAGTATATGGGACTTCAGTGTCTTGCTGGCGAATTATTATCGTCAAGTCAGATCTGCCTAAATGTCCGTTTTTAGGGATTTTTGACAAAACGGTGACCTAGATTTTACAGACTAGATTCCTATTGGCCATATTATACCTCTTTGTGTTCCTATACCACCTATGCATGCATTTACGATAATAGTTTATACCAACAATGACTACCAGTTAAGAAGTGGCCAACAAAAGATGCCCACCCCCACCTGATTTTGGCTACTTTTCACGTTTTTCCGATTTTGAACTCTTAAACGGCTTTCAACGTGCCATATTTTCATAAACAGACGTCTGAGAAGAGTTTATG
The DNA here is from genome assembly GCF_965363235.1 of Mytilus galloprovincialis. Lineage (NCBI taxonomy): Eukaryota > Metazoa > Mollusca > Bivalvia > Mytilida > Mytilidae > Mytilus > Mytilus galloprovincialis. The sequence goes on along the minus strand of NC_134841.1, from coordinate 95,385,929 downwards.
GACCATGAACTGCTTGGTTGAAGTCCCTGCTATCATGACAGTTCAGGTGGGGCAGTTCAAAAAAAGTATGGAGGGTCATACGGGCCATCAAAGAATGGTTGTCGCCATGACGCCTATAGGCGTCATTGGGGGTCAATGGGTTAAACGATTTGGTCAATTTTTTTAAATTTGACTTCTGTTGGGTTTGAGGGTCGTTTTGGGGTGTAAAACTGACCAAAACACTCTTTAGAGGTTGAAAATCGGGAAAAAAATATTTTCAGTTTAAGACGGCACAATCCATCAATTAGATTTGCTGCTACATAGAAATATTGTTTTTCTTACTAAACAATTTGAAGTTCACCATTTTGATTTCCTTCTACTCCATTGAACTTAAAATAAATTATACCGCAGATAAGCTTTTTTATAATTTCACCCCTAACACTATCATTTATATATTCCTCTCGTTAAAGCCACAAACCTATTCTCGTCGTATGAAAATATTCATCGAATGGTTTCTTGTGATGGGAAATATAACGCGTGTCATAAGTACATTTAGGGTATGGAGCACTTCATACGTTTAATGGACACCATCACCATTAGAAGTAAAGCAGACAACAGCCTTATTATTTCCTATTATGTTTATGTTTTGGAAGACCTTAAGACATGCACCTTTTGTATTCAATATATGTGATGTTGCAGTATTTGAAAACCCAAGATAAAGTAGTTTTGTTCGGTTTTATTTTTCAAGTTCTTGACTGCTATATAATCAGTGAAGGTATTTAATGGCAACTCTAGTAAAATGTTTATCAAGCAGAGTTAGATTGAGAAATACTTCATAACAGGTCCTTTCCTTTTCTTAATAATTACTTACACATCCCGCAATTGGCGTAGTAAATTATAATCCTGGTACATTTGATAACTATTACTGTACTATGATATTTTTTATGTTGTCTTTCATTTTTGCTTATGTGCATTGTTTATATGGCTTTTTGTGTTTCTTTGATACATATGATGATGTTCTGTAAACTTACAAATACATCCCGTTTTGGTGTTGTTAAGCTCTTGTATACTTTTGTTTTGGTATTTTTGCGTTTCATTTTTGCTAAAATGCATTGTCTATATGCCTTTTTGTACTTCTTTGTTACATAGTTGTTTGTTTTTATAGTAATACATATTATAACACAATGTTGACTGCGGTACCTCTATTGTTGACATTTTTACCTATCATGTATAATTTGTAGTTGTAATGTTCACACATCGTTGTAAGGATAATGGAATTTGACTGTCATACAAGTGATAGGTTGAGGTAGCTATAAAACAAGGTTTATTCCACCATTTTCTACATAAGAAAACGCCTGTTCCAAGTCAGGAATATGACAGTTGTTATGCATTCGTTTGATGTGTTTGGGCTTTAGAATATTTGCATGAAACAATCAAGTACAATAAATTATTGTATATTCATTTTAATATTCATAAACCCATTATTAACAAAATAAACAATTTGTAGAAAATCGCCATCAATTTTTAATTGACTCCTTGGATTCTAATATGTTCCTTTTTTACCTGAAATGATAAAAAAATGGTGATATGATCAGTTGATTGTTTTGTATAATTTAAGAAGAGTTGTGAATTAAGTTCATATTCTCCAGATATATAGTTAAAGGTACATTCCAATAAAATTGATCAATCCTTCTGTTGTATGTATCCTCTGGTTTTTTATATTTATCTTATTCTTTCGTACATTTCCTTCTTTGTTTTTTTATTCTGTTGTGTGAAGCTTTTTATTTTTTATTCTTAATTTTTAATAATTTTTAATTAATCTAAATCAATTTTAAAATAGAAAACAATGCACAAGGAATGAGTGAAGAAATCTTTACAACACGACGGGTGCCACATGTAGAGCAGGATCTGCTTACACATCCGGAGCACCTGAGATGACCCCTATTTGTTGGTAGGGTTCGTGTTGTTTATTCTTTTGTTTTTTTATGTTGTGCTATGTGTACTACTTTTTGTCTGTTTGTCTGTTTCATTTTTAGCCCTGGCGTTGTCAGTTTATTTTCGATTTATGAGTTTGACTGTCCCTCTGGTATCTTTCGTCCCTCTTCTTTTACAACAAAAAGGATATGTCATTTTGTATGAAATTCCCTCTCAAATAACAATTTGGCAATTGTTTATATATGATATTTATTAAATTTCGTATCTATTCTATTTATTGATGTTAGATTCCTTACCTCCAAATTTACCAAAACTGCCAAACCCATTGTGACCGTTTCTTCCATTTATGAGTCCACCATTGACACTAATACCAAGACCATTCAAACCACCAATACCATATGATCCGAAACCATTCAAACCACCATATGATCCAAAACCGTTCAAACCACCATATAATCCAAAACCATTCAAACCACCATACGATCCGAAACCATTCAAACCACCAATACCGCCAATACCATATGATCCATGATTAATAACACCGTATGCCCCATTAATACCATATGCTCCATACACATTTCCTCCAAGTCCTTGGCCGTATCCATAACCCATGAAAGGTCCGATACCTTTACCGTTAACACCGTTATTATCATAACCACCTAATCCATTTAAACCCATTCCATTCATGAACCCGTATCCAGGATATCTACTTTGTACACTATATCCATTGTATCCAGCATATCCACCAATGCTTAATGGTGAACCGTAACCATAAGCGTTGTTGGAATATCCTCCATATCCATAACCTAATCTGCCATAAGATGGATATCCGAAGCCACCATTTCCTTGAAATCCATTACTTCCAATAATGCCTGGTCCAAATGGGTTTCCATATGTTTTCAGGTTATATTTGGGACTGTATCCTTTCTCTCCGGCCTCCGATGCTACGAGTCCGAAAAGGGCTAAACAGATCAATACTATTGGTGTCATGTTTAGTGTCATGTGGTTCTGAAACGATATTCATTTATAATCAACTATAAATGATAATTTATTTGAAAATTCAAAACATTGACTAATCAGGATGACAGAAAATATAAAGCAGTAAATGAATTGCAAAGATTTAAGACGTCAGTAAAATGAAGTGATAGTTGAAAATATATTTAAAAAGGTAAAACTTATCCTGGGGTCAAAAGTTCATGACATTTATTTGAAAATAAATAAGTAATGCAAAATATACCAAATATTAAAAACATAATTATTTAAACAAACACGAAACATACATTTAAAGTATAGCAACTGCTTACCTTTGTGTCTTACTATGATGGTGTGTTCCTTGTGGTACTTTGTGGTACTGTGTGATTGTTGTGCTTTATATACCATAATCCGTGACCAAACGCTTTGTTATAATCAGGTATAAAATAGACATTTGACAATGATTAACATTTTTGGGTCTATTTAAATAAGGTTAACCACAATGATAGAAAATTTTGTCATCAATTATTTGTTGCTATTGTTTTACCCGGTGTTATCATCGTGGTTTGTGGAATTTCACCTATCAATAATATTTAATTTATACTACATGTGTAATTTAGTTTTAGGGAAATTCCTCATTTTATTTAAGTATTCTTATACTTTCACCTGTAGCCATGTATATTTAATTTTTTTTGTGTCATATAGTGGTACCTTTCATTATTGTCTTTTAATACCGTATTTAACATTTATCCATTCAAACTTCAAACACGTTAAGGATGTTGGCTCCTCCATTTTTTGATTTTTTGCCAGATTTTCAGAATCCTCTGGTTTTATCCATGTATTGTCATTATAAAATTTGGCCACTAACCCCTACTTTTCTTTTCATAATTTTATTACATAAAGTTTAAAAAGCCATATTTCAAAATTTTATAAAATTCTTGTTATTTTTTCATAGTTTTTGAAACAAATAAGGTGCCAATGTTAAATATATGAAAAATCTAGAGAGAATTATTTCCCGCCGAATTTTCAATGGCTTATATCTGGAAAATGAGCACACGGACCTTCCATTTTTTTCTACTTTTTGAGTTTCTTTATTAATATACTATCAATTCATAATAGTCTTTTAAAAAGCTTGTTATTTTTTAACAGAGTAGCGAACATCCTTAATCACCGTTATCTTATATATTAGGCAACAAGCTAAATGTGCACGTTTTATTGTTTTGTTAAAATGCTGATTTATTATGTAGGATATTTATGGCAAAACAATGACTTTAATCTTATAGGTTAATTTCACTTGTAAGTTTATTGATTGAAAGAACCACGTGTTTGGTAATTTTTTTATCAAAAAGTGAAAAATATTATTCAAACAAATAACATTGTGTAAATTTACAAACATTATTCTAAATCTTTTTATTCACTCGTCTCTTTTAATTATGTCCTACATATCTATCTCAGAATTTATGTATTTTTTGCATCAATTATAAAACGTTTTTTTTTAAACTGCGACAATATCTGTATTTTGTCGATGAGCGTAGAATTATGACACATCACCACCAAAAACAAGATGTTCTTCTCACAGATAAATATCTTTTTTATGAAAGCATTATTGTTGTACATAAGATTCGGAAACTGTTCATATTTTGTCAAAGATTTTAAAATATGTTAAGCAGCATATACTCGCCTTTCCGTAGCACCTGACAATATCCCCGGTTTTTAGTGATGTTTTTATTGCTTATATCATACGATGTGTTTTTATATTGGTTTGTCTTTTGGACGTTTTTCGTTTTTCTTCATGACATTGAAAGGATATAGTCCACTCATGAATTTAAAATTCCATTCAATATTTGTTTGCTTCTTTTTTAATGACTAGCTAAAGACTTTTATCATACCTTTGTTTTTAGTAACAACATTGACGGTACCTTTTTTGCAACTAGATGCGCTTTTCGACAAAAAATGTCTTACCAGTGATGGCGAAATATATGTGACAATCAAAAAAATATTTAAAAAATAATAAGCACGTCGGACACATGAAATTTATAATGTGTCGTTTTAATACTTTTTTCTTTTAGCTTAAATGAATAATATATTTTTCAGAAAATTCTGATTCAGAATTTAGTGTTCGCCATATATACTCTTTAAGGTTGCACTTTGGAAATACAGCTGTTTGTCAAGCAACGCCTCCTTGTAGATTACTTGGGTTTTTTTACGTAATGGTTTCCAGATATGATCTCTATGTTTTAACTCATGGAGAAATAATTTGGGAATGTTACAAACACATGTTTTTGACGTAAATTGAATTATAAACAAGACTCAAAAGTAAAAATAGCAGTAGTAAATATTTTAGTAAAATTTTAAACTCATAGACTCATAGAAGTTCGGGGCATATAAATGTTGACAAATTCCGCCAAAATCCTATGTTTTGACCGTTGAATAAAAAGGAAGTGCATTTCAACATTCCGTTCTAGGATACATTTTTTTTTACAAAACTTCGTTGTAAAAGTGGTACAGCTTTATTGGCAAAGTGATTTTCTATGGAAAACTGCATTGTATACATTTACAGAAGCGTAGCTTTAAAAACTTAAAGTTAACTCTTTATCCCTTTAAACATTGTATATTCAGTCAAAAGAAAACTACCAAGTAAACGTGTTATTTAGACATATCATAATGGAGTCAAGAGTGAAATTAACATTCTCAAATAGAATTAATCGGTCATTAAATTTAATCTTTATCATAATATTAAGTAGTGCTTAATTTGCATTGGTGAATTGAGATGAGCGATTCAACATGTATGTAAACTTTAGCCGTATTTGGCACAACCTTTTTCAACTTTTGATCCTCAGAGCTGTACGACTTTGTACCCCTTTTTTGACTTTCGAACTTCTATATCTGGGCGTCACTGGTAAGTCTTTTTTGGACGAGGCGCGTTTTTGACGTAATGAATTTTAAGCCTGATGCCTTTTGTTATTTATTATTCATGTGTTTCTTTACCTGATACGTTCTCCTATTTATTTGTATTGTTGTCCTGTATTATTATTTTGTCATTTTAATGTTATATTTGACAAGGCCATCAAAGTGTGAGGTTTGGCATGCCACAAAACCAGGTTCAACCCACACATTTTTTCTTTAAAAATGTCCTGTACAAAGTCAGGAAAATGGCCATTGTTATATCATAGTTCGTTTCTGTCTGTGTAATATTTTTACGTTGTGTTTCCGTTGTGTCGTTTGTTTTCTCCTATATTTGAGTGTGAATTCACATTACTATAAGACGTGTCACGGTACTTTTCTATCCCAAATTCATGTATTTGGTTTTGATGTTATATTGGTTATTCTCATCGGATTTTGTCTAATGCTTAGTCTGTTGCTGTGTGTGTTACATTTTAATGTTGTGTCGTTGTTCTCCTCTAATATTTCATGTATTTCCTTCAGTTTTAGTTTGTTACCCCGATGTTGTTTTTTGTCCATAGATTTATGAGTTTTGAACAGCGGTATACTACTGCTACTGTTGCCTTTACTTAGCAGAATCCTTAAATGAGTGTCTATTGTAAAAAAAAACAATTATCACTGAATACCTAAAATTGAAAACTTGATGATTTGGTATAATTAGAGATCGTTTGACAATGACGTAAACAGCTATATGCTACTGTACAGCCATTAACAATTAGTAAAACCCATACCAACTACATATAAAAGTTATAGTTGACCATGCTCATCGCACCAATCCTATTGAGCTTGAAATAAAAGATACTACAGATTATCTTGGTCAAATTAGATAGCATTTACTCTTCCTTTAATCATGGAAGCCAAATCCACGCTTTTGTCGAATGTGACTTTTGTCGAATTGTTTCTTGCGATGAACAAAATACCGATATCAACTAGTTCAATAAAAGGTATTTACATAGCCTTGTGTAAAAAAAAATTTCAACATAATTATGCAGACGAAGGACTAACATTGATACTACACATATATGTATGTTCTATATATATGAGATATGTTATATTCAGAATAGTTTTAACTTTACAAGTGAGAGGTTTAGCGCTCATTAACCAGGTTTAATCCATCGAAGGACTAACATTGATACTACACATATATGTATGTTCTATATATATGAGATATGTTATATTCAGAATAGTTTTAACTTTACAAGTGAGAGGTTTAGCGCTCATTAACCAGATTTAATCCACCGTTTTCCACAGAAGAAAATGTCTGTTCCAAGTCAGGAATATGACAGTTGTTATCCATTCGTTTGATATGTTTAAGCTTTTGATTTTGCCATTTGATTAAGGATTTCCGTTTGAGATTTTCCTCGGAGTTCAGTATTTTTGTGATTTCACTCTTTAAGACTAGATCTTCATTTTTTTTAATTGCTGAAGTTTGAATTTATGATCATTCACATGCCCAATCTTTTATGAATTCAGTGAGGTGTAAGAGTTAAGTAGGCGAAATCAATCAATTAAATATTGTTTGATTCCTTATTAATGAATATGACTCATCACCGTATTCGACAAGAAGTAGAATGGCTACTATAAGTGAAGTAGTAACTAATGAAAGCCCAAGAGCAGCGAGTTTAGAATGAAAGGAAGCTAGCAATGTTGATTAACCCTCACATTTTGGATGTTTTGTTAATATCCTTTCATTGAAAAGTTTACAACTTGGTTGTTATACTACGTGCATTTTTTACCATTAAAAGATATTAAATGCAGTTAGCTCTGCAGAAAATCGAATGAACAATTAGATGCGTCCATACAATACACAATTGCCTTGTCGTCTCACTTGGTCTGGCTCCATTTTTGGATTTTATGCCATTTTCCCAGTTTGTAATTCGGTTTTAATTGATTTAGCAGATTAAAACAATCGCCTTGATAAATGATTGACATTTGAACTTGGTTAATTCATTATTAAAAGTTACAGAATTATTTGCACTACCATTTTTGTTTTCTTGGTTTTCATGTTGATCGATCTATTCCGGTTACGTGTTAAATAGTCTGTCCTGTTTTAATTTTTTTTTTAGGAGTACCTACCTGTTTTTTCTCGATTTATCATCTTTAATTTTCTTCTTACTAACTATTAATTGTCGCAAAATGAATTTCTGTCACGAGCAACACCACAGGTTTTCGCAAATATTGAAAGCTTGTTCAAATTTATTCCAACTAATTATAAATCCATCATGTGTCCGATGCTTATATATAAATCAGTAGCCTTCCAATATTGTAGTGTACGACGTCACAATCGATCTGCCAAAAGCATAACATTTTACAGCTAAGTGTTGATGAGGCAGATTTAAATGTACATACTTTAAAAATTACATACCCGGCAAAATTATAATTTGATATACTATTTGTTTTAAGGGTTTTAAATGACCAGCCAGAATGCCTTTTCAAATCTTTGAAAATGTGAAAGGTTTTAGTACAGGTGTTTAGTTATTAGTGGTAACGAAATCCCTGATTTTTTAATTTATCAATCACACATATATTTCGTCCCTTAAATAAAGGCAACAGTAGTATACCGCTGTTTAAAACTCATAAATCCATGGACAAAAAACAAAATCGGGATAACAAACTAAAACCGAGGGAAATACATGAAATATTAGAAGAGAACAACGACACAACACTAAAATGTAACACACACAGAAACGGACCAAGCATCAGACAAAATCCCACGAGAATAACAAATATAACATCAAAACCAAATACATGAATTTGGGATAGACAAGTACCGTGACACGTCTTATCGAAATGTGAAATTTTCTTAAAATCGTCAACGGCCATACATACGTTGCACAGCTTACAGGCTGGAAAATATACCGAATGGCCGAAGATTACCGTCCAGGAATTATTCAGTATACTATATATTTCATTTAGTTTCAATGTTTGTAGTACAAATATGACAGTTAGTTTTTGGACGTTTAAGTTAAATACCACTACAAACCTATTCTCTTCGAATATGAATATCCCTCGAATGGTTTCTTGTGATGGGAAATATAACGCGTATCATTAGTACATTTAGGGTATGGAGCACTTCATACGTTTTATGGACACCATCAAAAATAAGCAAACCAGACAACAGCCTTATTATTTATAAGGTATGTTTATATTTTGGAAAACCTTAAGACGTGAACCTTGAATACTTCCTTAGAAGCTAAGTTACAAAAGGGAAATCCTCCATTTTTATCTATTAATTTTCTACATTTATGTACCGTGGGATTGGAATCTTTATTGTTGGGAACAATATTTAAATATGAGCTATAATTTTGCAAAGTATCCTCTGTTCAAGTGATTTGTTTTCTTATAAGTATAAGTCATTGTCTTTGTTTAAGTTACTACTTACAAAGACACCAAAGTTAAAGTGTTTTTATTGTATTGGTTTTCATTTCTTCTTATATGTAAAATATAAATATCTTCTCAAAAGATAAACATTGTGAACTGTTTGACCGAAACAATGGTTTGATGTCTTCACTCGTTAGTTTTTCAGCAATTTAATATCTAAGAATACCAATATAATTGTCTGCTTTATAGTATAAATCAGTGTGACCTTTTTCTATTCCAAAATGTGATATTTTGAAACCTTATAAAACACATGATAACATATAGTATTGCGGCCATGTTGTTTTAAAACCATGTGACCAACCAGACTGATAAAAAAAAACGTGTTTAATGAATTTTGGTAACGAAATTCCCGATGTTTTATCAGTTACAAATATATTTCGTGCATTCATTATCTTATATGGATATATATACTGAACAAGTCGAACTACCTTGCAATTATAACCTCCGTATGGCTAAAGAACATATGCAGCCAAAAATAGAATTTCTTTTGTATTCAATATGTGTAATGTTGCAGTATTTGCAAAACCAAGATAAAGATTCGTTTTGTGCGGTTTCTTTTTCAAAAGCACATTTTTAAGTTCTTGACCGCTATTTAATCAGTGAAGGTAAATAAAGGCAACTGTAGTAAAACGTTCTTCAACCAGAGTTAGATTAAGATTTTATAGCAGGTCCTTTCATTTTGTTTATAAAATATCATTTCTAATTTCACATAGCTTCATCTCCTATTGTTATCAAGTTTTGTTTAAATAATGAGCTTTGTCTTGATGCCTTTTTGTGTTTCCTTGATACATATGAAGTGGTTTTGTACTTACACATCCCGCAATTGTGTTATTGTTCTATGATAATTTTTGTATTCTTGTCTTTCATTTTTGCTAATGTGCCTAGTCTATATGCCATTTTGTGTTTCTTTGATACATATGACGTTGCTTTGAAAACATCCCGCCATTGTGTTGTTGTCCTATTGGAGCTTTTTTTGTGTATTATTGCGTTTCATTTTTGCTAATATACCTTTTCTATATACCATTTTGTGCTTCTTCGTTACACGTTTGTTTGTTTTTATAGTGATTAAGATTATAACACAATGTTGACTGCGGTACCTATATTTTTGACATTTTACCTATCATGTATAATTTGTAGTTGTTTTGTTCGAACATTGTTATAAGGATAATAAAATTTGACTGTCATACAAGTGAGAGGTTAAGGTAGCTATCAAACCAGGTTTAATCAACCATTTTGTACATAAGAAAATGCCTGTATCAAGTCAGGAATATGACAGTTGTTATCCATTCGTTTGATGTGTTTGAGCTTGAGAAAACAGAACTTGCAAAATATAATCCGAGTACAATGAATTATTTAATATTCATTTTAATATTTATAAACCAGAATACACAAAATAAACAAATTTTGTAGAAAATCGCCATCAATTCTTCATTGCCTCCTTGGATTCTAATGACTGTATCCTTTTTCACCGGCCTCCGATGACACGAGTCCAAAAAGAGATAAACAGATCAATACTATTGGTGTCATTTTTGTTGGTTTTGAAACGATATTCAATAGTAATCAAATTATTAAAATGTTTTTGAAGAAATCAAATAATTGGTTAATCCGTTATTTAGTTTTAAGGAAATTCCTCATTCATTTATTTAAGTATTCGTACACTTTCACTAGTATAGAAATTCTGTATGTCTGAACATTCCATTAATGTCCCTTATTACTGTATTTGCTATTTATCTATTTAAAATTAAACACTTTTAAAGATCGTTTATTGATATCTTTCACAACCAACTGAATGTTCACTTTTTATCGTTTTATTATAAAAGCTGAATGTTTATGAATACTCTGCATTGACAATAATGTCTTTATAAAAAATCAGATACACCCAGTCGGGTTAACGTTCTGATGGGTGTATCTTATTCTTATATTATGGTAAATACCATACATGAGTTTTGCTGACACAACGTTTTACATATCGTATGTTGGAACCAAGACTGCTATTTAGATTGTAACTTAGGATTAATCGGTCAATAAATTTTAATCTTTATCATAATATTAAGTCGTACAGAATTTGCATTTTGTCAAGTTTGTTTTGAAATGTAATAAAAAGTTAAATAACAACAAAAAAACGAACTATAAGGAAAGTTCGAATCGGAAAGTCCTTAATTACATGGCAAAATCAAAAACTCAAACACATCAAAGGAGTGGATAAACAACTGTCATACTCCTTAGTTGGTTACGTTTTTAAAAAAGCTTAAACAACTGAAACGGATAACAAAAATGTAAAATAGGACTTCAGAAATAATTGATGCAAGCTATACTTTATTGTAGATTTATCATGGGTAGGCATTATATTCGTGATTATTTTTGACCCAGCGATAATGAGTGCTAAAATAACACGAATGTAATGCCTACCCATGTTAAAACTACAATAAAGTATAACTTGCATCAATTATTTTAATATTGATTAGGACAATTAAGGTAATTTCTATGTTTGATGTGTATAAGTGTAGAGCGTTTGTGTGGGATCTTCCATGAACCTGCTTTTTTTTGTTTGTAAACAAGCAAACAATTGGCAACGTAATTTTTCAGAGGGAGTGGTTTTGTTGTATCTAGGTCAAATATGTCAATTGTGAATTGTAACACATTGTAGTCATAATAAGTGTATTATTAACAAAATGTGAATTATTTAACAGTTTAAACGTGTTTAGAATTAATGAAATATATTAAATGCATTCCAATTTGATTATATTCATTATTCTGTAGTAGCCAATATATGTATGTGCAAACAAATTTTATTGGATTTCTAGCATGTGTTTATCAACAAAACGAAAGAAGCACGTCATATAATAATACTGAATAATATCCAGTCTTGATTCTTTATTCGCACAATCTTTTTCAAAAATTTGTTTCCTAAAAACATCATAGGTGCTGTGTTATTATTCATTGCGACATTTCTGTGAATCGGATTTGTAGTATCGTGTATGTGTTTAAATAACAAAGAGGCCAAATGTTGTGATAGAAAATATTATTTAGAAGAAGGCATCTCTAAAACTCACATCATCAGGATGAATGATCTGTTCCTTTGAGCCATTTAGGCTATTTTCTCCAATAGACAGTGGTTATTTACATGAAAAACTCCATGTTGCCCTCATGCTTTTTTTTTTTTCTTATTCCTGTATTGAAATCCGCGAGAAAGATGAAGGTAAAATTAGCTTTAACCTTGCATAAAGACAACAGTTGGATACCGCAATTCATAAATAAATTGAGAGAAAACATGTCCGGGTTCCAAATTAATTTTTTTAGAAACACATCAATTCTAATAGGAAAACAACGGAACAACAAAAAAAACGAAATGAAACAAAACAAAAATATTCGAGAATAGGTCACGTTCGGTAATTAGCAGACAGACGACATAAATGTCAAATCACAATCTAAGCAGACGTGGTACAAATGTAGATAATTAATTTTAACCAACATCATAAAGATTCCTGATGGTGTCCATAAAGAGGGTGAAAGATACCAGAGAATCATTCAAACTCATAAATCGAACAACCCCATCGCTAAAAAGGAAAAAAGATAAACAGACAAACCATAGTACATGAAACACAACATAAATACCTAAAGACTTAGTAACAAGAACCCAACCAAAACCTTGGGTTGATCTAAGACTAACAGACAAACAATACTACATTAAACACAGCATAGAGATCTAACGACTGAGCCACATGAACCCTACCAAACACTGTGGAGGATCTCTTCGCTCCGGGAGGGTAAACAGTTTTTGCTTCACATGTGGCACCCGTGATTTTACGTATATGGTTCAAATTCGGCAACAAGTCTAATTAACGGAGTCTCAATTTTAATCTTTCTTAATTTTTCATTAAAACCATTTTTTTATACATTTGGAAGACGTGTTTTTAAATGCTCCGTCGTAGATCTTAGTGCAATATCATGGTTTAAGTGTTTTTTTTTCACTTTTTTCTTATTTTCATTTTGGCCAATCTTTTCTAGTTACGTGTAAAATATTGTGCACTGTTTTAATTATTTTATTAGAGAGGGTACTACGAATTCAGACATTATTGCAGGGTTTTATTATTGCGAATGATGCAACTGGGTGAGTATCGCAATAAAAAGAGCTCGTATTCCTAAATATGATACATTTATCTGAGTGGAGATTTCTTTCAAATCGCAATGATTTGTTTCGCATTTTTCTTCAATTCTAAAACATCGCAATAGTTTTTCTCGCATTTTTTTGTTAAATCTATAAAAATTGCAAAATAAATGCACGCAATAATTTCTTAATTTTCAGTTGTTTTCTGTTTTTCTCCGGCTGAACTGGTCATTTTAAAGTTATTTGTTTGCAGACCATTCATTGCCATACCCCGTCCTATTTTTTCCGACATCACTGAATGCTTAAAGAAAACTTAAAAAGTATATCCGCAATGAACAACTCAGAAGAATTCGCAAATGCAATAAGCTAGTTAAAATATGATTTCAACTTATAAAAAAGCATGGTTACCAGATTTATATTTCTGCTTAAATGTCCTGCACCAAGTCAGGAATATGGTGGTTGTTATCTAATAGCTCATGTATGTTGCATAGTTGTTTATTTTGTGTTTCACTTCACTCACTTGTGTTCTGTTGTTTCGTTGTTTTCCTGTTAAAGTTGATGTGTTCCCTTCGGTTGTACTTTGTAACATGGATTTGTTTTTCTCAATCTATTTATGAATTTTGATCAAAAGTATACTACTGTAAAGGATACTGCCAACATCTTTTCTTTCTTCATCAGAAATTCCTGTATGAAGTCAGCCTCCTATGAATTAAGGAAAACTTTGCTAAGAATAGTAACTTCATCCCCATGTGATAAGTAAGGTTAATTATGTTGCATGGGTGGTTTTTTTTTTCGAAAATGTATTGTTGGCCTCTGTTTTGATTTTAATTTTTGGTCGGAGTAATTCGTCCACGAATTGTTTTAATTGAATTGTTTATATCTCTATATTTCCTTTAAATTGAATTATAGAAAACAAAACGTACATGAAAAAAAATCAAGAAGAAAGAGATTAATATTTATTTTAATGTTCATAAACCATTATAAAAAAAATTGTAAAACAATGACATCAATTCTTTATGGTTTTCTGGTATCCTAATATGTTCCTTTTTTACCTGCAATGACGAAAACAATATTGATATAATAAGTTGATTACATTTCATTATTGAAGGAGGAGCTGTGAATTCAGTTCATATTCACAAAGGTTTAGTTAAATGTACTTTCCGGTAAAAATTTCTAAAACTTTCAGTTTTATGTTTACTACGGTTGTTCATATGTTTTCTCATTCTTCCGTAAATCTCCTTTTTTTCTTTAGTTTTTCATGTTTAATTTAGAGAATTGGTATCAAATTAATCTAAATCACTTTCAAATCAAACGAAAAGAATGCACAAAATTAATGAAAAATGATTTGTCCCGTACAATTTCAAAGCTTATTTCAAACTTTTCAAACCTTCTACATTGTAATCAATATTCATTTGTTTATACCTTGTTATGCTTTAGTCTTAGTGTAGAAATATTGATAAAGTCTCCAAAGAGAAAAGTATAAGCAATCATTGAATATTGTAACAAAACATTTTCTATTTTCCGATCATCCTAAAATAATTATCTTATGCATTCATCATGCGACATGATATGTTTTACTATTTACTTTTACTTATATTAGTCTGTCAGACCATTAATCTAAATCAATCCACGTGACGAACGAATGTCATTTTGTATGAAACTCCCTCTCAAGTAACAAGTTGACAATTGTAATTGTATTATATTTATATAATTTCGTATTCAAATGATATATTTTTTTTATTTGGGTATAAAGCATTACTTACCTCCAAATTTACCGAAACTGCTCAATCCACTTAGACCTTGTCTTCCATTTATGAGTCCACCATTGACACTAATACCATTACCATTCAAACCACCAATACCATATGATCCAATACCATTCAAACTTCCATATGATCCAACCACATTCAAACCACCATATGATCCGAAACCATTCAATCCACCAATACCATATGCCCCATAACCATTCAAACCACCATATGATGAAAAACCATTCAAACCACCATATGATCCAAAACCATTCAAACCACCATATGATCCAAAACCATTCAAACCACCGATACTGCCAATACTATATGATCCATGATTATTAACACCGTATGCTCCATTAATACCATTTGATCCATACAAATTTCCTCCAAGTCCTTGTCCGTATCCATAACCAATGAAAGGTCCGATACCTTTACCGACAACAACGGTATTACCATAACCACCTAATCCATTTAAACCCCTTCCGTTCATGAACCCGTATCCAGGATATCCACTTTGTACACTATATCCATTGTATCTGTCAATGTTTAATGGTGAACCGTAACCATAAGCGTTGTTGGAATATCCCCCGTATCCGTATCCTAATCTTCCATAAGATGGATATCCGAAGCCACCATTTCCTTGAAATCCGTTACTTCCAATAATACCTGGTCCGAATGGGTTTCCATATGTTTTCAGGTAATGTTTTGGACTATATCCTTTCTCTCCAGCCTCTGATGCCACGAGTCCGAAAAGGGCTATACAGATCAATACTATTAGTGTCATGTTTAGTGGTTCTGAAACGATATTCATTTATAATCAACTAATGATAATTTATTTAAAAATTCAAAACATTGACTAATCAGGACGACAGAAAATATAGTTAGGTAAATGAATTGCAAAGATGTCAGTAAAATGGAATGTAAGTTAAAAATATATTTAAGAAGGTAAAACTTATCCTGGCGTCAAAAGTTTAAAAAGAAAATAATGCGAAATATACCAAATATGAAAAACATAATTTTCTTAATTAACACAAAACATACATTTAAAGTATAACAACTGCTTACCTTTGTGTCTTTCTATGATGGTGTGTTACTTGTGATACTTTGTGATGGTTGTGCTTTATATACCATAATCTCTGACCAAACGTTTTGTTATAATCAGTTATAAAATAGACATTTGACTATGATTAACATGTGTAATAGTGGGTCTATTTAAACAAGGTAAACCACAATGATAGAAAATGTTGTCATCAATTATTGGGTGCTATTGTTTTACCCGTTTTTTATCATCGAGGTTTGTTGACGAAATTTACCTATTAGTGATATTTAATATTCAGTCTACATGTGTAATTCTGTGTAAGGGGAATTTCCCGTTTATTTAAGTATTCGTACACTTTCACTTGCATCCATGAATGTCTAAACATTCCATTAATGTCTTTTAATACTATATTTGCGATTTATTTATTAAAAATTAACACTTTTAAAGATTTTTGTATTTATAATCCTTTTCATGAACTGCGAAAATATCCTCATTTTTTAATTGCTGCCAGAGAGTTAAGAATTAGGCCACATCAAACCCGTAGTTCTTCCTATGATGTGTTTCATATTATGATATTATTACGTAAATATTTCTGTATTGGACTTGTTGTTGGTCCGCTTGCTGTATTGGACTGAGGCGAAGCCGAAGGCCAATACAGAAATACACGTAATAGTATCTTTATTAATTAACTACAGTGTTACAATATTTTTTTTAATTTCATTTCAAAAGAGATAAATATTTTTCTTGAAGTGGAACTATCCAAATCTCAGCTAGTTTCTTTTTATTAGATGCAATACATAATGATCTGGTGCTGTTTCCAGGTGTCTTCAGCATTTTCTTATTTAATGATTTTTTCTACCCTTTTCAGTCACTATAAAGCGTTACAACTTAAAATGAGACGCAACACATAAATAGTAATTGGAAAGGTACTGCCATTGTATGTGTTATGCAGAAACAAATTATAAAATCGATGTGTACCATCGTGAAATTAGGAGGTCGTCAACATGGTCAAGAAATGAACTTTGTGATAATCTACTCGTTCCCAAAACCTGAAATAATTCTATAGTCTGCTTTCAGAATACTTTTTAAATGAATGTGACCGTCTTTAGCCTGAAATGTATGCCATACTGACATTTTCAGCATGTTTAAGATAACTAAATGACAACTGCGTCTTCATAACAAAGTGTTATTAACCAACTAAGTACATTATTGCCAAAAATGACTGGTTATTAAAAATAACATATTTTCTGTAATGGCCCTGTTTTTCTGCAATGGCCCTGTTTTTTTCTGTAATGGCCCTGTTTTTCTGTAATGGCCCTGTTTTTTTTTCTGTAATGGCCCTGTTTTTCTGTAATGGCCCTGTATTAATGCCCGGTTTGTCTGTATAAAGCACAGTTAGGGTTTTTAATAAAGTTAACAAAATTAAGTTGTAAAGAGTATAATACTTTTTTGTATTTTATTTAATTAAGTAACCAGCAAATAACATTTAAGAACCATATATAGGGATCACTGTTCCTCCTGTTTTTCAACACATAACTTCTGTCAACTTAATATCTTGGATATTTGGTATATTAACACATACACTTTTATTCAGTTGGTTAATAAATGTATTAAGAAATGGGTGTTTTTATAATGGCTCTGTTATATGTCCTCGGTCAGTAATAATGACCTCGGATGTCTGTAATGGCCCTCGGCGTTGCCTCGGGCCATTACAGACTTCCTCGACCATTATAACAGACCATGGACATATAACAGGGCCATTATAAAAACACCAATTCATTAATACTATATTATGAACTTGCTGTTTCTGTATTGGTCCTGTTATAGATTCGAGGTTAGCTGTATTGGACCCGAGACTTAAAGAGTCGGGGGGCTAATACAGCTGACCAAGATTCTATAACAGGGCCAATACAGAAACAGCAAGTTCATAACACTTTTAATAAATGATTCATATTCTTTTAATAAGAATAAATAAAGAAACTTACCGTGAAGAAGATACAGAAATCATTTCATATCTGAATTCGTCACCGCTTTTTGCTTTTATCTCAATGAATTTCTTGTCACCATTGTCAGATGAAAATTCTGATTTGTCGTCTCCAAGTACCTAATCAAATGCTATTACCATTCATTTTATGTAGCAAATATAAAGTAACTGGGAAGAATAAATCAGACAGTTTAACTACTTACTCTGTCTTGATCTTCGCGATATGAATCTGATGACTGATTAAAGGAAATGCAACAGTGTCAATAATCGTAAGTCGTACTCGAAAAGGCTGTGAATTATTTCCGTTGCAAGACTTAAAGACGTTAAAACATTGCACATCATTGAACCTTTTTTATATTATGATTATACAAATATTTTATGTATAACATTACCCAAAAGTTAAATAATGGCGTTAGAAAATTGAAACCGGAAGCAAACGTCCCGTATTAGCCCATTTGCCAATACAGCTTTTATCCGTATTGGCCCTGTTTTTTCCATATTGGTCCTGTTCGATAAGCAATATGAACTCTTGATGTATATCGACAGTGGGACGTTATCAGTGTTACACATGCCGAATTATCCGTATTAGGGCTGATGTGCTCGTATCATTAAATAAACTGTTTAATATACAATGCTTACTGGTGTTTGTATCTAGGTCATTATTAGTTTATTTTCCATGACGTTGGCCGTTTGTCATCTTTTTATTATTTTTTATCCCTTAAGTCTCTGTTAGGAGGAAAAACAGTCTTTTGTCATACTCTTTCTTGAGTAACAGCATTAGACAAGTAAAGGCAACAACTCAAACACTTTTACGCTCTAAACATATATTGTATATCCAATAAAAAGGAAATTGAACAAGTAAACCTACACCAAAACGTCGTTAAACAAAATAGAATACCCAGCATGTATCATGCTTGTCAATAACAAATGGTCCTTCCTAAAATTATTGAAAACTATCACTCTGTATTGACAATAATGGCTTGGTTAAAATCAGATACACCCTGTCGGGTTAACGTTCTCATGGGTGTATCTAATACTTATAACGTGGTAAATACCATACATGAGTTTTGCTGACACATCGTTTTAGATATCGTAGGTTGGACTGACATTTAGATTTTAACTTAGGATTAATCGGTCAATAAATTTGAATCTTTTTCATAATATTAAGTCGTACAGAATTCGCATTTTGTCAAGTGTGTTTTTTGAATTCAACAATATGCTTGGAAATCCATTAAAAGTAATAAAAAGTTAAATACCAAAAAAAAACGAACTTTAACAAAGTTCGAAACGGAAAGTCCTAAATTATATGGCAAAATCAAAAAACTCAAACACATCAATTGAGTGGATAACAACTGTCATATTTCTGAGTTGGTTCCGTTTTTACAAAACTTAAACAACTGAAACGAATAATAAACATGTAAAATACGACTTAAGAATTAATTGATGCAAGCTATACTTTATTGTTGTTTTAACATGTGTAGGCATTATATTCGGGATTATTTTTGCTCGAATGATAATGAGGGCTGATATAATACGAATATAATGTCTATCTATGTTAAAACTACAATAAAGTATAACTTGCATCAATTATTTTGATTCTGATTAGGACAATTAAGGTGATTTCTTTGTCCGATGTGTCTAAGTGTAGAGTGTTTGTGTGGGTTCTTCCATGAACTTCCCTTTTTTTGTAAACAAGCAAACGACTGGCAATGGAATTGTTCAGACGGAGTGGTTTTGGTCAAATATGTCAATTGCGAATTGTAACACATTATAGTCATAATAAATGTATTAGTAAACAATTGTGAATCATTTTAGAGTTTAAAAGTGTTTTAAATTAATGAAATATATTAAATGCATTCCAATTTAATAAAATTCATTATTCTGCAGTAGCCAATATACGCATGTGCAAACACATTTTATTGGATTTAGTTCATGTGTTTATCCACAAAACGATTGAAGCACGTCATATTAGGATACGGAATAATATCTAGTCTTGATTCTTTATTCGCACAATCCTTTTCAAAAATTTGCTTCCTAAAAACATCAAAAGATCTGTGTTATTATTTATTGCGACGTTTCTGTTAATCAGATTTGTAGTATCGTGTATGTGTGTAAATAACAAAAAGACAAATGTTGTGATGAAAAACGTATTTACACGAAAGACTCCCTGAAACTCACATCATCAGGATGATTGATCTGTTCCTTTGAGCCATGCAAGCTATTGTTTCCAATAGACAGTGGTTATTTCCATGAAAACCACCGTGCTGACCTCATGTTGTTTTCTTATTCCTTTATGGAAATCCGCGAAAAGTAGGAGCTTCTAAAGATGAAGTTAAACCTTACATAAAGACAACAGTTACATGCCGCAGTTCATAAATAAATTGAGAGAAAACATATCCGGGTTCCAAAATAAAATTATGGGAAACACATCAACTCTGAGAGCAAAACAACAGAACAAGAAAAAAAACTGAAGTGAAACAAAACCATACAAAAATATATTCGAAAATGATCACGTTCGGTAATTAGCAGACAGACGACATAAATGTCAAACCACAATCTAACTGACGTGGTAAAAGTGTCGTTAATAAATTTCAACAATCATCATAAAAATCAACAAATTCATGATTGTGTCCATAAAGAGGGAAGAAAAGAAAAAAGACAAACAGACAAACCATAGTACATGAAACACAACATTAAAACCTAGAGACTAAACAACACGAACCCAACCAAAACCTGAGGATGATCTAAGACAAACAGACAAACAGACAAACAATACTACATAAAAAAACAGCATAGAGAACTAAAGACTAACCCACACGAACCCTACAAAACACTGTGGAATATCTCAGTCCGTCCGGGAGGGTAAATCTGCTTCACATGTGGCACCCGTGATTTTGCGCATATGGTTTGAATTCGGCAACGAGTCTCATTTTTAATCTGTTTTTATTTTTCATTCAAAACATTTTTTATACCTTGACGTGTTTGTAAATGCTCCGTCGTCTATCTTAGTACAATATCATGGTTTTTGTGTTTTGTTTTCATCTTTTTCTTGATTTTCATGTTGACCAATCTTCTCTAATTACGTGTAAAATATTATGCACTGCTTTGATTATTTTATCAGAGAGGGTACAGCGAATTCAGAAATTATTGCAGGGTTTTTATTATTGCGAATGATGCGACTAGGTGAGTATCGCAGTAATAAAAACTCGTATTCCTATATGTGATACATTTATCTAAGTGGAGATTTTTCAAAAAATGATTTATTTCGCATCTTTCTTCATTCTTCATAAAAAGCTATCTTTTCTCGCATTTTTGTTAAATCTACAAAAATAATAAATGCACGCAATGAATTCTGAATTTGCAGTTGTTATCTGTTTTTGTTCGACTGAACGGATCATTTAAAGTTTTTTCTTGCTGACTATTCATTATCATATCCCGTCCTCTTTTCTTCGACATCACTGAATACTTAAAGAAAACATAAAAAGTCTATCTACAATGAACAACACAGAAGTGTTTCGCATCTGCAATAAGCTAGTTCAAAAATGATTTCAACTTATAAAAAAGCATGGTTGCCAGTCTTATATTTTTTCTTAAATGTCCTGCACCAAGTCAGGAATATGGTGGTTGTTATCTAATAGCTCATTTCTATGTATATTGCATTGTTGTTTATTTTTTGTGTCGCTTCAGTGTTCTGTTGTTTCGTTGTTTTCCTCTTTTGGTTGATGTGTTCCCTTCGGTTATACTTTGTGTTCAACGTCACAATCAGTCGTGAAAAAGCATGACCTTTTACAGTTAAGTTTCAAAGAAACAAATCTACATTTTGATGCTATAAATATAAAGTGACTGCCAAAATAATAATGTGATATTCTGTTTGTCATAAAGACTCTACACCACCATGCAGCAAGGCTGCCTCATCGAATCTGTGTATTTATGTAAAATCAACAAGTAAACATGTTTTGTTAATTGTGGTAACTAAGTCCCTGACTTTATCATTTATCAGTGCACATTACAATCTTAACGGTAAAGCATATCATGTAAAGGGAATAAGCTTATAAAATATTCACACCATATGGCCAAAGAACATTACCGTCTAATAATGGAAAGCATTCAGTATTTTATATTTGATTTAGTTTCTGTATTTTTGTAAAACGTAAAGTAACAAACATGCAGAGTAAAATTCTAAACGCAAAGTACCTAGGCAGTTAGGTCATATTCGGGGACAAGATAGCAGGATTGTAGTTGGCAATTGGAACATATTCGTTGTCACCTGTGAAACGGATATTCCATAAAACCAACTCGTGATTCAGTCCATAACCATTACGAAAGGATGATATCAACTTCACCACTTAGAACCCTTGGTTTCAAAGATTTCTTCTGAGGAGACGTCTGTCTAGAAATCATGATAGAAAATTCAAGTCCTGGCATCATATCGTTTTAACTGGGAGATATGTGCTCAATATGCTTGCGGTCCTAGAATGTTGGTACATAAAAATGAAAAGTTCACAATTGGGAAGCTGAAATCATTTCTTTCGTCGTCATGTTTTGTTTTCAACCGATCCTCATTGACAATTGCTACATGTATGTCAAGATAAAAGACAGACTAAATTGTATCTTGTCTCCAGTTCAACAGAATAGATGTATCAAATTTTGTCGCATTCATTAAGAGAAAACCATATGATATAAGGTAAACCTCGCCAAGAACAGGAACTTTCATGTCCATGTGATAAGTATGGTTTATTATGTTGAATGAGGCTTTTTTTCGAGAATGTCTTGTTCGCTTTTGTTTCTCATTTTACCTTTTTTGGTCGCACTAATTCGTCCACGAATTATTTCAATTAAATTGTTTATATCTCTATATTTCCTTTAAGGATGTACACCTCTGAGGAGCCAAAAATTTCTAGAATTAAACTTTTTTTCTTAACCTGTTTTTTGGGTTTATAAGACTGTTACAAAATAATTGGTGAAGAAAAAATCATAGGGTGATGCACTTCTTTTTTTTTTTGCTACGGCCCTTTGAAAATGCCCAATTTTGATGATTTTCCCGTTTTTCAACGATTTTTACCTATTTTTGGGCTATTATCGTGAAAAAAATCACAGTTCCACAATTAAACTTTTTTTCATACTTTCTATAAAGATGAAGTGGACCAATCTGAATAAAGTTTACTTAGAAAAACAATAGGTAGGTGTTAATATAAGAAAGTTTTATCATATTTTGACGCTTTTTTGTGTTAAATTTACCATGGTGCCAATTGTCTATTTTTGTGATTTTTCTCAGTTTTAAGAACAAAATTTATTTCAACTTTTTTTGTTACAAATGATTGAAAAAATACATATATAAGAAATTTGAAAAGACCAAAATGATATGGGATGTACATAATTCTTGTAAAAACATTGTTTGTATCCCTCACCCATTTTCTCAAAATTTTGGCTAAAAATACTGACTTGATTGGTCGTAAAACTTGAAAACTGGGTTACTCAAAAACCGTTCATTATAAACACCCAATTTTTTCACAGAGTTATGTTTGATTATAATATTTTTAAAATTCATTGATATTTTCCACTTGTATCACATGTTTTGGAAATAATTCAAGAATGAGATTTCAACGAGACTGAACGAGACTGAAACGTCAGAAGAATACATCCTTAAAATTATTATAGAAAACAGGACTTGCTTGAAAAATCAAGAAGAAAGAGATTTATAATTCTTTTTATTTTAATATTCATAAACCATTATAAAAAAAAATCTGTAAAACAGCGACATCAATTCTTCATGGACTTCTTGGATCCTAATATGTTCCTTTTTTACCTGCAATGATGAAAATAATGTTGATATAATAAGGTGATTTCATTGCATTATTAAAGGAAGATTTCAGTTCATATTCTCAAAAGATTTTGTTTAATGTACATTCCGCTAAAATTGCTCAAATTTTCAGTTTTATGTCTTCTACGGTTGTTCATATCTTTTCTTATTCTTCCGTACATCACCTTCTTTTCTTTTAGTTTTTCATGTTTCATTCAGATAATTTGTATCAAATAAAGCTAAATCACTTTCAAATAAAACGAAAAAATGCGTAAGATTATGGAAATCGACTTGTCCCGTACAATTTCACAGCTTATTTCAAATTCTTCAAACCTTTCAAATCAATGCCCATTTGTTTATACATTGCTATGTTTTAGTCTTCGTGTAGAAATATTGATAAAGTCTCTATACAGTCAAGTATAATTAATTAATGCAATATTGTAACAAAATATTTTACCATTTTCCGCCCTATCACGATTTACTTTTACTCATATTCGTGTATCGTAACATCAATCTAAAATCAATCAAAGGGACGAACGAATGTCATTTTGTATGAAACCCTCACAAGTAACAAGTTAACAATTGTAATTGTATCATTATTACGAAATTTCACATTTATAAAACAACCTTTGGTGATGTAGGATTACTTACCTCCAAATTTACCGAAACTACTCAATCCACTTAGACTTCGTCTTCCATTTATGAGTCCACCATTGACGCCAAAACCATTTATACCACCAATACCATATGATCCAAAACCATTTAACCCACCATATGATCCAAAACCATTTAACCCACCATATGATCCAAAACCATTCAAACCACCAATACCAGATGATCCAAAACCATTTAATCCACCATATGATCCAAACCCATTTAAACCACCAACACCGTATGTTCTGTAATTGCTACCACCGTATGCCCCATTGATACCATATGCTCCATAACCATTTAAATTGTTATTTCCTCCAAGTCCTCGGCCATATCCATAACCAATGAAAGGTCCTATTCCGTTACCGTGAACACCGTAATTTCCATTACCACTGAATCCGTTTAATCCTCTGCCATGTAAATACCCGTATCCAGGATATCTACTTTGTACACTATATCCATTGTATCCAGCATATCTGCCAATGTTTAATGGTGAACCGTAACCTAAAGCGTTGTTTGAATATCCCCCATATCCATAACCTAATCTGCCATTAATCGGATATCCGAATCCACCATTTCCTTGAAATCCATTACTACCAATGTTACCTGGTCCAAATGGATTTCCGTATGTTTTCAGGTTATATTTGGGACTATATCCTTTTTCACCAGCCTCCGATGCCACAAGTCCGACAAGGGCTAAACAAATCAATACTATTGGTGTCATGTTTAGCGATTCTGAAACGATATTCATGTATAATTAACTAATGCTAATGTATTTGAAATTTCAAAACATTGGCCAATCAGCACGATAGAAAATATAGTTAAGTAAATGAAAAGCAAAGATGTAAGATGCGAGTAAAATGCAAAGTTAGTTGAAAATATATAAGAAGGTAAAACTTATCCTGGCGTCAAAAGTTCATGAAACTTATTTAAAAAGAACAAAATGCGAAATATACGGGTACCAAATATCTTCAAAACGAACACGAAACATACATTTTAAAGTATAGCAACTGCTTACCTTTGTATCTTTCTATGGTGGTGTGTTCCTTGTGGTACTTTGTGATTGTTGTGCTTTATATATCATAATCTCTGACCAAATGTTTTGTTATAATCAGTTATGAAATAGACATTTGACAATGATTAACATGTGTAATAGTTGGTTCTTTTAAAACAAGGTTAACCACAATGATAGAAAACTATTGTCATCAATTATTGGTTGCTATTGTTTTACCCGTTATTGTCATCGTGGTTTGTTGACAAATAATACCTATTAGTGACATTTGATATGCATTACATGTTTAATTCAGTATGAGGGATATTCCTCATTATTGAAGTATTTGTACACATTCACTGTTATTCAAATTGCTTGTTTCTGGTCATTTCATTAGTGTCATTTATAACTGTATTTGTTATTTATCTATTTAAGATTAAAACACTTTTAAACATCGTTGACTGATATGTTTCACAACATTCGGAAGGGTCATCTTTTTATTGTTTTGTTATAAAAGTTGAATGGTGATGTATATTTATTAAAGAACATGTATGGTAATAAGATAACATAAATATATCAGGTGTATGTCATTTATTAGTACATTCATTGCAATAACAAGTTTGCATATCTTTGGTTCCTTCTAAATTAAAAACTGACAAGTATTATAGATCAACAAAATACATTTGTAACATTATGCAAATGTACCAATATTTTACCAACTGTATTAGTTTGTTTTTTTATTCTTTTAATCTTGGCTTACTTATTTATACTAAATATTTTTTGCATTTATCATTTAACGCTCAGTTGATTTATATACTGTTGTTTTTCTTATGGTTATTTCGAAAAAGAGTAATTCTTGAGTGATGTTGTAGACCAATATATATTGGAAAATCTAAACTTAACATCGAAAATGATAAGGACTTCGGAT
Source organism: Mytilus galloprovincialis (assembly GCF_965363235.1). Classification (NCBI taxonomy): domain Eukaryota; kingdom Metazoa; phylum Mollusca; class Bivalvia; order Mytilida; family Mytilidae; genus Mytilus; species Mytilus galloprovincialis. The sequence goes on along the minus strand of NC_134841.1, from coordinate 95,359,467 downwards.
ATAGGAAATTTTTAACGTGTTGTTTCAATTTGTTTTTCCGTCTTCCTAAAATGAATAATAATTTTTTTCAAAACATTATGTATATCAGATCAGAATTTTTGTCCGCACTATATACCTTACAAAAATTATATGCAACAAATCAAACACATGTAGCATGCTTATTCATACTTATGGTAATATCACTGATAAGCCCTTTCCTATATTATTGATAAAGGTCATTCTGCATTTACAATCATATCTTGGTGTACCCATTTAGATTAACTTTATCATAGGTGTATCTAAGACTTATAATATAGTAAATAGCGTACATGAATTTTGCTGACAAAACGTTTAACATATCATATTGAGAGCAAGAGTGACATTAAAATTTTAACATAGGAAAGCATCTTCGATTAACTTTAATCTTCATCATAATATTCAGCGGTACAGAATTCGAATGTAGTCAAGTGTGTCTTCGGAGTTGATGAATATTCTTGGAAATCTATCAAATGTATTAAACGTTTAACAACTTTTAAAACAACTGGAACTGATTAAAACAATTTCATACACAACTACGGAATGATATCATTATATCAAGGCATAATTCAGATAATTCGTTATTCGCACATTGTTGTTCAATCCTTTGTTTAATAAAAAAAAAAAGTTTCGTGTTAATATCTATGCTACACTTTCAGATATCTAGTATCATATATGTGTGTAAATAACAAAAAGGACAAATTATGTGTTGATAAACTCTGATTTACACAAAAAAATCTGTGAAACTCACATCATCGAGATGATTGATCTGTTTCTTTGTGCCATTGTAAATCTTTTTTCCAGTAGACAGTGGTCATTCCCATATAAACCAACTGTGCTTCTCTAATTTTATTATGATATGAAGCAGGCATAACCTGTGAATGGGGACGAAGTCTGTATGAATTATTTTTTTGTAACTTAAATATTTGTTTTAAAAAAAGAAACGGAAATACCATAACGTTTCCGATTTTGGTTCTGTTGTTAGGAATTTTAGTTGTGACGTTATTTAATTTATGATGTCATATGAAATGTAAACAAAGAAACGCTATCATTAGGTAACGTTTTTTTCATATCAAGGAATTATTAAAAATGAAATTGCATGGTATTGCGTTCCTTCCTATTTTATACTAGACTGACAAATATATTTTTTTTTCTCAAAGTTTCATACAGACGAGACCGGAAAAAGGAAGAACATTGTAGATATCTGCGCAGATGCGGGATTATATAACACGACAAAAAAAAGTTTGAACGATTTTGAGTTCATTAGTACAATGAAAATTTCGGGATTTTTTTTTTTATTATTATTGATTTTTCTACTGCTACTGGGGACTTCGTCCTCATAATATGAAGCAGGCATTACCTGTGAATGGGGACGAAGTCTGTAATATGAGGCAGGCATTACCTGTATATGGGGACGAAGTCTGTATGAATTATTTGTTTGTAACTTAAATATTTGTTAAAAAAAAAAAAAAAACGGAAATACCGTAACGTTTCCGATTTTAGTTCTGTTTTTAGAGATTTTAGTTGTGACATTATTTAAGTTATGACTTCATATGCAATGTAAACAAAGAAACGCTATCAGCAGGTAACGTTTTTTTCATATCAAAGAATTATTAAAAATGAAATAGGTATTGCGTTCCTTCCTATTTTATACTAGACTGATAAATATATATTTTACTCAAAGTTTCATACAAACGAGACTGGAAAAAGGAAGTACATTGTAGATTTCTGCGCAGATGCGGGAATTCAAAACATGACATAAAAAAAATTGAAGGATTTTGAGTTTATTAGTACAATGAAAATTTTCCCGATTTTTTTTTTTTTTTTTTTTTTTTTTGTTTTATTGATTTTTCTACTGTTATTGGAGACTTCGTCCCCATATTACCTTTATGGAAATGAAGTAGAAAGAGGAACTTCTCAAGATGAATGTTAAATTAGCATGATCCTTAAATTTGACATGTGATTGTGATTGGAGCAAAGCGTTTCAAAATCTGATATAATCAAGAGGCTTGATCTATTTCATTCCCACCATAGTTGTTACATTTGGAAGACGTGTGTTCAATGGAGTGTTCATTTTTATAGAAACCAACTGTGCGTCTTATTATCACACTCGTCCACCTGATCATGAAGTAAAAGATATCATCAATAATCTAGTTCAAATAATCTTGCAATGTAAATTATCTTTACGACACATCTGGTTTTGATCCATTTTTTATTTCATGCGATTTTTTCATTTCGTCATGAGTCTCTAATTAATCTAGGAGATTCGGATAATCGCTTTAATTTACAATCTATATAAGAACTTGGTTGACCATAACGAAACAACTCTGTTGCGCATCTAAGTACACTGCCATGTTGTAAATGTTTTGTTCATATCTTTTTTCTTGGTTTCCGTGTTGAGCAATCTTTTCTAGTTACCAGGAAAATAGTCTGTACTGCTTTTATTATTTCATTGGAGAGAGTATTGTAAATTCATACGTAATGACGGGGTTTTTATTAATGTGAATAATGAAACAAGGTGAGTATCGCAATGATAAGAACTACTATGTCCGGTATATATATATCTGTGCAATAATTTATCTCGCATTTTTGTCAAATCTTCAAAACTTATAATATTAAATTCGCTCAATAGTTTCTGAATTTACAGTAGTTTGAATGATCATTTTAAGTTTTCTTCTTGCAATCAATTCCCATTTCCCATCTCCTTTTCTTCGATTTCAGCGAATGATAAAAAAATAGAACAAAATGTTTTCGTGCAAATGAGCAACACAAACAATGTTCGTACAATCAGAAAGCTAGTTGAGATATTATTGTAAATTATAATAAACCATGTGTCATACGTGTATATCAATCAACTTCAAACTGGTTAAGGGTATGACGTCACAATCAGTCTACAAAAGTCATGACATTGTACAGTTAAGTCTTGATGAGTCGTATCTAAAATTACATACTTTTAAAATAACATTATCGGCAAAATTGTGATATGATATCCTGTCTTTTAAATAGCGGTCTTCATGACCAACCATTATGCCTGAACAAATCTTCGTACATGTTAAAACATTTAGTAAAGGTGTTTAGTTATTTGGGGTAACGTTGTCCCTGAATTTATAATGTGTCAGTGCACATCTATTTCGTGTATTAAAATCTTAATGACGATACATACCACGCAAAGGGAACAAGTTAGCAAATATGTTCCCTAAATGACCGAAGAAGATTGATGTCAAAAAATCATTTAGAATAATATTTGATTTAGTTACAGTATTTGTAATACATTTATAGCTATTTTTGTTCTTATCTTAATTTGATAGAAACTTTGTAAGTCTTTTCTATTATAAACTCAATGACGATAACACACATTATATTCAAAATTCAAACAAGGTCCTTACAGAAATTAAAGCATCACTTCTTGGATTTCACGAAAACAAATGAAGCAAAAATATCCTAAGCAATATTAAAACTCATTAATCGAAAATGAACCGACAACGTTAGGGTAACAAAAAGACAACATAACATAAAAAAACATCGTCCCAGGTTAAGGGAAGGTTGGGATCCCGCTAACATGTTTAACCCCGTCACATTCTGTATACATGTGCCTGTCCTAAGTCAGGAACCTGTAATTCAGTTACAAATTTGTTTTTCGTTAATTTTTTGTACATAAATTAGACTGTTAGTTTTCTCGTTTGAATTGTTTTGCATTTGGCATTTCAGGCCTTTTAATGCGGTATGGGCTTTGCTTATTGTTGTAAGCCGTACAGTGACCCAAAGATGTTAATATCTCTGTTATTTGGTCTCTTGTGGATAGTTGTATATTATACCACATCTTCTTTTTCATATAGAAAACTTACCATTTAGTTGCACGTATCCCTCTAAAACTTAGGTTTTATCTCAGGTTCTTCAAAAGGGTGAACAGATACGGTTCTGCATGTAGCACCAGTCATGTTGATCGTGTTAATAAAACCTAGTTATAGGTATGATTTGGTAGTCATATTCGGGAACAAGGGGACGGGATTGTAGTTTGCAATATGGTCATATCCGTTGTCATCGGGGAAACGGATATTCCATACAAACAACTTGTGATGTCGTCCATAACATTTACGTATGGATGATTTCAACTTCCCACCTGATAACTTGATTTATTGCCTTCCTTGTTAGCAGCAATTAACTATCAAAGAAATCATTATAGAAAAATCAAGCCCTGGGATATCGTTTCAACTGGGAGATATTCCATTGGATTCCTTATTTTTCGTTGGATACCAATTTTCGTGGATTTTTTTCGTGGGTACAGGTTAACCAAGAAATTAAATATTGAACGAAAAAGAAATTTTCCATACAATTGTATGCAGACTTTGTCATAACCACGAATTATTGAAAGGCAATTATATAATTATTTAGAATTTTTTAGGCAAACTTAATTGTATCTGTTGTATCCTTTATCTCAAGTTCAGTCAATGGAATAGATGTATTCAGCATAATCATCAAATTTAGAATTTTTCAGATACAACTCGTCTAAACATCAACCCAACAATGTTAGATCTGTAAATTTGCTTTCGCAATTTTTTTGTTCTTCCCTCGCCGGGATTCGAACCCATGCTACTGAGATATCGTGACACCAAATCGCCTGCACTGTAGCCGTCCCACTAGACCACACGACCACCATTAAAATGAAGCGTTCGGTGGCCGGGTGTTACCTTTACACGTCAGTTTTAATCTAGCGTCGTACTACAGTACATGATATATAAGGCATGGAGATATAACACAAAACGTTTGATCAGCTTTTCTAATATACCCGTGCACTTTTTTTGCAGCACGAAACAATTCAAATTTAACATATCATTTTGATATTCTTCATGTATTAATTAAATTTCAGACAAACTACTCGTAATTTTTTGAAAGTTTTTAATTACCTTTCATTTTTTTTCTACAAATATAACTTCCTTGCCAACATAACTGCCTTTAGTTTGTTTATTAACAAAGAATTCAAAACAATAATGTTCTTATCCTTAATATATACGCTGACTTTAACGTCCTTATATAAAAAGAAGATGTATGATTGCCAATGAGACAACTATCCACAAAAGACCAAAATGACACAGACATTATACTTGTTTAAATACAAAATCAAGAGATGTTCCGGTGATTGTGACTTGATTAGTATTTTAACAATATTTTTTTTAAATCGTATAAGATATATAATCCGTTCAACCTATTTTGACTCATTAAAATTCAAGAGTCTATCTTAAATTGAGGTAAATTAAATGACCTTCCAAATACTTTTCGATCCCGAACATCACTGAAGAGACATTAATTGTCGAAATCCGGATATGGTGTAAAACATTTAGCACCTCATGTTGTGGTTACATCTTTGCCGTAAGTTTATTGTTTTCTACTTGGTATTAAGTTAACATAGAGATCCATTTTGTTACACCTTGTGATAATTTTTTTGGCAATCGCCAATGGCAGTCAGCAGGGTTTAAGAATATCAGTGGTTCGACCTGCGAGTCAAATGCGTTTTGTTAATCATTTCACCTTTTTTGGTCGCAGTATTTCTTCCACGAATCGTTATCAATTAGTGTGTTTATATCTGCAGATTTTCTTTAAATGTGATAATAAAAAATAAAGAAAAAAGAGATAGTTTATATTCATTTTAATATTCATAAACCAGTATAAAAAAACAAATGGGTATAACATCGACGTCAATTCTTCATGGACTTCTTGGATCCTAATATGTTCCTTTTTTACCTAAAATGACGAAAACAGTATTTATATAATAAGGTGATTGCATTGCATTATTGAAGGAAGAGTAGTGTATTCAATTCATATTCTCCAAAGATTAAGTTAAATGTACATTCCGTTAAATTGATCAGTGTTATGTCTACTACGGCTGTTCATACCTTTTCTTATTCTTCCGTACATCTCCTTTTTTTCTTTAGTATTACATGTTTGATTCAGAGAATCGGTATCAAATTAATCTAAATCATTTTCAAATAAAACGGGGGAAAAAGCAAAAGGTTTTTATTTATTAGGTTTTACTATTTCAAAAATTATTTTAAATTCTTCTAATCTTTTAAATCAATGTTCATTTTCTATATATTACTTTGATGATATAGTTTTAGTGTAAACATATTGCTAATGTCACAATAGTGTAAAGTACAAGCAATGTTGTCACAAAATAGTTTACCTTTTACTACCATTCGTTAAATAATTTTCTAATTCATTCATTATGCGGTATGCTATGTTTTACAATGTACTCATTCATATTCGTGTATCGGGAAATTAATCTGTATCAATCATTTTTTATGAATGCCATTTTCTATGAATCTCCTTCTCAAGTAAAAATTTGGCAATTGTAGTTGTATTATTATTTATTATTTCCCATTTAAATAAAAACTTTTCTTCCTTTTGTTGATGTAGGATTACTTACCTCCAAATTTACCGAAACTGCTCAATCCACTTAGACCTCGTCTTCCGTCTATTAGTCCACCATTGACACCAAAACCATTACCATTCAAACCACCAATACCATATGATCCAAAACCATTCAAATTACCATATGATCCAAAACCATTCAAACCACCAATACCATATGATCCATAATTGTTAATACCGTATGCCACATTGATACCATATACTCCAAAACCATTTAGATTGTTGTACCCTCCAAGTCCTCGACCGAATCCATTACCATTAAAAAGTCTGATTCCGTTACCGTGAACACCGTAATTTCCATAACCACCTAATCCGTTCAATCCTCTGCCATGTAAATACCCGTATCCAGGATATCCACTTTGTACACTATATCCATTGTATCCAGCATACCCGCCAATGTTTAATGGTGAACCGTAACCATATGCGTTGTTGGAATATCCCCCGTATCCGTATCCTAATCTACTATAAGACGGATATCCAAAGCCACCAATATTACCTGGTCCGAAAGGATTTCCATATTTTTTCAAGTTATATTTGGGACTATATCCTTTCTCTCCAGCCTCCGATACCACAAGTCCGACAAGGGCTAAACAAATCAATACTATTGGTGTCATGTTTGTTGGTTCTGGATTTTCAATAATTCGTTAAAATAAAATAATAATTATAATACCTTCAAAACATAAGCTAATACGTATAACCGAAATTGAAAGAAAAAAGTTGCAGATAAGATATTGAGATATATATACGAAATATGACGATAAACATGATCATTTATGAGAGAAAGACAATTATCTTTTAAAGCAAATCAACTGCCTACCTCTGTAATGTTCTATGCTGGCGTGTTCCTTGTGATACATATTGTCTGCTATGTCTTATATAATACACTCACTGACCACACATTTTGTGATAATCAGTTATAAAATAGACATTTAACAATGATAAATCTTGTTAAGTGGGTTTATTAAAAAAAAAAAAAAAAAAAAAAAAAGAGGTTATTATACCACAATGATAGAAAATATTGTCATCAATTATTGTTGATATTGTTTTACCCTTTGTTATCGTGGTTTGGGGATTTTCACCTATTAGTTATATTTGATAATCATAATGCAAGTGTAATTCAGTAATAGGACAATTTCCCATTTTATTAAAGTATTCGTATACTTTCATTAATATCCAAGTTGTGTATTTCTAATTATTTGTGTCGTTTAATTTGCATTTTAGTTTTTTGCATTTAATACTGTATTTGTAATGATCTATTCAAACTCAGACTCTTTAAACGAACGTTAACTGAGTTATAGGTTTAGCTAGCTATAAAATCAGGTTTAATCTACCATTTTCTTCATTAGAAAATGCATGTACCAAGTCAGGAATGTGCCAGTTAATTGTCATTGATATGGTTATATTCATAAATTTACTGTTTACAAATTTTTTTAATTTTTTGAAAAACTAAGGCTTTTCTACCTCAGGCATAGATTACCTTAGCTGTATTTGGCAAAACTTTTAGGAATTTTGGTCCTCAATGCTCTTCTACTTTGTACTTTATTTGGCCTTTTCAACTTTTTTGGATTCGAGCGTCACTGATGAGTCTTTTGTAGACGAAACAAGGGTCTGGCGTATATACTAAATTTAGTCCTGGTATCTATGATGAGTTTATTTATCATCCATTCGTGTTTGAGCTTTTGATTTTGTAATTTGCTGAGGGACTTTCCGTTTTGAAATTCCCTTGGAGTTTGGTAATAAGTTTTGTTATTTTACTTCCTTGCATTCATTCTCATTTGTTTTTTAAGAAGTTGAATGTTGATTTTCTTCTTCTAGAAAATTTATGGACAATAAATAAGCTTAAAGCTGCAAATCTTTCAGGCAAATTGCATTCGTGAATATATGGATCTACATCTACCGAATTGCATTATGTAGCTGTACAAACATTTTGTCGTAAGGTTTCATTTCTTTTTTATCTCTTTTATTCTGTCTTACATTTTCTTTTCTTTTCTTTTCACCTCGCAGAAACTTACAAAATTATGGCAAAATATAACAACAATGGTCTATAATAGTCTACAATACAATGTGTAGAAAAACTAAAGACCGAAAGACATGAAACCATGCAAAATCTGGGATGATACCATGTACTCTTGAAGGTCCCGAACATCTTGCTTCACACATATCACCAGCTTTGTCGCTCATGGTAATGGCAAAATCTTACAAAACTGTAGCCAGATGTATACCTGTGAATATAAAAAAAGAAGATGTGGTATGATTGCCAATGAGACAACTATCCACAAAAGACCAAAATGACACAAACATTAACAACTATAGGTCACCGTACGGCCTTCAACAATGAGCAAAGCCCATACCGCATAGTCAGCTATAAAAGGCCCCGATAAGACAATTTAAAACAATTCAAACGAGAAAACTACGTTTATACAAGAAGGGCGAAAGATACTAAAGGAACAGTCAAACTTAAAATCGAAAATAAACTGACATGCACCACTGGGTCGATGCCACTGCAGGTGGACGTTTCGTCCCCGAGGTATCAATAAAGTGGTCATTTTTATAAATTTCCTGTTTACAAAACTTTGAATTCACCGAAATACTAAGGATTTTCTTATCCCAGGCATCGATTACCTTAACCGTATTTTGCACAACCTTTTTTTTGAATTTTGGATCCTCCATGCTCTTCAACTTTGTATTTGTTTGACTTTATAAATATTTTGATATGAGCGTCACTGATGAGTCTTATGTAGACGCAACGCGCGTCTTGCGTATTAAATTATAATCCTGGTACCTTTGATAACTATTTACACCACTGGGTCGATGCCACTCCTGGTGAACGTTTCGTTCCCGAGGGTATCACCAGCCCAGTAGTCAACACTTCGGTGTTGACAATGAATATCAATAGTGTGGTCATTTTTATAAATTTCCTGTTTACAAAACTTTGAATTTACCAAAAAACTAAGGATTTTCTTGTCCCAGGCATAGATTACCTTAGCCGTATTTGGCCCAACCTTTTTTGGAATTTTTTTTGGATATGACAAAAAGCTGAAATATATTATGTTTATTTTCATTTCGTTAATCTTGCACGTAGGTAAGTAAGCTACTGTCTGGGATAATAACATTGTTTACGAAACTGACAGACGGCAGAGAAACTCATTTCAATTGATAGTATTTTGGAATTTGAATTTGAAGCCAAATATAATACCCCAAACAAATTGGACTAGAACAAAAGACAATGAGGTCATCAGCTGTCAACGTACATTAGAGCTCCCAGCTATCCTTTTCTTTGTTATTTGTTAAACTGTTTTAAAAACATTCATGTTCTTTATGCTGGGTATATTTTTATCAAAATTATATATTTTATTTTCACAAACCATCTCTGAACTAAAAATGTATAAAACACAATATATGTATATTAACTTTTAAATAACATAAAATAATTTGACACTTTTAACCAATACTGTAGAAATGTCATATATTTGAAAAACAGTCGAAATTGAGAATGTTTCATGAACCGCAAATATTGTAGTGGTTGAACACTTTTTTGTTGTTTATTTGAAAATATACCATTACATACAATATTTCCTCCACTGCGGTTAACCTTGAAAACACAAATTGTCTATTTGCAATTGTTCTTCGTTGCTTTGTGTCTTTCTTTTTTTTAATAAATATCATCAGAAATTGAGAATGTTTCATAAACCGCTAATATTATAGTGGATAACACTTTTTTGTTGTTTAAGTACAAATATATAATTTATTACAATATTTTCTTCGCTGTGGTTAACACAAATCGTCTATTGCAATGGTCGTTCATTGCTGTGTGTCTTTTTAACAAATATCAAAAATTGTGATTTGTGATTACAGTATATACGTCATAACGTTTACAGAATTTTGTCATTGCTAACTTAAATTACCTATAGCTCGCAAAAAAAAGGTTCAATATGTTTTCCGTGTGACGATTTCTGAAGTCATGATGTTGCATCATAACATTGATGATAGGATAAGACTAACTTAAATAAAGGGTTTGGATATGGGTTTTGATGGTTCTTGTCTAAGTTTTGGGGATAATTGTTTTGTGTTTTGTTTTTCTTTTTAAGCGAGTGTATGGTATCCGGATTAAAACTTGAAATTAAACATACACAGGCAAATTTCACTCATATCAATTTCACGTGAATTCAAATTCATGTGAATCTCACGTGAAATTCACATGAATGAATTTCACCTCAAACGAGCTTATACATGAAACTCATGTGAAATCAGTTTTTGTGAGTTTTACGTGAATTTCATGTGAAACTCGTGTGACTTTAACATGAAAATTCTGTCAATTTTTCTCAAGTGACATTCATATGAACTTTTAAAATAGAGAAATTCAAATAAAATCTTAATTTTCAAATTTAATTAAAATCATGAAAAATATAAAAAAAAAAAAAAAACAAAATCGGGAAATTTCACGTGATATTCATGTGAAAAATTTTCCTTCAGATTCTTGTGAAATTCACATGAACATTTTCACGTGAGTTTCATGTATGCCTTTTGTTGGCTGTTGTTCGTGTGATTCTTTGTCTATTGTGTTCTCCAATTTATTTATATTGTAGTCCTGTGTTGTCATTTTGATGTTATATTTCACATGGCCATAAAAGTGCGAGGTTTGGCATGCCACAAAACCAGGTTCAACCCACCATTTTTTCCTTTAAAAATGTCCTGTACCAAGTCAGGAATATGGTCATTGTTATATTATAGTTTGTTTCTGTGTGTATTACATTATAACGTTGTGTCGTTTGTTTTCTCTTATTTTTGAGTGTAAATTCACATTGCGATAAGACGTGTCACGGTACTTGTCTATCCCAAATTCATGATTTGGTTTTGATGTTATATATATATGTTATATTTGTTATTCTCGTGGGATTTTGTCTATATGTGTTACATTTTAGTGTTATGTCGTTGTTCTCCTCTTATATTTAATGCGTTTCCCTCGGTTTTAGTTTGTTATCCCGATTTTGTTTTTTGTCCATGGATTTATGAGTTTTGAACAGCGGTATACTACTGTTGCCTTTATTCATGTATAAGCTCATTTGAGGTGAATATCACGTAAAATTTTTCATGTGAATTTTATGTGAGATTCATATGAAATGCATGTGAGAAAATTTTGCCTGTGTATATTCAAATATTTTCTGCACGTGTTTAATGGGGGTATAAAGATATTCATTTTTTCTTTGGGGAAAAGAAGGTCAAAATTAATACAAAATATATTCAAACTTAAAAATCAAGTTTTGTCATTTGATTAGGGACTTCCCGTTTAGTTTTATATTGGTTTTCTTGTTGAATAATCTTTTCTACAATGTTGACAGTTGTTATCCATGTGTTTGAGCTTATGATTTTGCCATTATATAAGAGACTTTCTGTTTTGAATTTTCCTCAGAGTTCAGTATTTTTGTGATTTTACTTTTTTCTAGTTACCAGTTTAATAGTTTGCACTGTTTTCATTATTCAATTGAAGAGAGTAATGTTCATTCAGAAATTATGACGGTTTTTTTTATTAATGTGAATGACGAGACTAGATGAGTATCACAATGATAACAATACCCATATCTCGTACATATATCTGTGTGCTGATTTTTCAAAAAGGCTATAATTTATCTCACATTTTTGTCACATCTTCAAAGATTGCAAAATAAAATGCACGCAATAATTTGGAAATTACAGTAGTTCAACTGTCTTTCTTCGAATGATCATTTTAAGTTTTCCTCTTGCTCTTAATTGCCATTTCTTGTCCACTTTTCATCGCGATTGACACCGCCGAATTTTACCCCCAAAAAACACACAAAATGTGTACCCACAAATGAGTGACACAAACATTGTTCGTACAAGCTGACAGTTTGTTAAAATATAATTTCAACTTATAAATACACAACATTTTCAGACTAACATTTAAATCAATTATCTTTAACTGGTTAAGTGTATGACTTTCTAATCAGTCTGCAAAAGTTATGACATTGTACAGATAAATATTGATTGGCCGTATCATAAATTACATGCTTTAAAAGTAACATAAATGGCAAAATTGTGATATGATGTCCGTTTGTTATAAGCGCTCTACATATCCAGTCTTACTGCCTTAACAAATATGTGAGAACATTCAATAAAGGTATTTATTCATTTGTGGTAACGATGTTTCGGACTCCGGAAGGGTAGGCATATACAGTTCCACATGTGGCACCCGTCATGTTGCTCGTGTTAGTAAATTATTGTAATCAGAATTTAATCTAAAAGTAATCAGGATTACAGGGTATTTTGAAAATTAATTTATTCATATTCTTCGCTGATTAATGATTACCATGATAACTTGAAAAATTGTAATCAACTAAAGCTGACTGCTGGTTACATTTACAATTACCCCAAGTCTGTCTATCAAGAAAATCCCGATAACAAAAATCAAGCCGTGGATTATCGTTCCAATAATATAGGGATATTTACTCCATTGCGCTGCTGAAATTAGTGTTGGTACACAATTGCCTAGCCCAACCTTCACCTTTAAATGACAATGTTAAACAATATCGCTTAAATGACAACACTACATGACAGAAATACATCACAAACACACGCAAGAACAATCATCACTGAGAAATGCTCAAACAAATAATATTATAGTCGACACAACAACAAACACACCGCAGAACAACATCAAACATCTTTTATCAACAACAGACACAACAGTGACGCACTTACCTACAAACTGAACATGCTATCTCGAATTTTATACAATTATTTTTAATAAAACACTAAAAACAATGTTCATGACAATGGTGGTATTGAAAGGCAATTCTATAATTGTTTGAACAGCAGACTTAACTATATCTATCAATGGAATAGATGTATTCAGCATTGTCACCAAACTTTGAATTATTCAGCGAGAGAACAATATGTATATACTGACAAGAAAGGTCAAAGGATACAGCTGATATATTTTTTTCTTTTCACAAGAAGTTCTTGAATGAGGTCAGTCTCCTATGAATAAACCTCGCCAAGAAGAGTAACTTCTTTTCCATGTTTTAGTAAGGTTTGTGTTGTTGAATGTTTTGTTGGCTTTTTGTTCTCATTTTACCTTTTTTTGGTCGCAGTAATTGTTCCACGAATCTTAATCAATTGATTTGTTTATATCTTTATATTCTCTGTAAATGTGATTATAAAACAAATAAAGAAGAAAGAGATAATTTATATTCATTTTATTATTCATAAACCAGTATAAAAAAACTAATGGGTATAACATCGACGTCAATTCTTCGTGGACTTCTTGGATCCTAATATGTTCCTTTTTTACCTGCAATGATAAAAACAATATTGATATAGTATGGTAATCGCATTGCATTATTGAAGGAAGAGTAGTTAATTCAGTTCATATTCTCCTAAGATGAAGTTAAATGTACAATCCGTTAAATTAATCAGTCTTATGTCTACTACAGCTGTTCATATATTTTCTTATTCTTGCGTACATCTCCTTTTTTCTTTAGTATTAAATGTTTGATTCAGAGAATCGGTATCAAATTAATCTAAATCTCTTTCAAATCAAACGAAAAAAAGAAACAGGTTTATGAGAAACGACTAATTCAAAACTTATTTTACATTCTGCTAATCTATCAAATCAATGTTCATTACCTTGATGATATAGTTTTTGTGTAAAACTATTGCTAATGTCACAATAGCGTAATTTAAAAGCAATTAATGTAATGTTGTCACAAAATAGTTTACCCTTTACCACGCTTCCTTAAATGATTTTCTCATTCATTCATTATGCGGCATGCTATGTTTTACGATGTATTCTATTAATATTCGTCTATCGGGAAATTAATCTATATTAATCATTTTTTATGGATGACATTTTGTATGAATTTACTCCTCAAGTAACAATTTGGCAATTGCAATTATTTTATATTTATAAAATTTCGTATTCAAATAACATAATTGTTTTTTTATTTGGTGATGTAGGATTACTTACCTCCAAATTTACCGAAACTGCTCAATCCACTTAGACCTTGTCTTCCATTTATGAGTCCACCACTGACATCAAAACCATTTATACCACCAACACCATATGATCCAAAGCCATTCAAACCACCATATGATCCGAAACCATTCAAACCACCATATGATCCAAAACCATTTAAACCACCATCTGATCCAAAACCATTTAAACCACCGATACCATATGATCCAACATTGTTAATACCATATGCCCCAATGATACCATATGTCCCATAACCATTTAGATTGTTGTACCCTCCAAGTCCTCGACCGAATCCATAACCTATGAAAGGTCCGACACCTTTACCGTGAACACCGTAATTTCCATTACCACTGAATCCGTTCAATCCTCTGCCATGTAAATACCCGTATCCAGGATATACACTTTGTATACTATATCCATTGTATCCAGCATACCCGCCAATGTTTAATGGTGAACCGTAACCATATGCGTTGTTGGAATATCCCCCGTATCCGTATCCTGATCTACCATGAGACGGATATCTAAAGCCACCATTTCCTTGATATCCTAAACTACTAATATAACCTGGTCCGAAAGGATTTCCATATTTTTTAAGGTTATGTTTGGGACTATATCCTTTCTCTCCAGCCTCCGATACCACTAGTCCGACAAGGGCTAAACAAATCAATACTATTGGTGTCATGTTTGTTGGTTCTGAAACGATTATCAATAATTCGTTCAAATTAAATAGTCATAATAAAAACCTTCAAAACATAAGTAAATACGTATCACCGAAAATACTGAAGTAGATTAATGAAAGATAAAAGTTGCAAATGAAATATTGAGATATATATATATATATATCTTTTAAAGCAAATCAACTGCCTACCTCTGTGATGTTCAATGCTGGCGTGTTCCTTGTGATACATATTGTTTGCTGTGTCTTATATAATATACTCACTAACCACACATTTTGTTATAATCAGTTATAAAATAGACATATAACAATGATAAACATGGTAAAGTGGGTTTATGTAAAAAAAAAAAAAAAAAAAAAAAGGTTAACCACAATGATAGAAAATATTGTCATCAATTATTTGTTGATATTGTTTTACCCTTTGTTATCGTGGTTTGGGGATTTTAACCTGTTAGTAATATTTGATATTTATAATGTAAGTGTAATTCAGTGTTAGGAAAATTTCCCATTTTATTTAAGTATTCGTACACTTTCATTGATATCCAAGTTGTGTAATTTCTAATAAATGCCTGTACCAAGTCAGGAATGTGTCAGTTGTTATCCATCCGTTTGATGTGTTTGAGCTTTTGGTTTTGCCATTTTGCTGAAGGACTTTCCGTTTTGAATTTCCCTTGAAGTTCGGTAATAAATTTTGTTATTTTACTTCTTGCATTCATTCTCGTTTGTTTTTTAAGAAGTTGAATCTTAATTCTATTCTTCTAGAAAATGTATGGACAATAAATAAGCTTAAAGATGCAAATCTTTTAGGCAAATTGCATTCGTGAATCTATTGATATCATGTAGTTGTACAAACATTTTCTTGTAAGGTTTCATTTCTTTTTTATTTATTTTATTCTGTCTTACATTTTCTTTTCTTTTCCTTTCATCTCGCAAAAAATAACAACAATGGTCTACAATAGTCTACAAAACAATGTGTAGAAAAACTAAGGACAGAATGACATGAATCGATGCAAAATTCGGGATGATACCATGTACTCTTGAAGGTCCCGCATATCCTACTCAATACATATCACCGGCTGTGTCGCTCATGGGTATTACAAATTCTTACAAAATTTTAGTCAGATGTATACCTATGAAGTACGTTTATTCGCTATGTTGGTTTGTCTCTCATAAACTCATTGTGTCTCTTTCGGTTGCTCGTCAATTTTTACGGAACTATAACAACTGTTATATAATTCGGAGCTTGAGTTACCCATATATATTTCTCCCCTTTTTCAATGTATCTTCAGGCTAATTTTTTTTTGTTTTTTTTTTTTTTTTGTTATATCTTTTTTATAAAGTATCAGCTGGAAATTATAAATTTCATATGCAAGAATGATGCAACATACAAATGGAAAATAGCAAAAAACTGAAATATATTTTTTTTTAATTTCATTTTGTTTATCTTGCACTAAAAGTAAGCTGCTTTTTGTGGAAATAACATTCTTTACGAAACTGTCCGACGGCAGAGCAACGCATTTCAAATTAAAGTATTTGGTATTTGAATTTGAATTTGAAGCCAAATGTTATCCCCAAAAAATCGGACTTAATTGTTGGTATCACAGCAAATTTGTAGTTAGCTTTCAAACTTACATTCGAACTCATAGTTACACTTTTCAAATCCTCAAATATGTTATATGACCTGACATAGAACAATTAAAAAAAAATTGAATGCACCGACTAATTCCAAATAAAACTGTTCTAATGACATGCATGTTCTTTATGCTGAGTATATTTTCATCAAATTTATATTTTTTATTTTCACAATCCATGCCTAAACTAAAACTGCATAAAATACATTATATTTATATTTACTATTTAATAACATAAAATAATTTGACACTTCTGACCCATACTATAGAAATGTCATATATTTGAAGATCACAAAACAGCAGAAATTGAGAAATTGAGAAATTCATAAACCGCTAATGCAATAGTGGATAATACTTTTTGTTGTTTGTGTACTGTAACAGCTGTATCATTTATTCCAATATTTTCCTTCACTGTGGTTAACCTTAGAAACACAATTCGGGTCTAACTGTTAAATTTCATATTTTTACACATGGTAAATCAGCAGAAGTTAAGAATGTTTCATAAACCGATAAAATAATAGTTTATAATACATTTTTGTTGTTTAAGTACAACTATATCATAAATGACAATATTTCCTTCACTGTGGTTTACCTTTAAACACACAAATCGTCTATTGGAAAGCTCCTTCGTTGCTTTGTGTCTTTTTTTTTTAACAAATATCAGCAGAAATTGAGAACGTTTCATAAACTGCTAATATAACAGTGGATAATACATCTTTGCTGTTTAAGTACAAATAAATCATTTATTACAATAGTTTTCTTCAATGTGACGATTCCTGAAATCATCATATCGGAGATGTTACATTCACAGCATTGATAATAGGATATAGGAATTACTTTATAATAAAAGGATCTAATATAGGTTTTGGGGTTATTGGGAGGATATTTGATTTGATTTGATATGTGGGGGGTGGGGTCTAATCATTTCAAGCGATTACCGAGTGTATGGTTGGTAAGTCGGGTTAAAAGTTGGGTATGCATTTTTCTTCGGGGAAATAAAGGTAACCAGGTGCTCGGCAGGGCGTAGCTTTATACGACCGCAGAGGTCGAACCCTGAACAGTTGAGGCAAGTATGGACACAACATTCAAGCTTGATACAGCCAGAATTAGGATTGTGATCTTTGACATAATATGAGTTTCTGACACAAAACAAATGTCAAGATCTTACAAATATATTGCTCAATATTGTGCAATTAAAGATTTCTTCTGAAACTTTTCAAAAATTTGGAATTTAAGAAATTTGGGGGGGGGAATTGAAAACTACTGCCATCCCCCTTTTTTTGCCAATTAGTTCAAAACCTAACAATTCTTTATACATGATTTACAAGTACTGTAAAGGAGGTAAATGTGAAACATGTCAAACATTGTAAGTTGAATGTTTTTGAGGTACCTCCCTTACTTTTTGTTGAAAAAAATTGTCTTAATTTTCCTTTGACCAAAAAATCCTAGTTTTTCCTCTTTTTTTGCACCTAATCCCAAAACATTTTGAGCCATAACTGTCCCCACCCCCTTCCACGCAGAGTCAATATTAACCATCCCTTCATGGTATGGAAACTTGTGGTATAATTTCGGAGAGATTCATACACTTAAACACAAGTTATTGTTTGAAAACTACAAAAATGCTTATTTTGAGCCCCTTTTTGGCCCCTAATTCCTAAATTGTTGGGACCATAACTCCCAAAATCAATCCCAGCCTTCCTTTGGTGGTATTGAACCTTCTGGTAAAAAGTTATAGAAATTCATTTACTAAAACTAAAGTTATTGTCCGGAAACTGAATGTGCCTTCGAACGACGACGACGCAGACGACGCAGACGACGACAACATGATAGCATTATACGACGCAAAAAATTGTTTGCGGTCGTAAAAAAATTAATACAAAATATATTTAAATTTAAAGATAAAGTTCATATATTTATTCAATTCTTATAATGTTATATTTCAGAAACAACCACACATGGCGTCTATCGTCTTACTGTTGTCAGCTCTTGTCGGAATTGTCCCAGCAGTGACTGGTCTTAGAGGATATAGTCCCAAATATATCCTAAAAACAAATGGACATTTGAACCCGGTCATTTTTGTGTTAATGTACATCAAGGAATTGATAGTTTTCAACAAAGAGGTTTATTATTTGGTGCATATGGATCCGTACATGAATATAGTAGTAATGGGAACAGTTACTTTGGTTTAAATGTACCATCATACATAGGTGGCATCGGCGGCTTTTAATCGTTTAGTGGCTTTTCTGGTAACGATTATCACAACGTAAGACATTCTGGTGGCATAAATAATTACAGAAGTTACGGTGTTTACGGTAAAGCAATTGAACCTTTTAACTGGTATGGGTTAAGTGAATTCGACGAAAAACTTGGTGGAAATCTTGAATACGTTGGTTACAGAGTGTATGGCATTTCAAACGGCTATGGACCATATGGTGGGTTCATCAATGGAAAATATGGGTACAAAGACTATGGTACTTAGGGAAAATTAGGTAAATTATAATTTAACACGTGGTAATTAGCTGGTAGTCGGTTATTTTTTTAACTCATTTTGATCTTCATTCGAAAGAAAATAATTTTTAGTAAACTATGTTTACCTTAAACTTTATTTAAAAGAGTAA
This sequence comes from Mytilus galloprovincialis, assembly GCF_965363235.1. Classification (NCBI taxonomy): domain Eukaryota; kingdom Metazoa; phylum Mollusca; class Bivalvia; order Mytilida; family Mytilidae; genus Mytilus; species Mytilus galloprovincialis. Next base: position 95,340,108 of record NC_134841.1, on the reverse strand, counting down.
ATTGAAATATTATTAACAAATTACTTAAAAAATCATTTTCGATGACAATCTGTAAAATTTGTGAAAAACACTAGTATAAATATATGCATTTTAACTTCAAGAAATATATCCAGAAATATTCAAACAAGGCTTTAATTTTGTCTTTCACTAAATCTACGACCTTTTGACAAATAGGCAAAACTAAGTGCACCTTTGTTTTTCCTAAAATATATTTTGTAAGTATTGCGAATTATTGGTTGTATAACTTTATGAATTGTAAAGTTTTTATCATTGCAGGTAAAAATGCGTATTAGATCCAGATTGGTAGCATGGAGAATCGTCTTTTAATACTTTTAGAGTGTCTGATATTTATTCAGGTGTTCTCATAACTAAAATGAATCATTTAGTATGTACAAACTGTTCTTGTAGTTAATTATATCTTCATGAAGAGTGTATATAGCAGGGAAAGGGGTGAACCCGTGTGTTCATATACTGTACGTGTCAGACCATCAATTCACTCCCTCCAATTTAGAATTTAAAAGAACTCCTACTCTGACAAAAAAAAGATGTCATTGTTTGCTTAAACTAACCATTCCATGTGAAGAAACAAAACATTTGGAGAAAGAGAAATATATTCAGAACAGCCAAAATTAACTTTCCTATGATTTTGCATTAAAAATTGTGGATCAGTGCGCTCCATAGTATACTAAGATTTCCAGACAAGAGTGCACACACTGAAATGTCTCGCCTTCTTTACTAATCATTGATATTATTTTGATACTCCTAAATATAAAGCTTTATTACGACTGTCACATAAACTTAACATGAACCATGCAAATGAGGTCAAGGTCAGTTGAACCATTTGCCACGCAGACATGTACAGCTAACAATGCTTCCATACAACAAATATAGTTGACCTATTGCTTATAGTTTAAGAAAATAGACCAAAACACAAAAATTTAACACTGAGCAATGAACCGTGAAAACCAGGTCAAGGTCAAATAAAACCTGCATGACTGACATATAGATCATAAAATATTTCCATACACCAAATATAGTTGACCTATGACATATAGTATTAGATAAAAAGACCAAAACTCAAAAAACTTTACTTTGACCACTGAACCATGAAAATGAGGTCAAGGTCAAATGACATCTACCCGCTAGATATGTACACCTTACAATCATTCCATACAACAAATATAGTAAACCTATTGCATAAAGTATGAGAAAAACAGACCAAAACACAAAAACTTAACTATAACCACTGAACCATGAAAATGAGGTCAAGGTCAGATGACATCTGCCCGCTAGACATGTACACCTTACAATCATTCCATAAAACAAATATAGTAAACCTATTGCATAAAGTATGAGAAAAACAGACCAAAACACAAAAACTTAACTATAACCACTGAACCATGAAAATGAGGTCAAGCTCAGATGACACCTGCCAGTTGGACATGTACACCTTACAGTCCTTCCATACACCGAAGATACTAGACCTATTGCTTATAGTATCTGAGATATGGACTTGACCACCAAAACTTAACCTTGTTCACTGATCCATGAAATGAGGTCGACGTCAAGTGAAAACTGTCTGACGGGCATGAAGACCTTGCAAGGTACGCACATACTAAATATAGTTATCCTATTACTTACAGTAAGAGAGAATTTAACATTACAAAAAATCTGAACTTTTTTTTCAAGTGGTCACTGAACCATGAAAATGAGGTCAAGGACAATGGACATGTGACTGACGGAAACTTCGTAACATGAGGCATCTATATACAAAATATGAAGCATCCAGGTCTTCCACCTTCTAAAATATATAGCTTTTAAGAAGTGAGCTAACACCGCCACCGCCGTAGCCGCCGCCTCCGGATCACTATCCCTATGTCGAGCTTTCTGCAACAAAAGTTGCAGGCTCGACAAAAACCAGGGGTAATTTTTAGAAGTACTTATCTTCTGAAGGGTAGTCCTTTCACTGAAAACTTAATGTTGAAAATTGGTATGTAGAAAGATGATACATGTTGTGATGTACATATCAGGATATGCCTAGTTTCTATGAAGTTAAACTGATATGTACAAAATAGATAGGGATAACGTGTCTGATGATGGTTATTCCAGAAAATAAACTGAAGTACGAACTGAAATCTACATCGTATGTTAAAAAAACAGGCATAATTGCTATAAATAATATGACAGAGTTTTTGTTTATATCAGATTTACACAATTCAAAAGAGAAAACCTTATGTATTAGAAGTACATTGAATGCGTTAGCCCGAATGCAGGGTCGTAACTACCTATGAGGCAGGGGATGCAACTGCCTCTCCTGAATTTTCTACACCAATTTTTTGTTTTTGAAGTAATAAAAGGGAAGTAACAATATGTACACGAAGCACTTGAATTTGTATCATGAACAACATATGTTTACAGTTTTAACAGTGTTATCATGATACGTGATATATATCTGTCATTTTCAGGATTTTTTTATCGAAAGTAAACCATTTCAGTATTTGTTTTTTTGTTTTTTTTTTCGTGTGGCCATCCATCTGTTATTCAATATTTCCTATGTCGTACGAGAACGCATATGAAACTTTGTTTTCGGCAATTTTGATTAAAAGTTAACTAATCACATTTATTTACCATGTGTCGGGGCTCAATTAAGCAGAGGAAGTTCCTTTTGTATTGTCAAGATTCAAAGTTTTATTTAGAGTCGAAATTCAATAAACTACGTGTCTAGTCAAACAGTACGTCTCCCGATCGTACGAGAACATTATGGTCATTGACTCAATGCCTTAATTAGTAGCTAAACACTCCCATTCGTTGTAGTTCTATATATGTCTATTCAGCTTTCAAACTATGATATTGAAATTCAAGGTCCTCGATAAAAAAAAAAATTCTTGCATTCTATTATCTTACTTGATATGTTTTTTTAACTTACCAGTTTGATTTCTAACAAAAATATCTTTAAATACAGATAATAATTGTTTGCAAAACAAATTGCTCCCGAGTTTCAAGCATTACTGATGAGTCGTAAAGTAAGGAATCGAAGGAAAACAGGTGGATTTTTTTTTTCGCCATTTTATTGAGAGAAAAAAATCGGCGGTCACAATGTATTTAATGTTAATAATTATAGTTAAAAGTACGACCTTCAAGACGGAGCCTTGGCTCACCCCGAACAGCTATCTCAGTTTGTTTTTGCAAAAAAATTGCTTCCAGGTTCAAGCAATACTGATGAGTCTTAAAGTAACGAAATCGAAGGAAAACGGGTCATTTTAAGCCATTTCACTGAGGGAAAAAATCGGCGGGAGGCTGCACCTCAAAACCCCCCTCTCTAGGGGCCTTAATCGGCGGTCCCAAACCCCTGCCTCCCCTGAAATCGATCCCTAGTTACGGCCCTGGAATGTGTGTTTCTAATTACAACAAGACATTACTGCCAATCAACATGATAGTTTTATAATAATTAGGAGAGGGTTTTTCGATGATTTTACCATAAGTTCAGAAAAGCATAATAAATGCAGGGTGTCAATTTTATTGATCGACATCTTGGTGTAAGACAGAAAGATTATAATGTTGTACATTTGTAACTTTCCACAAATTTATTTTGAGATATTGACTTTTAAATGCAACTTCATCTTCTCATTTTTATATGCATATGTTAACTCAATTTAAAATTTGCGCAGGAAATATTGCAAAGACATTCCAATGAGAGTATATGTGTGTCCATTATGGCTTTTCTGTTTATACATTGTTGGCACAATCTAACGTAATACACAACGCTACTTATTATGTTTCGTCATTTTCTTCAACTTGGTCTAGGTCAGAACAATGTCCATATAGTTCTCTTTCAAGCATACACAACTGTTCTACAAATCCTGAATTTGGGCATATTTTTCTATTTGATCTTGCTTCAACAATGGCGTCCCAAAGATGGAATTTTTGCTTCATCATCATATACGCAATTGCTACAGTTGGGGACCGGCGGTACCCAGAGTGACAATGAACTAATACTTTGCCTGAAAGAAAAAATACCATCATTTAAATCATGTAAGTTTGTGTATGTCGATAATATAAAAATGGAAAAGAATTGGTCTTTATTTTTAAAGAAGTGTGGCAGTCTGCATATAGTGCAAAACATAAACTTTATCTTCGTATCTATTTATGATAATTTAACATTAGTAAACTATTGCAATGTTGCTTATATATAGATATAAAGAAGATGTGGTAAGAGTGCCAATGAGACAACTCTCCATCATAATTTGAAAAAATAAACCATTATACATCAAAGTACGTTTTATATATAGAATGAAATTCATAACAGTGTAGCTATGGCCATTCATTGACTGGGGAAAATTAGGTGAACGTTCGTCTGTAATGCCCACTGCTCACGACGTACTTATCACAGAAATTTAAACTGTGAGGTCACCAAAGGTTCTAAACGCCTAAATAGAATAATTAAAAATACTAATCAGGAATAACCTTTGTAATTTGAAAATAAATAAAAATGGCCTACAACACGGAGTCTTGGCTCACACCGAACAGCAAGCTATAAAGGTTGAATACTTAAAATTCTTTACTTGATTTTTTGTTATGGTTTGACCATCAATTTTCCTAATATGATATCGCACGTTCTTTCAGATTATTTTTTTTACTTAATTGGCTTTAAAAGTTACAATGCATGATGTCGTCTGTTTATGTAGTTCATATGTGTTTTTCGTTTCTCGTTGGTTTTCCCGTTTGAATGGTTTTACACTAGTAGTTTTGGGGCCCTCTATAACTTGCTGTTCGGTGTGAGCCAAGGCTCCGTGTTGCAGGTCGTACCTTGACCTTTAATGGTTTACTTTTATGAATTATAACTTGGGAGGAGAGTTGTCTCATTGGCACTCATACCACATCTTCCTATATCTATCTATATCTATACATTTTTTTTTTCAACAAAAGAATACATCACAAGAATATAAGTTTTGTAAGAAACGTGAGAAATTGTGTTGGACTTGAAGATAAGGCAAAGTGACAAATATCTGAAAGAATGAATCGTTTTATGGTATTAAACAAAGAAATCAAATGATTTTTTAATTATCCAGAACTCTTCACAAACAAAACCCACATGTATACGCATTGAATAAATAGTAGGCCATTCTTAAATGATCACACCGTAGAAGTAGTTGTGCTCTTAATCAATGAGATATTTTGTGAATTAACCCCATCAACTTAATAGTTTTTTTTACAATGGATAAACCTATTTTTTTTATTATTATTAAATAATATCATCTCTGAACATTATTATTCTTATAAATGACACGGTTGTATGTGATGATTATAATAAATATTTAAAACAAATTCCTTTCAAGCTTTGTAAAAAGAAAGTTTCATTTTATGTATCGGAATGTGTAACAAGTGAATATTTCAATCCCCACTGGAAGGCCTCTGACAGACTGGGTGAGCATAAAATCATAGCCGTTGACAAACAAGTTACAACCTACAAACGTTTTACTGTCGACCACACTGTTATGCAATTAATTCTATCTATCGCCATGCACAGTGCTCGACGTGCTAGACCATTCGACCACCTAGATTCTACGAAAATAAAGCTTTCAGTGGCCGGGTGTTACCTTTCCTCGTCAGTTTTAATCTAGCGTCGTAACACAGTATATATATATTGTTGAGTTAGATTGCTGACAAATAATAAATACATTGTGTATGTAAATAATAATATAACATCTACACACGCTTAAAAAACACGTGTCTCATGTCTATCTCTAGATTCACCTTCCGTGACAAGGTAACACTACGACTATTGAAGTTATATTTTTATATAGCGGATGTGGTCGAGTGGTCTAGAGCGCTGGACATGAGGCTAAGCGATTGGTGCTGTAGTGTATCAAAGGTGTGAGTTCGAATCCCGCTGAGGGACGGACAAAAATTTGTCAGTATAAAATCTAACTCTAACACTGTTTGGTATAATTTTCAGACTTATATATATATATATATATATATATATATATATATATATATATATATAATGAGACAACTCTCCATCATAATTTGTAAAAATAAACCATTATACATCAAAGTACGTTTTATATAGATATATATCTATATATATATATCTATCTATATATATATATATATATATATATAGATAATTTGTAAAAATAAACCATTATACATCAAAGTACGTTTTATATAGATATATATCTATATATATATATATATATATATATATATATAGATATATATATATAGATATATAGATATATAAAACGTACTTTGATGTATAATGGTTTATTTTTACAAATTATGATGGAGAACGGACTGCACTAAAAAACTTACGATCTAACAACAATATCGTCATTAAACCTGCAGACAAAGGCAGTGCAGTGGTGGTCATGGATAAATCTGCCTATATTCAAGAGGCTGAACGACAACTTGGCGATGCAAGGTTCTACCAAAAACTAGACTCTAATCCTACAACATCTTTTAGCAGAGAAATTACTGATAGTTTGGTAGAAATGCATGACGATGGTTTCATCGATGACAAAACTCTTGAATATTTGAAACCAGAAAATCCAAAACCGGGCAGATTTTATCTTTTACCTAAAATTCATAAGGCCAATAACCCAGGAAGACCTATAGTTTCAGCGAACGGTCATCCAACGGAAAAAATATCGGAATTTGTTGACTTCCATCTTCGTCAACATGTTGAAGACTTACCATCTCACATCAAAGATACAACCGATTATCTAAGAAAAATGCAGGCCTTAAATCCACTCCCCTCCGACACGACTCTTGTTTCCATGGATGTCACCTCCCTCTACACTAATATTCCACATGCAGATGGCATCGATGCATGTAAAGAAGTTTGGAATTCCAGACCAGTGAAATATCCACCTACCGAATGCCTGGTCAAAATGCTCACGCTGGTACTTAAGAAAAACAACTTCACTTTTGATGGAGATCATTATTTGCAAGTAAATGGAACTGCCATGGGCACCAAAATGGCTCCGTCATATGCCAACATATTTATGGGCAAATTAGAGAAACAACTCCTTGAAACTTCCATCGAAAAACCGCTTTCCTGGTTTAGATTTATAGATGATGTGGATATGAAATGGAATAAAAGCGACGAGGATTTAGATACTTTTATCACTCATGCCAACAACATACATCCTAGTATCAAATTTACTCATGAGAAGTCCAAATCCAAAATCGCCTTCCTCGATACTTCAAGTTCGCTCACAGAGGGCATCATATCTACAGATTTATATTCTAAACCCACTGACACTCATCAATATTTGTCCCCTAAAAGTTGCCATCCTGCTCATCTTACCAAGAGCATTCCATACAGTCAGGCACTTAGAGTCAAGCGAATATGTTCCAACACAGAAACAACTAAAAGACAACTACGTCAACTTGAAACTCGCTTGAAGAAAAGGGGCTACAAACACAGAAATATCAAAAAAAGCTTTCAGAAAGCGGAATCAATTCCCAGGCCGAGTGAACTATTGGAATACAAAGTTAAAAAGAAAAATAAAAGGACTCCATGTGTTCTTACTTACCACCCATCTCTCAAAAACAGCTTTGGTGTCATTCGTGAGCATTGGAAATCAGTTGAAAAGAATTCCAAACTATCCAAGATTTTTCCCGAGCCTCCAATGATAGCTTTTAGGCAACCTAGTAGTCTGCGGAACCTGCTGGTGCGGGCTGAAGTGTCTGATAATAGAAGTACTTCTGGAGAATGTCGTTCGTGTGAAGAAAAACGCTGCAAATGCTGCCTACAGATGCAGCATTCATCAACATTTCACAGTAAGGCAACCGAAAACAACTATAAGATATTTTGCAATGTTACCTGCAAAAGTATGAATGTTATTTACATACTAGAATGTTCGGTTTGTGGCCTCCAATATGTTGGTGAGTCAAAGCAGCCTTTCCACAAACGCCTCAATGGCCATAGGAGTGATATCTCTAAGAAGCCACTTCTCCCAGTTTCTCAGCACGTCACAAACCTGATGACTTTAACCGCATGAAAATTCTAGTGATTGAACAGAATATTCACTGGAGTGATGCCCAGCGACAGGTTCGGGAAAGCTTTTGGATAAAGGAACTTAATATACATCATCCAAACGGCATCAATAAGAAATACTAGCGTTTTTGTTTTTTTCACTCATTTTTATTGTTAATATACACAGTCACGTATATTGATTTATAGTGTTTTGTTTATATTATGATATTCAGGCTTTTGGATTAAAATCAATCGACCAAAACTTACCTGTATTATTACTGATCTATTTTTACACCTTATACATTATGTATCAGTATTGTTAAAACTTGTGACACTTGAAGAAGGCCATTTGTTGAGCCGAAATATTTGTCAGCACGATTTAATAACAACATTTTCGTATTATAACATCTTATATCAGTACCGTTGTGCAAATCTTTAGACTGATATAATTTTTTCCTTATCTGCATAGTATCGCCTATTCTAGACGATCCGGTACATAGTAAATTTGCTGGTTGGTCGTTTTTTATAGACTTTTATATATATATATATATATAAAACGTACTTTGATGTATAATGGTTTATTTTTACAAATTATGATGGAGAGTTGCTCATTATATATATATATATATATATATATATAAGTCTGAAAATTACTCCAAACAGTGTTAGAGTTAGATTTTCTACTGACAATTTTTTTGTTCGTCCCTCAGCGGGATTCGAACTCACACCTTTGATACACTACAGCACCAATCGCTTAGCCTCATGTCCAGCGCTCTAGACCACTCGACCACATCCGCTATATAAAAATATAACTTCAATAGTCGTAGTGTTACCTTGTCACGGAAGGCTAATCTAGAGATAGACATGAGACACGTGTTTTTTTAAGCGTGTGTAGATGTTATATTATTATTTTTATACACAATGTATTTTTCATTTGTCAGTAATCTAACTCAACAATTTTTATATATCATATGGGATCATGATGAATTTCATTATACAGTCACTAGAAATAAGTATATCATACAAACAAGTCTAAACAAGTGACAAACCATACAATATATATGCCCACTGGATCTCAGAGTGATAGAGATACATGGTTAATACAAATATTTATATAAGTCTGAAAATTACTCCAAACAGTGTTAGAGTTAGATTTTCTACTGACAATTTTTTTGTTCGTCCCTCAGCGGGATTCGAACTCACACCTTTGATACACTACAGCACCAATCGCTTAGCCTCATGTCCAGCGCTCATGTATACTGTGTTACGACGCTAGATTAAAACTGACGAGGAAAGGTAACACCCGGCCACTGAAAGCTTTATTTTCGTAGAAGCTAGGTGGTCGAATGGTCTAGCACGTCGAGCACTGTGCATGGCGATTTGGTGCCACGATATATCAGTGGCATGAGTTCGAATCCGAGCCAGGGAAGAAGAAAAAAATCTTAAATATAGAATTATACCAACTTGAATTTGCCATGCATGAAATAAAACTCAAAAGCATCATACAGCCATGACAGCAGTGAACTATATGCTCCTAAACCATTAGAATCGTGTGAAAAACACAACGCCTATAAGTTCAAATGTCAAAGAGCAAGATCATCAACTACATACCATTTTGTCTCATAGCATTATCTATTATACCAGAAGTGTACTCGAGATGTTGTTTAATATCGTAATCTTCTTCGTCATACATCTCCACTTCAGAATAGGTTATTGCAGTGTTGGTGTAATATTCACTTCTGGTTTCTGAATCGTCTATTGCTAGATTTAGTATATGTGTTATTCCTCGATATTGTAGTCCTTGTAAATCTCTTGCGAAGTGTCTGTAAAATGTTTTAATGATTAAGGTTCAATATGTATATATGTTAGTTCATGCATTATTATTGTTTGTTAAATTTATTGTACTATTATGCCTCATGTGAGGCCTTTAGTAAAATAAAAAAAGTTTCAAAAAGTTTCAAGTTTCAACAAATAGACATCAATTATTGTAAAGTCTGAAATTATTGCAAGGTTTTTATCACTGCGAAAAACACGACCGGGTAAGTACCACCACAGACTCGCAATCTGATATCGGATACATATAACTGTATGCAGATTTCCTGATATCGCAATAATTAATTTCTCATTATTTTCCATCTTTAAAAAATAGCAATAATTTCTTAATTTACAGTACGTGTTTGTTAACGAAATGATATATTGTCAAGTATTCAAACTGAATCAACGAAGTTCAAAAAAAAAAAAATATTTTGTTTTCTTGGTGTATATATAATTTTTTATTTTATTTTTTTTTTTTTTTTTTTTTTTTATTTTTATTTTTTTTTTTTTTTTTTTATAAACAGACCTAATTATAAATAGAAATTATTTTAATATTTGTTTTTTTTAGTCATAATGATTACTTATGGTATATTTACACTTACACATTTCCGACATATATACTTGGAAAAACTTCATCCACGTCGTTTTTGAGGTGTTTGTTGTCTTGGAGAAAATGTCGTATTTTATAAAACAGTTTCACGTCATAATGTTCTTCTGAAATTAAAGAAAATATTATAATTATTTACGCTTTCGTGTGATTATCATAGCTCATTGATAATAAGGAAATTTCGTACATTCTGTTCTAGTGTAAAATTATGTTGTTTAGTATATAGATCAAGCTTAAAATCAAAGCAGCTGATCATCGAGTGATACGGTGCTTTTTGTCCGCAATTCGCTTTTTGTCCGCTTTTGCTTTTTGTCCGATAATTTTGCTTTTTGTCCGAAACTTTTGCTTTTTGTCCGTTGCTTTTTGTCCGTTTTGCCTTTTGTCCGATTATTTTGCTTTTTGTCCGAAACTTTTGCTTTTTGTCCGTTGCTTTTTGTCCGTTTTGCCTTTTGTCCGATTATTTTGCTTTTTGTCCGAAACTTTTGCTTTTTGTCCGTTGCTTTTTGTCCGTTTTGCTTTTTGTCCGATACTTTTGCTTTATGTCCGATATAAAATGTGTATATTTTTGGCAGGTTTCATTTTGAACTTCAAAATACCATGTCCTTTTAGGAGTTAAATACAGACCATACTCACATTATAAATGATTTGTACATGAAATTTCATGTCTTTTACAATATATCGCATTACCTCTAAAATGGCTCGAAGCACTAATATCCTAGACCCGTAGGTGTTGGTCAACAGAGGGCAAGGGGAATACTCTTGTATATCCCTAAGTCTAAAAAACAACTATTGAAAGCTGGCTAAACTAAGACATACTCCAGGTAGGCCATTATACCAGAAGAAGAGGTAGTCAAACCCTTATAAATGGCTTATAGCACTTATGTCCTGGATCTACACGAGTTTATCAGCAACGAATTAAAAGGGGCATGAGTTTCGCCGGTATATCACGAAGTAAAAATAAACCTCATTATTGCCAGCTCTTCAAACTAAGAGATTCTCCACGTTGGCCATTATACCAGAGGTATAGGTAGGCAGTGCCTCTTAAATGGTCCATGGGCCATGGCACTTATGTCCTCGACCCGTACGAGTTGGTCAGAAGAGGGTAAGGGGAATACTCTAGTATATCACACAGTCCACCAAAAATAGTGACGGCTGCCCAAACTAAGACATTTTTAGGTGCGCCCTTATACTAGATGTTGGAGTAGTCATTCTCTTAAAAATGGCTCATAGCACTTATGCTATAGACCCGAACGAGTTTGTCAACAATGAGTTAAAAGGGGGATGAATTAGCCCGGTATATAACGAAGTTGAAATAAACTGTTGCCCGCTGGCTAAACTAAGAAATTATCCACGCGGGCCATAATATGAGAGGTAGAGGAAGGGATTGCCTCTATAAAATGACCATGAGCACGTATGACCTAGACCCGTACGAGTTAGTCAGCAAAGTGTAAGGTTGGTACCCTAGTATATAATAAAGTCGAACTAAACTATTGCTGGATGGCTAAGAGATTCTCCGCGTGGGCCATGATACCAGAGGTAGAGGTTGTCATTGCCTCTAAAATGGCCTAAATCACTTATTCCCTAGAGAAGTACGCGGTTTCATCAAAGGGTTTTAAAGGGAGTTGGAACCTCTGTTTACAAAGAAGTCGAAATAAATTATTGCCGGCTTGCTTAAGTACGAGATTCTCCAAGTTGGCCATTAATCCTAGGTTAAATGTGTGCATTGCCTTTTAAATGGCTGATAAAACTAACGCCCTAGACCTGTACGAGTTTGTCAGCAAAAGGTTAAAGGGGGGATGCGATGCCTCTTTTTACAACGAAAATATAAATTAAGCCGACTGGCCTAACTAAGAGATTCTATACTCGGGGTATTATATCAGAGGATGAGGTAGGCATTACCTCTAACATAGCCATAACACGTATGTCCCAGACCCGTGTAAGTTAATCAGCAAAGGGTAAGGGGGGTACCTAAGTATATCACAAAGTCGAAATAAACTATTGCTGGCTGGCTAAACGAAGAGATTCTCCACATGGGCCATGATACCAGAGGTAGAAGTGGCCATAGCCTCAAAAATTGCCACTTATGCCGTAGACCCGTACCAGTGCTTCAGCAAAGTGTTAAAAGGGGGAGGTGGTATCTATGTTTACAACGAAGTCGAAATGAATTATTGCCGGCTGGCCAAACAAAGAAATTCTCAACATAGGCCATTATAACAAAGGTAGTGGTGGACATTGCATCTAAAATGGCCCATACTTCTTATTCCATTGATCTGTACGAGTTTGTCAGCAAAGGGTAAGGAGGGTACCCTGGTATATAACAAAGTCGAAATAAACTATTGCCGGATGGCCAAAAATAAAAGATGATCCACGTTTATCATGATACCAGAGGTAGAGGTGGGCCTTGCCTTTTAAAATGGTTTATAGCACTTATGCCAGCAAAAGGAAAGGAGGGTATTCTAGTATATCGCAAAGTCGTTATGAAATATTGCCGGCTGTTCAAACTACGAGATTCACCACATGGGCCATGCTACCAGAGGTATAGGTGGTCATTGCCTTTAAAATAGCCTATAGCACTTATATGGCATATACCCGTACGAGTTTGTCAGTAAAGAGCTAAAATGAGGAGGTGGTACCTCTGTTCACATTAAAGTCAAAATAACTGTAGCCGGTAGGCCAAACTCCGGGATTCTCTACGTGGATCATTATACCAGAGGTAGAGGTTTATTTCGACTTCGTTGTAAACAAAGGTAACACCTTTTATTTTTAACCCCTTGCAGGCAAAATCGTACAGGTCTTTGGAATTAGTGTTATATGCCATTTTAAAGGCAATTACCATATCTATCTCTGGTAAAATGGCCTACGTGGAGAACCTCTTAGTTTGGCCAGCCGGCAATACTTTATTTCGACTTTGTTGTAAACAGAGGTACCATCTCCCCCTTTTGATTCATTATTGTCAAACTCGTACGGGTCTAGGGCATAAGTGCTATAAGAAATTTGTATGGCAATGCCCTCCTCTATCTCTGGTAAAATGGCCTACGTGGAGAATCTTTTAGTTTGGCCAGCCGGCAATTATTAAAGTGTATTTCGACTTCGTTGCAAACAGAGGTACCACCTTACCCTTTTAATTCATTGTTGTCAAACTCGAACGGGTCTTGGGCCTAAGTGATCTGTGCCTTTTTTTAAGGCAATGCCTACTTCTACCTCTGGCATCATACCCCACGTGGAGAATCTCTTGGCCAGCCGGCAATTGTTTATTTCGACTTTTTTATATACCAAGGTACTTCCCTAACCCTTTGCTGACTTACTCGCTGGCTTATCCCTTATTGTAAGTAAGTAAGTTCAATAAATATAAATATTTATATCTAATGAGGCTTTTCCCAGGATGCAATTGCTCGTAGACTGTATACAGTTGACCAAATAATCCACAAATTCCGCAAAAGGATCTTTTAATTATAGGCCATGTCCATTTAGACATTAAGCAACAAAAGCCCAGCATGACCGATGCATTTGTCTTTAACATCTCCGATATTAATTCCACGTGGCCTTCCAATTGACATGAGTGTCCATTGGTGTTCATTGTTAAACCTTTGGAGCTATATCAGTTTGTGTGGAAATTAAGAGCACGATGACCTTCCCTTGGTGATAACAACATGACCAACAACCATATCGTGTGTTACCAAAAGCCGTCAGCGATAGTCACACCGACAATTTGCTACCTTCGTGGACAAAAGCCTGGCTTTTCGCTGGATCCTAATTAACATCTAGTGTTGTCACTACCATTTGCTGTAGAGATTTAGTTGCACAACATAACAGAAACATTCTTTGTAAATACTCTATGTTGATATTTTGACATTTGGATGGTTCATATACCAATTGTAGCCGAAAAATGATAATGAAACATTTCTGTTTAATATCGATCTATTGTTGGAATTGTAAATTTTCATATTCAATTTTTGTTTGTTTAAAGATGACCATTTTAAATAAAGATTTTAATTTTTTAAAAAGCAAGTGTTAGACTTGTGCTTTTATTGCCACTCAGTTCATATAACCTGTCATTTTAGTCGAGCCTGTAACTTTTGTTGCAGAAAGCTCGACATATGAATAGTGATCCGGCGGCGGCGTAAATTAACTTCTGAAAAGCTTAATATTTTAGAAGGTGGAAGAATTGGATGCTTCATACTCTGTATATAGATGCCTCATGTTACGAAGTTTCTGTCAGTCACATGTCCAATGTCCTTGACCTCATTTTCATGGTTCAGTGATCACTTGAAAAAAAAGTTCAGAATTTTTGTAATTTTGAATTCTCTCTTATTATAAGTAATAGGATAACTATATTTGGTATGTGCGTACCTTGCAAGGTACTCATGCCCGTCAGACAGTTTTCACTTGACCTCGACTTCATTTCGTGGATCGGTGAACAAAGGTTAGAATAAGTTTTGGTGGCCAAGTCCTCATCTCAGATACTATAAGCAACAGGGCTAGTATATTCGGTGTATGGAAGGACTGTAAGGTGTACATGTCCAACTGGCAGGTGTCATCTGACCTTGACCTCATTTTCACGGTTCAGTGGTTATAGTTAAATTTTTCTGTCTTGGTCTGTTTTTCTCATACTTTATGCAATGAGTCTACAATATTTGTTGTATGGAATGATTGTAAGGTGTACATGTCTAGCGGGAAGATATCATCTGACCTTGACCTCATTTTCATGGTTCAGAAGTCAAAGTTCAGTTTTTGAGTTTTGGTCTTTTTATCTAATATTATATGCCAAAGGTCACTATATTTGGTGCATGAAAATATCTTATGATCTATATATAAGTCTCCCAGGTTTTATTTGACCATGACCTCAATTTCACGGTTCATTGCACAGTGTTAAGTTTTTGTGTTTTGGTCTGTTTTTCTTAAACTATAAGTAATAGGTCAAGTATATTTGTTGTATCGAAGAATTGTTAGCTGTTCATGTCTGCCTGGTATGGTTCGTCTGACCTTTACCTCATTTTCATAATTCATTTGGTCTTTGTTTAGCTATCTTGGTTAATGTTAAGTTTATGTGGCAGTTGTAATAAATCTTTATACTTAAGGCTATCAACATAATATTAATGATGAGTAAAGTAGGCGAGACATTTCAGTGTGTGCACTCTTGTTTAAATGTGCTTATTTATCTGAGTCCTGGAGTGCATTCCAGTGGCTTTCATTCGTTTACTTTTGTGTAAATTTTATACAGATCAGTATTTTTTCAAATGTTTTACCAATATTTTAGCTGCATATAACATCTTGAACACTCAGAACAGCAAAACAAAATTTAGATTTCAGAAATAAATAGCCTTTAGTCATCGACGAATAGCCGATGATTTCAAGAGTTGTTTCCGTTAAAGGATGATTCCCTTTTTTTTGTGCAATACTTGCTCTTTCGGAGGCTCGAGGGTAATTTCAGCAAAAATTTTATCATTTTTGTTTTCATTACAAATTTTATTTATTACACTATTAGTTATAACTTTATGAATTGGCTCAAAAATCAACCCAAAAAAAATGAATGATTTTGGCCTCAGATTTATTTTTCAAATGTTTATATCACTGTAAAAGCTCCAAATTGTCTCCCTTTAGTGCAATAATGACATTTTGTTTTGGCATTAGAATTAAAATGTCTTTTTCAACTCATCGGTGACCTACAAATATTTTTCAAATATGCTTTACGTAAACTAAACAGTTGTAAAATTAAATCGATTTCTGTAATTTAGTTCTTTTTTTTATTTCGATATATATATCTCTCTATTTCTCCTATTAGTTCAACTTAAAAAAAAGTACCTTAACAAAAATGGTTGCTTCTTTCGAGGGCAGATTGTGAGCTTAAGTGAACGATAACCCCATGTTTTTATTTGATTTTTCTATTTAGTATATGATAAAAGTTCATCTATAGAAAAACAAGCAAAATCCTACATGTATATTTAAAAAATAATGGATTAATACCCTCCAGTCCCCTTAACGACAAAAAAAAATAAATAGAACATAACGTTTAAGTATCACCTACAGTATTTTACAACCTCCATTGGTGATACATTATATGTATTTCTGCTGTTGTTTTATATAAGTTATTGTCCTGAATAAACATCTTTATGCGTTTTTGCGTTTTTGCGTTTCAGTTTTTATTGTGAAATTTCTTCAATCAGCCAAGACAAACTTTAAATTTCGCCTTAACGATGTTTTCGCGAGAAATCCATGTATTATTATCGAATTACTACATTTAATCATTGTCTAGTGCCCTAAAATGAGATTTTCCGAGACGCTGGGTTTGAAATGGGATACCCTATTTAATTTAAACAATATTTGCAATCTTTTCAAAAAGATGCAGATGGGAATTTTCGTTCCTTATGAAAGTGTTCGCAAGGAGTTAAATTATAAACTCCTTATAGGATTATCAAAAAGCAACTATTAAGGACCCCCTTGGAATAAAGATCTTCCAAAACAACGTGTTCGAGAGTTTGAGTTTAATACATGACTTTTTAAAACTTAATGGACGGAGCAGGATTATCTTACTCTTCCAGTTAACCATACATCATCACAGTTGCATTGGTTCTTGTTGCTCAGATTTTAAATTTCAATGATTTCGTCCGAGACCACAATTGTCGTCCCTTGATTTTCGTTATTAGTCCCTAGTGATAACAGTGGGTTACTTGCCAATACTTTTTATACCCCTTCCAAATTTATTTCTCCTTGTTTAATGCCTCACATTGTAAGTAAGGGGGGGGGGGGGGGTGAAATTACACTGTAAAAAAATTTGGGTCCAGAATTTTACAGGAAAGTAGTGATTTGGTCCAGTTGAAAAAGGTTAAAAATTAGCACTTCGGAAGCTGTCAAAAGATTTCAAGACACCCTAAACACAAAATTGTCCATATTTTGAGTTAGACGCGATGAAGTTTTCTATAATTTTGATATAATTTGTCCCAAAATTAGTACAACACACTGTAAAAGTTTCATTGAGAAAGCGCAGGTGGGATTTTTTAAATTTTCATTTATGTTCTAAAAGAAATGCACTACGAATTAATTGTGTTCTCGGACCATTTGTTTTGTGGACTGTTGTGTATCTTGTTTTTCATTCAGCTGCGGCTTTGTTGGTTTGTTTCAACCCTTTTTAGTGTGATTATCCTTTGGTACACTTTGCCTCTCTCTTATATATGATATCGCAATAATTATATATATGTAAGCGTTCATATACATTTATATGGATACAATATTGAATTAAAATAGATATAATAATTAGATGAGTGAAAAAAAGAAAATGAAGTAATAATTGTACGTGTGAGGAGTTGGCATTCTTATAAAAAAGAAGATGTGGTATTATTGCAAATGAGACAACTATCCACAAAAGACCAAAATGACACAGACATTAACAGCATTAGGTCACCGTACGGCCTTCAACAATGAGGAAAGCCCATACAGCATAGTCAGCTATAAAAGGCCCCGATAAGACAATGTAAAACAATTCAAACGAGAAAACTAACGGCCTTATTTATGTCAAAAAAATAAATGAAAAAACAAATATGTAACACATAAACAAACGACAACCACTGAATATACAGGCTCCTGACTTGGTACAGGCACATACATAAATAATGTGGCGAGGTTAAAGTCTTTTACACTAGAAATATTTTAGATCTTGTTATATAGACTAATTCTTATTCATTCTGGTCGTAAGTTAGTCTGTCATCCTCAAACGTGTGAGCAATGGTGTACGTACACCAATTTGTAGAATACATGGGATATTCAAAGACTTAAACGAACGTTAAGTCTCAGAGGCATGACTTTTTATTAGTTGTTAGTGGCTTTGAAATAGCTGTCAGATAACTGCGAGTACTCTCAGATCTGTTCATTGTGACTTTTTGTGTCGGGATGTATAAGTACCCGGCCACGTCCACTTGTATTTGTGTCTATCTGATGAGTTAAGCCTTTTTCAACTGATTTTTATAGTTCGTTCTTATGTTGTACTGTTATACCACTGTCCCAGGTTAGGGGGAGGGTTGGGATCCCGCTAATATGTTTAACTCCGGCACATTATTTAAATCTGTGCCTGTCCCAAGTCAGGAGCCTGTAATTCAGTGGTTGTCGTTTGTTTATGTGTTACATATTTATTTTTCGTTCATTTTTTTACTTAAATAAGGCCGTTAGTTTTCTCGTTTGAATTGTTTTACATTGTCTTATCGGGGCCTTTATAGCTGACTATGCGGTATGGGCTTTGCTCATTGTTGAAGGTCGTACGGTGACCTATAGTTGTTAATGTTTGTGTCATTTTGGTCTTTTGTGGATAGTTGTCTCATTGGCAATCATACCACATCTTCTTTTTTATATGCTCGAAACTTTAGAATAGTTTAGAAATTTATCAAATCAAATAATCCTTGAGTGATGGTTTCGTTATTGAAATTCTAAATTGATGTTTAACTGCGCTAAATATTATATATGATAATCATACGAATAAGTCAGGAACGGAGTTTCAATCTGTAATTCCATAGTTGTTGTTTGTTTCTGTATTTGTTTGTCGTATAGTGTTTTGTAAATCAATGGTTTTCTCGTTTGAATATTTTTATCATTATGTTAAATGGTGTCGGCGTTTGCTACATGTGGAAGTGCACACATTTACGACATGTTATTGCTTAAACGCACAGTTTCTTCTTCCCGCTAATAATATATAGTCACCATTTGCACTTATATGCGAATGGCCGATTGACAGTCGCTCCAAAATATTTTGCAACATTTCAGTTAAAAAAAAACTTTTTTAAGTCTGGTAATATTTTCGTCATATTTCCAACAACTTTATTTTTCTTAAACATTACAAATATTACAAATATAACAAACAAACAAACTTCATTTTTGGAACACTATCACAAAGTTTACGTAATACATGTGTAGCTATTTATTTAGATAAACTGTATTAATCCATACATTTCGGAATTATTTAGCAACTATATCCAAATGACGAGGAAGTTCGAGGTTATTGTGTAATACGATTAAGGAAACTTTGGTTAACACAACAGCATTTTCAACAAAGTAGTTTATTTTTGTTTGACAAACTCGAAAAGAGGGGGAAAAGTAATAAAATGGTTACTTAAGCATTTACTTAATTTCTATCACGAAAAAGATGCGTTTAATATTTTAGATACAGATACAATATAGTGCATTCGTAAATGTAAAACACTTTTTAATAGAAAATTTAAAAGAGATACATCAACAGTGTTTATTTTAGAATTGCTCAAGTCTGTAGGGCTTATTCCCGATTGTCCCACTTTTTTTTTTAAATTAAGAGCTCATATTGTCCCACATGAAAAGTTCTGACTGGTCCACATTATTTTATGAGGCGAAATGTTCTTATCCCTTGTTAGATTGTCTCTATGGTTTTGTTTCAGATATATAAGCCAAAATCTACATTTTATGCGATGCTCTTCTTTTAGACATTGCGGCCATCTTAATTATTGGGCGGGGTCATCGGATACTTTTTTGAAACTAAATACCCTAAGGATGATTTTGGCCATGTTTGCTTTAATTTTGCCAGTAGTTTCAGAAGAGAAGATTTTTGTAAAAATTAATGACGACGACGAATAATGAGAAAATGAGAAAAGCTCACTTAGTCCTATGGTCCAGGTGAGCTAAAAAGCAAAACGGACAAAAAGCAACGGACAAAAAGCAAAAGTGTCGGACAAAAAGCAAAATTATCGGACAAAAAGCAAAACGGACAAAAAGCAACGGACAAAAAGCAAAAGTATCGGACAAAAAGCAAAATTATCGGACAAAAAGCAAAACGGACAAAAAGCAACGGACAAAAAGCAAAAGAATCGGACAAAAAGCAAAATAATCGGACAAAAAGCAAAAGCGGACAAAAAGCAAATCGCGGACAAAAAGCACCGTATCAATCGAGCAATGTGTAGCGGTAGTCTCGATCAAAAACTGTGGATTAATCACTATTATTAGTTATTTGAATAATAGAAATCGTTACCCCCAGAAAACCACCCTGGACCCTTCTATGAAATGCATGTTAACATGATTATCAAGATCACCATATCCTTCCTTTTCCCAAATATAAGATATCTCGATCGTCAGCATTGATTTAGTTTTATCATCTTTCTTCAATATCAGTAAGAACTTGTTTGTCCAGATGGTGTTAAAAGTAGTTCATCTAAAGAATTACTAGCCTGTCAAAACTAAGGTTGTGAGTTCGAACCTAATAAAATTGAGAATGGCATGTTTCAGGTGCGTTTTACTCCGATTTCAATTTACTAGGATTATGAAAAAAATCTGGTATGAATGCCAATGAGACAACTCTCCACAAGACCAAATTGACACAGAATTTAACAACTACATGTCACAGAACAGCCTTCAACAAAGAGCAATATTCATACCGCATAAAAGCTTAAAAGGGCACCGCAATCACTAAGGTAAAACGATTCAAACGAGAAAATTAACGGCCTAACTACCGGTAATGAATAAACTATGAACGAAAAACATATATATAACAGTCACAAACGGCAACCACTGACTTAGGACATGCATATACATACAGAATGTGGTGGGGTTAAACATGTTGTCATATACAAAAAAGGTCATTGTGTTCACGTTTATCTTCCTTTTTAATATTTAAAAACAATCTCAGAGCATCTTACTTACCATGTTTCTTTCTCTGTTGGTGTGTATTGAAAAATTGTTGTTTGAATCCTACTCTTTTCTTGAAGCCACCCTTTTGGTTCGAGTCTTTCCTTTCTTCCAACATTCCTACAAAACACATGTATTCATTTGTTAAACATTAGACGATAAAAAGTTCTGCATACAGGCTACCATGAATTTGAATCCAATGAAATCATCAAACGGTGGAAGACTAGATCCTTGAATAATTTGAGAATATTATTTCAGAAAAATAAAGAAATATGTAGTTTTCCTAGTTTAAATGTAACAAAATTATTGAAAGGAGTCGGGGGGCTATAATGGCCTTGTGTGGACCCAGATTTACAAAGTAACAAAACTTTAAACTGAGCATATGTTTCTATATGTCCCAATTCAAATGCATTGGTCGTCCAAAAAAAGAGGGTTCAAACCCCTGGAACCCTCAATCCCCTCTGGATCCGCCATTGATGTGTATCTGACACACAATATATAGCTCCATTTTGGATAGATTTTTTTTCGTTCAAGAATTTTCTTCATTTTCATTTTTACAGAAAACCCAAGCTTTTACAATGGCTTTAACGATTGCAGTTCTTGGATATTTTGCGATGCTTTATGTTAGTCACATTTTAAACCTAAAAATGCACATCAGTACCTATTTGAAATCCAACTGTCTGTGCATTCAATGTCAATCCACCAACTATAAACAATACTCTGATTATGAGAGGAGATAGAAGCTATGACTTTTTTACAAGGGTCCTCGGTGAAATAAAACAAGGAAGAGTTCGTCATTTCTCTTTAATAACAATTATATGTATAGGTCTGCCACTAACAACAAATTCCCCCAAAATCCTAAAAAAAAAAAAGATTAAAAAAAAGGTAATGCTTATCAATTTTCCTGACAGCTTTTTAAACAAGTATTTTGTAGACATTGACCTCCCCTATTCATCAGTTCCCGGTTCGATTATTGTAATAACGGTTAAAATCCTTGATTATAATAAAAATCAGCCGGTGCAATACAAATCCAAAGTATAAATGAAAACAAAATCGTGTTGTCCTACAATCTAATATCGATGATATCAAGGATTTGTATAGTCTTACTATACAAATCCTTGATGATATCATGATTTTCGGAATAAATTAGTGTTCCTATATTTCAATAAATTTTGATGACATATCTACACATCAACCATTCAGAGACTTATTATATCTCATTTATGAATAATTTCTCTAATATTTGACATATGAACTAAGACTGAAATGCTTATAATATTACTTACCCGAAGATTCCATTGTATACAATATGTACATATGAAATGGGATTTATTCAATCTATAAATAGTTATGATCATAATACTATCGATTATTTTGTTTAGATATTTCGGATAATCTGTTTGTATTTGATCTACACGTATCTGTAAATAGTTTCTACTACAAGTAATTGAATGTGTGTTTTATTATTTTGCCAATTATAGTTGTAGGCCTATAGACCAATATAGTTTTAATTTTTAAAATATCAATCAATAGGACAGGACCGAAAGATAAGTTTGTAAGCTGGTCGAATGTGATTAATATGCTGTATGTCGGGAACATATTACTTGTAATAAAAGTCTGGGTTTTCTTTATAATATATGTATAATCATAAATAAAGTGTCAATTTAGGTTTTGTACGCGGTAAGATTTTTATACGACCGCAAAAATTAAAGAAAATTTGGTCGTATATTGGTATCACGTTGTCGTCGTCGTCGTCAGCGTCGTCCGAAGACGGATGGTTTCCGGATAATAACTTTAGTATAAGAGAATAGAAATCAATAAAATTTTAACTCTACAAAAAAAGGTTGGGATTGATTTTTGGGGGTTATAGTCTAAATGGTTTAGGAATTAGGGGCCCAAAGGGGCCCAAAACAAGCATTTGTCTAGTTTCAGGACAGTAAATTGCTCAAAAACAGTTCCACAATGTTGATACCATTAAGTAGAAAGTTAGTATTTATTTTAAAGGTTAAGGGCAAACAGTCTAGCAATTAACGGCCAAAAAGGGGCCAAAAACAAGCATTTTTGTAGTTTCGGTACAATAACTTATGTATAACTGTATGGATCTCTCTGACATTGTACCACAATGTTCCATATAACGAAGGGAAGGCTTGGATTCAGTTTGAGGTTAATATCCCTGAACATTTAGGAATAAGGGGCAAAAAAGGGCAAATAAGAAGCATTTTTCTAGTCTACAGACCATAACTTGTGTTAAAGTGTATAGATCTCTCTGAAATTGTACTATAGGGTTTCTTACTACAAAGCAAAGGCTGGAATTGAGTTTTAGGGTTGGTGCTCCAAGGGGGTTTCAATAAGTGAGGGGTCAAAAAAGTGGCCAAAAAAGTATTTTTGTAGTTTTCAATCAATAACTTGTGTTAAAGTGTATAAATGGTTAGGGGGATATGGATAAAAATTGTTAAGCAATTAGGGGCTAAAAAGGGGGAAAGCAAGGTTTTTTCAGGTTGAAGGATAATTTAGACAATTTATAAGCAGTATAAGGGAGGTAATCCAATTAAAATTTTAAGAATACTGTTATACATATGTTTGATTACTTGATTACCTCTCCAGTGGCGGATTCAGAGGGGGGCGTAGAGGGCGTACGCCTCCCCTTTGCTCGGACATTTTTTTTTTTTTTTTTGGTAAAATGATTAATCAGACTTTGCCATTTCCTTTGTACCTTAATTAGTACTCTAGTATTTAATTTTTATGCGACAATTCTTTACTTAGAAAGATATATTTTGCTGAAATTTACTGATTATCAAAGTCATGTGATTCCCTACGGTGGAGTCGACCAGTGCGTCTCTCTGTCAAATTACAGTAACACAATGCTCAGGCTGAGTGAGGATGACAATCATGACACCTTCATAGCAACGAAGTATTGACTTCTATTTCACTATACTACCAAGCAGAAAGTAATACTCTATAGACTCTCACTCCACAGCAAAAGAGTCATCTAACTACGAAAAGCCCCAAACGCCCCAGCCTATTTTAAAATAACATAGCTGAATAATGATCCCTGGGGCAGTCGTTTTAAGCTCTAGATAGTCGTAATTAAGTACGAACCAATGGATTTAAGGAGACAGTCTTAGATATTTGAGAGAAAAAAAATGACTCTGATTTTTGCCGTAATGTCTAACCGGAATGTCTGTTTCGCCGAACTGATATATGGAATACTTTTTTTCAAGACCAGACTGCAACCTGCCTGCTGGGTGTGACCTTTATGAAAAATGTTGGCCGTACCTGGATTGAAAACAAAAATCTTGTCCACCTTTTTGCTATTAGAAATGAATATTTCCAACAGAATTGTATGGCATTAAATGAACATGATGAATAAAACGGGCATATTTTTTTGTGGCAGGGGTTTTAATGTCTGACCCGAATGTTCTTATATGATAGACAAAAAATAGGGAGAATACAGCATCGAAAATGTCCAACCCTAAACACCTTTACAGCAACTACAAAATATGCCCCACGCCATGAACGGTTTTTAAAAAAAGTGCATATTACTTTATTTTATGTTTTAGCCCAAAAAAGGGCCCAAAAAAATTTTTCGCCTCGCTCCGCTCGGCGATCTTTAAAAATTTCGCCCCCCCTTTCCAAAATCCTGGATCCGCCCCTGCTCTCTTACAATGCTTGACAATTATGTGTATTAAGAAATAATGATTGTCTTGAGATGTGTAGCTGGAAATTTATTTTTAGAAGTTACTGTTAATTATTATTAATTTTAACCAAATTAATACTAATTTTACCATGACTGTATGTCATTTTATATTTTAATACTTCATGATGTATTTAAATGAGTAGTTATTGTTGACAACTCCATTAGAAATTTGAATTGAGATTATTTTTGGAATAAGGGAACGAAGGAAGTCAAAAAAAATGGGGAGGGGGTATAGAATTTTTCGGCTTAATTCAGATTTCAGAAATTAAAAAGAATTTCTCTTCAAATATTTCTTTTTTAGGGGATTAATATTCAACAGCATAGTGTATTGCTCAAAAGCAAAAAAAAAAAAAAATAAGTTCATTAGATCACATTTATTCTGTGTCAGAAACCTTTGCTGTGTCAACTATTAAATCACAATCCAAACTCAGAGCTGTATCAAGCTTGAATGTTGTGTCCATACTTGCCCCAACTGTTCAGGGTTTGACCTCTGTGGTCGTATAAAGCTGCGCCCTACGGAGCTTCTGTTTCTTTTAGGAAGACAACCATTTCTTGACAGTTTAATCTCGAATCAAAACATTAAGATCCTCTATATATACATGTATGTTTCTTTTACAAAGGATAGAAGTAATGCAAATGTGAAATTTAAGATTGTTTCACAATTTCATCGGCTGGTAATTGAGATTTAAAAGCGGTTGTTAACAGTGATTTGCTGGAGTCAAACGTGTTTTCGGTCATTGGTTATATTTATAGCAAAAGTACCTCCACATGTAAAATTCTGTGTAAATTGAAAGTAGACGATCGATTGCCAAACTATTATTACTAAAATGTCGTCAAACGAAGAATCGACACTTTTTGCTATTTATACACTCGGTTATACATTTTTTAGTCTAGTAATGATAGCACCACCTACTGAATTTGTAGCTGCCGGTTTGACAGTTCAAAATATGTTGGCAAGTTTCCTTGGGAGTGAAGAACTTGGTTTTATCTACTTTCACATAAAAAGAACAGCTGCGACACTGTTGATTCATTCATGTTTTCCATTAGGTAACCATATACAAGTGTGGCTTTTAATTCACTTATCGGTGCAGGGGCGGATACAGCCATTTATTTTAAGAAAAAAGGGGGGGGGGGTTCCAAACCATAAGACAAGATAAGATAAGATATATTTTATTTCCAATTAAAGGCCCACAGGGGTATTGATATTAATGTCAAAATAAAAGGAGGTTCCAACCCCACCCACAGTGACCCCCACCCCCTTGATCCGCCACTGAGGTGATGGGTACATCTTAACTGGTTTTATCAGAGACAGACATATCATAGATTTTATTTGTATCAATATATAGCTAGGGTTTTATTCAGGATCATGTACCCTTTTTTTGTTTCAGTACTGAACCAGAGACATTTTATTTATGCCTAGCTAAATATTTGGAGATTTTATAGAAAAACCACAGCCCTTCCTGAGCTTGTACTCCTATATTTGACAGTTTTGTATTTGATAAAATAGGGAATTACTACATGCAGTGCTATCAATGACTTACTTAAAACAATTACAAACTTGTACCAATTCAAGTACACCATTAATGGCAAATGAATGGTGTGCTCAACTTAAGTAACTCAGCATTGCTCAGTGGAGATATTTTTTATTGGTTGTTTAGGATTATTTTGGTAAGCATAAACACAAGCACAACATGTTCAAATAATAAAGTGAGCAGTCTCTGTTTGAAATGTTATAGAGACAAATCAATTTATGTATTAAACATGTTAAAAGTGATAATGTCTGGATTTTCTGTAAATACCTTGGCTTGATTAATGCAATAAAATCCGTATTTTCTCTTTAATGCAATCAAACAATCAATTGTATTGCTGTCAGCAATGTTACTGTTTAGGTGTCTGGTATAAATGTAAAGCAAAATTATATCCGGGTGAAATTTGATCCGGAGGAAAAAATGTCACAGTAGTTGTTGTTATTTTTTTATCCGGAGAAATATATTTCCCTGGGATATTTTTTCCTTTGCCGTGAAATTCTATCTGGGTAGTTATCTTATTGAATAGTTATTAGAAAAAACTTATCCTTTAAAAATACTATGAAATAATAATAGTGTATTTGAAATAAAGCGAAATTGTTAAAAAAAAATGTATTATAATGGGAAATAATTTCACAAATTATCCTTGAAAAAATTTCCTGAAATATTCAAGTCAATATCATCCTTTTAAAAAGAAAATTATCATGAAACATAGGGAAGAAAACCAGAAGTAATTTCAAAGATCCTAATTGTGAAAATAATATCATGATTAAATAAGGTTAGTGAAATACATGTAAAAGTGAGTTGTTTTCAGATCTCAGTACAAATATAAATTTAAAAGTAAGTAGAAATATAGTTGCATTACTACTGTTAACAGTAATAGAAGAATTTGATTATGATGATATTTTTAACTATATAAATAGTTTTGTCTGGGGACAGAGATGTAGTTGTTGATTATATGGAAATCAGATAAATCATAGCATAACAATATATTTGAACAAAAGCATGTTTAACAGCTGGATAGTTTTTACCTGTGAAATGTTATCTGTCTTATTAAATCAAGTTGTAAGTCATCTTTTTATATAAATGAATATATAAAAAATAAGATTCAAGGACAAATTTCACTATAAAATAGATTCAGAAATGTATTATATTAATATCTTTAAAATATAAATTGCTCATAATTACCTCCCTTTGATAAATTATGCAAATTTGGTCTACCTTTGTGAAACATTTTATAATTATAGTCAGGTATATATTGATTGTGAGTAACTTACGTAGTAGTTAGTGGGACTTTATTTCACACGGTTCTGTGAAATATAGTACAGCAAATATATACCGGTACATACTATCCGCATAACACAGATAGATTTTCACTCCTCTGGAAAAAATCAACCTGTGAAATACCATGCCTGGAAAAAAATTACCGGGACAAATTATCCTCAGGATAAAATATCCCAGAGGAAGAAATAAACCGTTACATAAATGTAGTCCAAATAATTATGACGTCTGGCAAGGCTATTTTATTTATTTTCTGGGACACCTTCCCAGAAACAAAAAATAGCCTTGCCAGACTTCAGAATTATTTGGACTAGTATAAATGTACAAAATTTCCAGTCTCTTATATTTAGAATTTTTATTGTTATATTAATAGACTTTAAACATTTGTAATACACAGCACCATTTTAACTTTGATAAAAAATAATCAGTAATCAATAATCAAAAGGTTAAAGGCAGGGTTTTCATGGTTATAAGTCTTGTTTGTCTAAAAACAAGGCTACACATGACTTCAAGAAGTTACCAATTTGACATCAAACTAATAGGCAATGTGTTTTATTGATTAGATTAAAGTATAATGTACATGTATTATATTATAGTATAATTTAATTTTGGATGTAACGCGTCTTCTGATTGGCTGATGTTATTTTGTTATGAGCCCATAGACATAATTTAGTCATGTTACCGTGACGTCATCAACATTTTTTTCATGGTTTTCTACGGTTTTAAATGGAATTTAGAATTAAATTATAAGAAATGATTAATATTTTTTCTGTCTATTCGAAATAACATAAAAAATGTGGTGCACACTTAAATAACTCGCTACTCGCGTTATTCAGTGAGCACCAAATTTTTTATATTATTTCTTCATAGACAGAAAAAATATTACAGTCATTCCTTAAATAAATTAAAGTGGCACAATATTTTTTTTCATTTCAGGTTATTTTCTAGGACTGAGATATGTCTCACCTCTACAACATCTTTATTGGTTTCCTTACTTTGCATGGTATTGGCAGATATATTTGACAATTAGCCTCTTTATCATTATAATTGTATCAGCTGTTGTGTTTTACTGGTCTACAGACAATTGGTCCAGACATCCGATTGCTAAAGAACTTGGTTATCTTACTAATAATGCAGGAAGTTGGAGAGCAGTGGCATCTTCTATAAATGTTGAGTTCCGCCGTTTTGACAAATTTACATCTGGCCCACATGGGAGAAGAGTCATTGTCACAGACTCATGGGTTATGAAAACATCCACATATTTTTTAAATATAGCACATCAAAATGATATTCATCTAACTTTATCCAAATCAGAGGAACACACTCTTTCCTATGAAAGTATGACATCAGTGCAGTATCTTAATATCTCAGTAGTTAGTATCAACAAGAAAGTTACACCATTTCAAATCAGGCAAGTGAAGTAGTTAAAATAAACTAACAAATTAAACCATTGCAAAATTCAACAATTTCAAAACAGGCAAGTCAAATAGATAATATGAACCAAAAAGTTGTACCATTTCCAACCATGCAAGTCAAGTAGTTAGTATCAACAAGAAAGTTAAACAATTTCAAATCAGGCAAGTCAAGCAGTTACATTTTTGTAGCATCAACAAGAAAGTTAGACCATTTTAAATCAGGCAAGTCAAGTAGTTGATATTAACTAGTAAATTAAACCAGTTCAAATCAGGCAATAAAAAAAGTTAGCACCAATAAGAAAGCCCAACCATTACATATCAGGCAAGTCAAATAGTAAGTACCAATAAGATGCTCAACCATTACATATCAGGCAAGTCAAATAGTAAGTACCAATAAGAAAACTCAACCATCACATATCAGGCAAGTCAAATAGTTAGTACCAATAAAAAAGCTCAACCAGTACATATCAGGCAAGTCAAATAGTTGATACCAATAAGAAAGCCCAACCATTACATATCAGGCATGTCAAATGGTTAGTACCAATAAGAATGCCCAACCATTACATATCAGGCAAGTCAAATAGTTAGTACCAATAAGAAAGCCCAACCATTACATATCAGGCAGTCAAATAGTAAGTACCAATAAGATGCTCAACCAGTACATATCAGGCAAGTCAAATAGTTAGTTCCAATAAGAAAGCTCAACCATTACATATCAGGCAAGTCAAATAGTTAGTACCAATAAGATGCTCAACCATTACATATCAGGCAAGTCAAATAGTTAGTTCCAATAAGAAAGCTCAACCATTACATATCAGGCAAGTCCAATAGTTAGTACCAATAAGAAAGCTCGACCAGTACATATCAGGCAAGTCAAATAGTTAGTACCAATAAGAAAGCTCAATCAGTACATATCAGGCAAATCAAATAGTTAGTACCAATAAGAAAGCCAATCCATTACATATCAGGCAAGTCAAATAGATAGTACCATTAAAAAAGCTCAACCATTACATATCAGGCAAGTCAAATAGATAGTACCAATAAGAAAGCTCAACCATTTCAAATCAGGCAAATCAAGTAGTGAGTATCAACTAGTAAGTTAAACCAGTTCAAATCAGGCAGTTCAAACAGTAAGTACCAATAAGAAAGCTCCATATGAACCAAAAAGTTGTACCATTTCCAACCATGCAAGTCAAGTAGTTAGTATCAACAAGAAAGTGAAACAATTTCAAATCAGGCAAGTCAAGTAGTTACATTTTTGTAACATGAACAAGAAAGATAGACCATTTTAAATCAGGCAAGTCAAGTAGTTGATATTAACTAGTAAATTAAACCAGTTCAAATCAGGCAATAAAAATAGTTAGTACCAATAAGATGCTCAACCATTACCTATCAGGCAAGTCAAATAGTTAGTACCAATAAGAAAGCCCAACCATTACATTTCAGGCAAGTCAAATAGTAAGTACCAATAAGAAAGCTCAACCATCACATATCAGGCAAGTCAAATAGTTAGTACCAATAAGATAGCCCAACCATTACATATCAGGCAAGTCAAATAGTAAGTACCAATAAGATGCTCAACCATTACATATCAGGAAAGTCAAATAGTTAGTTCCAATAAGAAAGCTCAACCATTACATATCAGGCAAGTCTAATAGTTAGTACCAATAAAAAAGCTCAACCAGTACATATCAGGCAAGTCAAATAGTTGATACCAATAAGAAAGCCCAACCATTACATATCAGGCAAGTCAAATGATTAATACCAATAAGAATGCCCAACCATTACATATCAGGCAAGTCAAATAGTTAGTACCAATAAGAAAGCCCAACCATTTCATATCAGGCAGTCAAGTAGTAAGTACCAATAAGATGCTCAACCATAACATATCAGGCAAGTCAAATAGTTAGTTCCAATAAGAAAGCTCAACCATTACATATCAGGCAAGTCAAATAGTTAGTACCAATAAGATGCTCAACCATTACATATCAGGCAAGTCAAATAGTAAGTTCCAATAAGAAAGCTCAACCAGTACATATCAAGCAAGTCAAATAGTTAGTACCAATAAGAAAGTTCGACCAGTACATATCAGGCAAGTCAAATAGTTAGTACCAATAAGAAAGCTCAATCAGTACATATCAGGCAAATCAAATAGTTAGTACCAATAAGAAAGCCCATCCATTACATATTAGGCAAGTCAAATAGATAGTACCATTAAAAAAGCTCAACCATTACATATCAGGCAAGTCAAATAGATAGTACCAATAAGAAAGCTCAACCATTTCAAATCAGGAAAGTCAAGTAGTGAGTATAAACTAGTAAGTTAAACCAGTTCAAATCAGGCAGTTCAAACAGTAAGTACCAATAAGAAAGCTCCATATGAACCAAAAACTTGTACCATTTCCAACCATGCAAGTCAAGTAGTTAGTATCAACAAGAAAGTTAAACAATTTCAAATCAGGCAAGTCAAGTAGTTACATTTTTGTATCATGAACAAGAAAGATAGACCATTTTAAATCAGGCAAGTCAAGTAGTTGATATTAACTAGTAAATTAAACCAGTTCAAATCAGGCAATAAAAATAGTTAGTACCAATAAGATGCTCAACCATTACCTATCAGGCAAGTCAAATAGTTAGTACCAATAAGAAAGCCCAACCATTACATTTCAGGCAAGTCAAATAGTAAGTACCAATAAGAAAGCTCAACCAGTACATATCAGGCAAGTCAAATAGTTAGTACCAATAAAAAAGCTCAACCAGTACATATCAGGCAAGTCAAATAGATAGTACCAATAAGAAAGCTCAACCATTTCAAATCAGGCAAGTCAAATTCTTAGTATCAACAAGAGATTTAAACCATTTCAAATCAGGCAAGTCAAGTAGTGAGTATCATCTAGTAAGTTAAATCAGTTCAAATCAGGCAGGTCAATGAGTAAGTACCAATAAAAAAGCTCAACCATTACAAATCAGGCAAGTCGAGTTGTTAGTATCAACTAGACAATTAAACAATTTCAAATCAGGCAAGTCAAGTAGTTACATTTTTGTAGCATCAACAAGAAAGTAAGAGCATTTTAAATCAGGCAAGTCAAGTAGTTAGTATCAATAAAAAAGTTAAACCAGGCAAGTCAAGTAGTTGATATCAACTAGTAAGTTAAACCAGTTCAAATCAGGCAAGTCCAATGTATCGTAGTACCAATAAGAAAGTTAAACCATTTTAAATCAGAGAAGTCAAGTAGTTGATATCAATAAGAAAATTTAACAATTTTATATCAGGCAAGTGAAATAGTTAGTATCAAGAAGAAAGTCAGATGTCAGATTTGAAATCAGACAAGTCAAGTTGTAAGTGTAGAGAAAAAAGTTAAACCATTTCAAATCAGGCAAGTTACTGTTATTGTTAATTTAATTTATAATTTTAGGATTGATAAGAATGAAAAACCTACAGTTGATTGTTAATAAAAAGAAGATAAAAGGATAAGGCTTATTAATTTCTGACACAAAATCCCTTAATACACATAACAAAACACAAAACAAAGAACATCCTTGTGTTTTTCTTAATCTCCGATTTTTAGCAAGACCTTCAACACAAAAAAAAGTTCTCACATCATTGCAAATTCAAGATGGCCCTTTGCACATATTTGAGTGGAATGGAAACATTTGAATGTTTTTAATAGTACATAGTGTGTAAGTATAATGATAAATGTTTAAAAAGTAAAGATACATGTAGTAGTTTGACTTGGGATGCATTGCATACAAATTTTACACAGAATTAAATAAAAAAAAAAAACTACAAAAAACATGTAATTTCAGAACATGTATACATATTTATAAATGCACTTTAATAGTTTTATTTTTTAAGTTGGTCCTTGCTACACTTAATTAAAACATGACATTATACACGGTTGCTCTTTTCAGACTGAACTCATTGGAATACAGAGATTTGAAAGAAAAACTATCAGGGCCAATTAGAAATGCTAGAAACATTGTAATAAAACAATCTTTAAGTGACCAGTTTTTGGAAGCATTCCATGAACAAGTGAATCTCAATCATGACTTTCGTTTGCCTTTAAATATGGTAAGTATTTCTGAGAGCAAAATAAAAAGAGTAAAACGCAGCTTCATGCTCATTCCTAAATGTGTGAAAAAAATTACAAAATACAGCATTTAACCTACAAGTATAAGAGGAATTAATTTTATTATAATTGGAAATTCTCTTTACTATAAAAAAAAAAGTGCAATTGCTAATATGTCCCTTTTGTAAGCACGATGTGAGCCTAATAATTAACTAACACCATAATCTGTACTCTGTAACATAATTATGAGAAAGAAAAAAATACAATGCAAGCAGCTCCAGTTGTTTCCATGCCATAACTTATGACCTTTTGAACAAATATCGGCAAGTTTGATATTAATCCTTTACACATGCCCATTTATTACAAGTCGTTAAATGAATATGGACTGCCAGCATTGAATATGACGCTTCCTTTTAAGATTTGTACACCAAGGAAAAAGTTAAAATGTTTATAACTTATGTTTTCAAGATGTCTGAATGTCTTATCTCTGCAGGATTGTGATAACTGTATTGGATGTATGCAGAAAGAATCTGATGTGAAGCTTGTAAAACTTTGTGATGATCCAGAAGCTGGAAATTGTGTTCAGTGTTTTTGTCGACCTATGTGGTGTTTAGAATGTATGGGTAAATGGTTTGCAAGTCGTCAGAATCAACAAAGACCTGAAATATGGATGAGTGGAAAATCACCCTGTCCTACATGCAGAGCAACATTTTGTGTTTTGGATGTCTGTAAAATTGTTAAATAAATGTTAAAAATATAAAGACTGTACTGGTATTTCAAAACTTGCATAGATCTAACTATTGTTCCGGTACATGAAAAAGCATGTTCAATTTTTATTTCACATGACAACTTGAAACCCTTGTTTACAGGGAAATATGAAACTGGTGTTATTAATTTATTTTGCTTGAAGGGAAAATACATTTTCTTTTTAAATAATCAACATTCCAGTAATACAAAGATCAGATCTAAATCTACATCATGTCTAGAGGAGTTATTTTTCATGATAATACCAGCAGCTGATTCATGAGGTTATTTATAATATTTAAGGAAAATACCCTTTTTAGATTATCTGGCCTGAAAGGCCACATGAAGATTTAGCCATATGTGGCATCTGTCGACATCCACCTGTCCATCATCATAAACTTTTTTTAAATCTCCACTGAAACTACTGGGTCATATGAAACAAAACTTTACCTTGGTGAACCTAAGGTTGTCTTTTTGAGAAATTTTATTTACTTAGGAATTATTGCCCCTGAAATTTCATTTTTTCCTTTTTATCTAAAAAACAGATACTGTGAAATTTTGAATAGTAAAAATGTCCAAAACAAAGTTTTTTCTTTGTTAAGAATGTATATTTTTAGATAAAAAAAAATGTTAAAAATATACAGTTGTCAATTTATAGCTTCTTTTAGGAGTTATTGAGCACTCTTGAAAGAAAAAAATTAGTTTTGGCAGAAAATACACAGAAAAATTGAAATAAGCAAAAGTGTTGGGCAAAATAAGATCTACGATATTTGTGGTCTGAAATTCTATCTGACATCTGTCTGTTGTCCTGACTTCACTTTCATGGTTCAATGACCACATAGAATAACATTTTTCATTAGCAGTTTATGAATAAAGGGTCACCTAAATTTTGTATGCAGAATCATTGCAAAGTTTACATATTGATCAGACAGGGTTCACCTTATCTCATGGTTTTGTATAAATCTGCAGTAAGTTTATATGTCAACTATATTTGGTGTAAAGGATTGTAAGCTAACTTGTTTGTATGGTTGGGTTTATCTAACCATGACTCAGTTTGTGGATCAACTAATTTTGCATGACTTTTTCTGAGATCATTTACTTTTTTTAAAATTCATTTCAAGTAAATTTCCAAATTACTTTATTATCTTAAAAGTATTTTCCCCCTTTTTCATACATTCTTGCTGTTATCTTTTTTTTAACTATACCACTATGATATGATCAATGCCCCTCTGTTCTTTTTCCCCATATGTTTAGCTTCAAATATAGAACTTCTAATCAAAGCAGTCAAATTAATATTATTTTGAAAATTTTATATACAAATTTAAAGAACTAAAACTAGTTGAATAAAGTGTATAAAGGTTTTATAATAGCATTTTTCCACTTTACATGAATTAAACCCAGTTAATCATGTTAATTAGAGAATATGAGAGTAAAATGGCGAACTCCCCTTTCATTTCTGTCCTTACTGAATAGATATAAAAGAAAAAGATCATGTTTCGAAAAATGCTGACCTATTGATCGGATTTGTGAGATTTAAATAATCATTCAATATTCATAGGTGTACCAAAACATACACTTTGACATGCATTTAACAGTTTATCGTTTCTTATTCAATCAGAACAAGTTCAACCTTTGATTACGTAAGTGTAGAAGCCACTCCCATTCAGCAAAAAAGAAAAATAATAACATTTCTATGATGTTTGTGCTATATAATTTTATTGAGGGTTGCTATTAAATCATTTATTGTTTGATGTCCTTGAAGCATATGTAGACTGTCATATCGCCTTGTTTAATTGTCTTTCCGTTAGCCTTAGTTAGAAGATAGGGCCTTCTTTTACTTTGGGGATCCCAACCCAAATAGAGCTATACTTAACTATCCCAACCCCAAACCTAACCTAACCAATACCTAAATCACCACTAACCCTAACCCTTAAACATAACCCTTACCTAGAACATCCCCTAATCTAACCATAACCATGACTGAACCCTAACTCTAAAAGTATAGGGACCCCTAAAGTAAAAGAAGACCAAAGATAGATATATCATATATGATAATTTGCCTATGTAATAATCTGAGACTACCATAATATCAGATAGTAATCTAATAAGGAGATGTAGTATTGTTTCCGATGATTTATATATTAGTTGAGTTTTGCCCAACTTGAAGGAGAACATTTGAAATTTCATCGGGAAAGAACTTGAAATTAAAAGAAAGTATATATGTTTGGTATGTGCAGAAGCATTTCTTTTTAAACTCATCTGAAGGCTTCGTGTAAGCAGCGGCGGACTTGCATGGTACTTGTCCAATCGTTTTCCCACGTAACCAACAAATGGCCAGGATAAAAACAACTGAAGGATGAAATAGACCATAGTCGGGGAAATTAAGTTACTGAGACTTTAATTTTGACGTGGAAGCTCTACTCTGCTCGTCGTTGAAGAGGATACAGCGACTGCAGTTATTAAACTCAGGCTTTTGTTGACTTTTATGCAACCTCTTCTTCTACTAATCGTATTGGTTTGACATTGGGGAAAAAATCTGTGTATACAAAGATAATTATACAAACAACATGCGTTAATGTTACGCAGTGTTTTATAGTTGTGTTCCATTCAACTAGTACACTGAAATAGAATTCGGAATTTCTGGATTATTGAATTTTTTTTTATATCATTTGACATCAGCACATTAATCATTTAGGAAGAGTTTTAAATAATTTACTGTGAATCATTGGTTATAAATTCAAGATTTCATGTGATAAAAGTAAAATTAGAACGGGTATACTTACTGTCTGAATGTCACATTGGCATATTTTATATGATTCACATGCATGTGTTGATGTATGCAGTATAATATTTCATAATATTCTTTTGTGCTTTGTATTTTTTTAATTAAATTTTGCATGTTTTGGTTGTAAATTATGCACTGGCATAAACATGGTTTTGTTGTATTCTTCCTCAAATTAGAACTTTTAAATATACCTGTGAACAGGGTGAATAGATATATATACATAACAGTTAAAAGTCACTTAAATATAAAATAAACAAGAAAACCATCCTCGATCACTTTACAATTAAACGGTTGGTGATTTTAGGGTAGATGACACATAACTATTGTATTTAAAATGTAGAAACGTCAAATATATGCATTCCCTTAAATAATGGCGGCTGAAAGGAAAGTTAGACGATTTTGTAGTGTTTGTGAAAAGGAAAATCTTGTAGCATGGAAATGTCTAAATTGTTTGGAATTACAATGTGGTGATTGTAAAAATGTCCACGAAAAATTCTCGATAAGTAAGAATCATATTCTTATACCACTGGATAAACTAAGTCCTTCTATGATGGAGGAGCAAAAAGTTAAAATCACGTCTGCTATCAACAATCAGGAACAGTGTGACTTATTCTGCATCAATTGCAACGTTAGGATCAACACGGCAGATTCCATTATGGAACATCTTGCTCACAATTTGGACAGTTTTGAATCGTTCAATAAGACTCTTAAAAACAATATTGAAACTCTCATATCGAAAATCACATTAGAAGTCGGATCGTCGAAATTGTACGATGACAAAAAACAAATGGTGGAGGAAAAAAGAGAAATGAAAAGAGAAATTCAAAAGAGGTATGAGGAAATAATATTGAGTTGTAAAGCTAATGTGAAATCCCTAAACAACGATATAGATAAGTTTTACAAAGAAAGAGAAAAACATATTAAAGAAGCTAATAAGAGAGTTGGGAAAGAAAGTACGAAGCTTGTCAAGGCCAGAGACAAACTCGGCATGCTGCAATATAAAGCAGAACTTCCACAATTGCAAACTTCGTTTATTTCCACAAAACAACAACTTGAAAAATACTTATCAACTTTACCCGTCGATGAACAGATAGTATTTCAAACTGGAGATCAAACTTCTGATGACATCGCACGAGATATAGGATCCCTACACTACTCTATAGCAGCTTCTGGAAAATCAGGGAGAAGTTTTCAGTTGGTGTTAATAGAGAAAACCGGACCAACCAAACTACAGACCGTTTCTGTTATAACACCTTGTGGTGATACTGATGTCTGCATTGGAGGCGTGAAACACAAAACGATACAACTGGTCAACCTTACTAGACCATCGATTCCACTCAACGAATTTACTGTGACATTTTATGATTTTACATCTTCAGCGGATGGCAGTTTATTGTACATTACAGATTTCAAAAACAAATGCTTACAAGCTGTGACAAAACTTGGAGATTTGAAAAATATTAAAACTTTCTCGCCGCTTTTGCCAACTTGTGTACACGTTACATCTACTCATGAAATATACGTCGGAATAGTAGAATCTGACAGTCAAAATGTCGACGCAGATAGTAAAAGAGCAATACTGAAATTGACACCACAAGGAATTTTCAAGGCCGAATTTGAATTTGATTTGAGAGGCACTCGACTATTTACTGTGCCATATCGATGTCATGTGAACGAAACGAACAAATGTATTGTCGTAATTGACAAATACGATCCATCCACAGGACGAGTAATAGCATTTGACGAGACTGGGGAAGTGAAGTTCCGATATTCTGGATTCACAGCTAGTTCTAAATTTAAACCGTTTAGACCAACGAATGTCAGCTGTACACAAAGGGGGGAAACAATTATTTGTGATATCGATAATCACTCTTTGCATATCATAGACAAACACGGATTCTTTATCCAGAATTTGTCGACTCTTGACGTGGGTATACTGCATCCGCATAGCATGGCTATAGATTCCTATGATCGTTTATGGATTGGCACGGGTCACCCTCCGACTGATACTAAACAGAAGGGGCAGATATACATCACTAGATTGACAAAGAAATAACTGAGCTTTTAGCCGTATGAGGATAGATTACTGTGTCTTTCAATGGGATTGTTTAAAATAATCAGAAACTGAAAAGTATTTTCTGTCTCTCCTGTAACTTACATATATTTTGTAATAACGCTAATAATTGTGATATGTTAAAATCAAAAGCCTATTCTGTTGATAACTGAAACACAAGCGACTGCAAAATAAGACATTTTATTTTTATACATTGATGTGTCTACTTTAAAATCGTTTTTTTTTTTCTATTGCAACATTGTGTTTTCTTCTGCATGTTTAAATGAAAAAAAAAGGATTACAATTAGAATATTAATGGTAAATGGTATGAATATGATATTTTCACAATAATAAAAAGTTAATATATATTTTACAATCCTAATTCTTATTATCATAAGTGATTTCATCAAGTGAGTTGCAATACAAGTAAATATTTAGCAAAAGGGAAAACACTATTTCAACTGAATTCTCAAAAATGTTACATTAAAAGAGCATAATCAATGCAGGAGACATAAACAGTTACTGCAGTGAAAAAAAATACGATTATCAAAATCTGCTTGAAACAGTCGAATTGTGTTCAAGAAAAAAATATCTTGCTCGCTACTGGTTCAAAACATCAAACACAACCGATACTACCAGCACTGCCACATAAGAAGAAAGTTTTCTCTTTCACGTGGGTAATTGGAGGCATAGTTTAGTGTTTCTAAACTAGATTTCTATGAAAGGTTTTGTGGACTTTTGTTTACGCCTGTGGGTTTTGTTCACGGTGTTATTTCTCGCTATTAAGCTTGCAATAACCTCTTGATATTCCTTTTTCTTCCAGTGTTTTTAAAAAAAATATTACGTTGTTTGTTTATATGTCTTAAACTTCGAATATTCTGACTGATTCATTTTATTTCACTCCATGTGTATATTTTTAGTTTTAGTTTGTTATATAACACGAAACACTATTGAACCGTAAAGGCATTTCATCATATAAACAAAATTACTATTACCTACACTTTTTTTTTACATGAACGAAAATTGTAGATTCATTCGGTTTAGAATTATTTATGATTTATTAGGATTTTAGGTGTGTTTTTCGCTTGATCAGGTGTGTTAAATCATGAAATAAAATGTTGTACCTGAATACCTGTAATGTTCTAATGATGATATATTTAAAAACTAATTTGGTTTTTCCATATAAAAGAATATGTGTCACAGTGTGTTCCCACATCAATTCATGTAAACGCTTTCCTCCTAATGATCAACTAAAACCAATATACAGGCATATAACTCTATTAAGCTGAACAGCTGTAAACCGCGAAGTGACTGGAAAATATGTCCTGTTGTATATTTTAGGAAGTAAACTTTTGTATAATCCAAATGATTTTCTTACTACAAGAAAGATTTATTTCAAGGTATAAGACAAGACATATAATTTAAGAAGCCTATAAAACTGTATAAAATCATCTTACAACCGTGAGATTGATTGTTGCTTATTGTCCAGTTACAAATATTTCATGCATATACCAAGACAAAATTATGACATAATAAAATTCAACAATTGCAATGAAAGTCATGAAACAATATTTCTTCATACAAACTAATATTGTTAAAGTATTTTCAATACGACTCTAGTTTTGTATCCGAAATACCAAAAAAAAAAGAAGATTTTTGGGCGGTTTTAATTTAGAAGCCTGAGACATTTTAGGATGTATATGATCCTGTTGAGCAAAGAAATAAGTAATGGTGCGGAATATTAGACCTATAAAGTACAAAAGGAAAAACAAAAAAGTTAATAAAAACGTTGCAAGACTATATAAAAAAAAGAAGATGTGGTTTGATTGCCAATGAGACAATTCTTCACAAAAAACCACTTGACACAAGAATTAATAACTATAGGTCACCGTACGGCCTTCTACAATAAGCAAAGACCATACCGCATAGTCAGTTATAAAAAGGCCACGAAATTACAAGGTAAAATAATTCAAACGAAAAAACTATCGGCCTAATTCATATATAAAATAATGAACAAAAAACAAATATGTAAAACAGCAACAAACGACAACCACTTGCCGATTACAGGCTTCTGACTTGGGGTAGCCGTTTAACCCCGCCACATTTTGTATGTATGTATGTGTCTGACAGGGTTAAACATGTTAGCATGGTTAGTAGGCGCTATAAGATGTCCAATCCAATCCAAGCTTTGTATATTCTGTACAGACTGAATCTCCGGCTATTCATTGTCTTTAGATTCCAAATTCATCTTTAAATTACAACACTTGGCCAAACACAAAAACAAAGTTGACAAGCAAGTTAACAAAATCGTTTGGTATACATGTATCTGTATATTAGCTCCAATAGTGATATTTATCAGTCATTTGACCTAGAAAATGTCACGGTCGACTTCTATATGTCATAAGGAGTATTCAGAAATACAAGCTGTCCAAATACTAAATAAGAGTTTTTAACTTCTATATATAAATGTTTTTAACCCCGAAAGGCGTTGCCATGTATATCATACCACATCTTCCTATATCTATATATCATGTTTAGAATCGTATGTTCTTTCACAAGCGGCAAAATAAAATTTCAAATTAAGGGAAAGTTTGAATGCATGTTCAAAAATACGTTATTATGTTGCAAGAACCTCAAAATACACACATGTACAATGTATACCGTGAATTTTCGTGTAAATGGAATAAAATCTAGTGAAAGTTGGATTTTAAGAATATAATAAAGTCAAACGATTACGATCCGTGTTGTTGGTAAAAGTGCTCTTCGACACAGTTAATAAACTTAAAGGTTCAAAGATTAATGCATGAATGTGCGTACGACCGTACTAACAAGGGACTTTCTATATCCCTGACTTAACATACCGTTAAAAAGAATGATGCACTTTTTTTATATTAAAAATCATTTTAGTAGTTTAATATATAAGCGTCTTTGTTCGCATTATAACGATTCAACCTTGAAAATTTTAAATACTAAATATGCATGGTTTTTCCGATAAAAATAAAAGTTTAATGTGTTATATATACTTAATAACAGATACCGGTATATAGCATTTAAAAGAGAGTAAATTCTACTGAATTGATTATTAAATATTGTTAAATATAAGTATTTCATATAACATGACAATTACAATGTCGTAAATGTAGTCAGTCATTTGTTTAGGGGCCAGCTGAGGGACGCCTCCGGGTGTGGGAATTTTTCGCTACATTGAAGACCTGTTGGTGACCCTCTGCTGTTGTTTTTTTTATTTGGTCGGGTTGTTGTCTCTTTGACACATTCCCCATTTCCATTCTCAATTTTATCCTTGTTAATTTTTTTCCTCACAATATTTCTTCATTGTATGTCAAGATGCCTAAATGACATTCAGCAGTTTATGAACTTGGGACTTTCAATCGTGATAATCAGAAAATGGTAAAGTTCAAATAAATTAACTACCCAAATAAATAAAATTTGCAGCAGAAGAAACAGATTTTTTGTTCATTAACTTTTTTTTTTGTGTGTTCAAGACTTCAAATTAAGGTCTGCTGAAGATTTGTTAAATATTTGACAAACTTTATACAAGGGTCTTGTTTTGAAAGGTGTATTCTTTAGCTAACAAGATCGGTGAAAGATTGGCACATGGTTCAATATAACATCCGATAGCTTAAACGATTTTGTGAGAAAGCACAACCGGAATCGGACGACATAATCATTCATCATTATACGGATATTTCAAACATTTTTTTTCTCCCTATCAAATCAAACTAAAGTAGTTTAGTATTGTCTAAATTAAGCTTCAACGGAACAAAAGTAACAACCTTGACACAATTTATCTTTTAACTTGAATTGCATATATATATATATATATTATAAAAAAAAAGTTTCTGAAACCTGAAACAAAGGATTTCTTCAAAGTAAAATACCATCTCCAATGCATTATTTTCAGCTAATTGCGCGACATTTTCAAATAATAACCTTTTAACTAAGTGAAAATTGTGTGTGAACTGCCTTTTTTGGTCCCAAACATTTCTGCCACGACATAAAGATGATTTTAACAAACATAAAAGATATCTATATAGAACCAAAATGATCGTTTAAAGTATAGGGGTGTCAATTCCCAAGGATTTGTATAGTCTTACTATACAAATCCTTGCAAGTCCTAACATAATTCTGTATATAAAAGAAGACATTGGTCAACAAAATTAACATGAATTATGACCACTGGCCTTAAATGTTGCAATCAAGATTGTTCCCGTGTCTGTTATGCCAGTCACCAATTCTATATGATACCAATTTCATTTAGCAAGACGGGTTGGTTTATTTTTGCTTGATACATAACCTAGCCATTTACTCTTCTTTCTGCAACACAGGTTCACTAGAAATACATATATTGCGAATTTCCTGTATACCTTGAAAGTATTCGATTGTTTGGCTTTTAACAGACAGTATAATCAAAAGACTTAGTTTTTCTGTTGTTTCAGAACCACTTGTATTTATTGTTTACTGAGAAAACCTTCTATGTGTACATTTTGACTTAATAGTTCCTCTATTCTATAAAAGTTTTCCTATTCTCTTTAAGGAGAGAAGCATCAATAGTGTTCTTTGAAAAATACTGCTGGCCCTTTTACTTTAAATAAGAAATAAGGTGCAAACAAATTGCCAATGAGACAACTATCCACCAGAGACTAAATGGCTGTGATATAATCAACTCTAGTGCACCATACAGATTTTTACAAGCTAATTCCGTATATAAGCTATAATAGAAGCCACACACATGACAAAATGTAAATTCAATCTAGAAACCACCTATTGACAAAATAATTAATAGAAAATACAAAAAATAGCAGAATAACATGCTCTTGACTTGAGACAGACACATTCTATTAAAGAAAGGTTTTGATGGGAATCATGTTGCTGAGTCTTTTAGGTTTTTTTTGTAGACTGTAACAGTTGTTTGTCTCATTTGTGTTTTTTTTTACCATAATTTTGCTGATATCTCTTTGACTTGTTGTTTATTGACATAGCAAGGAATTTATCACAGCCGTCTGAAGATGGTCTTTCTTGGCTATAAAAAACACAAGACTCTTTAATTTAAAACATGTATATTAATGATTTAATGAAATAGCACATTGATACAACACAAAACAGTTTTCTGTAACTATTGCGTCTTATAACAAAACATTAACAGAAATGAATTTAAACAGCATTCATGTACACGATTGCGATTTCATAAACAAAAATCTAGGTATAAACTTTGTATACTCAAATGTTATCTCCGATTTAAGGTTCAAAT
This sequence comes from Mytilus galloprovincialis, assembly GCF_965363235.1. Taxonomy (NCBI): domain Eukaryota; kingdom Metazoa; phylum Mollusca; class Bivalvia; order Mytilida; family Mytilidae; genus Mytilus; species Mytilus galloprovincialis. Next base: position 95,296,227 of record NC_134841.1, on the reverse strand, counting down.
TTCAGTTTTAGCATTACAGAAATGTCAAATACTTTGATGGTTATCTTAAAGGCTCCTGCTTTAAAAAAAACACCATCAAAGACAAAACTTTAATGTCATAAACACTAAGCACTATATCATCCTTCCTTGGCCATTAAGAGACTGTCTCACATTATGTAATAGTATGACAAGACCAATAGAAGGACACCATTCCACACATTTAACATACCGGTAGTTGAGTTCTTCCCATACACAACTGCACATTTTGCATTGACATATGTCTCTCTGAAACGCACATGTTCATATCCATACATTTTTCAAACAACAGGATAAATCTTTATCAATGTTATCATCTTTATCCAAGACGTGTATTGAAAGTAATATTCTTGTCTGATCATATTCCTCATTCTATTGTTTTGTTACTGAAGTCCAGCAGATTCCTAGTTCATTAGTTCACAGATCATACTGTTTTGGCGTTTTGATTCTCCTTGTTCTTGTAGCTGCGATGGTAGACAATGCTGGTTTAGGTGTGGCTGTGTAGGATGTTACTGTTGTGGCAGCTGTAGATTTACTAGTCTTAGGGGTTACAGGATGGGTTGTATTACTAGACTTTGGGACTAAAGACCCCACATGAGTTGTCGTGCTGGTCACTGGGGTCTTTTTTGATGTGGATTCATATGTTTTTGTAATGGTGTAGCTCCCTATTTGTGAAGAGCTAGGAGTTACAATGTTTGTGGATGTTCTTTGAATGACAGGACTAGATTCCAGTAAAGAATTGACTTTGCCTAGTGTTTCTGAAGTAGCAATAGGTCTGATTATTCCCGATCCAGTGGTTTGGAGTTTAGTTGTGGACGGTGCAGAATGTATAATACTTTTGTCACTTGTCAGACTGACTGTTACTATATTTCCTTCCGTGACAGTGCTGACAATAGCTGGTCTCTGTGGCCGCGGAGGAGATGTATCATCTGTTTCCATGGTCATTGTTCCCGAGGACTCCATTTGATTTCCTTTACTGGTGACAATCTGAACTGTAGAGGGTTTACTGATGTCAGATAAACCTGGGCTTGGACTTTTAGTGGCATTTGAACTTGTTAATATTTTAGCCTGTGTCAAAGTAGCTGTGTTTGGAAACTTGATCAAGCTTGCTGTGGTAAGAGGAAAATCATGGAATTGGAGTTTCTGAATGGCCTGAAGTTTCTCACTATCAGTTTGTGTGGTGGTTGATGAATTAATAGAAGTGCCTGATGTGTGACTTGGGGATGAGGATGCCTCCAGTATACTCCCCGGAGAAACCATGGCAGGAGATTTTAACGATGACAACAATGTTGGAAGTGATTTATGTGTCTTAGATTCTGTTGTTCTATTAACAGATGAATAAAGTAGATGTTGAATCTGACTTGTCATTGACTGAGCTGATGTTATATGGACAGACGGTTTGTATCCACCAGTTCTCAGAGCATTGTGTAATGACGTGAGCGTGGAGGCTAGACTTGGTAGCGTATTCTCTGATGATGTCTGTAAATGTTTTGACAGCATGCTTTCATTGTGATTACCCCCAGCTGATTGAACGGAGCTCAAGGTATTGGCTGATACCTGTCGAACACTGTTTAATTGAGAACTACTGGCTAGTGAAGCCACAAGAGACTGTTGTGCTGCTTTAGCTGCCAGCTGTGCCTTAATATCAGCTGATGTAAGTGAACCTGCTAATGCCTGATGTGCAGTAGCCTTAGCAGCAAGCTGTGCCTTCAGATCAGAATATAAAGCAGATCCTTCCTTCAAAAGTCTATTCTGCATATCTATCTCCTGTTTTATGTCATGTATTTGTCTCTGTCCACGTAACAATCCAGATAACTCTGGTGCACTCTTCATAACATGAGTTGTACCAGGTGAAAACTTTGAGTCTGGTGCAGATTTCATTCTCTTTCTTGGAGGAGCCAGAGAATTATGAGTGGATTTCCTCTTAGGCACTATAGTTGAACCTGAAAATGCCAAAGTGGTGTATAACCAAGAAGCTAACAAGAAATATATTTCTTAGACTAAGTGTATAATTGACAAAATTTTATGAGTTTTGACTGAAGTTCAATACTGTAAACCAACTTATTTTGGCAGATACATTATTTTGTGTGTAGCCCATTTAAGACAATTTCTCAGCTATTCAATTTTGCAATTTTCAAATTAACTCGATGTATTTTAATAAGATTAAATCCAATTTCTACAGATCTTCAAAAAACGATTTACATTCCCATTATTTTCTATCCACACGAGTCATTCTAAAATAATTACTGATATGAAATACATTTGCAACAATCTTCTTTTTAAAAACTTTTTTTTCATACAAAATATATAGTGTCATTTTCCAGGTGTGAAACACTTTTGACCTCTGACTATAGGACAAACAGTCTATTTTTTACATCTTTTTCAATCAGAATTTATTTTGGTCTTGCACAGAACTGTAGATTTGCAATATTTGTTGCTTTAAGTCATTTTCTTAAATTTTCACTGCAGAATTTTATCTGAACCTTAGAAAATCATCTTTATACAGGTTTTTAAGATTTCAAGGAAATTCCTTTAAGCACATATCAAAAGAATGAGCAGATTTTATCCATTTCGCATAGATTGAGTCTAATTTCTGAATTTTATCTTATGAAAACATTTCATCAAATTTTAGCTTTATTGGAATATTTATTGTGATTATATGGAAAGTTATAAATACCTGTATGTTGAGCTTTTGTACCAATTTCAGTTTTTATATGACTTGCCCCTGAAACTGTCATTAATTTCTCTGTCTGAAATAGAAAGATTAAGATAAGTAGTACTTAAATAAATTGTGATTTTCATAATAAAAATTTGAGAAAAGATAATTGGAGAGAGAGGTAGTGCTTATGCAAAAACGAATTCTTTTCGATACAATTTCAAATGATATGTGAAATGAGACACTTTGATAGAATGAATTGACTGGCTATTGTTTTTTTATCAAGGTGAGTAATGCAACTGGTTTGGATATGGCAATTATAAGAAGTTCCATTCTGATATGAGATGTAGCTTTATCTCAGATTGTATTATAAGAACTTCCATTCTGATATGAGATGTAGCTTTATCTCAGATTGTATTATAAGAACTTCCATTCTGATATGAGATGTAGCTTTATCTCAGTTTGCAATAATCAAACTCACACTTGTGTCAGTTCTTCAAAAAATCAAATAACAAATGCCAACAATAAATTCTTATCTGAGTTTGAGAAGACATTTGTATAATATATAGCCTACCCTTTTCTTAGGTTTCTTTTTCATTTCAGCATCTGAAGCCTCGGGTGTTTCTACATACTGGGATGTTGACTGTGATAATATTCCACCAAGAAACTCAGATATTTCATCCTACAAAATATGAAAAGAAATCTATATACAGTAAAACCTGTATAAACCGGCTGGCTACGGGACTATGAAAAAGGGCCGGTTTGGACGGTGAGCCTGTTTATTCAGGTTTCCGTTTTGACCGGAAGTTAATGACTTGTGACATCCGATATTTTGCATGTAAAAGTTCTCTCTGATTGTAAATTATATCTGATAAATTAAAATACTTCACTTCGTTTTTCATTGTTTACATTGCATCATAATGCTCACGTTTTTTGGATTGTCAGACGAGAGTTTCGATTTACTTCCATGATCATTAATTTGAAATGTTGGAATGCGGAATGGCCGATTAAAAAGCCAGAATATTATCAAACGTAATTTCATCACTATCGAAACGTTGTCGTACAGCGTACAATACCCATTGATTGTTGTCATCCGGGTGTTTTTCATTATCATGGTCATTTGTTTAGGGGTTCACAACAGGGAATCCGGGATTTCGAAATCACGATGTAAATTTCTTACTCCACGATTTAAATTTGTTTATCCAAGTTACAACGTAATTTCACTCCGAGATATATTCGTTGTGTCTTTTCGTTTAGTTGACACGTTTATAATGTTTTAATAAATAATACAGCTCACTACTGTACGATTGTAAGTTCACAGTTTAACACCTGACTAATTGATTTCCTGAAAAGCCATATTGTATAAACAAATATGTTTTGATTGCATATCGATCATTGAAATTAATTAGACAAACCGGTTTTGACAGGTAATAATTAATGTAATTAAGAGTATTGGAACTTCATAATTAGACCGGAATTCGGAATACACAGGGTCCGGTTTACAAAGGATATTTTAACAAAGACTTTGATGGGGGAAAATTGGGACTTTCATTTTCGGAGGGAATGGACAGGAAACCGGTTTATTCAGGGTCCGGTTTAATCAGGTTTGACTGTAGTTATTTTTCTATTAAGATAGTATTGTTTCTGGGGTGAAGTAGCATAATTGACATTACTTTATTATTCCTTGATAAAACCAATAACAGCTGTGAAACAAATTTAATCATTTTGATAGCCTCAATTATTTATGCAGATTTGTATTAAAAATACATCTTGTGCATATGATTTCTTGACTTAGAAGATAGTCAATATTTTGAATGTTTTGTAAAAACTACATTTTCTAGAAATTTCCTATATCAATTCAAGTTTCTAAGTCTTCATGTAAAAAAAAATGAGAAATTAAAAAAATTACCAAAATCTTTTTGTCACAGACAATCTGTGTAATTCCTTCTTGCTTTCGTTTTGCCCTAGACATTCTGAGTTGGTTATCAGCGCCACCTATAACCACTAATGCATTCTCTGCCCTCATTCTCTCACGCAGATCTTCCATATCATCCATATTTGTTGTTGTAGAGTTCTGACCAATCACAAACAAAGAAGGAGTTGTCAGGTCTAGTAACGAATCTTCTATATCCTACATTTAAAAAGAAGATACTGTTTGAGTGAATCTTTTTTGCAAAGCATAAACATGTTATTGCAAAATAAACAATACATTTTTTTTACATAATATAATATGTGGATATGCAGTTAAGAACAATAATAAATTACACAATAAAACTTTAGTTCACACAGATCTATATGCTGGACAAACAGCTAGATCTCAATATTCTTCAATAAGTTTGAATTCATTATTTAATTTAGCAAATTATAAATCACAACTCTAATTCTGAACACCATAGATAATTGTGTAAAATACTTTAAATGCTATTAAGACAAAGCAATTTGATTGTTTGTTTGCTCTTTCTATTCAGATTCCTGTTTCAAAGGGTAAGGAAATACAATTATATTCACTGAAGTATATCATTTATTTATATGGGTAGGTTTAAAAATGGCCTTTCACTTCCTATGACATGAGAATCTAACTTTAATCAAATTAATAATCTTTATGCCCATGGTTACATGTTCTACTCACCCCTCTATATCCACTGATGCCACTCAATGGTAGACCAAGACATACCACAGCAGATACAGTCTCTTGTAGTGCCACCTAAAACATATTATTATTTGATAAATACATATAACGGTGTCTGTCCAATGTCCCACAGATGCACATATTTCATCTGTTCAAGGGCAATAAATTCAATGCATTTTTTAAAATTTTTTCATAGCTATCCTGCAAGAAATGTACAAGAGAGATTGCTTACAGTGCAATTTTCCATATATAATTTCTATTTCAAAGGTACATCAATCCTGTAAGAAAAGTTGATCAGCTCTGTTTGTCAAATTTTTCATAGATCTTGCTTGTTGATAGATAAAGTAGATAATGACAGTAAAATTCAAGCTAAAGATCTTAAAAAGCATGTCTTACTGTAATTATGACAAGTTATTGTGCAAGTCAAAAAGAAAAAAAAAGAAAAAAATCTAAGGCTTAAATTAGATATTGTTTGTTTGCAGTTTACCGACCGACCCTTGAAAATCCTCCCGACTGTGAAAATTTTATTGCTTTAAATTTGAAGAAATTCTTTTTAATACTTCTATTGAAGCGATCCGGAACTTTGGGTCCTTTCCGGAAATGATTTAAAGTCTGGGTCAATTACGCATTTCAAGTTCGGTTTTTCTTAGCTTCCCGTCAAATGTTCATGTGACCATTTAATGATAAAGCACATGGAAATTGTTTACAGGCATCCATGAAGTCACGGAGGAGTACTTTACGCTGTCGTCTCGTGTCAATTTTAAGACAAATAACAAACAAAAAAGTTTATTAGTAAACTGTTTATACAGATTCAGGCACATGTAATGATGTGTGATGATATCATTGACGATGATGCAGCAGATATTCATAACTGACACAATAACCATTTTGTCTCAAACAAATCGGGTACAGAATCTTTGGAGCCTGACTTTATGGAACCAATTTCAGTGGTTAAATAATTTGACAGCAGCTTGAAGTATGGCATATTTTCTACAAATCGTTGTGAAGACGACAAAGATAAAACCACTCCTCCGTGACTTAAATCTTCATGGATATCTGTAAACACGCCTGTACGGAGGAAGGGCTCATTTGAAATGTTAATGGATATAGATCATGCCAAATCAATAAGAAGCAACCCTAACTACACAAAGATGTAGAGAAAATGAATGGTTAGCTTGAAAAATAAATATACTCTCTCTATATTAAATCTATCTTCGATTGCAATGAGTATGCTCCTTTAGGATAAGGGGGGCTGCCCCACTCATTGCAATTATTCTCTTTCTTACAATATTAAATATACCCAAACTGTGTGGCCTGTGTGAATTCAATTAAAACATGTCCTTAGGAGCTATGCTGCCAATTTTTTTTATGCATTAAAAACATTTCAGTACAGACCATTTGCTTTTAATGGGGTGCTATGGATTTCACCCCAAACTTTAGATTTCTTTGGTTTTCATTAAAGCCTGACAAAAATATAACCTAATCACATATAATTAAATATTGTTAGAAATATGAAAACAGTCGAATGTCTTAATACTTTTTTTTCAAGTTACCTTTTTTTCAATTGAGGAAGATTCAATGGTTATTCTTTTTTATTAAAAATACACTTTTTAATACATTGTCTTATAAATCTTTAATATCTACATTTTTCTGATGAAAATACTCTACTCATGAAAAAATTCTAGTCAAGAAGCATACATGTCTGAATATATTTCTTTAAAACAGTTCTAGTCATAATGACATTCCTTGTTTATAAGTGTTCCAGTATTTAATAATTATACCATATTTTATGTCATAAATTGGATAATGACACTATGTTAAAGTTTCAGTTTTGGTTAAAAAGTTTTTTATCTGAAAATGCCTGTTCATTTGATGTTGGTTTTCAGCATGTCCAGTGTTTGTTGTTTTAAAATGTTTTTTTTTCTTCACAAGAAACTTGGTTTAGTGTAACTGCTTGTTTAAACTGTATTTTGGCTGATAAAATAAAATATTTTTCCTAACTACCGACCCTTCAGTCTGAAGGTACAGTCTGAAAACTGCAAACAAACATATTTTTAAGGTTGGCCTAAATAAGTGCCAATGTCTTTATATGATAAATGAAATGTCATAGGCAAGCCAATGATAAATTGTGACTTATGAGTTTCTACTTACATGACAAGCAATTAATGAGCCTGTATCCCATCCCAGTAAAACTATTGGTTTATGTTGAAAATGTCCTTTTAGCTGAAAAGTAACAAGCTTGTCATTACATGGAATCCTTATTTCTTCTATAATTTTGTGCACGGACAGCTGAGTTATAGTTATGTAATGTTTTTGTCTTTTTTTCAAATGAAAAATGCATCCCTCACTAACTTTGTTGTATCATATTACTATGTGGATTTGTAACTATGTTAGATTTTTTGTTTTGAATAAAATATTGAACTACATTGATGTATGTTCTTTAGAATCACCATATTAATCTAAAGCATGGAGTATACAAACTCAAAATCTATCAATAGTCAACTGTGGAATCAAAATAAAGCTTCAATTTATTGAATACCCAAAGAAATTCTGTTTCAGCTATAGGGTAGCTTTATTTACTATTAAGGTTTCACCAGCATAAAATTCTCAAGCAGTGACAAGAATAATATGTTCTACAAATCTATGATGTTCATGTTATCCAAGTTATTCTGTATCAAAACAACATTTTGTATGTAAAGAATTGTCTGTTTATTGCTTTAAAGTGAAGGTTGTTTCACTTAATATGTCAACTTGGAGCAACAATGTTTGTTACCCGATAAATCTTTTTATATAAATGTACCTCCAAGACTTTAGTATGTACAGCTCCAACCATATGTTCTAAACACTGAGATATACCAACACCTTTACTGCCATTCACTGTGTGCATGGTGACGGGAATGACCTTGCCAAGGTTAGATAACTGAGAGTTCCAGAATCTTGTTCTTTTAGAGTACGCATGACCTCCTGCAGATGGCACAGAGGGTGCTACTATGATCAGAGGATTTCCTGGCAACTTTTGCTGAAATAATAATATGAAAAATACTACAATAATGTCACTTTCTTTTATCTAAAGAACTAAAGGTTAACTGCCAAACATATCTTATCTTTTTTAAGAAAATGTTAGGATTTTTATTATGGCTATTCCAGAATTAATTGTATTTGGTTGGAAGGCATCTCATATTAACCTTCCAATCCCTCAATCCCCTGGCCCTGATAAGTTGCATGCAGTGACAAATACTAAATGCATATTCAAGACTTTAACACTTGACCAACATTCAGAGCCCGATTTACAATGTGCTCACAATGGATTTTATTTTTATTTTTAAGAGAAATCAATATAACTTTCAATGATGTAAATGATTTGATAACATTTATTTAACTACCTTTAATCATATTTTTCTCCCATAAATAATACATTCTTACTATATAAAAATCCTGATTATTATCACTGTGTCTGATCAATAACTTACAGGTTTTTGTTGATTATAAGTACTCAAGACTGGATCCCAAGGTCTTTTCAACAGTAAATGTAATGCTTCTATGGATGTTGCTGATTTGCCACTTGCTAAACCAACAGCCACCATTTTATCTATCATTGTTGGCAACTGTAATGAAAATAAAATGATTATTAACATGATAATAAGAAATTCTTTTTAAGTCATTATTGCGTTATTACTTTCAACCAACATAAATATAGCACTAGACTGGTTTATGTTATTTTCATAAAAATGTTGTATACATTTTATCTTTATATTTTACTGTTTGTAGTTTATATCTCGGCTGACAATAGAAATTTGAAATGGGGGAATGGGTTGTTCTTGTGCATGGCATTAAAATGTTAATTTTTCTTTATGTTCCTGTTCCAAGTCAGAAACCTGTAATTTAGTGATTGTTGTTTGTGGCTTAATATCATATATCTATTTGTTTTGTTAGTTTTCTTGTTTTACATTGTCATGTCTGGGCCATTTTTAGCTTGCAAAGCAGAATTGGTTTATTCATTGTTGAAGACAGTACTGTGACCTGCAGTTGCTAAAGTCTACATCATTAGGTCTCCTGTTAAAATTGTTGTCACATTGGCAATCATACCACATCTTATTTTTATATGGGTTGTTCTCATCAAAAGTTCAAAATTACAAAGTTATTACATTAGGGTTGTTTCAGAGTTAATTGTATGAGGGGCATTGGAGGAGTTTCTTTGACCTGAAACCATAAATAAACCTATAAGGAAAAGCAGCCACAATTTATTGTTTTGAGTGCCTCCATCCCTCACACTACCATCCATTTTAGAACATCTCTTATCACCATCTTACCTTAGCCCTGAGGGTCTGTAATACATCTAAATATGATGCCAACATCTGGATACTTAAATTCTCTATCAGTAAATTATGTAACCATTGTGTCAATTTGGAATCCTGAAATATATCAAAATCTAAACTTGTACTATAGAAAAAAGCTCATGGTTTATGAACTCGTACTGGAAGGGGAATAAATTAAGTTAAATTGTTTGTTGAGATTTTTGAAAATGTATCATACATCTTACAACATGTACAAAATAACCTAAATACTTTATTGTGGGAAAGAATTCATATTTCATTTTCTCAAAGGATATTTTGTAGAAAATCTAGAACACTGTCATGTTTGCATGAGTGAACTGATTTGTAAAGGTGAAAACAGTAAAGTACATATTTTAAAAGATAATAAAACCACATGTAAAAATGTGATGTTTACAAAATACATCTAAACATCTTCAACAAACTTAAATAATGATTGGTTTTTTTAGCCATCACTCACACATTTCAATATTCCACAAATATAATTGATGCTCCTAACTCCCTACTACATTTTGACATGTCATCCTCTCACTTCAATTTTCAATCAATTATTTAATATGTCTGCACATATAACTTCTGATAGTAGATTTTTTTTATATTAAACATAGGCCAAGAAATAAAATATTAAAAAGTACAGCAACAGTAATATGTTAAGAAGGGCTTGGAAAGCTCTACATTTTAACAAAAGATTGACCTTGCTTTTTGCAATATTAATTCTATAAACATATTACCCAGGATACACCAGCTAGAGCTTGTCTAATTCGTCTTGCTGTTTTATCTATATGAATTCTTCTCATTATTGGTTCATTTTTTGTCTGTTAAAATAAAATTATGATAGATTAGATTAGAGATCAATGGTATTTTATTTCACTAATGAATTGACTGCCCTCAGTTACTTATTTGTCCATACAGTGACTCACTGTCATATATAATTTGATCAGATTCAATAGGGAACAGTATTCAGATCACTTTATGTTTGACCAACTGAGTACAGGTCATCTGAATGACAGTTTAAATGGTATCTGATGGAAAGTTCTGCAAGGTAAACTTTTAAAACAATTAAAATTTTTAATCTCTATAAAAATGTCAGTGGTTAACACTAGGCAGTACCACAGTTTCATAACTTTTAATAGAATACCTGCTCACTCATTTCCAAACTATTAAAACATCAAAGTTAAAAGTTACTGTTATAAAGATTTATACATTTATATATTGAAAGAAATTAAATATAACAACTTAAGATAACCTTACATCAACATATGACAGCCTGGCAAGTCTATCTGACTGTAATGCCTTCATCACTTTATTAAATAATCTGTTCTGTTGTAAACTCCATCCATTCCTGAAAGAAATAAATAAACAATTATTAACTTATAAACCAATTCATTCAGAGAAATTGTAATAGAAAAGTGAGAAGTTACTAGTAGTTCATGTAAGGCTTCTGCCCTAAAAACCTGATTATTTATAAGTCACATTTTTTTACTTTTTACTGTTATACAGCATGTACAGCAAATGAATGAAAATTTAAGTCTCAAGTTCAAACTTTCTGTGACCTGTGTATCCCATGTTGTTTTATTTAATTTTCCAAAAATATTACTTGAACTCCACGAATTCCGATAATTGACAAAATATCAAAGAAATGAACAGACATCTGACAATGATTTTGATGTGTTCACAAAATAATGTCAAAATGTGAAAATAATTGAAGGGTTTAAAAAAATAAGTCTGTATACATGTATATATACTATTGTATTCTAACTCACAAAGTAGAATACAAGTTACATATTAATCACAGTAAAAATTACAAGCTTAATTTAGTACTTTTATGAATTTCCAAACTTAAACAAGTAAAAATCAGCTTATTTCATAACATAAAGATGAAATCACTAGTCATGCATAAGCAAAGGTTCTACTAAGCAGTATAATACAATGTTTGAAGCATGATCTCCCCAGTATGAAATGACAATGAAAGTAACAATGATCACATGATTATGTGCAAAACTACCATTAGTATCTAAATATGTCACGCATAGATATGCACACATAAATATGTCACACACAAAATGTTTTCACATCATACATTTGTTAAATCAAATAGGTTACAAATATTATGGTTTTTTAGGTCTGTAAATCACTGTTCAACTGATTATTAATTGAAAATTGAATTATTTCATGTCTACCAAAATAATCGATAAATCAGTGATAAAAAGTTGTTTGTGTATTTTTTTTTCAAATTTTATGTATATAATAGTCTTGTTTAACTCATTGATCAGATAAAATATCATTCAAATGTTTTAAAATTTATTCATATTTCTAAAGAAAAGAATTATGAATGAAATATTGGTTTCTGTCTGTTTATTATAAAAGTACAATTTATTAAACGTGATATGAATGGAAGATGAAAATGAGGTGTTACCATGATCCCCATGAAATCAACAGACATTTGTTTAAACCTTGAAATTCTTTCTTCCCAGTCCTCTGGGCTTTCTTCTGTTCTCATTAGGGGTACATGTCGTCCACACTCCTGCATTAGACTCCGGGCTTTAGCTGTATCATATGGTGGCTTGCTGGGCTCAGTTACTGTACAAACATCTATTTCTGCTTCCCTAAAATACAAAGCAAACATTAGACTGTTGGTTTTCCCGTTTGAATGGTTTTACACTAGTAATTTCAGGGCCCTTTATAGCTTGTTGCTTGGTGTGAGCCAAGGCACCGTGTTGAAGGCTGTACTTTGACCTATAATGGTTTACTTTTATAAATTGTTATGTGGATGGAAAGTTGTCTCATTGGCACTCACACCACTTCTTCCTATATCTATGTTTATAAAAGTAACAACTGTTAAAACGTTCTATCAAATTTCAAGCACATATTGATCCAACACATTTGAAGAAGTTTTTCTTTAATCATCACTTTCTCTTCCCCTATCTTTCCTGTTTGTTTGTTTGTTGGTGTGTTGGTTTTTTTTGTTTGTTTTGGCATAGGTGGTATTATAGTTGATGTATGTGAGTTATGTCATATTGTGTTTGCAAATTTATGTCTGCTTGTCTAAAAAAGAAAGTGTGATATATGAGGCAACTTTCCATCAGAAGACTAAAGGACGAGAATAAAAGACTATAGGTCTCCTCTGTTGTTTTTTCTCTCATGCTGTCAATATTATTGATACTTTCATTCATAAAAATACATTCAACAATTTTGTAAGTTTTTAATTCAAAGGATCTTTTTTTAATAGGTGCAACTTTTCTCACTTACATTTTAATTCTTCCTTATGCACATAATAAAAACAAGAATGTGTCCAAAGTACATGGATGCCCCACTTGCACTATCCTTTTCCATATTCCATGGACTGTAAAAATTGGGTAATAATCTAATTTGGCATTAAAATTAGAAAGATTATACTATAGGGAACATATGTACTAAGTTTCAAGTTGACTGGACTTCAATTTCATCAAAAACTACCTTGTCCAAAAACTTTAACCTGAAACTCCCACTTTCATTTTCTATGTTTAGTGAACCGTGAAATTGGGGTCACAAGTCTAATTTGGCTTTAAAATTTGAAAGATCATATCATAAGCAACAAGTGTACTAAGATTCAAGTTCATTGGAATTCAGTTTCATCAAAAACTACCTTGACCAAAAAATTTAACCTGAAACTCCCCCTTTCATTTTCTTTGTTCAGTAGACCGTGAAATTGGGGTCAAAAGTCTAATTTGGCTTTAAAATTAGACAGATCATTAAATTCTATTTAGTAGTACAGATCATATCATAAGCAACAAGTGTACAAAGTTTCAAGTTGATTGGACTTCAGCATCATCATAAACTACCTTGACCAAAAACTTTAACCTGAAACTCCCCCTTTCATTTTCTATGTACAGTGGACCGTGAAAATGGGGTCAAAAGTCTATTTTGGCTTTAAAATTAGATAGATCATATCATAAGCAACAAGTGTACTAAGTTTTTCAAGTTGATTGGACTTCAGATTCATTAAAAACTACATTGACCAAAAACTCTAACCTGAACGGACGCACGAACGGAGCCACAGACCAGAAAACATAATGACCCTCTACTATCGTAGGTGGGCATATTGTAGGTGGGGCATAAAAACAATTTCAACAATTTATTTACATCAATGAACCAGCTAGCAGTACCTCACATTTTATCAAAGATCCATTAATATGAGGATAGCAACCGTCAGCTTGCAATTGACAGTTTATTTTATCATAACTGTTACCTGTTTTGTACATGCATTTGTGTAAGATGTGGTAGCTTTGGCATATATAACTTTTTGATAGGTCTGGCATTACTGGCATCAGGATGAGCACTCCATGGCTTGGAATAACAATGGTCCATGGATACTGTACTGCCTCTGTCTGGTTGGTAAATATCCATTTTAAGCAAAACTTATACCTCTACTGAAAAATGATCTGAAACAACAAAAAATCAAAATCAAGCTTGTTCATAACTCATTGAAATTAAATTATACAGAGAAAATACACATATATATATATATATATATATATATATATATCTACAGGTAGGAGTTAGAATAGATTACTTCAATTGGTGAGAATCTCTACAATTCCATGAATAAGTTGTCCATTGTAAAACACAAAGGTCATGTTGCACAGTGTTAATCTTATAAATTTCATTGTTTTTTACATCTTCCTTCTTCATGTTCCTTTTTTTTTGTATCACCACAAGTCATTCAAGTAGTAAGATATCCTGATAATCTGACTGACATAATTAAATGCTCGCCTTTTGACCAAATAGTATCACTATTCCGTTCTGATTCTGCAGTATTGGATCCAAAACTGAGCAAAAGTATTCTTGTTTGGGGCAGATAAGTGCTAAATACTTATTATAAAGTTATACTTTATATAGTTATTATAATTTATATCAGTCAGGAACAATTTGTGAATTTTATGATATCGATAATTTTATAATTAACTGACCAGTATATAACAGAGGCTAGATCGGAACTTTTATCTATGTCAAGACCGCCACTATTTTCATCCTCTAATAATAGAGACCATCGTATATACACATAATACAGCAAATACGAATACTTATGACGTCTTGAAAGGCTATTTTTTTTTAAATTTGTGACGCCTTCATATCATATCATATTCCTAATTATTTTGAAATTATGATTGACTATCATATATTTACGATAATTATTTTTACAAGGACAATCAAATTGAATCCTCACCCAACACAAAGGGAGTGCTAGGACACTGGGAAGTCTTTTTTATGGGGGAGGAAGCTGAAGTGTTAGGAGAGAACCACCGGACCACTGGGCAGAAACAGACAACCTAAGAGATATCAGAGGATTGATCTCCAGGTCAAAGTAGGGGACAACTTTGACCAGCCTAGGCCTCCAAAGTACACATTCTAGTTTATGGTCTTGGTACCAGAGAAATGTGTTGGAGGGTGAAAATCACCCTTGTGATGTACTGAAATATCTAGCACCCCCGAGTCAGTATCGATCTCGTGACCTTCAAGCACTGTAGGAATCGGTCTTATCCACTAGACCATGAACCCACACTAATTAAAGTTATTGGTCCGAGACCACAATTGTCGTCCCTTGATTTTCGTTGTTCACGAATATAGTCCCTAGTGTTAACAGTGGGTTACTTGCCAATAATTTTTATACCCCTTCCAAATTTATTTCTCCAAGTTTAATGCCTCAAATTGTAAGTAGGGGGGTGAAATTACACTGTAAAAAAATTTGGGTCCAGAATTTTACAGGAAAGTAGTGATTTGGTCCAGCTGAAAAAGGTTAAAAATTAGCACTTCGGAAGCTGTCAAAAGATTTCAAGACACCCTAAACACAAAATTGTCCATATTTTGAGTTAGAGGCGATGAAGTTTTCTATAATTTTGATATAATTTGTCCCAAAAGTAGTACAACACACTGTAAAAGTTTCATTGGGAAAGCGCAGGTGGGATTTTTTTTATTTTCATTTATGTTCTAAAAGAAATGCACTACGAATTAATTGTGTTCTCGGACCTAAGAGGTGAAGTCTGTAAATATAGAATCTGAACTTTGGCAACTTCCCTAAATGATTTGGTGGTGTCACTTTGTCAAATAGCATGAAACTAAAGGATTTAAACTTTTATTTTATAGAATTTCTGCAAAAATGACCAATTTTGGCATTTCATGGTCAAAATAGGCATTTCAAGGCTTTTTCAATATTGATGCATTCATGGCATCCTGACTTTCTATCTGACAGGTTTTCATGTGTGAATACTTGTGTTTATGTGCCTTCATCTAGTACTTTTACTTGTTTATGAACTCAGAATCTACAGAAAAGAAGGTTATTTCAGATAATATGTACAAAATGTGTTGTATAAATGACCCTTGTCTAACGCCCTGTTTGGATGAAGTCAAAAGTGGGGTTCTTGGTATATAAAATTTGAAGTCTACAATAAAGACCTCACTAAATTTGTATCAAAAGCACTTTACAATGTCTAATGTACCTGTTCCATTTCACATAATATCTTTCTTTTCTTCTGTAGGATAGCAAGTGGTTTAAATATAAGCCTGTTGAGACTAAAATTGCATTCAAGTTTTTATTAAAAAGGCAAAAATCTTTGTATCAGACCATACTGTCTGTAAGAAAAGTTAATTGCAAGAGCCTTTTTGTGCTCAGATTTGTTGTATCATGTCACATGAGTATAGAAATGATAAAAAGGACACAATTTTTTATTTCTTATAGCCTCAATATGCATTTTTTAATGTAAATATGTGGCACGGCTTAAATTGACCCTTATTTTTTTCCAGTCTTGCTTGGCTTAAGACCCTTTTAAAGTAATATGATATGCTATTTGTAACTTTTCTTTCTATTTAAAGTACATTCAATACATATGTAAGGATTATTTATAACCAAAAAGCTTCACAAATTTAAAATTGCTGGAATATATTACATCTTCATGTAAGGCCCCCTTTCATTGAAAAACCTCAATTTTTAGGCCCAGGCTGATATAAATTTGACTTTTGAATAATTATGCTAAGTCTGATAAATCAAATGAGTACTCTATTGCTTTTAGTACATAATAAATGATATATTAGGGCATTTGAAAAGTATTTTTTTGCAACATTTTAATTTTCAAAGCCCAAAATGTTGATAGTTGAAATTTTTCAATTTTAACGTCAAAATTTAACACGCAAAGATGAGTATAGAATTTAACATAGTGTCTATAATATATATCCTATTGTTATGAAACTTTGCAAGCAGTGTTATAATTTATTAAGCTTTGGTCATACCAAGTTTTTTTAAGATTTGTCAACTCTTTCTATCCTATTAGGTCCGAGACCACAATTGTCGTCCCTTGATTTTCGTTGTTCACGAATATAGTCCCTAGTGTTAACAGTGGGTTACTTGCCAATAATTTTTATACCCCTTCCAAATTTATTTCTCCGAGTTTAATGCCTCAAATTGTAAGTAGGGGGGTGAAATTACACTGTAAAAAAATTTGGGTCCAGAATTTTACAGGAAAGTAGTGATTTGGTCCAGCTGAAAAAGGTTAAAAATTAGCACTTCGGAAGCTGTCAAAAGATTTCAAGACACCCTAAACACAAAATTGTCCATATTTTGAGTTAGAGGCGATGAAGTTTTCTATAATTTTGATATAATTTGTCCCAAAAGTAGTACAACACACTGTAAAAGTTTCATTGGGAAAGCGCAGGTGGGATTTTTTTTATTTTCATTTATGTTCTAAAAGAAATGCACTACGAATTAATTGTGTTCTCGGACCTAAGAAAGTATATGATGTTGATTGTTGTGATGTTCAATGTTTTGAGATGGTTTCGTCATAGAAAACAGCGACTTTTTATATATCAGGATCAAATGTTTGACGGCGACAACACTGCCGTAATTCAGTTACTTACAAATAATTGGGAATGCTGTCTTATGTAGCATTCATACTAAATATATCGACAAAATAATATTATTTAGCATTCCACGCCAAAATAAAAAGGTGAAGGTCAAATTTCTAAATGTGTTACGATTACGGAATGGATATAATTTTTTTCCGGAATCCACAGCTTCGTGTGATAAAAAGATAAAAAAAAATAATAAAAACCTAATGAAGGCATTAATGAAACTATAGGATGAAGATAAGAAATAAAAAGTGATGGTTATCGTCATGTAATGTCATTTTAATGTTATAATTAACATTGCCATTAAAGCGGGAGGTTTGGCATGCCACAAAACTAGCTTCAACCCATCTTTTTTTTTCTTAAAATGCCCTGTACCAGGTCAGGAAAATGGCCATTGTTATGTCATAGTTCGTTTCTGTGTGAGTTACATTGTAATGTTGTGTTTCTTTTGTGTCGTTGTTCTCTTATATTTTTGATACATTTCACTCAGTTTTAGTTTGTAACCCGGATTTGTTTTTTTTTTTATCAATTTATGAATTTCGAACAGCGGTATACTACTGTTGCCTTCATTTATGTATCATAATTTTTATTCATGTTTTATGTGGCATTCCTCTATTTTTCCTGTTAACAGTCATGGTTGTTCTTTTCATACATGTACTTAGGTCATGGCACAGTTTCAAAAGATTGAGACTTTTGTTTCTTTATGTCTTTCAATATAATTGATCAGTCACTTTGTCCTTTTCAAATTAGTTTAAATGTTCATCATTACCTATACTTTTTATTCTAATTCTGCTCTTTTCTGGCTCATAAGTGTCATTTTGGTATTTTTTATGGAGTAATATATTATTAAAAATTTGCTATATTCCACAGGATCCAAATTGGATGTTTACACTTTTTATTTATTACATTAAAAGTCCATTCATAGACTAGTAATGGACTTCTGATTACATATATATCAATATAATACATTTTTTTTATAATGTACTTGAATGATAAATTTAAACTCACTGATGACAAATGCTCATTACAATGTATATAAGATAACTTGTTTAACCAGTGGAACATATTTCACAGACAAGGAACTTATTTCACCAGGTGAGGAACAAATCTCACAAACCTAGAACTTATTTCACCAGGTAAGGAACAAATATCTCAAACCCAGAATTTATTTTACTAGATAAGGAACAATGTCACCTACTTGGAACTTATTTTATAGAGATGGAACAAATTATATAGAAATCATCTATGAAAAAAAGTTCTCCCAGAACATATTTCCTGTGATGTAAGTTCCACTGGAACTTTTTTCACAGGAACAAATTTTGGCTCACATCTAATGCATCTTGGTTCTTTATTGGACCATTATCATAACAAGAGGATAGCCTGTATAGCTAACTTGGTTGAAAGCTAGTGGAGACCTTTAAAATTGGACTTGCATGGTCTTTTTGTCTTGCTGATCTCCTTTGCTATTTATATTTTTAAACTAGTTCCTGTATATTTTTTTAAGATCACTTTTGCCATTTATAATTTTAAACTAGTTCCTGTATTTTTTCAGATGAAAAATGGGAAAATAGGTAGAAATTAATATGACAGCATCAATATCAAATACAGAATGCCCAGGTTAGATAGAACTTGTCCTGTTGATCACTTCTGTCATTTTTTACTTTTAACCCAACGAGAAGTGCAAAAAATATTAGGGTCAAGTAGTGATGTGTTTAATAGAAAACTAAACAACAACAAAAGCTTACCTTTACAACTTTGTAACGCATGCATTGAGCTTGATTACATTTTATATCCTTTTGTAATCAACTTGCACAAACACTGTAGCAGGTGTATTTCTGACCCGATTACAGTGGATTTCTTGAACAAATAACTTTTTAAATTCAATCACACAAGCATAATATGTATCATATAAAAAAGAAGATGTGGTATGATTGCCAATGAGACAACTATCCACAAAAGACCAAAATGACACAGACATTAACAACTATAGGTCACTGTACGGCCTTCAACAATGAGCAAAGCCCATACCGCATAGTCAGCTATAAAAGGCCCCATGTTTTCATGTTTTCTTTAGCAAAATAACCACACTTTTTCTAATACATGAAAGGCCTGGAGATAGTGCAGACCTGTCCAAACTGTAAATTTTGTTTCTGTCACAATGACCAGGAATTGAAGCTAAAACCATGCTAGCTTTTATGTAATATCATCGGTCATATATTTGTATGGGTTTTTTTTTTTTTTTATAATTTAACACTATTTAGGCTGATCAGATACAATTAATCGTGATGTATTGCCTTGATTTTGAGTGTTGGAAATATTATATATATTGATACAAAATATAAGCCTCATTATGGTTTCAATTTACAAAACTTACTTGATAGCCAATAGATTGAAGACCCTGGTTAATTTATACTATATCTGGTTGTTGTAGTTTTATAGCAAAAAATATTGAAACACATACAATTAGCTTCTAAAAAAGTTGTGTAGCTGGTCATGAAGCAGAATATTCTTGAAATTCTATTAGCACCCAACTGTTTCTTAACACATAAAAATTTGTAAGGGTTCCGCGGAACCCAGTGTCTCGCCTACTTTTGCTGTTAATCACACACTCATCAAAAATAATGAAAAAAATCAATAAAATTATTCCTCTCGATACTATCTTTTGATTGTCAGAAGCTTCTGTCCAAGTTTGGTAAAAATCCAGGCTAGTTTAAGAATCTTAAAAATGTTTTAAATACTTTAACTGCAGACTGTATGTAATGTTAGCTGGAAGAAAAACTAAGTCCATTTATAAGTAAAATACGGAAAAAATGGAATTTTATTTTTACAAAATTTACATCTGGATACTATCTCCTGATCATAAACAAGCTTCTGGCCAAGTTTCGTACAATTCAAGGATAGTTTAAGAAAGTTATTAAAATTTTAAAAACTTTAACCACAGAGTGAATGTAATGTTTCCTGGCAGAAAAACTAAGTCCATTTATAAGTAAAATACGGAAAAAATGGAATTTTATTTTTACAAAATTTACTTCTGGATACTATCTCCTGATCATAAACAAGCTTCTGGCCAAGTTTCGTACAATTCAAGGATAGTTTAAGAAAGTTATTAAAATTTCAAAAACTTTAACCACAGAGTGAATATTTGTGGACGCCGCCGACGACGACGGAATGTAGGATCGCTATGTCTCGCTTTTTCGACTTAAGTTGAAGGCTCGACAAAAAGGAAACCAGGAATCACAAAAATATTGGACACCTTTACCATACCCTACCATCAATAAAATACTCCATTGAGAAAGAAGACATACAAACTGAGACAATCAATGAAAGACAGATCTATGGTAAAGGTATTATAATACCAGAGTGGTGTAGTAAAGCCAGTTTTACAAGCCCACAAACCTCACCATTCGTCTACTTGGACCATGTTATTTAATTAACCCACACAAAATGCAGCTACCAACTGAATGACCACTTACTTGATCAAGAAAATAAAAGGGACACTTGGTTATATGGAAAACAGGGTAATAATTAGAGTTTGCTATCTGGTATCAACAACTGTTGCTCATTGAGGACCTCTCCTAGACCTGTGATTTACTTTTAATTCATATTGAGTTAATGTCTTAAACACATGTACCCTAAATCTTTTATATTCAGTAATACCAATTCTGTAGTGTAATTGAAGTTCAACTTTGATTCTTTGTGAGATTACCAGACTTTTTGTAATGCTATCAAACATTTTGAAGAAATGAAAATCTTTCAACTTTTTAGATTTTGAAGAGAACAAATACAAAAATACAACTAACTACAATCTACATCAAAATTAGGTTTATTTTCTGATTTATTTTATTTTGCTTTGTATTCACATACATCTTTACAAAATCATGATAATTTTAATAGTTGAATTAATCACATATTAAACAATATATTAAAGATATTATTGCTGAAATGTATAACTTTCATTATTATGCATGACACTAATTCATTCATTACTAGAAGAGGAAACAAACAACATGAAATATATAGTACAGACTTCATTTTTCTTACAATGGTAAAACAACTGTCCATATTTATTTGAGTCATTTTCTAAAAGCTTCTTGTCAACAATCTTTATTAACTTAGAAAAAAGAATAAAAAAGATATCATGTAACATGCAAAATAGACTCAAATAATAAAATAAGTTCTAGCAATTGTCAATCTGAAATTAATGTTCTAGCACAGCAAAAAGTCATAAAATAATCAACAAGTCACATTAAAGAAAGACAGGAATAAGTTAATAGGAGTCAATTTTTTATGGGTAAAATTATTTTTAATTGCAATCTTGAGTTATCTCCCTTATAATTGGTATAATTCTATATTCATATCAATAGAGTTTTGATACTGAATAATAAAGATGTCAAGCTTATTCAACACTTTAAGAGACATCCTTAAAGAGTTCATTTAACAAGATGAGAATATCTATAAAAGGTGCAATCATATGCTGGATAAAGAGTTGAAGATCAAAGAAATGAAAGTTTTTATCTTGTTCTTCAAATCTGTTTATCAAAAGTACTAAATTATTAAAATTAATGATAAAAGTAATGAAGTTAAGCTTTCAGGCCATCAACCTATTCTCTGAAAACAATTTCTTATCAAAATGATTAAAGACTACTGTTATGTGGTTTATTTTGGTGTTTTTAGAATATTATGATAAATAATGTAAAACCTGTTCTGTGAGGTTTAATATGTTCAGGCATTATTTGTCTTTGATTTTGATCATCTCGAAGTATAAAAATACACAAAGAGAGATAAAAGTAAAAACTGAACCCCTTACCAAATTTTCCACATACAGATGGTATTATTTTAATAGATGTTTTTCTTCCTTCACACTATAAATAGATGACATGAAAGTCAAATATATTAAAGGTAAAGGTATTATTGGTATTTCACAGTGAATTTTTATAAAATATGTAAATATATTTAAGGATTTCCTTATATACTGTTAGTTTTCAAACATCTACTAAAAAAACAAATGCTTTAAAATATAACAAAAAAAATGATTCCAACATGAAACATTTGCACATCAGATAAAAATCTTAAATTGTAACATACTGTTCTTCAAAAAAGAAGTAATGCATATAAATTTGGCCCCAAATGATCTCAAGGTTTTACAGACTGTCTCCACTTTACGATTGAAATATTGTTAATATTTATGGATTATGGGTACAATAAAGTGTTTATCCAAACATCCTGTATATTGGCAACTATTATATAGGACATTTTTTTTTTCATTTGCCTTACAGATTTTTAAAAGAAAGATAAAATATAAATTTATATGACTCCTTAGTCCTTAACATAAACTAGATAACAAATGCCACTTTCTTTTAAATCCCAATATTATAGGTCAAGTATTATTATGTGAAGAAGAATTACTACAAAAAAAAACCTTCCTCAGTAATTATGGTTCTTTGCCTGTTTTTGTATACATCACACTGAAAACTACATAGTGTACAGTAAAGGTGTCATATTCTGTAAAGGCCCTCATTAACATTCTAATAACCAACACTTTTTTATTCACAACCACAAAAAAATGAGGTCCAATAGAAGATTCAAGATGAGAGAATGCCTGAAAACTAAGTGCCTCATTTGTCTTCAAAATGTTTGAAAAAAATGATATCTAAAAAAACCAATGACTGTCAGAGATAAAGATTTGAGAGATTTGAGATGCTTAATGAAGTGATCATTAGTGATGTCCATATCTGTATGCCGCCAGTCCTGCTGCCACCACAGCCGCTACTCCTCCACCTAACACTGCCCACTTCCAAGATTTCTGAAACAAAAACGAATCCTCATAACAGGAATACAAGTAAATAATGTACTTAAGATTATCAAGATTTTTTTTAATTGTGATAATTTTTGTACTAATATTTTGTTTTTGCAAATACTTTTAGTATAGGAATTAGACATTCACACTTTATTACTGCTGGACATAAATAGAAGGTGGACTTACAAAAACATTTTGAATTTATATAAAAACCAAGTGCTCTGCAGGGCGCAGCTTTATACGACCGCAGAGGTTAAACCCTGAACATTTGGGGCAAGTATGGACACAACATTCAAGCTTGATACAGCTCTGAATTTGGATTGTGATTAAATAGTTGACACAGCATAGGTTTCTGACACAGAATGAATGTGGTCTAATGAACTTAAAAAATGTTTTGCTATTGAGTAATATATATATAAACTATGCTGTTGAATATTAATCCCCTCAAAAAGAGTTTGCAACAATAACTACTCATTTAAATACATCATAAAATATTAAAATTAAAATGACAAACAGTCATGGTTATAATTAATATTAATTAATAATAACTTCTAAAATGTCTAAACATAAATTTACAGCTAATCAGCATTTCTTAATACATAATTTTCAAGCAGTGTAAGGGAGGTAATCACACATAATTAACAGTATTCTTTAAATGGAATTGGCTTACCTCCCTTACACTGCTTTTAAATTGTCTAAATTGTGCTTTTTAAGAGAAAAACCCTTGTTTAACCCCTTTTTTACCCCTAATTGCTAAATGATTTGAGCCATAATCCCAATAACCATCCCTTTTTAGTATGAAAACTTGTTGTATAATTTCAGAGAGATTCATACACTTAAACACCAGTTATTGACTGAAAACTACAAAAATGCTTATGTTGGCCCCTTTTTTGGCCCCTAATTTCTAAACCTTTGAGACCATAACCCCCAAAAGCAATCCAAACCTTCTACCTGAGGTAATAAACATTGTGGTATAATTTGAGAGCAATTGAAATACTTAAACACAAGTTGATATCCTGAAAGTAGAAAAATTATTGTTTTGGGCCCATTTTGAGCCCCTAAATCCAAAATAGATTTGAACCATCATCCCCCAAATCAATCCCAACCTTCCTTTTGTGGTAGGGAGCCATTCACTTAAACTTAAGTTATTGTCTGGAAAACCAAATGTGTCAATGGACGACGCAGATGACAACATCATACCATCATTATACGATCCAAAAAAAAATTTTGTGGTCGTATAAAAAGACTTAAACATATTATTTTTTCATATCCCTAGTAAGTTCTTTTAATTATTTTTCATTTTGACCATTGATCAATGTATTTTTTCAATGCATTAAGATGATTAAGGACAGCTATAAAAAAATTTACCCCCACTTTAAAACAATATAAGACAATTTGTTAACATTCATATCTGTCATTTTGGGGCCTTGAATAGCTTGCTGTGCAGTGTACTCATTGTTTAAGGTCCTACAATGCCCTTTCACTTCTTATTTCTACCTCATTGAGAATGTGGTGGGGATTTGTTTCATTGGCAATCATACACACATGCTCTTATTTTTTTATATTGGTCATAATATTTTAACTAAAGACAACCCAGTGTAAATTATAAATAGCAAACCTTTGACTGTTAAGCATTACATACAAGATAAAATGAATAATAAATATATTAACCTGATGTGTGGTGGTTGTGGCTGATGCTGCTGCTGCTGCTGTTGTTTTTGTCCCTAACATTTTTTTATACATATTTTTCTCTAACTCTGTTTCTTTACTGATTTTCTGAGATAATTTCTTGATTTCTTGTTTAATAACCTATAAAAAAATGAATGTTCTTGTTTATAAGTATGATAGATAAAATTTCTTTCTTCATAAACATGTCTCAGTGCATCTAGTTGATCTACAACTAATCTTAAAACAATATTACATCTTTACTCTTTTTATTAAGGCTATTATTTTTTATTGAAAAAAAATCATAAAACAATTGATTTTACAAACTGAATACTTGAGGGTAACAACTACTCCTCAAAATATCTAATTCTCTTTGGCATTACTTTTATTTTTTTTAAAAAAGGAAACAATTAATTTTTATTTTGTTGTCTCAAATAATAGGAAAAAGAACATATTTAAAATCAAGTATGAAAGTAATTTCACATAGACATAATTTCATCATCAATTTAAACAAATCAAAATAGCCAACTAGAATATGGAACTTGGGAATATACATTAATTTCATTATGATTGTAGGCAATGTAAATGTTTATTTCTCCTTTAATAAATTAATAACAAGTATTAACAAAACTATAAATTTTCTATGTTACAGTACAACAGAAATCTCCTCAATTCTTATATTCAACTAGAACACACCCGTGAAATCGCTGGTCCGTGACTGAATTAAAGTGTATAACTATGTGTAAGACTTATTTCAGCCTGGATATTTAGTATTCATATTGTCATCTGATAAAGTCATGCTGATTATAAGATGCACAATTTTCTCTACTTTCAAAAACTTTCTGTTTGAAACCGTTGACATTCAGTTATTTGTAATATTCATTATTTGAAAAACAATAGGGCCTGTAATGGAGTAATTTTTTATTCAAATAAAGTTAAATTCTTTGTTTCTCTGTTTGGCGTCATGCCTGCTATCAAATTGGAAACTGTACCTATACGCCTTATTTTAAGTCTAGATTTTTAGTATTCGTTTTGTCATCTTTTACAGTCATACTGATTAAAATACTACAATAGGAAACAATGCGACAATGATAGAATTTAGTAATGTCATCCCTGTGATTATGACCTGTGTATATAGCAAATCCTAAATACACCGTTTGGTGGTGCGCCTGTCAGATGCGGAACGTACAGATAAGGTATTGGTAACATGTAAATATACTATTGGTATCAGTATCGGATTCGACCCAGAACTTGCTAATTATTGGCAATATTAATTATTGGAAAAGCAAAAGAATCTGGAGTGGTATAATTTTTAATCAACACCATTGTCCAATATTAGCTATATATAAAGTTGAATTCTTTGATTTTTCGTTTTTACCCCATGACGGCTGACAAATTGGACCTCGTTATTTTAGTATTATTGATACAATTAGAAACATCCTAAATTTATTATGTTACAGTAACTAGCAGAAATCTCTCAAATTTCTATTGTAACAGTACAATCAGAAACGTGCGTAGGGGGTTATTTAACAGTGTGCACCACATTTTTTATGTTATTTCGAATAGACAGAAAAAATATTACAGTCATTTCTTATAATTAAATTCTAAATTCCATTTTAAACCGTAGAAAACCATGAAAAAACGTTGATGACGTCACGGTCACATGACTAAATTATGTCTATGGGCTGATAGCAAAATAACGTCAGCCAATCAGAAGACATGTAACATCCAAAATTAAATTATAGTACAATAACAAACCTCCCACAATCTATTCCCATGCACTGATAAAAGTATGTGTAGATAGGTGGGTTACCTTAGATTCTGGCTCTAGTCTAAAGGCTTTCTGTAAATACTGGATCCCTTCTTTTGTATTACCTTTTGCTGTATGGGCCTGTAATGTAAATAATTAAATGACAATCATACGTTCCTTATGAGTAACGTTGACTTTAAAAAGATATTATGTGAATTATTTTTTTGTATCATACTTTATATGTCCTCCATCTGTAATAATTATGTGAACAGAATGAATTTTGAGAACATTTTTTTGTCTTTCCTAATGATTGAATTGTTTTTGTCAAGTGGAAACTATGGCAAGTTGTTGCTGTCTCTGTTTAAATCAAATTTAGATTTGTCTAGATTAGGAAAATCATTAGATTTACTGTCTCATTGTTGTATAACCTACATCTCCTTTTATTTATGACTTTAAACATCAGTAAAATATTTCTAAAATAATACTGTTATGAATTGGACATTAACTCTGATTACCTTTCCAAGTCGGAAAAGAGCTTTGACATTTTCCGGCTGTAAATCTAACACTGCCTGACAGGATTTCATTGCTGCATCATACGCTTCTACCTACAAAACAAATGGTATCAAAGATAACTTTCAATATACTTGAAATATATGCATCCAGACAACACAATTGAACTCTGACAGTAAAAATGTGACGACAATTGTATACAAAATATCTTAAATCTATAAAAGATGTAATCACATGATACTGTAAAAAATAATAACCCAAAGAATATGTGTTGTTGGGTTTTTTGTCTCAAAGAAATTATAAACAAGAGGCTGTCACAACGACAGCAAACCGGATTTATTAATATTTATTTGTGTCCTGGCAATACCACAAGAACCATTACTGATGAATGGTGAAAGTGAAAATCGTCAATATCAAATTTGACCTCCATTTTGTCATCAGTATCAACATCTTAAAATTTGAAAAGCTTAGATTGAATGGTTCATGAGTAAATGCAACAACGTGAATGGAAACGCCATTTCACAATCTTTCAAGAACCATAACTCCTGAACGGTAAAAGTCAAAATCGTCATTATTGAACTTGACCTCTAATTTGTTATCAGTAACAACATATAAAAATTTCAAAAGCTTTGGTTGAATGGTTCATGAGAAAATGCAAGGACACGACTGGAAACTCCATTTTTCAATCTTTCAAGAACCATTACTCCAGAACGGTAAAAGTCAAAATCGCCATTATTAAACTTGACCTTCATTTAGTTGTCAGTAACAACATATTAAAATTTTAAAAGCTTTGGTTGAACGGTTCACGAGTTAATGCACGGACAACATTTGATTGCCGCCCGCCGTACATCCCCAAATCAATAACCGACATTTTTGTCACAAAAATCCTGTTAAAAATAAAGAGATGTGTTATTATTGCCAATCAGATGGCAAACTTATAAATGACTTTGTTCATATGCCATATTTGGCATGACTATTGAAAAACAATAAACAAAATTTAAAAAAACATTTCAAACTGTAATTTTAGCTTTTTCTGCTTGACAATTCTTAACCTCCAGGTAATTCTGATGTATAATAATTTTATTCTTTTACAAATGAATTATAACCTTAAATACATTTGATGAGCTGATTATAAAGAACATATATGTCAGAAGTTGTACATTAAGGTAGATAATACATTTTTCTTATATGACCATACTTATAGTAAATATTTGCTGTGTTTAATTTAAACAATTTTTCACATAATGGACAGACTGTTATATGTTACCTTGAGTTGGCAGGCTGCCATGTTATTACAACACTTTAATCTACAGTCTGCTAGGTCTTGGAGTTTTGTAGGGGTACCTTGTAATGAACCAGATTCCAAAATCTTTATTGCCCTGTTATAAAAAATCAAAAGTCTTCATAAAAGCTAAGAATATTTTCTGATAGTTTTTATATATGCTTGCTATTTTGTTATTATTTTTTTTTACCTCAGAAAAAATATCATTTTAATTTAAGATCACATTTGTGTGGGTTTTTTTTTAACTTTCACTTATAAATTGACTTTATTTGATGTATTAAAAAAAATCTTGAAAATCATAATTGGCCTACATAAAATGTGGGTTTTACTGGTGCAAACTGAGTAAATCTAGTCACATTAAGCAGAGCTGATAAACAGACAGTTGTTAAACTAAGAAATTAGTAGGCCAAACTTCAAATACAATATGGTAATCTCTGTTTTAATGCAGAATAAGTGTCTATTTTAATCATTATTTCTGTGTAAAATTTCCTAAAACAAGAATTCCACTAAATGTTGTTATCTTCTTAAATAGCAACTTAACAAGTTCACGTCATATTTATGCTTTCTGCTTTAAATGTAAACACTAGGGATTTTCCTGTTCCCCCGGAATGTAACAAAATTAGTTAAAAAGAAGAATGTGAGGTATTTTTTATTGTTGTAGAAATAATACATTTCCAGAATTCCCTTAGCTACAGACAGGTTGATATAGGATTTTACACTTGTTGTTATCCAATCAAAACCATTGATACAAAATAATTGCATGAGATTAACTTATATATTCAAACTATTTTCATTCATAGGCGACTATATTGTTTACATAATGTTAACTTTATATAACTTACTTATTGTATGAATTAATTGCACCTGCATAATCATTTCTTCCAAAAACTTCATTGCCTCTTTCTCTTTTCTTTTCCCTACAAGAAAAAATATTTCCTAGTATATACTATAGCAATACCTGCATCCATATTTTTTTAGCATCCAAAATTATCCTACTATATGTCCCCATTGATTGAGAAATTTCCAAAGCACTGAGGCCACACACCATACTGAGTATGCAGACTACATACACATTCGATTTGTTGTTTAAAAAATTAAATCAGAAAGGGAAAGACATTGTCAATGAAATTGTTGAGCTAATCGTCAAACTCAAATGTTCAGTGTCAATTGGGAAACGTAATCGTTGATATGTCAAGTAAATTGCCTGTTTCAGGAAAAATTGTTGTTTTATTTTGAACATGTTTAAATAAAGATATTTGTGACCTTGAATTCTTCCTTTGTGGGGACTGATTTAAAGCCAAATGTGTCCGCCAGTGCTTTATTGAAGGATAACCAATTCCTTAGTACAGGGGTGTATTTGTGTCTCTACAGTCACAACAATTATCCTAGGATTAAGTGATACATAGCTTAATACTAAATTAGCTGCCGTCATCACTTGTACAAATAAAGAATATCATAACAGTATGCAATCAAGATATGAATAAAATATTTGATTTGCCAATTTTAAAAAGACTTACGCCATATTAAATCTCTCATCCACATCTAGTTTATTTATATCAGGAGCCTCTTCCTTCTTAGTTAACTTAATCATGTATGTAATTGTAGCATTTGGAGGAATGTCTGGTTTCCTGGAATTGATAGCAAATGACAATAAACATGGTAAAATAATTATATAGGAACAGATATAATATCATTGATAAGGTCTATTAAACTATAAACTTAAATAAACCCTGTGAAGTGTTAACTTTTTAAACCACCACATTTTGTAGAAAGTTTTGCATACTATGTAGTTTATCATATCATGCATATTGACCTGTCATTTTACTTTGGTTATATTTTTTGGAGCGGTAGTCTTTTAACACTATATGCCTGTAGATAATAGATGTCTCTTTTTTTTATTTGATGAAGTTTTCAGGTTCCTGTCTTATTGCTGATTAATCTTGATTGCCTTGATTCATTTGTGTAGATAACTTGTTAGATAAATTTTAGGTTTCATCATGATAGTGTTCAGAATTTGTGGACCCTTAATAGTTTATGAAAGACACTATTTTTCAAAGGCTGAAAATAGAGGACATTTGCAAACAGCATTAGCAATTTTTTTGGAAAAATTAATTTTGTACGGTAAGGCTGAAATGACATGTCATTTTTGGGCCCCTTTATAGCTTGCTGTTCGATTGAACCAAGGCTCTGTGTTTAAGACTGTACTTTGACCTTTAATGGTTTACTTTTACAAATTGTGACTTGGATGAGAGAGTCTCATTGGCACTCATAACACATCTTCTTATATCTTTTGATAGATCCCTCAACTTATATAGCATGTATATCAGATAGAAATTAAATAGACATTTTACCTTTTAAGAACACATAGAATCAATATTTTTTAAAGATCTGTCTAATTGGAAATTGTAAAGTCTTCATTTCAGGATTGAAATAAATGGAATGTTGTTGCTTTGATGTGAGGTGTGTAGTTTTAATTGTGAGCAAGGAAGCAAAAGTTAATTGCAAAAGTGAAACCATGCACATTAGGTGTTAAACTTGAAGTAAGGTGAGCTATATAAACATGGTTTCTAATACATATCCATGCATGTAAAATGTAAAAAGATAAATAAAACAGCCAGCAAAAAATGTAAAAAGATAAATAAAACAGCCAGCAAAAAATTTAAAGTGCTTATCTCCTGTATACCTTCCTAGTTCTCCATAAGCATATTTTGCATCAGTAGTTAATTCAATTGTCTGTCCAACTTTTGTTGTCATTACACCAAGATCCCATGCTGAAATAAATAGACATATTTCTTTTAATAAATCTCTATTTTCATGAAATATCATATAAGTAACAGCGCTGAAGTTATAATTTTCAAACAACTCATTCTTCAGAAGTTTAGATGTAGAATTTGGCCTTCCGCTGTGTTTTTTTACTCTTTGGTCGGGTTTCTTTTGTTGTCTGTTTGACACATTCACATTTTTTGTTTGAAAAGTTCACTACAATAATGGTAAACTGTCAGGAGTGAAAAATATGTAAGGTAAAGGCTGTTCAAGTTATTGCTTAAAACCTCTCAATGACCATCTACCGGGTAGACTCAGAACAGCTGATATATTGTGGGTTTTTTTATACACAGTTATTTTTCAGTGTTATAAGGCAATACCCTGTATAACATCTCCTTCGCCAACAGGAAAACTCAGGTCTTCTAAAGTGTCAACAACAGTCCCATCTTCCAACTTGCCACTTGTGTTAATAGTCACTATATCTCCATGATAAGGCTTTATGTCTTCAACATCTTCTCCCTCAATTACCTGGCAACAAAAATATACATTAAACTGTCAGTAACACACACTGTAATATATTAAATTTACCTCTTTTTTTTTTAACAAATAAATCATTTATGTTTCTTAATTTTTTTACTTACATGACTTATAAAAAAAAAAATGATCCTTCGATGCATCATGTTCATTAACTTGGTAAAAATGAAAAATTGCTGATGATGAAAGCGACTTAAAGTTACTTGATGTATTGTGAACACCCAGGCGACTATATATCGTATTGTGAACACCCAGGCGACTAGATATCGCTTTTGACAGTAGGTACATGATTGTAGAGCAAAGTGAGGAATGCAACGTCTTTGCACCAGCCACCTGGTAGCATATATGTAAGTGAGCTAGTTTATAATTTTTATATACATGTATTTAGTAAGTTTAATCATTAAAAGAATCTTTACCTTTCTCTTTAATAAACCATTTCCTAGTAAGTCTAAGTAACCATCTTTATCCTCGCCATTCTTTTTTTCTTTTGTTTTATCGTTTACATCATTTTCCTTGATAATATCTGGATTTGGTTGAGTGGTTTCTTTTTCCTCTTCAACTGAACTTGATTCTTCTTTAGCGCCTTCTGATTGTTCTGAATTTGGTTCATTTGTTTTTTCCTCAGAAGAATTTTCATTTATTTCACTATTTGAACTAGCTGAATCTTTATCCTGAGTTTCTGACGATTCGTTCATTTGTTCTTTCTCGTATTGTTCGTCAAACTTACACACCTCTGTTACATATGTAGCTATATTTTTAGAAAAATCTTTCACGATTCCATCCGATATGTCATCGGCAATGTCTTCTACGATTTTATTAGGCACACTTTTACTCTGAATGGTGTCAGTTTTATCTCGACTAGAATTTATGGAATCACTTTTATTTGTTTGTTCTGATACACTGTCTGTTATTACCCCTGTTTGAATGTTTGTGTCCCCAGTTTTATCTGGAAAGCCATTGACCTGTTTATTAGACACATGGTCTTGACTGTCACTTGCAGTTATAGATTCATCCACATTCAAATTTAATTTTGCTAGCTGTTGTTTTCTTTGCTCCTCTGTGATGGCATTAGTATTTTGGTCACTATCAGACACTAAAATTATATAAATAATAAAAATGAAATACTCAGTTCAGATACTCTAGAATGTTGCAAGAATCTCATCTTCAAGATCAATTAATTCACCAAAAGCAACAGCAATTTACAGTTTGATTAAGAATTGCGGGGAAAAATAGTTCTTTATATAAATAGGCAACAATTGTAACAGCCACTATGTCACTTTCCAACTAGTTGTTTTATTCCCAGTGCAGCAGAAAAGTTCCGGAAAAAAGTAGCCAGTTGAAAAGTCCAGGGACAATGGCAGAACAGAACGACTAGTTACATCATTCTGAATATACCATATTTCGTCCTTTTTGCAGAAAGAGGGGGAAGAATGAGTATCAGTAACGTGTCCTTCCCCCCAAACGTGTCCGATTCCCCCAAACGTGTCCACATACCGTCACTGAACTGTAAAACATGTATAGTTGCAAAAGGGCGCCAAAGGG
Source organism: Mytilus galloprovincialis (assembly GCF_965363235.1). Taxonomy (NCBI): domain Eukaryota; kingdom Metazoa; phylum Mollusca; class Bivalvia; order Mytilida; family Mytilidae; genus Mytilus; species Mytilus galloprovincialis. Next base: position 95,262,875 of record NC_134841.1, on the reverse strand, counting down.
TGGCATTTATATAGACGCCCAAACGTGTCCATTTTTCAACTAACTCACAAACGTGTCCGATCCCCAAAACGTGTCCATGTCAAGCGTTATTTGGTTATTGCAATTTCATTAACGTATACTAATTTTACTATGTCATTAAAAATATAGATAAGGTACGTAAGTACTTTTATAAACAAGCAGTATAAACTGTGTAAAAGTGGGGGAGTCATTCCGGCTATGTCGTATGTAAATTGTAAGCACACATGTTCAGTTAAACTGTATAGTTACCGGGTAATAATGTCCCTTTCTCTACGCATTAAAACTTTTACGTTCTGTCATAATATGCATGAAACACTTGCATCTAGACAATACGCAATCAACAGTCTAAAGTTAATTTATATAGTACAAATGTAAAAACTTAAAAAAAACTTGTAGCCTATGTTCTCTCTAAATATGCATGAAACACTTGCAACTGGACATTATACACAATCAACAGTCTCAAGTTAATTTAAACAGTAGAAAATTAATGTAAAAACATTTAAACTTGTATGTTCTCTCTAAATATGCATGAAATACTTGCAACTGGAAATACGCCATAAACAGTGTAAAGTTAATCAGCAAATGTAAAAACATTAAAACTTGAAAAACTATGTTCGCTCTAAATATTTTATCTTTAGTGATGGTGGAAACCTAAAATTTATTAAAATTTATTAAAAACCTGACTATCCGTATATGATTTGATGAGCTTTGAAAATACATATAATTCAAATTGAGAACTGTTGACAAAAGTGAAAAAAAATCCTGCTCAAAGCCTGTCGTGCAATATTCGGATAAATATATAAAGCATCATCGGAGTTTATTAGTACAAAATAATTTACAAAGTTAACGATTAATTCAACTCTAGAATTATTTGTATGTTCGCTCTAAATGAGTAAGAAATACTTGCAACTGGACAATAAGCAATTTCAGTCAAAAGTTTATTCACAATTACAGATTAAATTTGGAATTATGATAATCATTATAAACCGACATTGCACTAACTAATGATAATAAATGACAACTTTATCACCAATAGAATTGCCGTAAACGTTATCAGCGGTTTCATTTAGGAGATACATGTATTAGCGCTAAAAGACGTGAGACGTTCTGGCGTTAAATAGTGGACACGTTTTGGCGAATAACAATATTATTGGACATGTTTGGGGCTATGAAATCGGACACGTTTGGGGAACATTGAATATTATAGACACGTTTGGGGAGAATAGACACGTTTGGGGGAATCGGACACGTTTGGGGGGAAGGACACGTTTGGGAGTGTTACATATATAAGAGCAAATCATTAATTTACAAGAATACCCAATGCACTGAAGGGGTTTTTTTGGGGACAAATATGAAAAAAGGGGCATGGAACTTTATTTTTGGGGAAATAATGAAAATGTATTTAAATTTTGATGTACTGAGGGGGAAGAAAAACTTCCCCAGCAAAAGTTAAGTTGTATTTCATAGCTCACATAAAACGTAATAAGTTGCATTATCAGCAAATTTAGTATTCATAGTACCCTCAAGAGAGGGAAGAATACCCCCTCCTCATGTGGGTCTTTGCATCAATTCTCAAAATGGAACTTTGTGACTGGTTGATAAGTTCCATTGTAACTTTTGGGCTAGTTTGTTAGTTCCAGTTTTGTCTAATTTGGCAAAAAGGAACTTTCTTACTAGTTGATATCTTCTGTTTGAACTTTTCAACTAGTCACTTTGTTCAGGTGGAACTTTTAAACCAGAGGTAGAACAAAGTAACTAGTTAATAATTTCCTCCGGAACTTTTCGACTAGTTAGCTCTTTCTGCCCGGAACTTTCCAACGTTGGAACAAAAGAGCATTTACAACAATGTGTTTAGAAAAATTTATGTCTTATGTCAGGATATATACTACAACGAAATTTGTTACATGCATACGTGTAGAAGTTGCTGTTTATATCCAATGCAATCATAGGTTTGAACATTGTTTTCAATTTAGACTTGTTCATATATAAGTACGTCTGAGTCAGTGACAACTCTACAACAGATTTATCCATCGGATCACCAGCAATGATGGTGATACATGGCTAGTCCAAGTGGTCGTGTGGTCTAGCGGGATAGCTACAGTGCAGGTAATTTGGTGTCACGATATCTCAGTAGCATGGGTTCGAATCCCGGCGAGGGAAGGACAAAAAATTTGCGAAAGCAAATTTACAGATCTAATATGGTTGGGTTGATGTTTAGACGAGTTGTATATATATATATATGTTATCTGCTCTTTGATTGGGTTGTTATTTCTTTGACACATTCCCCATTTCCATTCTCAATTTTATATATATAGAAGAACACTGAACTGGTATGGGCTTTGCTCATTGTTGAAGGCCGTACGGTGACCTATAGTTGTTAATGTCTGTGTCATTTTGGTCTTTTGTGGATAGTTGTCTCATTGGCAATCATACCACATCTTCTTTTTTATATATGTATTTCACAGCATGTACATTTGTCTTGCAACAAAAATTAAAAGATGTGAAATTTATCATCTTGTAAACACCTGTGTCTTTGATACTCCCATTCAAGGGGAAAATTCTAAGTTATTGATAATCCAGAGTTTTGTTTTCACTGTCAAACGGTTTGATTTAATCGGCTGAGGACATTTTAGCGCAATTGATAGGACATTTGAGCGAAAAAAATCGGACGTTTTAGCGCCAAAGTAGAACCCATTTTAGCACCTGATTTTTAACGCATTTTAGGGAAAAACTTTAATAGACTCAAGATAGCACAATATAAAATATATGATGTCCATTAAAATACAGCACTAAATGTCTCAAAGATTTAATCAAATGTTACAAGTTCGTTCTAGTCTGGAATTTATGTCCTAGAGAACGTACGTAATGGGCTCTGGATATACCCCCCGTACAATACTGTTGAATTTCATTAGGAACTGTTCTTTCTCTTTATCTTGTCTAGATTTTGATGCACATTTGTCTATACTTCGTGTTTTTGTATATGTTGTTGTTTGCAATTTGATAATAGTATCAAGAAAAACGTAAATAGCTGGGTGACAACTATAACATTGCTCATTATAATGGTCATGGAACGAATCTGGACCATTATTTGTCTTAATACTAAATGCTTAAAGAGAGCTTAAACACTAAAAACTAAAAGGAGATTTCTGACATGTGCACTAAGCCATATATAACTGTTTGAACAATGATGTACAATGTGTATTATTATTAATTCTCAGTTTTCATGGCTAATGTACATGTGTACAGGCTACATGTATATCAAATACAATATAAACATTTTTTGATAAAATAAGAAATTTGAAGGATTATTTTAATTTGTAAAAAATATAAGGATGACCAAAATGTACCTGTAAAACAGAAACTATATTATTGATTGACAAGTCCAAATAATCCATTGATTACCTGATTACCTCTTATCATGTAACAAAAAAGGCCTTATATTCACTATATGTGTGAAATATATTCATGACAGGTGCAAGGTAGACTGTAAAGAGTTGTTAATGATCATGAATTATTTAGTTAGCTCTCTTTGTCTCTCTAATCATTTTATTCTTCACAATAATTATAAGGCAACAACCATTTGATTTTCTGGGGGGTGGGGGGCTATGGATTTTTTTTGGAAAAAAAATCTGTTTCCAGTTTTTGGAGAAAAAATAATTTGTTTTTGACTTTTTTTTTACTTTGAGAAAAAAAATGTTTGTTTCACCCTCAGCTGCCACTATACAAAAAAATGCTATATGCAATGCTAAAATTGAAAGAAAAATGTTTTCAACTTGTCGCCAAAAAATAAATTATTTTTGGCCAAAGGCTGAAAAAATCCATAGCCCCCTCAGAAAATCAAATGGTTGCTGCCTAAGGCCTTGTTTACCATTTTTTAACCTATGACCTGCATAATACATTGTATTATCTAGAGGTTAATGATGTCTTAATATTCTTTTTTCAATTTAAATAGAACATGTAGAACACACCCAAGAAATCGCATTTAGAGCGTATGTAAACTGTTGAAGGATATTTTTTTGTAAAAAAATTGTACCTGGAGATTTACAGGAAAGGTTTCAAAAGTCATATAGGTACTTGAGAACAGGACAATTATTTTTTATAGCCCTTCCCCTTTTTTCCAAAGACCATTTTTTGTTGTTTTTCTGTATATTATGAACATATATACATTTTGTACTATAAATGGTGAAAGTAAACAACAGTACTGGAACTGATAGTAAATAGCAAATACACTTTATTTATACTATATGTGTGATCACAGTATACAGAAAAACTCTAAAATAATTGTACCGTCCCAAAGTACTTAAAGTCTAGTCTGATGACAGAAACAATACCTGGACACCTTTATCATGTTTATTTTCCTCCCAAAATAACCCAAACTGAATAATCATAAGCAAGGATGATAAACAAATGATAAATGAGACTATGCATTGTACCTATCATGCCTATAGGACACAAAAGCATGATGATTAATTCATTGTGGAAGGAAGAGAAGCAACACACAAAATGAGGTCTTCTCATTTTATAGTATAAATATATATCTGAGTTTCTGTTGTTCTAAACAAAATATTTTTAAATGCATTTCATGAACAACACCTTTGTCTGCTTTATACATGTACTGCCTTTAAGTTGGGTTGTTGTCTCTGACATATTCCCCATTTCCATTCTCAATTCTATTACTGTTTGTGTGTGTATAAGTGCATGTTTTTATTGTAAAATTAATGTTAAATTACACATGGTGATGATATTTTGTATGATTTAAAAACTAAAAGTTTACATGACATGTGTTTTATCATGTTTATTAGAGACAAAACCCCTATACATAGGTATTGAGAGTAGACACTGTTTTATGTGAGATACTGTCCATTCTATGAAGGAACCCTTAGCCTATGAAATATGGTCCTTTCTTTGAAGGACACTTTTCACATCTGAGGACAAGATATCATCCTGACAAAATTTCATAATAACAGTGGACATAATTCTGTGACATAGTGTCTGGTGGACATACTTTCATGGCGAAAATATCTAACTTTACAAATGAATTGATTGATTTCACTTGTATGTGCCAGTAGCATGAGTAGTAGATGCTCTCTGCATTATTATTATGAAAATACTCAGATAAAGCTGCAACCTCTGGATTCAACTTTCTTTGCCAAAGAAGACATTCCTAACCAATACTCAAAAGTACATTAAAAAAAGTCATTATAGACATGATAAAACAAAATTTACTTCTTCTTCTTCTTCTTCCAATACAGTGCAGTCCTCTAATTGAGTATTATTGCACTATTGCCCATGCTGAGTGTGACAACAAAGGTGCAAGAAAATATTTACAGGTGCAAGTTAAAAACAGTCTGATGGTGTGATTAAGGGATACTACAGCTCAGTACCCCCTACTGTCACAATTGCAATTTCTACGGCACAGAAATGTAAATTTGCAGATGATGCAACCATATGGCACACAGGTGAGGACATCAATATTCTACAACAAGATCTTCAAACAGATATTGACAAGGTGAATGAATGGAGCAACAAATGGAGGATGAAATTGAGTGTAGAAAAAACAGAATATTGTATTTTCAGTAAAAGTATACAAAATACTACATCCGTTCTACTTAAGCTTGGTAATGGAACTTTAAAACACAACAACAATCCTAAAATTCTTGTAGTTACACTTGACCAAAAACTGACTTTCAATACTCATATAGATAATGTACTGAAAACAGCAAAAAGATCATTAGGAATAATTAGAGAAATTAAGGGTATAGCTAATATTCCAACAAAAAGACTAATAGAAATTTACCAAAGTCTTGTTTGTTCAGCCATCACATATGCAAGCTGTGTTTGGCAGATTGGAAATTCAACAAACCTACACAAGTTGGATGAGGTTCAAAGACATGGCCTTGCCTTATGCCTTAATATGCCTTCAACTTCCAGCCTTGAAGTTCTTCAGATAATTGGTGGAGTCTTACCTTTAGAACTGAGAAGAGAAGAAATAGCAATTAGAGAATTGGCAAAAATTACCTCATCTTTTACAACAGTCCCAATTAAGAAAAAGCTAGAAAACTGGAAAACAGAATCTAATCCGGAAACTTACATCTCTCCAATTGGAAAAATGATACTACAGGCAGATGATATGAAGAAGGAAACATCAATTGAAGTAAATAATATTGAACAGCAATATGAATGTCGTGGCATGTGTGCAATTAGAAGGGCACCGGAGTACTGGACCACATTGGGAAGTTCCAAAACAAGAACCAGTGAACAAGCCATTGAAGGACAAATACTTATAAAACAACAATTAGAAGAACTTCCTCCAAATACAACAGTGGCATTCACAGATGGCTCATGCATGGGAAATCCTGGGCCTTGTGGTGCAGGAGCCATTATATACAATAATGAAGAGGAGGAAACAATACAGTACCCTGTATCAAACAGAGGATCAATTAAACTTGTGCTGGAAAAAATAGACAATTATAATTACCGCAATGTTAAACAACTTATCATATACTCTGACAGCCAATCCGCCATAGGCATTATAACCTTAAATTGGAAATCAGAAAACTATCACAAAACCATACAAGAAATCAAAAACAGGAAAATAAAATTGGAACAAAAGGGTTTTAGTATCAACATCATTTGGACACCGGGGCACTCTGATATAGAGGGAAATGAACAGGCTGACCGTCTGGCAAAAGCAGCGGCAAAAGAGGCAGATAATAGGGAGGAAATGTCTTCAATCACGACAAAACAAGACATCAAACAAGCGGCGAGAACATCAGTCATTAAAAAATGGAAGACACAATGGGAATCTAGTGAGGTTGGGAGAAGATTTTTTAATCATCACCCAGATGCATCAAAAAGAATCAAACTCAACTTCCCATCAAAAAAACACTTCAATATACTAAACATGCTAAACAGTCTCAGATCAGGATACTCCAAACTAAAGGGGTATCAACATTTCATTAACAGACATGTAGAAGACAACAAATGTACTTGCGGAGAAATAGAATCTGTAGAACATTTTTTATTATCTTGTGACAATTACAGTTTGGATAGAGAAAAACTCCGCCAGTCAATATATTTCAAAACAGGAACACTTAATCTAGATCTAGAAGAATTACTTAACACAGAAGCCAGTGCAGACATACAATATGCAGTTTCCGAGTTTATAGACGATACTAGAAGATTTGATCATTTGTTTTTATAAATCAGTATCAACAGCGCCTACCTAAATTAAAGTGAAAGTACAAAGAGAAAATACAAACGTGATTAATGTATTCAAACGCGCAAGTGACCAAAGTACATATGAGAAAATCAGTGTCAAGATGACGCATACTAAAGACTAAAGCATCTAGTTAGGTACTATCCACCAAAGGTTGTGGAAGGCCATATCTGTATGCTGTCTGGAAAGAAGGAATGCCTGTATGTTGAAGTTCTGGCATACGGTACAAGAAATAGTGTTGTGTGTCCTCTAACGTGACGGTACCCAAATTGCACCTATTTTGACAGTTTTTTCATCTACGTTTTTTTATGATGAAAACAAAAATGTCCATTCTGTGTTTATTTTGTAGCCCTATCCTTCTTTATTATAAAGGTACACCAATTTGATTTTTATTCCATATGGAATCATAGAAAAATAATTAGGAGTACCCAAATTGCTTCCATGCTTAAATTCACATAGTCAAAAGTCTAATAACAGAGCTTTTGTTTAATTTCTTTAAATATTTTGAACAATTGGATATTAGTCCATGTTTACTCTTCATTATTTTTTAAATGGATACTTGTAACATATTGTATTTCAGGGATGATTCCACTATATAGTTTAGGGCCGCTTAGCGGCCCTTAAATCGGCCAGCGGCCCCAAAAAAATGTACATGAAAATGAATTCCCAATGCAGGAAAATAAAATAAAAATCGATATTTCCGGACAAGTTTCTGTCACTGATTAAGGCAACTATAATTTTCCATAGTTTGTTGTCAAAACGTTAAAATCCGGATAAGAATGCTGTTTATGATTGCATTTTATTAACAACGATTTAATTATGTCAACATGTGGCAAACAATTTTAGCAGCCGAATTCAATTGATTAATATGTTATTGGAGTATTCGATCTTGTAAAAGCCGATCGCCCTGGAGGTTGATAAAAATGGGTGTCAAAGCAGACCTCGGCAGAGAGCAAATTCTAATTTTGATATAACATTGAGGGATAAATTTTAATGGGCGCCGATCTCGTAAAAGCAGATCGCCCAGCAGAGCCGGTTATATACATGTAATATGATGAAAACTTGTTTTGTAAAAGAAATTATTTCCTCAAAAGACAAAAGTTTGAGCGTTTTTTTGTAAATAATGTTGATGATAGACCATTCATGAAATACGATGTCATCATTATGGAACTATTTCAAAAGTTTTGAAGATGATCCAAATAATTTTAAAGAACACTGGTTCAATGCTTTAAATATCTTATCAATTAATTATATGAACTTTTGTAATCTGAATTCGACAATTTACCAGTTCAATTTGAAATCCATTTGAATCAAAGTAAATTTATAGAAATGACCTGCTGTTGAAAAAATACCTGATGAATGATTTTTGTCAGTGGTTTATGTTAGCTGGAATATATGTTTTTGTAATAGGCCTAGGTAACTATAGCTAAGATGATAGACTAGTGCATCATGTTCAATGATATTCATGTAATAACAGTAGCCCATCCAGAATCATTCAAAATGTTACAACTTACATGAACATCAGTGTACAGGTTAAACTTAATAATATACATTTTCCGTTTTTACAGGAAAATGTTATTTCGTCTTAGATGTTATGCTTAAAAAATTCCCAATTAGAATAAAAATTCCCAATTTGATGTTCAAGGGACCCATTTGAAAACACCTGGAATCATCCCTGTATTTGCTCATTTTAAAAAGATGACGTTTTGATGACGTCGCATGGCGACGTTTCAGTACATTTTGCTTTTTCAGTAAATACTTCATCTGTTGATAGATACTGTGAACGTTTTGAACATATCTAAATAGTTTTACCTATGTTGAAAGATGTGCTTAGTATCAAATCATAAAAAAAAAAATTGTTTAGTCTCTAGAAAATCTTGTAAGATTTTCGCTGCTAGTTTTGCTAAATAGGTGCAATTTGGGTACTCGGTGCAATTTGGGTACCATTACGTTAGCTATGGATGTTGTATTGTGTAGCTCTAGCGGTGGTATTGCTATGTACTTTATATTGATAATTTCATCAGAAAAATTTCAAGACAAGTCTTGTAATGTTAAGTATGTGGTATGAAAATAGAAAATTTTAATATTCATTGCAAACATTTTTTTTTAATTAAAAATCCTGCAGTCTGTACCTAAGCCAGTGTTTGATACCGGTCTGTAAATCATGCTGTCAAAAACTAAAAAGGTCAAACATGCACACTCTGAACATCAAATGATCAAATTCGTAGCAATTATCAATCTACAGTTAACTTTTCGTAACTTATGTATTTTATCATCTCATCTACTTACTTTCTTGTAACTGGAATGTTTAAGTGACAGTTAGAAAAACAAATTGCAAATAAAAATACGGAAAGATTATCAACTTTCACTTCTGAATGTTTTTTACGACATACTATTACCGGTGCATGTTGAATAAAAACAATGATCTTAATTAAAAAAAATAGCAGATTCCATGATTAATATATGATATTTAATATACCATATATTGATAAAATAAATAAAATGCAAATATTTTTTTTAAATTAGATTCCCATACACGACAACCGCAAATAGTGTAAATGACTGGTTACTTTGAGAAAAAAACCAGACCCAGCAAAACCTTCTTATCTTTTAGAGTTGAGTAAGCAAACTTATCAACATTTTTATGGTAATTAAATCAACACCTAAAATGCTGGTTTATACAACTTAAAAAAAAGCTGTTGTTTAGTCATGAAATGAATTTGTAGCCGCAAAAAAAAAATTCCATGAACTAGCTGTACTGGTACCCATATCATATAAGGCACAAAATGTGCACCATAATAGACCACTTTCGAGTTCATCCGTCACCGGAAAAAACTCGTCAATTATACGCGCCTTTATCACCGTCATTTTTGCGTTTAGGGGCGTCGTCACTTCCTTCCAATGTTGAGCGAGTGGTTGGAAAACTATAATTCTATATTGTACGAATTATTCGGCAAATTGAATTCTCAAAATTGACAATCAACACTGCTGTCATTAGGGAATTGTCAGTAAGTACCTACAGAGCAACCGTTATTTCTAGGTTATCCTGCACAAAGACGATCACTAAGACGCTTGATGAACGTAAATAGTGCAGGGATACAGGCCAGCCCCTCTATCTGGTAAGTGACGTCATAAAGGCGTGCATAATTGACGAGTTTTTGCCGGTGACGGATGAACTCGAAAGTGGTCTATTCAGTTACCTTGTTTTGTAACCCCCATTGACATAATGGTTACATTGGTTACATTGGTTACACTCATACAAACTATCACAAATCATCATATTCAGAAATTCTCAAATCCTGGTACATTTGTAACCTCCATTGACCTAATGGTTACATTGGTTACACTGGTTACACACATGCAAGAATCCCTTTTAGCCATCTTGTTACCATGGCAACCCCATTATTCATGGCTGTGAGGTTACATAAGTTATTTAGGTTACAATGATTTAGGGTTACAATGGTTACATGCATGGAGAATCAGGTTACAATGGTTACATGTATAGGGAATCAGGTTACAATGGTTACATGCATGGGGAAGTCGGGTTACAATGGTTACATACATGGAGAATTTGGTTACAATGGTTACATACATGAAAAAATAGGTTACAATGGTTACATGCATGGAGAAATAGGTTACAATGGTTACATGTATGGGAAAATCAGTTTACAATGGTTACATGCATGGAGAATCAGGTTACAATGGTTACATACATGGGGAATCGGGTTACAATGGTTACATACATGGAGAATTTGGTTACAATGGTTACATACATGGAGAAATAGGTTACAATGGTTACATGTATGGGAAAATCAGGTTGCAATGGTTACATGCATGGAGAATCAGGTTACAATGGTTACATACATGGGAAAGTCAGGTTACAATGGTTACATGCATGGAGAATCAGGTTACAATGGTTACATACATGCCTGGGGAATCAGGTTACAATGGTTACATTCCTTGGGAAGTCAGGTTACAATGGTTAAAATACTTGTGACTTTATCTTTTTATCGGTGGCTATAAAACTATGTCCACCATGATGGCCCTATGTGTCCATCATTATACTCCCTGTTGCTAATTAATACACAAGGTATTAATCAAAAACTAGTCAAGGATAAAGGGAAATCATGACTGCATTGAAGTGTTAAAATTACATAACCTACAGGTAAAGTGTCTCAGGTAAAATATGTGTTTGTCAAATTTAATTACTGTGAATATGACCAGAAAATTCAAAAAATAAAATGAAATAATACAACTAGTTGAACCAGAGACATATAAAACACATATAGCCGTATAACATTGCTAAAAGGTTTGGTTTTAAGTGAAATATTCTTGGCAAATTGCGCCACTTAAAATAGAAACAGGACGTTATGAGAATAAACCAATAAATGAAAGATGTTGTTTTCTGTGTAAAAATGAAATTGAAGACGAAAAACATGTATTTACTTTATGTCCTTTATATGCAGACCTTTGAAATATATTGTATAGTGAAGCTGTAAAACATAACGATCAATTTTATAACTTGTCTATTGACGAAAAGTTTATATTTTTATTCAGAAACGAAGAACTATGTCAGGTAGTTGCTAAAACCTGCTATAACATTTTATGTAGAAGAACAAATTTTTTATTTGTATATAGCTGATGATATATTTTAAATCTTAGATATGTGTAGTTTTAAAATTGTATAAATTTTGTATATTATTAATCCTTTAATATTAGTCTCTCATAATTCTTAATAGAATGGCACTTGTATATGTTTTAGTATTTAAGCTAATGATATTTTACTGTTAGTTTTAATATACAATATGTTTTATAAATGTTATCCAATATTTCATGTTATGTATGTAACCATTGTAACCTGATTCTCCATGCATGTAACCATTGTAACCTGATTCTCCATGCGTGTAACCATTGTAACCTGATTTCCCATGTACAGTCAGAGCTCAGACATAAATAAGTCTGAATCTGCTTTTGACTCATAGAGGGCTAAATTTGTAAGTTTTAGGATTTGTCTCCCTTTAATGCAAGACAAAATACGACTTTAATAAGTCAAATATTGTTAAGCAAGAAATAATTGACCAGAATCAAAAAGTTGCAAATAACGACTTCTACGAGTCGATAAGTGATCAAAATTGGTAAACTTCAAGACCCACGCATATTTATAAGGAGGTCATGCATCTAAATCAAATAATGACAACATTGAAAGACAATGTTTTGTCTTCTAAAGAAAAATATGAATGAGAGTCTAAAAAATCGGAGATAATGTTAATTAACCTTACAATGTAACCACCTGGAACCACACTTAATGAGGTGAAACATCTGTGTTTAGTGAGGATGTTCAATTAGAAAATTAAATATAGATAGCTCAAGTCCTTGTGAACTCTCAGACAGGTTTTTGCTGTCATAGGTGGTGTAGTTTGGCCACCAAGTGAAATTAAGTTTTTTCATCAACATAAATAGACCTAAACAAGTCTGTCATTTTCTGACTTAGATAAGTCTAAAATTGAAAACACATTTTTATGATAAATACATGTTTTGACTTCTATAAGTCGAAAACAAAAATCGACTTCTTTATGTCTGAGCTCTGACTGATGTAGGTAACCATTGTAACCTGATTCTCCATGCATGTAACCATTGTAACCTGACTTTCCCATGTATGTGACCATTGTAACCTGACTTTCCCATGTATGTAACCAGTGTAACCTGATTCTCCATGCATGTAACTATTGTAACCCGATTCCCCATGTATGTAACCATTGTTACCTATTTCTCCATGTATGTAACCATTGTAACCTGATTCTCCATGCATGTAACCATTGTAACCTGATTCTCAATGCGTGTAACAATTGTAACCTGATTCTCCATGCGTGTAACCATTGTAACCTGATTCTCCAAGCGTGTAACCATTGTAACCTGATTTCCCATGTATGTAACCATTGTAACCTGATTCTCCATGCATGTAACCATTGTAACCCGACTTTCCCATGTTTGTAACCTGATTATCCATGCATGTAACCATTGTAACCCGACTTTCCCATGTATGTAACCATTGTAACCTGATTCTCCATGTATGTAACCATTGTAACCTGATTTTTTCATGTATGTAACCATTGTAACCTGATTTTTTCATGTATGTAACCATTGTAACCTGATTCTCCATGCATGTAACCATTGTAACCTGATTTCCCATGCATGTAACCAGCATGTAACCATTGTAACCCGACTTTCCCATGTATGTAACCATTGTAACCTGATTCTCCATGTATGTAACCATTGTAACCTGATTTTTTCATGTATGTAACCATTGTAACCTGATTTTTTCATGTATGTAACCATTGTAACCTGATTCTCCATGCATGTAACCATTGTAACCTGATTTCCCATGCATGTAACCATTGTAACCTGATTCTCCATGCGTGTAACCATTGTTACCTGATTTCCCATGTATGTAACCATTGTAACCTGATTCTCCATGCGTGTAATCATTGTAACCTGATTCTCCATGCATGTAACCATTGTAACCGGACTTTCCCATGTATGTAACCATTGTAACCTGATTCTCCATGTATGTAACCATTGTAACCTGATTCTCCATGCATGTAACCATTGTAACCTGATTTTCCCATACATGTAACCAGTGTAACCTATTTCTCCATGCATGTAACCATTGTAACCTGACTTTCCCATGTATGTAACCATTGTTACCTGACTTCCCCATGCTTGTAACCTGATTCTCCATGTATGTAACCATTGTAACCAAATTCTCCATGCGTGTAACCATTGTAACCTGATTCTCCATGCGTGTAACCATTGTAACCTGACTTTCCCATGTATGTAACCATTGTTACATGACTTCCCAATGCATGTAACCATTGTAACCGATTTCTCCATGCATGTTACATTGTTTCCCTATTCTTCATGTATGTAACCATTGTAACCTGATTTCCCATGCATGTAACCATTGTAACCCGACTTTCCCAGGCTTGTTACAAATTTTTACTGGATTCCCCATGGACAGCCATGCATGTACAGTTTGCAACAGATAAAGTCACTATTGCATATCATTTACTTAAGGTCCATGTGTGTAACCAATGTAACCAATGTAACCATTGCTTCAATGGGGGTAACAAAACAAGATACCTATATTCGGGTGCACATTTTGTGCCATATCTAACCATATGATAATGTTATCTGCTATTGTTGGACACAGAATACAGGACACTAAATCAATATACATTATTTAAACAGGGATCATCACAACCTAATAATTAAGTGTGGCGGTGCGACAAGCTTAAACTACAAACGCTAAGTTAAAATTACCCACACCATGCTTATTTTCTTGTCCGCACATTTGAAAATTCAATATATATTAGGGATCTCCATGGCCTGTTTAAAGTCATGGCTCCCCACCATCGTTTAAATATCCTGTGCCTCGCCATTGTTCTAATATCTTGCGCCATCATCAAATGACTCGCGCCATCATTAAATTGTCTTGCGCCATCATCAAATAACCTGCGCAATCATTAAATTGTCTTCCGCCATCGTTCAAAACTGTAATCTTTTTTTATAGCTCAACACCATTTTTTGAGATTCACTTGATGTTGAGTATCGAGTTGCGAGTAAAGAATTACTACAGTCGAAATGCGATTTAGGAAAGTCGAGTTGCCAGTTAAGAAAGTCGAGTTGCAAGTCACAAATGAGTTAAGAAATTCGAGTTACGAGTTAAGAAAGTCGAGTTACGCCCAGTTAAGAAAGTCGATTTTCAAGTTACAAAAGTCGAGTTATGTGTTAAGAAAGTCGAGTTGCGAGTTAAGAAAGTCGAGTTTCAAGTTATTAAAGTCGAGTTGTGAGTTAGGAAAGTCGAGTTGCGTCAAAATGTGCTAACGAAACTCAGTGATTTTATTTATTTGGAATGATGATGGCTTATAGAATTGTATACAGTATTGTTGATTATTTTTGTTGTTTGGACTTCATCTGAGTCTCTTGTAAAAATAAAATGGATTGCTTACATATAAATCATACGTATAGTATTTTCTGAAGAAGCAGATAGCCTTTTGAAATACAGCGGATGGCTTGCAGTTTAATTATTATTAAATTTCATAGCTAGCACCGTCATATTAAACATAAAGGGAGATAGCAACCAAACTTTAATACATAAATGTAAAATAACCCTTCAGTTCTGCAGATTTCGTATAGAGTGAGCTTTATGGGGCAGCTCCAGAGCCGGGCAATTTTTTTCGTTAGGGACCGTAAAATTTATTCTTTGGCAGTGACACTCAATATTGTGGACGTTAAAATTATATACATTGTATGTCTACATCGGCTAGAGATGAAGGTGCTCAGTCAGGAACCTTAATAGTTAGCCTTTGTTACTCTTGCATATTTTTAAAAATTTTGGTTTATCTTTATATTTAAGAGCATAGAATGGCGTCCATATTCTTGATGTAATGAACATTGTGTTTCTGGGCCTGCTCAGGGCTCCCTCTAGGTGGGTGATCCTCGCTGTGTTGAAAACCTAATGGCCTTTGGTTGAATTGTATATTTTGGTTGGGTTGCTGTTGAAATGTTATTCTAATAAGTCACATACATTTAATTCAAGACAGGACCTGAACTATAAAATCATTACAATTAACATTATTATTGTTATTACAATGTACATATATTCATTTACATTTCGTCTAACATCTCGATATGTAATAATATAGTTTCCTAAATATTTAAGTACAGACAAATTTTCATTAGTAAATAACCGAACAAATTTTGTCTCATTTGAGAGATACGAAAAATTAGTACAGAGACTGTAAAATATCTCCCTTCAGATCATCTTTGTACATGCTGGACAACTTGTAATGAAATGTTATTCATCTTCAACTAGATTTAGAGTACATTTCTTACAAAGCCTTTAAAGTCTTATTATATAAAGTTTTATATCAGTCTCTTTCTATTTTGAGATCATGGCCACTGATTCTGATTTTACATATGACACTTCATTTTAAAATTGTTTTAAAGATGCATGTAGCTACATTTCTTTAGAAAAACATTTTTTCAATTTGAAATAAGTATCTAATTTATAACTCTTTGTACCTTTTTTTTTTGTACCAAAATATAACAAAGTTTTTGCTTAACCAATGGCGGACCCAGAAATTTTCATAAGTGGGGGTCCACTGACTGCCTAAGAGGGGACCCGCTCCAGTCATACTTCAGTGATTCTCTATATAATAAACCAAATTTTTTGCAAAAAAGGGGGGGGAGCAGGGCCCCCTGAAAAACCCTCTAAATCCGCCTCTGTTAACTGACTTGAGAAAAAAGTAAAGCTTTACTTCCAAATTATGAATATTCAGCTTTTTTAAAATTTAATCCATACGAAATTCCAATGAGCAAACTATTTTCTCCATTATTTTGCAGTGTGTTATAGTCCATGCGAGATGCCGAATTTCCTTTACTATTCTATTTTTAGGATTATTTGTTTACCAAATATACGGTAATAAGGTAATTTATGGTCAGACTGGTTCTTTTTATCCTTTTTATGTTGTAGTGTAAACGCACTGGAATAAATAAGATCGATCTCGTCCTTTAAGGAAACATGATTTTTTTTCAAATACTTCCAGAACTTAACTTTTACTAGACTCTTATAAATAAGTATCACATATACCTCATTCAAATCCTGCAATCACGGGAATAACTTAGTTCGGATACATGCATGCTTTGTTTATCAAATGTGAATCAAACCTGAAAATTCTGTGTCAAAGATATTTTTGTAACTCACAACTCTACTTTCCTAACTCGCAACTCGACTTTCCTAACTCGCAACTCGACTTTCCTAACTCGCATCTCGACTTTCCTAACTCGCAACTCGACTTTCCTAACTCGCAACTCGACTTTCCTAACTTGCAACTCGACTTTCTTAACTCGCAACTCGACTTTCCTAACCTGCAACCCGACTTTCTTAACTCATAAATTGCAACTCGACGATAAGAAACCTTTCCATTTTTTTAGCAATTATAATCAAATGCATGTAATTGCATAACCCTTAGGCTTTTTTATATTATAATCCAATACAGTTCAAACGCCTGAGGGATATCTAGATAAAGATCATTAATCACTTGTACCCGAGCTTGTACAGGTAGATCAACAAACCACACAGGAGAATACTATCTGAAATGTCTGAAGAAAGACGATTCGTTTATCAAGTTATTCACCTAAGTTTCAGAAAAAGCTTATAATAATTTAGACTAAAAAATAAATTAATAATCCAGTTACAAAGAAAACAGTTTAACAAGTCGAACATGTGCTTTTATTTTGACTTACGCAATCAGCATCCCCCTTTTTTAAGAAGTACAAAATAAGATGTAAAACATTAATATTATTTCATCTCAAATAATTTGAGTACTGCTGTAACGATCTTATAGAATTACTTTAAAAGTTAAAAAGTAAAAACTTAAGTATTTACTGTGAAGAAATATCGTATCGCAATTCCGATTCATTTCCTAATTTACAATCAAATTGATACATCCGTGTTTCCAGTTTATATTCAGACTCGAAAGATGCATGTTGCATAGCATCAATTTGCTAGATAAAGTCATTAAAAACCTTTTCATTTGTCAATGTTTGCTTTTTAAATCTCTTCAACCTTTTACATAACCGAAAGAATTGTTTTGTTGTTGCTGCAAATCAGCCATACTGGTAATGGATTCATGAGTCATGAATCATGACTTCTGAATTTGACAGTTCCCGTGAAAAATAAGCTCCACATGATTTTTAACCCCCATAACAACTACCAAAAAATAGCAAGAAAACTACATGGGGACCTTCATGACAGCTTTTGGTCATTCTCGACTAAGAGGGGACTATGAAGGCTTGGCATTTGAATAGTTACAAACGGTAATTAATGAAAATTTTGATACTTGTATAATGAAAATTCAAGTAAATATAATTTACCGTAGATCATGGTAGATAAGTAAATGAATTAGCATGTTCACCATTCCTGACATGGAGGGATGAAATACTTTCGATCACACTACACTGTATGGCGTAGACACGGTTTGTGATTGTGAAAGTTCTTCCATCGTTCAATTTTCATTCATGGAGATCCCTGAGATATTGAAGTTAAATTTCAGTTATCTCTAATCCAATTATCATGTCAGTGGCAATTAAGACCAATACAGCGCAGACAAAGACCTATATATTCAACAAGATTTAACCATTTTGAACTGCATTTTCGATAGTCCAAATAATTATGACATCTTGAAAGGCTATTATATTTTTTTCTTTGACGCCTTACGTCTCAGAAAGGCATCAAAGCAAAAATTTAAAATAGCCTTCCAAGTTATCATATTATTTGGACTACATTTTCAAAAGAAAAATTGGTCATTAATTTTATTGATTATAATTTGAAAATAGAAATAACCTCTTATCTAATTTTAAAAAACTGTTTTTAGTGGTTAAATCATATCTAATTTTAGAGAACTATTTCTATTTATTCAGTTTAAGTTATTTCCCTTTGAACTGAAAATTAATAATTAATGAATAAAATTAAAATGTGTTTCATTTCAACATAAATTCCATAATAATTAATTATATAGTTTTCTTTCAAATGCAGAATCTAAACCAGTTTTTAAGTTGGTTTAAATCAGGGTCCAAAATTAAACTTTGATAAACATGTACTTTTGGATCATAATGGGTGAATGTTTAATTTCAATTTTTTTCGTCGATTTTGGCAAAAACAGTTAACAAAAAATGCAAAAATGCTGATAACAGTACTAGTTAACAAACAGGGTTGAAAACAGTTAACAGCTTAAATTGATCTCAGATAACAGTTAACAACACCTTGAAAAGGGCCAAAACAGGTTAACATAAAAAGGTATTGCCCCCCCCCCCCCCCCCCCCCCCCTCTCATTCATTTTGTGTCACAAACCTATTGCTGTGTCAAATATTCAATCACAATCCAAATTCAGAGCTGTTTAAGTTTTCAGCTTACTAGTAAATGATTATGTAGTGTCAATACTTGCTCAACCGTCAACCTCTGTAGAAAATCTGGTTTACTGTCACTCTGACAGCCTCTACTTCATAAGTGAGTTGAGTTGGTAAACCAGAGTGGGGCAATTTTGTGAAAAGGTGGGGGGTATTTGATGTGAGAAGATTTTGTCTTGCTTCCTTCATTTACACACATGTACATTATGTGATATAATTCATTGTAATCACAAGGTCTCAGTGATTGTTGACAAATGTGTTGGAGAATTCAGAAGAGAATAATCCTTCCAGTGTATGCCTTGTAAAACTGGAAAATGATCTCATTATTGTGTTTTTACCATTAAATTTTGAAGTTTAAGAAAACAATTATTGATAACTTTACAAATTTGCATCCTGTGTAATATAATCATGATAATAATTAAAAAAAAGTGTACATCAAAATGTTGTGAATGGGTAAAAATGATCCAAACAGTGGAAATTCAATTGCAACCAATGACAAGAAGTTATTTTCATCTTGTGGTATGAACAAAAATGATGGAACAATTAAAGTGTCATTAGATTCTAAAACAGCATATTCTTATCTGCATTCATAGGGTGTGCAATGTGCATATTCTCAGGACTGATGGTAAGATGATAAAGGACAACAAAATACTGTTCACTCAGTGCCTTTAACCTTTGCAAGTGTATATTTATAGTAGTCTTTGGGAAAAATTCATTGAAAATCTAAATAATAAAATATATTTACTTTTTTTTACAGATTAAAAACTTTAATGAAATAATGGATAACTGGTCTGCAATTGCAAAAGTCTATGATCCGTTGAAAGCAGGAAGTATTGATGCCACAGATACAGAACCACATGACCATGGCATCATCAGAGCAATGGCAGCTAAATACAAACCAAATAAAGATGTAATAGGTGATCCAGAGAAAACAATATTCATAGCTCGTCTTAATCCAAAAACAGACGAAACAACAATCCAAAAAGTTTATTCTGGATATGGGGTTATCAAGCAATTTAGATTAGTACGTGATATTATAACAGGATATTCTAGGTGTTATGCTTTTGTTGAATATTATGATCATAAAGAGGCTGAGGATGCTGTTTGGAGGGGACATAAGCAAGAAATTGATGGTTCTGAAGTTTTTGTTGATTATGAATGTGAACGAGTACTCAAAGGATGGGTACCTAGAAGACTTGGGGGAGGCTTTGGTGGGAAAAAAGAATCAGGACAATTAAGATTTGGGGGCAGAGATAGACCATTTCGTAAACCTATTTATAATAAAATGATAGCTCTTAAAAATGTTAATAATGACCATTATGATAATGCATGGGATGATAAAAGTAGTGAGCATGATGCAGATGGTCATGAGAATTATAGAGGCACAAACAGGGTACGTTCTGATCGATCAAATCCACAATATTATGAGAACTTAAATAAATTTAAGACGTCTGAAAAAATTCAAAGTTATAGAGAAAGACAGCAAAGTAAGTACAGTTTCACAGATAGAAGCAGAGAAAGACATCAGACAAGAGATAGATCTAAGGAAAGAGACCAACGATACAGTAGATATGACAAAAGTAGTCGGGATACAAGTCTACATCAGTCAAAACATTCAAGAGAGACTGCAGGGGAAAGAAGGGGAAGTAATAGAGACAGAGATAGAATCAGGAGCAGTGATGGACCAAGAGATAGAATTAGAGATGATAGATCCAGGGATAGAAGTAGGGATAGATCTGGCGAGAGAAGGGGAGATAATAGATCCAGGGATAGAAGTAGGGATAGATCTGGTGAGAGAAGAAAAGATACTAGATCCAGGGATAGAAGTAGGGATAGATCTGATGAGAGAAGGGGAGATAATAGACCCAGGGACAAAAGTAGGGATAGATCTGGTGAGAGAAGACATGATAGATCAGAGAAAAGAGGGAAAATATCAAGGGATTCAAAAAGAGATCTAGAGACAAGTGAAGACAGAGAAAGAGAAAAATATATAGATAGAAAAATAGATAAAGGTAAACACCTAGAAAGAAGTGATTATAGGGGACAAATTGCACCAGAAACATATGATGAAAGAACAATCAATAGACTCATACAATCCACTATGAGCAGTATTTGGGATGAACATGATAATGAACATGATAATGAACATGATAATGAACATGATAATGAACATGATAATGAACATGATAATGAACATGATAATGAACATGATAATGAACAAAATCAACATACTGAAAACAAAGTAACTGAAGATTTAGAGGTTCCAGAGAATTAAAAAAGTATTTTTTGAACAATTGAGTCATTTTAAATTTCACCTGACCCAAAGGATGAAGAGAATTATTGTCCATTTTTTGTCATCCCTCATCTTTTGTTCATTGTGTAAACTTTTTTAAAAAGACCTTACAATTATCAGAAAAAATAACAGTAAGAACTGTTTCTTTTGCAATTAATTGCCAAAATGCAATTCCATACAGAAATTGGAGGTAACAATACTAACATTTTTTTATTGTTCCAAATCCTTTATCAAGTCCTCTGTCAAATACTACCAATGATTACCAGAATGTTTCTGAAGGAATCTTGTTTAAAAACTGAATCATGGGATTTCATCCATCATTGACCAACAAACAGCTGCTGTTGCAAAACATAGATCATAAGGGTAAACACCATTTGTAGCTCACCTGGCCCAAAGGGCCGAGTGAGCTTTTCCCATCACTTTGCGTCCATAGTCGTTAACTTTTACAAAAATCTTCTCCTCTGAAACGACTGGGCCAAATTAAACCAAACTTAGCAACAATCATCATTAGGGTATCTAGTTAAAAAAATGTGTCCGGTGACCTGGCCAACCAACCAAGATGGCCACCATGGCTAAAAATACAACATAGGGGGTAAAATGTAGATTTTGGCTTATAACTCTAAAACCAAAGCATTTAGAGCAAATATGACCGGGTAAAAATGATCTATTAGGTCAAGATCTATCTGCCCTGAAATTTTCAGACAAATCGGACAACCTGTTGTTGGGTTGCTGCCCCTGGATTAGTAATTTTAAGGAAATTTTGCAGTTTTTAATCGGATTTTTGTGACAAAAATGTCGGTTATTGATTTGGGGATGTACGGCGGGCGGGCGGTCGGTCGGGCGGGCGGGCGGGAATCAGATGTTGTCCGTGCATTAACTCATGAACCGTTCAACCAAAGCTTTTAAAATTTTAATATGTTGTTACTGACAACTAAATGAAGGTCAAGTTCAATAATGGCAATTTTGACTTTTACCGTTCAGGAGTTATGGTTCTTGAAAGATTGAAAAATGGAGTTTCCAGTCGTGTCCCTGCATTTATGCATGAACTGTTCTACCTAAGCTTCCCAAATTTTAATATGTTGTTACTGATGACAAAATGGAGGTCAAGTTCAATAATGGTGATTTTGACTTTTACCGTTCAGGAGTTATGGTTCTTGAAAGATTGAAAAATGGAGTTTCCAGTCGTGTCCGTGCATTTATGCATGAACTGTTCTACCTAAGCTTCCCAAATTTTAATATAATGTTACTGATGACAAAATGGAGGTCAAGTTCAATAATGGTGATTTTGACTTTTACCGTTCAGGAGTTATGGTTCTTGAAAGATTGAAAAATGGAGTTTCCAGTCGTGTCCGTGCATTTATGCATGAACTGTTCTACCTAAGCTTCCCAAATTTTAATATGTTGTTACTGATGACAAAATGGAGGTCAAGTTCAATAATGGTGATTTTGACTTTTACCGTTCAGGGGTTATGGTTCTTGAAAGATGATGACAAAATGGAGGTCAAATTTGATATTGACGATTTTCACTTTCACCATTCATCAGTAATGGTTCTTGTGATATTGCCAGGACACAAATAAATATTAATAAATCCGGTTTGCTGTCGTTGTGACAGCCTCTTGTTGGTTATTATCTTGAATATTATAATAGATAGAGATAAACTGTAAACAGCAATAAGTTTCAGCAAAGTAAGATCTACAATTAAGTCAACATGACCAAAATAGTCAGTTTACCCCTTAAGGAGTTATTGCCCTTTATAGTCATTTTTTAACCATTTTTCTAAAATTTTAGTCTACTTTTAAAAAATCTTCTCCTCTGAAACTACTGGGCCAAATTTAACCAAACTTGGCCACAATCATCATTTGGGTATCTAGTTTTAAAAATGTGTGGCATGACCCTGCCAACCACCAAGATGGCCACCATGGCTAAATATGGTCAAGATCTATCTGCCCTAAAATTTTCAGACAAAACAGACAATCTGTTGTTGGGTTGCTGCCCCAGAATTAGTAATTTTAAGGAAATTTTGCAGTTTTTGGTTATTATCTTGAATATTATAATAGATAGAGATAAACTGTAAACAGCAATAAGTTTCAGCAAAGTAAGATCTACAATTAAGTCAACATGACCAAAATTGTCAGTTTACCCCTTAAGGAGTTATTGCCCTTTATAGTCATTTTTTAACAATTTTCATAAATTTTGTAAATTTTTGAAAATTTTTAGAATATATTCTCCACTGTAATTACTGGGCCAAGTTCATTATAGATAGAGATAATTGTAGCAAGAAGAATGTCCAGTAAAGTAAGATCTACAAACACATCATGATTAAACAATTTTGTCATGAATTTATCTGTGTCCATTGTTTAATATGCACATAGACCAAGGAGAGCGACACAGGCTCTTGAGAGCCTCTAGTTATGTCCCACCTACGATAGTAGAGGGGCATATGGCAAGCCGTTTTACTTTTAATTCGAATTTCAAGATATCTTCTAAAGTTTGTAAGATATCCTATAAAATATATGAGATATCGTATTAGAAACATCCTATTATAGGGAACATATGTTCTAAGTCATGTCAAAATAGTCAGTTGCCAGCTTGTACAAGGTCCCTTGAAATAGATATAAAAAGATGTGGTATGAGTGCCAATTAGACACCTCTTCATACAATTTATAAAAGTCAACCGTTAAAGGTCAAAGTACGGTCTTCAGCATGGATCCTCGGCTTGAAAGACTACTTTAATCTTCTGAATGTTTGTTGTGAATTTTTAGATACTGTAGGAGACGGACTCGGAAAATCTGACCAAAAGCAAAAATGTTCAGCAAAAGAAGTTAGATGTAAAACAAACAAAAATAGCCGGATATGGTGTAAAAAAAAGTTTATTGTTTTCTGTTTGGTATTAAATTTATATAAAGATCCACTTTGTTACATCCTGTGATCGATTTATTTGGCAATCGTCAATGGCAGTCAGCAGGGTTTATGAACATCAGTTGGTCGACCTGTTCGTTTTGTTAAAATATACTTTTCCACTTTTTGGTGTTTTGGAAAATCTTGTTTGTGCCGTTTTTAAAGTCCTCTACAACAGATTTGTTTTACATGCACACGTACAAAAATTGCGGTTTTAACCAACGCAATCATAAGTATGAACGTTGTTTTCAATTTAGACTTGTATACTAGTATATTGTGCAAATTTTTAGACTGATATAAATTTTCTTTATCTGCACAGTATCGTCTATTCTAGACGATCCGTTACATAGTAAATTTGCTAGTTGGTCCTTTTTATAGACTTCAAGTTCTATCTATAATACTAAAATTACGAGGTCCAATTTGTCAGCCGTCATCAAGTAAAAACGACGAATCAAAGAATTCAACTTTATATACAACTAATATAGTACAAAGGTGTAGATTAAAAATAACACCACTCCAGGCCCTTTTGTTTTCCAAGTAATTAATAATGCCAATAATTAGGAAGTTCCAGGTCGAGTCCGATACCGATACCAATAGTATAATCACCTGTTACCTATTACCTTATCTGTACGTTCCGCATCTGACAGGCGCACCACCAAACGGTGTATTCAGGATTAATATGCTATATACACGGGTCATAATCACAGGGTTGACACTACTAAATTGTCAAATTGTTACCTATTGTAGTATTTTAATCCGTAAAAATCCTAAAAATCTGAACTAAAAATAAGTTTCAATTTGTTAGCGGGCATGACGTAAAACAGCGAATCAAAGAATTCAATAAAATTGAGAATGGAAATGGGGAATGTGTCAAAGAGACAACAACCCGACCAAATAAAAAACAACAGCAGAGGGTCACCAACAGGTCTTCAATGTAGCGAGAAATTCCCGCACCCGGAGGCGTCCTTCAGCTGGCCCCTAAACAAATATGTACTAGTCCAGTGATAATGAACGCCATACTAATTTCCAAATTGTACACAAGAAACTAAAATTAAAATAATACAAGACTAACAAAGGCCAGAGGCTCCTGACTTGAGACAGGCGCAAAAATGCGGCGGGGTTAAACATGTTTGTGAGATCTCAACCCTCCCCCTATACCTCTAACCAATGTAGAAAAGTAAACGCATAACAATACGCGGCACATTAAAATTCAGTTCAAGAGAAGTCCGAGTCTGATGTCAGAAGATGTAACCAAAGAAAATAAACAAAATGACAATAATACATAAATAACAACAGACTACTAGCAGTTAACTGACATGCCAGCTCCAGACCCCAATTAAATTGACTGAAAGATTATGATTTCATCATATGAACATCAGGCACAATCCTTCCCGTTAGGGGTTTAGTATCATACCATCATAACATATATGAGAAGAAAATAACCCGTGTCATGCCAACAACTATTTTTAGAATAAATGTGTTTAGTTCCGATGCAAAGATCTTATCAGTGACTCAATATTAACGCCAAAATATGCAATCTTTAATGACTTGACAACAGTATCGTAATTATATCCCTTCTTAATAAGTCTATTCAAAGGTTTTGTAAGTTTCTGAGGTGAATACTGACACCTTTGTGCTTTATAAAGAATATTTCCATAAAAAATTGGATGTGAAATACCTGAACGTATTAGAAGTCTGCATGTTGAGCTATATTTACGAATGATGTCTTTATACCGATGATAAAATTTAGTAAATGTTTTGACTAGTTTGTGATATCGAAAACCCTGGTGTAATAATTTTTCAGTAATACATAAATTTCTCTCGTTAAGATCTAAAACATTGTTACATACACGAGCGAATCGTACAAGTTGAGATACATAAACACCGTAAGATGGTGACAAGGGAACGTCACCATCTAAAAACGGATAATTAACGATAGGAAATGAAAAATCATCCCTTTTATCATAAATTTTAGTATTCAGCTTTCCATTAGTGATATAGATATCAAGATCGAGAAAAGGGCAGTGGTCATTGTTAGTATTAGCTTTATTTAAAGTAAGTTCAACAGGATAAATTTCATTAATATACATACTGAAGTCGTCATTATTGAGAGCCAAAATATCATCCAAATATCTAAAAGTATTATTAAATTTGTTTATCAGATGTTGTTTCGATTGGTCTTTGCTTATTTTTGTTATAAATTGTAACTCATAACAATACAAAAACAGGTCCGCAATAAGTGGTGCACAGTTAGTTCCCATTGGAATTCCGATAATCTGACGATATACGGAATCCCCAAAGCGAGCAAAAATGTTATCTAGTCAAAATTCAAGGGCATATATAGTATCAAAGCATGTCCAATTAACATAGTTTTTTGTTTATTGCTACTAAAAAATGACCTAAAAGAGTTTGAACATATATATTCACATTCCGATTTCTTGAACTTTATTTATAACTAATATAGGACAATGCTGTTGATTAAAAAATACTCAATTCCAAGACCTTTTGTTTTCCAAATAATTAATATTATAGGGTTATTGCATGAATATTGGGGAATATTGTCCCGAGTAGAATTTTATATTGCACGAGCTTGCGAGTGCAATATATGTTCTACGAGGGACAATATTCCCCAATATTCATGCAATAACCCTTTTATTGTATAGCAATATAATACTTGAAAGTAAAAATTGGTTTAATTAAACTAAGATTTTGTCATTGATGACGTCATGAATTTTGATTTATTGCGCTAGTGCAATATTAGAATTTATTGCACGCTAAGTTTTGGTTACTTTCTGTGGGAAATATTATATTGCTATGCAATAATACCAATAATTGATAAGTTCCAGTTCGACGGGTTCAAACAGAAAGATTTGAAAGCAGAGAAAATTGTGTATCTTATAATCGGCATGACCGGCTTTATCAGATGACAGAACTACTATTATTGTATAGCAATATAATATTTCCCACAGAACGTAACCAAAAGTTAGCGTGCAATAAATTCTAATATTGCACTAGTGCAATAAATCTTCAAAATTCATGACGTCATCAACGTTTAAATCTTAGTTTAAACCAATTTTTACTTTCAAATATTATATTGCTATACAATAAAAGGGTTATTGCATGAATATTGGGGAATATTGTCCCTCGTAGAACATATATTGCACTCGCAAGCTCGTGCAATATAAAATTCTACTCGGGACAATATTCCCCAATATTCATGCAATAACCCTATAATACTAAGATAAGGCTTGTGCATAGTTATATACTTTAATTCAGTCACGAACCCGCGATATCACGGGTGTGTTCTAGTATATATATATGTATATGTATCTTGTCAAGGTGGATCAAGTAAATATACACAATCATTTAAAGGGGTTACTAGAAAGTTTGTTAATAATAGAATTTATATGCACCGGTTGTCACTGTTGTAAACATTGTCTGCATTGTACAAATTTTATTTTTATGAATAACGGTGAACAAAGAGTTTAAAAGCTGAATTTAACAGCTAATGTTTCAGGTAGTTAAAGATGTCTTCCCTAATAGACGTATGGATAATATTCATAGTCCTGGTGAAATCTACCAGGTGTTCTGGTAAGTACAAAACTTGCTTAACTTGAACTGAACTGAATACCGGTTGTGGAACTCGAATTTTACATTCAATAAGGGTTCCATTCGTAAGCTTTACATGTATTTGTTTTAAATTTTAAACATGCAGATATACATGTACTTTTGTGCAATTAGATGAAATACGTGAGGCAATTTGAAACTATTTTCGATCATTTTCGAAATCAAGTTGTTTTAAGTTTCTTTAATTTTGGTCATAATTTAATGTGTAAGATCTGTTCGGTTACTTTATACCTAACAGCACAGTGTTGCTTACAAATCGATTTGTATTCATTGACAAGTTTAATTTCTAAAGTCAACAAACATGTCCCTTTTACGCAAATATACTACATTAAGGTAGCTGTCTATAAAAACTTGTTTTTTTTCCGATATTACCATTAACAGGTACGGATTAATCGGCGTTTTGCATTTGCGCCGATTTTTTCTTTCATTTGCGCCGATTTTTTTTACAGGTAAATTACAGGTTAATTACAGGTGGATAGACATAAGAATATGTGGTATGAGTGCAAATGAGACAACATCAAGATTTTTTTCAAGATTTTATTCATAGTCCAGTTATTTTTCATTTAACATTATAGAACTCTTCTCTTCCGTTAGCCAGTTGTACACTATATTCACATACTTTAAAATCAAAAAGTAAAATCCTTAGATAAAAAAAACTCTGGTTTATACTAAAATGACGAATTGAAAATCTATATTTACATCAATCAAATCCATTAAAACGGAATACATTAAAACCATAAATCTGTTGTTGCTGGGTATTTATAGGCGATACATCTAATATATTCCTTTCTTGTGATTTCGACTCTTCTATATTTGTCTGGCTTACGTAATTATGTGTATAGCCGTCGATGGTTAAAAAATTAGACTCCTCGGCTCGTCGCAATGTGCAATATGTCCATCGTGTTACAGCAAAGTTCAGAATAATATGAATCAAAATTAACTAAAACCTATGTTTTTAACCAGAGTTTACCAATATACCTTAACTGTATAGTACATGTACAAGTATTAACTTACCTGTAAATCCAATTAGGGGCAAATATAAAATCGGCGCAAATGAAAAAATGAAATTGGCGCAAATGAAAGAATGAAAAAATAAAAAATCGGCGCAAATGTCATACGCCCGGATTAATCATTTTAAAAAATCGAATTGCTACCATAATCGAGTAAGGATGAAATTGATGTTCCGAAAAAGTTTTTGTAAAGCCACAGTATAAATAACTAAATAAAAACATGTATACTAATGTCACACACAACCTGCCAAGAACTGAAGAAAAAAAAAATACAAATAATAATACAAAAAATGCTTACAAATAAATTACTAGAAAGCGGAACCCATCACCTCAAAATATACGACTGGGTCACCCTCTTTATATAATGGGGATATCTATCAGATCCTGCTCCACATGTGGCACCCGTCGTGTTGTTCATGTTATTACAAATTCGGTAGGTCGAAAGTGTGCTTCAAATAATTATGAGTTCTCTAACTATACTGGGGACTTTAAATAAGTCATATAAACTGTCTTTTAACATTTAATTTAGTTTCTTCTATCTTATTAAAATATAGATTGTAGTTTCCTTTGATATGTTTAGATATTATATCAGTTTAATTCAGGTATCTCTTTACAAAGTTACTACAAAAGGGGACGCATAATCGCTCCCGATAAAATACTACACTGTATTGTTAATTATACTTTTTGGATTTAATGTTCCTTTGGTCCCTTCTTCACTGCAAATATTGCAGACGCCTGACGCGTCTGGACGCGTTCCAATTTTAAACACAATATGTTCAGTTATTAACATATTAGTGTTCCACATTGAACGCCAGCGTTAAAGAATATAACACATTGTGTTCAGGCTTTTAACGCACATATTCAAGACAAGTGTTCTAAATTGAACACTAAAAATGTTCTTATATTGTAATGGGGAGTGAAAAAAAATTCATCATTTCAGAGTCAAACAGACGATGAATAAGGGTGATTCGTACTATGATTTGACGATAAATGTATTTTAGCTGTATCGGCATATAAGCAAATTATAGTTTGGTAAAAAAAAATGAAACATTTTACAAGAGCGTATTTATAAGCGTGCAAATGATTGATTTTTAATATGAATCTTTTTCTAAACGACTTAAAGTTCTTAAGGTATTTTTTTTAACAATGTAAATGCGTAAATGCTCATGAAAACGTTGCTCTTGTAAAAGCGTTCTGGTGTCGAACATGATGCGTTCAAATTTACCATTTTCCCTGAACGCCATGTGTTCCAAACATATCCGCGTACATAACAGCGCGTGACGTATTAATGTACCGGAAGTTTGATTTTTGATCGTGATTGAAGAAGCTTCACTGAAGAAAATTAACAACAAAACTTGATATAATAGGTATGTTTATCTATATTTATCTACACATGACGAACATAAAAAATATTTTTTTTAGTCATGAAATCAACAAATGTCTACTTGGACAGGACACACTGAAGTATAAATGGAAGAACATTTTGTTCGAACATAAAACTGCCCCCTCCACTTCCACTTAACTGTGCTGTCATAATTCGATTAAAAAAGTAGCGGTTCTTTGAGAGATTACATTCAAATTATCATGTTTAAAAAAAAAATTAACCTCTGTAAATTTATACGTAAATGTTAAATGATATCGTTGCTATTGTAAATGTGTTCTGGTCTCGAACATGATGCGTTCAAGCTAATCGTTTTCTCCGAACGCCATGTATTCCTAACACGACTCAAACATTGTGTATAGAAAGCATTAAGAAGATCAAACGATCATCTACACTTTTGAGGATGTACATTTTTTAATTAAATAAAACCAATGCATAAGGATTTGTTCACAAATGCAAAAACTGTCATGACATTGCAATGTCAAGACAGAAGTTTGTAAAAAAAGGCATACTGCAACACTAATTTTAAATTTCTCATGTATATGTTATTTATAATAGCTTTGTAATTAGTAATTCATTTTAGCAAATGTCCACCCTTGTGCACTGCATTCATGTATTGTAATGTATTCCTATGTTACTTTTATAGGGTACAAACCCAACTATACTGTACTTAAGGGTAATTGTTCGTGCATACCTCGAGAATAAAGAGAACATGTTGCAGTTCAAGAGATGACTACTTATCCTGCACCATAAAAGTACTATATGTAAGTTTAAGAATTTTGAATAGGAGTGCATGTCCATTGACTTCTTACAAGTGTTGTTATTGCAGATTTATCAATAAAATGTGCACCATTCACTTGTTTACATTAATCTGAAAGCTATTTGAGCTAAATTTGATGCAATTACATCATCCGTCAATTATCCGTATACAGATCATAAGTGAAAAAATTACTAAATATCTTTCAAAATAAAGGCAAATGGTAATTAGTTTCTTGAAATGTTAGCAGTTAATTTAGTGACAAGTCTAAGTTGACGATAAAGTTTTGCCTAAAAAACATAATAGCACTTGCTGGACACTTTCTATCATTTTTTTAAAAAGATATAGAACACGAGAGCACATTTGACCACTCAATTACCACTCATTGGCAAATGCATCTTATCTTATAATGCTGACAAGTATAATGGAATTACAAAAACGAAATAAGATTTTCTAATATTCTTAAGGAATGTCGACATGATGAATAATTTGTTTACTCATACACTTCATATTTCACATTTTAGAACTTACGGTTGATGGATAACAAGGTTAAAGAATAATTATAACCCAAGGAGACGAATCCTCTAAAAATGGAAGCTCAAAATCAGTTGTAAACGACTCAAATCATGTTTAAAAGTGTCCAAGGAAGCAGTGTTACATGAACACCGACTCGACTACTAGCATCATATACACAGGGTATTTTATGTTTGATATTGACTATCTGAGTGCTTTGCAGCCAGTGGATTATGGAACATTTTGGTGATAAAAGAGTCAGTGGCATCAGTATTTTGTAAAGAAATTCAGAACAGTTCTTGACTTAGGAAGTTGCAAACGATGAGTTAAACATAAGACACTTGACTTCGTTGTAACATAATAATTTTAAATATATGACGAACATTTTGTTTATGAGTAAATATTTGGACACATTTTGCAAATTACAAATGTTATATTTCTAACTTGTCATTTTAAAGTTGCTTCAATATTTCACATTTTATTGTACTTTTTTTTTTTAAATGTTGCCTTTTTTAATCAATTAAAGACGTTTTTAATCAATTAAAATATTTGTTTTACAAGACCACAATAATGTTTCAGAGAATATAACACTTTTTCTGGAACATGTAAAATTGTGTTCCAGTAATATACACTATGTGTTCTGGATATTAACACATATTTCTGGAACACAGTCCGAGCGTTCCAGAAGTGTTACAAGGCTTAGAACGCGTAACGGCATACAATTTTGCTCACAAGGACATGTTCCAGATTCAAACACTAGGCGTTCAAGAAGTACACGCTATCCGTTTAAGAATAACACATAGCGTTCGAAAGATGCACACATGATGTTAAAAACTGGAACACGAAAGTTAATATCTAGAACACTGTTACGCGTTCCAGATTCAAACACTAGGTGTTCAAGGAGTACACACTATCCGTTCAAAAATAACACACATAGCGTTCGAAAGATGCACACATAATGTTAAAAACTGGAACACCAATGTTAATATTGAGAACACCGTTACGCGTTCCAGAAGTGTTACAAAAGGGCGTTCAAAAAGTGTTCAGATTCTTAACACTTTTATTTACAGTGTTGTTGTCTTGTCTTGGTGTTACATTTCCAAATTAGTTCTCTATGCCCATGTACGAAAAAACATCTTATGTTTCAATGAACGTAATCATGAATGACTGACTGGTTTATTTATCAAATCCTTGAATTCTCTCCCTTACTAAATTATTTCAATGATACACATATTTTTTAAAAGTACCTAGAGAAATCTGTTCATATCTGAATTTTTACGGGAATATTGTTTATAAAGCTCGTAAAGTTAGATACAATGCATGCAAAATTACCGATCCTCTCTAAAAATCTTTTAAGTTACCCGACGCCAAGGACATTCATAACGGAAAGTCCCTATCAAATGGCCAAAAAGCTCAAACACATCAAACGAATGGAAAGGGACTCCATGCTGTCATTGTATGTGTATTATGATTTTATTTGGTATAAAAGATTATAGTAAAAATATCAAGCAGTAATTTGGTGAATCAATGTAAATGTGCGTCGTGTGATATCCAAATTTTAGGTTGATATTTCTAAATCTTTATAAATAAGGAAGATCAAGGAATGATGTGTTACAAAAATCATAATATTATAATACATGCATATATCTTGTATAGAATCTATTGATACTGTACATGCAGTTGTCATATATATAATATGTATTTTGTAATGCAATGCACTATGTACTTGGCCTTTGCCGATTGTTATCATTGTGTGCGTGATGATACCTATCTTTATAAATGATAACCGATTTGCTGTGATTTGTTTTTGAAATACACTATTTTTAGAAGTACAATTGAAAATTGTTTCCAAATAAAGAACTGCACTCCTTCTCACTCATGCTTACAGTATTACAGATTGAACAAGTGTCTATCGCCAGATATTCATAAACTGTTAACCGAAACCATTTTAAGTGTCAATGTACACAACCATAAGAGACGTTTTTCTTGGATTGGGTGATGAGATGCTTATACAACCTAGTATAATTTTCAATCAAATATTTCAAATTGTTTATTGATTTTAATTACAGACATTAGTCTCTGTCAATTGGGGCGTGGGGGAGGGTAACTATCCACACTTGTATGAAAAATCTAAACAAGTGGCTTTGATATCAATGTGAAACGATTGTATGTGCTCAAATGAGTTTTCGTATATTCAGTTCTTGAAAACTATATCAAAACAGTGTATGCAGATAAGAATATGTTATTCAATTCCTGATAACGGTTAAATTTCTTTATGAAAAGTAGTTTGTCGACTCAAATATATAAATGTAAAAAAAATCATCAATGGTATGATATAAAAATTAGTCAGCTTGGAAAACCGGCATTTAAACTGAATGTTTTAGTTTTAGTTGTGATTTTATTTTTTTATTATCACATTAATTTTAAACAGAATACTTTCAATTAATTTGTCCCACCTTCAGATAAGAGACAGGAAGAGATGTAGACCCAATGATTTGTATAGTAAGAAAAGCTGGACTATGCTACTACAGACACTTTTCTCGGAAAAATATAGAGAGAAAAATTTCTGAGACCAGTGTCTATGTATGCTACATTGAATTTGATCATTCTATTTATCATCATATCTGTGTGATCAACTGATTTCACCTATAATAATATCCTTCTTATTTTGTGTTCCAAAACTCTACAATTAATAAACTGTTCCAGAGTTAGCAGTATATATCAGTTTCAATCTGAAATTTGAAATAAAACTTGAATAATTCGGATTCATTATAATTTGTAAGGTTCTTTAAAATATGTTAATTTCGTGGGTGGAAGTAAAAAGCTACGTATCAAAAATGGTATAAATAAAATACAAATTTACTGTAGGCTTGTGTGAAAATTTCATAACCATGAAATCAGATATTCTCAAAACGATTTTTTATCCTTCATTCCAAGAGAATTTTGTACTCATCGAAATGAAGCCAAATTAACACAGAAGAAGAAGAAGATACCTTATTTCCAATCATGGGCCCCAAAGAGCATAAACATTACAACATCAATAATTTGCATAATACTATTCAAACAATGAGATAAAGATAACAAACAAGCAGCCCAAAATGAAAAAAAACGTGTTAAGAGCCATATGTCTTGCACGTTAAAATCTACACCCTTGTAGATTTCGAAAAAGACAAGGCTAATGCCGCTACAAGGCAATACTCGCACCCGCAAAGTGGAAAAGGATTAATATAAGTTGCAAAACTTGTTTCCCAATCCACTATAAATAAATATGTTTAAAGTAAATGAAAAAAGAAAAATAGATTTCCATATATGTATAGTCTGAGACTACTATATAGTAGTCTCAAGTATAGTACACAATAAGTTGCATCAATTGAACATATAATAACTAGCCAAAAAGAAAGCAGAAGTTAAGCATGTCTATGACTCATCCTGTGTCAGCAGCAAATAGGAAAGTATTACTACATGGAAGTTGTCTATGAGTGCTTAAATTGAGCAATTTACATTATAAAATAAGTTCTGCGTTCATCTTTATTTTTAAAGACGGAAACTACATAGGGCGGATCCAAAGGGGGCAACAGTCTCCCCCCCCTTTTTTGTGGGAACAATTTGGTTGATTATATAGGGAATCACTGGAGCACACCCCCCCCCTTTTTATGTCAGTCATCGGAGCCCCTTATGAAAAGTTCTGGATCCGCCACTGAACTATCAATGCAAACTAAAGATTTTTGTATTTGTAGAAATTGTAAGGTTAATACAAGCAAATAACATAGGAGTAGTACAATTGAACCACAATCGATCATGGGTGATATTATGTCAAGGTCAATCGGAAAATAAAGAGTCAAAGGTTATATGTCAAGAATTAGGACATGGTGATGGTTTGGTTCTTCCAGTTGGTTACTATGGAGAAGTGGGTGGTGATTATTTCAATGGTTATATTAAATGTGACCAAGGAGAGGACATCAACAACTGTTCATTGATAGAAATTGACAGTTGTAAGGGAGGATATTTAGCTGTATCTTGTTACGACTCTGTTGTGAACGGTAAGTCAAATATAAACTTAGCCTAAATAGTATTTTTTCAAATTAAAGTTGAATGATACGAGTTATTGTTATGAATTCCCTGGTTTTGAACCTTGTTGAATCTTTCATTAGTTTATCTGTGTTGCCAATATTCATATAAAACGTTTCATACTTGTAAGATGTGAGCCACAACCATTCTCAAAAAGATGCATGAAATTTCTATAAGAAACTCTTTTGAAAAATCCAAATATCAGATTTAATTATTAATTTCAATTTCTCGAAAAGGAGCTACTTCGTCAGTTTTTGAAGGTTTTCACATTGAAAATGCAAGATAGTAGAAGTCCTACAGAAAATAGGTTTTGACACAAGAAAAAAAATTATCGATGCTTATATCTGATACAAGTATGGCTTGTAAACATAAAAGGAATGTTATTTGATAGATTCACATATCTTGATTTTCGAATTCTATAGGGGCTTTGAAAGGCCTTACCAAATCTGCCCTTTCATATATCTTCCTAACTTTACCTCAACCTTTGATGGTTCAGACAAAATGATGCAGTGAATAAAATGATCATTCTTTAGATCCTATCCTGTCAATGCGATGCATTGCAGATCTGGGGTCAATTACATGCCAAAGTAATTAGTTACATTCGAATTACATTGATTTTCAAATGTAATTAATTACATTACAATTACATTGTATTGCATTGTATGTAGAAATGTTAAACTAAGATATTAAAAAAAAAAGTTACAACATGATGTGTATTAAAGTTCCTTAATTGTCAAGAATCATTTATAACGATGTACAACCATGAACAAAGGAAGATAACTCTCAATTTAAATTTATAATTTGCCTACCTAGATACACGATAATTCAACCTATACTTCATATCAATTTATAATTTGCCTACCTAGATACACGATAATTCAACCTATACTTCATATCAATTTATAATTTGCCTACCTAGATACACGATAATTCAATCTATACTTCATATCAATTTCAAAATGAAAGCGTTATTCTGTACTCTTCAGAGCACTTCGATTGAAATACAAAACTAACACCAGATTGGTATTTGTTTTATTAGGAACAATCCTAAGTTTAAACAACAGTTTATCATATGGTCAATTAAATTGGTTTGAAGATAAATACCAAGCTACTGGACAGATTTGTACTTCATCCTGGGATAAAGAAGAGGCTGAGGTTGCCTGTCATCAGCTTGGTTATAGAGGTGGACTGTCAACAATATATCCAAAGTCAAATGAACTACCTTTCCTTGTTAACTCAATAAACTGTACAGGACAAGAACAAAACTTGGAGGACTGCATCAGAACAGAAGATTTGTGTGAATCAGGATATAGTGCTGGAGTCATTTGTTTTAATATGTCAGGTTATTTTTAACAATGATTATTATTACTCTTACTTTTATTGGAAATGCAGTACCAATAATTTCCTGTGTTTCTCATCAAAGTAATTTGGATTCTAAAGGAATGAGATTAATAGACCCAGTTATCTATCTACTATTCAATATTTAATCTGCAACTCTTTTTTTCTGAATTGTCAAGATTTCATTCAATTTCAAAATTTTAATAAGTTTTAAAGCTGTCAGTTTTCTGATTTTATATTATTAATGCAGGAAAAGAAACTACTTTGAAATGGTTCTGTTAAAATACCACATTTTATTCTGCCAATTGGAATTATAATGTTTAACAAAGTTTTATATAAGGAATTGTACCCAAATCTCAATTTTGTTATCTGGTTTGCAGGTTTCAATGTCAATATAAGTGATGGAGGTGTAGATTTTGGCAGAGTTAACATTGAAGTTGATGGTAAAATAGGAACAATATGTAATAAAGAATGGTCAACTAGAGATGCTGAGGTTATCTGTAGATATATTGGTTTTGTTGCAGGCAGGAAGTGGAGGTTTGTAACTCCAATATTTTGGGATTGGTCCACTTTGAATAACTTATTGAAAATCTTGTGAAAAATCTGTATTAGTGAAGTAAGTTGATAAATTTAAGAATATGGATTGATTTCTCATTGATCCTTTCATGACATTTTGCTTCACATTTTGCAGAAAACAAAGACAAATTGGACTGTATAGATATTACCAAGATTTGATTTGAATATGACTGACATTAGTTTATATTGTGTACTTATTTTATCTTTAAAAAGATATTTTGAAATAACAAAAATAATAAAATGATAAAATATAAGCTGTTTAAAATGTTTCAAGAAAATCTGTGAAACAAGAATTATCTCCCCTTCACAGTCTAGATTTTTATTGGCAAGCCATATCTATGGTCTTTGTATTGGTCATTACCATAAAAATGCAAAAAGAAAGTTTTATTTCCTTTGTTTATGTCACTTTTATAATCTTTTAGGGACTTCGGAAGCATAATAACAAATCTGAAAGTAACTTGATTTTAGATTGTTCTCAATAATGGAAAATTACATCTCATCAGCATATTTTATTGTGTTTTTTTAAACGCAAACTAGACTTTTTCACTACAAAGTCAGATTTTTTTAAAAAGTGAAGTAAGTTGAATAAGAGATAGAACATAGGGTGTGTGCTGTGGGAATTAATTACTGTTGTCTTGAGTTAGATTC
The DNA here is from genome assembly GCF_965363235.1 of Mytilus galloprovincialis. Classification (NCBI taxonomy): domain Eukaryota; kingdom Metazoa; phylum Mollusca; class Bivalvia; order Mytilida; family Mytilidae; genus Mytilus; species Mytilus galloprovincialis. The sequence goes on along the minus strand of NC_134841.1, from coordinate 95,224,558 downwards.
ATTAAATATGTGCTTTTTTACCAAGTTTTTTTTGTATTCCATATTTTCAGTGGACCTGTTCCACCAGGCAATGGAACGGTTTATATGTCAGACCTACAGTGTACAGGGAAGGAAACATTAATCACAGATTGTCCCAGTTCAGGCTGGAGAAATGTTGTTGATGAAGACTGTCTAGACCACAGTCATGATGCAGGAGTCTTGTGTTACGGCAGTGGTAAGCACATACAATGGCTGCTGTATTGGAGGGCAGCAATGTTTAGTCACATTAATTTATTAATCTTTGAATATTTGTCCCCAAAAAAGATTTACTGGTACTTCTTTCAAGAAAACAGAAACCAAATTTACAATGTGTGCATGTATTGTAAGTTAGTTTTCATTTACATATACAGATGTATATGTTACCCATTGGTATGTTAACTACCGGAAACAGTTACTCATACCAGCATCTCATCTACGAATATCCTTAAAGCTTTCATATTAACTTAAAATGATAAATTATTTACTAATTAAGGGATATCAATATTGTCTAAAAAGATATACATACATATATTTTAGTGCGTCTATCAGGGGGAGAAACAAATGACAATGTGAAAATGGGAAGAGTTGAGGTTTACCAAGGAAGACAATGGACAAATTTATGTACATCCAAATTTGAGCAAAAAGATGCAACTGTTGTCTGTAGGCAGCTTGGATATGCCAGAGCTAGAGTTCTATCATCTGGAATATTTGGACGATCACCATACTCAGGCTTTACAACAGATATAAGTTGTCAGGGGAATGAGAATGATATTTTAGACTGTCCACATACAATTGGAAAATGCAAATATTCAGAATATGCCAGTGTTGTATGCATCAAACACAATGTTACTGATGGTAAATACCTTTGATGTATATTGAAGTTAGGAATTTTAAATTGAAGATAAGGGGAGATAACTGTTAATAAGTTGACTGTACCATTTAAAATTGATTATTGTTTAACAGTCCTTCTTTTCATTGAAAATTGAAGATAAAACTGTGTTGTATGTTAATATATTAGCATCAATAAAACTTAGAAAGGGGAGATAATCATTTAGTTTACTATGTCATTCAAAATGAATTCAACAATTTACATGAATGTTTTGCAGGGACAATGTTTTTTTTAAATTTTATTAACAAATTTTCTTAAGGTTTTTTTTTAAAGCTCTTCACACTATATAGAGGTTTTTTAAAGTATGCCAAATATAAACCCAAAAGTAGAATTGATAATTTCATTAAAGTTCTGTAATTATTTTGATCAGAGATTTTAAATGATAGATTTCCAGATATACATAGATGATGTTAACAGTGGAGAAGTGAGGGTGTCACAGTATGGAATTCGGGGAACAGTGTGCCAGGATGGTTGGGATGATAATGATGCCAAAGTTATCTGTCATCAAAATGGTTATTTAAATGGACAGACATTTGGAACATTAAAGCTCCTTTCACAGATTGATCCTATCTGGCTATCAAACGTTGAATGTTTGGGAGATGAAGCATCAATATATGACTGTAGTTTTTCAATGAATCTAACAACACAGTGTTCCTCTAATGTACAACCAGCTGGTGTTATTTGTTACAATGGAACAGGTAATATCACTCTGGTTCTTGATATTTACAGCACCATTGTTAAATCAGGCTTTATTTCTTAACATAATTTTATTTGGAAGGTGAAGGAAAAAGAGGGGGGGGGTTGAGACAATTGAAGTTTTCACAGTACAAACTTCTTGGAAGAGCTTAACTTGATTTAATCTAATTTGTATCAAGAGGATAAATACAAAATGTTTTCAAAACTTGAGGAATGTTTTAATTTATTTAAGTCTAATGAAAAGACTTAGTTATCTCCCATTACAAGTTATCAAAAAGTTCTCTTTGTTGGCCTAGATATGTGCACTTAATAGCATACAACACTAGCGGATCTAGAAATTTTCATAAGTGGGGGCCCACTGACTGCGTTAAGAGGGGGCCCGCTCCAGTCACGCTTCAGTGATTCCCTATATAAGCAACCAATTTTTTTCCCAAAAAGGGGGGGCCCGGGCCCCCCGGGCCCCCTCTAAATCCGCCTCTGTACAACCATTCACGGCCATTAACTGATATGGCTTTAATTCTTCCAAGGATAAATTTAACTTTTTTTCTATTTCCAACAATTGATAAATGATTATTTAAAATATTAAAATTTCTCTTATGCTGACTTCTTTAGGTATGGATATCAGACTTGTTGGAGGGAATTTGCCTTCTCAAGGTCGAGTGGAAGTAGCAAGAGATGGAGTATGGGGGACAATCTGTGACAACAAATGGTCACAATATGATGCTAATGTAGTTTGTCAGCAGCTTGGTTTTGGTAAAGGTTCAATACATATTTCATCTTACCATGGCCGAGGTACTGGATCTGTGTTAATGGATAGTTTACAGTGTGATGGAACTGAATCAGATATTTTTGATTGTCCAAACTTAGGATGGGAAGTTTCTGATTCAGCATGTAAAGATCACAGTAAAGATGCTGGTGTCTCCTGCCTGCCATGGTGTAAGTTCTAGTTTCATATGTTCTAACAGATGTACTTCTCTCATAATCACCACTCCAGCAGGGTAATGTTCCTTACTTCAGTTTTATTTCCGGTTTTTACAATTTTTAAAATGGTACCAAACCTTCACCCTTACCTGAAACAGTAGTGTAACATCACAACATAGAAAGACATACTTTAAGTTGGGATATAATTTCCTACAACAAATGTACTAAAACAGAGTTTTTGTGTTATTTTTAAAAGACACCAGAAACAAAAGTCTTGATAACATAGAAGATAACTCAGGTCAGCTAATGGTTCTAGTGTAATGATAGTCATTAAAGATTTTTTTATGTATGTCTATAAGAATAAATAAATATGAAGTTATACAAGTAACTCAACAATGAGAATAGGAAACAAGAGCAATGTACTTATATAAATACACATCAGTAACAATTAATAATCGTCAAATTGTTTAAGAAAAAAAATCTTTAGATATATATACCGACTAACTTTAATAATGCTACCTTTTGTTATTTCCGCTTGTATTGGTTTGGGAAATGTACCAGTTCTTATGGTAACACCAACACATTCTTTGTTTTACAGTACCTGAAACTACAAGTGTTATAAGTAGTCCTGAACCAGAAACGATAAGTTCAACTCTTACTCCTGAACAAGAAGATTTAAGTACAACAACTGACATTTCAAGTTCAACTCTTACTACTGAACCAGAAAGTTTAAGTTCAACAATTGCCATTTCAACAGAAAGTTCAACTCTTACTACTGAACTAGAAATATTAAGTTCAACAATTGCCATTTCAACGGAAAGTTCAACTTTTACTCCTGAACCAGAAAGTTTAAGTTCAACAACTGACATTTCAACTATAAGTTCAACAATTGCCATTTCAACAGAAAGTTCAACTCTTACTACTGAACCAGAAATATTAAGTTCAACAATTGCCATTTCAACAGAAAGTTCAACTTTTACTCCTGAACCAGAAAGTTTAAGTTCAACAACTGACATTTCAACTATAAGTTCAACAATTGCCATTTCAACAGAAAGTTCAACTCTTACTACTGAACCAAAAGGTTTAAGTTCAACAGTTGACATTTCAACAGAAAAGTCAACTCTTACTACTGAACCAGAAGATTTAAGTTCAACAATTGCCATATCAACAGAAAGTTCAACTCTTACTACCGAACCAGAAAATTTAAGTTCAACAATTGCCATTTCAACTATAAGTTTAACAACTGACATTTCAACTGTAAGTTCGACTCTTACTCCTGGACCAGAAGGTTTAAGTTCAACACAAGTTTCAACAGAAAGTTCAACAACTGAACTTAAAAGTTTATATTCATCAACTGACATTTCAACAGGAAGTTCTACTGTTATAATTGGTATTCTATCAAAGGAAAATAAAAACATTACATGGTTATGGATAGTAGTGACAGTGTTGTGCTTAGCAGTGGTCATTCTAATAATTGTATTAATTAAATGCAGACAAGGTTACACAAAAAGGAAATGGCAAAGAAATTCATTTAGTCAACATTCATTTAGCAATGCTAATATTATCAGACAATTAAGTGATGGATCAGTCCATGCTGAAAACCCCTTGTCATTACATGTACTAGAAATACAGGGGCCATCTCAGGAAAATCAGGATCTGAGAGCAAATGTTATATCAGATCCAAGATATTTCAGCATAAAAGATAACGTAAATCCTGTTAGGCATGATATTGACAGTGATGGATATATGGTACCAGTTTCACAAGAGAATCGAAATCAGCCAGAAAGTAGCCATGCAAATGATAAAAATAAAATTAAAAAGAATGAAATACATGGGAATGCAATCCAAAACTGTGAAAGATGTAATACAGCTGGTAGACACTATTATTCAACTGTTGCTTTTGAAGGATCTGATAGAAAAAATATGGGACAGGTCGCAGGAACAGTGATGGACAAAAAACATGTTTGTCCTGGTTGTATTATTAATGGAGATACCAGTTTTAATGATTCTATAAGAACTTATGTATCTTTAGTTGGCTCACAAATTCAGAGGAGAAAGAAAGATGTAGACCAATCAAGAAAGATTGAAAGTGCTGCCATGAATGGTGTTTGCCCTGGCAGTTTTATTAATGGAGATGCCAGTTTTAATGATTCAATAAGAACTTATGTATCTTTAGTAGACTCACAAACTCAGAGAAAAAATATAGATGTAGACCAATCAAGAGACAATGAAAGTCCTGTCATAGATGGTGCTGTTAAGGTTGACATTCACCAACAAAATGGACAAACAAAAGAAAATAGTGAATATTTGACAGTGGTCCCAGATTATAGTGCTATTGGAACTGTCAGCAATGATTTTATACAAAGTCCAAACAATTTTGAAACAAAAACAAGGGATATAGAAGATTCAATTGTCAAATCAAGTGATTTTCAACCAGGTTCAAACAAGAAAAGAAAGAATTTGAGAGATTCAGTCAAATCAACTTTATCCTATCAAGAAGAAATTGATATTGAAATGCCAGAAATGACAACAGAACTATGAATCAGTCATTTTCCACATTGTGTCATTTTCATTTACACATATAGCACTATATTAAATATTTTTTTATAATTTAGGAGATAGAAACTCGTCATATGCTGTTGTTTAAGATATGGGATAAATCATCACTAAATGGCAATGTTACAGAGATCAAACAACAAATAGTGAAAATCAGGGAAAATCCAACAATTAACAAACAGATAAATAATTCCAATTTAGTCCAAGATGAAATTCTATAATTAAACAGATTGTGTTTTTGACCTTTTTTTTAGAAACATAAGAATTTCAGTAGAAGATAGCTTTAAGAGATAACTCACAGATGTTGTGAAAAAATGCAGCATATACTAGCAGAAAATACATTATTAAATGGAAATTGTATAATTGTTTTATGTTTTGCAACTATAAGCAGGAGTATGAATATATCCTATATATGAATATGAATATAAACATCAATACACATGCTAACTAATTTGAATGTAGAAATTGCTGGATTAAACCTGGTTTTACAGCTAGCTAAACCTCTCACTTGTTTGACAGTCATATAAAATTCCATTATATTGACAATGATGTGTGAAAAATACAAAGACATAATAGTTAAAAATGTCCAAAATAGGGATACAGCAGTCAATGTTGTGTTATTATCTTTTAAATCACTTTAAAAACAAATAGATATATGAACAAACATTTACCATGACAGAATAACCCAAATGAAGGGATGTATAAATACAGAGCCCCATCACATGCAAGAAAAAAATGCAAAAGTTTAAATTTGTTATAAAAAAAAAAGAAGCTTAAAATTGACACAAACTTGAAAAGTTCCTTATAAACTGGTCCAAGGTGACATTTTTCGCTTCAAAGTTATGTAAGATTTTGCCATCCTGTCACTTGTACTGTCTGTCCATCCAATCAATCTCAACTTTTTCAAAGATATTCTTCTCTACAACCAATGGGCCAATTTCAATAAAACTTGGACTGATATATATCTATTATATTTTTATTTTTTATTTTTTTATTTAGGTCAGTTAACAAACATAGCCACCATGGCTGAAAATAGAACTTAAAAGGTTAATTTGTAACAAAATAAAGCAGTTTGAGCACAGCTGACAGATTTAAATGATCAGCAGGGCCAATGTCTTCAAACTGCTATATTTTTCAGAAGGATCAGGCAACTCTGTATGAAGTTGTTGCCCCTGAAATCTAAAGTTTTAGTAAAATTAAAGTTTTTTTCTTATATTTCAAAATCTTTATCACTTAGAGCAATTTTACATGATATACAATTTACCAGCAGGTTAAATTCTATTGCCTGGGAAATTTTCATAAGATTAAGACATCTCTAGTTAGAGTTTTTTTTTTAGCAGAAACTATAACAGATGGATAGAAATTGTAAGATGTAAAAGTATTCAGCAAAACAAATCTAGGAAAAAGTAAAACTTGATAACCCTTTATAAGAGTTATTGCCTTTGAAGGTTTAATTTTGCTTATTTTTGTGTTTTTTCAGAATGTATAATGAATAGATAGAAATTATGAACAGCAAAATTGATTTACAAATGAGTCCCTTAACCAAAACCATCAATTATCAGAAGTTAATGCCCTAGAAAGATGTAAAAAAAAAATACACATTTTTGGGGCAAAAAATCAGTATAGATATAGAAAACAACCTGTAAAGAGCACAATTAGATCTAAAAATGAGTGTTTAAAAATTGTCAACTCCTTTTAGGCCATTGAAATACCTTTTTTTTTTTTTTATTTTTGTTCAAACTTATGTTGAGAAACAGTAAAGAAACAGCAAGACTATTAAGCACAATAAGAGCTACAAATCTGCCACCATGGCTGAAACTACTAACAGACTCATTATTATATATAAGTTAATTTCCTTTATTGATGATTTTTATCCAATATTTATTTTGATTTTTTGTCCATGGTTATTGGAGTCCAAAAGAAAATTAAAAACCAAAAAGGTCAGAAAAAGAAGATCTACAAGCAAGTCAACATGGCCAACTATCACACTTGTAGGATTTACTGCCTTTAAATTGAAAAAAAATGAATATATTAGCAGCCCCTTTGTTAATTCAATACTAACCATACTTCAGCAATGAAATAGACAAAAAGAAGTATATGGTTATTATAATCTTGAACTAAATACTGCCTCCCACTTAACAGTTGTTCAAAAAATTACCTGCTGTTTCTAAATTATCTTTTGCAAAATCCAAAAACGAAAAAGCAGGTTTTTGTATCTCAATTTATCTGTTGCAAACCTGAGCCATATGTCTCATAATCTTGAACTTAATCAAGCCATCTACTTAGCACTTATTCAAAATGTGTATGTTGCAAAACCCAAAGCACATACTAGTATAAATTATTATCTTGAATTTTATACAGCTTCTACTTAGCAGTTTTGTTCAATTTATCTGAACTGCAAACCCCAAAGACATTAAAAGATATAGCCTTCATGTTATTGTAATTTACTCTAAAGCTTTATGCATATCCAAATAAAATTTACAGCTGTGATAATATATTAATACAGTGTATTGTGTGTTTCTGGTCCAACTCTGTCATATATTACCAGTGATTAAGTAACGCTCCAAGGCCGTAGCTACCATTGAGGCAAGTGAGGCAATTAAATATATTAAAATATAATACTCATTTTTTGTTCTGTCTCAACCTTAATTTCTATATAACTTGTCATCATTCCTTTTAAACTATTCTTCCTGGATATAACTCAGGATCTCAACGGGTGATGTTTCTTGATAACATTAAACTAGTAATGATAATCATCATGGATCTCTAGTTAAAAACAGGCTCTTGCAGAAAAGGAAAAGCGACTCTGAAGGTAAAGAAGGAATAATTCTAGTAAATTAGTTTTTTTGTGAACAGAGTCTTGAGTATTGCATATAACTTCATTAGAACAATCCAAAAACGATAAGTAGACTGACAAATCAAGTACTGGTCTACGGAAGGGGGCAGTCCTGTCTGCGTATTCATTTCTCCGTTTAACCAACTTTTGACAAACCAAGTCATCGCAAGGGGGCAGTCCTGTCTGCGTATTCATTTCACGAACTTTAATCTTTCTCTTTACAGAGAAATAAAATTTAAACAATATGAAACATGCATGGATTAGTTTCTGTCCATGTTTCTTTAACCTTAAAAATTGAAAGAATATCCCATATTCCAATTTGATATTATTGAGGAATGGTAGAACCTTTAACACAGGATTTTGTCTTTACTTATTCGGGACTACGGAATTTCGTTTCTTTATATTCGGTGTTTCGGAATCGGACACCCCATACCCTAACCCCTAAATTTATAGATTCTGGAACTAAAATACCACCAACTAATTCCAGAAATAATTTGAAATTAAGGACCTACATGTAAACGTCAAAAACTCCATTCCAATTCACCTGTACCCATACCATATATACTCTATAGATAGAATCATAAATATTTATCTTATCTCATTCTATCCCTAGTTTGTCTACTCTTTGTCAGCATAAAAGCGAGTTTAATATTTTGTAACTGCAACTGTATGATGGTGCTTACAGGAAAGCTTAATTCCCTTTTGCAAACAAAACTGTTACTATCGATGCTGCTACCAAATTGCTGATGGAGAAGGAATTGGAAGAAGACATTGATCATTGTGTTGATGATAATGTGCTTCCTTTAGAAACACAGACTGCCCTGAAACGACTGAAAACTTGGAAAAGAGCATGCATGAGTGGCGAGAGATTGTGCGGGCTTGCCATGTTCATCGCGATAAGGATATCAGCAGACTAAATTATGATTCTCAAAACGATTTGACTGACCCGGCCATAGAAAAATTTGGCAAACTCTACTGAATCGATGTTTGTTCTATGTTCTGGCAGCAGACTCAAATTGATATTTGGATGATTATCTTACATATAAATTTAAATAAAGTTGTTAAAAATTTGGTGTTTGTAAAAGTCTTAAAATATAAAAGAATTATATAAAAAGTGTCCAAATTCATAACATTATCAAACTCTCTAAAATGACTAGAATGCAGGACTTTGCACCATTCATTTCATACCCTCCAAAAAAATTTTTTCGCCTCGCTTCGCTCGGCTCACTTATCTCGGCTCAATTATTTTGCCTCACTAAAATAAGATGCCTAGCTATGGCCTTGCGCTCGCAACCAAAAGTTTAGAAGCCGCCAGACAAATATAAATGTTCGTTAGGACAATTCAATTCAACTCAATTCAAGGCTTTATTGTCGGCATGTTACATAACAAATAAACATAAGCTCTCTGAGCTTTTATAATTAACAAATGCATATACATTTACATAATAAACATACACAATACTAATATTAAAACATAAAATACATAGAACATACATTTCATGCATGCAAATTTAGGCTGCACTGATTTAAATACTATACTTAAACCAGAAGTTTGGAAGACCAAAAATACAAATGTTTAATAACATAAAAACAAAACTAGCTAGGGCTCTAAGCAGAACTGCGCTAGCAATCTGATTAAAATTAAGATCTGTCGTAACTCGCGTAGGGACGACATCAAAAAATAAATGAAGGATAAAAAACTTAATTCAAATACTTTGGGTGTGGGGGGTCAAATTGCTGCAAGTTTTGTATAAATTGACATCGATTTTACATATAACCTTATTAGTCAATCAATTTTTCCCAAATTAAGTTAAGAGGGGGAGGGGGTAGGGGGGTCAGTGAAAAAACTATATGAATTAAGTTTTTTATCCTTCACAGTGGCGGATCCAGCCATTTTAAAAAGGGGGGGGGGGGGTTCCAACTATATGTTCCCATTTAAATGCATGGATCCGCCACTGCTTCATTGAACTTTTGATGTCGTCCCTTACACGTCGAATAAATAGAACGAAACCAGAGACCTTAATATTAATTAAATTCAGCAGATTCTAACAAAATGATTTCTGTACGAGCATCGGCATTAGAATCAAACTGCTTTCATTAATTACGAGAATTCGTAAAGTAAACATTTTGTTTATGCGTTTCTCCGCTGAGGCATCTAGACGATCTTTCGTATACTGTACAATATAAAGTAAACATTAACCCCGCCACACTCTGTATGTGCCCGTCTCAACCGGGCTCAGACACATGTAATGTTTTGTACATCAGTCATGCCATTAGATTTGTCGTTTCCTTGTTGGAATTGTTTTACATTTGTCATTTTGGGACATTTTATATCTGACTTTGCAGTATGGGTTTTGTTCATTGTTAAAGCAGTGCGGTGACTTATTGCGCGATTTTGGTCTCTGCTGGAGATTTGTCTCATTGACAATCATACCACATCTTCTGTTTTTAAATTTCATTAATTTGGACAACTTGTGGTGATTGTTATATACTACTAGTATAATTGTGTTTTAACTTTATGTCTCGTTTACTAAACGGCAATACCGTATACATTCTACATTTCCTGGTTAAAAAGAAAGCATGAACCTTGGACCAATACGTTAATCTACAGAGGCGGATTTTAGGGGGGGGGGGCAGGGGGCCCGGGCCCCCCTTTGGGGGAAAAAATTTGGTTGCTTACATGGGGAATCACTGAAGCGTGACTGGAGCGGGCCCACTCTTAGGTCAGTCAGTGGGCCCCCACTTATGAAAATTTCTGGATCCGCCACTGATCTATACTGGTCACAGCTTGTACAGTTTAAAATAATTTTCAACTTTAGATTTCAGACAAAAAAAAACACTTCATTCTTCATTATTTTCAGTTGAACGTTTTCATCTTCTTCAATTAATGTAACATCATGACTGAGGGTATAGGCAAGGTTTACATAATAGAGAACAATGGTCAGTAAGTGCAGAGTAAACGGCAAACAATACAACGAATTGAAAAATAGACTACAAAAATAAAGATTAGCGAAGTAAAAAATAGAGAAAAATAGCATAAAATAAAAGGTAAAGAATACAGACGTGGAGGACCCCAATCCAATTACTAAAGACTTTAGTAGACACAGACCATCTGTTACACCGTCATTGATTTAGTAAAACAAAGACTTACATAAATTCAATTATTAGTTAACAAAAGATTTGTTATGTTCTATTGATTTGTATATAATATATATATAATGTTCTAACAAAGGAGAGGAGGGTATAAATAATGTTCTTACAAACGAGAGGAGGGTATAAATAATGTTCTTACAAACGAGGGGAGGGTATAAATAATCTTCTAACAAACGAGGGGAGGGTATAAATAATGTTCTTACAAACGAGGGGAGGGTATAAATAATGTTCTTACAAACGAGGGGAGGGTATAAATAATGTTCTAACAAACGAGAGGAGTGTATAAATAATGTTCTTACAAACGAGGGGAGGGTATAAATAATGTTCTTACAAACGAGGGGAGGGTATAAATAATGTTCTAACAAACGAGGGGAGGGTATAAATAATGTTCTCACAAACGAGGGGAGGGTATAAATAATGTTCTAACATACGAGGGGAGGATATAAATAATGTTCTAACAAACGAGAGGAGGGTATGAATAATGTTCTAACAAACGAGGGGAGGGTATAAATAATGTTCTAACAAACGAGAGGAGGGTATAAATAATGTTCTAACAAACGAGAGGAGGGTATAAATAATGTTCTAACAAACGAGAGGAGGTATAAATAATGTTCTTACAAAAGAGGGGAGAGTTTAAATAATGTTCTTACAAACGAGGGGAGGGTATAAATAATGTTCTAACAAACGAGGGGAGGGTATAAATAATGTTCTAACAAACGAGGGGAGGGTATAAATAATGTTCTTACAAACGAGAGGAGGGTATAAATAATGTTCTTACAAACGAGGGGAGGGTATAAATAATGTTCTAACAAACGAGAGGAGGGTATAAATAATGTTCTTACAACGAGGGGAGGGTATAAATAATGTTCTAACAAACGAGAGGAGGGTATAAATAATGTTCTTACAAACGAGGGGAGAGTTTAAATAATGTTCTTACAAACGAGGGGAGGGTATAAATAATGTTCTAACAAACGAGAGGAGGGTATAAATAATGTTCTAACAAACGAGGGGAGGGTATAAATAATGTTCTAACAAACGAGAGGAGGGTATAAATAATGTTCTTACAAACGAGGGGAGAGTATAAATAATGTTCTTACAAACGAGAGGAGGGTATAAATAATGTTCTTACAAACGAGGGGAGGGTATAAATAATGTTCTAACAAACGAGAGGAGGGTATAAATAATGTTCTTACAACGAGGGGAGGGTATAAATAATGTTCTAACAAACGAGAGGAGGGTATAAATAATGTTCTTACAAACGAGGGGAGAGTTTAAATAATGTTCTTACAAACGAGGGGAGGGTATAAATAATGTTCTAACAAACGAGAGGAGGGTATAAATAATGTTCTTACAACGAGGGGAGGGTATAAATAATGTTCTAACAAACGAGAGGGGGGTATAAATAATGTTCTAACAAACGAGGGGAGGGTATAAATAATGTTCTAACAAACGAGGGGAGGGTATAAATAATGTTCTTACAAACGAGAGGAGGGTATAAATAATGTTCTTACAAACGAGGGGAGGGTATAAATAATGTTCTAACAAACGAGAGGAGGGTATAAATAATGTTCTTACAACGAGGGGAGGGTATAAATAATGTTCTAACAAACGAGAGGAGGGTATAAATAATGTTCTTACAAACGAGGGGAGAGTTTAAATAATGTTCTTACAAACGAGGGGAGGGTATAAATAATGTTCTAACAAACGAGAGGAGGGTATAAATAATGTTCTAACAAACGAGGGGAGGGTATAAATAATGTTCTAACAAACGAGAGGAGGGTATAAATAATGTTCTTACAAACGAGGGGAGAGTATAAATAATGTTCTTACAAACGAGCGGAGGGTATAAATAATGTTCTAACAAACGAGGGGAGGGTATTAATAATGTTCTAACAAACGAGAGGAGGGTATAAATAATGTTCTCACAAACGAGGGGAGGGTATAAATAATGTTCTAACAAACGAGGGGAGGGTATAAATAATGTTCTTACAAACGAGAGGAGGGTATAAATAATGTTCTTACAAACGAGAGGAGGGTATGAATAATGTTCTAACAAACGAGGGGAGGGTATAAATAATGTTCTAACAAACGAGAGGAGGGTATAAATAATGTTCTAACAAACGAGGGGAGGGTATAAATAATGTTCTAACAAACGAGGGGAGGGTATAAATAATGTTCTTACAAACGAGAGGAGGGTATAAATAATGTTCTTACAAACGAGGGGAGGGTATAAATAATGTTCTAACAAACGAGAGGAGGGTATAAATAATGTTCTTACAACGAGGGGAGGGTATAAATAATGTTCTAACAAACGAGAGGAGGGTATAAATAATGTTCTTACAAACGAGGGGAGAGTTTAAATAATGTTCTTACAAACGAGGGGAGGGTATAAATAATGTTCTAACAAACGAGAGGAGGGTATAAATAATGTTCTAACAAACGAGGGGAGGGTATAAATAATGTTCTAACAAACGAGAGGAGGGTATAAATAATGTTCTTACAAACGAGGGGAGAGTATAAATAATGTTCTTACAAACGAGCGGAGGGTATAAATAATGTTCTAACAAACGAGGGGAGGGTATTAATAATGTTCTAACAAACGAGAGGAGGGTATAAATAATGTTCTCACAAACGAGGGGAGGGTATAAATAATGTTCTAACAAACGAGGGGAGGGTATAAATAATGTTCTTACAAACGAGAGGAGGGTATAAATAATGTTCTTACAAACGAGAGGAGGGTATGAATAATGTTCTAACAAACGAGGGGAGGGTATAAATAATGTTCTAACAAACGAGAGGAGGGTATAAATAATGTTCTAACAAACGAGAGGAGGGTATAAATAATGTTCTAACAAACGAGGGGAGGGTATAAATAATGTTCTTACAAACAAGAGGAGGGTATAAATAATGTTCTAACAAACGAGAGGAGGGTATAAATAATGTTCTAACAAACGAGGGGAGGGTATAAATAATGTTCTAACAAACGAGATGAGGGTATAAATAATGTTCTAACAAACGGGAGGAGGGTATAAATAATGTTCTTACAAACGAGAGGAGGGTATAAATAATGTTCTTACAAACGAGGGGAGAGTTTAAATAATGTTCTTACAAACGAGGGGAGGGTATAAATAATGTTCTAACAAACGAGAGGAGGGTATAAATAATGTTCTAACAAACGAGAGGAGGGTCTAAATAATGTTATAACAAACGAGGGGAGGGTATAAATAATATTCTTACAAACAAGAGGAGGGTATAAATAATGTTCTAACAAACGAGAGGAGGGTATAAATAATGTTCTAACAAACGAGGGGAGGGTATAAATAATGTTCTAACAAACGAGAGGAGGTATAAATAATGTTCTTACAAAAGAGGGGAGAGTTTAAATAATGTTCTTACAAACAAGGGGAGGGTATAAATAATGTTCTAACAAACGAGGGGAGGGTATAAATAATGTTCTAACAAACGAGGGGAGGGTATAAATAATGTTCTAACAAACGAGGGGAGGGTATAAATAATGTTCTTACAAACGAGAGGAGGGTATAAATAATGTTCTTACAAACGAGGGGAGGGTATAAATAATGTTCTAACAAACGAGAGGAGGGTATAAATAATGTTCTTACAACGAGGGGAGGGTATAAATAATGTTCTAACAAACGAGAGGAGGGTATAAATAATGTTCTTACAAACGAGGGGAGAGTTTAAATAATGTTCTTACAAACGAGGGGATGGTATAAATAATGTTCTAACAAACGAGAGGAGGGTATAAATAATGTTCTAACAAACGAGAGGAGGGTCTAAATAATGTTATAACAAACGAGGGGAGGGTATAAATAATATTCTTACAAACAAGAGGAGGGTATAAATAATGTTCTAACAAACGAGAGGAGGGTATAAATAATGTTCTAACAAACGAGAGGAGGGTATAAATAATGTTCTAACAAACGAGAGGAGGTATAAATAATGTTCTTACAAAAGAGGGGAGAGTTTAAATAATGTTCTTACAAACGAGGGGAGGGTATAAATAATGTTCTAACAAACGAGAGGAGGGTATAAATAATGTTCTAACAAACGAGGGGAGGGTATAAATAATGTTCTAACAAACGAGGGGAGGGTATAAATAATGTTCTTACAAACGAGAGGAGGGTATAAATAATGTTCTTACAAACGAGGGGAGGGTATAAATAATGTTCTAACAAACGAGAGGAGGGTATAAATAATGTTCTAACAAACGAGGGGAGGGTATAAATAATGTTCTAACAAACGAGAGGAGGGTATAAATAATGTTCTTACAAACGAGGGGAGAGTTTAAATAATGTTCTTACAAACGAGGGGAGGGTATAAATAATGTTCTAACAAACGAGAGGAGGGTATAAATAATGTTCTAACAAACGAGGGGAGGGTATAAATAATGTTCTAACAAACGAGGGGAGGGTATAAATAATGTTCTAACAAACGAGAGGAGGGTATAAATAATGTTCTAACAAACGAGGGGAGGGTATAAATAATGTTCTAACAAACGAGGGGAGGGTATAAATAATGATCTAACAAACGAGGGGAGGGTATAAATAATGTTCTTACAAACGAGAGGAGGGTATAAATAATGTTCTAACAAACGAGGGGAGGGTATAAATAATGCTCTAACAAACGAGAGGAGGGTATAAATAATGTTCTAACAAACGAGGGGAGGGTATAAATAATGTTCTAACAAACAAGGGGAGGGTATAAATAATGTTCTAACAAACGAGGGGAGGGTATAAATAATGTTCTTACAAACGAGGGGAGGGTATAAATAATGTTCTTACAAACGAGGGGAGAGTTTAAATAATGTTGTTACAAACGAGGGGAGGGTATAAATAATGTTCTTACAAACGAGGAGAAGGTATAAATAATATCTGTTATTGACATGTCCATTGAATGCCTACTTGTAGCTCAATTTGTAGAGAGGTTGTTAGTACTTCACCTTGCCCTTAAATTGTCCTAAGAGAAATGCGTCAGTTATTGCCAATATTTGGTATTCGTCGTCGTCTCTCTTCGTAAATCTTATGAAAAAATCTTCGCTTAACCTACATGACCGAATTTTACTCGAAACTTGACATGGATGTTCCTTAGGCCAATGTATAGTTTATAGATTATAACTCATTTTAGAGTTATTGCTCGTGAAATGTCTATCACATAAAAAGTAAATTTCACAGGTTTTACTATCTTGAATATCATTAAAAATACAGAGAAAATCTGTAAGCAAAATGACCAGCAAAGTCAAATCTACAAATAAGACAAAAATGCCGTAATCGAAATTGTTCTCTGGTAGGAGTAATTACCCGCGATTTTCACTAATTTTTATGTCGTTACATATTTTTTTTGCACAAACTATAGTAGAAAGACAAAAATGAACTAGTGAAAAAGATCTTTAATAATTCGAAGTGTCAGAAAAAATAAGCCGACTCCCTTTTATAATGTTTGACCTTGAATCATGATTTTTTTTTTACCTTTTTGTGTTTTTGATATGATTTTGAAAACTGAAATAGAGATATTTAGAACTGAAAAAAATAATTAACTGTTGATTAAAACGTACAACAAATAAGTCCACATAGACATATAAGCATTTTTACCTAACTTGTCTTTTAAGCCATCATAATCATTACATCAGGAAAATTGATCCAGCAGTCCCAGAGCAGAACATGCGTGAAACCCATACATCACTGATTGTTTAACTTTTTTCTCAATTATTTTGCAATGGCCAGTGTCATGTTACCCAAAAAAGGTTCTTATAAACGGGAGAAATTTAAAAGAAAAATTGGCGCAAATAATAACCCTGACTGAAAAGCCGTAATTGAAAGGACCTCTGCATTTATAAACGTCCGTCAATGCAGAGACAATTGAAACTCTTACGAGATCGGTTATAGTTAAAGATTAGCTAGAGTTGAGCTAGAATACTTATAAGGTATGTATCATATATGTCATCCCACATAGGTGTATAATGAAACTTATTGTATATCAAATTCTTATTGGTGTGTATGCCATACAATTCTTATAAGCAGAGACATATAATACAATGTATTATATGTCTGTTATAAGTTATTTGCAATATATATCTATGATATATATCTATAATTGTATTAGATTGATGTGGAAATATACTAAATTGACCCCTTCCGAAACATAGTCAGTATATATGCATATTATCAGATTATTGACAACGGTTTATGTAGATTTATATAGGCACATGACTTGATTTAGAGATGACACAAATTATGGCCTCTATAGACAGATGTCACTATTGTATTATATACTTTGAGGGTCTGGAAGACACTTGATGTCGCGGTAATATAATAGAGAATGGTGGGCCAAAAAATACAGTATTGACAACTAGATGAGGGAAACAGTTCCAGAGTAACACCATATGCTAATAAAATAGAATAGTGACAGATTCGTGCGTTTAGAAGGCTTCCTGGCTCCTTCCTTATACAAATCCTTCTTTGGATCAATTTTGACATCATACAGTTTCAATCATTAAAAAAAGTTGTCAATAGATCATATATATATATATTGATATAGGACTAAGAGATATGATACAAGAAATTGGCAACTAGGCGAAACCCTGTGATATGCGATCACAGTCGAGGATTCCATCAAAAATATTTTAGAAGAAAAGTTATACCGACTGACATCTGAGAAAATCTAAGAAAATATAGATACAAAAAACAGAGTAGCAAATAATATAACATTAATGCTACCTTTCTTTTATTCATCTACTTCGTTGCACATATCTGTCTTTGTCACCACATAAGTTCAGAGTGTGCTTTATCTAACTTTGTCAGATAGTATTCATTATAATTAAATGAAAAATTGCTTCTTCTTGACGTGTCTGTAAGTTCTTGGTTCGGAAGATTTCGATAAAACTCGTCAGGTTTCGACATTTTCCGTCATTCGGAAAAACATATCTGGACCAATCAATGCTCGACAGCACACGAACTCTACTACACGTTTTATTTAGAAGTACTAACACACATAACCGGTGCGTTGTATAGAGTAACAATGAAGACCATTCTGTGTATTTTATCTTTGACAGCTATAGCTTTAGCAAGTGATGTGCTGGAATTCACAGATTCAGACTTTGCAACAAAAGCAGCACAGCATGATTTGATTTTGGTGGAATTTTTCGCTCCTTGGTAAGACCGGTGTCCGGCCCATCCCCCTTTTTTGTGTATATTTATATATATTTTGATACTGATAAATCATTGCCAGTTATTAAGTTAGGGTTGCTCATAACTATGGTTGTTAACTTGATTTATGAATATGTTTGTCCAATTATTTTTTGAGGTGTTAATAGATGATTCCCAGTTGTTTCGGGAATGGACCCCCTTTTTTCTTAATTTTAGTAAATATTTTGTAAAATTGCAATTAATTGGTTTTTTTTCTCTTAGCTTCATAACAGTTCAATGATAAACAGTTGTTTGTATTGATTCTCTTCTTAATTTCCCCAACAATGCCCAAACATGTAGTCCAAGTAAATACTAAATAGACGTAAATTTACACTTCAAATGTAATGATGCAAATTTGTCTGCCATTAATGATTACTTGAAATCACACAGTTTTCGGATAACTTTGACATCACAATTCAAAACATTTGACAACACAATTAAAGTCCGAAGCTTATTCGGAGTCAAAATACCGCTGAACACCCAAAAGTGTAAATACGTTTATTATACACCCTATAATCACCATTTCATTTATCCGCATTGCTGGACATCTCACAGGTCCCCATAAAATTTTAACTCCTCAAGATAAAGACAGCACAATGGAAAAGTTATTATTGTATGACATCATAGTACAAGCTGTGATTCTCTGGCCAAGCAGTGCAGATTTTCAAATACACCTTTAAGGTCCTTATTGCTATTTGTCCTCTATTACTGGACATTGAATAAGTCCCCATAAAAATTATGACGTCATAATAAAAATAGCTGATGCCACAATGGAAAAGTAATGGTTATGTTCCAGACCATATGAGTATTTGGACCGTACGCGTACGGTCCAGTACGATCTGACCATACATGTTATTTGATCAAATGGGTTAAATTGAAACAATCTTTATTTTTAGGTTATTGATAATTTGTTACAATTAGATAGATAAAATGAACAAACGAACAATTGAAATTAGGTATTTGATTAATTGTATATATGAATCCTATTTTGATACTCTCGCCCAAGGTGACACAATTCAAGTAACGTAATATTTTTAGCAATTTCATGTATGCAGTTCATGCATGTTCTTTTGCATTTGTTTTTTTTTTTTGGTAAAGTTGCTAAATACTTTAAAACAATTGAACTCCCACTTTATGTTTACTTCCGATATCTTCAATTTCAGCGTTCATAATACAATTAATGTACTACTGATCGACATGCTTAATACAAGAGATTATCATATTTAATTAGCGTGAATTAAAAACAAGTCAAAATATAAAGTTTTAGTTTCAATTACAATTGAACTTTTTTATATTATATTGATAGTTAAGTTATGTTGATCTGCTATATGCATTTGTATCTAATAAACTTGACCAACTTTTTAATAATAGTCAGACCGTACGCGTACGGTCCGACCGTATGAGTATTTTGAAAAAGTACGTATACGGTCCAAATACTCATACCGTCTGGAACAGTTGTATGACATCAAAAGTTAAAGTAGGACGGATTCTTGAGTCAAGTGGGAAAAGCGATAAGGTGTATAAGGTTTAGGTCTATTTAGTGTTATGATTTCTTTGTAGGTTATTTAATTTTTTTTGCTTTGACAATATAGATCAAATTTATAAAATAGCCTTTTAAGATGAACTGCAGCAGAGTAAAATCATATTCAAATTTGACCTTTACCTTTGCTTGGAAAATATTTGCATGTATAGTACTTATACTATAAAATAAAATTGACAATGGAAATGGGGAATGTGCCAAAGAGACAACAACCCGACCATAGAAAAAAAAACAACAGCAGAAGGTCACCAACAGGTCTTCAATGTAGCGAAAAATTCCCGCACCCGGAGGCGTCCTTCAGCTGGCCCCTAAACAAATATATACTAGTTCAGTGATAATGAACGCCATACTAATTTCCAAATTGTACACAAGAAACTAAAATTAAAATAATACAAGACTAACAAAGGCCAGAGGCTCCTGACTTGGGACAGGCGCAAAAATACGGCGGGGTTAAACATGTTTGTGAGATCTCAACCCTCCCCCTATACCTCTAGCCAATGTAGAAAAGTAAACGCATAACAATACGCAGTAGTAGTTTTACCATAAAGAATATACAAGAGGCAAAAGATACTAAAGGGACATTCAAGCTCATTAGTTGAAAATAAACTGGACACTGTAGCTGAAAAAAAGACAAACAACAGTATACACAAAGCACAACATAGAAAACTAAGATCAGCAACACGAACCCCACCAAAAACTGGTGATCTCAGGTGAACCAGAGAGTAAAGACCTGCTCCACATGTGGCACACTTTATGTTGCTCATGTAAGTAAGTTATCAGTCTAATTTGGTGGCTCATATTAGGGGGAAACAAGGTTTGTGGTTACAACAGTTACAACATATCTGTAGTCATCTATCAAACAGATTTTCCATAATGGTTAACTAACTTGTGATGATGTCTGTAAAGATTTTGAAAGTATGATTTCAACATCAGGTTATTCCTAAATCATTGCTGTTTAAATTGTAGCATTGATAAATAAAAACTTCTTAACACAACACATTTTTTTTGTAGGTGTGGACATTGTAAGAAATTAATCCCTGAATATGAAAAAGCAGCTACAAGACTATTAGATAATGACCCACCAGTTGCATTGGCTAAAGTATGTAACTAATATATTGATGTATGAATACATGTATATACACATGTATTAAAATTGTAACAATTGGAATTTTGACAATTTTGATTGAATATAAGTTATCTACGTTCATATCTGTAGATATGGATATTTTAACACTCTGAAGTACTCCAGTACACCATGAGGCATAGCCGAAGGGTGTACAGGGTACTGAAGGGTGTTAAAATATCCATATCTACGGATATGAACGTAGATAACGAATTTATCCCCAGTCTTAGTCTGAATCGGGCGAGTTTTATGGAAATTTGGGTACAAAGTGTAACATGAAAATAACGTTTTTTTCATTATCTGAAAAAGTTTTATTGAAATTTGGAAAGTTTACATATTTTTTACGGGATGTAGGGTACCTTTGGTAGAACCCTACAGGTAGTCAAATATAAGATGTTTTTAATACGGAGACAGAGAAACTGGATTGAGTCAAATTTGGCGCTCAATGTTGTGAGAGTTACATCATAGATGGTGTGACGTCAACGTGGGTCATTTGCATAGCTAGGTCAGTAGTCCCATTCCTTGAAAATGTGACAGTCAAGTGATGTATTTAATGAAATGAGTATAAATGATCGGCATAATAGGACAAAATTGTAATGAATTAAATATTTAATTACAAACATCTGCATGATGGATAATCTATGGAATTCAATATTTCACAAGGAGTAATCATGGAGCTAAGGAAAACTTGCGTGAAGTTCCCCGGGACAATGGTTAGCAACACCCAGGGGCTATGGGTTTTGTAACGACATGCTTTAATCAAAATCCTAGATATATACTAAGCCGGGGATAATAACATGTATCATGTACCATATATCTTATTTTTATATGACAAAATAATTCTCATTTATACCACTCAAATTTACAAGACTTAAGATTATAAAGACAAATACATGTAGAAAATAATGTCTTTATCATTGATTAAAGGAATAACCTCAGATTATAGTAGAAGAACATGTATGGTTGAGTTTGAGCTAGACTTTGAATTCTCATGGACATCGCTCCTGGATCCTTTTCACCCTATATTTTACATTAGAGTTGGTTTACAACTAATTATGATTGATTGCTAAACAATATTTCTATGCACCATTATTTACTCCATTTTTCACTTCTTAAGGTTGATTGTACAGCAAATACTGAAGTTTGTTCCAAGTATGGAGTAAGTGGTTACCCAACTCTTAAAATCTTCCGTAATGGTGAATTTGCTGAGGAATACAGTGGTCCAAGAGAAGCTGGTATGTATACTATGTCCATTATGAAATATTTGAAACTTATTATATTTCTGCTTAAGTTTCTTAAGCTGGATTTTCTTGAAAATGTCCTACATTGTTTTAAAAAAAACAGTTTTGTTTGTTGATGGTAGGGACAATAACATACAATACTGATAATGTTAATTAACTGATATATTTCAGATAATGTATTGTCTGAATAATTTCTCATAACATTTATTTCAGTATCACTAGTTACATTTTAAGATAACAAAACACAGTATGGTCTTGGGTAACTGACATTAATATGATGTCTGATAAGACCACAGCTACATTTGTACAAAGTAGCTGTAGATTCAGACTTATGTCTTAGAGTGTACATATAAAAATAAGAAATATTTGCAACTGGTGAAGTATTTATCTGACTTACTTTTTGATTTACAAAATATGAAAGGGAAAAAAGATTTCAGATAAAGTTGGTGCACATTGGAAAATTTTGATATTTTAAAATGAATGTGTAATGATAGGTGATTTTAAGGCTGTATTATTGATTGTAAATATATTTTTTTACAGATGGTATTGTCAGTCTTATGGCATCCAAAGCTGGACCATCCTCTAAAGAATTAACATCAGTTGCTGATGCTGAGAAATTCCTGGCTAAAAAAGATTATGTAGTAGCTGGTAAGTTTTAAATTATGTGCTTTTGTTAATTTTAAACAATGTTGACAAAAATGTTAAATCAGTAGTTTGAATTGTCTTTCAAACTAGAGTGTATAAATATTCATGATTTTCAAAAAAATGCTGATTTTTTTCTTCATTGGACACTAGTTTATGTGGATAGAGGGGAACTATGAATTTAAATGTTCAATGAACTACTTATTTTCTAAAAGAATGTAAGCAGACTTTGCCAAAACCATGAAATTAAATGTCTACAACAGTGTTCTAGGATTCCCATTACCCGTTACCCGGGGTAAGTGGATTAGGACAACGGGTAAGTCATTTTTTAGCCTTTGTCACCCGGTGGTAAGTCAATTTTCAAGTTCGGGGAAGCCGAAAAACTCTTGAAATTTCCCGGTCCTCTTCAATTTTCCCATATCTGCTTTTTATTTTTATTAAATCACGAGAAAAAACTTTGATAAAAGATCGAAGATTTTGTCAATGTCTATCGGCGCTTTTATTCAAGCACTCGTTTACTAGGTGTAATCAAGCGCAAAAGAGACCACATTCTTCTCCTATCATTCTAAAAGTCGGTCACGGTGTCGGTAAAATCGGAAAATCCGGATTGATAACTGGTGCTTAAATCGGGACATAAACGATTTTTTTTCTTGTCATCGGAGGAAAATAAACTTACAGTTGCATTTATTATAGCTCTTAATAAATGACATAGTAATAACTATAACATATTTGTCAAATTTAGTAAGAAATCGTTTTTTTTTTAAATTTTGTACAAAATTCAATCGTATCCGAATCCAGCTTTGTTCAGACAAACTTCACAACATATAATTTAAAGCATGTCATAAAAGTTTTTAAATTTAAAATCTATGTGCAACAAATGACTTATCCTTAATCATTAATGTTCAGTGAATCAGCCTGAAAAATATTCAGTATTTTATAAAGAGCATGTCTGATTTTTAAAAAGAGTTGCATGTAAGTCCCTTATTTTTTTTACAGTGGATTATTGGTATGAAAGTCAGTGAAGTACTGTTATAGTTCAATGTACTTTTCTGGTGGTATAGGTATATAGTTACAATTAAGCCATATATTTCAAATACTTTTCAATACACTTTAGTCATCATTGCTTCATACAAAACATCATTTGACATCACAAAAAAGGGTACTTTCTGAAGCATGAAAAAGGTGCCAGGAAATGGCTAGAATGCAGGATTTTGCATCATTTACCCCAGAGCTTCTGGGGGCCTTGAGCGGCCCCCAGACCCCCGGCCATAAGGGCGGCGAGCTTTAGCTTTGCGCCGTCCGCATTGGTTGGCGGATTTAACTTTTAGATGTGGGCTCGATGATGTGGGTAAGTAATTTTTTTATTGATCTTACCCGTGGTAAGTCAAGGTGCCAAAAAAATCCTAGAACACTGTACAAATATGCAAGTTCTCCTCAAACCACATGAAAAAAAAATACAGTATTACTAAGATTTCAGATTCTTCTTTTAATAATAGTTATTAACATAAATGAGATGTATGCTACATGCCTTTATTTTTCTGTTAATAGGGATTTTGCTTCATCTGACAGGTTATTACTGAACTTAACTTTATGTTCATTATATTTTAGGTTTCTTTTCTGATGGAGGAAGTGAACTAGCCAAAGCTTTCCAGAAAGCAGCTGATGCTATGAGTACTGATGTCAAGTTTGGTCATACAACAGCCAAAGCTGTACTTGATAAATATGGATACACTGAGTAGGTTTTTATTTGTCATTCAGATAGGGGTGGAATCAGAAAAAATGAAGCAAAAGTGTGACATAGGGGGTCCAATTTCAAACTTAATATTTTGTATTTCTTTTTGTCTTGCCCTATTACCAATACTTTAAATTTTATAATTCCAAAGTTTCAGGCCGAACGAAACAGACACATTGAATAACCTTAAATTTTAATAGCATACATCTCAAAAATATTTAACAGAAACCATACTACTTAAAAACAAGTTTGGTAATAAAACAGTCAAGAAAACATTGCTCAGACCTTTTCCAAATGAAAGTCAATATAAAAAGGAAAATTTTAAAACCAAAATTTCCATCTTTTCTGCTAAATCATATAATAACAATCAAATTGAATAGCTTAATTTGAAAAAAATAATAGTAACTAGTGATTGAAGTTTTTGCCAATAAAAAGAATCTTAATATATTTCAGTTACAATAGTAAACTTTGAAAGCCCTGAGATTTTGTGATCATTTGCAAAAAACAAAATGTCATTTCATTGTACCGTTTTAATGTAATTGTATGTAGAAAAAGCCTTCTATTTTCAGTATTTTGTCACACTCCTGACATATTTTATAAAGATTGAAAAATGCTTTAAACTTTCACAAAAAATCACTAAACACATTGCTATATCATTGATTTCAATTTCTGATATCTTTACCCATAGAACAGGACTTTCTTTTTAGGACCATTTAAAAAAAACACAAAGAGAGGCACCCCAAAATGTCAGGAGTGTGACAACTGTCTTTAAACATCTACCAAAGAATACAAAGGACTTAAATGTTTTATTTTTTTTATTTTTCAGAAGTGGCTATTCCAAAGAGAAGAAAAAAAATCATTACCACTGTGATATGTTTATATCATAGATGTGGGAGTGCATTATATATGTCAGGAGTGTGACGCTTTTTTAAGGCATTTTCTGTCAATTCATAATTTCACAAGAACAAGTTCCACAAGTTTCTTTGTGTAAGAAATGTTAAAACCAAGTAATATTCATATCATTTACCTCTTAAATGTGTTATTTATCATGATTGTTTTGGCACAATAAGTTTTAATTAGTCATTTTTCTATTTTTTGTGCACTGAGTAATGCAAATTTATCAAAGGAAATAAGTGTGTACAACTATAATATCATATAGGAAAGTGAGGAAATGAATTTTGTACAAAATAGAACAATTATTTTGATTTAAAATGGTATATTTAAAGATGTTTCAAGGATTAACCATTCAGATGTAATTCGTCACACTCCTGACATGAATTTAACAATTTAAGAAAAATATGAAAATTAGCTTTATTTTTAGGACAGATAATTGAAAGACAGCTAGTAAAATGAAGAAACTTTTGGTAAACCTTCCATTCCTTAAAACATCTACCAGATTTGCTGAAATAAGCAGGGCAAAATTTTCTAGAAGAAATGATTCAAAGAAAGAGACTTCGAATGAGAGAACTCGCAAATACTGGCTGAATCTGAAATTAAAAATTGATCAGCGGAAGTTGGACCATCTTAAAATAAAAACCTATAAAACCAAGCTAACAAAAAAAAGCTTAAAGAAAGAAGAACTTCAAATTCCAAATTTTATAAACAATATAAAGAAAAACAAAGGCAGTGGCAGAGAAACAGTAGAAAAAAAGGAAGAAAGATAAAAAAGAAGTTGGGTTGAATAAGGACTTAGAATCAAACAAAAACAGCTCAAAAATTAAAATGAGAACAGATCTGTGACTGTGTCAGATTCCAGATCTACAGTGAGAAAACCTGCACAACAAACAAGAAAACAATTGCCACAAAACAAAAATGCTTACAAATGATCCCTTCTAGAAGGCCCTTCTGGGTGTAGCATTTTTTATGATGTGTTTCAAAGAACTCGTCCAAGCATTTGGGTTTTGTGGCAGTTGTTTTCTTGTGTGTTGTGCAGGTTTTCTCACTGTAGATCTGGAATCTGACACAGTTACAGATCTGTTCTCATTTGAAATTTTAAGCTGTTTTTGTTCGATTATAAGTCCTTATTCAACCCAACTTCTTTTTTATCTTTCTTCCTTTTTTTCTACTGTTTTTCTGCTACTGCCTTTGTTTTTCTTTATATTGTTTATCAAATTTGGAATTCAAAGTTCTTCTTTCTTTAAGCCTTTTTTTGTTAGCATGGTTTTGTAGTTTTTTATTTTGTTTAAGATTGTCCAACTTCCTCTGATAATTTTTTAATTTTATATTCAGCCAATATTTGCGGGTTTTCTCTTTCCAAGTCTCTTTCTTTGAATCATTTCTTCCAGATAATTTTGCCTGGCTTATGTCAGCAAGTCTAGTGGATGTTTTAAGGAATGGAAGATTTACCAAAAGTTTCTAAATTACTAGCTGTCTTTCAACTATCTGTCCTAAAAATAAAGCTAATTTTCATATTTTTCTTAAATTGTTAAATTCATGTCAGGAGTGTGACGAATTACATCTGAATGGTTAATCCTTGAAACATCTTTAAATATACCATTTAAATTCAAAATGATTGTTCTATTTTGTACAAAATTCATTTCCTCACTTTCCTATATGATTTTATAGTTGTACACACTTATTTCCTTTGATAAATTTGCATTACTGTGCACAAAAAATAGAAAAATGACTAATTAAAACTTATTGTGTCAAAACAATCATGATAAATAACACATTTAAGAGGTAAATGATAGGAATATAACTTTGTTATAACATTTCTAACACAAAGAAACCTGTTGAACTTGTCCTTGTGAAATTATGAATTGACAGAAAATGCCTTAAAAAAAGCGTCACACTCCTGACATATATAATGCACTCCCACATCTATGATATAAACATATATCACAGTTGTAATAAATTTTTTTCTTCTCTTTGGAATAGCCACTACTGAAAAATAAAGAAGAAGAACATATTTAAGTCCTATGTATTCTTTGGTACATGTTTAAAGACAGTTGTCACACTCCTGACATTTTTGGGTGCTTGTATAGAAGTTAATCCAATATGTGAATTATGCACCTCAGGATGTCTGTATAGCCTTTTATGGATAGCTTATACATGTATACAATAAATACTTACCAGTTTTACACACAAATACTCCTTTAAAATACAACCATAACACTTTAATTTAGAAATTATCAAATTTTGCCAATATTAATTTTTGGTACATACCTTTTCACAATGTATATTTATTTACATAATATTTGTGCAATGATAACACAAATCTATAATCTACAAAACCTAGTATTGAAGAATGATTATAAACCATCTTCATATACATGCATTCATCATAATAATTTTTACTCAACATGTAAATTATTAAAAAAAAATCCTGTCACACAAAAAGCGTCACACTCCTGACAAATTTGACATGTTTTTTTAATAAAACTTTTGGCTGGTACAAGATATCTAAATGAAATTTGGCTGCAAGTTAGCTGGTATTGAACTTGTTGGTTTTACATTTAATTTACTTTCCTAAATATAATGGGGGAAACAATATGCCCCAATATGTTAAAATCTTCATTTTTTCTGATTCCACCCATAGAGGGTTGTAACTTTGATCTCAAGCTGAGTCGAAGAATTAAGTCAAAGTTGTTCTTAAACATATGGATACACTGAGTAGGGTTTTGTTTGTCAATGAGGTAAAATAAACATCCACATACATGTCAATAGATTGTGTTTATCTTTGTGGACATATATGAATCCATCAACCGTCAATCAATGGAGCATTACAATGTACTTAAGATTCAGCATTATTTGTTGTATATCAATTTTTCGTGGGTTTCATTCGTACCGGTGAACCACTAATTTAAATATTGTTGTATATCAATTTTTCGTGGGTTTCATTCGTACCGGTGAACCACTAATTTAAATATTGTTGTATATCAATTTTTCGTGGGTTTCATTGGTACCCGGTCAACCACTAATTTAAATATTGTTGTATATCAATTTTTCGTGGGTTTCGTTGGTACCGGTCAACCACTAATTTAGATATTCAACAAATCACCAATTTGCCATAGTCTTTGTATGCAGACATTTGCCATAGGCTTTGTATGCAGACATTTGTATACAGACATTTTCAATTGGAATTCAAGTATCCAAGAAAAGTTTTCCTTAATCCACAAAAATTGATAACCTCTAAAATAAATGGATACATAATAAATGGACAGTTCTATACAAGTATTTGCTTACTTTATATTAGTTGTTAAGACATAAGAATAAATGCACAATCTCTCAGTTTGAATTTATTTTTCCTAAAAGGTTATTTTATTTTAACATTATGGTAAATCAATTTTCTGATATCTTTTTATTACAGCAAAATCATTCTTTTCCAACCTAAACATTTAAGAAGTAAATTTGAAGATGCCCAACAGAAATATGGTGGAAGCAGCAATGTCGATAAAATAAAGAATTGGTTGTCATCATCATTGTAAGTATAATGTTTCTGCTTTACGTCCATTTCTAATCATAGTACTGTTAATTCAGAAATTATTGAAATGAGACAGCATTATAATCACAATGATTTAAACTTTCATTTTGATTTTTTTATACGACCGCAAAAATTGAAAATTTTTTGGTCGTATATTGGTATGATGTTGGCGTCGTCGTCGTCGTCCGAATACTTTTAGTTTTCGCACTCTAACTATAGTAAAAGTGAATAGAAATCTATGAAATTTTAACACAAGGTCTATGACCACAAAAGGAAGGTTGGGATTGATTTTGGAAGTTTTGGTCCCAATATTTTAGGAATTAGGGGCCAAAAAGGGCCCAAATAAGCATTTTCTTGGTTTTCGCACTATAACTTTAGTTTAAGTAAATAGAAATCTATGAAATTTTGACACAAGGTTTATGACCACAAAAGGAAGGTTGGGATTGATTTTGGGATGTTTGGTTTCAACAGTTTATGAATTAGGGGCCAAAAAAGGGCCCAAATAAGCATTATTCTTGGTTCTGGCACAATAACTTTAGTATAAGTAAATAGAAATCAATGAAATGTAAACACAAGGTTTATGACCACAAAAGGAAGGTTGGGATTGATTTTGGGAGTTGAGGTCCCAACAGTTTAGGAATTAGGGGCCAAAAAGGGGCCCAAATAAGCATTATTCTTGGTTTTCGCACCATAACTTTAGTATAGGTAAATAGAAATCTATGAAATTTAAACACAAGGTTTATGACCATAAAAGGAAGGTTGGGTTTGATTTTGGGAGTTTTGGTCCCAACAGTTTAGGAATAAGGGGCCCAAAGGGTCCAAAATTGAACTTTGTTTGATTTCATCAAAAATTGAATAATTGGGGTTCTTTGATATGCCGAATCTAACTGTGTATGTAGATTCTGAAGTTTTGGTCCCGTTTTCAAATTGGTCTACATTAAGGTCCAAAGGGTCCAAAATTAAACTTAGTTTGATTTTAACAAAAATTGAATCCTTGGGGTTCTTTGATATGCTGAATATAAAAATGTACTTAGATTATTGATTATTGGTCCAGTATTCAAGTTGGTCCAAAACGGGGTCCAAAATTAAACTTTGTTTGATTTCATCAAAAATTGAATAATTGGGGTTCTTTGATATGCCGAATCTAACTGTGTATGTAGATTCTTAAGTTTTGGTCCCGTTTTCAAATTGGTCTACATTAAGGTCCAAAGGGTCCAAAATTAAACTTAGTTTGATTTTAACAAAAATTGAATCCTTGGGGTTCTTTGATATGCTGAATATAAAAATGTACTTAGATTATTGATTATTGGTCCAGTTTTCAAGTTGGTCCAAAATGGGGTCCAAAATTAAACTTTGTTTGATTTCATCAAAAATTGAATAATTGGGGTTCTTTGATATGCCGAATCTAACTGTGTATGTAGATTCTTAAGTTTTGGTCCCGTTTTCAAATTGGTCTACATTAAAACCAAAGGGTCCAAAATTAAACTAAGTTTGATTTTAACAAAAAATGAATTCTTGGGCTTTTTTGATAAGCTGAATCTAAACATGTACTTAGATTTTTAACGGGATTTTTGTGACAAAAATGTCGGTTATTGATTTGGGGATGTACGGCGGGCGGCCGGTCGGTCCGTCGGACGGGCGGCAATCAAATGTTGTCCGTGCATTAACTCATGAACCGTTCAACCAAAGCTTTTAAAATTTTAATATGTTGTTACTGACAACTAAATGAAGGTCAAGTTCAATAATGGCGATTTTGACTTTTACCATTCATGAGTTATGGTTCTTGAAACATTGAAAAATGGAGTTTCCAGTCGTGTCCGTGCATTTACTCATGAACTGTTCTACCAAAGCTTCCCAAATTTTAATATGTTGTTACTGATGACAAAATAGAGGTCAAGTTCAATAATGACGAATTTGACTTTTACCGTTCAGGAGTTATGGTTCTTGAAAGATTGAAAAATGGAGTTTCCAGTCAGGTCCGTGCATTTACACATGAACTGTTCTACCAAAGCTTCCCAAATTTTAATATGTTGTTACTGATGACAAAGTGGAGGTCAAGTTCAATAATGACGATTTTGACTTTTACCGTTCAGGAGTTATGGTTCTTGAAAGATTGAAAAATGGAGTTTCCAGTCGTGTCCGTGCATTTACTCATGAACTGTTCTACCAAAGCTTCCCAAATTTTAATATGTTGTTACTGATGACAAAATAGAGGTCAAGTTCAATAATGACGATTTTGACTTTTACCGTTCAGGATTTATGGTTCTTGAAAGATTGTAAAATGGCGTTTCCATTCACGTTGTTGCATTTACTCATGAACCATTCAATCTAAGCTTTTCAAATTTTAATATGTTGATACTGATGACAAAATGGAGGTCAAATTTGATATTGACGATTTTCACTTTCACCATTCTTCAGTAATGGTTCTTGTGATATTGCCAGGACACAAATAAATATAAATAAATCCGGTTTGCTGTCGTTGCAGCCTCTTGTTGATTATGGAAATATCTAATTTTACTACCAACCAATCTTTACCATTCAGTGATAACAAGCACTTTATTTTACATTTTAATATTTTATGATGTATTTAAAAGAGTAGTTATTGTTGCAAACTCCATTAGAAATTTGAATTGATATCAGTTTTGGAAAAAGGGAAAGGGGGATGTGAAAAAAAAATGGGGGGGGGGGTGTTAAATTTTTCTCATTTCAGATTTCATAAATAAAAAGAAAATTTCTTCAAACATTTTTTTGAGAGGATTAATATTCAACAGCATAGTGAATTGCTCAAAGGCAAAAAAAAAAATTTAAGTTCATTAGACCACATTCATTCTGTGTCAGAAACCTATGCTGTGTCAACTATTTAATTTTAGATTTAAATAAGTTTGAAGAAGAAATCTTTAATTGATTTGTAAAATCTTGACATTTGTTTTGTGTAAAAAACCCATATAATGTCAAAAATTTGATCACAATCCAAATTCAGAGCTGTATCACGCTTGAATGTTTTGTCCATACTTGCCCCAACTGTTCAGGGTTCGACCTCTTCGGTCGTATAAAGCTGCGCCCTGCGGAGCACCTGGTTTTTAAATGAATTAAACAGGATTTTTCTCAATATTTATAATTAAAATCACATTTTAGTCATAAATGACAATAACTCGCAATAATAAATACTAGTGTTGGATAATCGGTTGAAATTACCAACCGATTATCTATTACAATCGTTTGACAGCAACCAACCGACTATCGGTTATAATCGCATCAGAATACTTTGCCCTTTTTAACCGGATTTTTGTGACAAAAATGTCGGTTATTGATTTGGGGATGTACGGCGGGCGGCCGGGCAGTCGGGCGGGCGGGCGGGCGGCAATCAAATGTTGTCCGTGCATTAACTCATGAACCGTTCAACCAAAGCTTTTAAAATTTTAATATGTTGTTACTGACAACTAAATGAAGGTCAAGTTCAATAATGGCGATTTTGACTTTTACTGTTCAGGAGTTATGGTTCTTGAAAGATTGGAAAAATGAAGTTTCCAGTCATGTCCCTGCATTTACGCATGAACTGTTCTACCAAAGCTTCCGAAATTTTAATATGTTGTTACTGATGACAAAATGGAGGTCAAGTTCAATAATGACGATTTTGACTTTTACCGTTCAGGAGTTATGGTTCTTGAAAGATTGAAAAATGGAGTTTCCAGTCGTGTCCGTGCATTTACGCATGAACTGTTCTACCAAAGCTTCCCAAATTTTATTATGTTGTTACTGATGACAAAATAGAGGTCAAATTTAATAAAGACGATTTTGACTTTTACCGTTCAGGAGTTATGGTTCTTGAAAGATTGAAAAATGGTGTTTCCAGTCGTGTCGGTGCATTTTCTCATGAACCATTCAACCAAAGCTTTTCAAATTTTAATATGTTGATACTGATGACAAAATGGAGGTCAAATTTGATATTGACGATTTTCACTTTCACCATTCATCAGTAATGGTTCTTGTGATATTGCCAGGACACAAATAAATATTAATAAATCCGGTTTGCTGTCGTTGTGACAGCCTCTTGTTTTAAATGAAATCATGCATTTTAGTCTCATTGGTCATGTCTAATGTGTATATTCCATTTCATTGCAGAGTTTTATATGTTAATATTTGATCTTCTGTTTCCTTTTCATATTTTATTTAGCAATTATAAAAATGAATTAATTAGAATCCAGATTCAGATTGAACATATTTTATCTCATAATTACAACATTAATTACCAAGAGTGACACTAACTTTTCTAAATTTCAATGGTGTAACTCACATTATAATTTCAATAACTTAGCAGTATAAACATTTGAATGTTTCACAGTAAGAAAAGATATATATAAAGTATTTTACTTTAAGAAATTTAAGATTAACAGAAAAAAATAAAACAATGCATTTGCATTGAAATATATACAGCAAACAAAGAGGATCCAGCCAATGTCTGTTAATTCGTGTAGAATGCTTTTTTTTTCACTTTATGATCATCATTTTTCTGTCAATTGTGTCAAGCGAGCGTCTGAACTTATAATTGCAAAAATGCGGAATTATTACATAGTTGAACCGTATCCGATCCGTGATTCTAATGTATTTCAATGGCGGACAAATTTCAGAAAATTTACAAACATAAACGATGTTTGACAAGCAATTTGGGAAGGAATATGACGCTTTTGACGCTACTAATGGATAAAACATTAATAAAAGGCAATTTGTGACACGCTCTAATGAAGTAAAGAAATTATTTTGTCTAAAATCTGAAGGATTTCATGTACGCTCTCAAGTAACAAGTATCCGGTATTGAGAGAGTATTTCATACAAAGTTATTTATTTTAAAGATCAATCTGTATATATATAGTCAATACTTTTGTCACGTTTTAAAGGGGAAAAAATGGTTTTGTCTTTAATTATAGGATGTTTGACATTGTTATTGTCATCCACTGATATTTTTTGTTGCAATTTGTTTGACTGAGCAAATATAATTCAAACCGCAAACGGACCGGAAGTTGATACGCAAAAAGTCTGGAAACTATAGCGACAATCGATTGAACAAAATCCCAATCGATTATCGACATCGTGAGGCCCAACCAACTGATTTCCGACTTATTCCGATCATCGGAACAACACTAATAAATACATGCAATAATTTCTGAATAAACATACTTTTACATCCTCAAATCAAGTCGTAGGTCAAAATTAAAATTGAATTGATGAAAAAGATCAAATTTCTTCATAAATGACTTATAATATTGAATTGTAGCATTCAGTATTATTTGATTTTGATCTATGATGATACTCATAGCCGATATATCATTGATAAATAGTGATAGTAAATGATAGGACTGGGGTCAAAGTTCAATTATGTGTTCTTGTGAAAATTTATAAATTTGGTTTTGTTAAAATAACAGTTGAATTGAAACTGATTTCTAACACACTATGAACAGACCATCCAAATCTGTATAAGGTTTGTGCGAGGAGACTGTTTCCATCTTAGTCAAAATCAAATACTTGATTTTATTGTGATAACGGACTATTGATGATAATCCATAGAATTGAGGTCAAAGTTCAGTTATATTTTTACTCTTCTGACTAATTTCAGAGTATTGATTGTTTATCTTTTTTCAGAACTGGTTTATGTGGACACAGAACACAAGCCAATGCTGACAAATTTAAGAAACCACTTATTATTGCTTATTATGATGTTGATTATGAGAAAAATGAAAAGGGAACAAACTATTGGAGAAACAGGTAAATTTCAACCAAAATCTGCTTAAAAATATTCTATATATAGATATTTCTATACATAGATATAAGATGTGGTATGAGTGCCAATGAGACAACTCTCCATCCACATGTTATGATTCAATTAATCAAATAGCACAACAGAAACTTTTACACGGTGAATGTTCTTATTGTGACATTTATCTGACACCAAACATTATTTTAGTTGGATAAAGATTTATTACTGAAATTTTCAAGTTGATATGAAGTAAAAGAGCACATATGAATGTCAGGGTTTAAGCTAGGATTTTGAGGGCTTCAGTCACTTTTGCGTGCTATGAAAATCAATATTTTTTTTTGTGTGTAACAGCAAGGGAACAAGGATACAAGGATGTATGTTACTATAGCTTCATCTTTGACTTTGTCAGATTTTAAAGGACTTCTAGGCATGATTGGCAGTCAGTATTGTATGATTTGACTGTATTGGCCCTTATTATGAAAGATTCTGACATGAGATATTGAAACTTAGTCCACAATTTCTCTTCAGTTTATCCAGAGGACATCAACAAAAGTTGGATTCATTTTTTCGCAGCAGAAATTAACTTTCGATGATTATATCACTGTATAATCATTATCCTTATGAAACGTCTAAATGGATTAAGTTGGAACTGTATAAAATCCTTTTTGGAAAGGAGGTTGTAAACAAATCAAGAATAGATAACGTTTACTACTTTCGGTTTAAAAATGAAATGAAAACGGGAAGTGACAGGTGGATGGTAAATTCAAAACTTCATCAGGAAATTATCATTTTTCGGTTTTAATTCCTTTAGTTAGAGATATATATTTGTCTCTCTCGTTTAATTGATTCTAAATGATTTCGTATTTTACGTTTTTTATCGGGGTCTATAAATAGTAATAGGACTACTTTCACGCATGCGTAGCATACAGTACAGGAAGCACCTGTTTAACTCGTGAAGACAATTGAACGCTTTGAATAAAGTTCTATATAATATTTTTTAAATGGAAATTGCCGAAAGTTTTTGATGGCAATTTATATAGTTACCACAAAAATGCGTTCAAATGACAAATCTACGACAAACGCACTTCAAATCGTTTGAGGAATAATGAAATTCATATGCGAACTGTCCGGGTGTAACAAATTATTTCGATCAAATGACGAAACTATACCCCTGGTTCTTGAAATCAATGCCAACTGACTGATTTTCCTGGGGAAATAATTATAATGGTCAATTATGAGATTTATTAATAATTAATGGATTAGTGACCCATGGATGGTGAAAAGCAGATTAGTCGTAATCACAACTTGTAACACCTGTTGAAAATGTTAATTACCATGGGGTCATAAACTTGTCAAAAACATAAAGACAGGTAGATTTATAGTATTTTAATGCGAAAATATTTTTACACTTTCAAAATTTAAGTGACGAAATTGATTTGAAATACTTTCGTCAATGCGAAACCCCTTTGGTAAATTACGAAAGTGACGAGTGCAAGCAAAATCACTGATGAATGTTATATTTTGACCAACGATACAGAACCTTTATATTTGACTGTTAGTGAAAGTTAATGATCGGGCTGAGGTCAGTTTTGTAATTACATTGTGTATTATTATGTTTCATTGATGTTAACCAATTATCTTGTCTCATTGTATCTCCAAAGTAACAGAACTGATGCAAAGATTATTGTTTTTTTTTTCAGAGTTATGAAAGTAGGAAAAAAATTACAAGGTGAAGGAAAAGATATCTACTTTTCTGTCAGTAATCATAAAGACTTCAGTTTTGAGTTGGGAGAATTTGGACTGAATGATGTCAAGGGAGATAAGCCAATTATTTGTGCCAGAGATGATAGAGATATGAAATATATTATGTCTGGTGATTTTAGGTTTGTAGCATAATAATTATCTTAAAATAAAGTTTGATTTTATTCTTTATTTCAACTTTAAGCAAGTGTTTGGTTGAAGTAAAACAGTATACATATTCATTTAATGTTTACACAATACTTTTAATTGGTTTTTAGCCTTCTTTCATTCAATTAAAATGTCATGATTTCTATGGCCAAGCCTGTTCTCAAGATTTTATTTTCATGTTTTTGTTTTTAACCTTATCCTTGATTTTGTCAAATTTATCCAAGGGCTAATTTTCAAGATTTGATAACCATGAATTTAACAAAAAGTTCTAAATTCCATGTCTAGTAAATTATGAATTTGTTTTTATTTCAGTATGGATAATTTAGAAAAATTTGTGAATGATTTATTAACCGATAAATTAGAACCATACTTGAAATCAGAACCTGTTCCTGAAGATAACAGTGGAGGAGTTAAGGTAATTAATGTTATAGATGTAATATATCGATCATTCTATAGAATAAAATATGGGAGAAATTCTGTAAAATGATTGAGTTAAAAGTTACATAAGGGTTTAAAAGAAATCAGATCCAAAGAGCATAAAAGAAAGCTAGCATTACTTGAGCATATTTATGTACTTTTTAGCTTATGTGGCCCAAAGGTCTCATCACTTCAAAAAATCATCAAAAGTTTTTCATTTTGCCATTTTGCCTAACTAGTTACAAACTAAGGTTTTAGGATGAATCTTTCACACAGAAATTAGTCTAAAATATACATTGGGTGGTATTACTGTTTAAAACCAGAAGAACTGATGTAGCATTGCAGAAGGCTTTCCTATATGTATTCTATCTAAGCTATTGCACAATTTTCTACATAAGGAAATGCCTGTATCAAGTCAGGAATATGATAATTGTTTTCAATTTGTTTGATGTGTTTGGGCTTGTGATTTTGCCA
This sequence comes from Mytilus galloprovincialis, assembly GCF_965363235.1. Taxonomy (NCBI): domain Eukaryota; kingdom Metazoa; phylum Mollusca; class Bivalvia; order Mytilida; family Mytilidae; genus Mytilus; species Mytilus galloprovincialis. The sequence goes on along the minus strand of NC_134841.1, from coordinate 95,187,035 downwards.
TTTGACAAGGAACGTTTCAATTTCAATTTTCCTTGGACTTGGTTCTTGTGTTATTTTACTTTATGCAATACTAATGCATTTAAAAATTATTGATAATGAAGAATACTGACTTGCTTTGAACTATTCAAAATTGATTATATATATAAAACACAATAAACCATATAGTCTTTATTTTATTTTTTCAGACTGTTGTTGCCAAGAATTTTGATGAGATAGTAAATGACGACAGTAGAGACGTATTGATAGAATTTTATGCTCCATGGTGTGGACATTGTAAATCATTAGAACCTAAATTTGCAGAATTAGGAGAAAAGGTAAATACTTTTACTTCAGTTTAGAAATGTTTACTTGTGCTTTTGTTCTAGTTTGTTTACATAATTTAAATGTGGATGTAGCACATCTTCTGATTCTCTGAAAGTGTTTTGTCTATCAGCTCAGAGACATTATTTTATGTGACCGTGAAGTCACCAACGTTTTTTTTCCAAATTTACTCCTTAAAAAATGGAAATTAGAATTTAATTATAAGGAATGACTGTAATATTTTTATGCCCCACCTACGATAGTAGAGGGGCATTATGTTTTCTGGTCTGTGCCTCCGTTCGTTTGTTCGTCCGTCCGTCTGTGCGTCCGTTCGCTTCAGGTTAAAGTTTTTGGTCAAGGTAGTTTTTGAAGAAGTTGAAGTCCAATCAACTTGAAACTTAGTACACTTGTTCTCCATGATATGATCTTTCTAATTTTAATCCCAAATTATAGTTTTGACCCCAATTTCATGGTCCCCTGAACATAGAAAATGATAGTGCAAAGTTCAGGTTAAAGTTTTTGGTCAAGGTAGTTTTTGATAAAGTTAAAGTTACATCAACTTGAAACTTAGTACACATGTTCCCTATGATATGATCTTTGTAATTATAATTCCAAATTATAAGTTTGACCCCAATTTCACGGTCCACTGAACATAGAAAATGATAGTGGGAGTGGGGCATCCGTGTACTATGGACACATTCTTGTTTCTGTCTATTTAAAATAACATAAAAAAAAAAAATGTGATGCACATGTTCGAATAACTCATTACATGGGTACATTTTGTAAGTCAATGTGCACCAGATTTTGTATGTTTCTTTATATACAAAAAAAATTTCTCAAATAGTATAATGTACTGATTGTCCAGGGAAAATTAAATCCTGGATTCACCAAAGACTTGTTTGATCTTAATGTGATATTGGATCACAACTTATATCTTTAGCAAATTATTGTATAGATATTTGAAAAAAAAAAACAATTAAGGAGTTGAATTAAAGATACACATGAGAAACTAGTCTTACAAAATACTGATGGTTACAGACTGTTTATCACATTCCCTACACACTCCTCCCCAATTTTGAGCATTTCATTGTTGTTTGAACAACCCACATTGGTTGTGTTTGTCAATTGTAAGTTTTCTCCATTTGAAGATACTGTGAATTCATTTATTTTTGTGGGTATCAATTTTCGTGGATTTAGGAAAACTTCCATTTTCATGGATATTTGATTCGTGGTTAAATCAGCCATTTGTTTCAGCATTTTACCTTTAGTCAGCATTTTTTTATATGGAACATTTGTGATTCGCTGAACACATAAATTTGTGGTTTCCCTGTACCCTCCAAATCCATGAAAATTGATATCCAATGAATAATAATGAATCGACAGTAATATACATTCTTCTTTTTAGTTGAAAAATTGTCAGCTCGCATGTGAAGACAATTGGGGTTCACCTCTTAATCAGAAAAGTTGATTTACATGTTTAGACTGTATGATTAACATTTATCTTCATTGTGTATGCACCACAAAATAAATTAATCATTCACTATAAGTTGATTTTCTTACTACTGACAGTATGAACAATGTTTTAATCTGTTATGTTTTGTTAACAGTTAAGTGAAGAAACTAGTATCACTATAGCTAAAATGGATGCTACAGCTAATGATGTACCTAAACCATATGAAGTTCAAGGGTAAGTAAATTTAAGTGCTGTTCATTTTTAATTCAAGCATGAAACAATGTTAACTTAGCATCAAATGCATTGTTAGTTTTATAAAAAAAAAAATCATTAAGACTCTTTAGTCTTGTTCAGTCATGCATCACCTTTCATGAGCCTTCATTTTAATTTCCGCATATCAAGTCAATTATGAAATTAACTTTTAATTTATATGCTTTGCACCTCATTATCATTAAGCTATTGAAATACCCTTCCAATGTTGGTATTAATAACACAAGTTACACAACAACTGTTTTTTTTTTTACTGAGAGGTAATTTGTTGAAAGAAATTTAAGCCATGAGTTTCTTAGCAATTTTGATTATTATATTTCAAAATAATAGTTTAATAGTAAATAGCAAATACGATCTAATAGAAAACAGATTGAAAAAAATAGATAAATTTCTACTTTCAGATTCCCAACTATTTATTATAAACCAAAGAATTCCAAAAATAATCCTAAAAAATATAACGTAAGTATGATTGTTTAGAAGAAGTTCAGTTGAAATTTGAAAAGTCATGATTTCAGAAAACTTATCAGCAGGTGTAGTGGCTACAAAAATTATTATTTATGATTGGATAAAAGACCTATTCCCACAGTATTTAAAATAAAGTGATGTGGCATGATTGCCTATATAGGGATTTAAGCAATTACAGGTCACCATATGGCTTTAAATAATGAGCAAAACCCGTACATATAGTCTGCTTTTATAGACCCTGATGAGGCAAAATGTGAAACAATTCAAACTTAAAAGTCCTGATTTATGACCTAACAATAAACAAAAACAACAGTTATAACTGACAGCAACCAATGACAAACATTGAATGACAAGCTCCTGGATTAAGATAGACATGAGGAAAATGTGAAAATATGTTTGTGGTTGCTCAACTCTTCCTCTAGCCTTGAGCTATGTCCAAATAAGAACACATTTTAAAATGGAATGATTCACCAAATCTGACCAAATAACGCTGCATTACAGTGCAAAGCCAGGTTTTGTTATCCTGATTAATCATGTATTATTTACAACTGGATGTTAATTTTAAAAATAAAAAAAAAAAATATTATACAATGGGGGAAAAAATCACTTCATTTTAGAAAAAATAATCTTGTATTAACATACTTGAATCACCATATTGTGAAAATGTTTTTCAGGGTGGACGAGAAGTTGCAGATTTTCTAGAATATTTGAAAAAAGAATCTACAGATGGTCTTAAATATGAAGGAGAGAAGAAAAAGAAGAAGTCAAAGAAATCTAAAACCGAATTGTAAACCTGTTATGGTGTGTTAGTGCTGATGTCTGAGTGACTGAATGGACTTATGAATGATTCAGAATAACTGTTTTATGTCTTGTAAATTGTATATTTTAACTCATCATTTTTGTGGGAACATCTCATTAATGGTATATTCTTTTTCTACTTAGTTCGCTCTACTTTTACACCAAATAAACTTCAGCTGTGATTTATAATTTATTGTTTGATTCATGCTAAAACAGGTATGAAATTGATATGATGATTGGCAGGACTATAGGTGTAATTCTGTTGAACTTCATTGGTTGACAACTGTATAATTACATACATGTACATGTATTTGCAGGCTCACATTTGATACCATAAGACTATGAATATTTAGAACCAATATTGAAGATCATGTTTCCATTTCAAATTGTAATTATTGCTAAATACAATCTTAATTATTTAGTTTTTGATATCTAATCTATATTTAAACATTTATTCTGCTACTGTCTAGAAATTTCTTTGTATAAATAACAGTTCTAAATTCTTCATGGATATTACACATGACCCCTTTTGAGGGTATGGATATATGAATAAATATCAGAATAACTCTTCCACAAGAACAATCAAACCTTACTGAATATTTTTATCAGTTTATTTGTTATTGAATGTTAAGAAAATTAATATATATATATATATATTGGTGCATTGATGCAGACAAGTTGTCAATTGTTAGAAGTACGCATGTATTGGGTCCATTGAATAGTGTATTTATGAAAGGTGGAAATAAAAGTTTATTACATATTTATAGAGTTGTCTTTTATTCAAGTTCCAAAAACATAAATGGCATTCTTGTCCCCACTGTGATAAAACTGTATGGCTTCTACAATGAGCAAAACCCATACCTAATAGTAAGCTTTAAAAGGCAAAAATGACAAATGTAAAACAATTAGGAGAAAACTAATGCCAGATTTATGTACAATACAGTAAAAGAAAAACAAATTTACAGGATTGATTTGGGACTGGCACAAAAAGCGGTGGCTTAAGGTAGCAAAATACAAAGATTTTATAACTCCAACTCCCAAGTTTCAAAATGCTGTAACTTTCTTAATAATGCTTGAAAATTTATAAAAGTGGTAGTTTTGGATAGCTAACAGATTACTCTTTCAAATTAATGCAATGTTAGTATTATGCAACAATTATGTAACCAATTATAATGTTAACTGTGTCTAAAATATTTTTCACCAAATTTCCTTTCAAATGAAATAAGCTTCTGCATAGGTATCCTTAGAGGGTTGATGTTATTATATGTTGTTCCTATGGCCATTATCTACAAAAGGGTGTTTCAGATAGAATGTATAGAACAAATTTTACACCTAATTGAACATTATCTTCTTTTAGGTAGTTAGGATGTTTACACTAATTAGAGATTTATGAGAGAGTGGAACACCATAGAGACAATCTGAGACACCCTTTTGAAGCCCATGATGTGTTGATTAAGATTCCGTTAAAATTTTCTGTATAGTTAAACAGATGATAGAGCTAAATTCATTCAAGTGAACTTACCCAGATTTTGCCACTAATTACACAATGATTGCATAATAAAAATATTGCATTCATTTAAATGGTTAATCTTTTATCTATCTATATATACTTCTTTTATTATTTTCTATGCATTCATAAGAAAGTTACAGTATTTCAAAGGTTAGTGATTGGAAGTAAAAAAATCTTTGTATTGTGCTACCTTAAACATGTTTGTGAGTGCTCAACCTTGATAAACCTAGGAAAGTGGTGAAAAGAAACAAGCATAACAACAAACTGTATAAACCTGTTGAAAAGAGCTTAAGGGAGCTCCTGGGTATAAATGAATTTTTTTTTCTAATATAGGATTTCGCTATATTTTTTCATAAATGAACTTTATCATATACTTAAAAGAAAAATGAAATAAAAAAATGGGGTCACCGTTCATTTAAGCTAAAATCTGCCTCTAGAAGAAGCATACATTTTTGTTAATGTCCTTTTTTTCTGTTGAACTAATAGGAGAAAAAGAGGAAATATCGAAATAAAAAAATAACCTAATATAAGAAATCGCTTAAATTTTACAATTATTTAGTTTATGTACAGCTTATTTGAAAACAATAATAAAAAATATAGGTCACCGATGAGTTAAAAAAGATATTTCAAATTTAAGGCCAAAAAATGGCATTTTTGCACCAAAGGGAGATAATTTGGAGCTTTTTCAATTTTTAAAGTCATCTGGGGCCAAACCAAATATTTTTTTTGGGTTGTTTTTTGTACCATATCATAAAGTAACAACTAATAGTGTAATAAATAAAATTTGTAATGAAAAAATAAAGGTTTAATTTTTTGCTAAAATTTGTGTACCCATGAGCCACCTTAACTTTATAAGATCAATTCAACGTACAGATCTGGGAGTACCTGCAGTTGCTGAAATCTAACTCAAAGCCAATAACAAATAACTAAAATATCATGTATCTAAGACTAAAATATCAAAAACTTCATATCTAACATCCAGTAAATTTTACAATAGTGCAAGTCCTTTATTAAGTCTCAGAAAAACATGATCTTGTTCAGTGCAAAATACAAATACCAGAAAACAAAAATAACTAACATCAGGGCATGGAGAGAAAGTCCACAAAATACTACTTAGAAGATTAGTTTAAGCATAACAAACACCATAAACAAGAGTACACACGCTGAAATGTTTTCTCACCTTCTTTACTAATCTTTGATATTATGTTGATAGTCCTAAATATAAAGCTTTATTACAACTATCACATAAACTTAACATTAACCAAGAAAACTAAACGATCAATGAACCATGAAAATGAGGTCAAGGTCAGATAAACCATATCAGGCAGACATGTACAGCTAACAATTCCTCCATACAACAAATTAGTTGACCTATGACCTATTGCTTATGTTTTAAGAAAAACAGACCAAAACACACAACACTTAACACTTGAGCAATGAACCGTGAAAATGAGGTTGAGGTCAAATAAAACCTGCACGACTGACATAAAGATCATAATATATTTCCATACACCAAATATAGTTGACCTATTGCATATAGTATTAGAAAAAGACCAGAACACAAAAACTTAACTATAACCACTGAACCATGAAAATGAGGTTAAGGTCAAATGGGTCCTGCCAGTTGGACATGTACACCTTACAGTCCTTCCATACACCGAATATACTAGACCTTTTGCTTATATTATCGTCCTTCCCTCCGCCTATATCACCCTGCTCTGATGCTCCGAATTCGTATCAAGACTTCAAAACGAGACCAGGCATAATATCAGCGACGTGACAATGTGAGAGGAGAAGTTATCAGCGACGTCACAATGCGAGAGGAGACGTTATCAAGCTTGCTTTTGTCAAGCGTAAAATTGTCTTAGGGAGAAAGAAACGACCAGTAATAGAACGATAAAAAGATAATCGGGTTTTCTTCGTATAGATATCGTAAAATATCAGCCGCTCGACACAATGTGAAGTTTTTTAGCTCGTTCACTACGCTCACTCGCCAAAAAGGTTCACATTGTGGCTTGCGGCTGATATTTTACGATATTAATGTGTAGAAAACCTGATAATCTATACGTATCTGAGATATGGACTTGACCACCAAAACTTAACCTTGTTCACTGATCCATGAAATGAGGTCGAGGTCAAGTGAAACTGTCTGACAGGCATGAGAACCTTGGAAGGTATGCACATACCAAATATAGTTATCCTATTACGTAGAATAAGAGAGAATTTAAAGTCATAAGAAACGAGTGACCGGTGAAAATTATTGTTATTCCAATTTTTGAACCAATGCATACAAACATCATATTAAAACTTAGTCTTCTGTGCATGATTTTATCATTTTTTTTCCATAAATTTCGTATAATCGTCAATTTTTTTTTCAATCGGTCAGTGTTGTTGTGAAAATATGGCAGGTAATTAAAGTTCATGTTTTGAAGCCGAAGTTTAACGATTGTCACCTGTTTGTCAACAATCAACCAAAAAGCATTGATTTTGAGCACATGCTTTGCATGTACAATCAGATAATAGTTTATTTTAAGGACATCCATGCATATTGCAATCACCGGATTTTTATGAGATGGGTCACACTGAGGTCACTTTGTATACAGAAAATATGTCAGGGAATTGCTTCCTGGAAGGAAGCAATCAAAATAAAGTAAACTTCTTCTAAATATGAACAAATTGAAGAATTTTCTTCAGAAAAAAGTATATGTTTATAAGTTTTATAATGAAAACTATCCATTGAGTTATAAAAAACATATGCATTAATTTTTTTTGATTTGAGGTTTCTTATGACATTAACATTACAAAAAATCTTTAACTTTTTTTTCAAGTAGTCACTGAACCATGAAAATGAGGTCAAGGACATTGGACATGTGACTGACAGAAACTTCATAACATTAGGCATCTATATATAAAGTATGAAGCATCCAGGTCTTCCACCTTCTAAAATATAAAGTTTTTAAGAAGTTAACTAACGCTGCCGCCGCAGGGTCACTATCCCTATGTCAGGCTTACTGCAACAAAAGCCATAGGCTCGACAAAAACTATATGTTATGGCAAGCCGTTTTACTATTTATTCGAATTTCAAGATATCTCCTATAATATATAAGATATCTTATATAATATATAAGATATCTTATATAATAAATAAGATATAATATATAAGATATCTTATATAATATATAAGATGTAAGATATAAGATATCTTATATAATATATAAGATATCTCATATATTATATAAGATATCTTTAATGTTATATGAGATATCTTTAATGTTATATAAGATATCTTTAATGTTATATAAGAGATCTCATAAAGTTTATATGATATCTTATATACTTTATAAGATATCTTCTATAGTTTATAAGATATCTTATAAAGTATATGAGATATCTTATAAACAGTTTTGACATAAGATATCTTATATAGTTTATAAGATATCTCATATAGTATATAAGATATCTTATATAGTTTATGAGATATCTTATAAAGACAATTATATAAGATATCTGATAAAATATATAAGATATCTTATAAAATATATAAGATATCTTATAAACTATATAAGATATCTTATAAACTATATAAGATATCTTATAAACTTTAGGAGATATCTTATAAACTTTGAGATATCTTATAAACTTAATAAGATATCTCCTATAATATATAACATATCTTATATAATTTCATTTTTCTGAGATATCTTATATATTATATAAGATATCTTTAATGTTATATAAGATATCTCCTAAAATTGATAAGATATCTTATATAATCTATAAGATATCTTCTAAAGTTTATAAGATATCTTATAAAGTATATGAGATATCTTTTAAACAATTTTTATATAAGATATCTTATATAGTTTATAAGATATCTTTTATTTGGGAGGGGTTTGCATTTGATGACTGGACATGACAATATTTCATTGAAGAATTGGGTGAACATAGTGCATTGCCTACAATTGGCACAAAGATTTTCAACATATTTGGATGTCTATATACCAAATTAATGACATTCTCAGCATTATCACAAGCATTCTGATCTACATCATATCTTGATTTCTGTGAAGTTTTCAAATACTAGTATTTCAACTGTTTTACAAAATAACGTCTGAAACAAGACAAACCCATCCTTTAGGAGTTTGAATAATTCATGCATTGTACTTGGTGATGGAGATATATTGAAATATCACATCTGCTACCCATCTTGAGCTAAAGAGAAAGAACAACCAGAATGCATGCATTGTCATGCTAAGCAATCCCCTTCGAAGTATTTGAAAACATGAAGTAGATATCTGAGAGATTTGAAAAGCATTTCACGACGTTATAACTCATCCCTACCAAACTGTTGACCAAATATCAAGTAATTTTGTCCACCACTTTTTAAGGAAAATAAGAGACAGGAATGGCCGGTCTCAAAAAGTTGAAAAATCTGCAATTTCAATAACACATGTGGACAGAAACATGATGGTAGTCATATAAAAAATCAGCTCAAAATCTGAAGACATATAGAAAAAAGTCCATATAACTGATTTTCAACAATTTTCAATTTGTAAATCCTTAATTTTGGCAAAAATCAGCAGAGCGGAACTAAACTTAAGCTTTATCTGTAACTCATCGTGGTTAACTCACATACAAAAAATCAGTCCAATATCTAAAGGTGTTTAGAAAAAGTCTGTATAACTGTGATTTTCAACAATTTATCAAAGTCCAAAGCCCTTAATTCTGGCAAAAATTAGCCAAGCAGAACAAAACTTAACCTTGATCTGTAACTCATCATGGTTAACTCACCTACCAAAAATCAGACCAACATCTGAAATTATTAGAAAAAAAGTCTGTATAACTGTGATTTTCAACAATTTATCAAAGTCCAAAAGCCCATAATTTTCGGCAAAATTTGGCCAAGCGGAACAACACTTAAACTTGACATGTAAATCATCATGTTTAACTCACCTACTGAAAATCAGCTCAATATCTGAAAGTCTTTAGAAAAAAAGTCTGTATAACTGTTTCAACAATTTATCAAAGTCCAAAGCCCATAATTTCGACAAGAATAAGCGAGGGGAACAAAACTTAAACTTGATCTGTTACTCATCATGGTTATCTCACAAAGCAAAAATCAGCCCTATATGTGAAGCTGTTTAGAAAAAAAACTATGTATAATGGTTTGTTGCAGAATGACGGACAAGGGTAAACTATATGGCACCGACAACTTTGTTGCGGGGCCATAAAAAAGTAGATTCAACATACTGAAAATGCCTTTTTTCAAATAAGAATACAAACTTGAATTTAATAACAGTGCATACTTTTATAAATTGTTATTTGGATGAAGAGTTGTTTCATTGACAATCATACCACATGTTCCTATATCTATATGCTGAAATGTCAACCCTGTTTACTGAGCATGATTAAATGTGGTAAATTTAGGAATATAACCTGCCTGACCCTTAGGATAACCTTAAAATTATTCCATACAACAAATATAGTTGACCTTTTGCTTATTCTATAGTACCGTATAGCGGGTTATTTTCACTGTAAAATTTCACTATTTTCATTGAATAAGGTATATGAAATATTTACATGGTTATTATTTTGGCGAATTCAAAACTTTTGTCAATACCTTTGCATGTACACTTTTAGTTTGGTAGAATTATTTGGCAGAATTTATTTTGGCGATTTTGTTTAAACAGCAAAAAAGAAGCAAAAATGTACACCCCACGAAAATAAGCACTACATGTTATCTGCAAAGCTGACTTAACTACAAAAGCTTGAACCATGAATTTGAGATAAAGAATCAGATGATACAGTCAGACAGGCCTGTACACCTTACAATCATTCCATACACCAAAATATAAATGACCAACTGATAAAAGACCTAACAACAGAAATTTGTGAGCACACTTGTATACCACACTCCCTAACATTGAAATTAAGCAAACAAAACCTTACTAAATACTTAAGTATCACACTCCTACAAAAGTCAATTGATAAAAATTCTCATTGATTTGCACATTTACATATTGTGTCCTCATTATCTTCAAAGTTTCATGAATTTCTGTTGTGTAGTTTGAGGAAATGCAACAACAAACTGTTGCAGTAGTATATTGAGGCCAATCAGTGAAAAGGGGAAGAAGTTATCAAAGGTACGAGGATTATAATTTAGTACGCCAGACGCGCATTTCGTCTACATAAGACTCATCAGTGACGCTCATATCAAAATATTTATAAAGCCAAACAAGTACAAAGTTGAAGAGCATTGAGGATCCAAAATTCCAAAAAGTTGTGCCAAATACGGCTAAGATAATCTATGCCTGGGATAAGAAAATCCTTTGTTTTTCGAAAAATTCAAAGTTTTGTAAACAGGAAATTTATAAAAATGACCACATTATTGATATTAATGTCAGCACCTAAGTGTTGACTACTGGGCTGGTGATACCCTCTGGGACGAAACGTCCACCAGCAGTGGCATCGACCCAGTAGTGTAAATAGTTATCAAAGGTACCAGGATTATAATTTAGTACGCCAGACGCGCATTTCGTCTACATAAGACTCATCAGTGATGCTCATATCAAAAGATTTATAAAGCCAAACAAGTACAAAGTTGAAGAGCATTGAGGTTCTAAAATTCAAAAAAGTTGTGCCAAATACGGCTAAGGTAATCTATGTCTGGGCTAAGGCAAAACTCCTAATGAAAAATTGAATCAAAATTTCCTGTAGATATGCACATATGAATAGTATATAGTGTCCTTATTATTTACAAATTTCATGATGCGTCAAAAACATTTTACCCAACACAATAAATTGTGTGGTTAGGTCAAGAATACATCCAACAAAACAACCATAGTCGACTTTTTGCTTATAGTATCTGAGAAACTGACTAACCCATGACAATGTATTTATTGTGAACAATAAAACATAAATGAGGGAAACATTAGACACCCAACCGGGTACCGCTTAAACACATCACACAGTAGACAAATGGTTGTTGTTTAAATAAAATAATCTTAAACTGCAACTTGAAAAGGAATTTCCCGGTTTCTAAATCAAATTTGTAAAAAACTATAATTGGTGAAATGACACACATTGCCTACGTCTGCTGTCAAAGGCTTTTTTTGTGAATATCAAGACATTCAAACTCAATGTAATATAATAGTTATGAAAAAGTCCACACAGTTTGGATGGACTAACATGGGTGAAGATATGCCAAATTCTCTTGAGAACAAAAATTAATAAATTGTTTCGCTGAGCACAGCTGGATACGAATGCAGAGGTCCAACCCTGAACAGTTAAGCAAAAATGGACACAATATTGGCACTTGATGCAGGTCTGAATTTGGATTTGTAATTAATATTTGAAGAAATTTTCTTTTTAATATCTCAAATCTGGAGAACAAACTGTCCCGACCATCCAATTTTGTTTAACTCCCTTTTTCCAAAAAAAAAATCCTTTCCCTCAAGATATTTATTTCCAATGGAGTTTGCAACCATAATATAATTACCCATTTAAATACATCATAAAAGTCTTAAAATAGAAAATGACATACATAATCATTGCTAGAATTACCTTCATTAGCATTTTTAAAATAGCAACTTCTAAAAATAAATTGACAGCTAATCACCTCAAAACAATACAACATTTTTTTTTACACAATTTAAAACCAGTGTAAGGGATGTAATTTTCAATGTTGTGTTTAAATTGCCTCTCTTAAACTGCTTTTAAATTATGTTTTATACTTAAGTAATTATCCATTAACCAGGACACCCTTGTTTTTCTTTCTTTTTTGCCCCTAATTCCTTAACGTTTGAGCTATAACCTGCCCCAGCCAATTCTTTCCATCCCTTTGTGGTATGGCAACTTGTGTTATAGTTTTAGAGAGATTCATACATCATTCCACAAGTTATTGTTTGGAAACTAGAAAAATGCCTATTTTGGGCCTCTTATTCCTAAACTGTTGGGACCATAACCCCAAAAATCAATCCCAACCTTCCTTTAGTGGTCATAAAACTTGTAATTAAACTTCATAGATTTTTCACTTTTTTTTACTGAAGTCATTGTACCAAAACCAATTGTCTTTGGACATTATTTTTTTTTTGCTGTCATATAAAAATCAACAACATTTTCCCATGATGCACATACAACAGTATAAATTACAAACTTGTTTTCACCAAGGAAAGATAATGTCTTAGAAATAAACAAATGCATTATTAAGTTTTATTTAAAAAAAAAAATGACAGAATGCATGTTATGAAATATATACAATTCGTATAAAAAAATCCTGATTCATATTCAAATTCTTATGTAAATAACAGAGCAGATCCTGTTCTTCTGTCACAGAGAATTTATCCATAAGAGTACTAAATCTTACAAAATAGTCTCTGGTCAAACGAGAATTATTGATACAAAAAACAAAGCAAAGAAAAAACAATTATACAACAAGAGTGCACACACTGAAATGTCTCGCCTTCTTTACTAATCATTGATATTAATGTTGATAGTCCTAAGTATAAAGCTTTAACAACTGCCACATAAACTTAACATAAACCAAGATAGCTAAACAAAGACAAATGAACCATGAAAATGAGGTCAAGGTCAGATGAACCATGCCAGGCAGACATGTACAGCTAACAATGCTTCCATACAATAAATATAGTTGACCTATTACTTATAGTTTAAGAAAAACAGACCAAAACACAAAAACTTAACACTGTGCAATGAACATTGAAATTGAGGTCATGGTCAAATAAAACCTGCGGGACTTACATATAGATCATAAAATAATTCCATACACCAAATATAGTTGACCTTTGGCATATAATATTAGATAAAAAGACCAAAACTCAAAAACTTAACTTTGACCACTGAACCATGAAAATGAGGTCAAGGTCAGATGACATCTGCCCGCTAGACATGTACACCTTACAATCATTCCATACAACAAATATAGTAGACTTATTGCACAAAGTATGGGAAAAATAGACCAAAACACAAAAACTTAACTATAACCACTGAACCATGAAAATGAGGTCAAGCTCAGATGACACCTGCCAGTTGGACATGTACACCTAACAGTCCTTCCATACACCGAATATACTAGCCCTATTGCTTATAGTATCTGAGATATGGACTTGACCACCAAAACTTAACCTTGTTCACTGATCCATGAAATGAGGTCGAGGTCAAGTGAAAACTGTCTGACAGGCATGAGGACCTTGCAAGGTACGCACATACCAAATATAGTTATCCTATTACTTATAATAAGAGAGGATTCAACATTACAAAAATTCTGATCTTTTTTTTCAAGTGGTCACTGAACCATGAAAATGAGGTCAAGGACATTGGACATGTGACTGACAGAAACTTTGTAACATGAGGCATCTATATACAAAGTATGAAGCATCCAGGTCTTCCACCTTCTAAAATATAAAGCTTTTAAGAAGTTAGCTAACACCGCCGCCGCCGTAGACGCCGCCGCCAGATCACTATCCCTATGTCGAGCTTTCTGCAACAAAAGTTGCAGGCTCGACAAAAAAATCATTGATTGTTGAAATCAATTTTTGTCACAAAATATTTCACTACTTCAAATTTCTTCTCAAACTTTAAAGAAAAAATAAGGTTTATTTATTGATCCATTAATGAATTCACTTTAATGTACAAAAAAGCTTTTTTGAAAATAATACATGTACATATATGATATACACTTTACAGGCTCTTTTGCCTATTTGCTTATCTTGCTTGCACTGTTGACCACTGACAGTTTTTATAAGATCATCATTATAAAGGTCTTTTAGGCTCAAGTTTGGATAACACACTGATGGAAAATGTGTTAGAAGAAGATTATGTTTTGCACCATAATGTCCTATGAGGTAAGAATTCATGATGGATTTTGGAAAGTGATGAATAAAGACTCACAAGGAATCTCATAATTTTTATTAAAATGGATGGTTCTTAAATCTTGAAATTCTGGACATACTGAGACAATAACAAGAGTGCACACGCTGAAATGTCTCGCCTTCTTTACTAATTATTGATATTATGTTGATAGTCCTAAGTATAAAACTTTATTAAAAACTGTCACATAAACTTAGCATTAACCAAGATAACTAAACAAAGACCAATGAACCATGAAAATGAGGTCAAGGTCAGATGAACCATGCCAGGCAGACATGTACAGCTAACAATGCTTCCATACAACAAATATAGTTGACCTATTACTTATAGTTTAAGAAAAATAGACCAAAACACAAAAACTTAACACTGAGCAATGAACCGTGAAAATGAGGTCGAGGTCAAATAAAACCTGCGGGACTGACATATAGATCATAAAATATTTCCATACACCAAATATAGTTGACCTATGGCATATAGTATTAGATAAAAAGACCAAAACTCAAAAACTTAACTTTGACCACTCAACTATGAAAATGAGCTCAAGGTCAGATGACATCTGCCCGCTAGACATGTACATCTTACAATCATTCCATACAACAAATATAGTAGATCTATTGCATAAAGTATGAGAAAAACAGACCAAAACACAAAAACTTAACTATAACCACTGAACCATGAAAATGAGGTCAAGGTCAGATGACACCTGCCAGTTGGACATGTACACCTTACAGTCCTTCCATACACCGAATATACTAGACCTATTGCTTATAGTATCTGAGATATGGACTTGACCACCAAAACTTAACCTTGTTCACTGATCCATGAAATGAGGTCGAGGTGAAGTGAAAACTGTCTGACGGGCATGAGGACCTTGCAAGGTACGCATATACCAAATATAATTATCCTATTACTTATGATAAGAGAGAATTCAACATTACAAAAAATCTGAACTTTTTTTTCAAGTGGTCACTGAACCATGAAAATGAGGTCAAGGACATTTGACATGTGACTGACGGAAACTTCGTAACATGAGGCATCTATATACAAAGTATGAAGCATCCAGGTCTTCCACCCTCTAAAATATAAAGCTTTTAAAAAGTTAGCTAACGCCGCCGCCGTAGCCGCCGCCGCCGCCGGATCACTATCCCTATGTCGAGCTTTCTGCAACAAAAGTTGCAGGCTCGACAAAAATGAAAGTGTACCTAGTACAAATGTATGATTTTTAATGCATTTGACAATTATGCTTATTCAAATGTTTTTGTTAAAAAAAAATTATTGATCTTATCGTAAGATTCGTAAATCAGAAACAATTTTTCTAAATAAGAAACAAATACAAATCATCAGAAGCTGCCATCAACTGAAAAAATGTTTGGAAATATGTACATATTGCAATTAAAATCACACGTCATAATTCTCAACAGTTATATTTCTTCCACTGCCCATTTCTCCACCATGGGACTGTGATGAATGTTATGAAACACCTTGAGGTTTGGCAAAATTCATTACTATACTTAGGATAAACCTAGCTGCATGCAACAAAATGAGTTTCGATTGAATAATGTTCATCATAATAATCCTTTCATAGCTTCTTCTAATCGTCTTCTGGCCTCAATGACTTTCATCTCTTGTCGTTTAATATCTTCTTCTGTAATCATTGTTTGCTAAAAAACAGGGAAGATATTGTTATAAAATTGAAATGCCTGAAATAGTAAGGTCATCTGGTTTCTACAATATTTTACTCAATCTTAAATATTTACTCATATTGCAACTTGGCAATTCTATTTAAATTTAATGAAGATCTGATTTATAAAATATATCAGGTGTTGCTCCAAATCACATGAAACAATATTTTTCATCAGGGCAATATTTATATCTATTTTAAATTAGGTAATGAACAACAGACATATGCCTGACTAAATGCAACAAAACTAATCTAACTCTGCCACATGTTCATGTGCAAGCTGGTAACAATGCCACCAGTTGTCACTCATCAATTATTACTGCAACTATTTTTTTGTCATTCAGGGAATTTCTGGTTATTGGCAAGATTTTTTATTGTTGATTTTCATCTCTACTTTTTGATGATTTGATGCTGGACATATTGCAATGACAGATATTTGTGGTTGTGCTTTCTATATGTCTAGTGGTTTATTTTGTTGATGGTTTGCCTTATAACTGTTGTATAACTTATTTCTCCTCTTAATCACTGGTGGTAAGCGGATGTCACTTGTAGTTATGACCATCCGGAGATGGGAAACAACTCTTGGGATATTTTTTTCTTTTCTGATTTTCGTGCAGTAAAAGGTTCATTTGAGCCAAACTGCTTGTCTCATAAACACTTATCATGAGTGCGTTGATATTGAAACCAAATTTGATAGATAAAATCATTCCAATTTCTGTAAAATAGTCATTCAAAAATTCTAGCATGATGGTCATAACTTTAAATGTGTGATGGTCATAAATTCAACTATAGTATTTTGGATGATGGTCATAACCGACACAAGATGGTCGTAACTGACACATGATGGTCGTAACTTTGAAAGATGACCGTAACTCGAGTATTTAGTAGACAAACTTTTATTAATGTATTTTAAAAGTAAAAGTAATAAACTCAGATGTCATATATGATTTGCTAAAAACAATATTATTTGTCTCTCTGATAATGGTATGCAGAAATTAAGCTAGAGAATTATTAAACATACACAGTTCTGATGTATTCCAAACGCTCATCATTTAGGAGTAACAGTGAAAACTAATCAACTCACATTAAGCCAAAACGTATGTTAGGGTTGAGTATTAATATATTTTTTAGCGTTTTTTAGGGTTTTTTTTGTTTACGACTTTTTTTGTATCTGCAATCATGTCGACAGCTGAAATTATTAAACGTACAATTCTAAACAATCATCTTCAACTTTTAATCAGCTATTGCAGTTCTTTTAAAACCAGATGCTCTATAGGGTGCAGCTTTATACGACCGCATAGGTTGAACCCTGAACGGTTGGGGCAAGTATGGACACAACATTCAAGCTGGATTCAGCTCTAAATTTGGATTGTGATTAAATAGTTGACACAGCATAGGTTTTGGACACAGAATGAATGTGGTCTAATGAACTTAAAATAATTTTTTTGTCTTTGAGCAATCACTATGCTGTTGAATATTAATCCTCTCAAAAAAATGTTTGAAGAAATTTTCTTTTTATTTATGAAATCTGAAATGAGAAAAATTAACCCCCCCCCCCCCACCATTTTTTTTTCACATCCCCCTTTCCCTTTTTCAAAACTGATCTCAATTCAAATTTCTAATGGAGTTTGCAACAATAACTACCGTACTCATTTAAATACATCATAAAATATTAAAATGTAACAAAAAGTGCTTGTTATCACTGAATGGTAAAAAGTGTTTTAATCTATCAGTTGGTAGTAAAAGTGAATATACATTGTGCATTGTATAAAACAATGATTTAAGTTGATTCAACTACTATTCTGGACAAAGAAAGATAACTCCAATCAATTGAAAATTTCTTGCTATTGCACAATATTGTGCAATTAGATATTTCTTGCTATTGCACAATATTGTGCAATTAGATATTTCTTGCTATTGCGCAATACTGTGCAATTAAAAATATTTGCTATTGCACAATACTG
The DNA here is from genome assembly GCF_965363235.1 of Mytilus galloprovincialis. NCBI lineage: Eukaryota > Metazoa > Mollusca > Bivalvia > Mytilida > Mytilidae > Mytilus > Mytilus galloprovincialis. The sequence goes on along the minus strand of NC_134841.1, from coordinate 95,168,706 downwards.
TGCAATTGAAGATTTCTTGCTATTGCACAACACTGTGCAATTGAACATTTTTTGCTATTGCACAATACTGTGCAATTGAAGATTTCTTGATATTGCTGAATACTGTGCAATTGAAAATTTCTTGCTATTGCACAATACTTAATATAATAATTTTGGATCCTGATTTGAACCAACTTGAAAACTGGGCCCATAATCAAAAATCTAAGTACATTTTTAGATTCAGCATATCAAAGAACCCCAAGGATTCAATTTTTGTTAAAATCATACTAAGTTTAATTTTGGACCCTTTGGACCTTAATGTAGACCAATTGGAAAACGGGACCAAAAATTAAGAATCTACATACACAGTTAGATCCGGCATATCAAAGAACCCCAATTATTCAATTTTTGATGAAATCAAACAAAGTTCAATTTTGGACCCTTTGGGCCCCTTATTCCTAAAAACCTGTTGGGACCAAAAACTCCCAAAATCAAACCCAACCTTCCTTTTATGGTCATAAACCTTGTGTTTAAATTTCAAAGATTTCTATTTACTTATACTAAAGTTATGGTGCGAAAACCAAGACTAATGCTTGGGCCCCTTTTTGGCCCCTAATTCCTAAACTGTTCAGACCTCAACTCCCAAAATCAATCCCAACCTTCCTTTCGTGGTCATAAACCTTGTGTTTAAATTTCATTGATTTCTATTTACTTATATACTAAAGTTATTGTGCGAAAACCAAGAATAATGCTTATTTGGGCCCTTTTTTAGCCCCTAATTCCTAAACTGTTTGACATAAAACTCCCAAAATCAATCCCAACCTTCCTTTTGTGGTCATAAACCTTGTGTCAAAATTTCATAGATTTCTATTTACTTAAACTAAAGTTATAGTGCGAAAACCAAGAAAATGCTTATTTAGGCCCTTTTTGGCCCCTAATTCCTAAACTGTTTGACATAAAACTCCCAAAATCAATCCCAACCTTCCTTTTGTGGTTATAAACCTTGTGTTAAAATTTCATAGATTTCTATTCACTTTTACTAAAGTTAGAGTGCGAAAACTAAAAGTATTCGGACGACGACGACGCAGGACGACGACGCCAACGTGATAGCAATATACGACGAAAAATTAAAATTTTTGCGGTCGTATAAAAACTATTGGCCTTCACATATTCAGCTTTTGGTCATTCATGAGGAAGTTAAATCCACAAATGCACTTTGGAGTCCTGGGTTGAGTTCAAAATCGTAGCAGCTACGTAGTGCTACGTATTTTTTTACTATTGAACGTGTAGCTATAGACTAGTTGCTACATAGATATTGATAGCAGCTACGATATTGAACTGAACCCAGATTTTTTAACGTGTTGTCTTTATTTTTTATCGATTACATAAAGATTATATATTGCGGTATATCATTGATATTAGTTCTACGTATTGGTAAGGAATGAAAACTGAATCCACGGTGTCGCAATGAATGTTGTATTAACCTCGAAAGTAGGAATATTGTTGATATATATTTTACACTGCCACACGCGCTGGATTTAAGAGTAAAATAAAATACTAGTTTGTAGCCAGGATAATATTACAAGGACTTAGGTAGAACTTAATGTACTGCGGCAACTATTACATACAAACCCTGATATGCAGGTTGAAAATTATGTGCAAGTTATATGCTTATATTGTATGAATGGCTACAAGCTACTCATGGACTTCCTTATAATAATTTATTGGACATAACTGTGCACCTTATTATCAGCTTGATTTCACCAAACAACAATAGGACTTCTAAACATCCAGGCTAAAAATAAAACGTATGTTTAACTCGGGTACGGACCTGCAAATTTGCGGGTATGGTGTAGTCTTGATAACGACCTTCATAACCTATCAATATTTTTAGCTTATTCTGACTCCTTACTAATGCTCTTTCGACTTAATGTATCAATCTTAAATTGTAGATATAAAAAAAAAATCCACTAGTAGGTACACATCCTCAAAAAGTTTTAAAAATTTTTATCTTTTCAATAGATGCAAAATCTAAAGAAGAAAAAAAAGGACACTGCTATTTCATGTGACGTCCAATTTATAAAAAATGCCTTTCCTTAAAATCATTTATTTTGTAATAATTTTTTTTTTATACATTTCGAGCTTTTTATTTCTAACTAAGAATTATCATAACCAGAGCTGTGTTTCTTGTTTTAAAATGAGTTCTCCACTTTTGAGAAATTTACATTATTAATGAATTTAACATCTTACAATAATTTAATTTTGGATGTAACGCGTCTTCTGATTGGATGACATTATTTTGTTATGAGCCCATAGACATAATTTAGTCATGTGACCGTGACGTCATCAACGTTTTTTCATGGTTTTCTACGGTTTAAAATGGAATTTAGAATTAAATTATAAGAAATGACTGTAATATTTTTTCTGTCTATTCGAAATAACATAAAAAATGTGGTGCACACTGTTAAATAACCCGCTACGCGCGTTATTCAGTGTGCACCAAATTTTTTATGTTATATTTCTTCATAGACAGAAAAAATATTACAGTCATTCCTTAATTAATTCAACTTTTTGCCTTTTGGTTAATTTTATACATTATATTTTCAGTATATATGACTGTTCATTTCATTTTGTATTGTTTCGTTCGATTCGTTTCAATATTCTCCCGTTTCGCACTTTACAGGTACCCCTCTCTTTATCCCTTTTAGTTTTTGTTTTTTGGTGGAAACAACTTCACAAATATATAATATGATATATTCATATAACAAAAGACATGTTTAGAACTCTTGACTTGCATTGTTCAGTCCAAAAAAATTTTAAAATTTGGAATTCTAAATCAAACTTTAATCAAAATTCGCCCAAAACTAATATTTGAAAACTTTTCAAAAATTTTAATTGATAAGTTTTATACGGATTGAAAATGCTTTATTTTACATTGTATGCAAAAAGAAAAATAAATTCTTCAGAAATACATCATATAATATATGCATACAATAAAAGACACGTTTAAAACTCTTGACTTGCCTTATTGGGTCTTATTAAAAACAGAGTAACGACCATCACAAATTTACGTTACAACCATCCTCAACATTTTTGTTTTTTAAGTTACGACCATCATGCTCGAATTTTTGAATGACTATTTTACGAAAATTGGAATGTTTAAATGCGTCAAATTTGGTTTCAATATCACCGAACTGACGAATAGTATGTATGAGACAAGCGGTTTGACTCAAAGAACTTTTTACTGCACGAAAATCGGAAAAGAAATACTTATCCCTAGAGTTGTCTCCCATCTCTGGATGGTTTAAGTTACGACCATCTGCTTACCACCAGTGCTTAATGACATTAAACATGTCTGGTATGTTGCTTAGACATTTTAAACTATTCTGTTTGTATTGTGATTCAGTATTTTACATTTTTATATTAAGTGCTGGCCATTTAGATTTATAAACCAATCAGAAATGAAATATAATTCTTACTTGAATGTGAGGTTGATTTGCATCTATATTAGCACCAGGGTTTTTAGACAGAGCTTGTTTATTATTTCCTTGTCCCATAACCGGACCATTGTTCATGTGTAACGCTGCTGATATACTTTGTAGAATGTTCTCTGTGCTAAGTTCTGGTCCAACACCTAAAACAGTATAAAAATTCAAATAATTACTGGTATATAGAGTTTTGTCATTCCTTTTTTCCAAACTGAAAATTATTCTATAGAAGCTTTTTTTTTGGTTTCATTTTGTAACTGTGATTCCATTTTTTAACAACTTTAAAACCCATGATTCTAAAAGAAAATCTAACCAGGTGCTCCGCAGGGCGCAGCTTTATACGACTGCAGAGGTCGAACCCTGAACAGTTGGGGCAAGTATGGACAAAACATTCAAGCATGATACAGCTCTGAATTTGGATTGTGATCAAATTTTTGACATTACATGGTTTTTTTTTACACAAAACAAATGCCAAGATTTTACAAATCAATTAAAGATTTCTTCTTCAAACTTTTTAAATCTAAAATTAAATAGTTGACACAGCATAGGTTTCTGACACAGAATGAATGTGGTCTAATGAACTTAAAAGGTTTTTTTTGCCTTTGAGCAAATCACTATGCTGTTGAATATTAATCCTCTCAAAAAAATGTTTGAAGAAATTTTCTTTTTATTTATGAAATCTGAAATGAGAAAAATTTAACCCCCCCCCCCTTTTTTTTCACATCCCCGTTTCCCTTTTTCAAAACTGATATCAATTCAAATTTCTAATGGAGTTTGCAACAATAACTACTCATTTAAATACATCATAAAATATTAAGATGTAAAAAAACTGCTTGTTATCACTGAATGGTAAAGATTATTTAAATTTATCAGTTGGTAGTAAAAAGTGTATATACATTGTATATTGTATATAACAAAGATTTAAGTTGATTCTGGACAAAGAAAGATAACTCCAATTAAAAAAAATTCTTGCTATTGCACAAATAGGATATTTCTTGCTTACTATTCTGGACAAAGAAAGATAACTCTAATTAAAAAAAAATTTGCTATTTCACAATATTGTGCAATTAGATATTTCTTGCCATTGCACAACACTGTGCAATTGAAAAGACTTGCTATTGCACAATACTTAATATAATAATTTTAGATCCTGATTTGGACCAACTTGAAAACTGGGCCCATAATCAAAAATCTAAGTACATGTTTAGATTCAGCATATCAAAGAGGCCCAAGAATTCAATTTTTGTTAAAATCAAACTTAGTTTAATTTTGGACCCTTTGGACTTTAATGTAGAATTTGAAATTTGAAAACAGGACCAAAAATGAAGAATCTACATACACAGTTAGATTTGGCATATCAAAGAACCCCAAGGATTCAATTTTTGATGAAATCAAACAAAGTTTAATTTTGGACCCTTTGGACCTTAGTGTAGACCAATTTGAAAACTGGACCAAAAAAACTTCAATAATCAAGAATCTAAGTACATTTTTAGATTCAACATATCAAAGAACCCAACCGATTCATTTTTTGTCAAAATCAAACTAAGTTTAATTTTGGACCCTTTGGACCTTAATGTAGACCAATTTGAAAACGGGACCAAAAGTTGAGAATCTACATATACAGTTAGATTCGGCATATCAAAGAACCCCAATTATTCAATTTTGATGAAATCAAACAAAGTTTAATTTTGGACCCTTTGGGCCCCTTTTTCCTAAACTGTTGGGACCAAAACTCCCAAAATCAATACCAACCTTCCTTTTATGGTCATAAGCCTTGTGTTTAAATTTCATAGATTTGTATTTACTTATACTAACATTATAGTGCGAAAACCAAGAAAAATGCTTATTTGGGTCCCTTTTTGGCCCCTAATTCCTAATCTGTTGGGTCCTAAACTCCCAAAATAAATACCAACCTTCCTTTTGTGGTCATAAACATTGTGTTTAAATTTCATAGATTTCCATTTACTTAACCTAAGGTTATTGTGCAAAAACCAAGAAAAATGCTTATTTGGGCCCTTTATTGGCCCCTTATTCCTAAACTATTGAAACCAAAACTCCCAAAATCAATCCCAATCTTTCTTTTGTGGTCATAAACCTTGTGTCAAAATTTCATAGATTTCTATTAACTTAAACTAAAGTTATGGTGCGAAAACCAAGAAAATGCTTATTTGGGCCCTTTTTGGCCCCTTATTCCTATAATGTTGGGACCAAAACTCCCAAAATCAATACCAACCTTCCTTTTATGGTCATAAACCTTGTGTTAAAATTTCATAGATTTCTATTCACTTTTACTAAAGTTAGAGTGCGAAAACTAAAAGTATTCGGACGCCGGACGACGACGACGACGACGACGACGACGACGACGCAGACGCCAACGTGATAGCAATATACGACGAAATTTTTTTCAAAATTTGCGGTCGTATAAAAATTATCAAAATCAAATGGGTTTGTATTTGTAAAACCAAATATTATGTAAGACTGCAAAGCAGAAATGTTTCAACTTTACCAAATTTTGAACTTAACATGTAAAGTATGCAGCAATCAAGTTTAATGAATTATGATTGAAAGGCAGAACAATATGAATTCTCTGTTAAGAGAAATGTCAATTTTTATACAACTACAATGTAGTTGATGTTGGCTGTGCAAGATACAGCATGCTTAAGTCTTTATTATTCAACTCTTTAGACTAGACAAAAATTAATAACTTTAAATTATTGTATGACACAAATATACAAATAAACTGTATTATAATATGTGGATCATATAAAAAATGGATATACCTATTTCATATTGCAACATTATAAGCGTTTAATCATTTCTCAATACGGACAAAGCATCCAAAACAGATGCTAGTAATTTAAGTTCGATAAATAATTGGGATTTTTTTTTTACAAATTCATTATGCATTAGTTGGTGTGCAGCCATCAAATACCTTGTACATTTCTTGGTAAATCTAAAGCCTTTAGGATATCTTCACTACTGTCAACTGCATGGAAACCTTGAAGACGCTTCTCCCAAAATAACTGGAAAATAACAAACATCAACCTGATTTTATCTGCGGAATTGTGTTGAGATGCTTTGGCTTGTTTTTTTGCTCAACTGTTAGCTATTTTTTGTAATTAGGGTTTTTTGGTCATCTGCAGTTGCCTTTCATCTTCAGCATTCAAAGCAAATTTTCCAATATCCCAGCTTGTCCAGTAGCTGGTTTCTTAACAACAAGCAATTTGTGAGTATTGCATGATAATACATAGTCCCCTTACCGGTAAAAAATTTATTGAATTGGAACAAAATTCTATCTTGATGATGATCTATAACTTGTCATGGTATAAACTATATAATAAATATCAAGTCAATATCTTTAGTAATCTAGTAATGATGTAAAAAAGTGTTGAAATCTGATTAATTAAGTGAATTTTGTAAGTCTAAGGACCATAACTCTGCACAAAATAATTAGAGTCTAACAAAATTCAAACTTGATCTGTAATTGGTCATTATAAACTATAAACCAATTTTCGTATCAATAACGTTAAGCATGACAAAGAAATGTGCTGATAGCTGATTATTTTAGTGGTTTTCTAAGTCAACATGGTCAAAGGACCATAATTCTGCACAAAATCGTCAGACCGGAACAAATTTCAAATTTGATCTGTAACTTGTCATGATGAAACCGTTGGTAGTGGACTAAAAAGCTGGAACAGAGTACAAAACCAGATTCAGTCACATGGTTTACAAACAATTTTGAAGAAACAAATATAACATTATATTTAACACAACTGTTTAATTACATTGGCATTATACTTGTAAAGTTGGAAGACCATTAAATGCTTTTTCATTGTTTTTATTCCAAATAAATATCCATTGCTTTTCAAGGATTCTACAACCTGTACAAACCCTGAATTCTATAGAAATTTATAAAGTCTGGTCGTGCATACTTGATACTAACCTGTTTAGGAGGATCCTGTGGACCATGTTTTAAATCTGTCTTTGTTTTACTGTCTGTGTCTTCTCTAATTCGCTTTACTGTAACTGGCTGTTTGAAGATTGAAGCTGTCTGTCTGATAGGTAAAGATAAACTGGAATCTTGTCTTATTCCTATAAAACAGTTACATATAAAACATTATCTTTGTCAGAGTATCAAATCAAACTGCTGCCCAGGAATATAATTACAGTTTTGTTTAGAATCAATGCATTCATACATGTACTATAATCAATTTTGATTAGGATTTATGCAATGATATAAACCATTTAAATCTTTTTTTTTAAAGTATTAAACAGTTTTTGTTGACTTTGAAACAAGCACAGATAAAAATACATACATATATGTAAACTGGTACATAAAAGTTTAAATGTCTTGTGAAGTCATATCAACAACAGAAAGTTGAACTGTTTCGCAATAGTCCTTGAATAACAAAAAATATATCAGCCATTTTGTATGAAAGATCAAACATCTATAGTTCAATCTCTATGCCCAGTAAAGCTTGAAATTCTCTTTTTTTCGTTTTATAATAATTATGAAGATTGATATTATTTTGACCACAATGAATTTAAAAATTAAAGAAAAGTCTGTCTGATATGGGTGACTGGAATTACTCAACTAGCTGTAAATTTTAAATTAATTGTGTGCATTTATTTTTGCACATCTTTAAAAGTAGACAATAATGTGACATTAGTAAATGTGACAACTGTTAATGTTTAAGTAGAATATTTCCCTTGTGTCACAAATAATATTTCCCTTACGCTTATTTTTATTAGGAAATTTCGGCTTCAAGAAATTATCTAATAATAATTCCTAATTTAATTTACAGTCTGGAAAAAAGACTCCATGATGAAAATATATATAAAAAAAGCAATGGAAATTGCTATTTTTACATGATACTAGATTCTATGATAGCATGTAATTTACACAGAGTTGACTAGGATAAATAACATGCACATTACAATCTGTTGTTTCAGAATCTAAAATACTTTGTTTGTACACAGTCAAAGATGATAGGTCATTATCAGTCAGGGGACTTACTTAAATGAGTGATTTTCAGGAAAAATACTCCCACTGCTGGGAAAAATCTGTGAAGAAAGTATCAGTTCATTATGTAAAGCCATTATTATAACATTTTTTCAGCTAAAATAGAATTTACAGCAAAATGATCGCATTAAAGGCATAAATCTTGCTACTTAAAAAAAGCAAAAAGTTCATTTTTTTCAATTTTACTAATGAAAAGATATTAATAAAAAACTATGGGTTTAAAATTTTGATAAAACTACAAATTTCGAATTTGCTACTCAAATAAGTGATTTGAAAATCACTTATTTCCCCTGACTGATTATGCTTACAATGTTGTTAATTTATCACAATATTTTGGTGATTTTTGAAAACAAACAACACAAAGTTAATAGCTAGAGTGACTAAGGAATATTATCAGGTTATGATGGATTAATTTGTAATAACTGGATCTAAAAATGTTTTCAGTCTACAAATGTTTGATCATGGACTTTTGGTCATGGAGAAGCACACACTTATCTGCCAGATGTTATCTATTTATCTGCACTATTTAATACATGTTTGATGTGTTTAGCATATTACCAACAATTTACACCACTACTAGATTCCGGTCTGACTTCACATTTTAAACTGATCTTGTATCAAATAGTAAAACTATTTCAAATTTAGCTGGACATATTGATAAATAAGCATTTAAACTACCATTTTAACAAATTTTAAAGTCATATATATCAAACCAGATATTTGTACCAATAAAATAGAGAAAGGAAATGGGGAATGTGTCAAAGCGACAACAACCCGACCATAGAGCAGACAACAGCCGAAGGCCACCAATGGGTCTTCAATATTTTCATGTAATTTTATTAGAAGATACAAAATAAAATTTGACAATGTCTTCTAGTATATCCTACCTTGGTTTCAGAAATCTTTTACACTGTATCAACCTTCTACTTTAAAGATACAAAAAATCCCCCCCCCCCTCCCCCCCCGTTCTTTAAACTTTGATCTACATGTATCTACTACAAAATATGATCAAACATTTGTAAATGAATGTGCCTTCACCAATGCAATGAAAATCAAAGTTGAAAACAGAAATTGACAAACCTCTAGCAAAGTCATAAGGACCACTGTTTGGACGCTTACTTTTTCTGATTGATGAATGATTTATTTTACCAGTGCGAAAATCAAAGGTCGCTAAATCAAACCCTTCTCCTAGATACCTTGCCATCATTGGTTTGCTCCTGACCTTCTTCCCATCAGGGCTAAAAAAAAATTTACATATATGTTAATTTAAGTTATAATTCACAGTTACCATGCATATATGGTAAAGGTACCATTTCAAATGACAATGTTCAAAAAAATGTGTATTATACTTCATTTGATAATATAATTATGTAATTCCTAACAATGAATTATAAGATAGGTTTTCAGATAAATGTTTGTGCATAACAATGAAGAAATATGTGTCTAGTTTTGAAGTCTTTCTTCATTGTGATGACAAAGCGTCAGTATGCCTGCTTTTATTGTCTAACTTTAAGTAAGGCATACAGCATGTACATTTGTACATGTACATTTGTAAACTTAATTACAAACGAAAGTGAACCAACGCCTGGTGAGTCTGCAGTCAGTGATATTGTTGGCTTTTTTCAAAACTACCTCTACCCTTTTTTATTGGGAAAATATGCATAATTTTCATCAAATTGGGAAATTTAGAAGAAATCATAAATTTGACTGAAACTTCAATTTACTTTCAAGAGTCAAACCCTGTTTTGAAATAACACCCCTTTTTGTCAGTGATGATACACAAATAGACCCTCAAATCTGCACATATAGTAATTTTATGCATGAAAAATGTATAAATGAGTGTTTTTCAGTTTGAATTCATGCACAATTACTACTGAGACTACACTGTTTGGGAAAAAAGTTGTCTTTTTGGGAATAATTTAAGCCTTTTTTTTTTTTCAAATTGGGATTTTTCTCCAGGGGAAAAAGCCTTTATTCTCCATTAATTTAAGGCAAACAATATCACTGGCAGTACAGTAGAGTCCATAAACTTAAATCATTTTTTTTTCTAGATTGATTATAGTTTATTCCGAGAAACAAATATATACTATGGTTTTAATGAACAATCAATTATATGACAGATACTGTATGTAAATGATGAGATAGATAATACTTGTCAATTCATTGTCCTCATTAGTCAAGGTTGCCAAAACCAGGTTTTACAATTATTACCCAGTCAAGTAGGAAATATTGGGCATGTTGGGTATGAGCTCAATCATTAACTTTACAGATCCCAGTCAAATGTCACAAATATTAAGGGTAGGGCTCATGCAATAACTTAACAGATCAGACAAATTTCTGGCATCTGCTGGTCTAAAGATCTCAAAAACATGTTGCTTGTGAGTTGTGACACATCAAAGGCCAATGTATTCTACTCTTGCCCGTACCATCCTCATACTTGGTACAAGTCAAATCAGCAAGCATAGAAAAACATCAAATCGGTACCAAATTAAAGTCAATTCAGCATCCAACTACCCCCCCAAAAAAGAAAATGTAATTAAATAAGTCAATATTTCTGGACAACACCTTCATTATTTCAAACTTTATGTTAAAAATACCGAAAAAATATATTTAACAATACAAATCATTATCAGTGTTCCAGCTAGGATTTCAAAGCCAATCCTGAAAAAGGGCATGTTTTAATAAAGATATTAATCAAACATTGTGTTTATTCGTTGAAATCACTGGTTATACAAGAACTACATCATGAGCCCATATACATGTAGAACTCTATCTTTCTACTTTTTAGGCTAAAAAACTTGTCAAGCAGCTTGTCACACGGCAAGTTTTTAAATCATTGCTTGGCACAGTTAAGCTTTATATGCCGCATGTTTTGAAAGGTGTCCTGCTTTATTTTGTTTCTATGGTCTGACACACTTTACCAGTTTCACCTTTCTTCCTCTGCTCTGCTTAATGGCAATACAGCACAAAACATCAGTGCACTATGTTAGGATATAGCAACAGTGAAAATTTGTATTAAAAATAAAGAAAACCGAAAAAGATGACCAAGGCACCCTACCAACACTGCTACTAAGACCCTCTTTAACTTTTCCCATAACTCAAAATACCTAAACATATATATTCTTAAGCAAGAAGTATGTAGACATATTTTAGAATATGTTAAGTGGGTTACTCAATGCTAGGGAAAAATCAGATTGAGTTATCTTTCTTTATTCTGGTGTGCTCCTTCTTTGGAGGATTATAAACAGTACGTGTAAGATGTAAATATGATCAACAATATGGCGGCTGATTTTGTTATTTTCGTATAAACTGGAGGCTCTCAAGAGCCTGTATCGCTCACCTTGGTCTATGTGCATATCAAACAATGGACACAGATAAATTCATGACAAATTGTGTTTTGGTGATGGTGATGTGTTTGTAGATCTTACTTTACTGAACATTCTTGTTGCTACAATTATCTCTATCTATAATGAACTTGGCCCAGTAATTACAGTGGAAAATATTTTCTAAAAATTTACAAAAATTTATGAAAATTGTTAAAAATTGACTATAAAGTGCAATAACTCCTTAAGGGGTCATTTGAAAATTTTGGTCATGTTTGACTTAATTGTAGATCTTTATGTAGTATGTTATGACACCAAAATTACCTTTTTCGCAATTATTACGTGGGCCGCCTTTAAATTTAAAAACAATTATGTAAGCCTACAAGTAAATTATTGCTGAACATTATTGCAGTTTACAGATTATCTCTATCTATAATAATATTCAAGATAATAACCAAAAACTGCAAAATTTTATTTAAAATTACTAATTTGGAGGCAGAAACCCAACGAGGGGTTGTCTGATTTGTCTGAAAATTTCAGGGCAGATAGATCTTGATCTGATTAACAATTTAATTCCTGTCAGATTTGCTCTAAATGCCATGGTTTCAGAGTTATAAGCCAAAATCTACATGTCACCCCTACATGTATGTACTATTTTTAGCCATGGCGGCCATCTTGGTTGGTTTGCCAGGTCACGCCACACATTTTTAAAACTAGATACCCCAATGATGATTGTGGCCAAGTTTGGTTAAATTTGGCCCAGTAGTTTCAGAGGAGAAAATTTTTTTAAAAGAATACTAAAATTTTTGAAAAATGGTTAAAAATTAACTATAAAGGGCAATAACTCCTTCAGGGGTCAACTGAAATTTTGGTCAAGTTGACTTATTTGTAGATCTTACTTTGCTGAACATTATTGCTGTTTACAGTTTATCTCCATCCATATTAATATTCAAGATAATAAGGCCAAAAAAAAAATAGGTGTGTTTCCTGTTGCATGCCCCAAAAAATTAGGGTCGGTAGGTAGGTGTATTTTTTTTTTTTTTTTTTTTTTTTACTGGCCTGCTTCGGTTGTTTTTTGTGTATTTTTATAATCAGTTTGTTATTCTTTCAGGTTATTTTCATCAGTTCATTGTATAAAGTATACAAGATATGAATAGTCCATGTTCAAAAGTTGCAGAAGACTTGGCCAGGACTTCCAGCTTATAAAATTTTCAAACTTTTCAGAACTGATATGCCATCTGTACGGGTCAGGATATAGTCTTACACAGAAAGCCCATCAAAGTCTGTCTCAGCAAAGACCTGTTTTATAATCAGTTTCTTTCAGACAATTTAGTTCACAGAACTGATGCCAGCTTTTCTACAAATACCAAATATTAATAACATGATAGAGGGATGGGTGAAAATCTTTGAAATTTTGATTATATACTAGCTGTTTAAAAGAAAATCAATTACAAATTGAGTTTTGGGGCTATGGTTGAGCAAATATCAGATATTAAAATTAAATTTAATCCTAAATTGAACGTTTGGCTTCCCTCTTGTATTAGAAAAGACTGTCAGAAGTAAATGCCAAAACATTGTAAACTTGTTATACTGTCAATTTTATTCCTATAAAATTCTGAACAAATTATAAACATCGAAACAACCGAAACATTCAAATAATGTGAGGCAAATATTGCATTTTGTAGAATGCAAATAGTCATTGAATGATATAAACTAGAGGCTCTAAAGAGCCTGTGTCGCTCACCTTGGTCTATGTGCATATTAAACAAAGGACACAAATGGATTCATGACAAAATTGTATTTTGGTGATGGTGATGTGTTTGAAGTTCTTACTTTACTGAACGATTTTGCTTCTTACAATTATATCTATAATGAACTTTGCCCATTAGTAACAGAGAACTATATTTGGTAAAAATTTACATAAATTTACCAAATTAATGAAAATTGTTAAAAATTGACTATAAAGGGCAATACCTTCTTAAGGGGTCAATTGACCATTTAGGTCATGTTGACTTATTTGTAGATCTTACTTTGCTGAACATTATTGCTGTTTACAGTTTATCGCTATCTATAATAGTATTCAAGATAACCAAAAACGGCAAAATTTCTTTAAAAATTACCGATTGGAGGGCAGCAACCCAACAACCAGTTGTCCAATTCATCTGAAAAATTCAGGGCAGATAGATCTTGACTTGATTAACAATTTAACTTCTTGTCAGATTTGCTCTAGATGCTTTGGTTTCATAGTTATAAGCCAAAAACTGCATTTTACCCCTATGTTCTATTTTTAGCCATGGCGGCCATCTTGGTTGAATGGCCAGGTCATCGGACACATTTTTCAAACTAGATACCCCAAAGATGATTGTGGCCTAGTAGTTTCATTGGAGATTTTGTAAAAGATTACTTAGATTTATGAAAAATGGTTAAAGATTGACTATAAAGGGCAATAACTCCTAAAGGGGTCAACTGACCATTTTGGTCATGTTGACTTATTTGTAGATCTTACTTTGCTGAACATTATTGCTGTTTACAATTTATCTCTATCTATAATAATATTCAAGATAATAACCAAAAACAGCAAAATTTCCTCAAAATTACCAACTCAGGGGCAGCAACCCAACAACCGATTGACCGATTCATCTGAAAATTTCAGGGCAGATAGATCTTGACCTGATAAACATTTTTATCCCATGTCAGATTTCCTCAAAATGCTTTGGTTTTTGAGTTATAAGCCAAAAACTGCATTTTACCCCTATGTTCTATTTTTAGCGGTGGCGGCCATCTTGGTTGGTTGACCAGGTCACGCCACACATTTTTTAAACTAGATACCCCAAAGATGATTGTGGCCAAGTTTGGATTAATTTGGCCCAATAGTTTCAGAGGAGAAGATTTTTGTAAAAGATAACTTTAATTTACGAAAAATGGTTAAAAATTGACTATAAAGGGCAATAACTCCTAAACGGGTCAACTGATCATTTTGGTCATGTTGACTTATTTGTAGATCTTACTTTGCTGAACATTATTGCTGTTTACAGTTTATCTCTATCTATAATATTATTCAAGATAATAACCAAAAACAGCAAAATTTCCTCAAAATTACCAATTCAGGGGCAGCAACCCAACAACCGATTGACCGATTCATCTGAAAATTTCAGGGCAGATAGATCTTGACCTGATAAACATTTTTATCCCTGTCAGATTTCCTCAAAATGCTTTGGTTTTTGAGTTATAAGCCAAAAACTGCATTTTATCCCTTTGTTCTATTTTTAGCCGTGGCGGCCATCTTGGTTGGTTGACCAGGTCATGCCACACATTTTTTAAACTAGATACCCCAAAGATGATTGTGGCCAAGTTCGGATTAATTTGGCCCAGTAGTTTCAGAGGAGAAGATTTTTGTAAAAGATTACTTTAATTAACGAAAAATGGTTAAAAATTGACTATAAAGGGCAATAACTCCTAAACGGGTCAACTGACCATTTTGGTCATGTTGACTTATTTGTAGATCTTACTTTGCTGAACATTATTGCTGTTTACAGTTTATCTCTATCTATAATAATATTCAAGATAATAACCAAAAACAGCAAAATTTCCTCAAAATTACCAATTCAGGGGCAGCAAACCAACAACCGATTGACCGATTCATCTGAAAATTTCAGGGCAGATAGATCTTGACCTGATAAACATTTTTATCCCATGTCAGATTTGCTCTAAATGCTTTGGTTTTTGAGTTATAAGCCAAAAACTGCATTTTACCCCTATGTTCTATTTTTAGCCGTGGCGGCCATCTTGGTTGGTTGACCGGGTCACGCCACACATTTTTTAAACTAGATACCCCAATGATGATTGTGGTCAAGTTTGGTTTGATTTGGCCCAGTAGTTTCAGAGGAGAAGATTTTTGTAAAAGTTAACGACGACGGACGACGACGACGGACGCAAAGTGATGGGAATAGCTCACTTGGCCCTTCGGGCCAGGTGAGCTAAAAAACAAATTTATCACAATTGCAAAATTAACATGTATCAACAATCAATTGTATAAATCTTTAATGTGCAAAACAATGTTTATGCTCTGAAAATAAATGTATAATTTTCACTATGACTTAGACCTTTGTCAATAAAAACTGTTATTGTTGTTGGATGAAAATATTACGAAAAGTAGAAAATACTAACATTAGAAACCAATAAAAAATACAGTAGTCCAATGCTGTCCATGACAAATCAATGTGTTGGAATCATGATGCAATGACTAAATTTTTAATCCTTTTTCATGTGGAGTTTTTTTCTCGTTCCTGTGTGGACACTCATCGATTGTTATTGATAACACACTTTGACTGATGGCCATAGCAGAAGCCATGCCGTTGTTTGACTTCAATCTGTATCACACAAATGCTTACTGTATTAAAATTTTATTTGAAATCAAACGTTTAAAAGATGCCATTCAAAGGCTATACTAAACAAAAACCGTTTCCGGAAAAAAACGAAAAAAATCCGGATTTTTTTTTTTTTTTTTTTTTCCGGGAAAAAAAAGTTAGGGTCGGCGCCAAAAAATTAGGGTCGGTCGGGCGACCGGAAACACACCTATTTTTTTTTTTGGCCTAACCAAAAACTGCAAAATTTTCCTTAAAATTACTAATTTGGTGGCAGCAACCCAACAAGGGATTGTCTGATTTGTCTGAAAATTTCAGGGTAGATAGATGTTGACCTATTAGACAATTTTAACCATGTCAGATTTGCTCTGAGTTATAAGCCAAAATCTACATTTTACCCCTATGTACTATTTTTAGCCATGACAGCCATCTTGGTTGGTTGGCCGGGTCAAGCCACACAAAAGTTAAAAGTTAACGACGCCGGACGCAAAGTGATGAGAAAAGCTCAATTGGCCCTTCGGGCCAGGTGAGCTAAAAATGAGGGCAGTCAATGACAAATACGTCTGAATTTGCTATTTATTTCACGGAGAACAAGTAAAACAATGTCTTTCACAAGTTGTTTGTGGTTTTCAACTTTCTGGCATTACGTTTTCTCCATGAAACTACGGTAAACATTGCAAATTGTGCCCAAGTTGTCATATGCACATTTCTTCAAAGATAATTGCCGACTGACTGATTCTATTTGAATGAATTAATGTTGATGATCATTAATGACCCATCCGATAAATGGATTACCTGTAAGGCCAAATAAAAATATATGTGTGGTTCCAGTAACCCTACCGTCCCTACTTTTTCGTCTTAAAAATAGCCTACCCTAAAGATTTTATTGTTATTTTTCATAACTGACATGACTGTTAAAGTCAGAATGTTGCTCCCATAGACTCAATGTAAAAAAAAAACATAAAATAAAAAAAAATCCCTACCTACCTAACCTAACTTTTTATCAGATGTAACTGGAACCACACATACTTTTTTATTTGGCCTTACAACAGATTATGACACCTGTTGCAACCGTTGATAAGCTTGGGGTCGTGAAAAAAGTCATAAACTTTTCGCCAGGTAAAATTTAGTAATTAGCGGATCATATCAATACAAACAAAATAATACAATCGATCTTGAAAAAAGGCAGGGTGCCCTGGAAACTGTAAAAAGGGCACAGGGTGGCACTCGGGAAAGGGTGGGCACCACACCCTCTTTTAACGGCCTAACTGTCACAATGCAAATTTTACATGGGTGCCAATGACTACATCGGGTGCTAATTTGACTAGGACTCAAGACACTAATTACTAATTAGGTGTCGATTTGACTATACTGGGTGACGATTGTGACTAGAATTCCTTGATAGTGACTACTACTGACAGTCACAGGCACTTTTTTCCATCCATGGAAGACCCACTATAAACGTATATTTAATATACGTTGATAGTGGGTCTTCCCAGGGATAGAAACAAGTGTCTGTGCTGACAGTACTGTGATCTGAAACCGGCGACTGAAATCAAACAACGTAATTTCGTACCTATAGTAATACACATCTGTTTTGCCTGCAGATAGACCAGATTGTCTAACGACTTCTTCTCTTCTCCAACCAGGTGGTAATGATGGACAGTCTGACTGTCGTTTTAGTTCCATTCTTTAAAAAAAAAGATAAGATGCTTTCAAGATGGGAACCGGAAGTAAACCGAATTACTTAACAGGTTATTTTCGCGCATAAAAGTACAATATATTTTATCAAAGTTTTCCGCATTAAAATCAATTTATATTGTACTAAAGGTGAAAATAATTCGATTGTCTCGGTACATCTATATATTGTTTTATTGTAGCATTAACGTAAAGTTGTTCTTTTTTAAACAACGTGTAGGAATATTTAAAATTTATTGCAGACGAAAAGTCCGGGAAATTACAACTTGGCATTTTTGCGTTTGTATATATTTTTAATGTAAGAATAGATATAATCATCCCAATCTCCCACAAACCATTAGACAGTCACAGAGTACACGAACCAAAATAGGAACCTGTTTGGTTAATCAATCAAACAGTGGGTCAGGTTGTCTTTAATAAGAGAGACACATATATAAATTTCAAATGGAGTAAACAAATAAACTGCATGACTGACACCACAATGGTTAATAAAAAAGAATCAGACTAATAGTCATACAAATGTACACAAAACACAACATAGAAAACTAAATACTAAGCAATGCGAAACCGGACAAAACCTGGGGTAGTCTGAATATTTAATTATTTATGACGTCTTGAAAGCACAGGCACTTGTTTCTATCCATGGGAAGACCCACTATCAACATATATTTACAACTCGTAAGTAAACGTTAAAAGTGGGTCTTCCCATGGATAGAAACAAGTGCTTGTGCTTGAAAGGCTATTATATTTTGTTTCTTTGACGCCTTACAGTCATGTTAGTAGATCAGTTTCAGTAGGTCACTATAATAATTTGGGAAAAGGGGATGGAATTGTATTTACAACATTAGGAAGATATCTGCTATCATCTATGAAACAAACATTCCATTAGGCTCAAGCAACTCAAGATGGCGTCTGTTACAAGCCATGTAACATTGTGTAATTTGTATCAACTGGCTGGTACTATATCTACTCTGTATGCTGGAATGTTGCTACATAGAAATGGAAAGATCACAACTTGGAGGCTGAATTCATCTCTTGTTAAGCCAGATTTTTCTTTGCAGATAATGGTCTAGTCTAAGAGGGTGCTTGCATGGGGAAAAAATGTGAAATAAGACATAATTTCACATTGAATGTGAAATGATTTCTGTCATAAAAGTTGCATGAAAAATAAAGACTGATATGAAACTTTTGTGACTTATAAACATATTTTATATACAATAGTCTTTTGTCTGGTATTTAGCCGAATTTTGTCTCTGAATGACCCTAAAACTGCTTCTGAAGTCAAGCAATAATCAATTTTTAATTGTGACCACAAAATTTTATATTGGAATGTCAAATTTTATGGGAACTTGTGTGATTTTATGTAATGGCAGACAAATTTGCATACAAGTGTAAATACAACTAATCACTGTCTATATGTAACCAGCAGCTTTTTTCGTAAACACCATCAAGGATTTCTTTTTTTCACCAATTTTGAATCATGTGCAACATTCCTGAAAATTCATCATATTGAATACTTGGGAAGTATTTGATCATGTTGATAGAAAAGAGGAAAAAGAAGAGGCTTCCTGTAATGTAAACTCTCTGTTTTACTTGATATTTCTGATTTATTATACACATTTATGATATAAATTGTTCCTGGCTTTTAATAAAGTATATAACTGGTCTATTTATTTATTGAGTTATATAGATAACTGATTATATAGAATAGCTTACCAAGAGTAGACTGGGAACTTGGATTAGCTCCAATATTGAGTTATATAGATAACTGATTATATAGAATAACTTACCAAGACTGGAAACTTGGATTAGCTCCAATATTGAGTTATTTAGATAAGGAAAAAAAAGGGGGAACATCATAGGCCTTTGCAAGAATCACTTTATCTTAAAACAAAATTTATATAAAAATTCAGAGATTGGTTATGAATGCAAAAAAAATATCCACCAAAGTTCAAATAAAGTAGCTGTAAGCAATTATAGGCAGCTGTACAGCCTTCAACAATGAGAAAACCCATACTGTTATAGTTGGCTGTTGAAGAGTCCTAACAGAAAAAAATATGGAACAGTTGGTTCAATTGAGAAAACGAACAACCAAATTTATAACAAAAAACATGAAAAACAAACATGACAGATGATTTTTTTCTTGACCACCCCTGCCAAGTGTTTGAATTTCATTTGATAAAATAGCGAGCACAAAATTAAGAATTTGAAAATCACAATGCAAATGAAATAAAATGAGCAGCACACAGTGTCCACCTGTCTTCCATCAAGAGGATAATTATAGTATTGTGAACATCATTTTATATTACATGTTTGTTGAAATAAATCCCTTTGTTTTTTTTCAGAAGCTGAATGATGTCAGAGAATCTGCAAATATTTGAAGGTCTGACTGCATGGTTTTCTGAGAGTGTTTCAACTGAAAGAAAAACAAAATGGAGTGAGTATAAACAATATAACTTTCATAAATATGTAGGGCATTATACAATCAATGTGACTGATTTACACAAAGTTTCCAAAAGAGAGGCAAAAGATACCAAACGTGTCAAAAGAACATTCAAACTCATAAATCAAAACTAACAACTCCATGTCTAAAAGATAAATAACAGAATACAAAAGGCAGATCCTGAACCTCATGGTGTAACTCCTATAAAGATGGTATGTTTTCCAGGCACATGTACCGATACTTATTACATTGCAGTTCATATACTGTTATAATTTGTTTGTCCTGGTCGTTAAATGTGTGAAATATAGCTTTCCAAATGTCCATACATATTTAATGACAGTCAGTAATAAAAGGTCAACATAGGAAACAAAGTGAAACAACTATTTCTAATAATACTTCTGTTAAAAGAATCATATTATACACCCAGTCCTAGTCCTATGGGCTAAATTGCATCTACCTTGTCTGTTTGACAGATGGACTTCCATGTTTAGTCAGCATGACAACAGGTGTTGTAATATGTGAGATATTTTTCATATCTTTCAAATACCAACTCCCTGTTTGTGGATACTTTGACTTTTTAGCTCACCTTTTTAGCTCGTCGTCGTCCATCGTCGTTAACTTTTACAAAAATCTTCTCCTCTGAAACTACTGGGCCAAATTAAACCAAACTCAGCCACAATCATCATTGGGGTATCTAGTTTAAAAAATTTGTCCGGTAACTCAGCCAACCAACCAAGATGACTGCCATGGCTAAAAATAGAACATAGGGGTAAAATGCAGTTTTTGGCTTATAACTCAAAAACCAAAGCATTTAGAGCAAATCTGACAGGAGGTGAAATTGTTGATCAGGTCAAGATCTATCTGCCTTGTAATTTTCAGATGAATCAAAAAACGGGTTGTTAGGTTGCTGCCCCTGAATTGGTAATTTTAAGGAAATTTTGCTGTTTTTTGTTATTATCTTGAATATTATTATAGACAGAGATAAACTGTAAACAGCAATAATGTACAGCAAAGTACATGAATTAAGACCTAAAAATAAGTCAACATGACCAAAATGGTCAGTTGACCCCTTAAGGAGTTATTGCCCTTCATAGTCAATTTTTAACAATTTTCATAAAATTTGTAGACTACTGGCCCAAGTTCATTATAGATAGAGATAATTGTAAGCAGCAAGAATGTTTAGTAAAGTAAGATCTACAAACTGTGTTGAAACACATCACCATCACCAAAACACAATTTTGTCATGAATCCATCTGTGTCCTTTGTTTAGTATTCACTTAGACCAAGGTGAGCGACAGCCTCTAGTTGGTTATTATCTTGAATATTATTATAGATGGAGGTAAACTGTAAACAGCAATAATGCTCAGCAAAGTAAGATTTACAAATAAGTCAACATGACCAAAATGGTCAGTTGACCCCTTTAGGAGTTATTGCCCTTTATAGTCAATTTTTAACCATTTTTCGTAAATCATAGTAATCTTTTAGAAAAATCTCCTCTGAAACGATTTGACCAACTTAAACCAAACTTAGCCACAATCATCATTGGGGTATCTAGTTTAAAAACTGTGTCCGGTAACTCAGCCAACCAACCAAGATGGCCACCATGGCTAAAAATAGAACATAGGGGTAAAATGCAGTTTTTGGCTCAAAACTCAAAAACCAAAGCATTTAGAGCAAATCTGACAGGGAGTGAAATTGTTGAACAGGTCAAGATCTATCTGCCCTGGAATTTTCAGATGAGTCGGATAACCGGTTGTTAGGTTGCTGTCCCTGAATTGGTAATTTTAAGGAAATTTTGCTGTTTTTGGTTATTATCTTGAATATTATTTAATGTACATCAAAGTCAGACCTAAAAATAAGTCAACATGACCAAAATGGTCAATTGACCCCCTAAGGAGTTATTACCCTTCATAGTCAATATTTAACAATTTTCATAAAATTTGTAGATTTTCCCTTACATTTTCCACTGATACTACTGGGCCAAGTTCATTATAGATAGTGATAATTGTAAGCAGCAAGAATGTTTAGTAAAGTAAGATCTACAAACACATCACCATAACACACATTTGTCATGAATCCATCTGTGTCCTTTGTTTAATATTCACATATATACCAAGGTGAGCGACACAGGCTCTTTAGAGCCCCTAGTTAAATATGTTAAATAATTGATTTATTGTTAGTGTTTTAATCCACTTTCAGTATTATTGGCTTTATCATAGTAATCAGTTTTTATTGGTAGAGGAAGCCAGAGAAAACCACCAACTTTGGCAGGAAAAATGACAATGATTGTCTTATAAAGATAGGAATCAAATTCACCTGCCACATTTAATTAAAGCTTCAGTGTTGCCCGGCTAGTGATAAAGGAGATGAACCTCTTAGACCTCTCAGCCACTGAGGCACCTGTTATATGAATTTAAAAAATATGTTTACACAGTTCTTCATTCTATTGAACCGAATCATTTCAATTTTGGTCACATGCTCAACCCTTATTTTAGGTCCAAATTTGGACCTCCCAAAGAAAATATGCTCTTTTTCCCAATTTTCAGCTCTAAAATTCCAAATAGTATATAGACATCGTTGCAAGATTTTGTTGGTGTCTTATCATGGTTTTTGTTTACAAATCTCTTGAATTATTTGCAATTCATTCAGTTATTTCTTCTCTGCTCTGAATGCAGAACTTCGTACCTAATTTTTCAAAATTTCATTAGGAGCATGTCCCCAAACCCCCTAGCAAGTTGCACACAGCTGATCCTTCGTTGAAAGGGACTAATATATTTCCCCAAAAGCCGATATATCACGAAAACATTTATTCCCAATTGCATTGGTCCTGAGCCCCTTCCCCTAAGCACTAGGAAAATCACTGTAATGTATGTGCCCTTCTGGGATCTGTCAGACAGCTATTTCCAGTTTTACAATACTTTAAGTTATGAGAGGAGATATATTTAGTGCAACACATGATTTTTATACCCCTGCTTTACAAAAAGAGGTGGTATACTGATTTACCTCTGTCTGTCAATCCTTCAGTCCATCCATCCGTCCCATGAATATTTTTCGTTACGTCTTTCTCAGGAACTACATCATCAGTAGCTTACAGTTTCACTTGTTGTTACTATTGAGAATATTTAATATTATTGGAAATTATTATTCATTTTTAGAGGATTTGATTCCTTTCAAGTAGTCATTTATGTTTATGTTTTAGAGGATAAAGGAGGAAAACAAGCTGATTTTGATTCTGCACAATTTATATTTAGTGAAAATGCAGACAGTAAAGATACTAAACAGTAAGTTCTTTAAAATTGCATTAGAAAATTGTAAGGGCTATTTAAGAAATTATTTGGGTTAAAGAATCTGGGTGGTGTCGGAAGGAATTTGGTCTAGCCTGATACATTATGTTGTGGAAGCAAGACATAGCAATCCTACATTAAGTCATTGCCTATGTCATCATCATCATTTAGGTTCAGTTAGAAGTTAAAGTTTTGTTTTCTATTTAAAAAAATTACTATTTTTGTAGCTTTCATATAAAGATTTAAACTTATTAAAGTTATCCATACATTTGTAAATTTGTCAAACCTCCACAGAATTTTACAAAACTTGGATGGAAGATTTTTTTTCATTCATTTTTTTCATGTGACTAGTTATTCAAATACCCATGGAATTATATGTTTTCCTAAATCCACAAAAACATTATGTGTATCAATGAAATATCAAATTCTGCAATTCCTGCAATATTTTTTACCCATAACCATCTTACAAATTTTATTTTTATGCCCCTGCCACTAGACAATTAGGACACTATAAGTTTTACCCTTGTCCTTGGTTTATGTTCTGTTTGTTTTTAATTTTGTCTCGATTAGAGTTTAACTTATACAGAATGCATATAACCTCCAAACACTGATCAAGTTTGAATTTGACTGTGTCACTTTCACCATTCTCTAGATTTTGTCCCTTTTTAAATGGAAAAAAATACTGTTTTTACCCTCTAAATTTACTTAGCCTCTACCAAATGCTTTGAAACTTAAACAGAATGCATGTAACCTCTATAATAGATCAAGTTCTAATTTGGGTGGACATGTCTCTTTGACCTTCTGGATTTATGTCCCTTTATATATGGAAAAATTGCTTACATACTCTCACTTTACTTTGCCTTAACCGAATGTTATGAAACTTATACACATTGCTTATTATCACCTAAAACAGATCAAAGTTGAATTTGGATGGCGTCTCTTCCACAGTTCTTGAGTTATGTTCCTTTCTAAAAGGAAGAAAGCTGAATTTGCTGTATTATTAAAAGCAGAGCTTCTGTGTCACATGGGCACATTATTCTCCTTAATTTGCTTATTCTATCTATAACTATCATTGAGTCATAAATCATAGTAGAATTATCCTTGTAAGATCTCTGTCCTAAATCTAATTTAAGGATGTTTGCTACTCTGTTAAAAATAACAAGCTTTTTAAAAGACTATTATGAATTGATAGTATATATTAATAAAGAAATTCAAAAAGTAGAAAAAAATGGAGGGTGGGTGTGCTCATTTTCGAGATATAAGCCATTGAAAATTTGGCGGGAAATGATTCTCTCTAGATTTTTCATATATTTAACATTGACACCTTATTTGTTTCAAAAACTATGAAAAAATAACAAGAATTTTATAAAATTTTGAAATATGGCTTTTTAAACTTTATGTTATAAAATTATGAAAAGAAAAGTAGGGGTTAGTGGTCAAAATTTTTTTAATGACAATACATGGATAAAACCAGAGGATTCCGAAAATCTCGCAAAAAATAAATAAAATGGAGGAGCAAACATCCTTAATGCTTGTTGGTTGATATAAAGTTTTTGTTTCACATAAATAAATTATATTATTTACCAATCATTTGGTTGATATATTTTGAAAATATTGTTTATATTAATATCTTTAAAGTTTCTGCAGTACAGGTGTTAGGTATTACTATTCCTCCACTTCTGCATTTATAATACAATTGTAGTAAAGAAATATCTCTAAATAACTAAGTCAGCTTGTATTCAAATTAACAATTGATTAATTTTATTGTTGATTTTATTCAAGATGCTTTTTCTAACAGTTTTTACAACAGTTTGTTCCTATGAAGATTAATGAAACCCTTTACAGATTTCCAATACTTGACAATTTGTTTTACATTTTTATAGAATATTTCAAAGTAGTGCATATAGAGATGAACACCTTGCAGTCTTTCATGCAAAGTATATTTCTGATTCAACAAAAGTGCCATCACAGAAAATACCTGTTGGAAAATATTTCTTACCTCCAAAAGAAATACAGAATTGTAATGTATTATTTATAGCATTTAAAAACAAGACTAATTTAACTACTGTAGAAAGGGACTTGTTTGTGTTTAATATGGCACAAAATGAAATAATAGAAAAACAGACATCTTACTTATCTTTGATATGATTATTTTTTATACGAAATTCAGTAATCTAAATTTTGTGATGATCATGCCCATAACTTATTCACTAAAACATATTAGAAAAATTATAATTTAGTTTTTTATTTTTATTTTTTTTTTTTTATTATAAAAGTTTAAAGCTTTATTGAAGCTGTGATAAGTAATGCATCACTGAGAAATTACAACTTTACACTAACAACAATTGTGTATCCCTTATCCGTGTTTCATGTCTATAGTTAGTCCTATAATATAAGACTGAAGGTTCATATCATTTACATTCAACGTTTTTTATCGGATATTTTTTTTTTACTATCAATGTTGAACCTCAGAGTCTTATAACAAACATCCATTTTCTCGTAGTGGATTCCCAACGAATTTTTGTGGGAACTTTGAACGACAATTTGACAATGTTTACGGCAATTTTAAGTAAACTTATGTCATTATCCTTACATATAAACATCTCAAATAATAAATTATTAGTCCTACCATATCATATTATGAATTTATATCCTTTTTTGAACCACTTTTCAAACTGTCCCCCCATCGTTTCAAATTGTGAAGCGGGTCAAGTACGATTAATCTGTTAATCTGGCGGCCACTTTTTCCTTTCGTTTTCTTATTTTAAACGACTTCATGTACTATTTCCAAAAAGCTATTTTCTTCCTGTCATATTCAAACAATATTAATATGTTAAGCCCTTTAATGAGACATCACACAACAAAACAATGGTAAAATTGCGAGATCAACATATGCATGAAAAATTTAAATATTAAATGTCCAAAATCAGTTTTGCCCTATTGGCAAGAAACTGGCAGGTGTGCTAGGGATGGATTCAGTTTTATTATATTATGATAACTTCATTTTGTCTCTAAAAACCACCGGCAAATGTATAAGCGATATCATAAAAAGCACCAGCACTTGTATCACACGTTAAATTGTAAATGCATTGACTGTAGACAACTTCATAGAAGATACATCAGATACAAAGAAAGGCGAAGGATGCGATTTGCAGCACTGTCTGTGTCCTTCCTGTAAATGTTGTGCAGAGTGTTAAAAAAATGTACTTGTCAAGAAAGGAGCAAATTTAGTGTTGAAGAGTTTCTACAAACACTGAGAGATTAAAATTGCATTCTTTCTTGAACTTTCTTCTCTAACAACTTGCTATTATTTTTTGTAACAAAACGATTTTTTTGGCTCGCTCACTCCCGTTGTATGAACTCGTATTTTGAAAGATATTTATCTACTCATCCGCTCTCACAACTAGAAATTAATTTCTGCTGATGCTTAACAACTTGGACAAGAGAACTTTTGGGTGAATGATAATTGGCTCGCTCACTGTTGTATGAACTCGTATTTTGAAGGATCATCGCATCGCCCGCTCTCCCAACTCGCAATTGATTTATGTTCATTAACAGTTTGGACAAGATAACTGGCTTGCTCAATCCGTGGTATGAACTCATATTTTGAAGGACATGTATCGCCCACTCTCACAACATGAAATTTATATCTTGTGATGCTTAACAACTTACTAAAGAACATTAATTTTGGTGAATGAGAATACATGTAGGTCACCTCTGTTTTATGAACCTGTACTTGGAAAATCATGTATTGCCACGCTCGCTCTAACATTGATGCACTCTCATGGAACATTGCACCTTCATACCGTTAGCAGCTAGCAGATTTCATGAACATTTGAACTCGTTTTTCGAAAGAAAAAACATTTATTTGGTGAATTTGACTCGCACGCCTCCATTACGTGAACTCATATTTCCAAAGACATTTATAACCTCGGCCGCTCTCATAACTCGCCCATGATTTAAAATTCTGTTGGTGCTCAATTAACAACTTGTAGAGATATTTTTGTGAATTATAATTGGTTTGTTGATACATTATAACTGTATTTTGGACATTGTTCTTTTCAACTGTAAACAATATACTTATGCTGTTTTTTGGGGGGAGAGGGGGCATATAATCAAGTTTAAAAAATAAATAAAATAGAGCCCATATTTTTCTACTCTTTATGTTTTTAGCCGATTGTTCTCTATTCTGTTAACCCCATTCGTATTCTCTCACCACTTTTTATGGTTATCTCAATAATTGCATGACACTATTACAGTAATTGGTCGTGTTTCCGTACGTTGTACTATACTGATTATAAATATTATCTTCAAACTCGTTTCGTTCACCAAATCCTTAAAATAAAGAATCGGCACATATATTTGAAATAAAATGGCGTGAAAAAAATTGTTTGTCAACTGAGGATAAAAGTGATGGATTAGGAACATTATTTTAAACTATTAATGTGGTAAGAAGTTACTTTCATTCATATTTAGGTTGTTCCTAATAGTTTTATTTGTTTTGGCAGTGGATTATTAATTTAAATTTTTGCTACGAGAAAAAAGTACAAATTTTATAAGACTCTGAGGTTCAACATTGATAGTAAAAAAAAATAACCGATAAAAAACGTTGAATGTAAATGATATGAACCTTCAGAGTCTTATATTATAGGACTAGTCTATAGTGACTGGTTTAGAATTCAGGTCAATTCTACAGAAACACATGATGATTGAGTTAGCTAATTCTTCAACTCCACACTCTTGTATAAGGCCAAAAATAAAATATTGTTTGTTTTTCCACCCCCACAGGTTGGACACAAGTCGGGAAATGTGGGATACATGTATTCCCTGCTTTCAGGGAGCGTCCCTGTTTTCTGGTGTAAAAAAAAACCAGTTTAAATGGGATTTCCTTTATCAATTTATGGCCTGAAAATTACAAAAGGGCACGTTTTAACATTATAACTGCATCAGTAGAATTCGTGAATACTTATTAAAAGTATTTTAGGAAATACAAAACATGAATATAAAGTGAAGCCTTGTTTCTTCTAGAACTCGAAAAAACATACAAGTCTTTGTTTAGGAATCAATTGACCAAGCTGCATGATCAAGGTGTAACTGAACATAACTGAATTATGTTCACTTCTATACAAAATTTTATTCATTGAATTTTACGGTAATTCCCAAGTGAGTAACATACATGTATCTTTTTGTCAGTTCATGATTGATGATCAAGGTATGAATTGGTGAACAAAGGAAAATTTTTGTTTTGTTGTGAGTTATGCATCAAATTAGACTTGAAATAAGCTTGATTTTTTAACTAAAAAAACACTTGCTATCATTAAGCATTGTTATCACAAGTAGAATGTGTGCTTTTGTAGATTTCATTATATTAAATGAATAGGAAAATAAGGAGGTCCTTGATTACTTTTAACACCAGAAAACTGGGGTGTACATTGAATTAGAATACAGGGAATACCCTACTTTTCTTGACTTGAGCCTTACCTGTTGAATTTTGTACAAATTCAATATAGAAAACCATATCAAGGAATAAAATAAAATAATTTGCCTACCTTCCTACCCATACCCTAACAACCTCAGTCGAGGAGGGGAAACAAAGATATTTTTAAGGTTGGCCTAAGTAGTACAAGAATAAATAAAAAAATCATCAGTAAAGAGTCACAAACAAAAAAATGATACAAAGACTTCAGTTCATAAAACATTTCACAGAAAACAAAGATTATTCAATAGGATCCCGATCAAAAATTGGGGCGAAAAGGTTAAACATTATATGCATTGTCCTACATTTGTTGTGGTATGTGAGTGAAGTTGCATCTAGATAAAGTCTTTCATGGTGTATCCTTTCCTTTCTGTTCTTTATCACAGCACAACAGAACACATTTATACAAAATTATGTCACAGTATGTCACAGATAATGATAGAACAATCGTTTTAAATTCTTAAGGAAGTTTACAAGAATTTAGATTATTTTGTCATCCAGAATACAAAAACAAACCAATGTGATGTCAATAGAACATAATTCTCATCAGAATTTAAATAAGGCTTCAGCTACTCCAACAAAAACTACATAACTTGGTGCGCTAAGGAGGACATGATTTTCATGCCAGATAAAGTGAATTCTTTATTTTCAGTGGTTAGAAAACAGATGAAGTACATTTGGGATGATACAGACAGTGGAGTATCCAGTGAGGAGGAGGTTTGTACAAATAATAGCAGAGGAAGTGCATTGTTTAATGACAAAGATAACTTTTCAAGCTTCCTTCAATAAAATACATACATTTTGTTGTCCAGTTCTGTGTTGGGCTTACTTCAATAAGACAACAAACTAAAATTACAAATGTATAACCAAAAGGCATCTAGAGGTCTTTATAAATAGATAACTTGTCTATACAATGGAAAACTCAAAATTTTCTTCATAAAAAGGCTAAAAGATTAACAGTGTCTATCAAATACCTACCATCAACATCAGTTGCCAAAAATTTTAAAAACCTTTTAGCATATGACAAAAGACCATTTATGAAACTCAATATTGAATGAATTAGTTGATAACTTTTAACCCTTTCCTCCATAATGACGCCTTTTGACGCCTGCATTGTGCTTCAGTTGAAACATCTTGCCTATGAAAATCTGTGTCAGACTTAACAAAAGTTTGTATCCAATATAAAGAGGATATTCATGAGAATATCTGACTGGAATTTCATTGATGAAAAATTTGTTTTTGCAATGCATTAATACTTTAAACATGATGATTTATTTTTTTTATTGAAAATATCCTATGCAAATCAAGTATGTAAAAAAAAAATATTCCATGGAGGAAAGGGTTAAGTTGCAGCTTTAAAGCTTTACTTTTACTTATTAGGATGATGGAAAAGCAGTTGATGTTCATACTGGTGAATATATACAGCATACAGACTCAATGTCTAAGAAAAACAATTATATAAAGAAAAGTGACAAACAAAGACTTGATGGGAAGAAAGAACCAAAAGCAACACCATCTAAAAAAAGACAGAATGCTTCAATGTTAGCTAATTCACCAGAGGAAAAATCAAAAAGACATAATGATTCTATAGTACATAAACCACAATCAAATAGTGATAAAAGAAAATCAAATGAAGATGTGCAAAATTACAGTTTCCGTAAAAGGACTCCCAAAAACTACAGTGATTTACCAAATATTGATGTGGGAGATATTGTGCTAGATAACACTGATAATACTATAATGGACTCTCACCCCACAACACATGGACATTCTAGTCAGACAATGGGTCAACATTATCAAGGTAAACTATAATGGACTCTCACCCCACAACACATGGACATTCTAGTCAGACAATGGGTCAACATAATCAAGGTAAACTATAATGGACTCTCACCCCACAACACATGGACATTCTAGTCAGACAATGGGTCAACATTATCAAGGTAAACTATAATGGACTCTCACCCCACAACACATGGACATTCTAGTCAGACAATGGGTCAACATAATCAAGGTAAACTACAATGGACTCTCACCCCAAAACACATGGACATTCTAGTCAGACAATGGGTCAACATAATCAAGGTAAACTATAATGGACTCTCACCCCACAACACATGGACATTCTAGTCAGACAATGGGTCAACATAATCAAGGTAAACTACAATGGACTCTCACCCCAAAACACATGGACATTCTAGTCAGACAATGGGTCAACATAATCAAGGTAAACTATAATGGACTCTCACCCCACAACACATGGACATTCTAGTCAGACAATGGGTCAACATAATCAAGGTAAACTATAATGGACTCTCACCCCACAACACATGGACATTCTAGTCAGACAATGGGTCAACATTATCAAGGTAAACTATAATGGACTCTCACCCCAAAACACATGGACATTCTAGTCAGACAATGGGTCAACATAATCAAGGTAAACTATAATGGACTCTCACCCCACAACACATGGACATTCTAGTCAGACAATGGGTCAACATTATCAAGGTAAACTATAATGGACTCTCACCCCACAACACATGGACATTCTAGTCAGACAATGGGTCAACATAATCAAGGTAAACTATAATGGACTCTCACCCCACAACACATGGACATTCTAGTCAGACAATGGGTCAACATTATCAAGGTAAACTATAATGGACTCTCACCCCACAACACATGGACATTCTAGTCAGACAATGGGTCAACATAATCAAGGTAAACTACAATGGACTCTCACCCCAAAACACATGGACATTCTAGTCAGACAATGGGTCAACATAATCAAGGTAAACTATAATGGACTCTCACCCCACAACACATGGACATTCTAGTCAGACAATGGGTCAACATAATCAAGGTAAACTACAATGGACTCTCACCCCAAAACACATGGACATTCTAGTCAGACAATGGGTCAACATAATCAAGGTAAACTATAATGGACTCTCACCCCACAACACATGGACATTCTAGTCAGACAATGGGTCAACATAATCAAGGTAAACTATAATGGACTCTCACCCCACAACACATGGACATTCTAGTCAGACAATGGGTCAACATTATCAAGGTAAACTATAATGGACTCTCACCCCAAAACACATGGACATTCTAGTCAGACAATGGGTCAACATAATCAAGGTAAACTATAATGGACTCTCACCCCACAACACATGGACATTCTAGTCAGACAATGGGTCAACATAATCAAGGTAAACTACAATGGACTCTCACCCCAAAACACATGGACATTCTAGTCAGACAATGGGTCAACATAATCAAGGTAAACTATAATGGACTCTCACCCCACAACACATGGACATTCTAGTCAGACAATGGGTCAACATAATCAAGGTAAACTATAATGGACTCTCACCCCACAACACATGGACATTCTAGTCAGACAATGGGTCAACATTATCAAGGTAAACTATAATGGACTCTCACCCCAAAACACATGGACATTCTAGTCAGACAATGGGTCAACATAATCAAGGTAAACTATAATGGACTCTCACCCCACAACACATGGACATTCTAGTCAGACAATGGGTCAACATTATCAAGGTAAACTATAATGGACTCTCACCCCACAACACATGGACATTCTAGTCAGACAATGGGTCAACATAATCAAGGTAAACTATAATGGACTCTCACCCCAAAACACATGGACATTCTAGTCAGACAATGGGTCAACATAATCAAGGTAAACTATAATGGACTCTCACCCCACAACACATGGACATTCTAGTCAGACAATGGGTCAACATAAACAAGGTAAACTACAATGGACTCTCACCCCAAAACACATGGACATTCTAGTCAGACAATGGGTCAACATAAACAAGGTAAACTACAATGGACTCTCACCCCAAAACACATGGACATTCTAGTCAGACAATGGGTCAACATAAACAAGGTAAACTATAATGGACTCTCACCCCACAACACATGGACATTCTAGTCAGACAATGGGTCAGCATAATCAAGGTAAACTATAATGGACTCTCACCCCACAACACATGGACATTCTAGTCAGACAATGGGTCAGCATAATCAAGGTAAACTATAATGGACTCTCACCCCACAACACATGGACATTCTAGTCAGACAATGGGTCAACATAATCAAGGTAAACTATAATGGACTCTCACCTCACAACAAATGGACATTCTAGTCAGACAATGGGTCAACATAATCAAGGTACTCTTTCTTTACTATCTTTAAGTTGTAATTTCAAATAAAACAGAAAATTTGTTGATGGTTATTGATAATCGTGCAAAATTATAATTTTCTAATGATACAGTGTGACATAGAATGCAAAAATGTCTTATGCTATTGTGTCCCTTGCAGTGCATCTGCGTGAATGTAAGGATTGAACCACTGAATGTGAGAATTAAACACTGACTGTAATGATATGACCATATAAAGAATAAAATAGGCCTCAAAACAGTTTTCTATAGTTGCTAACCTTAAGGTTACATATAAATACACTTTTCATGTGTATTTGACTTTTAAAACAGTTAGTATAAAATTTAGCAGAAACCAAAACAAAACTAGACTAAAGTATAAGCAAGAAAATGGGAGATACTGTGAACATGAATATTTTAAGGAATGTTTTTTACAAATTTCAAGGCACACAGGGGTAAATGTTTACATCATACAACAAGTGCCAGGCATCACATACTGGTTTTTTTATAAACTCTTTTTCTTGCAGGTGATTTTTTATGCATTTTTTTTATATTAAAGCAAATATGAATATTTTTTTTCTTCCAAATTTACAGTATAATATGAACATTGATATTTGATCAATTCTATGTGGGTGAAATAATGTTTTTGGTTTTTTTTTCTTCAGATTTCTTTTGCATTGATGATTTACCAAAAGTCACAAGTGAAATGGAAGATCTCATACCTGGACAAAATGGATTTGAAGTAGTGTCAAAGTCATGAAACAAAATGTAACTTACTTTATTTAAAAAAAAATAACTGAAAAAATCAGCAATATAGAATGCTTCTGATCTTTTTACATAAACAGAGATGTTTGAAAAGAATTCAGAGGATTCTACTGAATAGCACACATTTCAGTCAGAACATTTTGTAACTTTCTGTACAATTACATATTTCTGGTAGGATATCTTTTTAAAGTTTAAGAGAGCAAAAATATTATTGCCCTTGGACAGATATAATATGTGCATTGGTATAAGGCATTGGGATGCTATGATATGTTTTTAATATGTGTACAATAAAAATTTTGATATTGGGATCAGGTTATTTCATAAATATCTTTTGGAAATTTCTGCACACAAAGTTGCAATTCATGAATGCATTCTCTCTTTATGTTTATTTTTTAACAAATTATTATGTCAGAGCTATTGGACTTTTATATGCCAAAGCATGTGCTATTTTAGTTTGTGTATGTACAGTTTTCAGGATCCTAATTATACTAAATTCATAGTAACCTTACTGAAAATACAGCTGCCTTACTTTCATCCTTTATAAATTTTTATGAGCTTGCCTAGCGGAGGGGGCATTAAGTTTTACCCTTGTCTGTATGTATGTCCATACGTTCCAAAGTTGATTTTCTGTTCTCTTACTTTAGTTTGCCTCAACTAAATTCTATGAAAGTTACATACAATGCTTATAACTACAAAATATAGTTCAATTTTCAATTTTGGGGGTGTCCATTTAACTGTTCTAGAGTTATGCCCTCTACAAACGAAAAATTGCTGAATTTTTCGTTTCAGTTCTCTAACTTTAGTTTGCCTCAACCAAATGCTATGAAACTTATGCACAATGTTTATTAGGACAAAATACAGATCAAATTTAAATTTCGGGGGCATCACAGTTACTGTTCTAGAGTTATGCCCCTTCACAAATAGATAAAATTACTAAATTTGTCGTTTCTGTTCTCAAACTTTAGTTTTCCTTAACCAAATGCTATGAAACTTATACACAATGCTTATTACCACAAAATACAGATCTAGTTTAAATTTCGGGGGCATCACAGTAACTGTTCTAGAGTTATGCCCCCTTCACAAATAGAAAAATTGCTGAATTTGTCATTTCTGTTCTCAAACTTTAGTTTACCTTAACCAAATGATATGCAACTTATACACAATGCTTATTACCACATAACTCAGATCAATTTGGGTCACCTAAACTGTTCTTCAATTGTGTCCCTTTATAACTTCATTTGATTTGCAAGCAGGGGAATCATCTGTCCCTTGGACACAATCCCCATTTATTTAGAATTGTTCCAGAGTTAAAAGAATGTTTTTCAATATATATTTTCAGATCATTATAAGCACAAATTTAACTAATTTTAAATATTTTATTTGTAAAATCGTAGTACCAAGGACGACTAGGACTTGTGCATTCCACTGATGTTTTATCTGTTGATATTATTTTTTATTTAAATTTTGAAGAAAAAAATACCAATATTAAATACATGTTTATGTTTTTTGAGATTCTTGAAATGAAATAAAAAGCTTTAATTTCTTTGGTTTGTTCTACCTATTTTATGCCAATAAATATAACACTGACATGTGTTTTATTATTTATAAATGGTAATAATGCAAAAGAATAATGATTAAATATTGTCAGGTGTTAAAATGTCCTAAAATATAGAATTAGTAAAAGGAAATTAGAAAGTAAAGGAATCACTGTAGCTCTTGTCTCTATTGTTTCTAGGTCAGAATATTTTGATGACTTTTAAATGACCTTGAAATTTTTCTATTTATGGCCTGCTGAGAATAGTTGGATCTTACACATATTATTATCAAAACATTATAATATTTTGGAATCTTTGTGTCAGTTTGTTCATCTGTATTGTACCATGCTAAAGTGTTCAGTCAATGTAGTTTACCATGAAGTTATGACCAGATCAACTTGAAACTTAGTACACAGGTTCATTTTGATGTGAACTATTGCTGGCATGTCAGTTAACTGCTAGTAGTCTGTTGTTATTTATGTATCATTGTCATTTTGTTTATTTTCTTTTGTTACATCTTCTGACATCAGACTCAGACTTCTCTTGAACTGAATTTTATTGTGCATATTGTGATGTGTTTACTTTTCTACATTGGCTAGAGGTATAGGGGGAGGGTTGAGATCTCATAAACATGTTTAACCCCTCCACATTTTTGCACCTGTCCCAAGTCAGGAGCCTCTGGCCTTTGTTAGTCTTGTATTATTTTTAATGTTTGTTTCTTGTGTATAATTTGGAGTTTGTAATGGCGTTCATTATTACTGAACTAGTAAATATATTTGTTAAGGGTCCAGCTGAAGGACGCCTCCAGGTTCGGGAATTTCTCGCTGCATTGAAGACCTATTGGTGACCTTCTGCTGTTGTCTGTTCTAT
The DNA here is from genome assembly GCF_965363235.1 of Mytilus galloprovincialis. NCBI lineage: Eukaryota > Metazoa > Mollusca > Bivalvia > Mytilida > Mytilidae > Mytilus > Mytilus galloprovincialis. The sequence continues at coordinate 95,132,256 of NC_134841.1, read as the reverse complement.
GGTCGGGTTGTTGTATCTTTGACACATTCCCCATTTCCATTCTCAATTCTATTAAAATTGTGTCAAATTCAAATAATGGTTTTGAATTTTATTTCATGGTACACTGAAGAAGGGAATATAGTGAGAACAGAGCATGGTTTCCTATTGACAAAGCTTCTGGTTTTGTGTTATTGTTGTGAATTATAGATGTATGTTGAAAGAGGGGGGATAGGACCTTTATCGGGACTCCGGGATCGGGTGTTTTTAAGCTCGGGATTTCGGGATTGACCCTTTCGGGATCCGGGAATTCTTTTTTTCGAATTTCGGGACCTCGGGATTTCGTGTTTTTAAGCCCGGGATTTCGGGATCAGGTTTTTTTAGCCCGGGATTTCGGGATCAGGACCCCTCCTACCCCCTCTCTTGAAATAAGGCTGCAGTAACTGTCTGCAATAGAATCGATTAAAGGTAACTGTACAGCCTTCAACAATGAGAAAAAAAAAACAGTACCATGTAGTCAGCTCTGAAATCTATTTATGTTACTTTCATACTTTGTTCTCCTAATTAATGTCTCAAACAGTTGCCACTGGTTGTTAAAAGGCCAACTCTTATTTTTTTGTCCATCTAAAACTGAAAATTGTTATCATATATAAAATGTAAGTCCAAAATATTTTGTAACATTTTAATATTGTGAAATAATCAACAAAGTACTATAAACTAGAAAAAGTAACAAATTACAACTATATATTGGATAACACAGAAAAATCTTGTTCTTTTAATAATTTTATTATTTCTTAAATTTGAAATTCACAGATCTACATTGGTATGTTCCCTAAATAATTAAGTTTTGTGTATGACAGTATATTAAAGATATATATTTGTTTTGTATCATGTGACAGAGAAGTTGATATTTATAGGTTAATCTGTTCATTATTAATAAGTTGCCTATATAACACAAATATGTTTTGGCAGATATATTTAAAGTTTAAAAAATTGCTATTTAAAAGAAAACAGAAAAGAAAAATTAAATCCAAAATATCCAAAGAACAAGATTTGTTTGTTTTTATGTGTATAACGATAAAAACCATAAATAATGGCACTTAACATAGCATATTAATATCAATATGTGTGGTTTATAAACACAGTTTATTTACCAGCCATTCTATGATATGAAAATAAGGCCTGAGTAATACTAATTTTTATCTATATTTTCTAAACTTTCGTTTTCCATGTTAAATCGTTCTGTTTGATATTTCCCCATCCGTAGCTACTGGACTGAGAATTGATTTTTTCAGTAAAAAAAATTCAGAAATTAATGTGTATTTATTATTGTAAATCCATGACCTCTGCCCTGGCAAAATTGCAAACTCTAATTAATGCAATTTGCAATTCGTAAAAAGAAAAATCCCTATCAAAATTATGAATGCATTTATTTATTTTTATCTTTAATACAAACATTGCAATAACTTCTGGATTTCAAAAGAATAAAGATGACGTTCATATGCTTAGTCATTGAAGTTGCTTAGGGAAATATCAAAAGATTGTCTATGTGTATGGGCTTTCAACTGATGAAGCTTCTTGGCTTACACTCATCCAAGGCTATAACCCTTCAATGAGTTTTCAGAATAAAAAAAAATCACATTTAGCAAATGCACTCTAACACCATCATGATCATATAGATATATCAATGTAAGTATAGTTTATACAGACAATCATACTAATAAGATACATCACTTGCATTCTGAAATGACTGAAATGACTGAAATGACTGAAATGAGTTTAATATCAAAGTAAGGATTCACTAGCAACTCAATCATACTGGAAACAAGAACAGAATAGACTGAATTAATATACTGTAAACATTACATTTTTAAATATTTGTATCTACCACTCTTAATAAGGAACTTTGAACAATGAAAGCTTCAGCCTGTTCTGGACAAATTGATTTTTTAAAATGATTTCTAACTTAAATAGAATAGCCAATACACTATATGATTATAGCAATTATTATTTTCACACTTGTACTTATTACTGAGTATACTATATAATATAATACATGTATTTTTTATGCATATTTTACAAGCAAATATAAAAATATTGTGTCTGGAGATGGGATTGTTTATTTGTTTACAACATTTTCAGATGTAAGTTTATCTACTGTGGATTCATTATTATTCGTATTATACCAATTTTCAATGAATTTGTTGGTAAAGGTGAAAGCTGTGGTGTAGTGGTTAGTGCATCGGACTACTAACACAAAGGTTCCTGGTTCGATTCCCGTTTGGGGTGAACATTTCAGGAATTCAATTTTTGGCTCTCCCTTGACACCATCTGCGAGTATGGTCTTGAGGAAACGATGATAATCCGTTGGAACGGGACGATAAATGGCTGACCCTTGATAAGAGAGAGCCATATCTCTTGCACGTTAAAGACACCCTTGTAGATTTCGAAAAAGAGTAGGCTAATGCCGCTACAAGGCAGCACTTGCACCCTCAAAGTGGAAAGGGATTCATATAAGTTGCAAAACTTGTTTCCCAATCCACTATAAATAAATATGTTTAAACTAACCACAATGTCAAATGTTTAATTAAGTACACTTTTTCTGTAGTTTTGTATGCAGACTTTGACAAAACTGTGAAATAAATTATCCACGAAAGTATAGTTATTCCTCAATCCACGAAAATAGATGAATCCACAGTAACTTGTTTTGATTTGGTCATTTTGATTCAGTAAATTAAGTCTGAGCCATTTAAATTAATTATTTTATATTGTGATGCCAAAGTAACTTATATATAATTTGAGAAGGTATTTATTTATTTTATATTGTGATGCCAAAGTAACTTATATATAATTTGATAAGGTATTTAATTATTTTATATTGTGATGCCAAAGTAACTTATATATAATTTAATAAGGTATTTAATTATTTTATATTGTGATGCCAAAGTAACTTATATATAATTTGATAAGGTATTTAATTATTTTATATTGTGATGCCAAAGTAACTTGTATATAATTTGAGAAAGTATTTAATTTTTGTCTTACATTACTGTATCTGGTAATTCATTTTTCTTTAAATGTAAAAAATGTGACGGTTATAGGATACTGTAAATTCAGACATTATTGCGAGGTTTTTATTATTACAAAAAATGTGATTGAGTTGTAAATGCAATAATTTAAACTCGCATTTTGAAATGTTTTATATGAATTAAACAGTATTTTTCATCGAAATAGTAAAAAATAAAATCGCATTTGAGTCTAAAATGACAAAATGGCAATAATGACTGCACCAATAATTTCTGAATTTACAGTATATAGTTATATGCAGTTTATTCACATTATACTGCATTTTTCACTTAACAAAACTGATAATGATAAAAATAGAGTTATCTCCCTTTTACCACCTAACTGATTGTCTTTATCAGAGTAGTTTGAGCATGTGTACAGCAGATAATATCATACATATGTTGATTCAAACCTGACTAAAAAATCTATTTTGACCGGTAATTTTAATCTTTTCAGCTCTCAGAAGTTCATAACTGGCATCACTGGATTTAAGTAAAAAATGATTGTAATACATCTTTATTACCAAAATTATGTTTGCAACACTAACTTTTAGGTTTGTAGAATAAGGAAATCTTTGACATAGGCTTTTTAAATAGTCACACCAACACTTCCTGAAAGAGTATCTGAATTTTATAGATCTAATGTTCTTGAAATTATTAGATAAGGTAAGTTGAATAAGAAAAAATGCTCTCACTTGTAGTGGACAAGTACATGGGACTAACATATATTCCATAATAAGTACATATAACTCCAACAGCTCTTTCTAAAGTTTGTAGAACCCAAATACAGACACATGTACAGAAATTATCAATTGCAAGTCTATAGTCATTTTCTAGAGATACTGCTGTTCCAAAGCACCAAATTGCCTCTTCGATAACTCCCATTTCCATCATTGAATATCCAAGCACTGAGTATAAAATTGGAATATCATAATCTAATGTTTCCATAAGGAGATCGATTAGATTGTCCTCGGCAAGTTTTGTATGACCTAAGTTTTTATGGGATAATATCAATAAATATCTGGCAAGGGATGATGGTGGAAGAACAACTTCTTCTTGGCAGTCAACTTCGTCCTGTAGGACATCTGGTAGAGTGACTTTTTCTAAACCACCATAAACCAGATCAGGTGCTGTTTCAATGTCCTCTATCTCTAGAACACTTTTCAAATATTTCACAGCATCAACATAATTATTTTGGCTAAATAAAAAGTTTGCATAACGAATAGTAATTACCGGGTTTTTGCCAAGAGCTAAAGCTTCCTGGAAGTATTTTTCAGTGGCCACAATCATTTCCAGCTCGCTATCAACATCATCACAAAGACAAGCTTTCACATAACACATTGCGGCAAGATCTCCCAATGTTGAAACTACTTCAGGCCCTAGATTTCCATTATGAATTTCTCTGTAGACCTCTAAGCTTTCATTATATGAATCAATTGCTTTATCTACATCCCCTGCTCCGCAGTACATTTGTCCAAGAGAATGAAGAGTAGCGGCTAAGTCTCCTTTAATATCATCTCCCATAGTTTCTTGCATGTCATGAGCTTGTTCTAGATAATGAACTGCATTTTGATATTGTTGCATACTAATATGAGCCTCTGCAGATTTGCTAACCAGCTGATTGTGCATTGACATTTCATCTGAATTGGCATTGGCATCAAATACTTCATTGAAGGAAATTTGACTTTCACAATCTCCATATTCTAGTGCTTCATTGTAGAATTGTAAAGCTGATTTATAATCGTACTGAGCAAAATAACAATCTCCTAAGATTTGTAATACTCGCATGAACTGTCGACGGTCTCTATGTCTGGATGCCATTAATACTGATCTTGCCACTGAGAGATATTTGATTGCTTTCTGATGTAAGTTCAGATTGTTGTAAGAATTTCCCATGACATAGAGAACTTGGCAAACCAGCCAGAATTTATGCTTTGGTAGTTCTGGTAATTTATCACCATGTAGGGCACAAAATATTTCGAAAGCCTGATAACACATCGAAACACAACGATGATAATTTCTCATTTTGTAGAATGTAATTCCCATTAAGGCCAGTAAAAGTCCATGGAAAAATGTACTTTTAAGTGAAAAGGCATACTTAACCATGTGTAATGCCAGTTCAAAGGTTGATGCAGCTCTTGGAAACATTAGTAACATAAAACTAGAGACTCCCAGCATACACAGCACATGAGCATTTTCTAGTACTAGATCTCTTCCTACGGATGGAGTATTCCTTAACATGGATAAAGATTTTTCATAGCATTCAAGTGCCTTGTCATATTCCTTTTGCATAAAGTAACAGTCCGCTAATCTTCTAGTAGATCTTGCCACCAAGTCTGATTGTTTATCCTCCCTTTGACTTTCATGATTACGTAGGAGGTGTAAAGCTTCTTTATAACACTGTATAGCATCATCAATATTTTGCTCTTCCTCAATTTTCTCTGGTGAGGAAAACTCAGATTTTGAACTTGATGTGGAGCTTGTAATATCATCAGATCCATCTTTTTCGAAGAATTCACAAATGGCACCTATGGCATAACTGAACACAGCATTATCTTTATCTCGACCGGTAACATATCCATTTCCTAGTTCCAATAATGCAAGAGCTATTTCAAAATTAGCCTCGTCATCTTGTAAGTCACGATAAGTCTCAAGTGCTTTGTTTAGTAGTTTCAAACCCTGAGACATTTTTCCTTGTTTTGATTTTGCAGTTCCACAATTCTTAAGAAGTCGAGCATAAAATCTGAGCATGCCAGCAGTACCATCTTGGATTTCATCTACAATTTCTAACACTTGTTCATAGATGACTTCTGCATTTGCATAGTCTTCCTCTGTCATTAGTTTATCGGCTAACTTAGCATAACATTTAGTCAGAGTCAGTTTAATACTGTGATCATGTAAAGGGGAGACCACTTCTTTTTCCTTAATGCTTTCTCTTCTTTGAATGTCTATAATGTCGTTTTTTGAAGGCCCATTTATATGATGTGGATTTGATGCTACTTGTACTACACTTTCAAAAGTACAGTTCTTGCGATCCCCTAAGAAGAAATCCCATCCTTCATTGTTTATGTCACTTGCAGCAAGTTCGAAACCAAGTGAATGTTCTTTGACGGGAGACTCTTTTTCTTCTTCCACTGGAACATCATTACAAATTTCCCTATCTAAATCACTGTGATCCCAATCTAACGAACCTCCTGATACTGCACTTTCAGCATCATCATTATCATGCTTGGATTGGACCTGCTTTTTTAGAAAAAGTCTATTGAAAATAGTTCCTATATTTTTGGTTTGAAGTCTGTCATTACAATACTCGTGGAATTTAGATAGCCATGAAAGGCCAGTATGGCTATCATCAGCACTTTGGTTTTCATTGGTTTTACTAATGATTTGAGAATGCATGGTTGAATATAGATTGAATTTGTTTCCAGTGGACAAGGGAAACATACTTCTTGATGGTGTTCCAGGAGTATTTGGGACAGAAAATGACCGAAAAGGGTCTAAATATTTTCTTGCTTCATGTTTCATACAATTATATAAAGCTCTATTTAGACTGTCTTCTAAGGGTTTACATTTCTGTTCTAGAGCTTGCTTTTGTTCTGTATACCATTCAATAGTATCATTTTCCATTTCAGTTTCTAATTCAGAATCACAAATTTCCATTGTATATTGAAGTAGGGCAATAGCATGCATACAAAGCCACTGCCATTCCATCGGGTTGGATCGGCACATACGACTTCTTCTTGTGCAGACATCAGCAAGCCCATTCAATGTTTGAACAAGAATCTGTGTTGTATCCTCTGATTTCTCTTGCATTTGTTGATAGAGAAAAAGGAATTGCTTCTCTGCCTCATCAATCTGTGATGAGCTAAGCATTTTGACAGCAATATCGTAGGAGTCAGACAAACAGCCACTGGATGTGGTCGACTCATTTTGACTTGTCTGCTCAACCATCTGAAAAACAAATATAATTTTGTATTTAATTTGTAAAAATGAAAAACTTCAAAAACTTTCCCTTTTTTCTTGCAAATGGTCAGATTTATTTGTTTGTTTATTTTTGGCCGGATATTAAAACCAAATATAGTAAAATACCCTGAAGCAATACTTATCTTATTATTTAACAAATATTGGCATTAAAGTTCTAGACTTCATTGAATCTTGGGAGGGAACTTGTGAAGTTCTGTCAAATTACCTTTTTACATGTATTCTAAGTGATGCGGGTGGTATGGATTGCCTAGAGTTTGTAGTTGTATAAACATGTCGAAATTGACACATTTGGCCTAAATTTGTCTTTTTTAATATTTTTGTGAGCCACAACCTTACCCAAAAGATATATTACCAGATAAACATCTTTGTATCAGATATCTTGTAGCCAAATCTTTTGGGGTGAGGTTGTGACTTAAATCTAAATATAATTAATAAGGTCTCAAAATAAGGTTAATTTACAAATTTGCTTTGATGCAATAAGTTTAAAGTCCTTAAGCAAATATGTAAGACAACAATTTTTAAATGTCAACAGTTGAATGTGTTGTGATCATTTTTATAGATTGATGATACTTTTTTGATTAAAAAAGGGGCTATAAAGTTTGAAATTATTCATGCAAAGACACTTGTGCATTTCTTTTTATTTGGATTTGTTGTTTGTTGGGTTGCTTTTAAATCCTTTAAATTTTAATATTATATGTTTTTATAAATATTTAGTAAATAAAGGGCTCAATCTATTTTAAATGTACAGTCAACAGATAAAATAGGGCATCAAATGACAAGACTATATTTTTATTTCTTTTATATAGAATTATATAGGTATAATTAACTTTAAAAGTCAAATATTTATTTAGAATTAAATAGACCAACAACATTCTTGAAGTAAATATCAAGTGACAGAAATAGATTTCCTTATCCAAAAATGTGTAGATCTGTTTATTTCATTCAATTAAAATATTTCTGCTTTGTCCCATGAGTTTTTAGATACTGATTTTGATTATTTCAAACTCATCATAATAGCATGTTCTGTATGCTTTGATATTGGTTTTATTTTGAATGTAATAGAATATTAAGAAATATTGAACCTTTAATATTTTAGAGGTGACAGGGGTATAAGTGAGTTTTAACTCAAATATATTACCTCATTTCTTGGATATGTTGTGTATGATATACCTCAATGAGACAGCAGCCAAACACAAAATATTGGATGTTAGGGATCAAATGCAGATCCAGGATTTTTAAAAATGGGGATTCAAAAACTAGGCAACAGTTGATGTAGAAAATATAAATAGTCCATGCATTGACTATATATATGGCTTTTAGACACCCATACCTATTTATATATTAAGTACTCCAGTCTTATAATGAAGATGCTTGTCCTAATTCTCTGAATACAGATCCATGTAATGTTTTGTTGAGGTTGATATATAAACATCTGATGGAGATATTGCCCTTGGATGTAGTTGACAGCATTCTTGTTGAACATATACATTTTATAAGATTGTTTCATATTTCATAAAAGTTTATGACTATAAGCTAATATCATGTAATATGTGTAAACCTTAGATTATACTTACATCGCTGTCCTTTAGATTAGCATTTGTATCAAATTCATTGTTGTCATTGTCTACAGTGGAATCACTGCCAGATAGTTTATAGGTCACAGATCCATCGTCAGTGGAGGAAGATTTAGACGAGCCTAATACAGAGCCACTACTTAATGAAGACTTGTATGAGCCAGAGCTGGAGGATGATCTGTATGAACCAATAGTAGAACTACTACTAGATGATGAAGACTTAGATGAACCAATCAAATCATGTCTTTGTAAGACCACATTGGTAGATGACATCTGGTATGTCTTTGGTTCGTGAAGGGGTACATCTGTAAATGAAAAAATGCAATGTGTAAATGTATATATTGTTCATTCAGTTTATATTATCATCAATGACATTTTGTTATTTTTGGGTAACAATTTTTGTTTTAATATTTTTTTCTAGACCCAAAGTTCCAGTCTGTAACAACTGCAACTGTGCATTTTTTATCAGCTTTCATTGACTTGCACTGGCTTAGATTCACAGGGCTGGGGGCAAACTGACAGGCATGTTTTGTTACATTGAAGGTAATTATTGATAGTAGAAAATGTGGTATGATTGCCATGAGACAACATTCCACAAGAGACCAAATGACACCGAAATTAACAACCACAGTATGGCCTTCAACAATGAGTAAAACCCATACCCTTTAGTCAGCTATATAATGCAAGTTTTCTAAGATTGCAGATAAGTTATAAACTACAAAATCTAACTTTAAGCAATGCAAACAAGGACCAATGACATCTTTCTTCATTGTAAAATCTAGCTAAAATCTACATTGGTTAGCTGTGATCTAAACTACTGTTATAATGAAATAATATCAAATATTTTTGTTCTTTGAATAAAAGGACAAAATGATCAAAACTTCATTTTATTATATTAGACCTGTAGCATAACAGTAGAAAGAAAATCAACATTCAAAGTTCTTTCATTGTATGCCTTTGTGATGGTAGAAATTGAGACATGTTGTTTATCCCCTCTATCCAAAGGCTATTTTCATTTGTAATCCTAAAGATACATCATTCTCTGGCTAAATTTTCTAACAGTTTATATGCTGGAAGCTTTGTGTTAATTGCATGCATGCAATTTAATTGGTTTTTTTTTTCCAGTGTTCATTTCATACAGTCATGATTTTTATGTTTTTTTTTCATTTTCACACTGTTTTACCAAAGGTGTATACATGTAAAACTCTATGTTTGCATTGCTTAGTTTAAATGACGTCTTTCATTGCTTTATGATCAAGCTAGACAACACCATTCACCTCAAAAACAAAGTTTAATGAGATATTATTCACATCAAAGATGTGAACTGAGCTAAATTACTTTCAATATTAAAAGACTGTAGTGTTCATTCAAATGAGGTGGTGTTTTATTAACTTATAAATCATATTATAGATGCATGTAAAAATTAAATTAGATTGTTTAAGAATTATAGGATGCTAAAAATAATAGCCCCTTCTCAATATTCTTTGTTGTTAGGGCAACTCATTTTTTTGTAACATCTTGTACAGAGGCATACTTCAGTTAAATGTCATGAGAACTCTTATTTATAATGTGTATAAGCAACTATTTTCTCAAAAAGTCTGGGGAAATACAGTAAAGTAATGAACATTATTAAAAGTATGGTAATATTTTTTGGGGAATAGAGCTACAGAAGCTAAGTATTGATGAAAGTCTTAGTACATACATTGTACATGTAGTTGTACATAAAGAAAGTTAAGAAAGAAGTTACCATTAAAACCAAGAACACTTTAATAAATCATTGAATAATAAGAGGTCTTTTCAGGGTTGAAGGATTTATATATATAATGATAAACATAGCACTGAATGTAGCAAATCAAAACCATTTTGACAATTATATAACAAAAATAGATATTCCCCCACCACCACCATCACCAAAATTGGAAGAGGGGTGAAGGTTTTCTACCCCACCCCCACCCCCACCCCCCTTTTGCGCTAAAATCAGCCACTGATAATTATTCCAGAAGAAGTCTATTGTACAGTGAAATAATGTTATAAAAATGATAGATTATGGTTATGTTTCACTTCAGGCAGTTTTCTTTTATGTAAACATTACTGTGTATGATAATACTTATCTTGTTATCAATAACTTTTTTGACCTTTTACATGTATTTTTTATATAAACGTCACTGGAGACATGTTCATGGAAGAAATGTAGATAGTGTAATATATATATGTTGTATGCCAACATAAAAAAAAAATTTCACTGGTGAATTTTTGCATACTAAAGGAAGTATGCTAATACACTGGGTTTATTCTAATACATGTAGATTTTTGGTGTACTACAATACATAAGTAAATTGTTTTTCTATCCTTTTCAGTAAAGAGGTTAAGAACGACTTCAATGCCTTAACTAGCTAGATATCACTGATTTACTTGGAATTGTTTAACTTTTTAAAATTTTAAATGTCTCATTTATTTATAAAATTTTTCATAAATCAGATTAGGATGATTTTCATTTTTGTCAATCTTAAAATAATATAAGAAAACATTCATCTATGCATATAATCAATCACTAGTTTACATACCTGATTCCTGCATGTTTACCCAAATTTTAAGGTCAGTTTTATCAGGTGTGCTAAATTCAAAAATAGGTCATATTTTTTGTTCAAAATATTTAATCAAAATCGACTTAAGGCTATCAGTATTTTAATATGTTTATGAGTTACCTATGCTTATTATATATGTTATAAAAAGAACACATAATGAAGGACATACTGTGTTTCAAATTATTTCATAAAGATAAAAATACATGTACCAGAAAATATTAGGCCAATATGAAAATATTCATAGATTATCTCCCCTATCTGTCCCAACATCCACAAAGTAAAAGAGATAACATTATTTCAACTTTGGAAAAAGATTTTTTTATGTCTGATTGATTAGAACCTAGTATTTTATTTGTACATATATTTCCATTACATGTTTATCCATTGAAACAGAATTTATAAAACAAATTAACATACTTTGGCCATTCATCATTAAAGTATAGATTCCTCAATACGAAAAAATACAAAATCAAGTGTAAGTATTATGTCATGTATACTTTGTAATGAAAATCAGTGAAGCTACCAGTGACACATGGAACAACACATTTTGTATAATTTTTTCCCAGTTTTACAACAAATAATCTGCTATACTAGTATAGTTTTAATATATAACTATAAAGGTATTTTTATTGTGTGAAACATTTATTATATACTGAGAGCCTTATATTAGTTGTACTCCACTGAACTGTAAGACTATTAAATTACAATAGTGTCTGGCTGTTAGTAATTATTGTAGGTAGTCTTATCCTGAGAATTTTGGACCTTTAATTAGAATAGTTGAGAGAAATGTTTTATTTATCTCTTTTTAAAGAGTCATTAAAGATACTTGTATGCGGAGGTGTAAGATTTAAATACTTGTAATGATGTGAACATCAATTTTCAATCTTTATCAATGAAATATATTTTTATTATCACTATATGATTTACATCATAATACAAATACACGTATGTGATTCATACCATTGATAAATGTGCATATTTTGAAGTACTTAATACATGTATAGGATAGTCTAGTGAATCTATTGAACATCAAATATATGTTAACGTAAACTGAGATTACTATATATATACTATAACACCATGTTTGGTAATCTCTGACTTAATAAATTTTATGATAATAATGCAAGTGAAAAGTATGTCACTTTTTACTGGTCCCTAAAGAAGTTCAGTGTATTTTAAGAAAGTTTGGTTAATATCCAGTGGCAAGTATTTCATGCATATTTGGGACAATGATGTTCTGCAGAGGATCAACCAGTCTTAAGGCTGGAAATGTTAACAACCGAAGGAGAATGAGATTATGATGGGTGTGCACAGAATATACTTTGCAACAGGTTATCCACAGATCCAACATAGAGTTAAAATTGAGAATGGATATGGTGAAAGTATTAAAGAGACAACAACACAACCAAAGAGCAGAAAACAGCTAAAGGCCACCATTGGATCTTAAACACAGTGAGAATTATTCTGTTTTATGTGAAGAGAGCAGCTGAGCTGAGTAAACATAATTCTGCATATTATATCACCTAGTGTCAACAAAGGGATGTTGACACAGTGACAACAGCAAATAATGTTTCCATGGAGATTCTGAACCTGACATATGAACACTTTCTACTGTTGAAAAGCATATTTCAAAATTTAGATGTTATGAATTTGGTCAAAGGCTGTTGTCTCATTGCGCCCACCCTGCACCTCGTTTTGTTCATATTTAAATTCTGCATAATAAAGAAATAGTTCATTGCAGACAAATTTCTAACCAATACATGCATTAGATAATAGAAAGTTGAAAACTGTCTAAACCACTCCATTGTAAGTTAAAAGAAGCTATGCATTTTTTTGCAGTTTCTATTGTAATGTTTTTTATAAGTACAATCCCTTGCTTGCAGAATAGATATACATGTAATACTATTTTATCATTTCTGATTTAAATTTATTTTAAAACTACAAGTATTTATACTTGTTGAAATATAACTGCAAGCTCAGCAACTTCATACAGATCTGTTGCTAATTTCTATAATTAATGATTATATATTATGCAACCTAACGCCCTGATCAAATTAGACATCTTCAGGTCAAGATGACCAAAAGTATTATAAAACAAAAAAAATGTTTCAATACCTTGCAAGACCATAAGACATTTTGGCCTGTCATCCCAAAGATAATTCTCTGAATTTTCTGTTGAGGAAACCATTGTAAACGTCCATGCAATTTAATGTATTCCACCATAATATTCTAAACATTGTACAATCAATATCATCAGAAAACATTCCAGTTTATTGATCCGTCTGCTTTCTAGTTGCACAAATAAAGGGAATTGGTGAATAAAGTATTAGCTTTGAGCTTCCTGAATACATCTTAGATCTGATTATTTACATATTCTGCAATGTATTTGAATGGTTGTTGCAGTACTGTCATCAATTGTCTTCATTTTGTCAAGGTCATTAAACTTTTTTATGAGTTTTTTTATCACATGGTTATGTAATTTGAATTAGCTATAAACGGCATTATTGATTCTTTGCTTCTTTGATGTGCATGCTAATTAATTTCTTTTAATGGTTTAAAATAGACAAGTCGCTATTTAAATCATGCACACCATAGTGGTCACTTTTTTAGCTCACCATGCTCGAAAGGCCAAGTGAGCTTTTCTCATCACTTGACGTCCGTCGTCCGTCGTCGTCGTACACTTTTTACACTTTGAACTTCTTCTAGAGAACCACTGAATGGAATGAAACCAAACATGGCATGAATGTTCCTTATGAGATGCTGACCAAGTGTTGTTACTTTGTAGCCGATCCATCATCCAAGATGGCTTCAGCGGGGGACTTAGTTTAACATAGGACCCTATGGGAAATAAATACAAATGTCTTCTTTTAGAAAAGCACTGAATGGAATGAAATCAAACATTGCATGAATGTTCTTTATGAGGTGCTGACCAAGTGTTGTTACTTTGTAGCCAATCCATTATCCAAGATGGCCGCCAGACGGGGACTTAGTTTAACATGGTACCCTATAGAAAATACATACAAATGTCTTCTTTAAGAGATCTACTGAATGAAATAAAAACTAAACATAACAATATTAAACCAAATTTGGCCTAAAACATCATTATAAGTATCTGTTACAACTTTTTACATTTTAATGCCCCACCTACGATAGTAGGGGGGCATTATGTTTTTTGGTCTGTGCGTCCGTTCGTCTGTTCGTCCGTCTGTCCTGCTTCAGGTTAAAGTTTTTGGTCAAGGTAGTTTTTGATGAAGTTGAAGTCCAATATGTTCCCTATGATATGATCTTTCTAATTTAAATGCCAAATTAGAGTTTTTACACCAATGTCACGGTCCACTGAACATGGAAAATGATAGTGCGAGTGGGGCATTAGTGTACTGGGGACACATTCTTGTTTAATATTATTTCAAAATCCCAAATAAAATCAGATGAGCGACACAGGCTCTTGTATGATGAAGTCTGGAGAGTAACAGCTAAGTGATTTCCTTCTTGGTGTACTTATGGAAGTATTATATTGTCAGTATATTAAAACTTTCGTGGTGTACTATAGTGACCTCGACCAGTGTAAGAAAGCCTCTAAAACAGTGTGCTGTTACATTGGATTTAAAAAGAAACATCAAGACACATTTGAGTATGCAGCCGAATTACATTTAGAGCTTATAGTCCTGCTAAAATGTATATATTTGGAAGGAGGAAAACTTCAATGCTTGTAAAAATGGAGGAATTTGCACACATTTTTGTGAAAACTTCAGTGCAATTAATGGATTATTCCATCTTTATTTCAAACATTTTTTCAAATGAGAACTCGAAGAGAATATCATCATCTTGGTTCTGAAATCAATACTAAAATCTTCCTTTCTGTCAGAGTATACCGGATATTTAAATGAAAAAGCCCCATAAAACAACCACATATCCTTTAAAAATTTCTTATCCTATAGCTGTTAGGCCGATATTTTCCTTAACTTCAACTTGGGAGTTTTTCTGAGAATGATAATTCTAAAATCTGCAGTTATACAAAACGCTTCTAAAATCTGCAGTTATACAAAACGTTTGTTCGTCTTAATTAAGAGTAGAGGTACCAACAAAATAAAGAAAACCCCAAATCTCTCGTGGTTAGATCTGTCTGTACAAGCGGTTTCTAACTTAAAACCTTTTCAATGATGGTCTAAAGGTCAGAGTAAAGGTGATAAACGCAGTTCAGCTTTACAAACTCCATATTTGAATGTAGCTCATAACTGACGTATGTGTGGACGGGTAATATTAAGTTAATGTGGTGCCCACATCTGATGTGTCACGTTTTCGCAAAATAGCTGCTACAATAACACTATGATTGATTGGTTGGTTGGTTGGTTGGTTGATATTTGTGTGCTTAACGACCATGTCACCGTGACAAATAAGATTGGAATGGCTATCTGCAAGGTCAAGCTGACATTAAAAATTAGAGGCCCTAAAGAGCCTGTGTCGCTCACCTTGGTATATGTGCATAGTAAACAAAAGACACAGATATATTCATGACAAAATTGTGTTTTGGTGATGGTGGTGTGTTTGTAGATCTTATTTTACTGAATATTCTTGCTACTTACAATTTCTCTATCTGTAATAAACTAAGCCCTTTAGTTACAGAGGAAAATATTTTGTAAGATTAGAAAGTTATCCTCCAAGGTTATGTTCAAAAACTAAGTTAAACTTTTAATATCAAGTAGTCAACAAGGTATTCAAATGTAAGAGAATATAACACGATATTTACTAAGTGGTCGTGCATGGCTATGTCATAGTTCTTGCAAAACACTAATTCAGTTTTAGGACAAACGCCAGATTTTGGGTTTCTTCAGCAAAATAGCCAGAATTTAAATGTTGTTTCTAAATGGATATATAAAACAGAATCATTCAAGTTTTCAGATGATTTATTTAAGTAATTTGTCTGTGACCTAGTTATCTAATGTTGTATTTAATATCAGACATTTAAATGTTGTGGTTATTTATCATCTGACCCCTCTAAACAAAGATCATCAATATTTATTGTAGTATACATAAGTTCTTTTCCTCCTGTTAAACAAACACGTCTTTTATTTTTCAATTCCTCCATTTTTTGCTGGAAAATATTTTTGACATTTAATGGAAGCGTCCTTGAAACTTTCAATGGAGTTATTTTTACATGTCCTTTCTCTTTAGCAGGGGACATAAAAGTTATTACTTTCACTTGTCCAATTTCTTTTGTTTGTAAACGCCTTGATAAATATTTGTTTTTACTGAGCGTAGCCTTTTCGTATGACCAGTCACATTTATCTTCAGGACTTGAATCTGACGGGTTTATTTCCTGATTTATAACATGTCTACTTTCCATTTTGTTTGACCTTTCTTTTAATGATTTCATTAATTCCCATATAAGGACATCATCCTCGTCTGTTGCTTGATTTGAACTGTCAATGTTTAATTTATTCACAATATCATTAACTTCTCCCTTTCTGAAAGGAACATTACAGTTTTTTACTAGAACATCATAGTGTCCACTTTCTTTAAGCTTTTTCACCTTTTCATTTGCCTCTTTAGAAATCCCAGGTTTTGAAGAGGACTTGTCCATAACTGCACACTGTATCTCCTTATCTCTAACAGCAAGATTATCGTCTCCTAAAGCCGGCAGGTTGGATGTAGTTTTTGGTCTTGCTCCTTGGTTCTCATATTTAGATATTAATTCTACTTCAGGTAAATTTTCTTCAGTTGAAATAATGTCATTTCCATTTAAATCACTGAACACAGATACATTTTCCTCGAATGTTGAAACAGTTGTATTTTCTGCCAGTGTATGTGAGTTACCATTCGAACTATTTGTTTCTGTATTGACATCTACATTTCTATCACAGTTTGTTTCATTTTGTAAATTTTTCTCATTCTTATAATTGTTTAAAGTAACAGAAGGAATTGTGTTATTATGTTCAATATCGCATGTATTTTCTTCTGAAGAATTCGAGCTTAAATCTCGTTTTAAAGTTAGACCCTCTGGTAAATCACTGTGTGTCCTTCCACAAGATTCAGAAATATTTCCGAAACCTTCCGCTTTGTCTTCAACATCACATATATTTTCTCCTGAAGAATTCGTACTTAAATCCCGTTTTAAAGTTTGACTTTTGGGTAAATCACTGTGTGTCCATCCACAAGATTCAGAAATATTTCCGAAACCTCCGGTTTTGTCTCCAGTTGGTGACACAGATCTCCTTCTTGGCCGTATTAAAATAACTACATTTTCTGTTTCTTCATCAATTCTAGTAATGGTTTTAATTTTTGAAGCATCTTTCCCTTTTCTTAAGCCACAGCCAGATGTGTTTTGTTTAGCATATTCCTGATGAGTTGCTGATGATTTTACGTCACATGCGTCTGAGTTAGTTTGATCTTCATCAAGTAAATGTTGAGGAACGTAGAAAGTTTCGTACTCCTCTATGATAAACTCTTCCTCACTGTTGTCCAAGTTATCTTGGTTTTCAGAATTGTCACCCTCGTGGTGATATCTGTCAAGTGAGTTATCTCCCATATTGTGTCAAGATCACTTATTATTTTTGTGATGCCATTATCAGTGAAAACAATATAAGCCTACCATGTTTATTTCATCTTGCATTTATTTGGCAATAAAAATTGGGATATTATCGAAAACATCCATAAATTTTGTGTTTGTGCACACAAATCCTGTCTATATTGTAAATACAAACTTGGGCTACATAAGCCATTAAATATTTTGTTATCTCCGTGTTTTTCAGATTTCAATATCACACTAAGAAAATGAAATATCTCTGTCAACAATATATCTGAAGGCATAGGTTGTATAACTGGACACAGTAGCCAATTCTATTTCTAGAAAAGTTTGTCACGTTGAGAAAACTATTTCTTTTTAGTCATCTACATCGTTGAACTCTCCTTGAAAATTTGTTGATGAAGAAATCTTACTTCAATAAAATCACTTGAAATTTTTATTCACACAAGAATCCTGTTCTTGAAAAGGTTTGCCAACATTTTAGTCTCTCAAAATTATAGTGAACCGTACATGGCCACCGAATTTCATGTATTTTTTTTTTTTTTAAAGTCGTGCTCCATAAATTTCAATCATCAGGTTCAGGTATGGATTAAAGCCAAAATTAAAGCATCACTTGATCGGGTCGTTAAATTTTGTCCCTAAAGCTCTTATAAATCACATCAAAGGAAAATACATTAAAACTTGTCCAATTAGAACATGTTTTCAACAAAATCACTACTTATTATGTTTCTGATTCACAATAGTATATTGTAAAGTCAATTATTTGTTATTTGTACTTTATAAATCTTTACATTTCCACAAGTAAGAGGTTTAAGTATACATTCCTAAGCACCTCTTTCTGCTTACTTCATAACAATCCGAATTAAAGATTAAGGAATGATCCGTATTTCATTTCATTCTTTTTTTGTACACTTGATCACAGTTTCTATAAGACCAAATTGAATACTAGTTTTGCATTTATTTTTATCAAAATAATTTTCCTTTAATATATTCCCACAACATTCAAAATTGTAAAATGATTACTAGTATGTAGCTTAATAAATAAGTTGCTCATCATCCTGTGCGTTCATTCCTCTATAATGTCAAGTAATTCCCCGCAGCAACGACTATAAATACTATAAATACTATTTGAGCATGAAATTTACATGTAACGTATTTGAAGGGACCAATCGCTTTTCAGTGATTATGTTTAATAGATAGATTTGGTTTAATATCAATTTTTACTATTATTTTTTTTTTTTGTACAAAAAAAAATTGCTTTAGGTGAAATGATGACCATTTTAAAAGGAGAATAAAATAAAAGCAAAACATAAATGCAGTCAAACATAAACGATTGTTTTGTTAAAATAATAGTTCAAAGGCTATCTATCATCGAATGATTTCGTCCAAATAAAAATTTTGACTGCAAAGAAAAGAACTTTTTTTTTGTACTTAGATTCAGTAGGATGTCTGGTAAGACTTGACAAGAAAAGTGAGTATAAAAATCTTGAGGTGTTGAATAATTGCCAATATACTCCACAAACCAAAGGACTTTTAGGCTTCTTACAACGTGACAAGTTGGTTTGATAAATCATATTATCTATTATTTGTTGAACCAAACATTCGCCGAAGAACTGATAGCATATGTCCTAATGACTAAATTTGGTTTCTCTATGGAGATTTATATTGTGTCTTTGACAATACTAGACAAGATTGTAGGCATAGTGGAAGTTTATAATCTGCTCCTTGCAACATTAAACTGCTATCGAGTCCTTTTTTTCGGATTTTGTTTCTCATCTCTTTCCTGAAAATTGGACCTGTCGCATCTTTCTAGGAATATATTGATTATGCACTAGTTCATCGTTCATAGTTATTCAGCTATATAGGGAAAGTGAAATCAACTGAATAACGAGACTTGTTAGCAGAAATCCCACATTTTTAGTCAGAAGATCTCCTATTTAAAGGGCGTTCTTATGATACCACCTCTTCCACAATAGGTGTTTCAAACTAGTTATGCTCTTGAAACTATTTTATGTGATCCATATCTCTGATATAACTTTGGGAATAGACAACTTACTTTTAACTGTTTAACTGTTTGTTCTGTGAATTCGTAGTGATTATAAACGTAAACTCTGAGTGGTGTGGGGTTAGCACTTTTTCACTCTGTGATGTATATTATTAATCTAGTAGTGTGCACATCAGAATATTTTTCTAAGTAAATGCTTGGACTGGTAAAGAAAACTACCTGACAGTCACTCAGCACCCAACAAGGAATTCAAAATCACAAAAATACCGAACTCCCGTCCGAGGAAAATTTAAAACGGAAAGTCCCCAATCAAATGGCAAAATTTAAAGCTTGAACACATCAAACGAATGGATTACAACTGCCACATTCCTGACTTGTATAACACTTGATATTCTGTGGCAACTTTCCACAAAAGACCAAATGACACAGAAATTAACAACTTTGTGTACATTATAAGGATGTTTGATATTTTAGTGTTTACATTTAAGCAAGTTGGTTCAGTGTATGAAGTTGAGAATAGCAGTTGTTACGTTGCATCTTGTCCCAGTTTTATATATTTCAGCGATGCATCTGACCAAGGAGGTTATAACCTTTGTTTGGTTCGTGGTAATAATCCTGTCTTTGGTTTTCAGTCTGGGTTTCTACTTCTGTTAGTCTCGTTATTGCCTCTCCTTTTTGTATCAATGATTGTTTACTTCTTGTGAATATTCAAGCTTGTTTCTAATCAGTAAGTAACACATGATCATGTTAAAGAAGTAATTTCACATGCAGCTTTCAGTTAAGTTGTCTTCAGACCTCCAATAGAGTCTACAGCTGTATTCGAAATTTCTGTTGGAGAACCACATTTCAATGAAAAGACTTCGGTAAAAAGTTGCAAGTATAATATTAAATCTTGTTTTGGTTGGTCGGTGTGGTTTTTTTCGGATAAATTAATACTATGAATATTAGAAATTCGAGAACCACTTTCTATTTGGCACATGTTGAATGAAATCAAAGTAGAATAATTTTAGTTAAAAACAGAATGTATGGAATGTTAAATGCAAAAAGCTTATTCCTATTCAAAGTGTGGTGCGTAAATAGGAACTCTATTTAGTATTTACAAATCAACACATGTACAATGACATACAAACAAGTTGACAGAAGTACATGTTTCAATGGATAATGCATTACAATATATAATTATCTATTTACACATTTTTGGTCAATCAATGAGAATTGTGTTACTTACCTGTTAATATTGAGGATCGAGGTTCTATCCCAGAACTATAGGTATACCTCCACGACATTTTGAATCTGAACTAGTATGTCAGAATACACTTTATATATACGATTAGGCAATCCTTAACTAACACCTACATGTTAGACATTTAAATTCAAATTTTCAAAACTTTAAAGACCTAAATGTTAGTCATGTGTTTTCGTTTCAACGATCGATAAGGTTATGGTTGTTGAACATGAACATTACAAAAATTTTGGGGACATCCAAGTAAAAGTAGTTTGTAAAGGGAGACAATCCGAAGACAACGTTCAACATGGCCTTCAAGACTTTAACGATGTGACCCAAAACTTATTGCCAGTTTTAAGAGCAATACTTCTAGAAGATGTATGCTTATGGAAAATGAATCGTTATTATATTGGTGTTAACTGTTAATGTTTTTTTCAATAAGACCATACTAGCACTAGTTTTCATTCCTGCTGAAATAGTTTTAGATAAATCTTGGTAGATCTTTATTTTGTCATTACAACTTTTTGTAAAATGATTGATCTCACAAATTGGACATGCATAGCCATAATTGTTTTTGCTTGACGATATTTATATACGTTTTGTTTTCTTTTAAGATGAATCATTTCATTTCTATAAGTATTGCAATGTACCCAATCTCAGTAACATCGATTACAGTTTTGTTTTGGGTCACATTTCTGAAAAGTCAGACAGAACACAGCTTGATAGATATTTAGACGACCAAGTCACTTATTCCATCCCAGTTTGCTGAATTATATACAACTGAAAGTTGCTTATCCTGTTTATTACATTTTTGACAAAAGTACCACTAAATACAGTCACCAATATTAGAGCAAGCACAGTTTTATTTCTACAACAGTTGATTTAAAGTACTTGTATATGCTTTTATCAACTGTGATTTGTTTGTAATAATTAAGGTAAAATTCAACAATGATAAGGTTTCAGTGTTTCTTTTTCATGTCTCTTAATTATGTTAATCATTTATCAGTCTGTTTTTTTTTTCAGTCTGTAACCAAAAAACACAAAACTCAAGACATGGGTATGCGAATCCAGCTGTAGGGTTAATCATTTGTGTAAAGCTTTATATTTAAGAAAGTAGAAAACCTGGCTACGTCATACATTGATACACATGCTTTTAATATGCAGTTTCCGATTGGCATGTTTTAAGTGCTTGGCCTCATTTTCATGATTCAGCACCTGCTAAAAACTGTACAGTTGTTTGAAGCTTTACTTTACTTTGTACAAGGAATCTTTGCAGTGTCTACATGTCTGTCTGAAAGGTTCACCAGACCTTGACCTCATTTTATGGATTAGTGATCACTCAAACAATATTTGGTGTAGGGAATGATTGTAAACTAAATGTCTCTCTGTTAGTTTCAACTGATCTTGACCTCATTGTCAAGGTTAATTGGTCAATTTTATGTTTTTATGGTTTGGTATGTTTCTGAGATTCTATAAGCTGTATTTATGTGTATGGTTTGATTGTAGGGTGCCCAGGTCTGTCTTACAAGTTTCTTCTGACCTTGACCTTTGTCATGGCTTACTGGACACAGTTTTGTGGTTTGGTCTATTTCTCAGATACTATACACAATAGGGCCACTTTTTTGTTGGTTGACAGTTCATTTGGCTATTTTCATGGTTTATTGGTTAAGGTAAAGTTTTCATGGTTGTTTCTTTCTCAGTACTTAAAATATGATGCATACCAAATGATGCATAAATACAACATAAAATAGGAACTCAAATTATCCACAATTTCATTATATTTTCTTATTTATCATACCACAAAAATGGCTTAATTTTTTTACATAAATAATTAACTTTAAATGAGAATACATAACTGATCAACAGAAACAAAATATAAAATATATTATTGTTTTATCATAAACATGTACATGATTATAAATAAAAATAAACAATGTGTTTACATCTAAAATGTGCCAATATGACCATCTTCATTGTGTAAATACTGATGCATAACACCTTTATAAGCATCTTTATCTTATAATATAGTCTATATCCCAAAGACTGCCAAAAAAATCCATTGACTCTATGATTTGTACAGGGGGGGATCTACAATCAAAATATAATACCCAACAATATCTATTTTCCATGGGTCAGTATGAATTTCAAAATCTAAATAGAATAGTCTTTGAACTATCATGCATGTTTTAGTACTCTTGAATAACACACGGCTACTGGTATCACATTCTCTTAATAAAATACTGGTCTGAATACACTTAAATAAACTAAATCCTCACTAAAATAACTAAGGACTACTACTAATATATAGCACCTAAAAATAACAAACACAAACAAATATCAAATAGATAAATTGGCTCAGTGCTCAAAACGTTTCAATTAATATACTGCAGTTTCAGACAGTCCCATCTAACAATAGCAATGCATTTAAAAAGAATGCTTTTGGGTTATTTCAAGTAAATGGTTACTGGAAAGGCTAGTTATTCCTTATAAGATATCATTCTATTTGAAATTATAATGAGTGGGTCGGTTCTATTACAGCCATTTTTTTTTACATTTGATCTTAAACCTGTTTTGAAGAATCCAAAGTGGACAATGCATTACTACTTATGAGACAGAAACCCATAGTAGATTTAAGAAGAGACTAGTTTTTTTTTCAATATCAACAATTCAAATCCTTTAAGATGAACCCCTAAGGTAAACGAAACATGATCTACAACTAAACTAAGCTGAACATGGTGGAAAGGTTTTTGCCTAAACATGTGACTTGTAACTTTTAATTTAAAATTCCCATAAAATGAAGGTCCTGCAAATGCTGTCAGAATAATAAGATAACTTTTTTTTCTATGTTCAACTAGAATAAGGAAAGGCTGTTTTACTACAAAAATAACACATATTGAACGTAAACAATTAACTATGCATGCTGAACATAATTCACATCAACTGAGCATCTTAATATAAATATATTACATGGCATCTTAAATTTAATGTGTAAAATGTTTATGATGTTTTAATACACCCTGAAACAAACAAAATAAATATAAATTTGCACACTTCTAACTTATTCATTATTTTCTTAAAATTTCTGGAGGGAAAACAAGCAAAGTAAACCAAACAGAATGAATGGAATTCATCCAGTCATCTTTATGCTTGATTTGGATAAAATAATGCATTTTATCATTCTTTTAAATCATCTATTCAAAAATATAAAAACTATATTTGGAATGTGTTTGATAATTTTTTATTCATCTTGGCTAAAACTGATGAGGTATGATTTAAGAACCATTTTTAGACACATGAAAAAAAGGGGCTTAATCACACCTTCTTTCACAATTTGAGGTTTTAAAAAATATGAAAAGGACCTTGATTGATGAAAGTGTACTATATTTAGTACTAAGCTGAAAACCTGTAGATGAGAGATGTCTCACTTATTTATCCATGATTCTCGGATGTCTACAATCAATTTACAAGTTTAAGGCTAAGCAGCTTCTGAACAAAAACTATCAAAATCTATCTTTGGCAAAAAAGAGTTGTTATAAAAATATCAATTTAATTTTTAGCTCATGTTTGTACAAAGTTAACTCATTTGTTAAGAATTTATAGGTTAATCAAAACTATCATGATGTGAAAAGATCAAATAGATAGGATCACTGAATTTTGAAATAACATTTTCTAAAATCCATTATTTGATAATTCCGTGTATAACAATTAATTGTAAAATCAATTAATTGTTGGTACTTTCCCTTTTCATAGACATTAGATTCTACAAATCTTCAAATAAATCTAGACTTTCTTTATATAGTTATACAAAATCAAGTTTAAAGATCAGATTATATTAATTTCTCAATGAAAATGGACTGTATTTCACCACAAAGTTTGCAAATTTCACTAAAATTTGAAATTCATTATGTCTGACAAAATTTAATACCTTAGGATTTAACTCTAGTGACTTGTTGAAAATAATAATATCAATTTTATATAATGTCCCTTTAAAGTATCAAAATATATTCCATTTGCATACATTGCAAACAAAATGAAAATCATATCTCACACTTTTACTAGAATAGACCTAAAGAATGTAATCTATGAAAGGGGAGATAATTAGTACTTTTTAATCGAAATCAAGAGAAGAAAACTAGTACTGTTTAATCTTCAGAGTCTCTGTAATCATTGTCAATAGCACTGTTCTGTAAGTAGACACTTATTGGTGTAAAAATTAATGATGGTTTGTTCAGTGCTCTCGGACCCGAAGAAAATGGAAACGATGAAGTCAAATAAGTACTGTCCAACATGTTATCTTGTTGGTCCTTCTGTTTGTCGGAACTAAAAATAAGATTACTACTCGGTCTACGTTGATGACACTTGGAATTCAGTGACGAAAGTCTATGCTGGAGGTGGATTATTTCTTCCATCATGATACATTGTTGGAAATACTGAGCTGGGTTACCTCCCCCTATAATCTGGGCAGGCGTCTGCCATCTTAGGTAACACTGGCTCCACAGTTTTATCACAGATTCACCAATCATTGGATTTAAAATAGGAGAAGGCTCATCAGAAAAAACCTCAGCATTAATGTCATCGTAATATTTTCCTAACTTAAAAACATAGCTAGTATTTCTAGTCAGGCTGCCATTCAAACTGCTTTTGTCAGACATTGTGTCTTTAACAGGACCGTTTATTTGAGATTTACATTTCAGTATATATAGTGGATTATTAAAAACTGCTTGATCGTCTTGACTAAACTGAACATTCCAACTCCAAACAGGTGGCAGTCGGAACTGACGCATCACTCTGTTCTCCACATTAAACCTTGACCTCTGATGAGGACTATCAAACAGGAATGATTCAAAAAGCCCCAGTTGTACACTGTCCCACACAGAAGTTAGATACGTTTCAGTAAATGCAAAGGATGATGGGAATTGTTGAAGTAATTGCCAAACACAGTCCAAAAATAACAAAAACACTGGCACCTGAAAAAAATAGTGAAGAGTTCAATACATGTTAAGATGTTAGAAATTCTTTACAACAAATGTTTAATAAGCATTCTGTGAGTATTGCATGGCAAGACATAGTCACCTACTAGAGGAGGGAGGACAGTTGCATGGGTATTGTGTCATTCATATCAAACTATGCGTGGTGTGGACATCACTGTTATTGACACCTGGACAAGCAAAATTTGTTGGTGACACCACCTTAATTCAAACTTGATCTGTATTTTGTGGTAACAATTAGCATTGTGTATAAGTTTCATAACATTTGGTTGAGGCAAACTAAAGTTAGAGAACGGAAACCAACATTTGGGACAGACGGACAATAGTAAAACTTAATGACCCTCTGGCGGGGGCATAAAATCAGTGTTATGATTAGTAATAAACTTTTTGTACATTTATATTTTGAAAACTCCTTTTAATAAATGTGTAGCAATGGCATCATAAAAATGTTGCAGCAAACACAAAATAATTTTTCCCAAAAATATATAGTTTCTGAATTACTACTTTCTTCACATTTTTTTTTAGCAAAATATGGCTGATTGGATAAAAAAAAGAAGAAGGTTCACAATGGTTAAAATTGACTCTAAATTTTTTATGTATATTAAATCTGGCCAAAAAAAAATTCATGTAGAAATACTTGTGATAATTCTATTAAGGAGGATCGCGGGTATAAAAATTTCAGAAAAAAATTAAACATTTTTTTTTTCATTACAAATTTTATTTATTACTTTATGAGTTGTTACTTTACCATGTGGTACACAAATCATTAAAAAAATCAATTTCTTTTGGCCTCAGATGACTTTTAAAATGTATATATCAATGAAAAAAGCTCCAAATTATCTCCCTTTGGAGAAAAAAATGTCATTTATTGGCATTAAAATTGAAATATCTTTTTTAACACATAGATGACCTATATCTTTTATTATTATTTTCAAATAAGTTGTACTTCAACTAAAAAATTGTAAGATTTGAGCGATTTCTGTACTTAAGTTCTTTTTTTATTTCGATATTACCTCCATTTCTCTTATTAGTTAGAAAACAAGTACATTTACAAAAATGTATGCTTTTTTGAAGGCAGATTGTGAGCGTAAATGAACGGTGACCCCATTTTTGTTTTTTATTTTTCTATTAAGTATAAGTTAAAGTTCATTTATAGAAAAAAATAGCAAAATCCTATATTAGAAAAAATAAGAATGTGTCCAAAGTACACAGATGCCCCAGTCACACTATCATTTTCCATGTTCAATGGACCGTGAAATTGGGTAAAAAATTTGGCATTAAAATTAGAAAGGTCATACCATAGGGAACATGTGTACTAAGTTTCAAATTGATTGAACTTCAACTTCATCAAAAACTACCTTGACCAAAAACTTTAAACTGAAACTCTCACTTTCATTTTCTATGTTCAGTGGACCATGAAATTGGGGTCAAAACTGTAATTTGGCTATAAAATTAGAAAGATCATATCATAAGGAACATGTGTACTAAGTTTCAAGTTGATTGGTCTTCAGTTTCATCAAAAACTACCTTGACCAAAAACTTTAACCTGAAGAGGGACAGACGGACGGACGAACGAACAGACGTACGAACGGATGCACAGACCAGAAATAATAATGCCCCTCTACTATCATAGGTGGGGCATGAAAAATTAGTTAGACCCGCAAGCCCCCTTAAGACAAACATAAGTTTTTTTGGCACCTTCCTTTAAAATTTACGAAGTTATAACCCCTTAAATAAAAATTATTTGTATTTTAGGTCAATTTAAGTAAATTTTTTCCATAAGATGAATTATTTTTGGCATTATTTACCTTGGCCGCCATCCACGATCCAAAAAGATTTTATGTTGATGAATTCTATACCAAAATTGGAATCTTTTAGTTACAAAACAATTTGGATCAGCCATGATTTTCCTAAAGCTTTTAGGTCTGAAAATTGCACAAAATCATCATATTTTGACAAAATGTCCAAAACGGACCTACTTTGGAGAATATTATGTACTTTTATGAAAAGAACTGATTTATTTAGCATCAATGCTTTTAAAATCGACCCATTTACAAACCAAATTGTGAACCAGGCCATTTTTTCCCATAAATCTAAATCATAAGTCAACCTTTTCCTTTGTTTAGGTGAAATATGGATCTTTAAGCATTTCTTTTTTTTTTACTGGAAAAGCACACGATCCATAATGCAAATTTTAGTCCATATGAGGTGAATTCTTGTAGACATGCCAATTTCTTTTCTTCTTCAATTTTTGTGAATGCAACATGTTTACATGACTGGTATATTACGTATATCATATTACATTAATGATACCTTAGCATGTGATTTAGTAATTATTTGATGGTATAAAATGCCTAGTGGAAAAACACATTACATCAACTGAATATTCTATCTTACTGGAGTTATTTCCCTTGAATACCAATATGCATTTGTCAACAGTGTCTGTTCTGACTGTGATCCTGTGTGGACAAATGAGTAAAATCCAGGGATCTTGTGACTCTAAACTAGGTATGTATTACTTTTTGTTATGTCTCAATAAATACATGGTACATTGCTAGTTATTTTTTGTTAGAATGTGAGTAAATATGTTCCATTTATGCAAAAAATAGTTGAAATGTTTTTGATAGAAAAAAAAAAAAAAAGTTATTCAAGTGGTTACTTTACTTATGTTAATACAATAACCATTATTCTGAAAATGATAGGACTGGTGGATAAAAACAATCTCTAGTTTAAAACATTATTAAAATAATTCAATAACATTTTGTAACACTATGATTAAGAAAATACAAGGAAAGATTATTGCTTGAATATTTATTATTGTACTTTCAGAAAACAACCTCTTCAAAGATCTGCTTAATATGATGTTAAAGTTAAAAGGATCATCATCAGGGAGTTGTCATTTAGGTGAGCATCTTTTGATTTTTTAAGCATAATAATTGTTGTTCAAAAGATATTTTTTCTAAATATATTGATATTGTCATAGATATCTAAATATGCATTTCAGAAACCTTATTTTCAAACAAGCTTTAAATTATTTAAGGTGTAAAAGTTTTGGTAATTGTTCAACAACTTGTACAGCAAATAGTTTTCAAAGTTTTCAACTGTGAGCAATAGAAACAAAATGTAAAGCTTCAAATGGATCTACTTATATCTTGAAGTTCTTTATTTGTAACATTTACAGGTAATGGAGGTTCTAGGAAAGATGTCCCTGCATTTTCAGCTTCTCTTTCTACTGCTAAAAACTTCAAAATCAAGGAAAATGTAATATTTGACAAAGTATGGGCAAATATTGGAAATGGTTATAATGCCAGTAGTGGGATATTCACTACTCCACAGGCTGGGGTTTATCAATTTTCTTGTACGATAATGAGATCTTCAAATCATATTTGAATTCACCTGTGGAAAAATGAGGTCAAGACAGTAGCAATCTGGCCTGGTCATAACGATACAAAGCCTGGTAAACTCAACATAGTGTTGCAGCTAAAGAAGGGTGATAAAATATTCATGCAAAATGCCCACAATCAACAAATCTACAGTGAATCTGGATGTCATTTCAGTATGTTTTCTGGATTTATGATATCAAATTAAAATGTTTATCTTTGATTAATGTTTATGTTGTTTTGTTTATAAGACTTTTTATTTCCAAACAAATAGTGAATAACTTAAGTAAAATTGCCATTACCCTTTCACTGTTGCCTTGCTGTATGAGGTTATTGTGTTTCTGGAATGGGTGTCCCATCATAATCCATTCTCTCTGTACCAGTGATTGGAATCCTACTTGGGTACGGAAGTTTGGGTCCATCAGAATCTGAGATAGACTAGACACAAGGCAAGCAAAGTTCCTGCTGTCAAATTCTGTAAAATAAAACATTTAAAAGTACTTCCAATCAAAGATGTAGCAATACTTCCCTATTCATTTTTACCTAATTTGTCTGTTAGTTGTGTTCACACATCTTTTTCATTATAATGGAATTTTATGTGACTGTCATACAAGTGAGAGGTTAAGCGAGCTATAACACCAGGTTTTATCCTCTATTTTCTACATAAGAAAATGCCTGTACCAAGTCAGGAGTGTGACAGTTGTTGTCTATTCGTTTGATATATTTAAGCTTTTGATTTTGCCATTTGATTAGGGACTTTCAATTTTGAATTTTCCTCAGAGTTCAGAATTTTTGTGATTTTACTTTTCCTTCAGAGAATTTAAAAAAATACAAAATCCTGTATATCGGGCAAGACATTTATCTCTGTATTGACAATCATTTTGATTACCAAGAGTTCCTGTGTATTTTTCATTTTAGAGTTTTTTTCATACATTAGTCTGACAGTCTCCTGATTTTAAAATTTAACACTTTAAATGGACTGTTTTGTGTGATTGTTAAGTCTGTAGGAAGATCCTTTTCTAGAAAATAAGCATAACTTTTTGAAAACTTTTGATTTAAATTCTATTTCATTAGTATTTTACAATACCATATCTCCTCTTATTAAATCAACAACTTCCTGACCTACATATTAATCTATTGCAACAAGTTGTTAAATTGAAATGGAATACATAGTACTGTGATTCACTTTTTTTTTGTTAATAGTTCTGATTTTATAGGATTGAGGAATAAATAATTTTTTTTCAAACAAAAAAAATAAAAACTCCCCACTAGAGACCAAATGACTTAAAAGCTAACAAATATACATTTATCAGATGTCATGGTTTTGACAAAGTCTGCATATGTACCAATTGGAAATTGTAGTTCATCTTTACTCAGGAAATCCATCAATGTACCTAAAGATAATTCTCAACAATTCAACCTGTTCAACTACCTATGACAGATCAGATATTAATTATTTTTTATCAAAAGAATGATGAGCATGAAACTGAAAAAAATATACAAAGATTTGAAGAAAATACTTAAAACAACATTTAATCAAAAGTGTTCCTTACATGGTAACTATAGAAACAGCTTGGTGTCAGGATGATATCCATTATATGACCTTCACCTACCTTTAGTAACAACTGTCTTTTGTTTATTGACTATAGTATCTATGGTTTCTATAGAAACAGTTTGATATTGTGATGCTATCCATAATATGACCTTTACCTACCTTTTATAACAACTGTCTTTTGTTTATTGACTATAAGATCCATTGTTTCAATAGAAACAGCCATACACTGGGATACTAATGATAGCCATTTAGAGTTTTCTAAACTTGACATCCAATTTATATCTTGTACTAAAAAGTCCTTTTCGGAATCTGAAAAAAACAATAAAACAGACGTTTTAGAATTTATCATCACATAACGCCAATATATTACCAGAATGAAGGAACATTATGACGGTTTGCCAGTAATACATTTATAATTCTATATGAGAAAACTTTTTCCAAGAATAGTATTGAATGTTAATTTTACCAAAAAAATCTTGTTTCAAAAGATCTGTTGAACACAGCAATGATCTTTGAAACATAAAATTAGTGTGTGTAAAATTAAAACTCAATACATGCAAGTACTGATACAAAATTCTAAATAAATGATGTATTTCCACTTTAAGGGTTTAAATATTTCCACTTTAATAAAGGATTGATATTTTTTTCTGTTGATTAAAATGCATGTGGATTACAAAAGGGTTTTTACAAAATAAATCATGAAAAATTATCATTAGCAGATATGTTTTTAGAGTGATTTATACTTTACATTCATATCTAAACTATTAATACATGTGTATATCAATTAGGGTGATGACCAATTATAATGTTTTAGATGTAGTCAAGATTGTTTAATGATATATACAGTGAAACTTCTCTAAACTGGTCCCTCTTAATACCGGTTCTCCCTTCATACCGGCCAGGTAACCTTATAAAACCGGCCACCCCTTTAAACCGGATACTGGCCGATATTTGTGTACTTGTGTAATCAAAATCAATAAAATATCACCTCATAAAACTGGCCTTGTCATTTGTAATCATTAGTCCATATAAAATAATGTTATATAAACAAACAAGTTAATCCGATCAATTAGGACACCTGCATGGCCACTGAGTAGTGTTTACCTGTTAATGTCAAATCAATACCCGAATAAATTATCGGTTGAGAGATTATGATCTTCACCCACGCTAATCAATGATGATTATTAATTTTCATTAAATGTTTTAGCTTGGCTACTTTATTTAATCATTTTAAAAAATTAATTTTTATGCAAATTACAGAAATTAATCACTTTGATCTTTCAAAATAAATCGTAAATAGATATCGTCGGGATAATTTATTGATGTTTAATTTATACTAATGATACACGCTTTTAATAAAATAAAAAGGGTAGTTACTGCAATAATTCATCAAAAATGCCTCGTCCAGTGAAACGTCAATGTGTAGAGTTATCACTTAGTGATAAAGTGAAATTGATAAAAGATCATGACTCAGTACCTAAGCCATCACAGAGAGAGCTTGCCGAAAAGTATAAAGTAGGCAAGTCGACAGTCGGCGATATTCTACGCAAGAAAGATACTTATCTGCAACAGTTTGAGCTTAATGCTAATTCTTCAAAACAAAGATTTAACGCCAACTGCAAATTCTTTGATATCAACGACATTGTATGGAAATGGTTCAATTTGCCCGTGCAAAAGGCATACCCATTTCAGGACAAATAATCCAAGAAAAGGCACTTCAAATTGCAGATGAACTAACCATTCCAGACTTCAAAGCTTCAAATGGATGGTTAGATAGATGGAAGTCCCGCTACTCAGTACACGCATTTAAAGTAAATGGAGAGAGTGCCAGCGTAGACACAACAACAGTAGAAGAATATCGCACCAGGTCAGTACATCAGCAACTTCAATCCTTTCAACAACACAGGCAATGATCACAGATTTAGAAGTGCTTATAGTGAAAAAGTAGTGCCAAAAGAAGCAATGTGCCATTGACAGTTTTCTTGTGTAATGTTTGTGAATGTAACTGTAACATTTAGTGCTCACACTTAATTGGAAAATGTATTGTTTATGTATAAAATTTTAATCTTAGTGCTTACAACAAAACAAACTTTATGACTGAGTAACAATACATGGTCAAATATACAAATACACAAATATTGAAGGGAAGTAACTCTTGTTGATTTCAAATTTAACAAACCGGCCGAATCCCGTGGTCCGATGGGCGGCCTGTTTTGAGAAGTTTCACTGTATACAGAATGATATAGCAGACACATACTACAATTATATTTTGATATAAATATCATAAACAGTTCCAATTTAATCTTGTCTTGAGTAGTAAAGTAAGTATACGAATTCAAATGATATCTATGATAGAAAGTGATCACTGTTTTCTAATGAATGACAGTTTAAGAT
Source organism: Mytilus galloprovincialis (assembly GCF_965363235.1). Classification (NCBI taxonomy): domain Eukaryota; kingdom Metazoa; phylum Mollusca; class Bivalvia; order Mytilida; family Mytilidae; genus Mytilus; species Mytilus galloprovincialis. The sequence goes on along the minus strand of NC_134841.1, from coordinate 95,099,002 downwards.
GTTCGTTTTTTCAATAACACAGCAAATATGTATAATAATCAATTTCATATATGATATCATGCAATAATTGGAAGTGAATAGTTCTTTGGTTATAATGTGCTTGATACCTAGGGAAATTGATCTCTTCAGTCTATCTCCTGTTTAAATAACAAACAAATTATACTCATGATCTGAGTTATCCATCATAAAACTTCATTCAGTACTCAGGAGTACAAAATGTGTGCTTAAAACACCAAATCTAGTATTTTGATAGGTTGATTTCTAAGATGGAGTATGTACGTTTGATGACCACAAGGCCTGATATTATCAAATCAAATGTATTCCTATGCCACTAAGTGGACAGGGTTTATAGTGTTGACACTATCCAACTTTGGGTGTGTTTGAAATCAAACAGTTGTCTGCTCTTTGTTTGTACTTCAGACGACTGTACTTTTAGTGTGTCATGATGATTAATGATAATGATGACTTAGAAAATTTAATGAAATAGTTCTTTTCCAGAAGATTTTTGTAATGCCTGAAGATCTAAAGCTGATTTTGGTACATGAGTGTTTAATGATTACTTACAGATACAGTTTACATTTTTATTCATGTTACTCTATAGTTACATGAAAAAAATGAAATTTTCCTTCTCTAGCTTAGACTAACAATAGGATAAGTTAGTACATAATGAATGTTTTGAAGCACAAACAAAATTCATATAAAAATATACTATTCGATTTTCAAAAATGTTGTTATTTAAATCAAATAATATGAAAAAAAATAAAATTTTTAGCTATTATAATACAAACTGCAGAAAAAGTGTAAATACAAATATCCTAGAACAATCAGCTGTTATAAAATTTACCTATTACACATAATTCTTTTAACTTGTCATAGCTACTCTGTAAATCTTTCAGTGACGGACATGACTTATTAAGGTCTATGATTTCAGGTGGACCCTTGTTGTCTGCCATTTGTACAGCTGTTAACAACCTGAAGATAATATAAAGAATAATACTATAAATCATACATATATATTATTGAACTATAATTGATCATCACTGATATCACTACATCCCTCTCCCCAAAACAGGCTATATGTTGATGAAGAAGTTTGTTTGTTTCTATCTTACTTGTAATTGGCAAGACAATGCAGGCAATTTGTATTCATCTGAGGGGAGAAATTTTAATATCTTATGTTGTACGTTACACATTCATTAACCAGCACTACAAGTATAGTGTGCATAAAATGTAAATTGAATTGAATCCACATTGAATTCACATCTTTCTACATTCTGACAATGTTAAAATATATGAAAGTTAAAAAAAAAAATAGATAAAAGTTATACACAGTTTTTCTTAATTCAACTTTTAAAAGAGTTATTCAAGTTTTCCAGTAGGGTCATAAAGATTTTGAAAATGTATTTAAAATTTCAATACTTAAAATACAACATTGAACTATGATATTCAATAAACTACTTTCATATAACTGACTTTAGACTCGAGAGAATATAATTTTAGGCAGGTTACCTACTCTGTGGAATAACATTCTGTTACTCAGATATCTTTAATTGTTTTCTGTTTCCTATACACAACAAAATCAACAAAATAAAGTTAACTGTTTCCAAAAACTACAGCTATATTAAGCTTAATTTTTTTTTTTTTTTGTAGCTCCTACTTGACCAAGTACGAGAATGTTAAACTACAAAGTAGGTAACTTGTTGAAAATTAAACTTCAGAGTCAAAAGTCTTTAATATGAAAATAGTCTATTGTGTTAAAGATGAAATGTTATGGAATGTTAAAATGGATCGCACATGCATTCTAAATGTTATATACAATAATCTTATTACATACACAAACTGGCATAACAATATGACATGTAATACAATTACAACCTGGAATATACTTATATTAAAATACCCTCATAAACAAAACAAAAAATAAAATAAAAATAAAACACATGCATAATTTGTTTGTATGATCCTTTCCATGCTTGGAACTAAAAAAAAGCAAACTCTGTTCTCATATAAATGCCCTATACAGACATGTGTTACTGTTTCATATATTTTTTAAATGACATTATAAAAACTTTAATTTCTTAAATTGACATTATAAAAACTTTAATTTCTTAAATTGACATTTCTAAATTTTCATATTCTTAATATCTTTTCAGAAGCACACATACTATTTTTACCACTCTTTCGTTTTAGATGTAACAGGTGTCAACTTCTACTTACATGTATTGGAAGTAAAAAATCACACATTATATCATTAATTCAACCAGCAATACAAATTATGGGAAGTTAAGAATCAGTAACACAAAGCCTATTAACAATTACAACAAAATGTACATACATCTTGGATGTGTATTCCCTGTAAATGTAATAATAACTTTACCTATACACATATCCCACACTCATACACATTTAAATACTTATTATATTCATTTTAAATTTGAATATATGAATGACTAACTGACTGAATAAATGAATGAGTGAATGAATCCATGAATGGATGAATCAATTAATGAATCAATCAATGAAAGAATAAATAAGTGAATCAATGAATCAATGAGTGAATGAATTAATGATAAAATGAATCACTGAATGAATAAATGAATGAGTGAATAAATCAATAAACAGATGGATCAATGAATTAATAAAATATGAATGAATAAATTATAAATAAATGATTGATTGATTGAATAAATTACTCAATCAATTCATATATAAATTTTAATAAATGAATGAATATTAAGCACCTAATTGTTGATCTAAAGCTGCCCACACATGAGCCTTAGTACTGTTAGAGTAATCTGTGATTCACATAAACTGTATCACTATTTCATCATGAAGAATGCAACATTCCCCAAATATATTTCAGTATTGTCAATCAAGAAAAGCACAAGCATAAGTCTGCTGTAATTACAAACTTTAAATGATGCACTGTCAATTAACAAAAAAAAAATCAAGGTGCAAGCTACAGTCAGTTAAAGGAACCCATATCAAAATACATGTACAAAACAATCATTTTTTATATATTGTGACCTATTTCCTTGCTCTTCATTCAGTGGTGGTATATAACCTGTATTGGCTTGAATACCTTTATTTACCAAAGCAAAATGAAATTTAGCATTGGAAATTGTCTGGCTTGCTGTTAAGATTTTATAACCCTGGTATGTAGGCATCTTAATGTTAAATTAAGAGCTTGAGATGCTGCATGTACTGACACTTTGTCTATTGTTGACAAATGTGTGCTGCTTTCTAGATGCCATTTGATTCACCAACTCTTCTTTAACAATAAGTGTTTATGTATAAACTCCTTTTTACAAATAATGTGCATCCAAAGCTTGACACGGTATGTATCTGTTGACAGACACAACTGACTGTTGTTTTACAAATCTGATAATGAGATTGCTTTGCCTTTTGTTTGATGTGATGTATATGCTACTTATATTTAATGTAGTTCATAAAATTTTACCTTTCTTCAAATGTAGCAACATCAGACTGAGGTAATAGGTTGGCCATTCTAACCAGACTTACACCATTGGTATGTGTATAACACCATGTCTACAAACAGTAATACACAGACTTTAATACACAAACTAGCAGTTATGTAAAATAATACTTATTTTGTTAGGTAATTCATTTTGGCCATGTTCATTTTATAGCACTATATGTACGTTACAAAAGGGGAGTTGTTCAATCACAAATCAAACAATATAATCACATTCTACAGAAAAGTTTTCTTAACATAATACAACTACTGAGGTTAAACACTATTCTAATGCAATTTGTATGTAACATTTATTTTCATTGCCTAAAAGTTGCTGTCAAATCCACAGTTGACCAGGCGTAACTAAGGAGGGACAACCATTTTGAAATAATTGAATCAACAAATGTTCGATTACTACTATATAATCGAAAATAAAACAACACCTACCTCGAATTCGCGGTTTTAATGTTATTTTATTCAAATTTGAAGCGTACAGGTAATGTAATAACCTCCAGTTTGTAAGTTTTCATTTTTATGACATCACATTTACCCATGACGGCTGGGCGCCAAAATCATTCATGAAGTTTCGCAGATTTTGTTTTATTTGTCAAATTTAGACATTTTTCCAATTTTTATCGTATCATTTCTTTTTGAAATGCATTAGAATCCGAATAACAGTACTGTAGTTGAAGAGTTGCCACCGTCAATTTTGATTTGACGGTCACAAATCTCCGTTTTACTGTTTTTACTGCATTTGCGACCGTCAAATCTACAATTGACGGTGGCAACTCTTCAACTACAGTACTGTTATTCCTTAAATGGTTGTGTGTGTCTGAAATAATAGAATATAGAAGCTAGATTGAAAAAAGGCACACATATGTTCTTGTACTACAAGTTCTTAAAATATACAGAGACATTGAGAATTTATAACAGCATGTAGTTTTAACACTATAAAACATAAGGGCTTACTGGTATTCTTCTGTCTACAAAATGTGAGGAAGCTTTCTGGAGGTCAAAGTTCAGCAAACCACAGGGAACTACAAATCTTTCTGGTAAACTGAAATAGATATTGTATAACATTTTTGCAACATAAAAATAATCAATCATATGAATATTTTCTTCCATTTAAGTCAAGTTACTCCAAATACTCCAAGAGAACAATAGTAACAGGTAGGTATAGCAAGTCATTGATCTTGTGTTCTTGTCCCAATCTCATCAGTGGCTGTCTCCTTTTCTAATGATTTTTTGGGGTCAATTAGAGAATTCAATATTGATGGTATATCTTTGGTAAACTCTGATAAATCTATCACAGGCTTTCTCAACTAGGGTTGATTTAGAGATCTTATGACACTTGTCTTTTGTTCACCAGAATCCATGACAAATTGCCCCACTTGCAATTGCCCCACACTTAATCGCTCCACTTTTTCACCAACTAACCCCACTTTCTGAAAAATCGCTCAATGTTTGTTCACCAACTGGCCCCTCTTAGGAACAGATGCTCCACAGGGCACAGCTTGATACGACCGCAGAGGTCGAACCCTGAACAGTTGGGCCAAATATGGACACAGCGTTCAAGCTTGGTACAGCTACAAATTTGAATTGTGAAAAAACTATGTGAATTAAGTTTTTTATCCTACATTGAACTTTTGATGTCGTCCCTTAGTAATGCCAACTCGCCCCAATTGATGCAAAAGATGCAATCCCGTTTTATATATATGTTCCTGTCCCACTCATAAATAAAATCAATTCCTATGAAAACCTTAAACATGTTTTTCCCGTTTGAATGGTTTTACACCAGTCATTTTGGGGCCCTTTATATGTGAATGCCAATTAGCCCCACTTGTGAAAAATAGAAAAATCCTGATGAATTGAGTCATGCCATCTCATAGTAAAAAAAATAATTTAATAAATTTTTCGCTTTTTTTAGTGGGGAAGACCTGACAATCATATATGATCTAGATTTTACCTTTTTGTATTAAGTGGGGTGAGTTGGCAGGAGAAAAATTAACGGGATTTAACCCTTTTCACAAGTGGGGCTATATTTTAAAAGTGATTCAAGTTGGTAAAACCAGTTTGGGGAGATTTTTTAAAAGTGGGGCGAGTTAGTGAAAAAGTGAGTCGATTTGGAGTGGAGCAATTCGCCAGTGGGGCCATTTGTCCTGCTTTCGTTCACATATGTTAACCTCTAGATGTTTTTTGTGTAAACTTTTTTTGTTTAGGCTATGGTTTTTTAATTTGTTGGTTTACGGATCCGCCGACCCGATTTTGCCGATTTTCAGAATAAAAATAATATTGACTTTTCATGCTTTTTATTCGTGCCGACCCTAACAAATGCATTGTCCCTAAAAAATAATTAAAATATTTCTTTTTTTATGAAATGAAATGCATTAATCACTAACAAAATTGATAACACTTTCTGTTGCATACAATACTGTGCAATTGAAGATTTCTTGCTATTGCTGAATACTGTGCAATTGAAAATTTCTTGCTATAATTGCACAATACTTAATATAATAATTTTGGATCCTGATTTGAACCAACCTGAAAACTGGGCCCATAATCAAAAATCTAAGTACATGTTTAGATTCAGCATATCAAAAAAGCCCAAGAATTCAATTTTTGTTAAAATCAAACTTAGTTTAATTTTGGACCCTTTGGACTTTAATGTAGACCAATTTGATAACGGGACCAAAAATTAAGAATCTACATACACAGTTAGATTTGGCATATCAAAGAACCCCAATTATTCAATTTTTGATGAAATCAAACAAAGTTTAATTTTGGACCCCGATTTGGACCAACTTGAAAACTGGGCCAATAATAAAAAATCTGAGTACATTTTTAGAATCAGCATATCAAAGAACCCCAAGGATTCAATTTTTGTTAAAATCAAACTAAGTTTAATTTTGGACCCTTTGGACCTTACTGTAGACCAATTTGAAAACGGGACCAAAAATTAAGAATCTACATACACAGTTAGATTCGGCATATCAAAGAACCCCAATTATTCAATTTTTGATGAAATCAAAGTTCAATTTTGGACCCTTTGGGCCCCTTATTCCTAAATTGTTGGGACCAAAACTCCCAAAATCAAACCCAACCTTCCTTTTATGGTCATAAACCTTGTGTTTAAATTTCATAGATTTCTATTTACTTATACTAAAGTTATTGTGTGAAAACCAAGAATAATGCTTATTTAGGCCCTTTTTTGGCCCTTATTCCTAAACTGTAGGAACCATAACTCCCAAAATCAATCCCAACCTTCCTTTTGTGGTCATAAACCTTGTGTCTAAATTTCATAGATTTCTATTCACTTAAACTAAAGTTATAGTGCGAAAACCAAGAAAAATGCTTATTTGGGCCCTTTTTGGCCCCTAATTCCTAAAATGTTGGGACCAAAACTCCCAAAATCAATCCCAACCTTCCTTTTGTGGTCATAAACCTTGTGTTAAAATTTCATTGATTTCTATTCACTTTTACTAAAGTTAGAGTGCGAAAACTAAAAGTATTCGGACGAAGACGACGACGCAGGACGACGACGACGACGCCAACGTGATAGCAATATACGACGAAAAATTAAAATTTTTGCGGTCGTATAAAAACCATGGCCTTATATTGTATGTTTTTTTTAAATGAACAAGTGATTTGTGCTAAAGTTATTATTCTAAATATAACCTATACCTTGTAGACATGTGATAACTGGCATTGACATCCGTCACCCACCATTTATTGGAACATCTACATCGATTTATCTCCCTTTCCCAGTCAGTAGGACTATCATACAGGGGGGTGTCAACAGAACTGCCAAAATCTGTAAAAGATAGGACACTCTACCTGTATACAGTACTATCTCTTTATAAAAATATTGATCCTAAAAGTATTGTATTTCTGTTCGATTCAGTTTTGCAAAAATGCAGAATTATAAGAACTAAAAGATGTACCTGTCTGAAAGATGTACTTGCTTCAGTTTCTGATAACTAACAAATTAAAATTGATTAACAAATACATCAATTAAAGTTTAAAAGTGAATTAAAGAAACAAAATTTAACTATTTTGGTTCTTGATCATACTGGCTTTTGGATATTCAGCTATGAGCGCAGTAGTGTGAGCGTTCCTGAAAAAGGTGAATTAAGAAAAGCTCTGGGATGCATAAAATCTATGAGGTCTTATTTCACTCCTTTTCAAATTATTGACCAGCAGGAGTACTGGTATTGGTGTATACCATCAAACTTTCTTTTACAGTGGTGCAGTAATTTATCTATATCTAACTAGAATTCACAGATCTTAAATACCGTAAACCAACTAATTTATTTTCATCCAAAAAATTACACAAATTTAAAAATTCTCATACCTGCCAAACTTTACCTTCTCTAAATCTTGCATAATTGAGTTGGTTTACAATAGTCCATCAAATCCTACATAATTTGTACTTACTAAAATGTTGCTGTTCTTTTCCATAATAAAAGGCAAACAACAGTGAGGACTTTGTAGGGTATGCATAGTGTAATATTGTGTTAACTATCTGTCAATAAATAAGACAAAAGCATACATTAAATAAAATTTTCATGAATTTAACAATTTTTATTCCATTGTTATTTACAGAATATACAGTAATAAGTGAACTTGCATTCAACCGTTTTTAGTAAAAGATAAAAAATTAAATGCACCAACAACATTATCAAAGCAAAAAATATGGGAAATGTGTTCACGGGACACAGATGATGCACCCGCTTGGATATCATAGAAAGTTATAAAGGGACATAACTAAAGAATGGTAAAAGTGACGCTACCCAAATTAATCTGAGTTATGTGGTAATAAGTATTGTGTATAATTTTCACAACATTTGGTTGAGGCAAAGTTAAGTTATAGAAAAGAAACGAAAAATTCAGCAATTTTTCCAATTGTAAAGGGGCATAACTCTAGAACAGCAAACTTGACACCACCAAAATTCAAACATGATCTGTATTTTGTGGTAATAAGCAAAACAGAAACCAACTTCTGGACTTACAAACAGACAGATCGATATGGGTAAAATTTAATAACCCCACCGCTACAGATTGGGCAGAAAAACAGTATTTGTAGCTAATAGTCTGAATGTATAACTATGACATCTTACCATTTTGTTTTGGTCTCTTGGTGTAAACTTTAATCCAAAAACATGGACGTTGAAATTCTGAAAAAGAAATTTGTTTACAGTTACTTCAGTGTAGACTTCTAATTTTACTTAAAGATAAAGGTAGAAATTGCTTTGTCCATCAAATTGAAATAACTTGAATTTCTGAAATATATTTTTTTTTAGATTGCAGTTATATGTATAATTATAAAATTGATTGCAACGAATTACATTGATTTCCCAGTGAAAAAAAAACCCAATAATTTCACATGTGAAATAAACGTGGTTATTTCACTCCTCTGACATCATACAACAATAGGTGTTGTCAAGACGTCGATAACGTCGGATCAAAACAAATTGTGAATGTGTAGAAAAAGATATAGTTCCTTACATTTTCTACTTTAATTTCATAAAAAAATCATTTGCCAATGTAATAAAAAGAATAACTAATCAAAGAATTCAAATAGAGAAAAATAGAGAAAAATATTCAACTCGTGACCGAACAACACTGATAATTAACTCATGCGCTACGCGCATTTGTGAATTTTAAATGTGTTGTTCGGTCACTCATTGAATATTTTTCTCTATTTGAATTCTTCGATTAGTTATTCTATAATTATTTCTTCGATTTTGTAATTGGACTTGTGTTAATTTTACAATATTCATTGTTGTTAAAAACATCCCTCTGCCCTCAGGACAAGAGAAAACTGACTTCATGGCTTCTAGGGAGGCAAACTTAACAACAGGTTTGACAGTATGTATATTTTTTTAAATACCACTCTTAATGTACATGCATTCCTATTATCTTACCTTACAATGTATCTCTATATACTTTGTATATGAACTGACAGTTGTTCCTGGTGATAACTTTCTTCTCCTTCCTCCAGATATCACTGAAAAAGAAATAAATTTAAGATTAATACGCCACTCTTCTTTTATTTTGTAAACTTAGCCAAGTTCTAATCTCAATAGAACAGCATCTTTTCTACTCTATTATGGAAAGGCTAATTGGTATCTTAATTTTTAGAAATCTTTTTACATCAAAACAGAAATAACCCATCATTTCTATAATAATAATGAAATGATAATCTTTGGAACAGCTTGACATATAGAAAACACTTTGTTTTCAAAATTCCAATAGGAATCATACCTTTTATAATTGTATAAATAAACCAATTGTTCAAGACGTTTCGGCCATTGGCCTTCTTCAGTTGTTTATTATTCCTCTAAACTACATTTTATTGAAAAAAGAAATGGCAGCCATGTAGTTTAGAGGAATAATAAACAACTGAAGAAGGCCAATGGCCGAAACGTCTTGAACAATTGGTTTATTTATACAATTATATATAGAAAACAGGTAAATTTCTCTGTTAGTTTCAATAAATTTAAAACATTTGTAGCTTTCAATTTCACTGCTGAAAAAAAATACGAAGAATACTATGGATAAAAATCAACAATTATTAACCATAATGAATATCACACCCAGTCAATAGGACAAAACCCCAGTAAACAATCAAAATGTGTATTATAACCATAAGTGAACATAAGCAGGTTAAACATATGAATGACTATCACCTCTGTGTAAGTACAAAGCTGTGAAAAAGATATTATGAAAAGTTAAATGAAAAACTACTGAAAATTTCAAAAGGAACAAAATATCAGACATGAAACCACAAAACTGTACATCAACATTGTCTTGATAGTTATCCTTGAAAATTTCTTAATAAGAATAGAAAATCAAAGAGCTGAATAGCTCTGAGGGGAAAGACGGCCCTTGTTTCTATTTTATTATTTTTTTTGGAAGGGGGGGGTATCTTTTGATAGTCTTCATATAAAGAATGGAAAAAAGAAGAGCTAGAACATGTAGAAAGGTTGACGATATTGAAATCAATTGTTGTTTAATGTAATTTCATTTCCTTAGTTTAGGATTCAATTTGGACCAATGGAAGAGATCTGCATCTTCTAAATCTAAACATATGATTAAAGTTGATATTTAATTATCTAAATTTCAACTGAATTCTGTCATTTCACAACAACTACAGTATCTTTTGAAATCTTAATTGTGTACCACTGAACTGCAGGCTAGGGCCATTTTCCATTTTTTGTGACAGTACTCTTAGATTTTTAAGTTTTTTTTAAGAAAGTTTGGACTGAAAAATGTATTCAGTTTTAACTTTCCATTGATAAAGTTCCCAGTTACAACTCTCATCACAGGGAAACAGGTACTAATAAAAAACAATATGATTGATGTAAACTGTGTGAAGCTTGTTTCCAAATCCTAAATTTGAAATATTTGTAAATTTCATGAATAAATAAGTTTAAACTACAAAATGCAAAATTTTTTTTTTTTTTTACCATTACAATGATTATGTTGGTACACAAAAATTCAGTTTTAATGGAAGACTACTAATCCAATGAAATGTCACATTTTAAGTGTTTAAATACATTAACTTTTATTTTAGTGGATAATTACTCAACAATTGAGGTGCTCCTGAATTGGAGGAAGATTCTCAAAACAGAATTTTTACAGAAAAAAATGAATAAAATCGTTTCTCTCCCCTATATCATGCATCCCCACGATCTTTGTTTACTTCGAAAGTTGTTCACCTACAAATTAAAGTATTGCATGTTGATGTTTGAATCATCTACAGCAAACATTATGTTTAAATTTAACAAATACCAATGTGTAATTAGTGCACGATCTCTGAGAATGATTTAAATAACCAGTGAAGGATATCCCTGCTTCTGTGTAGTGTGGCATTCCAAGAATGACGTCACTATAAAATACAATGTAGGTTGGATATATTTAGAATATCTCGTCATACTGATTTTTCCGGATTGTAAAAGAAACATAAACAGTGTAAAGGGGAGCTCAAGATACGATAATTTCGTGAGAAACAGAAGGGAAATGTGTAAATAAGTGCGTACAATGGGAGGCAACTCTCATTGTACATAATTGATAACACCTTGTAAGAATTGCATCCCTTTGATACTTCATCCGGGTTTATATTACCATGTGGTTTTAAGCAAAAGAGCATGTTCCAGGCCACTTTTATTATGTAATTGATATAAAACATTTTTTTTTTTCTTTTCATTGTTAATTTTTTCTAATTACTTTTATTATTACCCACATTGGGGTTCAGGTGCTTCATATTCACATTTTGTTCATTGTAGCTTATTGATACCATGCTTGGTATAACTATATATGCATTACTATAATAAAGCACCTTTCGCCAAACACTATTAGTTGTCAATTGTTTAAAGTCAAATTATTCATTTCTGGGTCTCCTTCTCTTCAATCTTAGTAAGATTTGTTGGGGGGTTTTCCACACTATAAAAACAAAATGAATGATGTGAGGGAATGTCACTATGGTCAACCCCATAGGGGATTGACGGCTTCAAGCCGTCTTCCCCAAAAAATGTTAAATTTTCGTCATAGATTGAAGGTTAACTGGATAACTTAAATGTCATGTTTTAAAGTTATTTGGTGAGTTATCAAGCTGTTTTGCATTATTTTAATAACGGCATTAGGCAAATTGTTTCCTATTACAGTGACAATTTTATATTACTAGGAAAATAACAATTCAAAAGCATAATTGAGCTTTTAAGATCAAAGTAATTACTCTTTGGTGATGGATCATTGTCTATTTCTGAAAAGAAAACACCAATCTATATACATTTTTGTTTACTAGTACATGAAAAAAAAATATATCATTTCTATATTTTTAAGGTTATAAAATATTCTAATGACATGTCTACATCAGTGGCAGATTCAAAAATTTTCACAAGGAGGAAGGCCCACTGACTGTCATAAGAAGGGGCCTGCTCCAGTTTACCCTAAATAATCAACAAAACTTTTCCCACAAAATAGTGGAGTGCCCAGGCCTCCTATGCCCCCTTAAATCTGCCTCTGTGCATTTCAACCTTCTTCAATGGGAAACGTCTTGTCCACTGCTAAAAACTTATTATTAGCTATTAAATGAAAAAAGAAGGTAATGCTGATGATTAATGCTACTTTGTACTCAGAAAATATTCCATGGAAAAATACCTGTTGAACAGAAAAATCCAACACAAGGTGTATAACTTCACATTTGTAAACAAAAGTTCATAAAGAACTTTTAGCGATGAAAACATTCCTATCATTAGTTAAATTAATTTCTTTACACTGTTTGATGAAATTGAATAGATACATGTATTAAATGCATTCTTTGTTTTTTTGTTCTTATAAAATGTTATTAATTTGACCAATGATTTTTAGGCTAAACATATAATCAATAGATACATGAGTTTGCCCATCTAATTGCAAAAGAATTATCCTTGTACCATGTTTAAATGAGTAGAACAATTATAAATGCGAAAATCTCGTGCCTGATATTTCATGTATTTACCAGAGACAAATATCTAAAATATTATTACCTTGATAAACAGTATCTATTGAAGTTAGTGGAATGTCAAAATCACCCATCAATAAATTCCTTTGTCTTCTATTTGACTGGAAATAAAATGGCAGCAATAAACAAAATGTTTTCTTAAAACCAATACAGATCTTTAAAATGTTCTATGAAAATGGAATAGAAGTTTACTATGTGAATTCTTTAATTATAAACACTTTGTAAAGTACAAATGCTGAATCATTTTAAAATAACTGTTTGAATTCTTGTATTTGAAGAAAACTAACAAACTGTATGTCGAATGTATTCTTATGTCTGATATCAATGAATTTCTTAGTTTCAATCTTATAATTATTGTTAACTCTAAATTTTTCATTTGGACTTACTTTTTATTTATTTCTTGGATAAATACTGTCTATAAAAGAGTTTAACCTTTAAAGAAAATTTCCGCTAAAAAATTAATGTTTTTACGTTAATTTTTTGCTGTTGACTTCCACATACATGTTATTTTTAAAATTACTGTAAATTCATGCATATTTGCATGCATTGATAATTGCAATATTTTTAAATTGACAAAAATGTAAGACTTATTATTGCAATTTCTGGAAATGATGTATCAAAAATAAATGGTACAATGTAAATGTGTTCTTGGAACACAGATGATGCCATGGTTTGCATATAATGTTATGAAGGGACATAGTTCAAGAATAGTGAAAGTTCGGCTAACCAAATTTATACTTGATCTTAATTTTGTGGTAATTAGCTCTGTGCATAAGTTTCATAACATTTGATAGAGGCAAACTAAAGTTGTAGAACAGAAACTTTTTCCAACTATAAAGGGAACAGTTAATTTGACACCACCAAAATACAAATTTGATCTGTTGTTTTTTGTGGTATTAAGCATTGTGTATAAATTTCATAACATTTGGTTGAGTCAAATTAAAGTTAGAGAACAGACAGACAAAGGTAAAACTTAATGCCCTGTCCGCTAAGGCAGTGGCAGGAAAATGCCTTCAAAATTGCAAATGTCTATGTATTGTAAGGCGATAAGTATACCCCTTCATATGATGATCTATCCTCTGTGACAAAGGAAACTTTAAAGTTAGTGACAAACAGTTTCCCTGAGACGCCAGACTTCCTGTCAGTAAAGGCACTAAAACTTAATGTCTTGTCAGCCTCCGCTATCTTACATTCTCCTGTAAATGTAAACAATAGGTAAAACACTATATAATTTCTTTGTTTAAAAAAATAAGAGGTTGTATTCTGGTACTCAAATAAATTGTATGGGTTATACATGACCAATAGTTTACATCGCAGTTAACATCATTTAAGTTTCCCCCCTTTTTCTCTAGATGAAAAGTGTAAACTGTTAGTATTAACAGCAAAAAATAATCACAAAAAAACAATAGTGAAAATTCAATGAAGACATGTGGCATTAAGTCTGTTAATTGGCAGTACTAGTGAAATCAGTTCCATCTACTGGTCCAATTAAAAACATTACAAAGTGCTAGTTACTGATGAGGTGTATGAAGTGACTGACAGTGTACTTTTGTTACTTGGCTACCTTGTGCATATATTCAATTGTTTTTTTTTTATTTTTAATTCAAAAATGTGTATTGCTTTTGATAAACTACTTATATGATATGAGATTAATTAAAGAAAACACACAATATCACTTACAACTAAATTTAAACAGATTATATGAGTATTGATTTTAGAAAATATAGCCATCCTTACTACGAATGCATAAACTTTTATTTCATCAAATATGTCATATATTTCCCACTTATGATTGATTTCTATAATATAACCAATATACAATTTTATAGTGAAATATTTTTGAAAATTGGAACTTCCACCAAAAAAGAGTATATATCACTTGGGCAATAAGAAACCTAAAAGCTATAGACACCACACAGAGGACGCCCTAACAATTGTCAACACACTGATATACAGAAACCTATATATCTAGCTATATATATGGCTACCCAATATTATCCCTTCTCTAATTCTATGGAAATTTATCTCGTGGATACTCGTGGATTATCGGATTTATCCAATCTTGATAGTTAAATTGTAAATTTTAAAGTCCTCGCCAAGGCTCGTACTTTAAAATTGATAATTTTACTATCTGGCTTGGATAAACCCGATAATCCACTCGTATCAATGTAAGAATCTATATTTATCACTTACTAATGTGAACTCAAGTTATATATAAGTATGAAGTCTCGTTTTCATGTGAAGTTTGTTTTGTGTTTACAGTTAAACAACAAGCTTAAGCTCTTAAACTTCCTTGGTTACTAAAAATAAAACTCCTAGCTGACTGGAAATCAGATCTTTTTTTTTTTATATCTTACCAGCAAGAAGTCGTGGAGACAAATCTGTCTGGAAGAACGATGAGGCTCTCTCCTTCATGTCGTCCTAAAAAAGGAAAATAAACAAATTTAGTATTAAATAACTTTACTTTAATATATTAAGATCAATTCACAAGATTTACGATAAAGTATTGTGTTTCAAACCAACACTAACAATTAACAATACCTTGACAAAACAATTTTCTTTACAGTCAGGAAATTCTTATATTTTAAAGAAGTTCTACTATAGTATGTAAGAAAAAAAAACAATTCATGTGATTTCAAGTGTTTTATGAAAGTGTTAACGCCTTAAATGTCAATATGTAACAGGATTTTCCTTTAATATCGCAAAAGTTTTACAACAGGAAAGATTGTTGAAAGAAAATCTGAATGTTTGAAAGTGTGATATTTTTACACATAATCTTGAACTAAATACCTCCATCTTTTTATAAATGTGGTCAGTGAACATCCTTCCTAATATAAGTACTTCTAACCAGGAAATTGTACATAAAACCATTTATTTCAAAACAATAAGATTTTACTTCCTTAAGTGGAAGAATTTATTAGAACTAGGTTATACCCACAAGTAAAGGTATAAAACGTCTAATAAATTAAACAAAGATTTTTTTATATCTTACACACCAAGAATATCTCTACTCATAATAAAATATTTCTATTGATAGAATGCTACAGCTATAATTGATAGATGTTATTCGGTAACTTCTGAATATATACATGTACACTTATGTGTTAAATAAAATAATAATAATTCATAAGAAAAAAGGTTTCAGTAGTGACTTACTTTTTCGTTGTCCTCGTCCTCGTCAATGTAGGACTTGAATGTCTGAAAAATAAAATTTCACCAATTACTTCCTCATTTTAATTAGCCTCTGCTTATTAATATCATGTACTCAGAAAGGATTGGAAGCATGTCCTTTTATGGTAAGACTGTTTTAGTTGTTTTCCAATATTACGTTGCACATTATTCCTTACCTATTTTTAAGCATGAAAAAATTATTTACTAAAATAAAAGGATATAATTAAAATAATTGACATCAGGTCTAGTGGCTCTTAAGAGACCGAACTATTATTTTGAGCTATGCTGAATACCTAAACTTATGTTATCACATTAAAGTTCTCCAACATTAAACCTGACTTCTCAACAGAATCTTTACTAAAAAAAAAATTCCTGTATCTAAAAAATAATGAAAATTTAGAAAAGTGTCTGGCTGCAGACAATTGTGAAAGGCCCTGAATTACAGCTGACCAGAATGAAAACAACATTTTTATTTACAATCTTTTGGTTTCCATACAGTATATCACATCTGTCATACTGACCACTTGTTTAAAGTTTCTGAATTTTGCCATATAACACAATGGGAACCTATGTGGCATCAAACACCAATATAATTAAAGCATGGACTTTCAAGAGGTTATCGCCCTGATCATTCCTATACAGTTTAGAATGATTTAAAATATTATTTTCAGAGGAAATTAATTGAAAATTCATTCATCAGAATCAATAAATAAGTTGGGGAAAATGAGATTTTCTTTATAATAATAAACAATAATAAATTACAAATGGTTTGTTTACGTTGACTTTTAGGATATGCCACCCAATCAGGACTAAAACACCAACAAAATCTGTACAAAGGGTTTCCCATTATCATTCCAATAAAGTTTTACGAGAATCGTCATGGTAGTTTAAGAGCAGAAGAAATCTGAATTTATTTATTGGAGTTATATTATGTATGTTAGAGCGCAGAATTTATACTCTAAAATCAGAGTTTCTGCAAGGCTTTTTCGCTTTGTAAATATAAATGTGACAGTACTTCACCAAATTTCATATTTAAAATTGTAATATCATTACATGTATTCTAAAAATTAGTCATAAGTTGCTACATTTCATCTCTCATTTGTGTCCTGCGATCAGAAATCTCGATAAATGCATGCAATTAGTTATGCACTTAAAGCTTAAGTAATTTCATTGATTAATCAATTACAAAAGTTCTGTTTATATGATACTATGGTTATCTGTCAAGTATATATGTTTCATATACATTTTACTTCCTGTGAATGGGATATATTATATTTTAACAATTAAGTACAGATATATGATTGGTGCGATAAATTTCAACTATTTCCTTTAATAGCTGTTGCTACTTTAATTGAAAAACAGGCAATATTATTATTATTTTTATTATTATTATATATTATACAATAATTATAACAGTGCATTATATAATATTAAAATTACCCTAAGTGCTCACAATAGCACATTTTTTATTGTCTCTGGTAAATATATTCATAAATATTCTTGTCTCAGGACAATTAAGAGCTTGATTTAATTTAAGATGCTGTTTAGTCTATTGTTGAAGATTGTTAACTAGAGGCTCTAAAGAGCCTGTGTCGCTCGCCTTGGTCTATGTGAATATTAAACAAAGGAAGCAGATGGATTCATGACAAAATTGTGTTTTGGTGATGGTGATGCGTTTCTACATCTTACTTTACTGAACATTCTTGCTGCTTACAATTATCTCTATCTATGATGAACTTGGCCCAGTAGTTTCAGTGGAAAATGTTAGTAAAAATTTACAAATTTTATGAAAATTGTTAAAAATTGACTATAAAGGACAATAACTCCTTAGGGGGTCAATTGAACATTTTGGTCAGTTGACTTAAGTTTAGGTCTTACTTTGTTGTACATTATTGCTGTTTACAGTTTATCTCTATTTATAAAAATATTCAAGATAATAACAAAAAACAGCAAAATTTCCTTAAAATTACCAATTCAGGGGCAGCAACCCAACAACAGGTTGTCCGATTCATCTGAAAATTTCAGGGCAAATAAATCTTGACCTGATAAAACATTTTACCTCAATGTCAGATTTGCTCTAAATGCTTTGTTTTTTTAGTTATAAGCCAAAAACTGCATTTCACCTCTATGTTCTATTTTTAGCCATGGCAGCCATCTTGGTTGGTTGGCCAGGTCACCGGACACATTTTTAAAACTAGATACCCCAATAATGATTGTGGCCAAGTTTGGTTTAATTTGGCCCAATAATTTCAGAGGAGAAGATTTTTGTAAAAGTTAACAGACGACGCTGGACGACGATGACGACGATGGACACAAAGTGATGAGAAAAGCTCACTTGGCACTTGGGGCTAGGTGAGCTAATAAAAAGCAATGTTTCTTTGTATGTGAAGTTTTCTTGTTGGTTTGCTGTCTCATTGATGCACAAACTGTACATTTGTAGCTTCTCTTTTCTTGTAAAGATGTTGGCACATTTTAAGTATGAGAATTAGAATCAGCTTTGAAATTGATGATAAATTAGTGATATATATAGTGTGAGAATCAGGTATGAAAATATGGAATGATAGATCAGTGACAAATTGGTGTAAGGATAAGGTATGAAAATTGGATAATAGATCACTAAGATCAGTGACATATCCAGCATTAGGATCAGGTATAAACATTGAATGATAGATTACTAAGATCAGTGACATACCCAGCATTAGGATCAAGTATGAACATTGAATGATAGATCACTAAGATCAGTGACATATCCAGTATTAGGATCAGGTATGAACATTTAATGATAGATCACTAAGATCAGTGACATATCCAGTATTAGGATCAGGTATGAACATTAAATGATGGATCACTAAGAACAGTGACATATCCAGCATTAGGATCAGGTATGAATATTGGTTGATAGATCACTAAGATCAGTGATGTATCCAGCATCAGGATCAGGTATGAATATTGAATGATAGATCACTAAGAACAGTGACATACCCAGCATTAGGATCAGGTATGAACATTGGTTGATATATCACTTAGATCAGTGACATATCTAGTATTAGGATCAGGTATGAATATTGGTTGATAGATCACTAAGATCAGTGACATATCCAATGATTTGAATAAACAATCAGTGACATATAATACCCAGTGTTAGGGGCTGTGCAGCAAAGAATGTGTTTGGGTAATAGATTTTATGAGGCTTTATTGATATATATTATGTATTTGAGGTGAGTCCATATCAGTGTGAGGATAATAATTCAGTGACAATTGCTATCCTATGTAATCAGTGTGAATGAGTTTGGATAACAGTGGTGCATCCATAGTGAGGATAAGGTACAAAACATTTGAATAGAAAATTAAGAACGCAATGTACACAAGAATTCATATTTTAAACATGTTAAACAAACTCAATGAATGACTGACTCAATTTTATCATTTCAAATTGGAAAAAATATATCTACATTTTAAAGTTAATATGGTAAATGAATATATAATATGCAAATGTTTGCTGTATAATATTATAATGTATATGTATGCCTTTATGTTATCTTATTAAAATATATATGTATATCCTGGTACCTTTGATAACTATTATATGGTCAAAGTTCAATTCCGAAATTTATATTGTTTTGTAACTTACTACATACACAACAGCTTTTTTTGTTATTTTCTTTTAACACAGTCTCTTTAAATTAATCACATTTAAAAAACTTGGACAGTAACTTTGTCATATACATTTTTTTGTACTTGAAATTTATTTCAAAAGTTGGCCATTAAGCGTCTTTATAATGATTCTGAGTGTATTCTATTTTGCATCATATTTTTAGGATAATAAGGAGGAACAAATCTTGGAGAACAAAGGTGTTATACACTCTGGAGTATTGAATGGACTACCTACCTGCATTCGATGATAATGCTGTATCTCAACATTTCCATTCTGAAGAACAGTTATATAGTTAAAGACATGAAAATGTTTGTTTGCTTGTTCCTATCTTTGAGGGAAGTGCCAGTGGGTGTTATTCAAACTAATAAAGCCTAAATTACATTAATTATAAATTTACATAATCTGGCATAAAACCAAGATTTACTTGTACAGGTGGTACAATGTATAAGGCATAAATGACTTATAATTGGATGGTAGTGAACTGAAACACTGAAAATTTAAAATTATTTGGCATTGGTGATAGTGACCATTTTAAAACCTTCATTATGCTTGTCTGAATGTAAATTACTTTATGTATATGTAGCTATACATGTATATAGAAACAGTGCATATCTTTTTGAAAAGTTGCAATGTTTATGTTCTCTAAAACCCTGTAAAAAACGAAGCATGGATGGATTTATTTTACTCACGATGTACTGAAATTTAAAGTTTTCTACTAGCATGACTAGTAAATATATATTCTATTGTAGTAAAAAGCTATTTTATCTGCAGGCAAACATTAATCAGACTATTGTCATAAAATAGTCTTTATATCAGATATCAATATTTAAAACTATCACATGGAGTCTATTTATTGAAGCAGTCTTAGAATAAGGACATGTCCTAAGACTATATTAGGACATATCTTTTCCAAATTATTAAATGTTTTGAAGCCTTTTAAAAAGAATAGATAACCCATTCTTCTAGGTATTTCCTGAAATTGATTGATCTTTATCTTCTCCTTAAAAAAATAGTTACTAATTTATATAAAAATAAACTTGTTATATATATTTACCAGGAAATAATTTTATTTGAAAAAATGTCTTCTAATATTTAGGAACTCATACTTTATGAAAGTAAGGAGGGTATGATTGCCAATGAGACATTTATCCACCAAGGTCAAAATAATAAATATGTAAGCATCTCTTATTTTCTTTTTAATGCTTCCAACTTTTCAACTACACAACCGGAAATAAGCCGTAGGGCTTTCATGAGTCCTAATTGGTTAAATATAAACCTTCATGCTATTATTATTTTACAAAAATCTATTAGATATTAAAAATGTCAATTTACCATCAATGGAGAAGATACACCCTGTATTCTCCTAACTAAAAACATTTTTTACATGTATAGTACTGGTACAGGTATTATCCTATGAATTAATGTTTGCATATGTCATGGTGGATTGATTATTGAGGTACACAATTTGTACATATTTGACACTGATGTAACCTGAGGATATATATGGTAATCTATGTAAGATATCCATTGATTAACATCATTATAAACTTCTTATATCACTCGATATGACTAACTTTTACTATGACCTGCAAATATACAAGTCATTGATATACATATAAGTAAATAATCAATCCTTTAAAACTAGGTTATCATCCTAAACAAAGATAATATACATTTTGTAATATCTATATATAAGCTAGTGCAAAGTATTTGTTGTTACTGATTTCTATGTTGACTCTAGGACAAATAACTCTATAGTCGTGTCAATTAAGAAATATTTTATATCAAGACTTTCATCTAATATGCATTGGTGGATCCAGAACTTTTAAAAGGGGGTGCACTGACTTCCATAAGAGGGGCCTGCAATAGTCATCCTTCAGTGATTCCCTATATATTTAACCAATTTTTTCCTACAAAAAGGGTGGCCCTAGACATCTCCCCCCCCCCCCCCCCCAAAAAAAAAAAACCCTGGGATCTGCCTATGATTTATCAATCCTTTATCATGTTTATAGTAGCAGGTATTCGTTTGATAAATCCAGATAAAAAAATTAGAATGCAAACAAACCATCAAAATGCATTAAATAAAAAATATATTTTTGAAACAGTAACATTGACCTTTGATCATCTGACCCTAAAAACAATAAGCTTTATCTTTCCAATCAACACAAGATACTCAAGTTATCATCTATTGCATTGGATACACGGAGGGACAGAAGAAATTCAGTACTTTTCCTAGAGGATGGACAGATAGTGGCTCCCCATCCCTCTAAATATTACAATTGAATAAAGAGTCAGGGTTGATAGTTTGTATTTAACAGTTTAAATAGATTTCCCCCTTTTGGAATCTAACTTGGAGTTCAATAATTTTGTAGAACTTTTTTATATGACAGTACAGTTTATACATTAAGAGATATTAGATTCAGTATATAAGCTTTTTACATGAAAATATTACATGTCCATTAATGAATAACTCCTACCTTTTGGTGTCTTGAGATTTTCTTTCT
Organism: Mytilus galloprovincialis; assembly: GCF_965363235.1. Lineage (NCBI taxonomy): Eukaryota > Metazoa > Mollusca > Bivalvia > Mytilida > Mytilidae > Mytilus > Mytilus galloprovincialis. Next base: position 95,076,692 of record NC_134841.1, on the reverse strand, counting down.
TTACAGTTACCACTGTTAGATTCTTATGTATATTTACAATTGTGTTCAGTGCAAATAAAACAGAATATCAATCAACTTCCTTTCAGGGTTCATCATTTGAAAGAGTCCAAACTGAAGGTCAATGTGAGGAGGAACACTTTCCAGTACAAATGTACCAGGATTGATATTTTTCATTGCAAAAGTCATTGGTCATAAATATACAAGACTACTTGGCCTACAAACAACTAAACAGACACCTTGTACATATAATATACAAGACTACTTGGCCTACAAACAACTAAACAGACACCTTGTACATATAATATACAAGACTACTTGGCCTACAAACAACTAAACAGACACCTTGTACATATGGCCTACAAACAATTAAACAGACACCTTGTACATATTGAAGACAATTAAACAGACACCTTGTACATATTGAAGACAACTAAACAGACACCTTGTACATATTGAAGACAACTAAACAGACACCTTGTACATATTGAAGACAACTAAACAGACACCTTGTACATATTGAAGACAAACAACTAAACAGACACCTTGTACATATTGAAGACAAATCAAACTGTTTATGGAGACAACTCAAACCTTCTATAAGGACAACCCAAGAATGTTGCAATGCATTGGCTGATAAAAAGGGGGGGGGAGAGGGGGGTTGGAACCCCCTTTTTTTTAGCCAATCAATGCATTTGAATGGGGACATATAGTTGGAAACCCCCCTCTGTCCTGGGTTGGGACCCCCCCCCTTTTAAAATGGCTGGATCTGCCCCTGTCATGTTTAATATTTTGAGCTTGTAAGCTGTCATGTTTTTTGGTAAATTTCCTGAATCAAAGAGCAGAATGCTCTGAGGGATACGATTGCCATATAGTTTTCATTGACACATGTATAGCAGTTCTGCCAACTTTTCATTAAACAAATTCGTGAGATTTGGCCAAAATAGAAAAGATCAAAGAGGAAAAAATTGATCCAAGGATACTGCTGCAAAAAAGCATGAACATGCGCGAGTCTCACGCATTTTTGGCAGCCCTGGCCTTGATAGTCCAAATAATTATGACGTCTTGAAAGGCTATTATATTTTTTTTTCTTTGACGCCTTACTTCGACGTCGAAGTAAGGCTTCAAAGAAAAAAATTATAATAGCCTTCCAAGACGTCATAATTATTTGGACTATGGCCTTGAAGGCATAAAACTTTGCTCAGTGCTTGGAGCACAAAAATCATGCTCGAAACAAGAAATCAATTTCATTGGTTGATTTTCGAGTATGAGTACAAAAAAACTGACTCAAAAGTTTTATGACCGCAAGGCCTGGTACAGCTGGATAGTATTACTTTCAAAACTAATTCAACTGCACATGCAAAGGTAATATAAATCTGAATAGTCACTCAACTTTAAAAATAGCTAATCCTGGATACAAGTGTACGAGCAATGTACTTATTGTGTTTTATTTGTGTGCTATCAATTCCAAGTTTACTTTCCACAGCAGTCACTGAGAGAGAGAGAGAAGGTATTTCACTTCATAGTTCGAGATTACTCTGATGGCCGACGGCTGATTTGCCAGACAAGCTGGGACCGTGGGGGACTTTTATGCTAGAATACTTAAATTACAAACTTAAATAGTCCCAGTCCCATATATTATATCAAGTATTATTGAATGCCGAATTGAATTTTAAATAGGTGCCGATTTGACTAGATGCCGATTTGACCAGGTGCCGATTTGACTTGTACCGACTATTCACTTCGTATCTTATCACCGTTAATTCTAGGAGGAACCCCATTTCCCAGTCCCATATATTATATCAAATATTATTGGATGCCGAATTGACTTTTAAATAGGTGCCGATTTGACTAGATGCCGATTTAACCAGGTGCCGATTTGACCAGGTGCCGATTTGACTTGTACCCAGTAATCTCGGACTATTCACTTCGTATCTTATCACCGTTAATTCTAGGAGGAACCCCATTTCTAACCCATTTCTTGTGTAAATAGCCATAAAAACTTTGAAAAATTGTCCAAAGATTGAAAATTATTACAATTTAGAGAAATTTCAGTAAAAATCTCATTTCTGTTATCAATATATAGTGGACATTCAGTTACAAAGTGTATCTCATCTTCAACTTTATTTAAAGTACAGTATAAACATTTTCTCAGTGTCCTATTCACATGAAGTTTAGCATATCTATCAGTCTCAATCCTTAATGGATGAGCGCTTATTCTAATTTTACAGATTGATTGTCTTAATCTAAAATCTTTTAGATCCAAATATTTTTCAAAACAAAATAGAGTTTTAAAGGAAAAATAGGTAGTAAGTTTACCTTGATCTGATTGTAAAACTTTATTTCTATTTTCCTTCCAGAAATGGAGATAGTTTTTATATAGCTTATCTTTGATAAATTTTGTGAAAGAGTAGATACTGGTTTTTAAATTACATGTTTGTATGCCCAGCTTTTTTAAAATACAGTCTATACTTGAAAACCATGTATTCACTTTATTATTGTGAAGTTCTTTACTACATAAATAAGCATCATATAATAACATGTTCTTAGAATTATCGAGTCGATGATAATATTTCAACATTGCTAATATAATATAATAATAACCAGGTGCTCCGCAGGGCGCAGCTTTATACGACCGCAGAGGTCGAACCCTGAACAGTTGGGGCAAGTATGGACAAAACATTCTAGCGTGATACAGCTCTGAATTTGGATTGTGATCAAATTTTTGACATTACATGGTTTTTTTTTACACAAAACAAATGTCAAGATTTTACAAATTTTACAATTAAAGATTTCTTCTTCAAACTTTTTAAATCTAAAATTAAATAGTTGACACAGCATAGGTTTCTGACACAGAATGAATGTGGTCTAATGAACTTAAAAGTTTGTTTTTGCCTTTTAGCAATTCACTATGCTGTTGAATATTAATCCTCTCAAAAAAATGTTTGAAGAAATTTTCTTTTTATTTATGAAATCTGAAATGAGAAAAATTTAACCCCCCCCCTTTTTTCACATCCCCGTTTCCTTTTTTCCAAAACTGATATCAATTCAAATTTCTAATGGAGTTTGCAACAATAACTACTCTTTTAAATACATCATAAAATATTAAAATGTAAAATAAAGTGCTTGTTATCACTGAATGGTAAAGATTGGTTGGTAGTAAAAGTGAATATACATTGTTTATTGTATAAAACAATAAAAAAAACTTCATCAGCAACATTTTATATTGGCAAATTTCCAATGAAGTTATTTACATAAAGTAATGGGCAAATAAAAATAGAAAATGACATCATAGTCATGTCTGGCAAATGTCCAACATACATTATCTAAAAACATTTTAGATAAGATAAGGAAATAAGATGTAACCAGGTGCTCCGCAGGGCGCAGCTTTATATGACCGCAGAGGTCGAACCCTGAACAGTTGGGGCAAGTATGGACAAAACATTCAAGCGTGATACAGCTCTGAATTTGGATTGTGATCAAATTTTTGACATTACATGGGTTTTTTTACACAAAACAAATGTCAAGATTTTACAAATCAATTAAAGATTTCTTTTTATTTAAATCTAAAATTAAATAGTTGACACAGCATAGGTTTCTGACACAGAATGAATGTGGTCTAATGAACTTAAAAGTTTTTTTTTGACTTTGAGCAATTCACTATGCTGTTGAATATTAATCCTCTCAAAAAAATGTTTGAAGAAATTTTCTTTTTATTTATGAAATCTGAAATGAGAAAAATTTAACCCCCCCCCCTTTTTTCACATCCCCATTTCCCTTTTTCCAAAACTGATATCAATTCAAATTTCTAATGGAGTTTGCAACAATAACTACTCTTTTAAATACATCATAAAATATTAAAATGTTACTGAATGGTAAAGATTGGTTGGTAGTAAAAGTGAATATACATTGTTTATTGTATAAAACAATAAAAAAAACTTCATCAGCAACATTTTATATTGGCAAATTTCCAATGAAGTTATTTACATAAAGTTATTGGCAAATAAAAATAGAAAATGACATCATAGTCATGTCTGGCAAATTTCCAACATACATTATCTAAAACATTTTAGATAAGATAAGGTAAAAAAGCTTCATCAGCAACATTTTATATTGGCAAATTTCCAATGAAGTTATTTACATAAAGTTATTGGCAAATAAAAATAGAAAATGACATCATAGTCATGTCTGGCAAATTTCCAACATATATTATCAACTACTATTCTATACAAAGAAAGATAACTCCAATTGAAAATTAATTGCTATTGCACAATATTGTGCAATTAGATATTTCTTGCTATTGTGCAATACTGTGCAATTGAAAATTTCTTGCTATTGCACAATACTTGATATGGAATCCTGATTTGGACCAACTTGAAAACTGGGCCCATAATCAAAAATCAAAGTACATATTTAGATAAAGCATATCAAATAAGCCCAGGAATTTAATTTTTGTTAAAATCAAACTTAGTTTAATTTGGACCCTTTGGACCTTAATGTAGACCAATTTGAAAACTGGACCAAAAATTAAGAATCTACATACACAGTTAGATTTGGCATATCAAAGAACCCATTTATTCAATTTTTGAAGAAATCAAACAAAGTTTAATTTTGGACCCCCATTTGGACCAACTTGAAAACTAGGCCAATAATTAAAAATCTAAGTACATTTTTAAATTCAGCATATCAAAGAACCCCAAGGATTCAATTTTTGTTAAAATCAAACTAAGTTTAATTTTGGACCCTTTGGACCTTAATGTAGACCAATTTGAAAACGGGACCAAAAATTAAGAATCTACATACATAGTTAGATTCGGCATATCAAAGAACCCCAATTATTCAATTTTTGATGAAATCACACAAAGTTCAATTTTGCCCTTATTCCTAAACTGTTAGGACCAAAACTCCCAAAATCAAACCCAACCTTCCTTTTATGGTCATAAACCTTGTGTTTAAATTTCATAGATTTCTATTTACTTATACTAAAGTTATGGTGCAAAAACCAAAAATAATGCTTAATAGGGCCCCTTTTTGGCCCCTAATTCATAAACTGTTGTGACCTCAACTCCAAAAATCAATCCCAACCTTCCTTTTGTGGTCATAAACCTTGTGCTAAAATTTCATTGATTTCTATTTACTTATACTAAAGTTATTGTGCGAAAACCAAGAATAATGCTTATTTGGCCCTTTTTTGGCCCTTAATTCCTAAACTGTTGGAACCAAAACCCCCAAAATCAATCCCAACCTTCCTTTTGTGGTCATAAACCTTGTGTCAAAATTTCATAGATTTCTATTCACTTAAACTAAAGTTATGGTGCAAAAACCAAAAATAATGCTTAATAGGGCCCCTTTTTGGCCCCTAATTCATAAACTGTTGTGACCTCAACTCCAAAAATCAATCCCAACCTTCCTTTTGTGGTCATAAACCTTGTGCTAAAATTTCATTGATTTCTATTTACTTATACTAAAGTTATTGTGCGAAAACCAAGAATAATGCTTATTTGGCCCTTTTTTGGCCCTTAATTCCTAAACTGTTGGAACCAAAACCCCCAAAATCAATCCCAACCTTCCTTTTGTGGTCATAAACCTTGTGTCAAAATTTCATAGATTTCTATTCACTTAAACTAAAGTTATAGTGCGAAAACCAAGAAAATGCTTATTTGGGCCCTTTTTGGCCCCTAATTCCTAAAATGTTGGGACCAAAACTCCCAAAATCAATACCAACCTTCCTTTTGTGGTCATAAACCTTGTGTTAAAATTTCATAGATTTCCATTCACTTTTACTAAAGTTAGAGTGCGAAAACTAAAAGTATTCGGACGCCGGACGACGACGACGACGACGACGACGACGACGACGACGACGCCGACGCCAACGTGATAGCAATATACGACGAAAAATTTTTCAAATTTTGCGGTCGTATAAAAATACATTGGGTATCTCCCTAGTTCAGAAGTCACAGCAAGATTACTGGATTTCTTATTTACACCAAACATATTTCATAAATTTGATATGTGATTTTTCAGATGTATCATTTGAAAACACCTTTTCTAAAATATATTGATCATTTTTCTTACATGCAGCTGAGTTTACAGAAAACATACCCCAGACTTCACATCCATAGGTTAAAATTGGTTTTACAGTATGGTCATATAAATGAAGTAAAGTTGAAACACTAGGGTTTGACGATGACATACATTGTTGTAATTTAAAACATGCTTTCATAGACTTTTTGTACAGTTCATCTTTACATTGAAAAAATTTTCCACTGGGTATAAAAGTAATGCCCAAGTATTTATAATTATATGTACAACCAATAGCTTTTTCACCTAGGTAAAAAGGGAGATTAAAATGTCTCCCTGTTTTATTAAAAATCATAACTTTTGTCTTGTTCTCATTTACATTTAAACACCATTTAGAACAGTAATTGTTAAGCAGGGTTAACCTCTCTTGCAATCCCTCTGGTGAATCTGAGAGAATAACAATGTCATCAGCATACATTAAACAATCAACCCTTTGGTTATTAACATTGACATGGTTAGCACAAGAAGAAAAGACATCAGGGAGATCATTAATAAAAAGTTTAAATAAATTGGGGCTTAAAACATCCCCTTGTCTCACTCCAATAAATGATCTAAATAAAGGAGTTGATTGGTTGTCAATTTTGACACATAGCTTACTTTTATTATACATATCTTTAACTATAGCATAAAACTGTCCTGCTATGTTGTGTTGGAGTAGTTTAAGTTGTATACCTGTATGAATAACAGAGTCGAATGCTTTTCTGAGATCTACAAAGCATGCAAAAAGTTTACCATTTTTGCTATTAATACACTTGTCAATTAAAGTCTTAAGAACAAATATATGATCGGATGTTCTTGATTTTTTTGTAAATCCAATTTGGCATTTACTTATGATATCATGTTCTTCAAGAAAGTGGTCTAGTCTATTATTTAAAACACAATTAAATAATTTACCTATACAGGTGTTAATAGCAATACCTCTATAATTTTCTGGTTTGCATGGATCACCAGACTTAAAAACCGGGGTTATATATGCTGATGACCATTGTAGAGGATAAAATCCTGTTGAGAATACAATATTATATAGTTTTTGTAACAATGGAACTAAAACTGATGAACCTGCCTTTAACATTTCTGCAGGAATACCATCTAAACCTGATGCTTTTCCATTTTTAAGTTTTCTCACAGAGTTTGCAATTTCTGTATTTGAGATTCTAAAATCTAATTTACAAAATTGTTTTACTTTCTCCAATTTTTCTACCTCAGACTTTATTTCATGTATTCTATTACTATGTAAATTTGATGGCTTATTGAGCTCTGAAAAATATTCATGCCAATCATCTGGCTTGGCTGAATCTAGAGTGTTATCATTTTTACGTTCTTTAAGTGAATTTATGAGTTTCCAATATTTCTTGGGATCATGATCCCTTAACTGATCAAGCTGATCTAAAACTGATTTAAATTATGCAACAACAATATTAAACCCTCAATAGCAGGCAGACATAGAAAGAATCCAATGAGTTTCAAATTAATTAATAAGCGGGGAATCCAGAACAACCACTCAATCTGATACCCCTTGAAATCAAGAAAACTATACGCATGTGCATTAATACATAAACAAACCCGCGACGTGCGATTTGGAACAAGAACGTTTATTTAATTTATGATATGATGAATGAGTCTCAATTTCTTTATGAGAGTACAGTATCAGTTTCATAACGGTAATATATAGAAAACTGCACTTCAGTTCTTACATGACAGAAATAGAATTATCGGAATTCAAAGAACTCTCGCATTTATCAAAACTGGGGAATTCCCTCTGACGTGTTTCTAAATTTATAAAAACACGAAATATAAATACTGCTTAATTCTGATTTTCCGTGTTGTTAAAAACACGCATGTAAGTCAAGGGAAAAATCAAACATGAAGATTATGAGAAGAACATTACAGGAAAGTTGTTTATGTTCAATCCTTTTACTTGTTTTTACCTTTTAAAGCAAGACAATCATAAGAATCTGAGATGTTGCTGAATGTTTAGAATAAAATGGTTGACGTGAGGGAATGAGCCCTGAGTCAACGGTAAAAGTCTACAGATTGCTTAAAAGCAATCGTATCCCAAAAACTGTAAATTGATGGGCTTTCTTTAAAGATTCATACATTGTATCTCAATTACCTGTAATACATGTGAAGAGCTACTGTATTTGGATAAAATTTAATCCTTTTTCTTTAAACATGTTAAATGATCTCTTGTGATGACTATCAATTTCTCAATCATTAATCATACAAATCATACTTATAAAATTTCAAATTAAAATCAATTTATTTTCAAACTATGACTTTTAAAGGTAAAATTAAAAAAATAATGATGCTTAAGATTAAAAAAATAAGAATAAAATATTTATATATTTTTGCGATTGAAACATGTTAAGAAAGAATGTGTCCATAGTACATGGATGCCCCACTCGCACTATCATTTTCCATGTTCAGTGGACCGTGAAATTGGGGTCAAAACTTTAATTTTGAATCATATCATATCATAGTGAACATGTGTACTAAGTTTCAAGTGTACTAAGTCTACTATCGTAGGTTGGGCATAAAAAATTTAATCATAAATAGTATTTTCATGGTAAAAAATTAATAGCAAATAAAAAATAATATTATAGAGAAAATCAACTGTGATGTAAATACTCTTTCTTAATGAATATCCATTGATGAAAGTCTGAATGCTGTTGCTAGATTTTTTTATTGAAAATATATGCAATTTTAATCATTTTAATCCTTAACAAGACTAAGTATGTGTCTATAGTACATGGATGCCCTACTCGCACTATCATTTTCTATGTTCAGTGGACCATGAAATCTGGATCAAAACTCTAATTTGGCATTAAAATAAGAAAGATCTAACATATCATAGTGAACATGTGTATTAAGTTAAGGGACAACATCAAAAGTTCAATGTAGGATAAAATACTTAATTCACATAGTATTTTCACTGACCCCCTACCCCCCTCTTAACTTAATTTTGGAAAAATTCATTGACCAATAAGAATGTATACAAAATTGTTGTCAATAATAAACAAAGCTTGCAGCAATTTTGACCCCCACCCCCAAACTATTTGAATAAAGTTATTTATCCCTCATTGATCTGTTGATGTCGTCCCCTAGACCATAACTCGTTCCAACTTAAGTCAATTCAGTCCTTTTCCATGCAGTCTCAAAATAAAATAATAAATAATTACTATATCAAAGTTATTGTTTCAGGTTGAGAGTAACCTGAACCTCACTGTTAGTGTTTTTTATAATCTTTTTCAAAAAAGAAAATTAATTTTGTATCAGCTTTCCAGCTATAAAAAAATAAAAAAAATGGTTAAAATGTTAAATTAGAATAAGATGAAAGTCATAAGGAAAATTACTGATAAATGTTCATTACCGGTAATTCTGATTGTACTAACATCTGTAATAAGTTTTTCTCTTACAATTATGCATCAATGATAGTCTTGATAACTTCTAATAAAATCATAATCAACATAACTTATAAGTGCTACACATGAATAAATGTATATTGTAAAATTATCCCTATGCATTAAAGGTGATAAATGTATTTTAATTCAAATATTCAACATTAAAAAAAATATATGTAAATAATTATTAATTTTGTCAAATGTATGTTTTATACATAGTATATATGCCAAGTTCTAATATTAATATTTCAAACATGAATTATCAAATAAATGTCTCATCTACTGAATGATATTTTATGAATATACATACAAAAATGTCAATATATTATGGCCCAGATCAAGGATTTGCATAGTAACAAATCCTTGCCCAGACCAAAGGTACATTTCTTAGTCTGTTTGTTGGTATTGTTCCAAATATAATCAAATCCAGGAATAGTACTTCCATTGGAGGAAATAAACAGTATGTCTTTGTTCCTGATGGTATTGTGGATATGGAATAATATTGTGTCATTCACAATGTACATGTACACTGAAAAATAACAACAAGACACCAACTTGTGACCAAGAGGAACTTCTGTACTGTATACAGGAAAACTGAATATATATTGACACATTGAGAAAACTATAAACCAATGTGTAATTTATATCATTTAAACAAACTTATTTACAACAGGTTTAACATACAATAAAGTAGACAACTTATTCGTATACATAAACAATATCAAATATACGTTTACTGTTTTTCAGGTGAGGTTACATTTTCCCATTGACTTCAGGAAATAATCAAGCGTATGAATATAAAGAAAACAGTCATACCTCTTTACCCCGTTCAGTTTCATTTCTGGTTAGATATGAAATAAAGTTGGACATTCTTTTAACTTGAATTTAGACCATTTTAATCGTCATCCTCCTTCACACCCACTATTATATGGGAGATAACTGTTGATGTAAATAATGGAGTTATCTTCCCCTAGTTTGTATCGCATCAGATTTTCATGATCAAGGACGTATGTATGTGATACGTCCTTGACATGATGATGTATGTATAATAAAATCTCAGTGAGCCCAAGGATTTGTAGTGAGAAATACAATACTATACAAATCCTTGATGCGCCTTACATTATATCTAATACATAAAATACGATGTATTAATGGAAAGAAAAACTCAATTCTTGTTACTTTCAAATCTTATACATTGTCCCAATGATTACAAAAGCAATTTTACAAATACATATTGTATTTTATTACTTTTTACTTTTATTCCATTAGGCAGTGGCTATAGCCACTTAGATGCTATTTTACCGGCTCTGGCTCCGGCAAAATAGCGATTTATATAGAATTTTGCTATTTTACCGGTCTTATTTCAACTTTTTAACAAGACTATCATGGAATAATATGAAAAAATATTGTACACACGATACATAGGCGCATAGAAATCTAGCTATTGACACATTCATTCTATAAATGTTGAATACTTAAATGTATATAGAGTGGGGTGCTCATTTTCGCCATATCTTTCTATGTTTTCTACAGTTGATGTTCAGGTCTATATATGTTTATGAAGTATACTGATATTTCTCCATGAAGATAACTTCAAATGCAAAATTTTCTGAAGCTTGAAAACGTGTTTGTCTAAAAAGTTAAATTGAAGGGTGTTTGAAATTTCCTAATGTTTGGTCAATGGGGGACACATATTCACCGTTTTCCACATCTATTTTAAACCAAACAACTGCAGCTTTAACCAGTATTTATCAAATCAATTGCATTATAGATGAATAGCAGACATTTCAAAGATGTAAAGGACTGAAATTAAGGGCAATCAGTCAAAGAATTACTAAGAAATATTTCTTTGAAATCCTGTTTTTCATTCAGGAAATTGGCCGTAAATCGTTGTCCTTTGCGGTAAGTGCCTCATTTTTGTCTAAGTGTAAAGAATAATCATATTTATTATAAAAATACAATTTAACTGCATATTTCTCCCATTTCAGCCATCTTTTGAAGTTTTTACACCTCGGCGAAATTGTGTCCCCGGCGAATATGTGCGCCCCACTCTATCTGCAAATTTTGCAAAAGTGATGCAGACGCAAAAGAATCAAATGTTACGTCCAGTTCATGTCTGCAGTGGCAACACCTTTCTGGGCCCAGACTAAAAAAAATATTTGAAAATCACCACTGAAAAGTAAGGCACTGTAACACTCGTAAAGCAGTTTGAGTTTGTTGGGTGCTACTTTTTGTTTTATTAAAAGTTTTAAACCGCATGATATCGATTTTATATATGGGTTCGTATTTTTTGCTTATGTATATTATATAGATTGTTTGCTTAAGTGTATTATATAGATTTTTTTATTGTGTGTATTATATAGATTTTTTTGCTTATGTGTATTATATATATTTTTTTGCTTATGTGTATTATATAGATTTTTTTAAAGAATCGTTTGTATACCTCCTATTAAAGAGAAAGAAAAAAAAACTAGTATCAATTTTCATATTTTACTTTTTAAAAATGTTTAAAAAAGACATGTTTTAGAGACTGTAATGAATATCAATTTTACAATGATATGCACGTTTTGTATAAATGTCTAACCGGCTTCCGTACATAGTTGTATAGGCATTTTTTTTAAGTGTATATTTCTATATTTTTTTCTATTATTAATTTCTATACTTCGATCTATTTCAATCTTAATTAAGAACGGCAAAATAGCAAACCTCGATATAAATCGCTATTTTGCCAGAACCGGCAAAATAGCGCCTAGGAGGATATGTTGCTGCAGCCGGCAAAATAGCCACTGTCATTCTTTAATTGTCATATAAGTAGGATCCTACGAGTAAAATGCTACTTGTGACATAAAACAAAAAATAACAACAACAAAAAATAACTGATTTTATTATACCTTACTATCATTTTTCTATACAAGAAAGAATGAAATATATGTGCTATTTCATTCCACAGACTATTTGCCAGTCAATAGTTTCAAAGACTATATAATCATATTTCCCGCACTTTTTAATACACAATAATGATGTCATTAACTATTCATACCGCGGCATGGGTTTGTTCGCTTGACAACATCAAACACTTATATCATAAACGGTATAGTCTGCATGTGTCTATACACGGCTGGTAATCTACACACGCAGAACATTTGGTTCTGCAATGAAAACCGTGAGAGGATTTTCCGGTTGCGCTTGAGTGGAGTAATTGTCACCGCTTCAAAAAGTATGTACATTTCTAAATCTCAATTTTCTTATTCGACTGATCAAAATATTGAAAATCAGAGAATGCTATGCTGTGGTGAATACTTTAACGAAGAGATACGTGTATCATTTACTGTTGTACGTAGAGTTGAATTCCTACAAAATCAGTTGCCCCACGAGAAATTGCCTAAAAAAGTGACATTTCGATTTTGAAATGGTTCCAATTACAGACCCTCAAGTTCAAATTTACTTTTTATTCGGTCAATGGGTATGAATGTCGTTTTGGGCGGCGTGGACGCTGTCCGGTGTTGATAGACATCTTAATAAATCTAAAAACCTCATATTTTCATTTTGTCATGCGTGAGGGGATTGGTTCTGATTGAGGACATCGTGAATGCGTGAGGGGACTTGAAATCATATCTTTGTATACAAGCTATCAGTCGTTGAAAGTTGCCTTAAAGATTGTTTATGTTATATCAGTATTGCAAATCTAATCCTGAATTCTGTCTATCCTATTTTTGGGATATTGGTTAAGAAATTCATATATTACGTCACTTTGTGCGTTTATGGTTATGGCTAACTTGGCTGTGAATTTTTATGTGCTGGTTTAGGTAATTTTATGTATCCGTTTTTATTGTGTAGTTAGTCATCACTTCGATTTTATCATGTATATCTATTTTATATTCATTTTATAAAACATCACTGGTTGCAAAATTATGAATTATTCGAAATAACAAGGATGTTCCTAATTCCAGACAGAAACCCTAGCCGTATTAGACACAACTTTTTGGAACTTTTGGTCCTCAATGTACTTGTCTTGGCTTTCGAACTTTTTTCATCTGAGCGTCACTGGTAAGCCTTGTGTTAACGAATGACGCGTCTGACGTATAAGTGTTTTTTAAACCTGGTACCTTTTGTTAGCTATAATTGGAGTATTTCTCTGTCCTATATGTTCTATCATTTATTTGTATTGTAGTCCTGTCATGTAATGTTGTATTTAACTGATATATTTACCATTGCCGTAGAAGCGGGGGGTTTGGCATGCCACAAAACCGGGTTCATCCCACCATTTTTTCTTAAAATGTCCTGTGCCAATTCCGGAAAATGGCCATTGTTAAATTGTAATTCGTTTCTGTGTGTGTTAAAGTTTAATTTTGTGTTGCTGTTATGTCGTAGTTTTCCTCTTATATTTGATGTGTTTCCCTCAGTTTATGCACACAAATGTGTTTTTTCATGAACAATCTGACCACATTTAGGCAACTTTCAAATACTCATAGTTTGGACATAATATTAGGATTTTACGTCCCCTCACGCATTCACGATGTCCTCAATCAGAACCGATCCCCTCACGCATGTCATAATGAAAATATGAGGTTTTTAGATTTATTAAGATGTCGATCTACACCGGACAGCGTACACGCCGCCCAAAACGACATTCATACCCATTGACTGAATAAAAAGTAAATTTGAACTTGAGGGTCTGTAATTAAAACCATTTTAAAATTTAAATGTCACTTTTTTAGGCAAATTCTCGTGGGGCAACTTATTTTGTAGGAGTTCAACTCCACGTACAACAGTAAATGATACATGTATCTCTTCGTTAAAGTATTCACCACAGCATAGCATTCTCCGATTTTCAATATTTGATCAGTCGAATAAGAAAATTGCGATTTAGAAATGTATATACCTTTCGAAGCGGTGACAATTGCTCCACTCAAGCACAACTGGAAAATCCTCTCACGGTTTTCATTGCAGAACCAAATGTTCTGCGTGTGTAGATTACCAGCCGTGTATATCACAAATTCAAATTAAATATCACTTACAAGAAGCAATTTATAAAAGAGAAAGAAAATCTTATGGACGCATGTTTAAGGATCTAAAATATAGTACTAAATTTATAATATGGATCTGTCGTTGAATTTGCAGTTGGTGTACTTTAGCTAGAATTTATTTTATCATGCTTGGAAATTTTAACACAAGTTTTCCCAGTCTTGATTGCAGTAAATGAAATATCTATTAATACAACATGAAATATGAAAAATAATGTAAAGTTCGTCTTGTGTAATGTGACATTTTTCTTTTCTTTCAGATGATATACGAAGACTTTCGGAAACACTTAATAATTGGGTTGTTCAGTATAATAAAACGCCTAATGACTGATTGTGCGGGTAATAGCAGGTTTGTTGTCCCTTCGCATACACGGCTTCGCCTCGAGCAATAGTTGTTATCTCAGGAACAACAAACTTACTAGTACCCTCACACCCAGTCAATAGGTGTATATAAATACACACACACATATATATATATATACAAGCAAAATAACTAAGAATCCTCTGTCCTCAGCTCTAAAGACTGTTCATAAAGGAACCTGTTTTTTTTTCCGCTTGGTTTATATTCGAATAATTTTGCAGCACTACTATTTTTTCAGTATCAGACAGAATTGGAAATACAGGATTATCTATTGCGATGTCATTACAAGTTTTATACGTTATTTATTATTAATTTGACAATAGAGGAGAAAGTGGTTTTCATCTTCTAAGGGTTTTAAATAAACTCATCATAGATACCAGGATTAAATTTTGTATTTACGCCAGATGCGCGTTTCGTCTACATAAGACTCACCAGTGACGCTCGAATCCAAAAAAAGTTATAAAGGCCAAATAAGGTACAAAGTTGAAGAGCATTGAGGACCAAAATTCCTAAATTTTTGCCAAATACAGCTGAGGTAATCTATTCCTGAAGTAGAAAAGGCTTAAGCCTTAACATATATTAGTTAGACATGTTCTTTTGTCTCGAGATATTTTAAGATATCTACCCTTTCCTTTTTTAATTAATCAGTTATCCCATATTATTATTTTTAAAGCACTGATTTGTATAGTTCTTCTTTGTATAGATTATTTACTAAACAAATCCTTGTCTTTAGCTTATTTTTGATAATTTCAATGTTACGCGTGCAACTTTACCCGGGCTTCTAATACCAGAGACATGTACAGGTCTCTGCTTATACTCTAAGACTAACACTAATACTTCCGATCAAACAACTGCCACACTGTAAAATCAAAGAACTGAATAGCTCTGAGGGGAAAGACGGCACTTGTTGCTATTTTTTTTTGGGGTATCTTTTGATATTCTTCATATAACGAATGAAAAAGCTAGAACATGTAGAAAGGTTTACGATATTGAAATCAATTGTTGTTTAATGTAATTTCGTTTCCTTAGTTTATGATTCAATTTGGACCAATGGAAGAGATCTGCATATTCTAAATCGAAACATTCGATAAAAGTTGATAGCTAATTATCTAAGATTCAACTGAATTCTGTCATTTAACAAAAACTACAATATTTTTTGAAATCTTAATTGTGTACCACTGAACTGCAGGCTAGGGCCATTTTCCTTTTTTTTTTTTGTGACAGTACTCTAAGATTTTTATTTTTTTTATTAAGAAAGTTATATAGGATTGAAAAATCTATTCAGTTTTAAATTTCCATTGATTAAGTTCCCAGTTACAACTCTCATAAAACAATATAAAAAACTAATAAAAAAACAATATGATTGATGTAAACTGTGTGAAGCTTGTTTCCAGATCCTACATTTTGAAATATTAGTAAATTTCCTGAATAAATAGGTTTAAACTACAAAATGCAACATTTTTAATTTATTTATTTATTTTTACCATTATAATGATTATGTTGGTACACAAAATTTAGTTTTAATGGAAGACTACTTATCATATACTAAATGTCACATTTTAAGTGTTCAGATACATTAACTTTTATTTTAGTAGATAATTACTCATCAATTGAGATGCTCCTGAATTGGAGGAAGATTCTCAAAACAGAATTTTACAGAAAAAATGAAGAAAAAAAAAAGTTCTCTCACCATTTTCATGTATCACCACGGCCTTTGTTTACTTTGAAAATTGTTGACCTACAAATTCAAGTATTGCATGTTGATGTTTGAACCATCTACAGCAAACATAATTATGTTTAAATTTACAGTGAGTTGCTTATAGGTGTTACTGTAAAACTTTACCTATAGCTCAACCTGTTTTTAAAATTGACAACACAATAGGGACATTTAAATTGACCAGTTGGTATTGTTAGATTTAAATCTACCTTGATGCTACCTGTAAAAAAATTTATTCACCTAACCCAAAGTTTCAGCATGCTTTTTTCCTGAACTTTTTCTTACCTAGGATTATTCTATTGAGAGATTTTTATTTTACTGTCATTCAAAAAATTAGGAGTTATCAAGCCAAACAAGAATGACTATATCATATATGTTATTTTCTTGCAGTTTATTTAAAATTGCATGGCCTAAAATGCACTACATTTCATCTTAATGTTTGCATAGCCACTACTAGCAGTGTTTTAAAATACCCTAAATAATCCAGTCGTAATATTTCACTCACTTTATGAAACATCAAAATCATATTTGAATAAACAATTTCTTTTATTTTTTTACACTGATATTTGACATCTCATCCAGAATTCCAAAGTTTTTAAATAATTCCCAATTTTATTCATTTTTCACTACTTCACTAGATTTTTTTCTAAATCCATAGTATAAATTCTGATTAACTTCCCATGATATACATCCTAATTTAACAGGTGCAGAATCTATACATAATTCAGAATCTTGTATTTTTTTTTATCATTTCCATTACTATATTCCAAATAGTTATCCTCACTTTACAAATATTTTGTAATATTTTATTTATATTTTTACTATATATCACTTGATTCTTCTATATCCACAGTAAACATTTTATTTCATTTCCTATTATAAATTTCCAAATCAAACAATATTTGATCCAGAATTTTATAATGACTATTTCCAATTTCACATTCACTTAAAACACTTAAAAAGGAATATTTTAGAATATTTTACTTTCATTTTTCACTTTATCACTAGATTAGACTATATCCACTGCATTAATTCAACATTTTATTTCATTTCCAAGATCCCATTTAAATGGTAAATCATCTTAAGTTTGTAATAGATCCCAAATTAATAATGAATGTTTTTAAAATCACATTTAAAGCCACAGAAACATGTTGGATGAACTCACACTATATCTCCTACTTGAATTCCAGTTTTGAAATTTTTTAATCTTTAACATAACTAAATCCCATCGTATGAAAATTTGAATTTCCTTGAGCAAACACAGCATTTTATGCACAAAAGTCCCACTAATATTATAATAGATTTCAAAGAAAAAACACAGCAAGGTATACTCCAAACTTATTTTCGAATTTTACATGTACAACATCATATGTAAGCCCCACAAAACAGTTTGAATGAATTATTTCCTCCTTGATGTCCTTCATGACAATAAAATCTTGAAAAAAACACATCACATTTTAAGAAGCAAAATTGCTATAAAAAATCTAAGAAGTGAATTCAAATAAAATAAATCCAATATTGTATGCACAATGACACCAAAAGATTTCAAACATTGCAAATAATAATCCAAAATGAGAATCTTGAAGGGACATGTGAAGAAATGAACAACATATCCATCTGAAAATTTAAACTGTAATTGGTCAATTTAAGTGTCCCTATTGTGTTGTCAATTTTAAAAACAGCTTGAGCTATAGGTAAAGTTTTACAGTAACACCTATAAGCAACTCACTGTAACAAATACCAATTTTTAATTAGTGCACGAACTCTGAGAATGATTTAACTAACCAGTGAAGGATGTCCCTGCTTCTGCTTAGTGTAGCATTCCAACAATGACGTCACTATAAAATATAATGTAGGTTGGATATATTTAGAATATCTCGTCATACTGATTTTTCAGGATTGTAAAAGAAACGTAAATAGTGTAAAGGAGAGCCCAAGATACGATAATTTCGCGAGAAACAGAAGGGAAATGTGATAAAAAGTTTTTAAAGTCAATCTATTCATTTGTGTGTCTCCTTCTCATCAATCTCGGTAAGATTTGTTGGTGGATTTTCCACACTATAAAAACAAAATGAATGACGTGAGGGGATGTCACTCTGGTCAACCACATAGGGAATTGACGGCTTGAACCGTCTTTCCACAAAAATCGCTTAGACACATACGTCTATCAAGACCAAGTTAACTTACAAAATCTAATTCTAATAATTGAGGCGTGTAAACCTATTATATTAAATTTTTTATCAACTATAAAGACACTACATTGCAGTGATTGCCTTTATGAGAGGAGAAAACATGTCTAGAAAGAGTAAGACATTGATTCGTTTAGGCTATGTGATTCAGTGGCAAAAGTTAAATGCACATCAGGACTAGATCATCTTATTGTGACATGAAAACTGGTATATAATAGCAGAGACATATAATACAATATGGGTCTGATAATAGCAAATAAGATTTGTGTTGTTAATTTGCAGACTTTAAAGACAGATCAAATGTAAATATTTGTTTAATCAGTGTAGGTATGAAGTTTTTCAATGTGACGATGTTATAAAAACTAGACAAAAAAATGTATTCATCAGATTAAGAAATCAAATTCTATGTATGTCTTGAAAACTTTTAAGACGGACCAGTCTTGTTATCAAACAAGCCATTTTGTTAGGGTCATACACTTGAAACCAGCCTGAATCCACTGACTCCCTGTTTTTTAGATCATCCGCTGTATCAGTTGACAATTTCATATCTGTTCGACAAGCAGTTTCAAAAGACTTCCATTTGTGATGGTCAAGGGTTTTTTTTTTTTTAAATATGTTGTTCTGGAAAGAATCGATATGAACGAAATAGGTGTGTCAATTGAAAAGCAGGGGAATTGTGTAACAGTTGATTTCTAATACTAGTATCAAGTTTAAACTTGTAATCAGTAATTTTGTGGCAATATTTTCAGTGATTTTACAAAATCAATGTAACATATATAATCCACTCATATTATTCTTTGTAGATAAGCTGCTCTCGTTATTTTTTGTTGTGTCTAGTTATATATTGCTGTTTTGTTGGTAGATAAGCTGCTCTCGTTATTCTTTGTTGTGTTTAGTTATAGTGATGTTTTGTTGGTAGATAAGCTGCTCTCGTTATTCTTTGTTATGTTTAGTTATATAGTGCTGTTTTGTTGGTAGATAAGCTGCTCTCGTTATTCTTTGTTGTGTTTAGTTATATATTGCTGTTTTGTTGGTAGATAAGCTGCTCTCGTTATTCTTTGTTGTGTTTAGTTATATAGTGCTGTTTTGTTGGTAGATAAGCTGCTCTCGTTATTCTTTGTTGTGTTTAGTTATATAGTGATGTTTTGTAGGTAGATAAGCTGCTCTCGTTATTATTTGTTGTGTTTAGTTATATATTGCTGTTTTGTTGGTAGATAAGCTGCTCTCGTTATTCTTTGTTGTGTTTAGTTATATAGTGCTGTTTTGTTGGTAGATAAGCTGCTCTCGTTATTCTTTGTTGTGTTTAGTTATATAGTGATGTTTTGTTGGTAGATAAGCTGCTCTTGTTATTCTTTGTTGTGTTTAGTTATATATTGCTGTTTTGTTGGTAGATAAGCTGCTCTCGTTATTCTTTGTTGTGTCTAGTTATATATTGCTGTTTTGTTGGTAGATAAGCTGCTCTCGTTATTCTTTGTTGTGTCTAGTTATATAGTGCTGTTTTGTTGGTAGATAAGCTGCGCTCGTTATTCTTTGTTGTGTTTAGTTATATAGTGCTGTTTTGTTGGTAGATAAGCTGCTCTCGTTATTCTTTGTTGTGTTTAGTTATAGTGATGTTTTGTTGGTAGATAAGCTGCTCTTGTTATTCTTTGTTGTGTTTAGTTATATAGTGCTGTTTTGTTGGTAGATAAGCTGCTCTTGTTATTCTTTGTTGTGTTTAGTTATATAGTGCTGTTTTGTTGGTAGATAAGCTGCTCTCGTTCTCGTTATTCTTTGTTGTGTTTAGTCATATAGTGCTGTTTTGTTGGTAGATAAGCTGCTCTTGTTATTCTTTGTTGTGTTTAGTTATATAGTGCTGTTTTGTTGGTAGATAAGCTGTTCTCGTTATTCTTTGTTGTGTCTAGTTATATAGTGCTGTTTTGTTGGTAGATAAGCTGCTCTCGTTATTCTTTGTTGTGTTTAGTTATATAGTGCTGTTTTGTTGGTAGATAAGCTGCTCTCGTTATTCTTTGTTATGTTTAGTTATATAGTGCTGTTTTGTTGGTAGATAAGCTGCTCTCGTTATTCTTTGTTGTGTTTAGTTATATATTGCTGTTTTGTTGGTAGATAAGCTGCTCTCGTTATTCTTTGTTGTGTTTAGTTATATAGTGCTGTTTTGTTGGTAGATAAGCTGCTCTCGTTATTCTTTGTTGTGTTTAGTTATATAGTGATGTTTTGTAGGTAGATAAGCTGCTCTCGTTATTATTTGTTGTGTTTAGTTATATATTGCTGTTTTGTTGGTAGATAAGCTGCTCTCGTTATTCTTTGTTGTGTTTAGTTATATAGTGCTGTTTTGTTGGTAGATAAGCTGCTCTCGTTATTCTTTGTTGTGTTTAGTTATATATTGCTGTTTTGTTGGTAGATAAGCTGCTCTCGTTATTCTTTGTTGTGTTTAGTTATATAGTGCTGTTTTGTTGGTAGATAAGCTGCTCTCGTTATTCTTTGTTGTGTTTAGTTATAGTGATGTTTTGTTGGTAGATAAGCTGCTCTTGTTATTCTTTGTTGTGTTTAGTTATATAGTGCTGTTTTGTTGGTAGATAAGCTGCTCTTGTTATTCTTTGTTGTGTTTAGTTATATAGTGCTGTTTTGTTGGTAGATAAGCTGCTCTCGTTCTCGTTATTCTTTGTTGTGTTTAGTCATATAGTGCTGTTTTGTTGGTAGATAAGCTGCTCTTGTTATTCTTTGTTGTGTTTAGTTATATAGTGCTGTTTTGTTGGTAGATAAGCTGTTCTCGTTATTCTTTGTTGTGTCTAGTTATATAGTGCTGTTTTGTTGGTAGATAAGCTGCTCTCGTTATTCTTTGTTGTGTTTAGTTATATAGTGCTGTTTTGTTGGTAGATAAGCTGCTCTCGTTATTCTTTGTTATGTTTAGTTATATAGTGCTGTTTTGTTGGTAGATAAGCTGCTCTCGTTATTCTTTGTTGTGTTTAGTTATATATTGCTGTTTTGTTGGTAGATAAGCTGCTCTCGTTATTCTTTGTTGTGTTTAGTTATATAGTGCTGTTTTGTTGGTAGATAAGCTGCTCTCGTTATTCTTTGTTGTGTTTAGTTATATAGTGATGTTTTGTAGGTAGATAAGCTGCTCTCGTTATTATTTGTTGTGTTTAGTTATATATTGCTGTTTTGTTGGTAGATAAGCTGCTCTCGTTATTCTTTGTTGTGTTTAGTTATATAGTGCTGTTTTGTTGGTAGATAAGCTGCTCTCGTTATTCTTTGTTGTGTTTAGTTATAGTGATGTTTTGTTGGTAGATAAGCTGCTCTTGTTATTCTTTGTTGTGTTTAGTTATATAGTGCTGTTTTGTTGGTAGATAAGCTGCTCTTGTTATTCTTTGTTGTGTTTAGTTATATATTGCTGTTTTGTTGGTAGATAAGCTGCTCTTGTTATTCTTTGTTGTGTTTAGTTATATAGTGCTGTTTTGTTGGTAGATAAGCTGTTCTCGTTATTCTTTGTTGTGTTTAGGTATATAGTGCTGTTTTGTTGGTAGATAAGCTGCTCTCGTTATTCTTTGTTGTGTTTAGTTATATAGTGCTGTTTTGTTGGTAGATAAGCTGCTCTCGTTATTCTTTGTTATGTTTAGTTATATATTGCTGTTTTGTTGGTAGATAAGCTGCTCTCGTTATTCTTTGTTGTGTTTA
Organism: Mytilus galloprovincialis; assembly: GCF_965363235.1. Classification (NCBI taxonomy): domain Eukaryota; kingdom Metazoa; phylum Mollusca; class Bivalvia; order Mytilida; family Mytilidae; genus Mytilus; species Mytilus galloprovincialis. The sequence continues at coordinate 95,054,250 of NC_134841.1, read as the reverse complement.
GTTATATATTGCTGTTTTGTTGGTAGATAAGCTGCTCTCGTTATTCTTTGTTGTGTCTAGTTATATAGTGCTGTTTTGTTGGTAGATAAGCTGCTCTTGTTATTCTTTGTTGTGTCTAGTTATATAGTGCTGTTTTGTTGGTAGATAAGCTGCTCTCGTTATTCTTTGTTGTGTTTAGTTATATATTGCTGTTTTGTTGGTAGATAAGCTGCTCTCGTTATTCTTTGTTGTGTTTAGTTATATAGTGCTGTTTTGTTGGTAGATAAGCTGCTCTCGTTATTCTTTGTTGTGTCTAGTTATATAGTGCTGTTTTGTTGGTAGATAAGCTGCTCTCGTTATTCTTTGTTGTGTTTAGTTATATATTGCTGTTTTGTTGGTAGATAAGCTGCTCTCGTTATTCTTTGTTGTGTTTAGTTATATAGTGCTGTTTTGTTGGTAGATAAGCTGCTCTCGTTATTCTTTGTTGTGTTTAGTTATATAGTGATGTTTTGTTGGTAGATAAGCTGCTCTTGTTATTCTTTGTTGTGTTTAGTTATATATTGCTGTTTTGTTGGTAGATAAGCTGCTCTCGTTATTCTTTGTTGTGTCTAGTTATATAGTGCTGTTTTGTTGGTAGATAAGCTGCTCTCGTTATTCTTTGTTGTGTCTAGTTATATAGTGCTGTTTTGTTGGTAGATAAGCTGCGCTCGTTATTCTTTGTTGTGTCTAGTTATATATTGCTGTTTTGTTGGTAGATAAGCTGCTCTCGTTATTCTTTGTTGTGTCTAGTTATATAGTGCTGTTTTGTTGGTAGATAAGCTGCTCTCGTTATTCTTTGTTGTGTTTAGTCATATAGTGATGTTTTGTTAGTAGATAAGCTGCTCTCGTTATTCTTTGTTGTGTTTAGTCATATAGTGATGTTTTGTTAGTAGATAAGCTGCTCTCGTTATTCTTTGTTGTGTCTAGTTATATAGTGATGTTTTGTTAGTAGATAAGCTGCTCTCGTTATTCTTTGTTGTGTTTAGTTATATATTGCTGTTTTGTTGGTAGATAAGCTGCTCTCGTTATTCTTTGTTGTGTTTAGTTATATAGTGCTGTTTTGTTGGTAGATAAGCTGCTCTCGTTATTCTTTGTTGTGTCTAGTTATATAGTGATGTATTGTTGGTAGATAAGCTGCTCTTGTTATTCTTTATTGTGTCTAGTTATATAGTGCTGTTTTGTTGGTAGATAAGCTGCTCTCGTTATTCTTTGTTGTGTTTAGTTATATAGTGCTGTTTTGTTGGTAGATAAGCTGCTCTTGTTATTCTTTGTTGTGTTTAGTTATATAGTGCTGTTTTGTTGGTAGATAAGCTGCTCTCGTTCTCGTTATTCTTTGTTGTGTTTAGTTATATAGTGCTGTTTTGTTGGTAGATAAGCTGCTCTTGTTATTCTTTGTTGTGTTTAGTTATATATTGCTGTTTTGTTGGTAGATAAGCTGCTCTCGTTATTCTTTGTTGTGTCTAGTTATATAGTGCTGTTTTGTTGGTAGATAAGCTGCTCTCGTTATTCTTTGTTGTGTCTAGTTATATAGTGCTGTTTTGTTGGTAGATAAGCTGCTCTCGGTATTCTTTGTTGTGTTTAGTTATATATTGCTGTTTTGTTGGTAGATAAGCTGCTCTCGTTATTCTTTGTTGTGTTTAGTTATAGTGCTGTTTTGTTGGTAGATAAGCTGCTCTTGTTATTCTTTGTTGTGTCTAGTTATATAGTGCTGTTTTGTTGGTAGATAAGCTGCTCTCGTTATTCTTTATTGTGTCTAGTTATATAGTGCTGTTTTGTTGGTAGATAAGCTGCTCTCGTTATTCTTTGTTGTGTCTAGTTATATATTGCTGTTTTGTTGGTAGATAAGCTGCTCTCGTTATTCTTTGTTGTGTCTAGTTATATAGTGCTGTTTTGTTGGTAGATAAGCTGCTCTCGTTATTCTTTATTGTGTCTAGTTATATAGTGCTGTTTTGTTGGTAGATAAGCTGCTCTCGTTATTCTTTGTTGTGTCTAGTTATATAGTGCTGTTTTGTTGGTAGATAAGCTGCTCTCGTTATTCTTTGTTGTGTCTAGTTATATAGTGATGTATTGTTGGTAGATAAGCTGCTCTTGTTATTCTTTGTTGTGTTTAGGTATATAGTGCTGTTTTGTTGGTAGATAAGCTGCTCTCGTTATTCTTTGTTGTGTCTAGTTATATAGTGCTGTTTTGTTGGTAGATAAGCTGCTCTCGTTATTCTTTGTTGTGTCTAGTTATATAGTGCTGTTTTGTTGGTAGATAAGCTGCTCTCGTTATTCTTTGTTGTGTCTAGTTATATAGTGCTGTTTTGTTGGTAGATAAGCTGCTCTCGTTATTCTTTGTTATGTTTAGTTATATAGTGATGTTTTGTTGGTAGATAAGCTGCTCTCGATATTCTTTGTTGTGTTTAGGTATATAGTGCTGTTTTGTTGGTAGATAAGCTGCTCTCGTTATTCTTTGTTGTGTTTAGTTATATAGTGCTGTTTTGTTGGTAGATAAGCTGCTCTCGTTATTGTTTGTTATGTTTAGTTATATATTGCTGTTTTGTTGGTAGATAAGCTGCTCTCGTTATTCTTTGTTGTGTTTAGTTATATATTGCTGTTTTGTTGGTAGATAAGCTGCTCTCGTTATTCTTTGTTATGTTTAGTTATATAGTGCTGTTTTGTTGGTAGATAAGCTGCTCTTGTTATTCTTTGTTGTGTTTAGTTATATATTGCTGTTTTGTTGGTAGATAAGCTGCTCTCGTTATTCTTTGTTGTGTCTAGTTATATATTGCTGTTTTGTTGGTAGATAAGCTGCTCTCGTTATTCTTTGTTGTGTTTAGTTATATAGTGCTGTTTTGTTGGTAGATAAGCTGCTCTCGTTCTCGTTATTCTTTGTTGTGTTTAGTTATATAGTGCTGTTTTGTTGGTAGATAAGCTGCTCTCGTTATTCTTTGTTGTGTTTAGTTATATATTGCTGTTTTGTTGGTAGATAAGCTGCTCTCGTTATTCTTTATTGTGTCTAGTTATATAGTGCTGTTTTGTTGGTAGATAAGCTGCTCTCGTTATTCTTTGTTGTGTCTAGTTATATAGTGATGTTTTGTTGGTAGATAAGCTGCTCTCGTTATTCTTTGTTGTGTTTAGGTATATAGTGCTGTTTTGTTGGTTGATACACCACTTGCGTTATTCTTTTTTCTGTTGATGTATAGTGCTGTTGTTCATGTAAGTAAGCTCCTCATGTTGTTCTTTGTTATTTTTATCACTATGATGGTGCAAACCACCTCATTACATAATTATATAAAGGGATAGACAAAGGCTTGAGTCAAAAACGAACTGAATGACACGACCTTAGTGTAAAACGCATTCCTTACCAATAATTGACGACACCATACACTTCTCTCTGTCTAGTGAAAAATTGCTAAATTATAATTAGATTGATCAATAGAAAATAGTACAGCAATATAAAAACAAAGGGTTTAAAGAGACCTTTTAGTCTTAATGCAAGAATTTTTGTATGAGTTGCTGTTGGCTTTGAACTAGCCTGCTGGTACTCTCAGATATGTGCTTAGTAAATTGCGAATAAAAATGAGGAATGAGTCAAAATGACCATGTACGACCAAAGAGCATATACAATCGAAGGCCACCAACACGAGAAAATTTCGCACCCGAAGTGCTCCTAAAGATTCAAATGAACCTAGATTGTATTTAGGATACAAGACTAAAAAAGGCCAGAGGGTCATGACGTGAGACAGGAGCAAAGATGCGGCGGGGTTAAACGTGCCGTTTTTGAGATATAAACAATCTATTATAACTACTTCTAGCCAATGTAGAATAAACAAGCACACAAAAATACGCAGCCTCAGTTAAAATATTAGTCCGAGTCCGATGTTAGAATAAGTAACACAAGAAACTAAGCAGAATGACAATGATGCATATATTAACAAAGGACTAAGTACTACCAGTTACTGACATACCAGCTCCAGACTTCAATTAAACTGATTGAAAAATGATGTTTTCATCATCTGAAAATCAAGTACAATCCCTCCCGTAAGGGGTTTAGTATCATACCACCATAAAATATATGAGAAGAACATAACCCGTATCATGCCAACGACTTAGTGTCTATTTGTTGTGGGATGTATCCGACCACTTCCACTCTGTGTTTTAGTGCTTAGTATCGATCTGATGAGTTTAGCTCTTTTCAACTGATTTTTATAGTTGATCATATATTGTAATGTTACACCACTGTTAGGTGGGGGCTGACATATTTAACCCCACCACATTCTGTATATGTGCCTATCCCAAGCCAGAAGCCTGGAATTCATTGCTTGTCGTCTGGTGCTGTATATCATATTTGTTTTTAGCGCATTATTTTGTACACAAATCGTTAGTTTTCTAACTTGGATTGATTTACCTTTGTCAATTCATGACTTTTTATAGCGACTATATCCCGAATGGGTTTTACTCATTGTTGACGGCCGAACAGTGACCTATAGTTGTTAATTCCTGTGTCATTTGCAATCATATAACACATTCTCTTATTTCTATATTAACTTTAAATTCTCTATTTACTAAGTTGTATAGCATATCCTTATTTTAGATAGAAGGCTGAATCATGGAAAAAAGGGAGGCATTTTTTTTTCTCTCTCTACAACTTTTAAGAAAAAATAAACCATTCATGATAATCTAACGAAATAACACTGTAAAACCCCTGTAAGTGCTTAAAAGTTAAAAACTCATTGTATGCTGTAAGAGGATAATATCCACGAATCAAAAATATCTTCCGCCACTCATCTTCACTTGATGGGGAAAAAAAGTAGACAGATCGAGAAATTATTATTGAGACTCGTTTTAAATTAGTATAGAATGAAAAACAATCATGGAGAATAAAAAAAACCAATATGTTTTCTTGCAGACCAAAGGCATGTGTGTGTCCGTAAATAATCTACTTATATACTTTTACAAAACTAAAGGTATAAATTTAAGGTACTTTGTATATTTATTTTAGAGACAACGATTCAGTGCCTGAGTTGCAAACTTAATAGCACTCTAGGTAATTAAAAAGAATGTTTGAAAATTACAATTTATGGATTTTTTATTTTTTTTTTTAGTTAAAAAGACATTTATAATATCAATATATGTTAAGGATTTTTAGCTGTAGACTATCTATAAATAACCCGAAAAGGAAAGTAGGTCAGACATTGTTAATTATAGATGCAATTATATTTTAAGAGCATGTCTGTTGACTCTCTTGACCAAACTATGACAACTATAAGTGTATCTTAATTTATCATAAACAAATCGAAAGAAAGATAGCTAATATAAACATTCGATAAATATAAAAAATATATCATTTATATATAAAGGCAAGATGGCGCAAATTCAGTATGCTAATGATGTCCCAATAAGTTTCCTTTATTTTGAATGATTTGATCATAATTCTGTTATTTTTTACAGAATTTCTAGAAAATAAACAATGAATAAATATCTTAATATATTCAAAATTATATGACAATCAAGGAATATTCGATAACTGCATAAATTATTGTCGTACGAGAAGACAAAGAAGGCTATGGTGTGCTTTGGGTACCCTTCTGAAATGTGATTTTAAAGAATAACTATATTATATTTTGTATACCAAAAGCTTGATCCTTTCTACTCGAGCTTTCTTTTATATTATTTATTCAATATAAGAAATGAAATTGCAAGTATTTCTCCAGAAACAGCATTTTTCAACAAAACTGACAGGGTCATTGATAAGTGGCCCCTTCTTTTTATACAAACCACAATAAATGTACTACAATTCAGAAAAAAATTTAAGATGCACGGAACTTCTAAGGCATTGATTATTCGCACAGTGTCAACTTCAGGCGATTTTACCTCATAGTCGATGCCAGAAACAACATTTTTCTTATGAGTGGAAACACATCGCCATTTTAAATCACAATATCGGCAATACACACGCACTTGCTTCCTTGTTGGTGCTTTCTCCGCGGTCCGCGTTTATAATATAAATAAACTGTCAATACCTACTTTCTGTTTCTCTTATTATTTGTAAGGCAAAGACGACGAAAGTTACATTGTTATGTCTGAGGACGCAGTGGCAGAAACGATGGTAGATGAACCAAAGTCTGATGAGGATGTAAAACCTGAAAAGAAAGCTAGTGTTAAATCGCTTAAAAAGAAAACAACACCAACAGTAAGCAAGAAAAAGAAGAAGTCAAAACAAGCACCATCTGACCATCCACACTACAGAGACATGATAAAGGATGCGCTAACAAGTCTCAAGGAGAGAGGTGGAAGTTCGAGACAGGCAATTCTTAAATACATCATAGGAAATTATAAAATTAGTGTCGAAGAAAAAACTGCAAATAATCATTTAAAAATGGCTTTAAGGGCAGGAGTGAAAAATGGAACTTTGACTCAAAGCAAAGGACAGGGCGCTTCTGGTTCGTTTAGGCTGGGAGAAGAAAAAGCAAAGAAATCCCACAAGAAGAAGGAAACTGTTTCGACTCCTCAAAAGAAGGCTAAAAAACCTGCATCACCAAAGAAGGCTAAAAAGCCAACACCTGCGAAGAAGACCAAGAAATCTAAACCAGCAAAAAAGGCAAAATCTCCAAAGAAAAAAGCTGGAAAGAAAGGCAAGGCAAAAGTAGTGAAGGCTGCTGCAGAAACACCTCCAGCTGAATAAACGGAGTGAACAATAACAACATTATTTAGTGTTCCTAAGTATTGTAATTATCTGTGTCGTAGCAGGTCACTGTAATCTTGCCAAGCTAAAGGAAGGACCATGAACAGTTTAATGCACAAAAATGAATGCTATTCTAAATGGAAAACATTGTGACATTAGGATTACAAAACAGTATTCGTATTTGTGGTAATTTGTAGACTAGTACGTAATCAATTAAATTGATTTTATTTTTTATATTCACGTATTATTTTTTGATATAATGAAATGATTTCAATTTAAAATATTTGTTCAGTTAAGTAACAGAATTTGTTCATACTCATATATATTATTGTTTGTGTGTTGATACGAATTATGAATCATTCCCGGAATCGCAAAGTGGTTAATGCTGTTATGTGCGTCTTCCAAATAACCTGATATCCGTTCAAAATTATTGTACATTAAGGGGCGGATCCGATATAGTCGGCTTTTTAAAAGGGGGTTCCCAACCAAGGATAAAGTGGTGGTGGTGGTTGGGGGAGGAGGAGAGACGTTGAACTATATGTCCATATTCAAACTATCTCGGAAAACAAAATAAACGGTAAAAAATCACACACAAAAAAAAATATTAGATGCCCCTACCTCTCTTACCGACAAGAAAAGAGAAATGAAATGGAAACGGGGAATGCGTCAAAGAGACAACACGACAACTGTTCTACATATTGTTAATCGTGTTAATCAAACATTGAAAATATGGTATAGGGTGATTGATATATGTCAGACCAAACATAACTAGAGCCATATGTTCAGTTTTCAACCTAAAATAATCATCTGCCGGACAATATGTCGCTACCTTTTACTTCCAAGACGAGAAAGCTATTTTATACGGCCGAAACCGAATACGTCTCCGCCGTCCGGCTGAGAGATTTGATTTCCAAACAATAACCTGAGTATGAGTGTATCAATTGATCTGTATGTAAATGTACCACAAGGTTCCATACCACAAAAAGAATGTTCGGATTGATTTTGGTGGTTAATGTTTAAACTGTAGGAATTATGGGCTAAACACAATCATACTTCTTGTTCCGGACAATAACTTGAGTTATGATATGTGGAATTGAAGATGGAAATAGGAAATATGTCAAAGAGACAACAACTCGACCAAAGAGCAGACAACAGCCGAAGGTCACCAATAGGTCGTCAACGCAGCGAGGAAAATCTCGGACCCGGGGTGTTTTTTAGCTGGCACCTTAATGAAATTGTGTTCTAGTTCAGTGAAAATGGACGTCACACTATACTCCAAAAAACATACAAATGAGCTAAAAATTAAAAACACAAGACTTACAAAGGTAAGAGACTCCTGACTTGAAACAGGCGCATTAATGCGGCGCGGTTAAACATGTATTTGAGATTACAACCCTCTCCCTATACCTCTAGCCAATATAGAATAAAGAAACACAAAGCATCACGCACAGTAAAACACAGTTCAAAAGAAGTCCGAGTCCGATGTCAGAATAGGTGACAAAAGAAACTAAGCCGCAGAATGACAATGATACATAAATTAACAAAGGACCACTAGCAGTTACTGACATGCCAGCTCTAGAATGTGCAGTTTACTATCCATATCCGTATACTGATAAATTTCAGTATACGGGTGCAGTTTACTATCCATATCCGTATACTGAAAAATTACATAGCCAGAAAACAAAGAAATAGTGATGGCAACGTTAAATACGTTAATAAAGTAATGCAAAAAGACAGGAAATAATAAAAAATAAATGAAAAAAATTGATTTATAAAATTTTAATCTGCTAACCGAGTCCCTGTGCTCCAGACCTCAATCAAACTGATTGAAAGATTAATATGTCTTCATCAAATGAAAATCAAGTACTCCGGCCGTTAGGGGTTTAGTAATGTACCATCAGAAATATAGGAGAGAAACATAACCCGTATCATGTCAACAAATGGTTTTAAAATAAATGTGTTTATTTCCGATGCAAAGACCCTATGAGTGAATCAATATTAATACCAACATATGCAATCCTTAATGACCTGACAACAGTATCGTACCTATATCCTATCCGAAAAAGTCTGTTCCAAGTTCTTTTGTAAGGCAGTCTAAAAAATTGACGAAAGATACAAAAAGGGATATTCAAACTCATATGTTAAAAAAAAACTATACAAGAATGTGTCCAAAGTACACGGATGCCCAACTCGCACTATCAATTTTTATGTTCAGTGGACCGTGAAATTTGGGTATAAACTCTAATTTGGCATTAAAATTAGAGAGATCATATCATAGGGAACATGTGTATTAAGTTTCAAGTTGATTGGACTTCAACTTCATCAAAAACTACCTTGACCAAAAACTTTAACCTGAAGCGGGACAGACGGACGGACGGACAAACGAACGAACGAACGGACCAGAAAACATAATGTCCTCTACTATTGTAGGTGGGGCATAAAAAAAACATGGCTAAAAATCCCCGAAAACAACTAAATGACAAACAGTACACAAAATGCAAGGAATAACGATTTTTGCATAGAAGAGCATTATGTTGCATGTTTGTCCAGTTTTTGGTTAGTCAGGTAAATACTGTACCCATTTGTTTATTAAGCCTATTCTGTAAACCTGCAAATGCGCAGTATTGTTTTCTTTTGAAGACAAAAAGTATCAAATAACTATGTTATTGATGATTTTATATATGTTTTAAAGTTCTAAACAATCTCGTTAATTTCCTCTACCAAAGACTGCTTCTGATAGCCATGTTTTTCATTTGCCAGTAACTAAATAAGGGGCATTGGAAGAGGAGTTTTCATTCACCAAGTTTGCTGCAATGGGCCAAGAAGTTGAAAACGTAATTTTCTTGTTGATCAACTTTTACTGATGGTTTTATACTGAGCAGTTTTGTCACCAGTTTTCTGAATTTACTAGTTAATTGGAAAAGTAGATCATTGAGATGGGAGTTATATCTGTGGGCCCGCTGTGAATAATGTGTGGTAAAAAAATGTATCTTTACCATAGGACATGTGGTTGTCAACTGAAACCAAAGCTTTTAACCTTACCCTTTGACCTAGGAAGACATGCATACATTAAGACAAACTGTCTGGTGTTGGTTAATATACTTGTCAAGTATAAACTTTGAAATCATAACGGTTCCCAAGATATAGAGCAGACACGATTTATTAAATGTCATGGGGTAGTCAACTGAAACCATTTTTTTTACCTGGACCTTTGACCTGCAAGTTGTACATACATTATGACACACTCTCTGGTGTTGGTTAATATACATGTCAGTCTAAACTTTGAAATCATAACGGTTCTCAAGATATAGAGTGGCCACAATCTTTACCATTGAATATGGGGTTGTCAATTGAAACCATAGTTTTTGACCTTGACCTTTGACCTAAGAAGTTGTAATACATTATGACACACCTTCAATTAAATTAAAAACCATAGTTTTTTACCTTGACCTTTGATCTAAGAAGCTGTAATACATTATGACACACCTTCTGGTGTTGGTTAATATACATGTCAAGTATAAACTTTCAAATCATAATAGTTCTCAAGATATAAAGCAGACATGATCTTTACCATAGGACATGAGGTTGGAAACTTAAACCAAAGTTTTTGACCTTGGAAGTTGTACAAACATCATGAAATACCCTCTTAATATACAGGTCAAGAATAAAGTATGAAATTATAACAGTTCTCTAGATATACAATTTGTTACGGGTGGACAGACTGTTCACTACAGGGCAACCCGCAATTTGGTGAGGCCCTGTTTATTTGCTTAATATCATGAGTGCTATATTTTAGGTATGTGTATTATGCACAGATAAAACAAATCAACAAGCTTTTTAATTGGAATTTTAAATTTGTTACAAAGATAATTTTTAATAGAAAAATACATTAATCAAATTCTACTTCAAATTGATACTCTAGATTTTTTACTAATTCTATAGCGATACAAATACAAAGCTTTGTTTTAGCAATAAAATAAGATATATGCACCAACATATATGCACCTACACCCAGGAATGCAATATATGCCTGTCCATATGTATATAGAATTGTTGCAAGAAATAAATGAAATATTGTAAAGGCAATAAATCAGAAGCTATTAAACAAGATTGCACACACTGAAATGTCTCTGCTTCTTTACAAATCATTGATTTTATGTTGACAGTCCTAAATATAAAGCTTTATTACAACTGTCATATAAACCTAACATTAATCAAGAAAACTAAACGTTGACTAATGAACCATGAAAATTAGGTCAAGGTCAGATGAATCGTGCCAGGCAGCTATTTCTTCCATACAACAAATATAGTTAACCAACTTAACCTATTGCTTAGTTTAAGAAAACAGACCAAAACACAAAAACTTAACACTGAGCAATGAACCATGAAAAAGAGGTCAAGGTCAAATAAAACCTGTGTGACTGACATTAATATCATAAAATATTTCCATACACCAAATATAGTTGACCTGTTGCATACTAGTATAGTATTAGAAAAAAGACCAAAACTCAAAAACTTAAATATAACCACTTAACCATGAGCTCAAGGTCAGATGACACCTGCCAGTTGGACATGTACACCTTACAGTTCATCCATACACCAAATATACTAGACCTATTGCTTATAGTATCTGAGATATGGACTTGACCACCAAAACTTAACCTTGTTCACTGATCCATGAAATGAGGTAGAGGTCAAGTGAAAAGTGTCTGACAGTCATTAGGACCTTACAAGGTAAGCACATACCAAATACAGTTATCCTATTACTTATAATTATCATTACAAAAAATCTTAACTTTTTTTCAAGTAGTCACTAAACCATGAAAATGAGGTCAAGGACATTGGACATGTGACTGACGTAAACTTCGTAACATGAGGCATCTATATACAAAGTATGAAGCATCCAGGTCTTCCACCTTCTAAAATATAAAGTTTTTTAAAAGAAGTTAGTTAACGCCGCTGCTGACACCGCCACCGGATCAATATCCCTATGTGGAGCTTTCTGCGACAAAAGTTGTAGGCTCAACTATTGTCCTGAAGAGAAAATTGCCTGGAATATCCTTAAAAGTTGCCTCATATTTCCCATTTAAAGTCCACTTATTTTGGAAAAGCAAACCCTAATATTTCAAATATGCATGTGCTGGACATGAATGAAAAATCATAACATTTTTTTAAATCAAAAGGTACCTTACTTAAAATGATCCCAACAATAGTATAATGCTTGCAGTAAATAAACCTGAGCATTCTCAAGTTAGTGCACATGTTAAATACTAACTGATTCCTAATGGTTAAACAAATGAAGCTTGAATAACAAACCAGAACTGTTTTTTTAATAAAAGGGAGATAACTCTTACCAATTAAAACATCAGATGCTGATGGATTGCTGGTTTTATCATCCAGTGGCAAATTAAATGTATAACCAGGACAAGAGAAATGATATGAATATAAACCCTGCTAAACTGACATACTGAGCCTGATTTTTTACTTGCATGTGCACAACATATCAGTCCACAGTTACATTTTATTTTACTAGGACACATTGTGATTTTCTCACTGTTAAATACGCATTCATAACTGGGAAGCAGCAAATAGATATATCCAAGTCTTTGCTTTGACTCAGCAGGTACTCATTAGCATTACATGTAGCTCTAACATTCGAGGACCACTGAAGCTTCAAAACAGCCTTGCACAGTTTAAACTTAATCAATCTCAGCACAGTGGATTTAATGTGAGATATGTGAATATTACACCTGACGGATATTGAAATCTTGTATCTTTAGAATCACAAGTCCAGTAGTCAGGACTTCTGTGTTGACATGAAATATCACTGATTTATAATTATAAATTGACTGTTTACCAAATTTTGCATTTTTTTGCAATACTAATGATTTTCAACCCACAAAAAGATTACCTTAGCTGTAATTGGGATGTTGGTTCCTCCATGCGCTTCAAGTTCCTACTATATGTGGCATTTTTTACATTTCTGTTTCAAGTACTTGTTACTGATGAGTCTTTTGTAGAAAATATTTGTGTTGGGCATACACAATTTTAATTTTAGTTTCTATGATGAGTTTATAACAAACCATTTAAATCCAAAGGCATCTTTCTTCCACTTATTCAAATCTTCAATATATTTTAAAGAACTTTGATCACAGCAATTCTTTATGAAGTATATATTGAGCTTCCTTTCAGACCTGACTTTTCTTTCAATAATAAACTCTGTCTTAACTTTTATTTTATGTATAAGTCAATATAACAAATAACATAAACTTAACATGATTTATTTATATAAATAACAATATGGCACATTTTAAATGAAACTAAAGTATTAAATGTCAATGATTTCATGTTTATCCACGAATTGAGCTTTAAATGACATTATATGAACAGGAATTGCAATGCATGTGACTCTTAGTACGAAACATAACAGTGATAGCAATGCTTCATTTAATAAATTAATAAGATGTTGACTGAAATAAGATCAGAGTGACAAAGAGTGCTTATATTCAAAATCCTGCTTTTTTGTAATTTTTTACATTTGCCACTTTTTCCCCATTCATTTTCCTAGACCCCACCTTTTTTACCCCATATCCCACATCTCCACATGCTATACCCTCCCCCCCCTTTTATCCTACATCGGTCATTTTTAAAAAGTGTGTCATCCCCCTCAAATAACCTTTTAAAAATGTGTTTAAAATAAACTCTAATCCAAATTCCAAGTCAATCCAATCAACATCATAAGAGTAGCACAGATCAAAACAGTCTACACATGTTGTTCAAAGTAGTGATAATATGCTGGAGCCACAATACCATGATATAAAGAGCGAGGTTGGACTCAGAATCCTCATGTCCACCATATAACAGTTTGTATAGAATGTTTGGAGTATGATAAATTAATATAACCCAATTCTGGATCAAGTAGAGATATGATGCCATCATTTTCTGATCTGAAAAAGTAAAGACAATAGAAACAAGTGAAACTGCGAGCTACTGCTCACTGATGATACCCCCGCCGCAAGTGGATAATATTAATAGTGTAAAAATATGCAAGTGTTCGGTAAACAGGAAGCTGTCGAGTGATGAATCTGAAAACGCTTCACACGGTATAGCTGACTTATTAAAATCCTGAAACCAAATTTCAGAAATCCTTGTATTGTAGTTCCTGAGAAAAATGTGACGAAAATTTTCAACTTGGCTATCATGTGTAAAATCATACAAGTGTTCGGTAAACAGGAAGTTGTCGATTGATGAATCTGAAAACGCATCACACGGTAAAGCTGACTTATATAAATCCTGAAACCAAATTTCAGAAATCCTTGTATTGTAGTTCCTGAGAAAAATGTGACGAAAATTTTCAACTTGGCTATCATGTGTAAAATCAGACAAGTGTTCGGTAAACAGGAAGTTGTCAAGTGATGAATCTGAAAACGCATCACACGGTATGGCTGACATATATAAATGTTGATACCAAATTACAGAAAGGGTGGATGTGTAGTTCCTGAGAAAAATGTGACGAAAGTTTCATGGGACGGACTGACTGACTGACTGACGGACGGACTGACGGACGGACTGATGGACGGACTGACAGACAGAGGTAAAACAGTATACCCCCCCTTTTTTAAAGCGGGGTTTAAAGCGGGGGTATAATTATAATTCTAAATAGTTACTGTTGAGTCTATTTTAATTCTTGCTTTACTACATAAGTTTTACAGGTTGAGTTTATATGTAGCCATACTGTTTATGAAACTGTAAAATGCCTAATAAATGAAACTATTTATTGTCTATCAAAAAGATGTGTAATAGTAAGCACAAGTATGAAATTTTGTTTTGTAATACATTTTTGTTGTAATTTCAATCATCATTAACACTTGGTTTTTCAGAAAACAAATTCCCTCAAATCAAAACAGTTAAAATCATGTCCAATCATCATGTGAAAGACTATAGAGTTATCTCCCTGTAAGAATGCTGATATTTGTTGACTTAGGTGGCAGGTACCAGTTTTGGTGTACCAGAACATGTGTCCCACGCAGAAATTTTGTTATAGTTAAGTATTGAGGTATATAATTGCATCATGTGGACTGAAAAAATAAATGAATGTAAATTCTAGGCTATTGTACTACACAAGTAAGTAGTTGCATACACAGGTTGGGGATTTCCTTCACATATAGGTCCAATCAGATGTCAAAATTGTGGTCTCCTCACTTGACGGCATCCAATCAAAGTGGGGGAAAAATTCAGTTTTATGTAAACAAAAATATCTTGAGATTTTGATGGTAAGGATAGGTTCGGACAAAGCTCTAATTCACTGAATATCCTTTCTCTCTTGAATTTTGGCTAAAATTCTTGTCGGCTTTTAGCAGGATTTTGCAGGTGAGGATTAGATTGGTATCAGAGCATCACATTTTTTGCCTTATTTGCAATGCATTTATAAATTTTTAAATTTCCATGCTGGACAGACACCCAAATTTAAAGGTTTTCTATATATTAACATCTTAGTTCCTTGAAACCATACATTTTATTTGTATATAAGCTTGAATGAATTTTCAAGAAAATAAAATCATAAATCCATGAAATTCTAAAGATTTATTGTAAAATAACTGGTTTCTGCCACCTTAAGCCTAAACATGATTTTAACATATCACAAAATGTGCCTTTTTAAGAGTTCTACAGGTGTGTGGTAATATATTTCTTTTATTCACAGTCAATGTATAGGTCTGTTTGCAAGCAAATAGTTTTTACATGGATTTTAAGAATTATCAAATATCAAGACAGATAACTCTGTATCCCAATACAAACAATGACATTCAATTGATTAGTTTTAAAATGATTATGTTCACCAAACAATGATTTTATACCATAAATTATATAGAAATAGCAATTACAAAGAGAGAAAAAAGTAAAATAAGCCTCAGCATAGTACAAGAAAAAGCTGATTATACTGTATATTACCTGTTATAATGATTTATTTCATATGATATGGACATTTTCTTATTTATTTACTTTTTAACTATGAATATATGAATTCTTCTTTTTTTATAGGTCTACTACATAGTTGATACTGTAGGACAGGCTATAGAAATAAGAAAACTGGTCTCTCTCATCAGCAATAGTGTGGCAATTCTAAAATGTCAACATGCGGCCTACACAGCTAGCTCATGTGGAGAAGAGATATGAGACTGATTGCGAATAAATGTACACTTAGTTTAGTGCATCATGGATCTACAAAGTGAAACATATGTACCAAAAATATTAGTTCATTCATAACTAAGCCTTTTTCAGCACTGCAGTCAACAGAACAATGATAGTGACAAGAATTGAGACTATTTAATACCTCAAACAATGGGAAAATACTTCTTGAGATCAGTTGTAAGTGGTTTTATATCATGCATGAAACAATAAACTTAAGTAGTTTTAAAAACTGTTGGATAATTCATACACTGTACCAGACAACTCACACAATAAAATTTATTAAATATGAACACAATCATTTTTTTCTAATTTTTTTGCATTCAAAGCAGTTTGACGGCAAAAGACGCAAATAATGCTTTAATAAATTTGGTCTTACAAAGCCTATTAATGTTTTCTTTTGTGCTGTAACCATATAAAATGCATGTATTTTTAATGGTAAAGGACTATAGAACTCAATCAGACTAAAAAAATGGAATTATATTGTTTTCAATGAGTGGTTAAAGGTGGCAGGTACCAGTTTTGGTGTACCAGAACATGTGTCCCACGCAGAAATTTTGTTATAGTTAAGTATTGAGGTATATAATTGCATCATGTGGACTGAAAAAATAAATGAATGTAAATTCTAGGCTATTGTACTACACAAGTAAGTAGTTGCATACACAGGTTGGGGATTTCCTTCACATATAGGTCCAATCAGATGTCAAAATTGTGGTCTCCTCACTTGACGGCATCCAATCAAAGTGGGGGAAAAATTCAGTTTTATGTAAACAAAAATATCTTGAGATTTTGATGGTAAGGATAGGTTCGGACAAAGCTCTAATTCACTGAATATCCTTTCTCTCTTGAATTTTGGCTAAAATTCTTGTCGGCTTTTAGCAGGATTTTGCAGGTGAGGATTAGATTGGTATCAGAGCATCACATTTTTTGCCTTATTTGCAATGCATTTATAAATTTTTAAATTTCCATGCTGGACAGACACCCAAATTTAAAGGTTTTCTATATATTAACATAAGCACGCACACATCTTAGTTCCTTGAAACCATACATTTTATTTGTATATAAGCTTGAATGAATTTTCAAGAAAATAAAATCATAAATCCATGAAATTCTAAAGATTTATTGTAAAATAACTGGTTTCTGCCACCTTACCTGTTAACTATTACAATGACTATAGAGTTATCTCCCTGTAAGAATGCTGATATTTGGTGACTTACCTGTTAGTATTACAAGGACTATAGAGTTATCTCCCTGTATGAATGCTGATATTTGTTGATTTACCTGTTAAGAATTACAAAAACTATAGAGTTATCTCCCTGTAAGAATGCTGATATTTGGTGATTTACCTGTTAAGTATTACAAAGATTATAGCTTTATCTCCCTGTAAGAATGCTGATATTTGTTGACTTACCTGTTAAGTATTACAAGGAATATAGAGTTATCTCCCTGTATGAATGCTGATATTTGTTGATTTACCTGTTAAGATTTACAAAGACTATAGAGTTATCTCCCTGTAAGAATGGTGATTTACCTGTTTAGTATTACAAAGAATAAAGCATAAGCTGTAAGAATGCTGATATTTTTTTATTTACCTGTTAAGTATAAAGCTGTAAGAATGCTGATATTTGTTGACTTACCTGTTAAGTATTACAACAAATTCTAAAGATTTATTGTAAAATAACTGGTTTCTGCCACCTTACCTGTTAACTATTACAATGACTATAGAGTTATCTCCCTGTAAGAATGCTGATATTTGGTGACTTACCTGTTAGTATTACAAGGAATATAGAGTTATCTCCCTGTATGAATGCTGATATTTGTTGATTTACCTGTTAAGATTTACAAAGACTATAGAGTTATCTCCCTGTAAGAATGGTGATTTACCTGTTTAGTATTACAAAGAATAAAGCATAAGCTGTAAGAATGCTGATATTTTTTTATTTACCTGTTAAGTATAAAGCTGTAAGAATGCTGATATTTGTTGACTTACCTGTTAAGTATTACAACAAATTCTAAAGATTTATTGTAAAATAACTGGTTTCTGCCACCTTACCTGTTAACTATTACAATGACTATAGAGTTATCTCCCTGTAAGAATGCTGATATTTGGTGACTTACCTGTTAGTATTACAAGGACTATAGAGTTATCTCCCTGTATGAATGCTGATATTTGTTGATTTACCTGTTAAGAATTACAAAAACTATAGAGTTATCTCCCTGTAAGAATGCTGATATTTGGTGATTTACCTGTTAAGTATTACAAAGATTATAGCTTTATCTCCCTGTAAGAATGCTGATATTTGTTGACTTACCTGTTAAGTATTACAAGGAATATAGAGTTATCTCCCTGTATGAATGCTGATATTTGTTGATTTACCTGTTAAGATTTACAAAGACTATAGAGTTATCTCCCTGTAAGAATGCTGAGATTTGTAAACCATCAACCTCACTCCCTCTAATGTCTATTCTCTTTGAACCAGGAAGTACAAACTTACTGTAAAAAAAATTGTAGCTAGGTGTTATTACAAGTCCATCTAGAATATTAGACATTTCAATTTGACAGCAAACCAGCTCATTGTTGAAGGCCATAAGGTGACCTATAGTTGTTAATGTCTGTGTCATTTTGGTCTCATGTGGACAGTTGTCTCATTGGCAATCATACCACATCTTCTTTTTATAGGGACATACATGTAGAAAGAAGGGGACCATATTATTGATCAATGAAAGATGTAATAAATATTGACTGTTTGGAAAAAAATATAAATTTATCTAGAATAACATGATATTCATATCATTTCCTTGGCAGATGAATCTTACTGTTTACAAACCTAAAATGACCCATGGCATAAAACATTGGTTGTTTATAAAATTCATCTTTCTTTGCATTTACAATTATGGGACTGTCTACAAAATTCTTCACCCAATTTGGTCCTCCCTCCATATCTAATGCTATATTCCAATCAGTCCATCCAGTAACCCAGTTATTGACATCCTGAAAGAAATAACAAGCTGATTATACATTTAAAATAACTTGTGTTTAAAACCATGGAGATGCATGGAATAGAGTTCAATGCATTTATTCCAGTGTGTTTACAGGTCTAAATGGGGTCTATATAAATCTGTACTAGTGTGGCAATTACTGTTGCAACACCTATGGTTTTGTTAGACACACAGATCATTCACCACAGAACCACTTTATCTAGCTGACCACCTTTTCCATGCACATCTTACAGAACATTGCTACATTTACCTATAAAACTTCACAATGAGTCAAATTTCATTTTTTTTTTTTTGAGAAATTTAAATTGTGTAGGTCTTCAAGATCGTTGAATCTGCATTTATTTTTATGACTTTTTTGCTTAAGGATATCCTCACACATGATTTTTTTCTATAGAGCTATTTCAATTGTTTCTATAAATTAAATGCCTTCTAAATAACCCATTTTAATTTTGCAACAATTTCCATATGCATAATAAGATTGTCTCATGCACTCTTGGCACAGATGTTCAGTGATATATTGCAATAAGTAGGCTCTTGATATAAACAACGTTTCATAATTTAACATTATATACTGTCTTTTGATCAAAGAAGCTTCTGTCTAATTTGCAAGAAATTATAAATAGATCTGATAACTTTTTCCTTCTTCAATGTAAGGATTAGCTGATATGTAGCTGTGAAAAAAGTTGAAATAATTCATAATTTAATCTCAATATAAAATAATGTAATTGTTATATATAGATACTGATCAAAGTAAACTTTAAAATTTTCTTACACTTTTAAATAAGTAAAAATAGCAATTTACCTGTAAAATATCATGAGCATAACTTTCAGCCCTTTCCCAGCTTCCCAGAATAACTTTACCAAATGGTAGAATAGATCCTGCACAGGCCTCGGTAGCCAGTATAAATTTATCTGGGAATTTCTGATGAGTACTGGATAAAGCTATAGTTGGAGTAATAAAATCTTCATACCAATGGACAGCTATTCCAGAGATATACTTTGATGCTTCAGGACTGGAAAATACCTGAAAATATCAACATAAGGCATTAGCATTAAATTTCCTATTGTCTACAGTAAACACTTACATGCAAATTAGTTTATCATTTTGCTCAAGTGCATGAGTTTTTAGTAGTTGGCTCACTGATGATACCCTAACCAAAATTTTTAGCAAATATTAAAAGTTGTTGAGTGATGAATCTGAAAACACACCACATGGTATATATAGCTGACTTAAATAAACCCTGAAACCAAATTCAGAAATCCTTGTATTGTAGTCCTGAGAAAAATGTTATATAAGTTCTGGTATGTCAAAGATTTCCTTTGTGACAGAAATGTATTCACTGATCCAATATAAATTAAGGTTTATTTTCTTCCAATGCTACTGAATGTTCATTATCATTCATTGGATACCTCTTTTGGTGTATTTAGTGGGTAAAGCCCTGGTCACAAGGAACCCACAACACATCTATGCAGCGCCACGACATGAAATTTGGTCAAATCGTGGGTCATGAATGTTTGGAAAAACATATTGTGTACCCTTTAAAGAGGATGGCTATTCCATCAGAACGATTATGCTCGACCCTGCGCCTTCCTGGACTCCAACAAGGGCAAAATATGGTTCTGTAATCTTTGATTCAAGCCCATGAACAGTAAAGGAACCAATGAAATGCCCGACGTTGGTTGGATAGCCATGGATCAAACGGTGCCTGATGTTTGGGCAGTATATCACACTGATGCAAGAGTTGGCGCAGGAATCTGCCGGTGATTTCGTTGGATTCATACAGATGGAGCCTGGCATGTTTCAAGAGCTTTCTCTGAGAGTCGCATCACAGTGGCACCACAATCGTACGACAGTGGCATGACAGTGATCCGACAGTGACAGTGATCCGACAGTGACAGGACAGTAACACGCGGATCCCATGACAAAGTCACATAAAAACCTAAAAAATAGCCACAAACAACTCACGATTGTCGTACAACTGTCTCACGACTGTCACAAGACTGACTTGTGACAAACCCACTACAGTACAATTACAATTCTTTTTTTTCTGTCTTGTACCCATCATGGAACCATCATCGACATATCGTAGCTGATGTGACCACTCGAAATTTTTTTTTTACCATTTTGCATGACAACTGTTTTATAGATCTTCCACGACAAAAAAATCGTACAACCTGTTGTGACTAGGGCAATCTTCAACAAATGACAAATTTTCAATAGGTTTGTTAAGCAGACTTCCACGAAACCATGCAAGTTTTACTTTATCTATGAAAGTAAATGAACACATAGTGTTCATGCGCCTGTCCAAAATCGGGAGACTCTGGCCTTTGTTAGTTTTTATGATTTTTATTTTAGTTTCTTGTGTATATTTCAAGTTTAGTTTGACATCCATTATCACTGAACTAGTATACATTATTGTTTTGGGGCCAGCTTAAGCATGCCTCTGGGTGCGGGAGTTTCTCGCTGCATTGAAGATCCATTGGTGGCCTTTGGCTGTTGTCTCTTTGACACATTCTCCATTTTCATTCTCAATTTTATTCATTTAATTCATCATTTATTCAATGTCAAACCTTTTACAAGGTTAAAAGAACATTGCACCATACAGAATCATTAACAAATTATGCTGGAATCTTTTTGTCTCTAAAGTCTCAATTTTTTTTTATAAATTCTTTGTTAATTCAATGCCAAACCTGTTCTGCCCAATAAGGTAATAAGAATCTTGCATCGTCTAATATCATTAACTTGATATACTGAAAGCCATTTTTCTCCAAAGCTGGTCCCAAGTCTAATGCGATGAAATCTCTTTGTTGGGCAGCTGTCCATCCCATAGCTTGGAACTTGAAATTAGGAAGTTTTCCATCTGAAGGTTCATTCTGTGCTGTTATACCCCATAGATCAATGCCATGTTTACTATACTCTTGTAAAAATCTACAAGTGAAACATACTAATAAATCATTAAAATAAAATTCCAAATTATTGCTAACTGAAGATGGACATAAATTCTAACCCATTATTATAAATATATTATATCTGTCAAATTGTACCCCATTGATATATTTGGCACTTCAAAAAGGTGACCCATACCAGCAGCACATCAGTGTACACCTTTATATAGAGAGAGACCACATTGTGATTTGGAGCAGCAATGGCACATTCTAAAAGTACATTCTTAGGAAAATACCTTTGAAAGGGGAGTGTATAGTATGTATCATATTATAAAAAGATCAGAACACAGTTTTTTACAGAAATGTCTGTAAAAACTGTGTTCTGATCTTTTTATATAATATGAATTATGTGTTTCAAGATGTTATGATAGCTGGGAAATAATGGGTTGTGATATTCTTATACAGTATATGAATGGGTAGGAATTTTTGCGTAAATCAATATATGATCATTTTTAAACTATAGCCAGATGTCTGTATTTAAATTTGTATATTGAAGTCATCTTGTACCAAAAATATATATTGACTTTCTTACCTAACAAAATATTGAGCCCATGTTTTATAGTATTTGCCTCCAGGTTGCCCTATCAAGCTTCCCTTTCCTGTCATATTTTGATTGTCTTTCATCCAAGCAGGAGCACTCCAAGGACTTCCAAATAAAGTCAGGTTTCTTTTGTTCATTTTCTGAGCTGCTATAATGTAAGGAATCTAAATAAAAACCAAAACTGGTTTCCTAAATTTTCAGAAACAACAGGATATTGTGAAATCGGTAAAAAGATCAATGTGCAAGAAATTTCTAATTGTTCGTTCATCGTGAAATGGCAATTTTATTTTGCGTTCTTCAGTGTAGATACCCCCCTTTACACCCCTCTATGAAAATATTATTTTTTTATGACAGTTATAAGTGCACTCATTTGTTAACATACCCACAACAAATCACTTTGAACGTTCATTTTTTTTGGATAATTTCATCACTATCTCACTTTGACAGAATATGATGTATTAATTTTATTTAACATTTAAAGACCCAACCTTAAACTTATCCATCTTATATGGGAAAGAATTTAAACAGGTTGTGTCTTTAGCAAATCTTTGTTAGACAAAAATCATAATTTAAACAATGTCTTATTCAGGAACATATTAATATACTTCCATTCTTTTAAAAAACATTAAATTGTTGTTTTGTATCTAAATTTTAAAACAATCACCTTATACTTTAAATCTTCAACAGCCAATGAGAAGTTTTGTAACATAAAATCTCCAGGATGGTCGTCATAGGAATATGGATGTGTTGAAAAATCACAGCTAGCCATTGGTATTCTTCCCACAGTATACTCAATACCTGTTCAAAAATAATATACATGTACAACAATAAATTTAAATTCAAATTAGAATGATTAATTTAAGGTAACTATACAAGTGTCAACTTAATCAATATGTCTACATAGATATAATCTTTATCAGCTATGTAGACTTGGATTCCTTCAAAAACTATTCAATATTTAAGTTTTTTTTTATCTTATATAACCTGGCTATGAAGTATGGACTTTTCTCATTGTTGAAGGCTGTATGGTGACCTATGGTTGTTAAATTTCTTTGTCATTTGGTCTCTTGTGGAGAGTTGTCTCATTGACAACCATACCACATCTTTATTTGAACTTGACATCTAAGACTTATTCCAATTTGATGTTTTGTTATTCTATTTTTAATTTGCTTGCGCTGAGGGTCAAGTCTCACATCCTTTTTTATTCAGTCACACACCAAAATTTCCTGGTAATCATAAAGTTTTATGGCATTGGTTTGTTGTGAGAAATCCAAGGCAGTCTATTTTAATGAAGACACAAACATGTTGTTATACATTTGTACACATCAACTATTACTAAGGTTGAAATTAAGGTATCACAGGTTTGATTTACAAAATGTACCAAGAGTAAACAGTCCTGAGATGACTGAACTGGTTTTAAAGTAAACCAGATGCTCCGCAGGGTGCAGCTTTATACGACCGCAGAGGTTGAACCCTGAACGGTTGGGGCAAGTATGGACACAACATTCAAGCTGGATTCAGCTCTAAATTTGGATTGTGATTAAATAGTTGACACAGCATAGGTTTCTGACACAGAATGAATGTGGTCTAATGAACTTAAAATATATTTTTTGCCTTTGAGCAATTCACTATGCTGTTGAATATTAATCCTCTCAAAAAAATGTTTGAAGAGAAATTTTCTTTTTATTTATGAAATCTGAAATGAGAAAAATTTAACCCCCCACCCCCATTTGTTTTCACATCCTCCTTTCCCTTTTTCCAAAACTGATCTCAATTCAAATTTATAATGGAGTTTGCAACAATAACTACTCATTTAAATACATCATAAAATATTAAAATGTAAAATAAAGTGCTTGTTATCACTGAATGGTAAAGATTGTTTTAATTTATCAGTTGGTAGAAAAAGTGAATATACATTGTATATTGTATAAAACAATGATTTAAGTTGATTCAACTACTATTCTGGACAAAGAAAGATAACTCCAATTGAAATATTAATTATATATCTGTATTGTATAAAACAAAGATTTAAGTTGATTCAACTACTATTCTGGACAAAGAAAGATAACTCCAATTGAAATTGCAATTAGATATTTCTTGCTATTGCGCAATACTGAGTATTTGAAAATATTTGCTATTGCACAATACTGTGCAATTGAAGATTTCTTGCTATTGCGCAATACTGTGCAATTAAAAATTTCTTGCTATTGCACAATACTATGCAATTGAAGATTTCTTGCTATTGGTGAATACTGTGCAATTGAAAATTTCTTGCTATTGAACAAAACTTAATATAATAATTTTGATCCTGATTTGAACCAACTTGAAAACTGGGCCCATAATCAAAAATCTCTGGAAGACCTAGATTTTGCAGATGATATTGCCTTATTATCATCTCGGCATGATCATATGCAAGAAAAGACCAACAGACTCAGCCATTTCGCAAGCCAAACCGGACTCCAACTCAACACACAGAAAACAGAGGAAATAAGATTAAACACCTCATCTCAAAGAAAACTAGAGGTTGATGGAAATGAAATTCAAAAAGTTGATAAATTTATTTATTTGGGCACAGTCATCAGCACTAAAGATTCTACACAAAAGGACATCAAAAACAGATTGGCAAAAGCAAGAACATCATTTCAAAAACTAAGGAACATCTGGAGATCAAAGCAATACAGCCGAAAAACAAAAATCAAATTATACAATAGCAACGTAAAACCTGTTCTTTTGTATGGAAGTGAATGTTGGAGAGTTACGAAAGCAGATATGAGGGCACTTTCTTCATTTCACCACAGCTGCCTCCGACAAATCTGCAGAATATTTTGGCCTAATACCATCTCGAACACCAACCTACTAAAAATGACAGAGTCGTCATGTATAATCGACGAGATAACACAGAAGCGCTTCCGGTGGCTTGGACATGTTTTGAGAAAGGAAAACTCAAGCATAACAAAAACAGCCCTTAGATGGACACCACAGGGAAAGAGACCAAGAGGACGTCCCAAAACAACATGGCGGAGGACAATAGAGAATGAATTAAAAGACCTAAAGATGACATGGGGAGAGGCAGAAACAATGGCAAAGAACAGAACAGAGTGGCGAGGACTTGTGTTGACCTTATGCTCAGATCGGAGCAAAGAGGATAAGTAAGTAAGTAATCAAAAATCTAAGTACATGTTTAGATTCAGCATATCAAAAAACCCAAGAATTCAATTTTTGTTAAAATCAAACTTAGTTTAATTTTGGATCCTTTGGACTTTAATGTAGACCAATTTGATAACAGGACCAAAAATTAAGAATCTACATACAGTTAGATTTGGCATATCAAAGAACCCCAATTATTCAATTTTTGATGAAATCAAACAAAGTTTAATTTTGGACCCCGATTTGGACCAACTTGAAAACTGGGCCAATAATCAAAAATCTGAGTACATTTTTAGATTCAGCATATCAAAGAACCACAAGGATTCAATTTTTGTTAAAATCAAACTAAGTTTAATTTTGGACCCTTTGGACCTTAATGTAGACCAATTTGAAAACAGGACCAAAAATTAAGAATCTACATACACAGTTAGATTCGGCATATCAAAGAACCCCAATTATTCAATTTTTGATGAAATCGAACAAAGTTCAATTTTGGACCCTTTGGGCCCCTTATTCCTAAACTGTTGGGACCAAAACTCCCAAAATCAAACCCAACCTTCCCTTTATGGTCATAAACCTTGTGTTTAAATTTCATAGATTTCTATTAACTTATACTAAAGTTATTGTGCGAAAACCAAGAATAATGCTTATTTGGGCCCCTTTTTGGCCCCTAATTCCTAAACTAGGAACCAAAACTCCCAAAATCAATCCCAACCTTCCTTTTGTGGTCATAAAACTTGTGTCAAAATTTCATAGATTTCTATTCACTTAAACTAAAGTTATAGTGCGAAAACCAAGAAAATGCTTATTTGGGCCCTTTTTGGCCCCTAATTCCTAAAATATTGGGACCAAAACTCCCAAAATCAATCCCAACCTTCCTTTTGTGGTCATAAACCTTGTGTTAAAATTTCATTGATTTCTATTCACTTTTACTAAAGTTAGAGTGCGAAAACTAAAAGTATTCGGACGACGACGACGGCGCAAGACAACGACGCCAACGTGATAGCAATATACGACGAAAAATTAAAATTTTTGCGGTCGTATAAAAATGAGTAAATTTAGTTTCAGAAGTAGGCTAGTATCATGGCACCATAAGGAGAACAGTTGAATATATGATAAATATCTTAATTTGTAAGATATTGCTTACTTAAATAAGTAAACTTCAGAAGTAAAGAACAATACTTGCAAAGTGTCTTCAATTAACACAATCAACAGATCTAGACTCACCCTCAGGAGAATAGTAAGACTTGAGTAGATTTTCTTGTTTTGACTCACCCTCAGGAGAATAGTAAGACTTGAGTAGATTTTCTTGTTTTGACTCACCCTCAGGAGAATAGTAAGACTTGAGTAGATTTTCTTGTTTTGACTCACCCTCAGGAGAATAGTAAGACTTGAGTAGATTTTCTTGTTTTGACTCACCCTCAGGAGAATAGTAAGACTTGAGTAGATTTTCTTGTTTTGACTCACCCTCAGGAGAATAGTAAGACTTGAGTAGGTTTTCTTGTTTTGACTCACCCTCAGGAGAATAGTAAGACTTGAGTAGATTTTCTTGTTTTGACTCACCCTCAGGAGAATAGTATGACTTGAGTAGATTTTCTTGTTTTGACTCACCCTCAGGAGAATAGTAAGACTTGAGTAGATTTTCTTGTTTTGATTCACCCTCAGGAGAATAGTAAGACTTGAGTAGATTTTCTTGTTTTGACTCACCCTCAGGAGAATAGTAAGACTTGAGTAGATTTTCTTGTTTTGACTCACCCTCAGGAGAATAGTAAGACTTGAGTAGATTTTCTTGAGCTTCAGTTGACAGGCTAGCAATGTTAATCCCTGCAGCGTCAGTGAATGCTCCACCAAAGCCAATCATGGTCTGGTACGTCACATTTTTATTAATAGTGAATATTCCTGCATCATAAATACATGTAGATTTTTTGGTTAGTATAACATGGATAAATCAAAATATATACATTTATATATATGGTCATTTTAACTTCTTTCAACTTAATAAAAGAAGAGAGATTGACATTGGAATAAAGAAAATTAGCATACAAGTAATAAAAATTTCTAATAATGGGTATTATGAAAGTTAACCTGCTTTTAAATAGATATGAACTGTTCTGAAGTCAGCATGCTTATACACATGTATCTCAGATTGGTTAAATAAAAATTAAAGATTTAGATAAATATGTCAGCTATGATTGATTTTGAAAAACTGATTGTGAAATTAAAACATTTTATAATTACATGTATTAGATAGATCTAATGCAAGGTAAAAAATTTTAGAAAATATTTATGTAGACGATTTCATAACCTTTCCTATTTTCTATGCCTCAAAATGTCTGTTCAAAAGATTATTTTTTAGTTGGCATTTTTGGCAAAATGTTTGGTTTTGAATTGTAAGAAATTATATGTGGTGCAAAACTATCTGATTATACAGATAAACATGTATTTTATTTTTATTACCAGTTCTCATTGAGTTTTGACTTCAGAGTGCAGAACATAAGTTAACTATAAATTCATGAAATATAGAAAGCAGCTTTAAATCCACATCATTTGGATTCATACCAAATACCCTTACTTAATAGTAGTCATGACAGTATGAGTGAGATACATTTGTACACCTGTCTGAATGCAAAAGGCAAGCCTAGAAAATTATTGATACAATTAATGAGCTTCTTTTATCTCTTTGAAAACAATAAATATCTTACAAAAAAGACTCACATCAATCAATGATATCTAAGATTAAAAAATCTTGTGTTTCTTTATTAAATTTTCTCATTTTCGGCATGGAAAAAAATGGAGTAAAATTAACCTGTAGCTCTTAAATGCCTTGGCTTACATTTTCAAGTTACTTCAGTGTCCCAAAAATCATCATGTTTATATAAAAGGAAAGTTACAATTTATTTTTTTTCAAAATAAAAACAGTTGAAACTAGAGGCTCTAAAGAGCCTGTGTCGCTCACCTTGGTTTGTGCATATTAAACAATGGACACGGATAAATTCATGACATAATTGTGTTTTGGTGATAGTGATGTGTTTGTGTTTGTGTTATAAAGGGCAATAACTCCTTAAGGGGTCAATTGACTATTTTGGTCATGCAAACTTATTTGTAGATCTTATTTTGCTGAACGTTATTGCTGTATACAGTTTATCTCTATCTATAATAATATTCAAGATAATAACAAAAAACGGCAAAATTTCCTTAAAATTACCAATTCAGGACAGTAACCTAACAACGGGTTGTCCGATCCATGTGAAAACATCAGGGCAGATAGATCTTGACCTGATAAACAATTAAACCCTGTCAGATTTTCTCTTAATGCTTCGGTTTTTGAGTTATAAGCCAAAAACTGCATTTTACACCTATGTTCTATTATTAGCCGTGGCAGCCATTTTGGTTGATTGGCCAGGTCACGCCACACATTTTTTAAACAAGTTACCCCAATGATGATTGTGGCCAAGTTTAGTTTAATTTGGCCCAGTAGTTTCAGAGAAGAAGATTTTTGTAAAAGATTACTAAGATTTACGAAAAAATGGTTAAAAATTGACTATAAAGGGCAATAACTCCTTCAGAGGTCAACTGACCATTTTGGTCATGCTGACTTATTTGTAAATCTTACTTTGCTGAACATTATTGCTGATTACAGTTTATCTCTATCTATAATAATATTCAAGATAATAACCAAAAATAGCAAGATTTCCTTAAAATTACCAATTCAGGGGCAGCAACCCAACAACAGGTTGTCCGATTCATCTGAAAATTTCAGGACAGATAGATCTTGACTTGATAAACACTTTTACCGCATGTCAGATTTGCTCTAAATGCTTTGGTTTTTGAGTTATAAGCCAAAAACTGCATTTTACCCTTTATGTTCTATTTTTAGCCATGGCGGCCATCTTGGTTGGTTGGCCGGGTCACGCCACACATTTTTTAAACTAGATATCCCAAAAATGATTGTGGCCAAGTTTGGATTAATTTGGCCCAATAGTTTCAGAGGAGAAGATTTTTGTAAAAGATTACTAAGATTTACGAAAAATGGTTAAAAATTGACTATAAAGGTCAACAACTCCTAAAGGGGTCAACTGACCATTTTGGTCATTTGACTT
Source organism: Mytilus galloprovincialis (assembly GCF_965363235.1). Taxonomy (NCBI): domain Eukaryota; kingdom Metazoa; phylum Mollusca; class Bivalvia; order Mytilida; family Mytilidae; genus Mytilus; species Mytilus galloprovincialis. The sequence goes on along the minus strand of NC_134841.1, from coordinate 95,024,645 downwards.
ATTTGTAAATCTTACTTTGCTGAACATTATTGCTGTTTACAGTTTATCTCTATCTATAATAATATTCAAGATAATAGCCAAAAACAGCAAAAATTCCCTAAAATTACCAGTTCAGGGGCAGCAACCCAATAACGGGTTGTCGGATTCATCTGAAAATTTGAGTGCAGATAGATCTTGACCTGGGTACAGATGCGCATTAGTTTTTCCATAGGCCGTAATGGTTACGTTTTCTTCTGTTGCTCAGTCCATATCGTTAACTTGGATATGTGTGATGGCTCGTTTCGAAGCTGAGACATTTTGACATATGTGGTTAAATTTTCGGGGTACGAAGTGAGATTACTTTTTCCGTAAATTAGCAAACCCCGAGTATCCTTTTGTGATGCGGCTCCTTATGGTAAATAATCCCATTTTTAACACAAAAAGTTCTTTGAAAATTTAATACTTTGAACACATTTAATAGCTCCATAGATTTTACACATTTATTCTGTGTTCCCTACTTTCTAAATTAACTCAAATGGTTAAGCTCAGTCACTTGTTTATCATAGAAAAGTGTCAAATATCACTACACAGAGAATTTTTGTTTACACGTGACTTTTGAGTTCCTCATTTCAAGGCGCATTAGGGATCTTGTCCCATATTGAAATCCATACTTCTGATTTTTCCAAATATTTTTATGTGATCTTCATCGGTATAACATTCTGAATAAATCTGTGTATTTTTGTCCATTTCTGAAAAAAAATAAAGTTGTTTTAGCACTATAAGGCAATGACACTTTCGTCGCTATATTCATTTATTTTGAATACAATGAGTATGTATCAGTAATTTCTTCCAGAATACCTTCACTAGTCAAAACAAGGACAAAACTTCTGATTATAACCTCTTATTACAATACACAGACCCTGTTAAAGCATTCTACAAAATTTTCTTGTGCCTTAAAGTGCATTTTGACAGAGAAATTATGCAAAAATGAAGGTTGTATAAAAAAAACAACACCAAAATAATTATTCTTACTAGTGGAAATCTGGTATTTAATACTGTTAAAACCACTCTAAACTACTTGGAAATCATCCATATCATATAATTAGAGTACAATATAGTGCAAATTTTCAAAAATTGTCCTTTCACATAATTCTATTTGAGAAAAAAATGTTTTTTACATGTATTTCAGTGAAAACCTTTTATCAGTGAGAAATCCACAAGAGGTCTTAACGGAAACATTGTGACATCACATGTGTAATGGCGTCATTAAATAACGACAGATCAAAGTAGTGCTAAATATAGTTTGCAGTGTTACATGAGAAACAGTTGCCGCAAGATTTAACTCGAAATATTGAGTCGTAACGATCTGTAACTAAGCCTTTTCATTTAATACCAAGACCATAGCAACAGTTTTCATATTAGCATATTTTTAACATACCAACTGTAATTTCAATTGCATAAATATCATAAAAAAACAATTTAGAGCTTGCCTAATAAAACAAAATGCTTACCAGTTATTCAGGACTTTTTAAAACCTCTAGTTTGCCATCTCAGGTTGAAAATAATGATACGTCTGGAACTGAAATAAGACAAAAAAAATACTCAGGCTTTGTTATCATTTGATTTAAATACATAAGTATTATTGAGAGAGAAAAATCTTATTCTTGAAAGTTTAATCACAAAGAAAGACAAATGCTTCTCCCTTGTGGCTTAGCCACCTTCATTTAAACCTTTTGTATTAGAAGCAATGGGTAGTAGCTAACTAGCTTAATAATTGAATAGGTGCAGAAATATTGTTTTCAAAAAAGTTTGACCCTCCCCCTTTTTCAGTGCTGAGAAATGACAATATCTTTTGTTTTGCTCATGTGCATTAAAAATAATAATTCATGATTTTCTTAAAGCATGTAAATGTTTTTTCTGTTTTTATGCATATGATATCTACTGACCAGGGGTCAAATCATTGGTTAAAAGCACATGCGATGATGTATCTCACTTTACTCGTATGAAGTGTGTTATCTCCCTTGATTATCAGGTATTCCTGTAGACCAGAGTGATAATTACATAACAAAGACTATATTGTGTCATGTTTACTTACAATTTAATAATATTTAAAAGTCATTTCTTGCCTTTTCAATGTAGTCCAGCCCTGGCCTCAGTGACTCATTTTTAAAAAATTTTTTTTTGTTGTCACTGAGTCCAGCTCGCCCTCCGTTACCTTCAATGGTGCAAGCTCCCGGGTAGATTACCCGGGGACGATAGAGACAATACCAGAGCGCTCAAGTACGAAAAATGTATCACAAATGGTAAAACTTGATAAAATAAACAAGTTGCATACCTGAAATGCTTGTACACTATATGGAAACTCATCTTAACAGAAGGAAATCCCTTGCAGTCGGAGCTGTGGACATCTTGTTTACATCAGTAACGCTATATTACGGAACGTGACGTTTCTACGCTATAACGTTTTGACGAAACGAATTCAATGTATCGATAAAGATTTTCAACGTTTAAACTCGTAACACGATACCGAATGGCATATCTCCCGATTTCTAAACTTTTTGGCACACTTGTATTTTGAATCGAGTTACATCAGTATAAGTCATTGTATGCATAAAAACTTGGGTCACCATTTTTGGTCTTGTAATTTTATAGGAAAACGTCAATTTTTGCGACAAATTCGCATATTGCTTTTTATCCATCAACAGAATTTAAAAGGTTGGTTAATCCGGATCCAGTTCCAAATATCCACCACTCATCATAATATTATGGCTAAAACTGTAGCAGGGTCTGCCAGTCGAGCTCTAAGTTTATTAATTGTTAAATGTAAAGCACATTGTGGTTTCTAGCACAGTACCTTTAAAACATTATTTGATACTCTGGTCTGGTCTGCATCCATTTGGGGCACTCGTTCTTTTTCTTGTATCAACGCTGTCCAGAACAGAGATATAGGTTTTTTTTTATAGGTGTTGGCAAGTATACGCCAAATGATGAAATTAACGGGGACATGGGCTGGAGACCTCCTAGTGTAAAACAATGGACATGTGTATTTAGGCATTGGGCAAGATGTAGTGCCATGACCAATGACAGAATAAATTATAAATTTTTCAAATGGTCACATAAAAATGCTGTAAATAATAAGAAAAACTGGTGTAATAGAGTCATGAAAAAAACTTAAAGATTGTAACTTTGATTTGTATACTAGTATTGATAGTGTGCTGCATAAAGAAAATTGTTCTACAGATAGAAAATGTTTTATTTAATAAATATATTGCAGAATGGCAAACAAAAATTTTGTCACAGAGTAATGTTAACAAGCTTCGTACTTATAAGCGATATAAATAACAATATTGTACAGAGTTATATTTAAAACAAAATATATCTATTAAATTTAGAAGTGCTTATGCAAAATTTAAGTGGCGTTGCGCCACTTAAAATAGAAACAGGACGATATGAGAAAAAGCCAATAATGAAAGATGTTGTTTTATGTGTAAAAACGAAATTGAAGATGAGAAACATGTAGTTACTTTATGTCCTTTATATGCAGACCTTCGAAATATTTTGTATAATGAAGCAGTAAAACAACGATCAATTTTATAACTTGTCTATTGACGAAAAATTTATATTTTTACTCAGTAATGAAGGACTATTAAACTGGTTCCCTAATTTCAACCCATAAATGTATATGTAAACAATAAACCGGTCAATATAAACAAAACAACGATACCAAGATCGACACTCGTGACACTTTTTACTTCCAATATTCTCTAGTGAAAAACAGATACCCGGAATAAATACACGGTGGAATGAAATTACGCTAACATATGCACCCTCTATATAAGTAAAACACTCCAGTTTAAAATTGTGCATGTACGACATGTAAGCCGGAGTCTGTATTCTGCGTGTTATTTTATATCATGTATCATAATGCCAAATCCAGCAACCTGTGGCTGTCATTTCCAAATAGACCTGACGATATACGCAGCTTTAGTGCAAAATTTAAAAGACTGCCGTCCTAATAGATAAGCCGTATATATGAAACCTATATATACCCAGTGCAAATTGGACTGCAGAACGGTCAAAACAATATGATGGTGCTATTTTATAAGGAATGTGGTGACAATTCATGTATCAGTGAATATGCAGTGTAGTGAAATGATAAACTGGTGTTATCAAATGTACCAATGTTAGCAAGCTATCATGTACGTCAGTTGGTCTTTGGTGGAAAATTGTTTCATTGTCAACTATACCACATCTCCTGATTTCATTATGGTTTGATTTTTCTCCAGAAGTTCAATTAGAAGTTTAACGACTTAAACAAATATGTACTAGGAAACTGAAAAATGTCTATGGTTTTGATGTCGTTAATTGCATAGCCTTTGCTATCTTATTGTATATCCCATATCTCCATTTATTCACACAAAGAAACACCAACACTAAAAAAAATCCAGAAACTATATCGGTTCTATATCGGATTTCTTCTGTACAGAACAATGAATTTCAGAGACTGTTTTTACTTGGAATACAGGGAAAGTTATTCGAACAATAACCATTTTTTTTCTCATTCCATGCTAACAACTATTTTTTGTATGATCATGAGTTTCAACGTCTGCTTGTGTTTTGCTTTTTCCTAATTCAATTCGTATTCTTTCAGTCCAATAAATTTTGTTTTTCTATTTTTCTATCGGTGTTTTTTGTGATCATATTCAAACGGATGGGATTAACGAAATTGCATTAATAGGGTTACAATTCCCGGATTTTCATACATCAACCTGAGTTTCTATAAATTAAATTCCTTCTTCCAAAACAAAATTTCATAGGGATACGACGTGCATTATAAATGAGAAGTTTTTGCAAGAATATAAATGAGAAGTTATTGCAAGAATAAAAATAAAGTGTTAAAACTCAGTCCGTAATGCATAAGAAGATATATACATGTATGTATATATATAGATAAATCTTGCAGATGCTCACAAATGTAGGTATCAATAGAATATTTAAAAATGATAACAATGAGCAGAATATTCCGGGGAAAACGATAAAGCAATCAATGTCAAATAACCGTTACGTTTTGCAACAAATCTGCCGACACTCTGCATCTAGGGAAATTAACAGTTAAAAATGTCACATAGTTACCAAAACAAAAAGAATTTTTATTTTCTAATGATTTCATAATTAACTTGCTGCATTTCTGCGGGTAAAAAAACCATTCACACCTGTTAAGGAATGTTTTCATAGTTGGTCATATCTTCTAGGACTAAAAAAATAGAATCTAATATAATTCGAACGATTATTCCGTTTCTTCGTAAATTTTCAGTCAATGACGGGACAATATGTAATCTCTTCATCAACTAATCATAACACTTTTATTTTCTAACAATTATTCAATCCGAATGTTAACGGAGATGGTCTGGCCCTGATACGATTTTGGAAAATGGACTTGGAAAATGATTAATCACCATCCAAAATACTTTATTTTGGTCCATATGTTAATAGCGGGTATGTGTTTCTTTAATTTGAAAGAAAGAAAAATGTATTAAATTGCATTAAATTTTAATGTTAATTGAATACACTAATAAAAGACTTTAAGTGAAAAACAATTTCAGACTTATCATTCGCTGCTTGAGAAAAAAAAAAGAAGACTTACCGCGTTGAAGTATTAACAAGAACTTAAAACAAAAAATGAGAGAAAATGAAAATCGTCAGTATTAAAGTTGTTCTTCATTTTGTCATAAGTAACAATTAATTCACATTCAAAAAGGTTGATATATTATATGTTATCGCAAGGAAATGGACGTACAGAGCCGCCTGTTGGCCGTACGGCAACCCCAAATTAAATATTCGGGAATTTTCATGGAATTTCGGGATTAAAAAATTGTTAAATAAATAAAAGTGTGATGATAAATTAATGAAGAAATTTATTATAATAATTGTCCTGTCATTTACTGAAAGGAACCATGATATGTGGAAAAGTTAAAACTGATTAATTTGGTTTGAACTTTCTGTCACTTGCCGGTAACTGAAGAAAAAAACACAATCAGTAAACTTCATCTGAACAACAGAAGGTACACATCTATAATACTAAAATTACGAGGTCCAATTTGTCAGCCGTCATCGGGTAAAAACGACAAATCAAAGAATTCAACTCTATATATAACTAATATAGGACAATGGTGTAGATTAAAAATTACACCACTCCAGACCCTTTTGTTTTCCATTAATATTTAATTAATATTGCCAATAATTAACAAGTTCCGGGTCTAATCCGATACCGATACCAATAGTATATTCACCTGTTAGCTATTACCTTATCTGTACGTTCCGCATTTGACAGGCGCACCACCAAACGGTGTATTTAGGATTTTGCTATATACACGGGTCATAATCAAAGGGCTGACACTACTAAATTCAATCATTGTCAAATTGTTCCCTATTGTAGCTTTATTCAGCAACCAGCAAGACTTTCTAAGATAACTAATATAGGACAATGCTGTTGATTAAAAAATACCCCATTCCTGGATAGCCTGGACCTTTTGTTTTGCAAATAATTAATATTTTCAATAATTGATAAGTTCAAGGTCGACGGGTTCAAACAGAAAGATTTGAAAGCAGAGAAAACTGTGTATCTTATAATCGACATGACTTTATCAGATGACAATACCAATTACTAAAATAAGGCTTAGGCATAATTATATACTTTAATTCAGTCACGGACCCGCGATATCACGGGTGTGTACTTGTATATATCAACATGATTTAAAGTGTCATAATTTACCAGCAGCATTCAGTGCCATAAGGTCCGCGTTTAAATAGTTTGAGGTGCAAAATAGTTGATTTAACGAGTTTAAACGTTGAAAATCTGTATCGATACATTGAATTCGTTTCGTCTAACGTTATAGCGTAGAAACGTCACGTTCCGTAATATAGCGTTACTGATGTAAACAAGATGTCCACAGCTCCGACTGCAAGGGATTTCCTTCTGTTAAGATGAGTTTCCATATAGTGTACAAGCATTTCAGGTATGCAACTTGTTTATTTTATCAAGTTTTACCATTTGTGATACATTTTTCTTACTTGAGCGCTCTGGCATTGTCTCTATCGTCCCCGGGTAATCTACCCGGGAGCTTGCACCATTGAAGGTAATGGAGGGCGAGCTGGACTCAGTGACAACAAAAAAAAAAAATTAAAAAAAATGAGTCACTGAGGCCAGGGCTGGACTATTTTCAATGTAGCAAACAAATTCCTTTCGGATCTCTCATAGGTAAACAAAGTTATGATTGTGCCTAAAAAAAGTGTTCAGCCCGTGCCAGTAATGTATTTTAAAAGCGAAAATTTCCTTGAGTTTTTGCTGATCTTTATCAATAATATTTATCTTAAACCATTTATGATAACTAGGTATAAATAAAAAAATACTAACCATCATTTTCGGTGGTGTACAGGTGAAATCATCCATAAATCAGTCCGACAACTTCTGGAATTGAGCTTCTAAATTATTGAAATCCATACTTCTGATTTTTCCAAATATTTTTATGTGATCTTCATCGGTATAACATTCTGAATAAATCTGTGTATTTTTGTCCATTTCTGAAAAAAAATAAAGTTGTTTTAGCACTATAAGGCAATGACACTTTCGTCGCTATATTCATTTATTTTGAATACAATGAGTATGTATCAGTAATTTCTTCCAGAATACCTTCACTAGTCAAAACAAGGACAAAACTTCTGATTATAACCTCTTATTACAATACACAGACCCTGTTAAAGCATTCTACAAAATTTTCTTGTGCCTTAAAGTGCATTTTGACAGAGAAATTATGCAAAAATGAAGGTTGTATAAAAAAAACAACACCAAAATAATTATTCTTACTAGTGGAAATCTGGTATTTAATACTGTTAAAACCACTCTAAACTACTTGGAAATCATCCATATCATATAATTAGAGTACAATATAGTGCAAATTTTCAAAAATTGTCCTTTCACATAATTCTATTTGAGAAAAAAATGTTTTTTACATGTATTTCAGTGAAAACCTTTTATCAGTGAGAAATCCACAAGAGGTCTTAACGGAAACATTGTGACATCACATGTGTAATGGCGTCATTAAATAACGACAGATCAAAGTAGTGCTAAATATAGTTTGCAGTGTTACATGAGAAACAGTTGCCGCAAGATTTAACTCGAAATATTGAGTCGTAACGATCTGTAACTAAGCCTTTTCATTTAATACCAAGACCATAGCAACAGTTTTCATATTAGCATATTTTTAACATACCAACTGTAATTTCAATTGCATAAATATCATAAAAAAACAATTTAGAGCTTGCCTAATAAAACAAAATGCTTACCAGTTATTCAGGACTTTTTAAAACCTCTAGTTTGCCATCTCAGGTTGAAAATAATGATACGTCTGGAACTGAAATAAGACAAAAAAAATACTCAGGCTTTGTTATCATTTGATTTAAATACATAAGTATTATTGAGAGAGAAAAATCTTATTCTTGAAAGTTTAATCACAAAGAAAGACAAATGCTTCTCCCTTGTGGCTTAGCCACCTTCATTTAAACCTTTTGTATTAGAAGCAATGGGTAGTAGCTAACTAGCTTAATAATTGAATAGGTGCAGAAATATTGTTTTCAAAAAAGTTTGACCCTCCCCCTTTTTCAGTGCTGAGAAATGACAATATCTTTTGTTTTGCTCATGTGCATTAAAAATAATAATTCATGATTTTCTTAAAGCATGTAAATGTTTTTTCTGTTTTTTATGCATATGATATCTACTGACCAGGGGTCAAATCATTGGTTAAAACCACATGCGATGATGTATCTCACTTTACTCGTATGAAGTGTGTTATCTCCCTTGATTATCAGGTATTCCTGTAGACCAGAGTGATAATTACATAACAAAGACTATATTGTGTCATGTTTACTTACAATTTAATAATATTTAAAAGTCATTTCTTGCCTTTTCAATGTAGCAAACAAATTCCTTTGGGATCTCTCATAGGTAAACAAAGTTATGATTGTGCCTAAAAAAAGTGTTCAGCCCGTGCCAGTAATGTATTTTAAAAGCGAAAATTTCCTTGAGTTTTTGCTGATCTTTATCAATAATATTTATCTTAAACCATTTATGATAACTAGGTATAAATAAAAAAATACTAACCATCATTTTCGGTGGTGTACAGGTGAAATCATCCATAAATCAGTCCGACAACTTCTGGAATTGAGCTTCTAAATTGGGTACAGATGCGCATTAGTTTTTCCATAGGCCGTAATGGTTACGTTTTCTTCTGTTGCTCAGTCCATATCGTTAACTTGGATATGTGTGATGGCTCGTTTCGAAGCTGAGACATTTTGACATATGTGGTTAAATTTTCGGGGTACGAAGTGAGATTACTTTTTCCGTAAATTAGCAAACCCCGAGTATCCTTTTGTGATGCGGCTCCTCATGGTAAATAATCCCATTTTTAACACAAAAAGTTCTTTGAAATTTTAATACTTTGAACACATTTAATAGCTCCATAGATTTTACACATTTATTCTGTGTTCCCCTACTTTCTAAATTAACTCAAATAGTTAAGCTCAGTCACTTGTTTATCATAGAAAAGTGTCAAATATCACTACACAGAGAATTTTTGTTTACACGTGACTTTTGAGTTCCTCATTTCAAGGCGCATTAGGGATCTTGTCCCAGCTGATAAACAATTTTACCGCTGTCAGATTTGCTCTAAATGCTTTGGTTTTTGAGTTATAAGCCAAAAACTGCATTTTACCCCTATGTTCTATTTTTAGCCATGGTGGCCATCTTGGTTGGTTGGCCGGGTCACGCCACACATTTTTTAAACGAGATACCCCAATGATGATTGTGGCCAAGTTTGGTTTAATTTGGCCCAGTAGTTTCAGAGAAGAAGATTTTTGTAAAAGTTAACGACGACGGACGACGACGACGGACGCCAAGTGATGGGAAAAGCTCACTTGGCCCTTCGGGCCAGGTGAGCTAAAAAAACTTAATCAATTAAATTGTATTTTACCTTTGTTGGTTGTAGAAGGGGTGGAATTAAACTGGCCATAGGTTTTATGAAGACGATATCCATCTTTATTTGAAGTGTACACAGTATATCTGCCTTTAGGAATAATAACATTAGATTCTACTCTGTCACAGTAGGTGGAGTTACAAACACACACATAAGAACCCTGTCCATAACTTCTCTGGTCACATGTTAAACTATCTAAATTTATAAAATCTAATTGTCACAAGGTAAACTATCTAAAGTAAACATTTTATTTTAAAACATATGTTTTGACTTTTAATATTTGGTTTTTCAGGTGTTCATTATTGTTTTCTTTAGCTTGAAAAATACATTGTGTATAACTAACCATTTAAAAGTAGTGAGAATAATAATTCCATATGTTTTTTTCATTGAATTTGGACAAGTGTAATTTGTAATGTCGGTTAAAAGCTCATGAGAGCTTATGCTATTTTGTTATTTGTATACTATGCTGACTCTAAATAAAGCTTATCTATTATCCTGATTATTTCTTATTACTCTTCCACTAGCAAATTTGACAAGATCTTCTTCTTCTTCTTCTTCCAGGTAATTAAGGAACCAGATTCAAAGCTGAATGATATTGGTTACGCACGAAAACTTTATGCAGTGTGGGGCAAGATTTCTCTTGGCTATTTACAAATTACAGTTAAAACGTTTGCAAAAATATACAATTAAAATTATTTACAACTAATTTTTCCTACTTCCTTTCAGAGCATGTCTTTAGGGCAGCTCTGAATCCCTCAACGGTGGTGGTTGCTGTAACAGGTGTTTGTAGGTTGTTCAAGTCCCTGATTGTCCTAGGGAAGAAAGATTGGTCATAGATGTCTGTACATGTTTTTTCTTGGAAGAAGCAGTTTTACCCTGGTCCGAATATCATTCGGGGTCAAATATTGGTGACGGTCTACATGTATGTCTATAAGATCATGATGGATCTTGAATAGCATGCATAATCTGTTTGTTTTCCTCCGTTCTTCGAGGCTTTCCCACTTTAGATATTTTAACATATTTGTGACACCCATAATTTGGGTGGTTGGGTCCCATACTGTGCTTGCATATTCCACTGCAGGTCTTACCATGGATACATATGCAGCTGGCTTTACAGGTTTTGTACAGCTTTTGAGGTTTCTACGTATATATCCCAACGTTCTATTTCCTTTGCCTACTGTATTATCTATGTGTTTATCCCATGTTAGATTGTTGCTGATGGTTACTCCAAGATATTTACTTGCTTCCTCTGTGTCTAGAGTATGACCATGTAGTTGGTATGATGTTTGTATCACTGGTCGATTTATTGGTGATATTCTTATAACAAGGCATTTTTTTGCATTAAAACTCATCTGCCATTTGTTTTCCCAGTCTTCCAATGCTGATAACTTCTTTTGAAGAAGTTCACTGTCTGCTTGGTTGGTGATTGTACGAAAGAATTAGATCGAATAATCTGTCTCTTGTGTGGGTAGATTTGTCATTTCATATTTTCTTTTCATCATCTGGCTATATACGAAAGAGTAGGCTGTCATCCGCGAATAATTTGCCAAGGTGGTCAAAAGTACAAGTCAGGCACAGTATTTCCACACCTCTATACAAATATACTTGTTAAAACCATTTCCTCATTAAAAGTGACAAACCAGCTTGTGTGACAAACCAGCTTGTGTGACTCTGTCTGGAATGACAATACAATTTGCTGTGCAGTTTGAAGTATCAAGTATCAAATAGAGTTATTCCCCCTTTGCCACCAAAATTATTTACATATAAACACTAACTAAAGCTGCTCCAATAATCCCTTAAGTCATTTTGATTTAAGAGCTGGATGATTCCAAAGTTTGACCCATAGTTCAACGATTAAAATTTCTGAGTTGTAATTTAGTTTTTATGTGTGGTAAACAAATGAATCTGGGTCCGTTCGCGCCCATTCACGTTCGCACCCACTCATGTTCGCCCCCTACATGTTCACACCCAAAGTCCGTTCGCACCCTACATGTTTGCGCCCAATTTTAATTGGTTTTGTGTTTGATAACTTTGTAATCAAATTTTTGGCAAGTGTATTCTTATAAGTATAATTGGTGTCATCGTCTCAAAATAAAGTGAGACAGCATTTTTTTTGTGTTGAACAAATCTTAATCATGTTTTGGATAGTAGTGTATTGTTAAAAAAATTAATAATCCTTTCTAAATAAAGTGAGATTCTGTCAACGTTTTATTTTGCGTTGAATAACTCTTAATCATGTTTTGGTTAGTGTATTGCTATAACTTTGTTTCATTGACTTGTTTTAAAATGAAAGGAGATTCTGACTATCTTTTTTTCTTCTGTGTTGAATAAATGTTATCATGTTTTGGTTATAATAGTGTATTGCTATATTTAATTGTGTTATTGTTTCAGGTCAAAGGGACCATGCAAGTGTTTTTCATTTAAAATCTTCAAAGTTTTACTCATACCAAGCTATAAATACATTCAGTATTTCTTCTTCTTCTTCTTATGGTATCCAGTTATCCATCAGATTTTTGATGATTACTAACTGCTGCGCATGCGTAGGATAATAATAAATAAATATTTACAAAAGAAAAGTGCCAAAAATAAACAAATATTAACATGACATGTGGTTAAAACTATTTACATAACTACTAGGTTTACTGTTTTATATTGTAGAGAACAGTAGGTGTCAACTGTTCTCTAAAAATATTTAAGGTCGGAGAAAGTACTACATTGTACCTTTGGAGGTAGTACATTCCATTGTGTAATAGTAAACGGAAAAAAGGAATATTTGTAACAGTCTTTAAAAGTAAGTATGTGTCTGTAAGTTTGTGGATGGAATTGTCTGGTTCTATTGTCTGTTGGTATGAGTAAATCTGATGGTATGGCGACAATATGGTGAACAATTTTATAGAACATTATAAGTCTAGTTTTAAGTCTGCGTTGTTGTAAGGTAGGCCAATTTAAGGTATTGAGCATGTCTGTAACGCTACTGGTGTTGTGGTAACGATTGCAGGCATACCTAGCTGCCCGACGTTGAACCATCTCAAGTTTATTGCATTGTTCAGCAGTATGAGGGTTCCAAACCGAACAAGCATATTCTAGTTTTGGTCAGACAAGTGCTAGGTATGCCTGGGACTTAATGTTTGTGATTGATGTTTTTAGATTCCTTTTTAGAAATCCTAGACTTTTATTTGCATTGCCAATGATGTTGTTTGTATGCTGGTTCCATTTTAGGTCAGATTGCAGTGTTATACCAAGATATTTAGCTGCGGAGACAGATTCTAGGGTATGACTGTGAAGGATGTAGTCTTTTTTAATTGTATTTTTCTTATTTGAGGCTGTGAGAACTGTACATTTGTCTGGATGGAAAGCCATCAGCCAGTCTTCTTCCCACTTTGCAGCAGCATCAAGATCTTCCTGAAGGCTATCACAATCTTCTTTAGATTTGATGCTTTTGTAAATGATGCTGTCGTCGGCAAACAGTCTGAGTTTACTGGTTTTCAAATATTCTGGTAGGTCGTTTATGTAAACCAGAAAAAGAACTGGACCCAGAACTGTTCCCTGTGGGACACCAGAAGTAACTGGAGCAACGTCTGATGACTCTCCATCCAGGACAACTGTTTGTGTGCGGTTTGATAAAAAGGCAGAGATCCAGTTAAGTGTTTCATTTTGTATTCCATAGAAGTGTAGTTTGTATAAGAGTCTTTGATGTGGGACTTTGTCAAAGGCTTTGGCAAAGTCCATAATTACAAGGTCTGTTTGGGTGTTATTGTCTGAATTTGAAGCCAGTTCTTGTATGAAAGATAGAAGTTGTGTTTCACATGATCTAGAGTGTCTGAAGCCGTGCTGGAGGTCGTATAATAAGTTGTTTTTTTCTAAGTGATTAATTAAATGTTTTGTTATGACATGTTCCATTAGCAACCAAAGCAACTTTAAACAACAATCATAATTTTCCAACTATTCAAATGGAATGTGAAATAAAATTGGGCGCGAACGTGTAGAGTGCGAACGTACCTTGGGTGCGAACGTGCGAGGTGCGAACGTGTAGGGTGCGAAAATGTTTTGGGCGCGAACGGACCTGATACCTAAACAAATCAACCAAAAGCCAAGGTTTAATTTTTACGTGAACTTTAGATAATGAAAATCTCAATAATCAAATTATTCTAAAACGAATTAGGTATACCTGAAGACGACTTTATAACAAGAACAAGCAGAAAAAGCAGGAAATATTTTTTTAAAGCAGAAAAACCAGACTCAATAACTTTGAACATCACGATTTCCTGATCACATGTTTTTGTTTATCCGGAAGTCCAAAATAATTGAAAATCGAAAGAAAACTTGGAATAGCACTGAAATTCCGAAAGTTTCTACAGTGGATAAAAAAAAGTTAACTGTGGAAAACTTTAAGTAAAGTACTATTTAAGTTTTTATTAACTTGCATAATGTCCATTGAGGATCTCCATAATCGGAAGGAGAAACATATATAGAAGAAGAATACAAGTAAAAGCTTTTTTCTAAAAAGCGAAGCTTGCCTCACCCAGGGGCTTTCTAGGCTATACTTTAGTATAGAAAGTCCTTGCAGTGGCGGTGGATGGGTTCCGGGGGTTGGAATCCCCTTTTTGGACGACCAATCTACTGAATGGGGACATGTGGTTGGAACCCCCCTTTTATCATGTATTAGGAACCCCCTTTTTAAAATGGCTGGATCCGCCCCTGACCTGCATCACCGTATAAAATGTTTATGTCACTACGAAGAAATTTGTATGATCTGATTGTCCATACTTCTTTGAAGATGGAACTTGAAAAGGGTTGTTTCAAAATAGGGAGATTGTTTATAATGTACAATACTATTATAGGATTAGCTTAGCCTTAAAGATATGGCGAACTCATATCAACTCATAATTTTAAAGGTTGAGCAGGGAAAGAGTCAATAGATTTATAACAGTTTAAGTGATGAGATAAGTTATAATGATATGGTAAGCTAAAGCGTCTGAATGTGTCCTTTGTTTTTTCTATGTTTGGTTTCTTTTTCTCATGAGGCCGGAATTGTACAGTGCCTTGTTTGTCCACCATTCGGGTTTGCTTTTTTTGCCGACGTTCCTTATTGTCCGCTATCCCTTTTATGTCCGGACGTTCCTTATTGTCCGATATCCCTTTTAAGTCCGACGTTCCTTATTGTCCGCTATCCCTTTTATGTCCGGACGTTCCTTATTGTCCGATATCCCTTTTAAGTCCGACGTTCCTTATTGTCCGCTATCCCTTTTATGTCCGGACGTTCCTTATTGTCCGATATCCCTTTTAAGTCCGACGTTCCTTATTGTCCGCTATACAATTTCAAGTTGTCCGACGATGTCAAAATACATTTTTGAACCTTTTGATTTTCGGCTCAACAATTGTTGGGAGTATCACACCCTCACTATTTCTACAAACTGCATGTGTCATTTTAGCGTGCAGACTTATCGTGCTTGAGGTCGTCTGCCCGACGATTTGTCAGACAAACCAAAGACTTGAGCATTTATGTTTCCTGCTTCTCCACTGAGAACGCCGTAGTGTAACGTAAGAAAGACTATACGATCCATCATACTTATTATTAACTTTTGCACAAATGATATTAAAATACCCGGGGTATATGTCTCCGGCGTACGAAATAGGTTTGCAGTTAACTATTTCTATAATTCTGAATGTGGTTGTAATAATTCCTCTGGCCGGTTAGCAGCCACCATATCATCTATTCATCTTTTGTTCATCTTGGATACACAACCGCTAAATTAAAATACCATAATTTACTTTTTCCAAAGCTATTTTTGAATTACCTTTCTTTGTCCAATTTAAATTAACTTAGAATTAAAGCCAGCTTCTACGGACAACATTTTCTATGTTTGGCAACACTGAACGGCTTTAATCAGTTATGGATTATCGGATGTTTTGGCTTCAAAATATGTGGTATTTTCCTAATAAATGACAAACACTTTAATACATGAAACTGCGTAATTCATACAGCCATTACGGCGTCGGATATTAAATATTTATAGTGTAACTGATTGTGTTGTCCTAGTGGTGTCCTGGCTCTAAAGAATGCGATTAAGGTCATTGCTGCTTTGAAAACGTAGACATGTTTCAGAGAAGACACTCTATATCCAAGCGAATTTAAAGTACGTCATAGAATCAGGGGTACTATTTTCTGTGTGAAATATATATGTGACTTTCTGATACCATTGCATGGTGTGGATCTTTCACTATTGTTGAAACTTTGCCTCCCCAAAGACAAAGGTCAAACTTAAAATGTACTCCATTTCCAACATTACAAGGGCTTGATTATTGTCTGACATCATAAATCCCGTCTCTTTCACTATGGCAATAAAATTAAGAATGGAAATGGGGAATGTGTCAAAGAGACAACAACCCGACCATAGAACAGACAACAGCAGAAGGTCACCAATTGGTCTTCAATGCAGCGAGAACACTTTAACAGGTCATTTTGAACAACATCAAACAAGAAATAGTCTGTAGCCAAATCAAGGAATTTCGGCCTGATCTATCAAGAGAAAAAAATTGTTATTTCATTTATTTGATGATTACGTTTTATTGAAACTTGTTTCCGGGACATGCATTACTCGTATGTGTAAATCGCTGGAGTAACTTTTATAAGTATTTTACATAAAGATTGTTGTTTCAAGGACTTTTGCGGTGTGTCTCCTTTTATTAAGCTGTATTTGGCAAAACTTTCAGGAATTTTGGCCCGTACTGCTCTTCAACTTCGTACTTTATTTGGCCCTTTTAACTTTTTGGATTCGAGCGTCACTAATGAGTTTTTTGTAGACGAAACGCGCGTCTGGCAAATATATGTTACAGTGAATTTGTATAATCAGGGATTATGTAGAATCCCTGATTTTTCGGGGAACATGTAGAATCATTTAAACCATTTGTAATTATATATAATCCCTGAAAATTACCAGTGATTTTACATAATCACTGAAAATTTTAATAATTATTCTACAAATTCCCTGATATGATTTCAGGGATTATGAATAATTCAATGATCCTTTGTTTGATATTTGACAAATTATATATTTTTTCTTTCATAAGCCTTGCCAGATGAAATAATTTGGCTTTTAAACACAGAAGATGATCTAAAAGATATAACCAACATAGGGTTTCGAGATAAAGTTGAAGACTTCAAATTCAATAATCAACATTGAATTTCCCTTTATAGCAATAGCTTTACATGCATTGTTTGTTTATTGAAAGCCAGTGTCAAATAGATATTCATGCTTTATTTGTAAACCCACAAAACGTGTTATTTGTGATACATGTAAAGCAAATGGTGAAGAAGATTATAGAACATCAGTTTTCAAGTATGGTTTGATTTTTTTTTCAAATGAAGAAGAAATTCAAACTGTGAGAACTTAGGCATCTAAATGTACAGAAAAACAGGCAGTACTAAGGATTGACAAATCGAACAATTTTAAGAGGAAGATTGCATTTGGTGTAATATTTTCAAAGCAATTCCACAACTGAAGGTAAATAAATGAAAAAGGAAAGGGAACCCAAAAACATAATGGCAATTGTTAAAAAAAAAAGTCTGAAAAAGGATATTTGCTTGGCCACAAAACATGGTATCTTTCTTGCTCGAACCAGTTCAAAATTTTAATTTTTTTTTTTTTACATGTATTTATTTTTTTTTGGTGGGGGGGGGAGAGAGTTGGCCGTACCATCAGATGTTTTTACTGAAAATTTCAAATCTCTTAGGCTTGTCGTTAAAATCTGATTCGATATGTGCATGAGAAAAGGTTTTTTAAAAGGTGGATATTGTGGTAAAACAGACGTGAAGCATATTATTTTGATACATTGTGTTTCACATTTAGATATGCGTGTGCCTAACATTTAAAAAATTGAGGTTATCATTTTGATGTATTGTGCTTAATATTTTACAATTTATATTACTTCATAATGATGTTTTTAAGTGATCTTATAGAATAGATTATTTTAATTTTATTCATTTTCTTCATTTCAGTTATTATGTAGAATCCCTGACGTTTTTTCTAGTGATTATACATAATCCCTGAAAATTTAAGTGATTATATATAATCCCTAAACTAGCCAGTGATTCTACACAATCCCTAAAAATTTCAGGGATTCTACATAATCTTCAAAACTTAACTGCATCACTGTTATATTTGAAATTCATTTTTTTGGTCTTTCATATCAGCTAAGACTGTTGGTATTTAGTTGTTTCATTCGTCCGTATTCTTAATGTATTCTTTAACTGATTTAACTGTTTTATCACTAAATATTTCACATCTAATGCACATTCCATTTACATTGTCCTCAATTTGACAAAGATGTGTCAAGCGGCACTTGCAGCTGTCATTCTTTCGAGGATACCTCGCTGACGTTTTGGAATTTCCGAGCATTTTGGCTTGGAAAATTCAATCAGTGGAAATAAGTGTTATCAATTTAAAACTAAATCAGCAATTCAATATGACAGCAAGCACATCAGTAAATTAAAGCACAAATGTGTGATTCAATTTAAAACAAATGGCATGATTTTTGCAGATTTATACTGCTGCTTCCCTATTGATTCTGGCGGATATTCTTCTTCGTGTCAACTGCAGTTTTTTACCGTTCAGTTTACAAACTTGCGATTGTTTGTTTGATAAAAGTTACTGAGTTAGTTGACGGTAAATTATTAGTCCGGCGGCTTTGTAAAAAAATGTGCACATCCTGTTACAAGCATGAAATTTGGCATAGACCTTCCTCAACTATTACTCTTTTATTTCAGATAGGGAGGCATTTGAAAAAAATGTCTCACTTCCGGTAAAATCCAAAATGGCGGACGTTATACTTAAATCAGCCCAATATCGAAGACTAGCGTGTAAAAATGTCCTATTATCATGCTACTATCATAATATTTGGTACAGACCTTTGTGTTTTACTACTTTTGGTAAATTAAATAGATTAGATGTCTTCAGAAACCCCACTTTCGGTTAAAATCCAATATGGCGGACATTGTACTTAAATAAGCTTATTTTTTAGGGAGGGTAATTGAAATGTGTTTTAACGTATTGCTACTATAATTACATTGTGTATGAACCTTTCTTTGGTGCTTCTGATGGAGACAATGTATAAGACATATGTCTTAAAAACCCTTACTTCCGGAAGTATCCAAAATGGCGGAGAGAGAGAAATATCAATTTTTTATTCAAATTTTCAACTTTCTTCAAAATGTAAAGAAAATGATTTTATTTTGTGCTGGTCATTAAACTTTTGGCTTTAAGTTATCCCCAAAACCACTTATTCTAGCATGTTGTAAATGCTAAGATATAAAGTTGACACTTCCGGTAAAAATATGACGTAAATTTCAAAGATGAGTCCTCAATCTATTTCTTCGATGTAGAGTTTTGGATAGATTGATTTAAACAAAATAAAATCACTATAGTACTAAAAAATATTTAAAACTACTTCTATTTGGCCAAGAATACATGCTTATTCACAATCACCACCACATGCACACAAGGCAGTGCACGGGAGACCCGATTTTACACATTAAAAATAACCGCGGCATCCTTTCTTACATCCATAATGTACAAGCTTCTGAAAAAATGATGAGGTCTCAGAAAGAGTTTTTTTTTAAAAGGGACCCTCTTTGTCCCTTCGCAATCCATTAGTGACAAGACTAGGTAGCATAAGAGTCAATCCAAAGCTCGTCTCACTAAACACCTGCATTAGTATATTACACGTTTTACATGCTTGAAAAGACTAGAACAAGTCGTGGGAATAGCCTCACTTAAAATGAGATTTCCCTTTTGTGCAAAAATTGACTTTCTTGGTTCGTTAATCATGTTAGATCTGATAAGTTTGTACAGTACAACCCCGGTGATTTAGGCTGATCAATCATCATTCTTTATGTTAAAGTCACATCTTCAAATACCATTAATGTCTCCCACGCAGTCTTTTTTTTTCCTTTTCAAGCAAAGAGAGAACAGTATCACAACCCGTCATAAGGTATTGGTCAGAAATAAAAGTGTGTGATCACTCATTGCCTAGTGCATTTGAAAGGCCATTGATAGATATTAATCCAAAGATTTTTGCCTCCCCAAATACAATCAATAGTTCGTCTGCCCCTTTGTTACGGAATAGCGAAATACTGGTAGTTTTAAAGCTGCTAAAAGAAGCAAGGGCAACATTTGGGGGAAAGGGAATACACAGACGAACCCAGGATTAAAAACATCCTGAAAGATGGGAAAGTTTTCTGAGAGATGACGACAGTAAGAAAGAACTTTTAAGTTTTCATTCACAGGAGCTTGCTCAATACAATTTTGAGTACAAGGTAGTTGAAGCAACAAATGCTCAGGATGTTTAGTGTTATCCACCACTTGATGATGTTTCAAGTTTAGCACCATGTTTACACGAAGAGACTGACACTAGAATCAAGATAGATGTGTCTGATGCAGTGAAACATAGACTTAACTGAGTCATGACTCAAACAGTCGATACTGATGTCATTGCTGTTTCGCTATTCCGTGACATAGGGCAGACAAACTTTGGTTTGCATTTAGAAGGGGAAAAGTATAAGATATATATCAATCAATGACCTTTCAAATGCACTAGGCATTAAAAGATAACACGTTCGCTGGAAAAGGAACTGCGTTGGTGACATTAATGGAGTTTGAAGATGTGACTATAGCATTTAGAATGATGATTGACCAGCCAACATCACCATATGGATTTGATGTTTAATGTCATTGAAAACGATACGTGGTTTTGTTGGAAGATAAAAAAAAAAAGAAACAGATTAGGTTAACAAGGCAAGAAAATATGTGTTTTTGCAGAATTTATTAAGATGTGAGAAACAATACCACAGTCTTTGTAAATGTTGGAAATCAGCTCTCCGATGTGAATTGCGGCCTACTGAGTATGCTGATTGGGTATTATGTCCTTACCTAAATAAAATACCTTGAAACTGAAATACGAGTGGATGAAGTCTTGGATGCGTATGGTAGTTATAGCAACAAATGGTCAGGATATTCTATCTTATCCACCACGTAATGTATTTCAAGTTCAGCACCAAGTTTACATTTAGAGGCAGACACTAAAAATCATGGTGCATGTGTCTGATGCAGTGAAACACGCACTTAAACGAGTCATGATTCGAACAGTCGTTAATGATGATGTTGTCAATACTGTTTCGCTATTCCGTGACATAGGGGTAGACGTTGTGTTTGGGAGGGCAAAAGACTTTGGATTAATATCTATCAATGGCCTTTCAAATGCACTAGGCAATGAGTGATCTGGGTGATCTGAAACACTTATTGTTATCCATGTCTTTACCTGTTGTGATATGGTTCTCTCTTTGCTTGAAAGGGGGGAAAAGACTATGTGGGAGACATTGATTGCATTTGAAGATGTGACTTTAACAAAAAGAATGATGATTAATCAGACTAAATCACCGGGGTTTTACTGTAAGATCGCACAAACTTAGCAGATGGGTATAACATGGTTAACGAAGCAAGAAAATAACTATTTGCGCAACAGGGACGGCTTTTCGAGGCTATTCCCTCAACTTGGTCTAGTCTTTTCCAGCATGTAAATAATGCAATATACTTAGGCAGGTGTTTAGGGAGACGAGCTTGGGATTGGCTCTTATGCTACCCACTCCAGGCGGGGACAAAGAGGATAACTTTTGAAAAACTCTTTTTGAGGCCTCATCATTTTGTCAAAAGCTTATACATTGTGGATGTAAGAAAGGATTCCGCGGTCATTTTTAATGTGGAAAATCGGGTATCCCGTGCACTGCGATGTGTGCATGTCATGGTGACTGTGAATAAACATGTATTCTTGGCCAAATAGTAATAATTTTAAATAATTTTTAGTACTATAGTGATTTTATTTTGTTTTAATCAATCTATCCAAAACTCTAAATCGAAGAAATAGATTGAGGACTCATCTTTGAAATTTACGTCATATTTTTAACCGGAAGTGTCAACTTTATATCTAAATATTTACAACATGCTAGAATAAGTGGTTTTGAGGATAACTTTAAGCCAAAAGTTTAATGACCAGCACAAAATAAAATCATTTCTTTACATATTGAAAAAAATGAAAATTTGAATAAAAAATTGATATTTCTCTGTCCGCCATTTTGGATATACCCGGAAGAAAGGGTTTTTAAGACATATGTCTTATGCATTGTATCCATCAGAAACACCAAAGAAAGGTTCATACACAATGTAATGATAGTAGCAATACGTTAAAACACATTTCAGTTACCCTCCCTAAAAAATAAGCTTATTGGTTTAATTTAAGATTTAAATTATTTAATTAGCAAAACAGTGAAATTTATATTTTACACCTCAGTAATCACACTGGTTCAAACTAGATTTTCATTAGTATAAACTCTTGCATTAAATTTACTCACTATATTATTTCGCTCTTTTTATTGGATATAAACTTTTCCTTTGTTGTTAATTGTTTATTTATACTATTGCAAAGTGTTTTCTTTACATTTTTGAATTCAGGTTCATCTAAGGATGCTTTTATGCAAACTTGTTTGAGAGAGCTTTGTTTTATTCAAGCAAGTTTTCAGTTTGAAGTTCGAGCCAGACACATTTTAGGTGTAGAAAATAGACTTGCTGACTATTTGTCTCGATGGCATTGTAGTCATAAATACAGAGAGTTATTTAAGTCAGCTATTTCAGTAGATAGATATGAAGAGGTACCAGTTATCATGTCAGATTTTTCATTTTTAAATAATTGGTAATTTATTTTACAGAGTTAGAGGTTCTGCGGTTTCAATGTAAAGATTCTGCTAAACATGCTTTTGCGGAGAGTACTTATAAAAATAAGAAAACTCAGTTAGAATCATATTTTATGTTTTGTATATATTTTGAACTTATGCCTGTTCCTGCTACAGTTCATGTTTTGACACTATATGCACAGTTTCTAAGTAGAAGTTTTAAATCTGTTGACTCTATAAAGAATTATCTTAGTTCAGTAAGATATCTGCATTTATTGTTAGATTTAGAATATCCACAGTTTGAAGCTTTTCATTTGAGATTAGTATTAAGAGGTTTATGTAGAATTAAGGCACATTGTCAAAAACAGGCCTTGCCAATTACTCCTCACATTTTACTTCAAATGTATAAGAAGCTGGATATGAATAGTGCATATGATGCTACTATATGGTGTTTATTTTTACATGCCTTTTTTCTAATGTTTAGAAAATCTAATTTGGTGCCAGACTCCATTTCTACTTTTGATCATAATAAGCAGCTTTGTAGGGATAGTATTATTTTCGATTGTAAGCGTAAGCTATTATTGATAAGTGTTAAATGGTCGAAAACCATTCAGTTTGGTGAGAGAGAATTATTGATACCTTTAGTCTCGATACCAGATTCCCCATTGTGTCCCGTTCAAGCTTTTTTGAATATGAAGTCTTTAGTTTGTACTTCTGATAAGAGTCCAGCTTATTGTTTTATAAAACATAAATTATGTGCACCTGTCACGTATAGACAATTTCAGACAATATTGAGACAGTTAATTACTGAGATTGGTTTAGATGCTTGTTCATATTCTACACATAGTTTTAGGCGAGGGGGGGCTAGCTGGGCTTTTGCAGCCGAAGTACCTACTGAATTAATTCAATTGTACGGAGATTGGAAAAGCGATGCTTATAAAAGATATTTAAAATTTTCATTAGATGATAAGATTTCAGTAGCAGAAAAGATGACGGCACATATTTCAGATGTTTTATTATAAATTTTTACAGGGAATTTCTTTGAAAAAAGGGCGACCATTGTGTCAGCGTCTATACCTAAATATGTTAGTGGAATAGATGGGTGTACAACTCAGGCCTTTCCTGGTGCCACTATTGGTCGTCTTACTGAGTTAATTTCATCTGGGAAAGTAGATTTAATTTCATTAGATTTCGTTATAGTTCATGTTGGTACTAATAATATTTCTTCGTCTCAATCCGTAGATACTATTATATCATATTTCGGAGATTTAATTCACAAGTTAAAAAAGATGACATTTGCTAAGTTGATCTTTACTTCTATTCTTCCTAGACCAGTTGATCACATGAAAACTGGAGCTAAAGTTAATAAAGTTAATACTGAGTTAAAAAGATTGTGTAAAAGAAATAATTTATTATATTGTAATTTGTATAGGAGTTTCTTACTCGACAATATTCCAGATTCTTCCTTATTTGCTCCGAGAGATGGGCTTCATTTAAATTTTGCTGGTACAGAACTTTTCAGAAAAAAGATAATCAATATTATTAAGCATCAGAGTATATAAATTGTAATGTGTTACAATTGTGTTTTTTATTTACTTCATACATGTATATTGTTTACTGTAATTATTCTTTTTTCTCTTTTCAGAGAACTTGCATCCTGAATATGATGCTGGTTTTCCTCTTACTACTCAAGATCTACATATATTTTGAGTTGGTTTGCTGTTTTGTCCTTTCATTATCTATACACATTTTGAAAGGATGGAGCTTATTTGAAGTGAGAAAAAAGAATGATGATAGTATGTCTGGTTTTTATCATCATTATAACTGTTTTGATAGTTATTATTTTATCTTTATTTTTTTTTTGGCGGCCTTGCAGGCGTGGCGGATGTTTGCCAAAAAATTTGGTTATATATCTATGTTTATGTATTTTCATTTGTGTATTTAATTATTTATGATATATTGTATTTTGTAATATATTGAAAAAATATTTATATCAGGCAATACAAATTATACCTATTGACTTCCTTTTATTTCACCCACTTGATAATTGGTTTAATTTAAGATTTAAATTATTTAATTAGCAAAACAGTGAAATTTATATTTTACACCTCAGTAATCACACTGGTTCAAACTAGATTTTCATTAGTATAAACTCTTGCATTAAATTTACTCACTATATTATTTCGCTCTTTTTATTGGATATAAACTTTTCCTTTGTTGTTAATTGTTTATTTATACTATTGCAAAGTGTTTTCTTTACATTTTTGAATTTGATATTACGTTGAAATTACCCACCCTCCCTCCCTTGTTAAATTTTTTTTTTCCTTTTATAAATTCATAGTGGCGGATGTTTGCCAAAAAATTTGGTTATATATCTATGTTTATGTATTTTCATTTGTGTATTTAATTATTTATGATATATTGTATTTTGTAATATATTGAAAAAATATTTATATCAGGCAATACAAATTATACCTATTGACTTCCTTTTATTTCACCCACTTGATAATTTAAGTACAATGTCAGCCATATTGGATTTTAACCGAAAGTGGGGTTTCTGAAGACATCTAATCTATTTAATTTATCCAAAAGTAGTAAAAAACAAAGGTCTGTACCAAATATTATGATAGTAGCATGATAATAACACATTTTTACACGCTAGCCTTCGATATTGGGCTGATTTAAGTATGACGTCCGCCATTTTGGATTTTACCGGAAGTGAGACATTTTTTTCAAATGCCTCCCTATCTGAAATAAAAGAGTAATAGTTGAGGAAGGTCTATGCCAAATTTCATGCTTGTAACAGGATGTGCACAATTCGTCTGAAATATGCTTGTAGCCGCCGGACTATATCCTCTTGCTTGATGTGAAGTCTTTTCTGTGCAGAAGTACCCGTCCACATCCACTCTTTGTTTTTGTTAGATGTATTTTTATTTGTATCCATATGCATCTGACGATCGAGTTAAGCAATTTTCAATTTATAGTTTAAACGCCTTCTGTTTATATGCCTGTTCCAAGTCAAGAGTTTGTAATTGAGTGATGGGTTTTTGTTGCTGTTTAGCATAATTGTTTTTCGTTTATTTTTTTTATTTTTACATACTGTGTTCTTGTGTTGTGTTGTTTCACCACTGTCCCATGTAGGGGAGAGGGTTTGGCGACATCTAACTAGTTAAACCCCGCCACATTCTGTATTTGCATTGCCCGTGACCTCAATAATTGGGCATACCAATAATTAAATGATATTTAGCTGTTGGTGTATTGTCGATCTCAATAACTGATTATACATATACGTTTTATAATTAGTTGTTGGTGCTTTTGTGGCCTCAATAATTGAGCATACTTATAAACGTATAAGTATATTTAGTTGTTGGTGTTTTGGTGACCTCAATAATTGAGCATACTTATAAACGTATTATAATTAGTTGTTGGTGATTTGATGGCCTCAATAATTGAGCATACATATTAATGTATTATATTTACCTGATTGGTGTTTCGATGACCTCAATAATTGAGCATAATAATAAACGTATTCTATTTAGTTGTTGGTGATTTGGTGTCCTCAATAATGGAGCATAATTTTAAATGTATAATATTAAGTTGTTGGTGATTTTGGTGGCCTCAATAAATGAGAATACTTATAAACGTATTTTATTTAGTTGTTGGTGATTTGGTGTCCTCAATAACTGCATTATTTAAACGTATAATATTAAGTTGTTGGTGATTTTGGTGGCCTCAATAAATGAGAATACTTATAAACGTATTTTATTTAGTTGTTGGTGATTTGGTGTCCTCAATAACTGCATAATTTTAAACGTATAATATTAAGTTGTTGGTGATTTTGGTAGCCTCAATAAATGAGAATACTTATAAACGTATTTTATTTAGTTGTTGGTGATTTGGTGTCCTCAATAACTGTGCATTATTTTAAACGTATAATTTTTAAGTTGTTGGTGATTTTGCTGGCCTCAATAAATGAGAATATTTATAAACGTATGATATTTAGTTGTTGGTGTTTTGGTGACCTCAATAATTGAGCATAATTATAAACGTATTATATTAAGTTGTTGGTGTTTTGGTGACCTCAATAATTGAGCATATTATAAACGTTTTATACTCAGCTGTTTGGCGTTTTGGTGACCTCAATAACTGTGCATAATAATAAACGTATTATATTTAGTTGTTGGTGTTTTGGTGGCCTCAATAAATGAGCATAATTATAAACATATCATATTTAACTGTTGGTGTTTTGGTGGCCTCAATAATTGAACATGATTATAAACATATTATATTTAACTGTTGGCGTTTTGGTGGCTTCAATAACTGTGCATAATAATAAACGTATCATATTTAGTTGTTGGTGTTTTGGTGGCCTCAAAACTGAACATAGGTATGAACGTATTATATTTAGCTGTTGGTGTTTTGGTGAACTCAATAACTGGGAATATTATAAATGTATTATGTTCAGCTTTGGTGTTTTGGTGAACTCAATAGCTGGGAATATTATAACTGTATTATGTTCAGCTTTGGTGTTTTGGTGAACTCAATAACTGGGTGTAATGTTAAACCATATATTTTTAGCTTTGGTGTTTTGGTGTCCTCAATAACTGTTCATAATTATGAACGTATTATATTTAGTTGTTGGTGTTGTTGTGACCTCATTAACTGTGCATACTTATAAACGTACTAATTGATCCTAATTCAGTTGTTGGTGTTGTTGTGACCTCATTAAATGGTCATTACTATAAACGTACTAGATTCAGCTGCTGGTGTTTTGGTGACCTCAATAATTGAGCATATTATAAACGTTTTATATTCAGCTGTTTGGCGTTTTGGTGACCTCAATAACTGTGGATAATAATAAACGTATTATATTTAGTTGTTGGTGTTTTGGTGGCCTCAATAAATGAGCATAATTATAAACATATCATATTTAACTGTTGGTGTTTTGGTGGCCTCAATAATTGAACATGATTATAAACATATTATATTTAACTGTTGGCGTTTTGGTGGCTTCAATAACTGTGCATAATAATAAACATATCATATTTAGTTGTTGGTGTTTTGGTGGCCTCAAAACTGAACATAGGTATGAACGTATTATATTTA
Organism: Mytilus galloprovincialis; assembly: GCF_965363235.1. Classification (NCBI taxonomy): domain Eukaryota; kingdom Metazoa; phylum Mollusca; class Bivalvia; order Mytilida; family Mytilidae; genus Mytilus; species Mytilus galloprovincialis. The sequence goes on along the minus strand of NC_134841.1, from coordinate 94,996,811 downwards.
GCTGTTGGTGTTTTGGTGAACTCAATAACTGGGAATATTATAAATGTATTATGTTCAGCTTTGGTGCTTTGGTGAACTCAATAGCTGGGAATATTATAACTGTATTATGTTCAGCTTTGGTGTTTTGGTGAACTCAATAACTGGGTGTAATGTTAAACCATATATTTTTAGCTTTGGTGTTTTGGTGTCCTCAATAACTGTTCATAATTATGAACGTATTATATTTAGTTGTAGGTGTTATTGTGACCTCATTAACTGTGCATACTTATAAACGTACTAATTGATCCTAATTCAGTTGTTGGTGTTGTTGTGACCTCATTAAATGGTCATTACTATAAACGTACTAGATTCAGCTGCTGGTGTTTTGGTGACCTCAACAAATGGGAATAATTATTAACATACTAGATGTGCTAAGCATATCTTGCACTTAACTCAAGGCATAATAAAACAGGAAGTAAGTATCTGATGTTTATCACTCGTTACAACTCATCACTGTCAAGCTGCTGATCAAACGTAAAGTTAAATTGTTTGTTTGTTTCTGAGAAAAGTGTTTGTTGGATTAATGGACAGACAGACAAGATGCTTGAAATATATCCCCACTTTTAGAGCAGGTGAATAACTATCCGATTATCCTAGTTTGCATCAAATGAAGTATTTTGGTATCAATACAGTGAGGTTGATACAATTGTGACATGGACATGGCCTAATATGGCATATTTACTTCTGGTCTTTCACAATGGCATAAAATAAGCATGGTTATGCTAAATATAATAATGAAAAAAGACATGTTTTGTTTTACTATTTATTTTGAAGGCGTAACAAATATGTCAACTTTCTTTGGTTGACTTTTATCAAAAACAAAGGAGTAGACAGCAACAATATAGAAGATCATTCAGATTCATTCAGTACAGGTATCACACAGTCATACAGGATCATTCAGGACTCGTACAGGTATCACACAGTCATAGAGGATCATTCAGATATCACACAATCATTCATAAACATATTCTCTTATTCTTTCAAAACAATCATTCATAAGTACTATCAATGCTGTGAGATATCACTTTCAATATAAAGGAACAATCAGTCTAAATATTTCAGTATTAATTGAACATAGAAATCAGTGTATTTTAACTTTAACTTATACTTTCTGTTTTAGTAGATTTTGTAAGCTGTTCGTGAAAAAAAACACCCATAAGAAACATCCCCTCTTTAAATGAATTGATCTCTATTTATAAAGAGACAGATTTTTGGGGATAAAATTTCAATGAGAATTTTTAATGTGATAAATTTTATATTTTCAGTTGACAATATTCAAGTTAATTCACATATCAGCAATGAAGATAATACTTCAACACAACCACTTGTGTATCACTGACCACAGACATAATTCTCAACATGTACAACCTCACTTTTCAACATGTACAACCTCACTTTTCAATCACAGCTTCCATTCTTATACAACTATCACCCATCACAGTCAATATTCAAGATTCATACATTCTATTAACAGTCATCTTTTTCTTTCTCTTACAAATCATTCAACCGTATCAAAATATGAAACTAAAATAAATAATCACATGACGCAGTATTATCTATTGCAACTTCGTTTTAACTATCTGTTCAACAAAAAAGCATGGAAAATGTCTCTCTATATACAAATGTTCATGAAAATTTACAAATCCAAAGAAATGTGCGCTGGCACATTTTTGAAGGTGTAGGTGCTTGATTTCTCCAGTATCAACATCGAAACATTTAACTAGAGTAAATAGTTGTTGTGAGTTAAAATAAATTCAAGAAAATAAAATCAAGAAAAAGTTTTTTGTTTATGTGAAAGATTCACGTTAAATGTTACAGAACAGAAAATTAAGATTACATTAGATTCAATTCCTTAATGTACTCATACTCATATAATCTTATTGAAAGGTTAAGTTCAGATTCTGATTTAAGCACAGTTTGGTAGTAAATTTATAGAATATGGCTATCTGTCCTAAATATCTGTGAAATAAAGTTCCACTTTAAAAAAAAAAAATAATTATGTTAGTATTAAAAAGTCTGCAAAGACAAAATAAATAGTTATCTGTTCTCCAAAGTTGTAATGGAGAACTCAAGCAACCTACTCCACAAGGAAAAATTCTTATAAAGAAAAAAATTATAAAGCATTTGTTGTGATAAAGACTTTTGTTGATATGTCTCAAATACTGTATATTAGCTATGTTGACTAGGTTCTATACATATTTTGGCTTCACTGCCTAAAATACAGCACCAAAGATACACCTCTACGATCAATGTACAAACTATTTACAAATACAACATATACAAAACATATCTCAGCGTTTTGGCATAAAATAAATATCACAAAATATATTTTGTTTCATGAATGGTGGTCTTCGTACCAATATAAAAGTAAAAAAAAAAAAAAATGAAGTAAAATGTGATAACCCTGTTTTAAGTTTCTAAATCATAGTTTACAACTGATTTCAAATCATCTTTATAATAACATTTGGTTTAACTTTAACCCACTGGTCACATATACACATAGATTCTCTTATTGAATTCAAATACTTGTTTCAAATGCATTAACTTGGCAGAAATAAGTCCATCCATGCTTATATTCAAAGAGCTTTCAGTTCAAATATTAATACTAATTACTGAACACACAATATTTCAGAAATAAAAAATATCTTTAACAAAAGAGAGAAGGAAAACAAGATTTATCATTTAACATACATTTTTTAAAAATTTTATATGAAACAACTAATATTGAAAGGACAAAATAGAGATTCCTTTTACTTCGCTGAATTTCAAATATTTTTCTTTAAATATCTTAAATACTTCTATACAGAAATCATATTAATAAAATAATAAGAAATCCTCTTTGGTGAAAGAAAATCCTTAGGAATGAAATTAAATTATATATTAAATCACATTAACTATATACACAACTAACAGAATCAACAAAAAGCACTTCTTGCTACAAATAAGTATAAATTCTTTTATAAAAAGGTATTTACATAACAAAAAATCGTATTGCAGTAAATGACAAAAATATTTAGTCACTATTTCTATAAATCAACTGGTTTTCTCCAGAAATTTTACTCTGTACTCGGTCCCATTTTTGCATCTGAACCAAAAAGTAGAAGATTTAATCATAAACATCACTGTACTAGACATAGATACAAACCGAATTTAAGAACATTTCAGTTTTATTAATTTTGATAAGATAATTGACCATTGATGACCATAATATCAAAAATTTGAAGAAGTAAAAAATCAAAAACAGTTCCCTCCCTTCCCATTCATTAACAAACTCAAAACAGTTCAATATCATAACAGAACATTCACTAACATGTAAAATACAGAATAAAATTTCTTGATCTTTTCTCGATAACTGGCGATTAATAAAGTCTGAGGTATTCCGTAATTAAAGTTGTCTCTCTTTGGCTATGAAGAATACTGGGATGATGAGAACTGTGGTGTATTATGGTGATGATGGTGATGTTTCTGTGATACCGATGAAATGTCTGTATAGAAGTCAATACTATGATTTTTAGATGAGCCCATACTCGATGGGAACATTTGGTTATTAGATATACCAGTGTACTGGCTGTTAGGCAGACCAGGATATAAGTTCGGATGTGGAACCCCATGCATAGGATTCACATGTAAGTTCGTAGGATGGTTAGAGTGCATTGAAGGAAACGATTCAGTCTCTGTTGTAGGAACTGCATTAAATCGTGGTCCCTTATTAATGTTTGATGAATTATCAGTTTTTTTCCTCCTATAAAGGAGAGTTATAGCAATTGTCACTGCAATTAATGCGAAACACGTAGGCACACCTATTGTTAGAGGTAGCGATGAACTGGAGGTATCAGAGGTCATTTCTGATAATGCTGGATCTGAAATAGAAGAGAAATAATTAATTGTACATTCAATTAATTTTAAATTTGCAACAATTAATCTATTCGAATAGTCAGCATTCTCATTTACTTATAGCAAAATACATAGTGATCTGTAACCCACCTGGATCAATGATTATTCAAAGTATTTAATATTCTAACTAAATAAAAACAAATCAAAGACTTCTTCCACATGATTGGTCAATATGTACTTTAACCTTATTTATCCCCTGATCTCATTAGATGCATCTCGTTTATATAAAGGATATTGCAGATATCATCCCTCCACTAATTTAATCCATTGCTTATAATCTTACGCATCAATAGACTTTAACGCAATCATTGCTATTTTAATACACACTTCAAAAGGTTTCCAGTTAATTATTAACCAATTTTACATAAAAATAATACAATTTTAATTTAAAACCTGATGTATCTGTACAATGGTTACCTTACAAGGGTTACCTATCATATTTGAATTTTCTCATTCCACTCAGCAATTCAGGAATGTATGCCTCGATAAAATTCAAACATATTCAATGAATGTATAAAAGAATACTTTTTCATGGCAACTGTAGCAGAATTACATATACCAGTATCAAGAATGATGAAAAATGTAAATAGTCCATTTTGAGATGGTCCTCAATTGTACTTACTTGGTCTAACGTGTAAATAGGCCTTTTTAAAGGTGTATCCTCTAATGTTAGCTCCTAAACAAATGTACATTCCATTGTGTTCCTCTGTGGCCCGATTTATCACTAGTTTATTGAGGAATGTCCCGTTAGGAATGGAATAAACATCACCAGTTTTTAAAACAACAAATAATTCTTTTCCTACTTTTATAGTTGACTGGTTGTTCTCAACTTTTGCATTCTCAAGGAGTTTTAACCACTGAAAATAATTAAAATTTACATATACAATTATCCTTGATTTTTGTTGTTGTAAATTCATGATGAGGTTAAAATAAAAGACAGAGGACATCGTCATGGATGTAAAAAAAACAAAAAAAAAATGTGAACACATGTTTGAAAATGAGCAAAATTATACTGTTTAGTATACTATATACTTTTTTTAAATGCAAAAGGTTACAAAATAAATAAATAAAGCTTTAAAATATTCTTGTGATTCTTAATAAACTTGTTTGATAAATAAAATAGAAAACTTTATGCATTGGAATCAGAAGGAATTAAAAAAATTCCAGCAAAAAGTGGAGATAACTCATATACCACTCAACATAGCAGCATGGTATGGGAGATAACTCAATATCTTACCTGAATGTGTGGCTCTATTAAACTTTTGACTTTACATTGTAAAGATGCCTGCTGGCCATAATCTACTGTTGTGTTTAATGGATGAGGACCAATTAATTCAGGTTTTTCCTGGTATTGTTCTGAAAAATATAAATTATCATCAATTTCTGATTTCATAAAAAGTTAACATAAGAATACTTCATTTTTTTTGTAATGATTGTTAAAGAATTTATCATCAGTTGTAAAGTTCATTTCATCGTCTGATAAATACTAAGTAGTGCAAAGCTGACATTTTTGATAGAAATATAAAACCAAAATAGAAACCAGTAGAAAATAACTTTATTACAGTTGTTAAGGTGGTATGGTGTTTGATTGAAACAACAAAAACATGAAATTGTTCAACTTTGGAAGTCTGGTTGATACTAGAGGCATAAAAGTCAAATTTAAATACAAATTTGAAAGACAACCTGTTCAAAAAGAAGAGTTCAATGTAAATGATAATGCCTTTTTTTCTGTCTTATCAGAGAAGTAAAATATACTTATATTTCATTACCCCACTTTTTACGTAATGTTATATGACTGAAATCTCAGAGTTTTAAAGAAAAGATAACAGACATCTATATCAGAAGTCTTATGATTTGATTCTAAATTATGACTCCATTATTCTGTCAAGTATACTGGTATCTTAGTAACTTTAATATCTTGGACTTAAATATATTTTTTTGTGCAAATCAAGAGATCAAATTAGAAAGAATGTATCAAAACCAGGAGAAACTATCTTTATTGCTGTTGTGATGGCGGTACAGTGTTTGACGAAAACAGAAAAAAAAGAAAAAGTTTTTTTGGACGCCTGTTAGACTGATACTAGCAACATTAAAGTCGAATTGAAATAAATTCTTGTTAAATGTCTCATTATTAAACTGAATGAAATCTTTTCAATTTTGAATTTCATTAATTAAGGGAGTTTTTTGCCTATTACATAAGCAGTACTGTGGATGTTACTGAAAAGAGCTATTGTTTATTTTTATATTACGTCCAGGAACTAAATCACAGGATATACCACAACGTTTGTGTACCACAATTAACTTGGGACAGATAAACTGACACAATTCATTACTCATTTCCATTACAATGATGATTTCATTTAAAAAAATCGCTATAAATCCATTTGTAATGTCATCTTTAGCAGTTTATTACAGTTTAATATTAATAATTCATTAAGTATGACTAAAGTGTTAGAATATGGGTTTAATTAGTGCACTTACCTATAACGTCCAACGTGTATGTATAATTAATGGACCCTAGTCGGTTGTTTACTAGACATGTATATTTTCCAGAATGAGCTTTGGTCAGTTCCAGTAATTTTAATGTCCACATGGGTTTCTTCCCATGATTATTGATAACTTCATTGTCTTTTAACCAAGCTATATGTGGAATCGGGTTTCCTGTCGCCTTACACTTGAATCTCACAGAACTTGAAACAGGTCTAGCGAAATGTTGTCGTTTCATCTTGTCTTTGTGAACAAAATGTGGAGAAGCTAAAACAAAAAGAATAATGATAAATATAATTAGTCTTTTATATGACCTTATTCTAAATATTTTTGTGCGTTAAAACTCATATCTCTTCCATCAATTGACTTAACACATTGAGCTTTTTTAACTTAAATTCTAGTTTAACATTGGGCTTTTCTCTCTCCAAGTATAGTTGACCTTTAAGTTCTATATTGCTTCAAGCACAGAAGACATTTTGGTGTATTTTTACTCAGACCATAGTTGATATTAGGGTTATATTGTCATTTTCTTTCATTCTAAATTTTATTCAAAACCATCAACTCTGCTAGGGGTATATTTGAAATTTGTCAAAAAAATGTTGATTATAACTGCTGTCACTAAAGTACATATGACCTTTTGGTCTAGTTATGATAAATATTTGTACCTCCATCTTTGGACAAGTCTTCACTATCTGATTTGGGATACAGATTATTATCTTGTTTAACCATGCCTGTAGATTCATCTATTAAAAGAGTAAAATTTAATACATTATTTGTCAGCAGTCAAAGAGCTTGTTTGCAGAATCTCAATAAAACATATGCAATACATGCACCAATCTTTTCATTCAATAAATATAAATTAACTGCTTCTATAAACCATTCATAACTACTTCTTGTAATCAGTTTAAATTTCTTTTTAATCTGAATTGTGAGATTTAATGTAAAACATCTCCATTCTTAAATATGATTAAATTTGGCTCATTTAGACAAAAGTTGCATGAAAATATGATAACTTAATTGTTCGTGAAGAAAACCTTTGTTTAAAAGTTGTGCAGATAAGAAACTGTTTTCCGCTGGATATTACTTCATTCTTAATGAGTATTTGGCAATATGGCATTTATCATAATGTATTTTCGCTACTGGGATTTAAGTGATAAAACCAGGGGCCCCACTGTGAACTAAATATAAGAGACATATTTCATGGAAAGAAATGTTTCAACTGAACAGAATCTATCAATTAAACAGAAAAAACTTCTGACATTGTATGTTTGATTTTTTCTGTGTCTTATTTTTTTCTTGTAAGAGCAAATGTATGACCTGTTTTCAATTACAGCCAATTTACATCCAACACCTTGCAGATAGGGATTATAAATGTTTTAATATACTGTATTCTGTAACAGTAAGTGTTTCTGTCAAGGGGATATAATATGTTAAGCTGTCATTGCTATCAATGAATGAAGCAAGTTTTTGTATGCATTTACTCAAGAGTACAATTACATCATCAAATTTTTTGTGAATGTAGATTTCTTTCAAGAGAAACGAAGGGAGACAACAATGAGAGGTAAAAGACATATACAAGTATATATATATATATGACAATTACAGTAGGGAAAGACAAAATATGTGGCTCTTATTTTGTCTTTCCCTACTGTAATTGTCATATTTCTGACAAGGAAGCAATAATCTCTCCAAGAAACAGAAAGTTTTCTACTTTGATTAGTTTGGGGGCAATATTGTAAAATGTTTGAATGTTGTTAATTTATAAAAGATGACAAAAAACCAAGATCCTTTATAAAAACACTGATATTGTGTGTGTGTGTGTGTGTAAAGATTGCAGGCCTACATTAAAATTTTAATCACAATACACTTCTGATATTGTGTGGTAAGATTTAAGATTGCAGGCTTTATAACATTTACATTTTAATCACAATGTTCTTTACCAGGAAGCAACAAAATGAGTGATTCTGTCTTATCTAAAGTTAACAAGTCAAGTGACTGAAACAGAGAGAGACAAGAAAATGACCCCCTGTCAATGATATTTACATCCAACATTCCTCTGTCAGTAAAGGTTCAGCCATCTACAGCTGGGGTCTTGGGAACTTTTTTTAAATCTATTTTTCCGCCATGTTTTTACTTTTGGGTTATTTTTATTCAAACACATACAATATGTATGAAGCCTTGTATGTCGTTTACGATTGTTGTTTAATTTGGACCAAATTTAATATTACATGTAGTATTGTCAAGTACTAAAACATTTACAATTTTACTTTTATCGTTACAACAATTTCGTATTTCACCTTAAAACCATGTCAATATTTCATCTCCTAAATAACTTAACATATATATGTTCATGTCTCGGTAATGAAATTGATGGGACAATCTCATGCAATAAGACATTACCTTACATCAATAATATACTTTTCTCCTACATACCAGGCGATGTTGATATTAAACCCTAACCTGAGCCAAACTTAGCATGTCACCAATGTTTTCAATACTTCAACGTTTAATTAGGGAAGAAATATGACAATGTCTTGGTTTTTTAATTCTTTCATTTCCAGTACAATTACTATACTGTTTCTAAACAACACTCACTTTAGTTCTGACAACTTAATCATTTTCTTTAATTTTCTGCATCAAAAATATATATTTTCTATATTCAAAATTAGATATAAGAAGATGTGGTATGAGTGCCAATAAAAAAACTTTCCATCCAAGTCAGAATTGTAAAAGTAATCCATTATACATAGGTCGAAGTACGGTCTTCAACACAGAGCGTTGGCTCACAGGGTACAGCAAGCTATTAAGGCCCCCCAAAAATGACTAGTGTAAAACCATTCAAACCGGAAAACCAAGGCGTGGAGGAATGACAAAAAATCATCCCTGTTTTTTGTATCCTATTTTCTCCTTAAACTGAAATCCTAGATCTGATACTGTTACATAAATAGTTTCCCTCAATTAAATGGCCATAATCAAATATTATTTTCCAAAGACTATTAGTTATAACAAATATGGTAAAATTTACAAAAAATATATGGTATGAAATTACTAGAGCAGATGGTTTAAAGGCCTATACATCACTATTAGTGTCACCGTAGGGATGATAAAATACATTGTGTCATGCAAACTGTTTAATAAGTCCAATAATAAAGGCAATAGTTTTTGTTATATTAGAACCTTTTGTAAACTAATACCTGACAAGCCTTCAACAGTAAACAGTACTTTGTGGCTGTGTGGTCACTATAAAAATGGTAGCTGGGTAGATATATAATTTCATATTTGAACGAAAAGAAATAAATCATGCTAATAAAATCCAATTAAATTTTCCTTCATCACAACATTATTAGATAATATAAACAGTTTCCTCATCGTAATACTGTTTGTTTAGTAATTAACAAAAATTAAAGTCAGCATTAAAAATCTATTGTCAACAATTTCATTTATTATAATTGAAAAGATAGTCATATATAGGAAAACTAAATAGGAAATGCTTTCACACAGACATTTTTTCCATTCTTTTATTAATAGTTTAACATAGTTTTTGCTTTTAAATAGTGATATGATAATACAATAATTATGTTGACGGTTTCCTTGTCTTGTATACTTGTACATAAGAAGTGTTGTCAGAACGGCCACAGACATTTCACTACCTATATAATAAACATGACAAGACTAACCTCATTTAATAACATTCTTACTTTACATATGATTAGAAATTTAATTTATTAAACCCAATCATAGTAAACAAGATGACTGTCATAATTCTAAAGTTTATTATGTTACTGAACATACAGTCAGACATGACCGCAACTTTTAGACTTAAGCTTTTATTGGGAAATTTAGAGGAGGATGTGATGTGTTTGTTCTGCATCTGATTGATAGATTGATGTTGAACGCCACTTTTCAGCATAATTGTGTTATTTCATGGTGATCAGTTTTTATTGGTGGTGGAAAGCGGAGTGCCCAGAAAACTACTGACCTTGGGATAGACTATGTAAGCTTTTGATGACCCTTTTTTCCATTACTTCTGGAGAAAAGAAAGGCAAGTGCTACATGCCCTCCAGGAAGGTTTCTTTAAAGTTTGTAGGGGGCATAATGCAAAATTGTAATCAAAGGATTGAGAAGTCTGATATGACAATGATGCAACAAGTACTATTCTCTACATAGAATATGCTGATACCACCACAATAGACAAAAAAAACTTGATTCTAAATAATGTGAAGTTATAAAGATGTAACATGAAGCCAGATGAGGCAGACAGCCTTTAAGATAATAATCTTAATGCACAACTTAATGGGAATGAAATAAGATATTTTACACTCTCCATTGTTATAAAATATATCATTATTCTACCTAATAAATTTGCTGGCATGTAATCTATCTGGATATATATTCAATTTAATTCATTTTTAATAGAGAAAAACTTTAATTGACATCTGCAATGGATTTATAATTCATATTTAATATTGTTGTTGATGTTTACATATGGACATGGGTTTTCTGGTATGTCTAAGGTCACTTATTTCAATTTTATTTATTTAAACTACTAATTCCCCAACTTTTTTTCTCTCGATATAATTTAACCCCGAAAAAAATCAGTAAAATTTTTTTTCTAGAGATATCAGTTTTGTCTAGATGTTTTTTAAAAGTCCCTGACATACTATTTGCTGATAGAGCGTGAACATAAATCTAACTCAGAATAGACAGGATTGAAATCTAATTTGCTTTTAAACAGCATAGAAAGTGTGATATTTTTTACCAATAAAGTGTTATAAATTATGGAAAATACGTGTCCATAAGATGTAATCATAGGGATATTATCACATAAACCAATTAAAATCGATGCAAACTTGGTCAATATTGATAATATTACCAGTATCATTTTTCCTGTATCAACTGGTGTATTAGTGTTAAATTGGCACTATTATAACGTAACTACTTTTGTAATTATATAGATTAAAAAATTATTATGGCAATAAATGTGTTATAGATGTAATATGATAAAAATTTATGGGCTTTCATAATATTGGTTTATGTTACAGGCGCATGCATTAAAGATGTGCAGAGATATTTAAAGTATGATATGCTATTAAAGACAGAAATTTATAAAATTCATTTGTAACTATATCAAAGAATGAAGCTTTTTTTTTATTAAAAGAAAATTTCTATTCGATAGGCTGATTCTATCCCAGAATTTGCTGTCTTTGTAATATTGAAATTTTTTCCTGTGATCTTATTCTTGAATAATTGTAGCTGCTAAAGTTATTCATGACAATAATTTCATTTATTGAACTGGCTGTAGCGGGATGTAATACGATTGAATACCCCTTCATTACCTCAGATCTAATATAAAAATTTCATACAAATCATACAAAAAATTTCAGAAACGAAATGCTAACAGACTTTATTGAATGACTTTAATGGTAACCTTATAGTGGTCAGTCAAGGGTGGACAATGGTCTTGTCATGTCCAGACTAAATCTGATGGACAGGGCATTCATTACAATGATGTCCAGTTAGTAATATATTGTGGTCTAATCATTAGGTTCTCCATAAATATGTCCAATTATATTAACTCCAACCTCTGATTGGATTTATAATAACACAGATGTATTAACCATTAAAATTAATCCACTAAAATAATTGAATTATTCCCGTTATGTTTTATAAATTTGACATTAATAGAAGGTATATGAAAAAGTGATTTACAGGTGCATATTGCTACTTAAACAAATACATGTCAGCAATTAAGTGCAGGTTTCTCTACATTTAATACAACTGTACATGTCAAAATATTTTACCATATGCACTGCAGAAAGTTCGGGAAATATATTTGCAAGCTGGTATTTTTAATTAACTGGTTAACCCATCGGCTAATCCGTTTCCCTTCACAACATGGTTACATCAAACTTATATTGATAGGAAAACTAGTAAATTTCACTAAAAATTAAAAGTAACAACATATTAAAGTGCTAAACGATAACTTATGAATGAAATCATTTATTCTGCTTTTGAATCCTTTCTATTTCCGTCTTTTTAAACCAAACCTGCAAATTTTGTATCAAATTCAGAGATTGAAGATCAGCTTATTGTCGCCTTTGCATGTAAAAGAAAATTTCACCCATAAGCATTAAAATAACAAAAAAAATGCAGATTGTTTATTCATTAATTGGTGGAACTAAGGGCACTGTTTTCATAAAGTGTAATTTTCAATGAGTTTTTATTATAAAATAACTTCAGACAATATGATGTTGGAACCCCTCTTATTTCAGAATCCAGTACAATATTTTAATTCCTCCTTCCGTAGATTTTGTAAAGTATCATACATACACAAGACTCCCCATGAAACTTAATAGATTAGGTGTTTTCTTTAAATTTCCAACAGCTATTTCAACAAATGAAAGGAAAGTTGAGATTATTTTTCTTCATGTCAAAAAAGTAAAAATGAGATATGGCACCTTGGAAGTAAAACCAGAAGCTACCAAGAGATCACAATCTTGATTGTTCAAATAAGACAAGCTAGGTCACACCACAAAGAGAATATTAATTTCTGAGCCAAATTTTAATGGAGTTAGTGAAATCTGATTACAATAATATTATTTATGAAAACATGAACTCACTACTAAAGTATAAAATCATATTATTACTAGGTCTGCCATTTTAATTGAATATTGGTGTATTTATTTTCACAACCTTATACTCAAAGTACTGTCAGTAAATACCTTTGAAATGCCACATGCTTTCTTAAGTTGTTTATTTTCAATTACTCCTTTAGAAATCTAGGTACAATTGCAATACACCTCTCCCGATTTAAACACGATTGTGTTTAAATCGCCCTGAGACTTTTTGTTATTTCTGGAGATTGAAATCGGGAGAACTTTAAAGAAAATGAAATTCCTTCTAAATGTGTTTGTCCAGTGGTCTAAATGACCAATATTGTGTCTAGATTTCAGTTTACTTAAGTCCAATCTAGATCATTTAATAAAGAGTTTTGTTAATGTTTGAATGAAAATAAATATGTATTTAGAACAGTGGTTTTTCCCACCTTATTCTCTTCCAAAGTAACAAATAAAACTAAGTTTCTCAGATTTTTATACTAGAAATTGCATGAGATGCAAAAAATTAAAGGTGTCTAATAATAATGTTGCAGTGTGTCATGAAACTATTTACATTTTGGAGACAAAGAACTTAACATTGTCAAGACAGGGTCTTAATTGTCTTATAACCATTATTTGAGAAAAAGACATTTTCATTTTTGGTGACATCTGCCTACTAACTCTGAAGATTTCAGAAAAACCCATAGGGATTCTTTCAGGAATCAAGCTTAGAAAAGTGAAGAGTTGCTCTTAATTTGATTGCATAAGATGACTAATTCATTTATTGTGCATTGGCTGTCAATGTTACAATTAACCAAAGACTCATTAATCACGTCGCATTACAGCAGATTTTGTCCCTTGTTTTTATTCTTCATTTCCTTTTGGTCGAGTTTACCAAATGTGTATTTGTACTACATAAACACACATGTCACTTGTTCAATTGTCAAAATAACTTGTTTTATCTCTTTTTTTTTTTTTTTTTTGAATAAAAGTACAAACATATTTCAACATGGAATCAATTTATAGGATCAATCCATGTGATATCTTTATCACTAAGTATTTGTTATTTTTAAAACTATAACTATGACTCTTTGGTTTAAATTGAAAATCAAAACTTTGTTTCATAAATAAATACAAGATATTTATAAGATGTGACAAACGATGCTCTGAAAATGGACCAATTGACCCTATCACCAATTTCAAGGTATTGATTAATATTTAAATTTTTAGTTAAACTTAGTAAAGAAACGTAACTTCATCACAAAAAATACTCAGAGATCTGAATATTTAAAAACTTTCTTTTTAGAATTATTGTAAAGTCGGTATTTTGTCTTTTTCCATCTATAAATGCATAGACACAGTATGTTTTGTTGAAGCATTCGTTGATATTAGATCTTCAATTAATACACCCCTGGAGTCATGGGAAGTTAATTTTTCTTTTTAAATTTCTCTTTTATTTGAGGATTACAAACTGAATATCGTCTGCTGAGAGTGAAGACCACAACATCTTATTTCAATGAAGACCGTTTATATTTTCCACAAGAATGGAGGACTTCAATGGTGATCTCGCACCACAATTTGAGGTGTGCTACGGTAGATTCACTAATCCGTAGTATTAAGACATGTTCATTCACAATATTCAAACAGCTTTACACCAATAAAAAGAGAAGAATCACTCACTCTGTGTCAACTAGGTGCAAAAATTGGATTCAATTAAACATGGCCCCCAAAACAAAAGTTCCAGGTGTTTGGAGAATATAAAAAAAATATTTAGAAATAGACCTACAGGATTTTACTGGGAAAATAATTCATAGGTTTGAAAGACTTCTCATAATTCAATTAAAATAAAATTATAAAGTTTAGAATATGAAAAGATGAAGTATCCACCAATTGCTTAAGCTATAACTGTACAAGGACACATGGTTTGGTTGCCATGGAAAATGTAGAAGAAAGTCTCATTCTGTAATTACCGCTTCAGTTTCTGTAACTCAGGCTGATTCTGAGCAAGTCTAACTGATGTCGAATGAGGACAAAAAATAGGTTTATTTATTCAAATATATAAGTAAATATTTGCACTGGGCTAAAACATTGTCAGAATATATCAAGAACCCATTAAACCAACACGAAAAACATTTCTGAATATTTTTTTCCAGTTCTGTGACATTTTTCAGTATGACAGCCTAATTTCCTACAGTGGTGTGAGTTATGTAAATTACTAATGTTGACATTTATAGATATTTACAATGGCGACCTTTACAATGTTTATTTCCCATCATTACCATCTATTGTATTATTATAAGTCTTATTTGGGTGCCATCATTTAGTATCATTTATTTATTTAAATATGACAAACTTATCAGTTGTCACTTAAAAACAAAGGGTGTCCCCTTTAAACTTGGACTGATAACAGCTTCACTACATTAGAATTGGGTTAGTTACCTGTCTAATGTACTCGTATAGTTACATCAAGTACAGGTATGGACCAATGTCCGCTGGTCAAATGCAGCAGATGGTCCCAGTTTTCAATCAGGCAAAATTTATTGTTATTAGCACACCTGATTCACATGTTTTTCACTTAGAATGTTTTAACCCTTGCAAATTTCACACATATTAAAGAGAAACTTTCTGAATAAAAATGAAAAAAAAATAGAATGTTTGGAAGCAACATTTTATTTTTTGGTAAATTACATGTAAGGTATATGTTTATAATGAGACAGCAATCCAAACATAAACCACAAAAATACATTCATTTTTATTCTGACTAAACATTGTAAAACAAAAAAAGTTTAAATTTAGTAAAAATGAAAGGCACAGAATTGCAGGAGAGATTTCAGAAGATTTGTTTACATTGCTATCCATCTTATCACCCTAAATGACCTGCATACAAAACCTCCTGTAATAAATCACTGAATGCAATAAAAGGGGTAATAAAAGTTAAATGGTTGACCTCAAGTTATTATTAGAGTTCACTCCAGGTCAAACTGTCCACAAGTACCTTATGAATATATAGAGAGGTCTTCATTACAAAAACACATTAATTAAAGATCACTTAAGCCCTGTCAAACTTCTTTAAACTGAAACACTATACCCTCAGCTCTTTAACCCTGATTTAAATGGTGTTAAGAACCTATAACTTTCAAACAGAATATTATTTTCAATATGATTATCTTATCTGTGTCATCATAATAAAAGGCATTAAAATATTGTATATTTACTGGTAGTTTTAATGATTTGAAATAATTATTTTCCCATGAATCTTTATCAAAAAGTAGAATTCACTTAAAGGCTGAAGTAGGTTCCATTACATTGAGAACCATTCTGTATATCTGCATAAAAACTTTTCAACTTAAAAAAGTGTTTAAAAAAACTAATTTGACAGTTCCTGGATATGATCTTTCTTACCCCTTTACACAAAAACACTAATTTACTTTTCTGTTTCTGACCCTGTGACCCTCCAAAAAACAATCACCTAACCCTTTGACCCTCAACAAAACCATCTTTATTTGGATTCATTAGTAAGCAAAATGAAGTCAGTTTTACAGAAATTTATCTCAATATTTCATGGCTATCTGTTTTCTTTTGATGTTTGTGTTGATTTAAAGGATAATGATATATGCTTAACATGAAAATCTTTCAGAAATCTGAAAATATTTTCTCTGTAAAAGTAAAAAACATGAAGTTTTAAAGAACCACTTGAAATTAAAAGATCTTTTTAAGTGTTCATATATGATGCCAAATAAAAATAAGATTCCCCCTAAAAATCCCCCTTTTGTAAGTGTACTGCACCCATACATTAAGACAAGTGATGTCAATTAATATGTATTATTTTGATAAGTAATGAGTTGTGTCAAATCAAATATTCCTTATTCGAATAAATCATTACAATATGAAAAAAGAAAATGTCAAAAATGAAATTAACTTCAATTTCTAAAATGAAACACTTGTTTAAACAATATTCCCTCAAGAGGTTTTTAAAGTATACACACATTCAGCAATTACTGAGCATGATTCAGAAGTACTTTAACAGGAAAGTTAATTCAATATTCAATATATTTGTCAAATTTCCATCTTTTGAGCATTATCGAGTTTTAACAGCAACTAAAATGGCAATATCTACAGCATTGTCTCTTTCAATAAGATTTGTATGTTATTGGGATGATATTATTGTCACGGAGGCAGGAAATTTACCTGGTATAATTACCAATATTCTAGTTTTAGTCAATTTCATGGTTCCAAAAAGCCATTTTTATTCCAACAAGAGTAGAAAGATTATCACTTAAGGATAATTAGAAGTAATCTCAGTGGAGTATTGATTTGGTTTGTAGTAATAACAACTATACCCTTGAGTAAAGAATGAAAACATTAAATCTTAGGAGATTTGTCACAAAAAAAAAAGACTTTTCGCTTAATTGCCCCAGTTCCATTATGTAGGGCAATAAAAATGAAATGTTTTCAATAGAATAAAAAAACCTGGTAACTTTATGTAATGACAACAAAACCACAATACATTTGTACTATTTTCTCATAAATTATTTCTCTAGTTGCTCCATCTTTAGTGTTCTTTGTTGGTGTTCTATGAAAGAATGTCTTCTGTTCTTTTTACCTTCGACCATGCTTCTGAGATTATGATTTTATATTGAGGCTTTGCTAGCCTCTTTTTTAATTTCAATCCTGGACACTTAAAATTTTGTGACATTAAGCAACACAAAGTGTCTGATTATTTTTCAGGGAGCTGACTTGGGAAAAAAATAAGTAATTATCCTATGAAATCTTTACCTTTTACAATTAATGTGTAATTGACTGAGTAGCTGCCGAAACCATTGACAGCTTTACACAGATAGTTCCCAGCATCCTCCATTGTAATGTCAGTTATACGTAAAGATCCATCCGATAAAATCTTGAATTTATCCCATATTCCGTTCACATCATCTCCATCTTTATACCACTGATTTAACGCTGGTGGATTAGCTTCCACTGGACACAAGAGTTTTTTAGTAGTGTTTACATCCACAACTTGTCGTCTTTTATACGGATGTGCTAAAGTGGGTGGACCTGTAGAAAATATGATGGAAAAAATAAAAGTAAATTCTTACAGTTATAGTACTAAAATGGTTAATGTTTTATTGTAACGGGTGCCTTGCATGTCTCAGCATCTTTGTTGATATGAATATCTAACTGTTAATGTTTTATTGTAACGGGTGCCTTGCATGTCTCAGCATCTTTGTTGATATGAATATCAAACTCTTACTGTGTACTCTGAATTAGTTTTTGCAATGTTTTTTTGCCATTTTTGCTAGTGATTTTTTTTACTGTCAACTTTTCAAATGCTGTATATTCTTTTCTAAAATACTTGTTATTTACCAAGTTTAGTTTTTTATGTGTAAATTGCATTGTTCCTAAATACATGTACCATTATTTTATTTTTCTATTACTAAATGGCATGGTTACCACTTGGGGATTATCTGATTTAATCATTGAAACAGATAACTCTATGAACCAGTAGTAAATTTACTCAGTGAAACATTCCCCCCATCTCAATCCAATTCTAAATTTCCCAAATGTGCAACTATCAAATTTCAAATGTCACTGGAAAAAAACCTGATGTGAATTTTCCAATAATTAAAAAGAGAACTTATCCGTGATTCTCTTTAGCCTTCAAATCATCCTTTGTAAGGGAGACGTCATTTCACTAGTACCCGTCATGATTCTTATGACGTGGATGCTTTGGAGCAGAATAAATACGATTAAATTTCAGTGATTTTCCAGGGTTGTGAGACATACCTATCATTAAGTGGCATGTGTCAAATCACTTATATATATATATAGACCACCAGCAAACTCAAATTTTTAGATAAAAAAAAACTTCTATACTAAAGTGAAAATTCTGAGGTTTAGATTAAACTTGCCATAATTTTATGACATTTTTGCTGGTCAAACTCAACTGTCAAAATTTTTTATAAATTGAAAAAAAAAATGGTTGTCCAGCTAAATGATATTTCATCTAAAACCCTTTGATCTAGTGTTAATCTAAAGAGACTTAAAATTCAATTTCCAAACTACACAAAAGACTGATATTCTGTGTTGAGTACCAGTATCACTGTGATACCATATTCTAACATGACTCCCACTAATAACTATGTTATTGTATACTATATAGAGAAGTTTTGACAGCTTTTCTTCTGAGTCTACCAAGAGAGGATCAAATTCACTTTATATGACTGGTACAATAAGTAGACAATTAAATATTGATATAAAAAGACAATTTATTTTGCAATATTGAAAAATAATCCTGATTTGTATGTACATATGATAAATAGATCATGAGCCTGTGGTATATAATTTGAATCCACTCCCTGGGGACAGTTCTCCTTAATGGATGTTACAGTTATCTCCATTTTATTAAATTAAGAATGAAATTAGAGTATTTAGGTATAATATATCTGTTATAAATATTTAATAATTTTGATAAATGGATTTTGACTGGTAAACAATGTTTTAGGGTGTGAGCTTATAAATAGGTGTTGTATTCTGTCACCAATGTGGGAATTAGGTTTTAAAGCACTGCAAGCTCTAGTCTGGAAAGGCTTAACACAGTATTGTTGTCAGGGATGAAATCATAAGTCCTGGTTATAAGTGCCCTACCTAGTGGGCTCTTGAGATAGTGAGACAAGTACACATATCCTTCCCTTATACATACTTGATATTTGGTCCCAAAATTTTATGTTTTTCAAGTTTTAATTGTTAATACTAATCCAACTCCTGTTTCACTTCCTTTCACCAAAAATATTATTGATACCTAATGGTTAAGGGAATTCTAGCACAATCCCTGTTAATTATGAAGCCAATCCCTTAAAAGTATTAAGAAAAGTTTCTCAAATATTCATCCAATCCTTTGGAAACTTGTGACTTCTGAAACGGACAACAGTTGCTAATTACCTCCCTTGTCAATTTCAAGGCAATATTGTCTAAACAAAGAAATAAGAATGCGTTTGAAAAGGATTATAAGAATGATATAATACATGTAACAGGTGTGGAAGCTATGTTTTCTCTTGTAGTCGTTCTTATATATCATTCTCTGTTCTTGTTAAGAGAAATTGCTGTTGAAAGATTTGACAAAACAGCTTCGTAATGACCTACTTATGCAAATCAAGTAATTTGTCTTTACTGAACATTAATGACAGGCATACTAACTTGTATTTTGTTTACATATATGATATTTGGTCTAATTTTTTCCTAAAAACATGTTAAACTTAGAATTATGTTTTTGTGTTTCAAAATGGCTGATTAGACCCATTTAACGTGTATTGCTTTCTGTTTCTAACTAGGACCAATACAGTAATTTTTCATATCTACAACTGACACAATAAAACAATGTTTTGAAGCTTTTTTTTTAAAAGATTCATAAGAATTTTCACACAAAGGTGAAAGGACCTTGAGGATATAAAAGCCATTACTTTGGTATCATTTTTGGAAAATCTAAAAATTTATTTTCTGTAATTTGTTCATGATGCAGTAATAATCAATTACATAACCAAGTATAAATTTATCATCCCTGGTTCTCAAATTAAAATTGATTGAAAATACAGATTTGTGAGAATTGACAAATCCCCTTATTCCTTTTTCAAGATGGGCTTAGGATAAAACAAATAACTTGATTTGAGCACATATTTCAAATAGATATTTAACAAATGGATATTACATTACAGGAGTGAAAAGCTGAGCAACTCCATAACTTGATAGACAATTATTGATTGTGTAATATGTCCAGTTGCAGATATTTCGTGCTATTCAGGACTTTATGAACACAAGTTGATCCTCCTTTTATCCTTAGGTTAAAAACAATTACCAAACATAAAATGAAAGTCAAATTGGGGAGACTTTGAATTGACCTTAAAACTGGGAGAAAAATACACTTTTCATTCAGAAATTAAGTAAAAATAAACTTGGTTTGTTATTAGAGAAACCCATTGTTCCCCTGCAAAAAAACAAATTGTTTTTCAAGTCAAGATTTGGTCAATTTACATATAAATTTGAAAATGTATAATATTACATGAATGCATCAATCAAAATTTAAATAAAATATAATTTAATCAGTGTTTAATTTACACAAGAACATTGTTATTCACTCTCTGACAGAACTAAATGGGTCATAATATCCTAGAAATAGATTAATATTTCTGAACTTGATTAGAATAAGGCTTAGTGCAAATATAGATGACATTCAATAATGACACATGGCTTTTTATGCAGTATAATCATGACTGGCCTAAGAATAAAAGACAGACTACTTAATTAAAATAACACATTCCTTATTCAGACAAAAAGTTATAATAAAAATGCCAAACTAGAAATTCTTATATATGAATATTTAACTAGTCATATCATTGCATAATTTAGGTTTGCACAAGAAATTTTTCTTTTGAAAAGCTATGTGACAATGATTTGACTTATTACATGAAAAACAGAGAATGAAAATACATCTGCAAGAATAAAAAATAATGAGTGCATCTACCGAAATTCCAAATTTTTAACAATACCAGGAGAATGTCTGGTTTACAATTAAAACACAGTAGGTACTGCAATTAAAGACACCACATGCCAACTCATTGCAAAACGTTTTGATTTTGCAATTTTTATTTTTGTAAAGAATGTATTTTATTGTTTTTTGTTCATTATCCTAATGATTTCCTCGGCTGAAGCCATCATCCCTTGATATTTGCTGTCTGACACCTCTGTCAGGCTTTTTTTGCTGCCAAATATACATGATCTTTAGGTAAATTTTTATCCCTTTTATATTTGTTCAGGTGTTGAAGATGTCTTGATAAATTTTATTCAAACATCCTCCTTCTAAGCAAACAAAAGATAATCCCCTCCAAAAATAAACTCATCTTTATAAGTCATATGTTTATCACATAATTGAATTTTGAAATTCAAAAATTTTATGAAGTTCAATTGTGGTTACATTAAGGATAACTATACGGCTAATAGAATGTGATGAATTTTTGTTATAAAATCTAAAGGCTGCCAATGGACTAAATCAGTCTCTGTTTCATTGTTTCAAAATAATATTTCTCTATCTAATAACAAGAAAAACATTTCTCCTATATGTAGTTAATGGCTAACCATCCCCACACTGTAAATCATGTTTTTTCCTGAAGATTTCCTTAGGTAACACGTTCATATATTTCCTGATTTAATCATAAATTGTTCAATAATACTTTTCATACAGGGCAAAAAGGGGTGTCAGGCAATTAATCAGAGAGCTGGACAACACTTACCCCTAAAGGAGACTGGTGAAATATTAATGTTGGGGTAACCTATATATATCATTTTGTTTTGATCTTAAATAAAAAGCATCTGTTATTGGAATATGCCCAACTTTCTTTCTATATGATCAGCCCTTAGTTTGCCAGGGAAACAAACTAATGTAAAAGAAGCACCTGTTTTCTAAAAGATAGATGAACTATCTGTACCATGAAATTCAAATGTCAAGATAATCTATTTTATTGTATTTTATAATCCTGATTCACACGTCCTGCAACTAAGGCCATTACTCTTTAAAAATATATTTTGTCTTTTTTAAAAAAAAAAAGAAAGACTTTTTCTATGCAGCCAGCATCTGTTTTCAGTTATTTTGAAAAAAATCTCATTTATTTCCCAGTTAAAATAGTTTTTTTTTCAGAATGGATATATTCCCATGTCTGTGTGATTCTACTACTTTGCAATTTTGAAAATGACAATTTTATAGGAAAAAAAATTTAATTCATTTTTGTTTTAAATATCTTGTTCCTTTCAAAAGATATTAAGATTTTTCTGTTTTCTCATTTGAAAAAACAAGTGAATATTGGACTATCTATTGTTTTTCATTAAAACATGCTTGTTTCTGTTAATGCACAAAAAAATACTAAAACTCCTGTGCTTTTTTACTTATAATTTACAAAGTGCCAATAGGTATAAAAAGTTGTGTCCATTTATAATTGTCATAGATATTAAATGAGGTATGTAAATAGTTGGTCTTTTAACTGACTCACAAAATGACATTTCCTTCTGGCTGTCGTCTTATGTAAACTTCAAACAGCACTTAATTAATTGCATTTAAGATTAGCAGTGACAGTCAACATAAACTAAATGAGAAAACGCAACCAGGAGCACAATTATGAAATTTGATATCACAGTCAAGTCAAGGTGCTTAACTAAATACTATGCTATAATGTTGCATTTTATCAATCATATGGCATATAATGCAGGTGTCCCTATGAAGATAATCTAAAATGTCACAATTTTTTGAATTTATTAAATATGAGGATGTTCGTAATTTATATTCAACACCCACAAACACGGCTGTCACGTCTCCTATTCTAGATTATAGTGTAATATGCTAAAATGAAAATTAAGCAATTTATTAACAATTATAAGGCAAAAAAATTAAGATGGTAGAGGTGACTTCTATGGTGAATTAATCACTTTTTTTTTTCAAATTGGTAAAGTAAATATCATGCATCTAGCAGGCATGTCTTTTTTTTTGTGAAAATAAACATCACTAATAGAAACAGAATCCATTTATTCTACTGCTTCTATTGCCAGTATCAGCCAAAAATATAAACAAATTAAATCATTTGTTTACAAAACTAATTGCTTCCTTCACTAAACAGCCACAAAGTTTCAAACATTACATGGAACTCCAGAATGAAGAATCAGTCTCCTTTATATAACTGAAAGTTATGATGAAGAATTAGGTTTTAGTTTGCATCTTGTGAGGCTTGGGCTCATTAAGAACTATATTAAAGCTATTAGGGTGTGCTTAAATCATGAGTAATGAAGAGAATCAGTAAGTTTAGCAACATCTATATCCACTTTTGTTTAGTAAACTTTGTAGCACCTTACGCCATATGGTTAACATCCAAGGCCAGATATTTGGCATTACACAGGTTTTAAGAAAAAATGAGTGATTTTAGTGATCATAGCTGTTATTTGTTTATATATTAAGAAATAAATGTAGATTTTTCATGGTATTTCTGTAGTCAAGGAAGGTATTTACTTTTAAAGGTGCAAGAATCTTTAAGAGCTTATTGAGGCCTCACTCACAGTGACTATGAGATGAAGAACAGCAATAAAAGTGCTGTTCCTTTCCTTTTTGTGGTTTGTTTTAGTTTTTTTGTCTGATTTTGTGTCATGGATGGATAACTGATATCCTTTATTTCTCTATAACTACTTCATAAAGTCTACCTATTTCTAACACTGAATTTGTTTTTTTTTCCAATTTTTTTTTCTTTCTTGAAAATTCTGTGCATCAGATCCTCCCTCCTTCTTACAAGCACATGCTAGTTTATGCGCTGGTAATGGGGCACTTACTTCCTAAGCATCAAATGGTCATAAATGCATTATATAATTATGATATATCATATTATGAAAATAAAGATATGTCTAAGTTGCCACTTGGGAGTGTCAATCAAGAGATTTAGTGCTGCAAATTGACTGTTTATTTATATTAAATAGATAAGATATGCATGTACTTAGCATTCACAAATTTCTTATTATCAAAGGTCTTTTTAAAAAGATGTTTTTCTCATAAAATATCAAAAATTGCCTCCCAGTCTTACATCATCTTACACAACTTTCAAGTGACACATGTAAATAAATATAGTTTGTGTCATTTATTCCTCAACTAAAAATATTATAAGATTTTTACAGCAAGAACAGCTTTTAACCTTTAACTGTGGTAATACAAACTTTCTTTTGTTTGTCTTTACAGAATTACAATTACACAAGAAAATTTCACTGTCACACAAATGTCTTGGACAAATAACTTTCATTTTTACACTAGAAATCTTCTGAATAGAAGTGAATTACAAAAATCTTGTTCGGTCTGTCACAAAAAAGAAAAGATTAATCAGGAAATTGATTTAATTCAACTAAATCAGATTAACGTGTGCAGATCAGTCTAGCTTCTTTGTTGTTTAGATGGAAGATGGCATGCATTAAAGACTAGATTCTATCGGGATTCAAAACACGCATATGCGCTTTTTCCATGTTAAAATGAATTTCCCACCCACAGAAATGTCATCACATGCTTCTCATCAATTGTAGATCAACTGTAAATACAATGCATGTCAAATAATTAGTGCACATGTTATAAATTAACCCTTAATGATGACTTAAACAGACCTTCCAAAACCTTCAAATGTAGCATTAAACAATGAAAAAAAGTGGTTGGATTTACAGGAGAAAAGTCAGCCTGAATGGTTAAATATCAATGTGACCAAACTGCACTTATTTAAAATTACTGAATACAAGAAGGAAAAGTGTTAAACTAGTGTTTAGTGGACTTTGCCTTTTCTAAAGCCCAACATGCATAATTTTCAATCAAAAACACATGCTTATACTTGTGTCATTGTCCTAATCATTTACAATTTCCTTTATCTCCATGAATTAGTTGGCACTACTTGGTATCTGTTAATTTAGTAAATTATTAACCCTTTTAATTTCCTGTATCAATTAAAATATGCATATCCACACCTAAACATGATACAATAAAAGTCCAAAGGTCAAGATCATGTCCACCACTTTATTAAGATTGAGAGTCATGTACATCAACTTCTCAATTACACCCAAAGGGGAAAAGCCAAAATATTTGGTTTATTAATAATTTATCACACATCTTACTTAATCAAAAACAATAAAAAGGTCTTTCATGTTTTTAAAGAAAATATAAGAATTACTACAAGAATTACAAGAAATGCTGGTTTAGAAAGTGATACTAACACACATGGTCCAAGTCCGTCATCATAATTACCGAACATTAAATATTGACATGTTATAATTTACATG
Organism: Mytilus galloprovincialis; assembly: GCF_965363235.1. Classification (NCBI taxonomy): domain Eukaryota; kingdom Metazoa; phylum Mollusca; class Bivalvia; order Mytilida; family Mytilidae; genus Mytilus; species Mytilus galloprovincialis. Next base: position 94,970,967 of record NC_134841.1, on the reverse strand, counting down.
GATGAACAGATTAATTAGTTTCTAATTGAAAAATTAAATTCATATTGCAATCTTTCAGCAGTTAGGTAGTGCCAGAACTGTGTTTTAATTAAGATTCTGTTTCCAAAGCAAACCAGATGGTTTTGAGAGACAAGAAACATTTTGCTCATTTAGGAAATTCCACTTCAAACAAGCCATCTTTAATTGTTTACATTTCAGCTTGCGATGCTTCCAAGTCAATACCAACATTTTTCTAGTGAAGCAAACCAACTGTAAAATGGCTTCCCCATACACTAATATACCAGCTAGTATAAACACAGTAAACCTATTAGAAAACAGTAAGGAACAGATGAAAAAGTCATCATTTATCTTATCCTTATTACATCCAAAGTCATCTCTGTCTTCATTTCTCATTTGGGTTTTTAGGGAAATTGTTTCAACCTCTGTCATCACTAATTAATTTTTTCTGGGGGGCACATCTAGCAAAAATAGTAAAATGCATGTTATTGTTTAGCGTTTTAAATTTCCATTTGACCACCAAAAGCAGATGCATCTAAAGTTATATGCAGGAGATCTTTGGATTTTTTTAATCAAAATATAAATAATTTTTACCATTTTTTTTCCTGGAAAAACAAGGGGGGAAAGATAAGGGACATTACTTTGTGCAGATTTGAACTATTACATACCCCTTTTTTCCACAGTTCACATTCATAAAAAGATAAAATTACTCAGAAATAAATTTCAAATGGAACCTTTCTTGGGAAAAATAATTTTGCTTTCAATCTTGCTCTAAGTTCGAACTTTCAGTTGATAAAGCAAAATGCTAAGGAATTAAGATTATAACCATATACAATCTGCTGTTTTATGAATAAGAACAAAGACTACATTTCTGACACAGCTAAATATATGTTTCTCAAAACTAAATTAAGAGCTTGGATCTAATTTATGACTTTCTTGCAACATAAATAAAACGAGGAAAATACATCTGCAACTGGTACATGTCAATTTTTGTAAAAGATGGATAAAAATATCAAATATTATATAGAACGACATGTAGATTATGGAATTAATCAACGTCCCGTTGGGCTTTTGGTAACAACTTATCTACAAAATGCTATTACACAAATGGAGTCCCTGCAAATTTTATCAAACTTTCATTACGATTTCATAATTCTGTGCATAGCTTTATTATATTATACTAGAGGAACTCAAATTACTTTGGTAGTATGTCTAGCGTTTATAGATTTTAACATGTCCCATTTAGATTAATATCATCAGCTGATTTGGAAAGTCATTTGTTTAGGAAGACAAATATTTTGATCTGATCGAGATAATCTCTGAAAATATATCATTACTAACAACAAAATAAGCCGAAATTACAACCAGAACTGACAGATAGAAATGAAAATTTAATTAAAGTAGAAGTTAAAAATTTGCTGGGGAGGTGACATATATGTTTTATATACCACTATTAATGAACATATTGTTCATCTATTATACTTTAGGCTCCACCATTTTCAGATCTAATCAACAAAAAAACAGCACTAAAATTAAAACAATTAAGAAATATCAGCCAATTTTACGCAATATGATTTCACAAAATGGTAATCACTCTGTACTTAGAAACTTATTATGATTCCTCTCAAAGAAAGCAAAACAAAAAGAACATTTTTCTTATCAGATTAAAATTCACTGACTGAAAAATCACAAAAAAAACATTGATTTTTTATCAATTTTGTTAATCATGTACAGTGACGTCTAATTTGTGTTTTGGCTTTAATTACTACCCCAGATTAAACTAAGCATGAACGTCGGGTCTTGTACCGACTGATTTAGTAGTGTCACAAGTTAGTCAATACTCAAGCCATCCTTGAAATATTTTTGTTTACAGTTTTCAAGATGGGATGGTGGCTAGGTGAATTATCCTTTCCCTAAAATCTATGTGAAAATGCAGAAATGAAAAAATAAATAGTAAGATGCATATGTTGGGTTTAAGTCTCAAGCAATGATAAATGATCACTGATTTAATTCATATTCTTTTCTATAGAATTTTGAAGGAATTATTATTATGACCCATTCAAATATGCAGTAACTTAACTTTGGTACTGTTTGAGGAAATAATTTTAAACTCAGTCAGACAAACCAAAATCATGTCATTTTTGTTTTTTTGTTTGTTGCTTAGTATTGGTGTTCAAGTCTTTATATTTCAAATTTGATCCAGATTTATACACGGCTTCTTAGAGTAACCTCCTCTCCCTTTCTGACCTTGTACAATACTGGAGAGGTTTAGTTTGTGACTTACCATAAGCTGTACAGAATGAGAACAGGGTAAATACTAAATTAATAACAAGTGTCTTCATCTTTACTTCTGATGATCTGCAATGACAAAAAATAAAAAAAATAAACACTCTATTCGTTATCTTGCCATTAAAACATAATATATATGGCATAATATATTTAAAAGATAAAATTAACACTAAACCTTTTCAACAACTGATAAGCTGAAGAAATTTGTGATTGATGTTTACAGGTAATTGAAGCAGTTCCTATGTTTACTGAGAAATTGCAATAAAAACTTCTCTTTTTTAAGGTTTTCATGGTTTATACTTATTGAGAGCAAATCTTACAAAATATAAAACAAATGTTGTGGAGCATATATCATCACCCCTCGTCAATTTTAGGTTTGTCTGAGGAATTCTTCACAAAGAAAAGATTCTTCAAGATTGAAGCTCATCTGTCAATCAGTGAATTGATAAAAAATCAACGCCTTCTAAGATATTAGTTGATAGTGCAGATTTTTTTCCTCACATAAAATAGCAATATTAAGTTCCTACTATTTTACTTTGCAAATAAAGAATTATACTAATTGGAATCAGATATGTCTAACTGTCAACAAAGCTTAAAATATCCATAACAGAAGATCATACTATCAGTTATACTGGATTTTTTTCATAATATGTACATATGTGATATGGTCTTTGCTCATTGTTAAAGGCAGTATACTGTGACCTATAGTTGTTAATTTATGTGTGATTTGGTCTCTTGTCTCATTGGCAATCATACCACATTTTTGGTAATTCCTGTTCCTCTCTTTTTATTGAAAGATCCGATTGTATTCTTCACTTTTTTTTCTGCGATTTTGAAATAGCCGAAATTTTTATTGATACAGCAAGAATGTTGATGACTTAAGAAAAGGATATCTCTCACTTACCTTTAACAAATAAAGTCTTACATTACAAAAATAATTAATCCCTTTTAATATTGAATGAGACCTTGAATTGAGCACATTATAAAGTCATATGATATAATGTACTTCACCGTACAAGTGGTTACTACAGCTAAATGTCAATTCACTTTACACAGCACACAACAATAACTTTCTTAATTTCCACAAATTTTCAACTTTAAAATATCATTAGGTGTTCTTTCAATAGCAACTTCTACTTGCTTTCGTAAAGTAAATTTGAAACCGCCTCTAATATATACTGAATTTGACACTCATGTCAAATATTTTCTATAAAAGCCGGATTAGATTTTTCCATTTAATTCAGCATATGACACTGAAAGGAAATTCAGTCTTTTGATAGATGCCTAACAATTCTTCAATGTACTATTGATTAACTATGAGTACATAATTTTCTCTCTTGAAGCTCCACAAATTTGCTTCATTTCAATGTTTCCTCAAATTTAATCCAAAATTACAAAGGTTTTCACAATGAAAGTAAAATTAAAAACATGTCAAAGCCACTAGAACGGACAAAAACTGTATTTATTTACTCCGCTACTGTATAAATATTTGTGTGAACAATGTCAATCTGAAATCTGTAAACGTTAATGAGTTGGTGACTCAATAGGCACACATCTTCCGATGGAAAAGATTAAAAAAAAAATCCATTTGCAAGCTAAGATCCCAAAGCCTCTCGTTCTGTATTGGGAAAGAGAAAGTGATTTGATTGTGAAGATTTCAAACCTTGACAGTGGTGTGTACGCGAATAAACGAATCCTTTTCATTGATTTTGATACGGTCCAACAAAAGTGTCATTGAAGGAAATGATCATCAGATAATAACATAAACTGGCCTCACTGTGACAGGTAAATTATCCCGTTCATTATAGACTTTTAATTCATTTTGTACAAAAAACCTTATACATTGCCATAAATTGCTTATGATGCATATATATTTTTCTTCTGTAATATATTTCACATTTTTAAATTCAAAGGGAAATGTCATTGTACATTTCTGTTGGTTCTTTTTAATATAATTTGGAAAAACAGAGGCACTCCCTTTGCCAAAATATATGCTGCTTTTTCAGATACACAAACAGGTCCTTTTTGTTTTAGACTAAAAAAAATTATGAACAGTTTTGGAAATAGAATTTTCAAGTTAAGACATAAAACAGTTATTTATAAAATTCAAAACTGCTTTTGAAATAAATTGTGAATTATCATCAATCAGCAACCAAAACATCTTACCCACGGGGGGGTAACTTCGATATTTTCTTGGTAGGGGTGTGCCATTTTTGCCTCAAAAAACGTACCCATTTTAATATAACATTCACTGAAATTCAGTACCTATAGTTATATAAATATTTAAGAAAGAATGACCTATACTTATATACAATATTTAAAGAATATGACCCATGCTTATATAAGCACTAACTCATCGGTGTTCATTTGGGAACTTATTTGAAAGCACTTTGTTTGAAAGGTGAACTTTCAAATGAATTGATTTAATTTAATATAATAATTGACCATTAATAATGTATGATTCTCAATAGCATATATTTATATATGATATGTAGATCATACCCCAAATCAATATAGTTTTCAAACGCAATTGCATTTTAATATAGGATGTCATTAAAAAAGAGAGTCATTTTTATATAAAATCTTGCAAAATTATGACCCATATTTTTGGCACATCCCCGTATACCCAATAATAGGAAGTTGACCCCCCGTGATCTTACCTAACTGGTCTAACAGTTTAAGTAAAGTATAACTGCAGCAGTTAGTAATCATCAAAAATCTGATGGATAACCATAAGAAGAAGAACCCATATTTGACGATTTCCCCATGTTATCACCTTGATAATCAATCATAAGCCAATTACATGTAATGATCGGTAATCGAGTAATCCTTTTATTTAAAAAAATAACCATCAATATTTACAATGTTTTTATAGTTATTTTTAACATCTAAAAGTTGTATGAACAAAGACTGTAAAGTTAAAAAGAATCCATCGATCATAATTAAGCGCTCTATTTACTATCTGTCGAGGTTTTAAAACAAAATTCGTCTCTTGAAAAGAGACCGCTACGTGCATTCTGCTCTCCGGGCGAAATCCTAATTACCTGTTTTATTCTTATTATGATCTATTAGTAGCTATAACATATTAAAATCTGGTCTCGTTTAATAAATAAATTGCAAGCATGCATGTAAACCTTTGGGAATGAGTGTACCTAGTCCTTGTACATTGTCTGTGATCGTTTGGCTCAAATTGCTCAAAAGTCGAAAGGCAACGTTGTCCAGATTTGGATGCAAAGGTGAAAAGACGAGGATTATCGAAGATAAATTAATTTTGATTGGATGCCACCGAATTTTATCTACAGCACAGACCTGTCGGTAGTTTCACCATTCTCCGTGTTAGAAATATGTCTGTAAGCATGGAAGTTTGGAGGGAGCAGGGGCAGTCTCTCGGGATGGGGCAATTATTTTTCTCTCTCTTTTAAAAAAACACAATAGGATAATGATTTAATAAGGATACATTAATCTGTTACATCACACCCATATAATACCATGCTTACATTTCTCTGGTCATTTACCGTTTGGTCATAGAATAAGTGTGTCGTGAATGAAGGGTATATATCTTGTTACATCACTTTCACATCATATGAAACGGTGAATTTAATATATTTTATTGACAACTCAATGCCTATAAATCATTAAAGAGTTTCCTATTCTAATTTTTATAGTTATAGAGATAAATTTCCAATAAATAAACTGATAATTGACTATCTAAGTATTACAAAAACATAAAACTACCGCAAACTAAATTTATGTGAGTGCTCCTCCAAAGGCGGCCAAGAAAAGCTATCTTACGACCATTTTCCATATCATTCATAAGTATCAGTGAACATTTAAAGTCACAAATCCGTAAATTATTGGAAAATGATTGAGTATACGCTGATCTCGGTACATAAATTTCCCGAACGTCTTTCATCCAATGTTTACTTGAGAACAAGGTATTTATTGAATGGTTTAACGCGGTAACTTTGTTATTAACTTTTCAATTAGTTTTAATAACTATTCAGTATTTATTGGACCGTGTGAAAACAGAACAAATATAATCTGTGATCTTTAACATATATATTATGATGCCTTTTCTAGCATCTGGGACAACAAAGGCTATAGATTGATGTAACATTATCAAAATGAAGCTTTTTGAATTGAATACATAGGAAGGGGTGTATCGAAAGAAGTCACGATTTCTGAAAATTAATTAATAAGAAATTTATAATATTATTTCATATTGGATCAATGCGATAAAAACAGATTTTCTGTTTTTAAAGAAAATATAAATTCGGATTATTTTTTTATTGATATGACTACCTACAGCATGCTTATTTTGCTTAGTTATTTCTTAGTTCTAACACGAACCCAGATAAAACTGTAAAGTTACCGTTAAATAACTATACTACGGGGTGTGACCCCGTGTACTTGTTTGTGTATACGCGAATTTTGCATTCCACCATTTCCTGGGAATACATAGATAGTTGCGTTAACTTAGGTATGAATTAATTAAATTAGATGGTCTTATTTGAACAATTTAATTTAAACGAATTAAAATAAAACAAATTGAAAACACGCTCAAAGTTTAGGTAAGCCGAAATGAAAATACAAAATCTGAAAGAAAAACTCAAGTGTATGAGACGTTCAATGTTTCCAAAAATAGAAATAAAAGATGTGAAGTTTGTATAAATACCTGCTTAAATAATAATCCTTTAATCCAGTTCTATAGTGCACCTTGCGTGTTGCAAGTTTTTATCATTATCAGAATATCTGGTGCTAAAATTAGTAAAAATAGTAAGCCCAGCGGGGCGGAATGTCAAATCGGTTAGCACACATCTAATCAGGTGACATAGTGTTTGAACAATTCGCGACAAATGACAGGTCAATTATGATTAATCATCTATACAAAATATTATTATATGATAATTTAATCTAAGATCTAAAAAGTGTTCACCCATACTGTGACAGATATCGTCAAACAAAGTCCACAGTTGCTATAGTTTTTACTAAATTTTTGTTTTAAAATGCAATTAAGATAGAAAATGTGTGAATCAACAGAATTGCTATTCCAAACTGTTATATTTGTTCCATTCATAAGAGCCGAACATATTATTCAATTTTGATGGAAAAGTTATGGATTAATGGAGTATTATTGTAAAAAGCTAACTTGCTGACCGGAAGGAATTTATCGTCAGCCAATATAACACACAGAAACTGAACATGAAACACATTATTTATTTTAATACATTTTTCAGTTTTGAAGCCAATATCTTTTTTTACTTGTAAAGGAAGAAAGATGTCGTTAATGTATTATCCGATGACAAGTGTTAGCTAAAGTTTCAATTCGGTAGCCGATTTTCTTAGCAAGATTTAATTAATTTTGACGCATATCACGCGAGCACTTGTCCTTATCTTATCCTATTTCTAAGAGTTATGTTACTACATCAAGTATTACATGGTCTTTTGGTGAATTACAAGTTGATAATGCGTTTTTAATGAACAATATATGTCATTTTAGAATATGACGATATTTACGTACTAATTCATTTAGAAGGCCAATGATAACATCGATTTATGTATTTGTTTCTGTATTTGTAACAGTGGGTTGTGACATGGTTGTTAACTGTTATCCCCTTTCTGTATTTGTAACAGTGGGTTGTGACATGGTTGTTAACTGTTATCCCCTTTCTCATTATTTTAGGCTTACACAAATATTCATGTCCATATTAATATTATATTTTGGTCAAATATTTATCGCCCAATATTGTTAGGAAGTCTAGCTCTTTCAAACCAAAGTTTGCTTCTTTCTTTCTTTCTGAAGCACTTTTCTATGTAAACCGTAACAATAAACTCTAAGGACCAGAAGTTTTGAGAACAACATATATTTATTTGGACCCAACGAGACATTAAATAATGATAATAATTGTAATAATTAAAGGACTAATCTTGTCCAGGGACTTCATTACTAAGAATAGGTCTTGTAGAAGTGAATTAAAACTGTTAGCTCTGTAACAAATATTGTTATCTATTCGTTGAAGTTCCATAGGTTGATATATTCTAACGTGTGATTTGGTCAGGTTTTATGAGCCCCCCTTTTGAATTTACCTTGGGGTTCGATATTTATGTTAATTTATTTTTATCAACTTAATTTATCAAAACGAACTTGACAGTTTGAGAGTTTTAATGTGTGTGTTTTTTTTTTTTAGACTAAAAACAGAAGAAAAATCTATTACTTGATTAATGAAAATTAGATTGTAACGTAAAATAAAAGCTGTGTTTATCTCCGTGAATGACAAATTCATTGAAACAACACAGAAATGACGCAAGGAACCTCTTTATATTTGACAGAAAAATTGACAAAACCAAAAATAAGTACTGACGGTTTTGACACGGGTGGAATTATGATTTATATCAATTCGCTGGCAAGGTCAAATGCAAGATAAAATCTACCGTTACATTAAATTAATGAAAGCCCTTTTCATAGCGGTATTTAATCATTTAAAGTTAGTTTATAACAGTACTAACTTTATCAAAGTCAGTGGTCGAGACCTGTCAATATTCCCTTAGTTGGCAATGAAAGTTTTTTTTGAGTGTTATAGTTGTAAAATGCAGGTATAATATTATATTTATTATATTTTTTTAGTATTATTGCAAGTGTCATCCATAAAAAAAGTTGCCGAATAGTGAGCAGCTCTATGGGATATCTAAAAACAGTATAACTTGAAATCATGGAATACAAGACGAATAGTAATATAAGAAATAATCACGGAAATGTGAAAGGTGAATACTACTTTACACCTGGATTCTTACCTGCTTATGATGACAGAGATTGTTATCAGACATACCTGGCATGCCAACCAATGTACAATTTTTATCAAATTTAGATAAAATTTCATACCTGCTTTGATACCGTAGATTTTCTTCCTAAGGTAACAACTACATCCATACAAAATGTCACTCTGTTTATCTTAACCAAGAATAACAAAAATACAAGACAAGAAACAATATTGTCCCGTCTCATTAATTCAGATGTATATCATATATGTAAGACAAAATCTTGCACTATACGTGTCAATCGTTATTCAGGTGTTTTTAGAGTTTTTGTCATCAATTACATGACATCCATATTAATTTTCCAACAATTACATAAAACCAAAACATGACAACTGTATCAACATTTAAAAAAAATACAACTAGTAAGTTTATACAAAGTTCATTGTAATCTATGCATATATATCGAGTAATCAATTGCATGCAAATTTTCTTGTACATGTTACAAAAAAACACAATGCAGAAAATCTACCAATTGTGTTAGGTAACAAATTAGATTAGAAATCTCACCTTGTAAAATAGTTAATCCAGGCAGCTGTTTATGAAATATTATAATCATATATGTCAACTTTTTCGCATCCTTATAAATTGTCACTCGACACTATATGTTATCATCTGTTAATTTAACAAAGATTCGAAATTCAATTCACAAAAGTAAGAAAATGGAGTAAGTTTTTTCCTAGTAAACATTGGAAAAGAGTTTGTATTCGTCCAGCCCTCAGCTATACAAACAACTATATTAATTGGTTGCTCTTTATAAGTTACGATATGAATTAAACTCCTTGTAATAGACACACCTTCACGAGTGCAGCCTTATTTTCTATGTAAATAAAGTGAAAACTTCACTAATTCTCTACAATATGAAAATCTAAACATGATTAAGTTAGAAGTCACGTGACATGGAAATACCTATAGAGCGGAGAGCATGTGGTTTTAACAAGGTTAAACTGATAACGACAATAAATTATCAAGTTGACTGTTCTTACACAATTATGACAATTTTCTATACCACATAAAAGTATATCCACATGAACAAAAACATTTATTTGCTACCGTGACATGTGTGGAACTGACAAGCTTTTGCCAATAAGAAGGTTTTAGATTGGAATAGTATTTTTATGCATATTAGTTAAAGACTGAAGCACAACTTACTATAATAAATAACTGTTTTGAGCTTTGGCGGGCCTATGAAGTTTGGTCGGTCGTCCTGAACATGCATGAAATATTTGCCACTGGACGTTAAGCAACCAACAATCAATCAACCAAAAACTCGAAAACGTTTTGCACAGGTTTATGTGGGAAATAGTTATAATATTGACAGTGTACTATTGGCGAGGGTTCGCTAAGATAATAGAAATACAACTGAAAATATATCATTATACTTTTGCTGTGTACATACTCGATCCATTTCAAGTCTTCATTGTAAGATTTGTAATATTATATTTTGTAACATTATATTTTTAGACAACGTGTATGTGTTCATATTTTTTTCAACTTGAAAGTTTTTCGGTTTTCTGCGCCCTTTTCTCAAAACCGCAATGTACATGATGTATATATACGTTTTCTTTAGCGAATTCGAACGTTTTCGTTTTCAAAAGCGAATCGGTTAAATTCTTATCGATAGACGTCATGCAACGTTGACCTTTCATTCTTTCTAACTTCATCCTTTTATAAACTCCGTGCATCTCAAGTCCTTTTCTGGGTTCAGCTTCCAAACAAGAGAACTAAAACGCACATATTTGAAAGCCAGCCAGAGATGCAAAAGATGTGTAGAAACGTTAAGAGTTAAATGTAGCAGCCTCCTTTTTGGTAAGATGAAAAAAAGTTCTTTAAAACAATTTGTTTACATTACTGCATGTATTAACCAGAAACCAGTAGCTTTTTTGGGGAAATAGTACCTCAGAGAATCTTTTTTTTTCTCCACAAATTCAGATTCAAATTATTAATTAATTCAACAAAAAGATACGGTTTTCTTTATAATTTGTAAAAAAAAAGCAATACAATTCAATATTCACGATGCAGTACCTACAAGTACAACTTAATTATTGTTATAAATATTGTTATCCTTTTATTTCTTCCTCAAATAACATGAACTTGAACACCTTCGGTCTCACTGCAGTTGTTCGGTAATATATTGAGAGGTTTGGTATGTTATGATATTTTTATTCTTTACATTTCTTATCATTGATATGAACTCTTCTTGCAGACAAGACTTTGATATCAACGTTTCCGTAGATAAAACTCAGTTATTTTGTGATTGCAATTGTTAATAGGGGAAACAACATTTAACTTAATTTACTCTTTGTTTTACAAAAAACTTTATTATAAAATGGAGCATTTTGGAAAGTCCAAGATTAACAATATATCTTCTTTTTCTTTTTATTATTTTCTTTGTATTATTTTATAAAGTCACACATGAAAAAAAGAGCCTACAATCAGACCACTGTAGTATAAAACTGTGAAATGACTTCTGCACTAAATAAAGGAAGATCTCTATCGCATTTTTAAATTCCTTGAAAACATTTTTTTATGGACAGAGTACATCAACAATAAATATTCATGGGGCAGTACATTCCTATCCGGTGCATTTTTGATGTTCTCTCTAATTGTTTGTCTTATTATTCTTGTTTTTAGAAACATTCAATAGTGCAAAAACATAATTATGATTTTAATCAACGATTGCGGCTCTTGTTGATGATCGCAACTTTTCATTTTTACAGTGCAAAATGATTAATATCTTATCACTTTATTCTGTCCTCTTTGTAACTTCTATTTGATTCTATATTCTATCAACATTCCCGAACTTTTATATACTGTAAGGTCGCCATTACATTCCAAAAAAACCTGACAGCATAGAACCTTTTCTCATTATGGAGGAAATTGCTCTTATCAGACTGAAACGCCGATTTGGAAAACCTTTTCTATAATCACATTAAACGGGACAAATTTCACTGCACCAGATGCATGTGTCAATGTATTTTCAGTGATGCTCGAGGTCATACTTGATAAAAAAACAAAAACCTTATAAAATATTTGAGGGGATCATTATTTTTCATCATAAAAAAGGACCCCAAAAAACTACCAAAAACCAGTTGAAAAAAACAGATTATACATGAGGAAGATGCACGCAGTAATTTCATATACGACTTTCTAAGTTTTACAACAGCAAATTTCAATAAACAATATTTGTACAAATAACAAGAAAGCCCGGGGAACAACTTGCTAGCTAATCGAATAGTCTATCATATGTCACATTAGTTAAACTAAGTTGGCACACATTATAATTTATATATGCCAAGATCATTGCATGTTTGAATTGCATTTTTGAATTGAGATCTATTTAAGGCAAGGATTTGTATAATCTCACTATACAAATCCTTGCATTGACGAGTCTTGTGAAGACGAAACGTGCGTAGTAAACCTAAAAAGCTGCGACTCATTTCACAAAACATTCTTTCAAGAAAAAAGTACACATACATGTAAGTCATGATCATTTCAATGGAACTTACGATACATTTTTGTGGTAAGACATTTTGTGAAAAAAAGCTTCTGGTATCTGCTAACTTTTTGCATATTTTAAAACACAACTCATTCTCGTATAGTCAAAATGATTCACAAGATAAAAGTGACAAGAACTGTTTCTTTGTGACTTACACACACATTGCCTTTAAATGGTCTATATTAGATACAGACATACTGATCCTCCTTGTTATAATATCATACTCTAGCATCAGTAGATTGATAACTTGGCTAATATTTAAGGACCTGTTTGGTCATATTTATCTTCAAATGTTTTGGTTCACATAAATGCTTTCAAATTTTCAGATTTGAGCTTCCCGATGAAGTAGAATCTTGACAAGCGTCATGAAGTAGGAATTTATTAAAGTATTGTTTCATTCTTTTGGATATAACATGCATGCAATCTCCACTATTATGCTGATTATATACTTTTCTTTTTGAGTACTGCTTCCTTTTTTTTAACCCATAATACGCGTATAAGATGCAAACGGAACTACTAGAATATAGTTAATAGAGTGCTTTAGATCAGAACCCAATAACAGAGTTTTCTCTTTGTCTTTTTTTAAGATATCATTGCATTTAGTATATTTGGTTCTATTAATGATAATTCCTTGATTTAGATCTATGTTAAATCGAGCAACAAGCCTGCATGATTGTTGGTCCATCAAAGTTAAATATGCAAATTAATATTATTTATTACAATTAAATTGTGTACAAAAAAAAAAATAGACATATTGAGCACATGTGATATTCTTGCATTGCTTGTTTTCATTTCGTACAAAGTTGCTTATGTAAATATTCTAGTGATCTTTTATGTAGGCGCCTTATTGCTGACTATACGATATGGAGTTTGCTATTTTTTGAAAGCAGTACCGTGATATTTATTTAAATCCACGTCATTTCGACTTTGTTGGATAGTTTTCTCATTGGTAATCAAACTGCACTGTTACTTTATAACCATTCTCATTTTCCGGATCGGCATACATATTTTTGTACACTTCAAGAACATATAATTTTTCAACATGTAATCAACATGCCTATTGGAACCAACTGTGTCCCTCTTTCGGGCGCTTCTGACGAGTTTTATGTAGACGAAACATTACTGTTGGAGTTCGTTTTCTTTTTGTTCTAATTTATCATATCAAATTATAATCCTTGTATCTTTGGTTTGTTTTTACACTTGGAGAAAAAATGATAATTTCAGTTTCCCTACTGCAAATTAACTTTTCATTTCTGCGTAAAACATTCTATAGCAGCGCATGCATATCTAGTACATATCTCAGAGCTTAAATGATATATTGAACCTTCCGTTTCTTACCATACATTCCTTGATAGAGATATATACAGCCTGTCGTTGAATCTATTGCAACAAATGTTGAGTTGCAGTCATCCTTTCTTACATATTTGTTTGTATTTAGGGATTTAGATTAAAACAAAATGTTGACTGCTGTTCCACTATTTTGGTATTTTTAGTTATCAAGTCTGTTTGTTTTGTTCACACATCTTTGTCAATATAATGGAATTTGATGCAACTGTCATACAAGTAAGAGGTTTAGCTAGCTATAAAACAAGGTTTCTATAGTATACAAAGTACGATATAATTTCTCTGCATATTTGGCTTTGCTTTATTTCGCCATATGCTAGTTCCATCTGAGCCAAGTGAATATGTGCTATGCGGAGTTTTAATTTAAACTAAATAAATCATGGTTGGAAGTTTTCATATAGTTTACATTATCGTATCGTAAAAGTATAACAAAAATATCGAATGCCAAGGCCTATTACAAAAAGGATGAAGTCCATAAATTTAAGACTGACAAAATGAAACACTATGAATCAACGAAAGTATTGGTATAATCATAAGTCCTGGTTTATCTGCTGATCGAACAGATGACAATAGTTTGGACATAGTTAATATATACGTTGTTGTAATGGACATTGACGCAAAATTGTTTCTAGTAGAGCCGTTCCAAAAAGAACGTTACAAAAACAGAATTGTTTTTATATGAAGTTTTGTTTGTATTGGGATATCAAATGCAATATGACTTTTGATGACTAATTCATATTTTCAACTTTTGCTTGGATATCAGTTAAAGTAAACATTAAACTATATAAATAATATTTCAAGAATACTTGAACAAAACATAAGAATGCTGTAAAACACACTATATTACGGGGTGTTTTGCTACCTTGATTACCGATGAGAGCTTTGCACGGTTTATAAACAATATATTTATTTTTTTCTAGTAATTTCAATTTAAGCCGAGACAAAGTAGTAGTTTAAGTATTTTGTCCGCATTTACAATATAACATTTCCAAACCGAGTATTTGTATTTATTCATGATCTGAACATTCATTCTAATCAACTATTGACTTTTTTACAACACTGCGTGCATGTTAGCGTTTGGAATCCCTATAACGTATCGTTAGAAACACAAACTGTAATTGTACCTGATTTACTACCAGTATTTATATATAGTCCCGAGAGTATATTGTTTACGTCATTTTACATTGCATACATATTGGTGAATATGAAAATAAAAATTCCTGAATCGGGACTGCAACTCGTTCACGAAATACCAACCTTTAAAAGCTTTGACTGTTATCTGCAGTGTCCTAGTTTGTAATGTAACGCTACATGTATACCCACCAGTATGATAATAATAATAATGTATGTATCACAAACTTACAACTACAGAGAAAACAATGCCTGTTGGCATACACAACCCAAATAAAGTTGTGGATACTGCTAAGTGGTGTTCTTATAATCAAAGATAGCTCATTGTCAATTGTCATGCATCCGATGATGTTGGTTGGGTTAGTGCTTTTTTGTCTTTAATTTTCTGCCAGGTGTGTTGTTGACTTATTTTTCTCTCTAATCTACGATGGTGAATGTGGTCTGTATTTTTCTCGACATTTCGAGTCCTCCCACGGCTATTAACTTTGGACAGTCAACTAAGAATTAACAGGGTTCCATTTTTGTAAGCGCTTTAATACGGGACAGTGTTGCAACACAGCACAACAAAAGAACACACTGTAAACATTGCATATGCATGACTCATGACATCGGCACAACTACGGATTAATGAGTACGATTTGTTGTTGAAATTGTAAACATTATATTTTTCCGATAGTCAATTTAGTGCATGAAGCATGTTTCTTGAATAATATTTTCTATGTTTAATTGCAGAGAAAATAAAGTGACTGGAAATTCTATAACATATATAATATTTGTAAGCGTATATAAAAAATATACCCAGCTCTAATAATCAAAATTGTGTAACTGTTAGGCCTAAAAAATTACATATTTTTTTTATTATTATTTGTCTTTAATGAATTAATGATATTAATTACTAGCAACTAGACCCTTGAAAAGAATCCATGCATAACAAAACAACAAAACAGAATAAAAAAAACATTAACTGCCAAAGAAGGACGTCTAATAAAAGAACAAAAAAAACGAAACGATAACAAGATAGTTAACAATAACAAAAATTCGAAAAAGGACAGATGGGTAAACTATAAAAAGTTGACGATTATAATTCACAAAGGGCAACACAGAAACTATAATTTTGAGCACATTGATCCCAACCAAAAACGAGTGTGAAGTCAGGAATAAAAATATTACCGTAATTTACACTGTGAATTAAAAATACATTTGAATATAAAATCTCGATAACGTGTATACAGAGAGTGCAAGCTACCCGTTGCAAATGAAAATAAACCCAACTATGTTTGCAGTGAGTAATTTTGAAATTAATTTATTTGGAGATATATAGTGTGTTATTGAGTACTCCAAAAAACCAATTAAATGTTAAAAGGTTATATTGTTAAAATAATTTTACAAATATTATCTTTTATTTATAAAATTCAATGAAAAAAGAGGTTGTGCACTTACAAATTGTGTTCAATTTATGCCATAAATGCATTTATTGTAATATTTAAATAAACTTTTAACCACTAAAGAATCAATAAAAACCTCTTACTTATAACTATCATTAGATCAGTGTTTAATTTATATAATAAATACGGTCTAACGTTGGGTTTTGTCTTGCAATGTTTGGTTAATTTGGAAAAAATCAAGTCCATGGAATTGAGTTTTATTGAATATGTATGCAAACAAACTATTTATACAGTTCGTTAAGTTCGTTCAGTATGCATTAATTTAAGCCTTTTTGAGATACTTTATCATTTATGTTCAATATATATCTGTGTGGATAAAAAAAACAAGGCTCGTAGTAATCAAGTATAAACTTTAGCATGCAAGGCAAATAGTTATGTCTGAAATTGAATCAACAGCAATTCATATAAACATAGAAGACATTGTTAGTAACACGTACTAATATGCGAACGGGAAATTGAGAAAACATTGCTTGAATTAGAAATGCAATCTAATTTTGAAATATGACCATGTAAACACTCCGTCGTATATTTTTTTTGTATACTATACGTCTGTCTTTCAACCCACACTGTTCATAACAGTTATTTATCATTACTTCATTGCATAGATATCTAAGAAAAATAAATACTGATATATTTGCATATCTTAGAAAAATAAATTAACTTATACATAAGAACCAACTTATTTTCGTCACTGAACACTGTTTAGATAATAAGTGTTAAAAGACAGAGTTATCTAGGAATATTATCCAGTGTAGTAGATGCTGAAACACACTTTTCATCTGTCTTTTGAGTAAATAGAATTTTCTTGTTAATTCTAAGATTTGTTTTATAGATATCGACAAATTCTATGTAAATGCTTGGTACCTGTCCCTTTAGATGACGGTTTAGAGTAGGTCTTTGCTTTATAATTGAAAATCTGCAAGCAACGTCAGCGATACATGAACAGACATACTTTTGGAGAGTTGTCTCATTGGCACTCACACCACAGCTTCCTATATCTATAAACATTAAAATTCCTTTGGTTTCTGACAATTTACTGATTTTTTTGTGATATCTACTTTTATCCGTCTTTGTTAGCATTATACATCGGCTTTTTACTGGTAATTAAGTATACGAAATACATTATCTTATGTTGTTCTTTCAATTGAAACCCTTACTTGTACTTGGAGAAAATTTTGAAATTGAATGATAAACCTATGAAAAAGAAACATAAGGACCAATACTCATTTACGGGTATCAATAAACTGAGTTGCTGTGTGCCTTTAAATGTGTTGATTCTTAGTTTTCGTTGAACTTGTGCTGAACAGATTGCATAGATATGTGTGGTTTAGACATCTTGTGCTATAGTGTATATATTTATTCTTCATTCATGTTTTATCATAAATTTTAATGACTTGAACTTTAAGAAAGTAAAAGAAGCAGACATAAATAGAATTAAAAGACAATTGCGATGTCAGTATTACATAACAAAGTGTGACAGCTACAAAAATAAAAGTTTTAAGATGAAGTTAAGTAATCGTCTTCTACTTAATAATAGTTATTGAATTTGTATTTTATTTGGCATACTTCCTGATGGCTTTAAGCTTACGGTTTTATCTTAAGTACGAAGCATGTACTTCAATCGAACATTGGATGCCATATAACAGAACAGATCTTCAACTCCTTCCAAATACTGTTTATTTATAGTTTCGAGTGACGTGATATATTTAGTAAGCCGCCACGTGACAAAAGAGGTTCTAGCTTTGGTGTCAAATACATGTAGTATCATATGTTCCAGAAGTTGCAATACGAGCGTTGAGGATTTGAATATGTATAAATTACTTTTTGAATTTTTACTTTAAATGGCCTTAATTTATATCAATTTTAATTATATAACACAATATGGGTTCATGTAAGAAAGAAGATATGATTGTCAATAAGACAACTCCCCATAAGGGATCAAATGACACAGAAATTAACAGACTTTCAACAAATGCACGTTTCACTTACAAGGATTCTCTTTTATTTCATGTTTCAAAAGATCTACCTTATTTATAATTTTGAAAAACACATTTTAACTATTTCGTAATAACAGGGAAATAGTGCGGTGAAATTGAGTGAGCAGAGAAATGAGGTATTTATTTTGTGTACTAGTTTTGTACCTGTTTTGTTATGGAATTGTTTGCGGAATTCCCTACAGACCTTTGTAATTTTCAGCAAAGTTATAAAAGACTGATTCCTTAACTTCACAGAAAGTTAAGGCAAATGTTGAAGTTGTGTATCTGCTATAATATGAATGGAATTGTTTAATTTTATGTCTTAATTTGCGGACGAGGTCTCTTTGTAATTGTTCATCATACTTTGTAAAAAATGGTACCAATTTAATTTGAGTAGTGCATTTCTTCTACAGTTTTCAAATATCCACACCTACTTGAAGGTGTACACTTCCTTCGTGGATTTGTTTGCCATCTTTTTTTTTTTAAATTAATCTTTCCATAAATTCTTAATTTTATATAGCGTGAAAATTGAATATATAGAGATATAAAATTCCCAATTTGTTTAGAAACATTCGGTATAACCCTGGCTTGTGATTCTATTTTTGTTATTTTCTTGATCCATTGTTTTTAAGGCATTTACCTATATATATATATATATATATATATATATGATTCCAATGAAGAAGGCCGTAATGGCCGAAACGTATGGGAATTTGTGTCATAGTTTTATTAAATATATATGTGTGTGTTATTCCATGAGACAAGAACATTTTAAACAAAGTACTGACTATCAAAAGGCCGCCAATTTTGATGAATAAAACTAGAGATACATTTTCGCTTAAAATCACTTTAATTTAAAAAAAAGAAAAAAGGAAATAAATTCACATATACTAGAGGTTGGTAACAATTTCTACTAAACATGCATGCATTCTTATCCTCGTCTTTGCTATAATCAAAATTTCAGATTTATTATGCAATTTTCTTTCATATTGTTTTGTCTAAGCATGTCAGTATACCAGAATAATATAGACTTTTTTACAAAACGAATATAAAGAAATGTTCAAGATTTCTAATCCTCATGACTGCAATAAAGGATGTGAAAAATTAAACTAAATGAATAAAACGAGGATAAAACATTGCAAAACAAGATATTACGATATTAACCAAGCCGGATATTATATCTAATGCTATGAATGGCGACATCTGCATGTGCTGTAATGTATAAAAGATGCAAATATACGTAACACCAAACATGAAATACAAATTCATCTTAAACGGAAACAAGAATGCAGGTTTTATCACTGAACAGAAACAGCCTTTTCTCTAACAATAGATCAATTTATCAGTAAATCTGTTAGCGAGTTCTAGTTTTTCTGTAAATCTTTGCTTTACAAGATGTTCGACACTTAAACAACAAACTTATCTCGCACGAAACATATATCACGTAGAACGTGCTTTTCGAGCGGTAAGATTACAGAAACAAGTCGCATATTAATGTTCTACGCTGTTTGGAGAATCAATTTGAATGTCAGATCTCTGATTGTTGCTATTAAATTTGTTTCGAACTTTTATAGGCTCGAGACAGTTAAGAGCTTGCATATTATTTATGCGTCTGTCTTTTGTTGAAACTGTATGTTGTCCTCTAGATATTCATTGATTGCTTTGTCGTTGGGTTGTTGTCTCATCGATTTTTTTCTCTACGTCTCCTTTTATTCATAGTATAAGTCTTGATAAATCGTGAAGTTAAAAAAAACTGATCCAGTCTGTTGTTTCATTCCAAGGACAGTTATTTCGTGAAAAGTGAGTTATCCAAAATGAAATCCATGCTGATTGTTAAACGTAAAAACCAAAATCACCTTAATATCTACAAACATTACGAAAAAAGTCGAAAGAACGCACAGGGGTAATCATGTATCGTGCGGACTGGAGGCATAATAAATAATTAATGAATGGCTGTTATTTATTTTGAATTTATTGAACCATAAAATTAATTTTTGACTCTTCACATTGAATAATCCGCGAAGCGGATTATGTTAAATGTGAAGAGTCAAAAATTAATTTTATGGTTCAATAAATTAAAAATAAATTATTGCCATTAATTATAAATAAATTTCTATCAAAAATAAGGCTCAAAGATGTATATTAATACGAATAACAACGTACACAGATATTTGCGTATGAATACACAACGTTAGAGTGGGCGTGTCGTCATAAAAATTGATAACATTGAAAATAAAGCTAATTCTTTTAACCAATCAGAAGACAGTAAATACACCAAATTTATTTATTTGGAAAATAATAAAATAATTCTAGTCATCAATTTACATTTTGCCATTTGTTAAAGAACTTTCCGTTTTGAATTTTTATTGGAGTTCGGTATTTTTAATATTTTCACTTTTTACATAGACTATATGTATGTTTACAGAATACAGTAGCCTTTAACATGCATTAATAGAAAAAGAGACCTCCTCATAATGCATTAAAGTTTACGAGTAATCTTCATTCAACAGAATGAAAGAAAATAAGTTAATTAATCTGTTATTTTTTTCACACGTTATATTTTTCTGTAAGATAGCAATTTGTCAGACACGTCAGTTGCTGGAAGATTATATTTTTCATGTTTTATCAAACTTTGAGCGTTTATTTGTATGTGTTGAAAAGAATCAAATCCCACCACCAAGCAGCCAAACTTATCTATACAAAGTTTATCGAAAGATATCGAAAGTCATCGATCTACAAACTTTGAGTGCAATAAACATAAACAACTTGTACCTGCCAATTCCTTAATCAAATAATGGAATGAAATGTATTTTTCTTTTACGTATACACTCTTCATCATTCACCCTAGCTAACGCAAATGTAATATGTCAAAATATATATTTTACTTTACTCACATAATTAAAAAGAACTGACAACTGCTATTCGAAACAAGGAAAACGTATTAGTATTCCTTGAATTTTTCAAATTTGTTTTTGATTTTTGTTTTTCCGAAGTTGTTATGAGATTCAAGTTTCAAACAACCAGTAGAGAAATGATAAACCAATTCTTAAAGGTAAATACATTAAATACTTTGTATAAATATAATATAGATCAAGACATACCTAACAGTAAAATTCAATGGTTATCAATTGCAATATATTTTGTTTGAAAACATAAATAAATGTGTTGAGATGGCCTCTATAATCTGATAAAAAATAAAACAACAGTTGTTTAGAAAAAATAAACTAGGGAACAATGAACAAAAATGTTGCCTTCTAGGGTATAGTTTTATGCTGTTTTACTCAAATGAACCATTTACAAGTACAAATAACGGTTCATTTGAGTAAAACAGCATAAAACTATACCCGAACACAGCGAAATTAAGTCTCTTATAATCTTATAATTTTTATTTTGTAAAATTTAAAATGAAAAAAGAAGCAGTGGTATATCCAGGGGGGGGGGGGTCCGGGAGTTGGAACCCCCTTTTTTGATCAATGCATTTGAAAGGGGACATATGGTTGAAACCCCCTCCTTTTGAAAATTGTTGGATCCACTGAGGAGGAAAGCTATGAAAAGGTATTATACATTCTCAGGTGACCTTATATACAAAACTTTTTTTTTTATTGTAGAACTAAATCATAATATGATTTTTTTAATTTGCATATTTGATCAATCACCTGTCTTTGTACGTTATATGATTTGAATATGTTTGTTTTGTAACCTTCAGTCAAAAAAGTGTGATTTTTCTAATTTGAATGGCAGTTTGGCACTCTTCGTGGAGTGTTATTAGATTATATCTATCATTCCCCTACATCAGACTAATCAAACAGAATTTGAAATAAACCAAACTGGAATTTATGACAATATAACACAGCAATCTCTTTTATCTATGTACTTTAAGCAGCCACAAAGGTTTGCTTTCTGTCCTATCAGCATTGCGTCTTCAACATCTTCTATATTTTGATAATCTTCAGTAATGGAGTTTTCTCGGTGGTAATTCTCAAATGGCTTAGCAACGTGTCATCAAGAAATCGATGTCACAACATTAATATTTGTATATTGGAAATGACTAAGTTTCATATAAGAAAAGCCAAGAAAAATAGAGTGAGCTGACACAGAAAATAAAATTTGAAAATCACATTACGATGCAGTAGATTGCATGCTAACTTAGGTTTATACGGTCTTTTGTATATAATATAACAATACGACCAATTTTCATCAGACTTCAACTGAAATATGGTATTTTTATTGCAAAATTACACCCATAAGGGTCACGCAATACAAACAAACAATTATACAATCAAATACAATTCCATACTCCGGCACCGGAGTCTTTCCCGTACCAGGAAGAAAAAGAAGAAGAAGACAATAAAAGAAGACGTCAATAAAAACATCATTAATTTTGTCAAATTGTTTCATCGATGATTTTCAATTTGTAAAATCAAGAACGATAATATGATTTTATATGAGAACAAAGTAATGCATTAAAGTTCTCAAATTTCTAGCTTAAACTTTTCACACAACAGAATAATGTTGGAAAATATTAAAATAAAAACTGTATAGAAGAAATAAAGTTTTTGCTTGCTGTAACATTTATACGTCTACAAGAAGGGAACTGAAAAACTTAAAGAGAAATTTGAATTAAAATGATTTCGTAAAGACATGACTTCTTTTGAACATTAAACAGCTTTACTCAAATTGGACTGTTTGATGTAAGCCAAACACAAGTGTATCACTAATTAAACATTTTTAAAGTTTTAATTTAAAATTACTTAGTTAAAAGAATAGCTATGGTGTATCAATTCACGAAAAATATACCTACACGCTCTTAACAAAATATAAAGATATAAGATAAACAATTTTATAGTTGTTCTTCATCTAAGTCATATGCAGTAAGTCTCTAAATTCGAATCAAAAGCTCGATTACCTACCGCTTCGATTTCAAGGCAAAGGCTGTGGCACTGGTCTATGCAATGAATTACACATTATTCAGAGAAATATAAAAAAGAACAACATACTTATATAAAACGAAATTTATATTTATGTGGTGTGGGAAAGTGGGATCCCTAAAGTGTCCAATAGAAGCTGTCAGTTCAGTTGTTTTTGACGCGTTTTTCTCTACGATAAAAACTTCAGTAGAAATTGTCCGTATCTAAGTTCTCTACTTAGTGATCTTAGTTTTGAGTTTTTTCAGTTAACTTCAGCAAACGGGGAAAAGGTTTTTTCAGTTAACTTCAGCAAACGGGGAAAAGGTTTTTTCAGTTAACTTCAGCAAACGGGGAAAAGGTTGTTGGCTGTTTTGTCAACAGTTATAAACACAAAATGCGAAATCGGTATTTTGCTGAAAATATTGATGTAAATGATCAAATTCCTATTCTAAAGTTAATTAAATCCAGAATTTGTATAATAAGAGTGCTACTATACAAATCCTTGATTAAATGGACAAAAACACGAAACGCAATGCCAAAAGTTTAATGTTTAATTTTTAATGTTCTGAACTGTAAAAATAATTTGAAAGACATTATTTTTGTTTCTCTATGGATTTGCTTTGTTTATATTCAGTGTCTAAAACTGTGTATATTGGATATTTTAGACTGAAACAACCGAAACCTCGCTTTCCCAATCTTTTTGCAATCATCTGACAAAATTGTGACTTTATCATAAAATATTTACTTTATTATTAACAATTTGATTGATTTATACTGTGCATCGAACACATTTGCCGCATATCTTTCAGGAGACGAATTTATGGCCTTCAAAGATTGTTTAATAAAGCAGTCTGTCCGTCAAAAGAAAGTTTTGCAAGACAAATTAGTTTAAATTTTGAATTGTGCATATGTCAGTTGATATGAAGCATCGAAAAATCATTTATCATAGGTAGTTATAGAATACAGGACAAAATTAAGCTGAAAATAAATCAGAATGAAAAAAGTTTACCACCTATGTCAAACTCTTGGCAAACAATTTATCATTTTTATTAAATAATATAATAATTTATCTGTCTAACAACGTGTCTTTTAAGTCGAAATTTGACTAGAGGGGGGAAATTGAAACTAAAGAAGAAAACCTTAAGATAATATGGAAATCTTGTCTATTGTTGCAGTAATTCATTTTTAAATCATGGCAAGTTTTTCTTATTGATTTTGCTTCAACTTTAAGGCATTTATTTACGGAACTTTTTAATGAAGAATTGTAGGGTTTTATCCCTAATAAGATCTTACTGTCATCCGACAGGAAACCGAGACGGTCAATTTATCTGTCTACGTTATATAACAAAAAGCACAGCTTTTTCCTTCATTAATCACACTTCATACTTTTGTTTCCGTTGATTTCTGAAATAGATACAGGAATATTTATATTATGAGAAAACCTTTTGCAATGTTGATAGGTGGGTCTCACATCTTTCAAACAGAATTGTTTTTACACAATATGGTAGATTATGAAAGGCAAATTCTTTCTTTATTAAGGATACACAGTAGTTTTTAACATGTAAACTGGTTTTTAAAGATGTTTAGAAAAATGGCAATAACCGGAAAAATATGAAATAGTTTTGACTATGTTCTTTATCTTTTTAATTTGCTGCGAAATGATGACCTCACCACCTAATAAAATAATTTTGTTATATTGATTAAATATTTTGATATTTTCTTTTATATTTTACATGCATTTTTCAACTTCGCACAAGTGAATTTTGTCATCTCATGTCTAATTTCTTTAAAAAAAAATTCCTAAGCGATATTTTTCTTTTTGGATACTATCTTCTCTCCTAGTGAATACACAGTGTTTCATTCTATATTGTTTAGAACTTTAAACAGAACACTTACCTCTACCACCGAAAACTTGGTTCTACTGTTTCTCCGAGTACATACAACGATCAAATCATTCCCAGATATATATTCCCGGGTATACTGTCGGTTCTGTACTGTTCGAATTAAAATGCTACAAATCGTTTCGGGAAAATGTTGCATATTTCAAATCGCACGTAACCGTACTGAGCATGATTTCAAACTAGCTATACAAAGGGTATATACAACCAAAGAAAAAAATGTTTACGTCAAACTCAATGAAAACCAACTCTAGTACATGAAGAACATGAAAAATGTCAATAAATAAAAATACCTTGTTCCCTTTGAAATAAAATAAAAATGTTGATCTCTTTTGGCTTACTCCTTTATTTGACTGACTGACACCACTTAAGGGGAACTATTCATGTACCGTTTAGTATACTATAACCAATCGCATATCAAAAGCATATTTTCCAATGTCAAATTGGTGAATTAGAAAGCACCCGGTCCCAAAATGTTGATGCTTTTAGATGCATTATTTTAATGATTCGTAGTATGACTTTTGCAATTCGAATATTCGTTTTAGTATTTATTATATCAAATTCATCAGTTTAAATCTATTCGATACATACGAATTTTGCATATGATGCCATTTTATAAGGTAAGTTAATGTAAAAGTTTTCTTTTTTAATCAATTTGGATACTCATAATAATGTTCATTGACTGCACACGGTTAATATGAGCTGGGAGTTGATTTATACCTGCTTTCATGACTCAAACCAATGAGCAATATCTCCTTTTTACAATCGCAACTTTCCATTGCAGTGTTTAGTCTGAGGCTACTATAACACATATGTGTTATAGTAGTCTCAGGTTTAGTCCATGAATAGTTCTGTCTCTCAGTCCTATGAATTTGAACAGATGCACTGTTTCTGTTTAAGTAAGATGATATTAGGATGATACACTCATTACCTAATACATTGTGTTGTCAGAAGTAAACTTGATAGTACTTTAAAAGTATATAAAGGTATAGTACATATGTCATTTAAGACTTTCTTCTGAAAACTTCGCCGAGTTGTATTCTCTAACAAGATTAATTTGAAACGGCAATGAAACCTGGTTTAAGATAACTGTCATCTCCAATAATCTGAGATTAATCATCTTTAAAAACCCTTGGAAGATTGATTAGTATCTGATATTTTTTATCCACATAAGGTCATTATCACGAATTGGATGGTCATCATGACACGTTTGTCAAACAGATATATATTTTCTGTGCGTTGCATTTTCACTACCTATCTTTCGTCCCTTCTCCTTTCTTTAGTAAAATTATTTTTAAACCTGCGCATTGTTTGTACCTTTTTTGACACCTGAGTTGACTTTGATTTTATTTGGAATTCAGGTGAAATGTTTGAAGGCAGGCTTTTTGATTGCTGTTTGTAATAGATATCTTGTCTTTTGTTCCCCATTTACAACTCTCATTACCCATTGTTAAGCTCGCACCTTTGTCGATGATATATTTTTACTTTTTTAGTATTATTTTCTAATAAGTTATTTTACTAATCTTTATATCAATGTCACCGTTATCAGTTTATAAAATGTTGACTTGTTGATGGTGGTAGTGTAAATATTCAGTCATATGATGAAAGTGTCATTTAGGTCATTTTTTTATTTGTGCCTTAAAAAAAGGATCTCTACAAGTGAGATCTCTTCTATAAACCGTTTTCATAATAAATGGCTTTCTAAACTATTGCAGTTTAATAGTTTTATATCAGATAAGATACATAAGAAAAGTTGGTGAATAAGCACTGGGATATAAAAAATATTGTCATCCCTGGTGTCCCATCCGCCAATAAAACCCATGCCAAAGAGGGTGTCCGATTGTCTAAGTGGGATCTATGAAAACGTAGCAACTTACGGTTGCAGTAGAATCCTTATATTTGATGCCCTATGTAGAAGAAAACCAAGATCAAAGCAAGTTAAAATAACATTTGCAACAACTTTTTTAGTAGTTCTGTTGCAGGCAAAACTTCTGCCTCTGCAATGTACAATAATTTTCTAGAAAACAGACAGAATGACTCTCATTGCTAAATACATGTATGTCATATATTGTTTTTCGCACCATTTCTTTCTAATATGTAAATAAATGATGATTTAAGACATGTCTTTTTTAATGATTTAAAAACTCAATACAAAGACTTTTCTTATAAAAAATCCAATATATACTAAATCCAACCACTAGACAGCAAGTGAAATTTTTAGGTTCTTTATTAAACAGTCTATGGAACTCAGGACAGGGGGCAATTGAGGTCATTTGTTGTGTTTAATGTTTTGGTTATTTCTATTTTTTATGTAAATTTTAATGTCGCCAATAAATTGTTGTTATTACATGTAATTGTCATGCCTTTGGCCCTCTTATGGGTGTAATTTGTGCTTTAATAAAGTACGAATGATCATTCACTTTTTTGTCACTGGACGTAAAGCCAACAACGACCACTCTTTAGGTCCTCTAATAGTTATTTAAAACATACTATAGAAGGATTTTAAGAACTGCCTTTGTAAATACCACCCTTGTTTGTATTTATTCGTAGAGAAAATTAAAAGCGCGAGTAAACGGAAGGTTAAAAAAAAAAGACAAAAAAAAAAAGACAAAGTTAATTGCTCGATAAAGAATAGAATACAGAAAACGAAGGGCTTAACGACACAAAACTATTAAACACCCGTAAACCTTACGGGTTCGCATAATGATATCCTGCTTCAAGTATGCCACCTGCCATTCTTCGGGATTATAATGATAATTTGAAAGCTACATATAAAACGCAGGCTGACAACAAAATAATTAAGAGGAAGAACACAACATAATAACCGCAAAGCTACAACTTAAACTGAAAACAACAAGATATCAAATATAACAGGAAAGATACAACTAAAGAGGAAGATAACAAAACAGTAATGGCGACCGGAAAGCTGCAATTAAAGAGAAAGACAACAAGATAATAATGGTAAATGAAAGAATGCTTAGAATACAATGAGACGTCTGCCCTTAGTCCAAAAGTTGTTTAAATAATTTTATATGATTAATACAATGGCTTGTTATTATTTTCTTCTTTCATTCCCTCGAGTCTCAGTTCTGCTCTGACTCCTATATTTGAGGGTGTTCATCTGGTGCATAGGAAAAAAGAAAATAAAGAAAAAAAAACCTTTTGACAATGAGTTTTGTCAATAAAACAAAAAATATTTTTATTATAGTTGCATTATACAAATGGAGACGCCTGCAATACAAATTTTAGAAATATTGACGTTCGAAAACACGTTTGTTGGTAGTAAATTTCAACTTCATTATTACATAATACATAGTAAACTGTTTTATTTATTATACTTCTGACACACAATAACAGAATATACTAACACCCTCATTATTTCAGTCGAAATGATTCGGTTACATCCAAATCGTTTACACTTTTTTTCTAAATGGGCAACACTTATTCTGTCAGCTAAATGACTGTAATAATACACAGATAGGACACTTGTCTGTAGTGTAACAGACTGACAGATTAATGACAAATATCCGCCACAAAATTACTGCCAACGCTAATGAATTTTTAATGGCTCTAATTTTTATAAAACCTCTTTGTCAAATGATCCAGCCTAATGATTGTTATATAGTAACATTCATATAGGTGATATTGTTCTGATGGTAAAATATCTGGATACAGGTATTCAGATGGATCATGCAAGTACACATATAACTAGACCTTAGTTATCAAACTGGTACGCTCATTTTAATTATTTCTGAAAATAAATGGACGCTGGTTCGCTCTGCATTGTATATAAGGAGTTAAATTATCTCCTATTGCAATAACAAATATCATTTTAAGTAACGTAACAATTTATTCTCGCCGAGACATGTGTTCTGACGCAGTGTTAAACCATCATCGATCAAATGGTAACGAATAAAGCAACGCAAATAAATCAGTGTGGCGGATCCTGGAACTCAACAAATAGGGCTTGTTGAAAATAACATCTAAGGTTGCTGTTAAAAAATGACCAAATAAAATAGATGTATTTTAATGTTACTGCCACAAGTTAGGCGTCCCGTAAGTGAATATCGTTTCTATGTATTTTTCAATAATTAGGATTCATATTGGTTACTAGTATACCAAAAAAGCTAAATAACAAAAATACCGAACCCAGAGGAAAGTCATAAACGGAAAGTCCCTAAGCAAATGGCGAAATCAAAAACTACATATCAAACGAATTTATATATTCCTGACTTGGTTAACAAACCATCCGTCGTCGCTATTTAGAACCTGGCATAAAATGTGAACATTATTCTACCATTGAACATCGTACTAGGACCTCTGTATGTATTTTGCTTATGTAAGGACAGTTAGGCTTTTACATTTAGACCAAAATATAGTACAATTTTAAAAGTTACCATACATTATCATGAATTTGCCATTACATACTTTTGGTAAAAGGTCCTCAGAAAATAAAAACATAGTTTTTACATTTGACAGCTCCCTATGTACAAACGTAATAAGTACACTTTGTAAAACATCTTAATTTTACTTAAGTTGTATTGTCTTTTGAGTATGTGGATGCGCACACCCATGAAACAACTGTATATAAAACTTAATCAAATCAGGCTTGTTCTTCTTTTCATGAAATGTGTCTAGTTTCTTACCATTTTTTATATTTTTGCGTTTTTTTTTAAATTTGAAGCTTAAAGTTGTTATGAAATCATTTTGGTTGGGGAAGAGAGGATGGGGAGTGGAGGTAAAACCCTGTCTTGATTCACCAAATCTTTTATGTCAAATTCCATTCACTCTGACAATATCCACTGAAACTAACAGCTGATTTTGCGGTATGGGCTTTGCTCGTTGTTGAAGGACGTTGTTTACTTAATGTTGTTAATTTCTGTGTCATTTGGTCTCTTGTGGAGCTGTCTCATTGGCAATCATACCACATCCTCTTTTTTACATGTATATTCTTCCGAATTGAATTATAAGTAATTCAGAATTCTTTTTTTGGAATATGTAACTCATGCAATTACAATAAAACAAGAGAATAAAAATTACCATCATCAATCATGCAATTTTAAAGGATCAACGTTGGCTAGCTCTCTCAATCATGGAATACCCAGAACTGAATATAAAAGTTTAAGAAAATAAAAAAACCGTTAAGCTGTCAATCTCGTTTCAAAACCATCAACGTCGGTTAAAATCTCAATAAAATTTACATATATATTTCTTTTGTAAACCTTATTGACTCTAAAAACAGCGTATTTATTTATTTATAAACCGAAAACTAAAACTCACTTACAAAAACACTAAAATTTCAACTGATGGAACGAATTAAAAATGACAACTTTAGTTCTGAATTGGCACTGGCAAAGTGGTGGGTTAAAATAGATTTTTTTAGACGAATCTCTTACTAGGATGAAGGTCTATCTTGGAACAGTATATCAATATAACATTGAGAATGGAAATGGGGAATGTATGAAAGAGACAACAACCCGACCAAAGAGCAAAAAACAGACGAAGGCCACCACTGGGTCTTTAATACAGGGAGAAAATCCCGCACTCTCCCAAAGATGGTTGTTGTCTCTTTGGCGATTCCCGCCATTTTCAATCTCAATTCCATACCTGTTTCTGGATCTACTAAAAAAATCAAGTTATTCAAATTAAACGTCGAAAACGAATCATCGCATAACCTCGAATCGCTAACCTTTATATGAATGCCAAAGTATATACTGTAGTAAACAATGGTATGGCGATTTTTAACGACCTTCACTATACGTATGAGGGTAAAAATAAAAATGATATGTATACTTTGACACGTAAAACCGACTCTTCTTTTAGGCCACACGCAGACTCGTCGATAAAGAAAGTGCAATATTCTCTCAACAGAAGTCAATTGATTTCAAACAAGATATCACATTTAGATATGTCGTACAGCCAAGATGACGCCCGCTGGGCAGACTCATTTTTCCAATTATAAAATCATTTTTGAAAAGCTGATATGAGACAGAGTGCATGATAATGAATGCAACATACCTATTGTGATGTTAACATATCATATGATTGATTTTTGTTTGCTTAACATCCAGTAGCAAGTTTCATAAAAATGAAAGAACTATTAATGTTTTTTTTTCATTATTGCAGTTTTATTTTATATAGAAAGGACGAAAGATACCAAAGGAACAGTCACACTCATCGATCGAAAAATAAACTGACAACGCCATGACTAAACACAGAAAAAGATACACAGGCAAATAATAGTACACAAGGGACGGCTGAATCTTAAACTCGTTTTTAATAAAGAAAAAATACCTCTATGTTGACATCATATTTGAAATCATATTTGTAAAAACCAAGCTAACGTGAGAAAATCACCTCACGAACCTTTCATATTACATGCATGTTGCAAAATACATCACTTGAAGGTTATGAAAAAAAGAAAACAAATAGACACTCACTTGATGCTGGCAGCGACATCTATATATGTCATAATTTGACATGAGGTCAAATTTAAATAATGTTAACAATCATTTTGCTGTAAAAATATTGCTTAACGTGTTATTTTAACATGATGCACCTAATACTAACGAATTACAGCTTACGTAATACATATTACACATTCACTATAATTTTTAATAGTTGAAAAGTATGAGAGATACGGCACGATAGAAGAAACTGGGGATAGACCTTTAAAGACCCTTAGTTTGGAAACTACACATTTTGATATAAACATGCCAATAATGAACCCTAAATACAAGAATCATAACTATATTCCTAACAACAATTATATGTAGTCTATATGCAGTCTTCAGAAACGGACATAATAAATTACTGTAGTATGAAACACAGTATACAAGATAAATTCATGTAATATAGAAAATGAGATTTATGAAAAAACAAACGTGTTTTAAAACATTTTTGTTCTATATAAGGTATATTTTATGCATCTTTCTCCCTTTGCAACACGATTCATTTGCACTAACGTTTTGCTTGCACCACTTTTTAAAATACATAAATTTTGTAGTTTCATTTGCACCAAAATTAAGGACATGTTTCTCCAATTTATTTAAACAAAAACTAAAGACTTTTCTCTTGCCTTATCCGGGTTTGCGTTGTACAATGGTATGTTGATATTGGCCTGGAACTCCATGATGATTCTAAAAAAATCAAACATGAATGATAGATTGATAATAGTGATATTAATAATAATAATAATCAAAAAGATATATGTGGTAGAAGTCAATGAAAAATAACATCTAAGGTGCAACTTTAAAATTGGCATATATCGCATGTGACACAATTTAATTTTTTATGAAAAAGTGTTTTATTAGCCATTTATTTCATATTTTCGTTTTATTTGATTAAAAATTTACACTTCAACAAAGTTTGTTTAATCACTCATATAATAAATTAATTTCCTATGACATCTGCAAACAAGTGTTAATTTGTGACGTCAACATCTATGGTCGTCTATCAAAAAACTAAACAAATCAGATTTGCTGCCTTCAAACCCCCTTTCAAAATTTACTAATTCCTGGAACCTCGAGACTGGAACAAACATATCAAATTGTTTAAACAGTTATGAAAATGTATAAATATGCCTAGCTTTATCCCAAAACTCTAACAAAGAGTAGACAAAAACCGATAAACCGTATACCATAGTAGGAAGGATTTGAACCTTATGTGGCAAAAACATATATAAACTGAATAGGTGTGCAATGCATGTACATTCTGTAACGCAGTGTTAATAAATAATTGAGTCAAACATATCGCAAATTCTGCCCAAAACCAGACAAACGTTATCGAGTTTTGACCAATACAGTAAAGATATGACGAAAATCTTAATATTACTTATTCAATGTATAAAAATCTACTACTGTTTAGACTGTGCAGTTTTAAGGCAGGAATGCAAAATTGATATCCAAATATCGTATTTGTTACTTTGTGGATCAACCGTGGAGGTCATTTGTTGCTATTCTATATTCTTGTTTTTTTTTTTATTACATTTCAGTTTGGAGATAAACAGTCAATATGTTTGTAGCTAGAAATACTCCAAACCAATTATCTTAAGTAAAGCATGGACACCATGAAGAAGTTTTACAATCTTTGGACAAGACGTTCCAAGCACTTGTCAGTGGACATTTCCTATCATTTCTACAGATTGGGTATATTGAGACACGACACACTGATTTAGGCGACACAAGAACAGAACATCCATTAAGTTATAACGAATGATTGATAGTTTGTACAAACAGCTAGTATGAGAGCTTTAGCAAACAATTCTCTTGTGTCTTGTTTGTTCTGCCTTTACCAATATTATTAATAACTCTTGAGATAGGTAATTATTCTGTGTACGTGAGAAATCATATCAATTAGTGGTGCTCTTAAGTAAAGAATATCAGTGTTCAAACATGGAAATGTTCAATTACATTAAAACATTATGATCAGAATAAGATATGTGGTCTGTTACAGTCTGCTATACTTTACAAGTGTTCAACAATTACATAGTTTACCTATTAATGTTATTTAAAATGTTTTTTAAAGGCGTGTCTTAGTTTACAAAAGTAGATTTTGAAGGAATTTAAAAAAGAATTAATCTCTTCTGGTGATTTTTATACAAGGAACATACCTCTCGTCATAAAAACTAACATACACAAAACTTTCGATTTTTAATAAGGTTTAACGCTCCTTCTGTAAATAAATAAATAAAAAACCTAAATTACAGGAATTTTTAGAAGGGGAAGAAACAAGTTGCCAGAACAATCCACTGACCTTTGGTCAGTACCTTCACAATCCAATCGGAAAAAATAAATTTACAATTGACCTGAGGGATTGAACTCTAGTGACTCATATATAGGTAGTGGAGGTAACTGGTTAAACCAATAACTGTAACAATGGTATACCATTCTTTTTAAAAGGAAATAAATGGCATTTAAACACTTCAACCGGCTTGGAAGTGTATCAAAGCTGTGTTTTGTCTTTCGAATCCAAATTGAATCATTTTGTTTCCTGAATGTTCTCCAATGGAAAATATTACAAATATCATGTTATTGTTTTAGATTTTGGTACTAAAATTGTCCTCAAGTTGTATTAAGGCTTGAATAACACTACAACTAATAGACAATTGTAGAAAATTTGGAAATGATTTTAAAAATATTTAACTTATTTGATAAAAATACATTTTTGAATAAATCTCAGTATCTGAAAAATCAAAAATAAGGTGAAACAATATATCTTTTCTTTTTCATTGGTTTGTTAATTAATGGCTCACTTTCTTCCGTTAGATTCCGTATTTGAGTTTGGCACCTGAAAAAAAAAGATTCATCATAAATCAGTTTGTGTGATATTATTAATCTTAATTTGCATAATTGGTTGTGAATAAAAAATATGGAATTATACAAACATGTCTTCTCAACATGAGAAGTAGTTTTTCCATCTTTATTTTCCTATTTTTTTTGGCTGTAGGAAAAACCCCAACGAAGCAATTTTATAATGTTCTTCACCAACGCAACTAATTTTAAAATGTAAGCAACCAAACAAACACAGTAGGTCAAGGAGTTTGATGTCAAGATTTATATTTCTCTTAATTGATTTTTTACCAGCAGCCAGTAAATAAAAAAACATAACAAATTATAGTTTTATTTATCTTAAACAGTAATGGTGATAACGCGTCAAATAGTGTGAAAACTACATTTCCCGCTCAAACAATGTTTGCAAACAAATCGTTTAACCCGTATTAGTATATGACCTTTCTCGATAAGAAAGCGTAATTTTTCTGGACCAAATGTCTCCATTTATGTACAAATATAGGATTAGATAAGTCAACCATTGACAGACATCTGTCAGCCAGGTTTGACTAGGGATAAGATCGTACTTGAATATATCAGACTTTCAACTGATTAGATTTATAGATTTTTCAAGCGAAAGGACAGATAAATTTAAAAAAATACCTTTTTGTTTAAACACGAATTAATATTTAATTTAAAGGCTAGTCAGAATTTTGACATGAGTGCATTCTTTTCTCTATGAGGTGCACACGCAATGAATAGTGAAGTTTATATTATATAACATTTATAATTTTTTTGAAAAATAATAATTAAAGGACTATACCTCTGTTTATGCGCATTTACTGAAAAACAAAAAGAAACTTATCTTATCAATAGACATCATCATACTATTAGAATAGTATTAACCAAGACAACTATATGGAGTCGTTGTTACGTAATGCAGCACAGATTCGTTTTTTTGGTGTGGTTCAAAGTCATAAGTGTTTCTCGTTTCTTGTTTTTCATATATATTAGACTGTTGGTTTTCCCGTTTGAACGGTTTTACACCGATTATTTGGTGGCCTTTTATAGCGTGCTGTTCAGTGTGAGCCAATTGTATGTCAGTGTTGAATGCCGTACTTTGACCTATAATGGTTTACTTTATACTAATTATAAAAAAGAAGATGTAGTATGATTGCCAATGCGATAACTCTCCATAAGAGACCAAAATGACACAGAAACTAACATCTAGGTCACCATAAGGCCTTCAACAATGAGCAAACAGCTATAAAAAGTTGTGACTTGGATGGTGAGTTGTCTCATTGGCACTTTGACACCCCATCTTCTTATATCCAATTACCGTAAAACTAGGAAATAAGAGAAGAATCATTATTGACTGAAGCTTTTAAACTGTTGGTCCCTCGAGGTTTGTCCAACCTTACACAGCAAACATAAAGTTAAAAGCCTGTTCAAAAAGTAAAAATCCTTATATTGTTTTTTCTTTAACTATTTTGGTACCTGTCTGAGATGTTCCGTAATGATAGATGTTTAAAAAAAAATCATCGTCATATGATATCTTATTATTACAAAATCTCAATGGGAATTATGATAAAGGTTTTTGTTTTTATGAAGGAGGCATCTGTTAGTAGTGAAAGATTTTGAAAACAGGAAGACGACAAACTGTGCTGTCATGTGATAAGATGTCAGGTCACGTGATAAGATAGCGGCCTTCGCATTACCAGTCGATAATATGACATAACTAAACAAACATTACAACACCAGAGATCACCAATGTTGACATGAACTTATGTTATCGCCGATGAAAAACTGCACATTTTAGACTAAACAGATAAACTATGAATTGTAATCTTTTATCAGTAGTGATGATATTGAATTATAAATCATATTTTCACACAAGTCGAAGTGCGATTTTATTATTGTGTAAATATCTTTGTTGGTCAGTAGATATACTGTAAACGATCAACGTTCTGTTGATTCACATTTCTATTAAAAACAGTTTTTCAAAACTAATCTTTGTGCTTTGAAAGTACCGTAAAAAAAAAAACAAAAAAAAAAAGAAAGAAAAGAAGTGTTCCATAGAAAAAATATAAGTAGTACTTTTAAACTTCAACTAAACTGTAATTCAGTAGAACAGATTAAAAGAACAATAGCTGATTTGTGGAACTTCCGGCACTTGTTATCACTGCTTAAGTGTTTCATAATACTTATGTTTAAAAGCGACAAAGATAAAGACGTGAATTGATTCCAAGGAAAGACCAGGCATAACAAAAACACAATCATAATGCAAATCAAACGTTCATAAAACACTGGTCGGGGAACACATTTTCAAAAGACAAACAAATCAATTTAGATACTTAGTCAACTAATACGTTCATGTAATTGACAGTGGCGGATCCAGGCATTTAAAAAAGGGGGGGTCCCAACCCAGAGTAAAAAGGGGGGGGGGAGTTCCAACTATATGCTTCCATTCAAATGCATTGATCGGCCAAAAAAAGGATGGGTTCCAACATACGGAACACCCCCACCCCCCGTTGATCCGCCACTGATTGACTAACGGGATGAATTGCTAGTTGGTTCTTTACTTACTATTCAGTTACAAATATTCAGTCCTGATATATGGCTTGCTCTGTGCAAAGTAAGAGACACATAACAATGATATTTTCTTAGCTTCTTAAAATTATCTGATCATTTCCAATATTTGTTCATTACATTTTTTCCCATAGATCCATTCAGTATAATTCCATAATGCCTGTATTCATACAGGACGTACGTATATGATTTTCTATTAACAATCAAAAAAGGTATACAGGAACATCACTGTCTTGCAGTTTTGATTTCTTAATCTATCTTTTTAAAGTTAGCCAACCTTCATGTCATTTGAATTCATAGTACAGAAGAAGAGTTTAAGGTTATGTATGCCAGTTAAATGTTTGATGTACCCGTCATTACAAATATTTATAAAATGACTGACACCTGTGTTTATATTAAGGATCTCAATCACAGCTGGGGAACTTTATGCTTTTATAGTAAATTGAAAATATACATTTCGCATCATGTTCGTTCACAATGATAAACTGTGAGGACTACCTTCATGGAGGAAACAAACACTGATACAGAAATATTAAAGTATCAAGATTTTTATGAACGAATAATACCTTTCTCAAATACCTAAAGTTTAAATGAACTATCACGATTCTTGATAATAAGTTAATACCTGTATGAAAAACAAGAGAACAATGGACTAGTTATTATTATTGACTATCTTGTTATATCCTAAGTGTACAAAATATTTGAAAATACAGTTGGTTAATAACACAGTAGGCAGTTAATGTTTTGACTTCTTCAAAGTCGTCAATAATTTAGTATGAATTTAAAAGCTTAGATAAAATGGAATGTAGTTCTATAAATGCACCCGGAGAATATACAAATACAGACGTATATATATATATATATATATATATATATATATATATATATATATATATATATATATATATACACGTCTGAGTCAGTGACAACTCTACAACAGATGTATCCATCGGATCGCCATCAATGATGGTGATACATGGCTGTGTACATAATGTATATACAACTCGTCTAAACATCAACCCAACAATGTTAGATCTGTAAATTTGCTTTCGCAAATTTTTTGTTCTTCCCTCGCCGGGATTTGCGAAAGCAAATTTACAGATCTAACATTGTTGGGTTGATGTTTAGACGAGTTGTATATACATTATGTACACAGCCATGTATCACCATCATTGATGGCGATCCGATGGATACATCTGTTGTAGAGTTGTCACTGACTGAGACGTACTTATAAATATAATTATTTTCTGTGACTGTATATTACATTAATTTGTAGGATCCTTTACTATAGATAATTTAGCTGATCTGTAACAATAACATCTTCATGCCTTATATATCATGTACTGTAGTACGCCGCTAGATTAAAACTGACGAGGAAAGGTAACACACGGCCAGCGAAAGCTCTTTTTTTGAGAGCCCAGGTGGTCGTGTGGTCTAGCGGGACGGCTGCAGTGCAGGCGATTTGGTGTCACGATATCACAGTAGCATGGGTTCCAATCCCGGCGAGGGAAGAACCAAAAATTTGCGAAAGCAAATTTACAGATCTAACATTGTTGGGTTGATGTTTAGACGAGTTGTATATATATATATATATATATATATACACACACACACACACATAGTATGTATAATATAAATGATTGTTGATTTCATTTTTATTGAAAATCATAACAAAAACACAAATACTTAATGAAATCGAATAAAAACAGATTTTAGTGACCTGATTTAAGATTATTTAACCATATTAGCCATAAAATTCAATTTATTTCAGTTATGGCTTATATATACTAGCTAGAAAATGAAAATTATAAAAAAAAGATTGATTGATTGGTGTTTATCCCAACTTGTAGCACTATTAGCTTTTCCGTAGTCTTTATTGTTGGTGGAAACAGAAGTTCACTAAGAGAACCACCGACCTGCGACAGGACAACTAATATGTGTAGTCAATCAAAACCTCAAAGTTGTCAGGCTTGTGATACAGTAGTTGGACTATGTAGACAACCCAACCACCTTAGGCACTCCAAATAAATGACAAACATAAAGGTGTTTAATTCTGGTTAAAATGATGCATTTGAAGATATCTGGTTAAACTCAAATCTGCATGACTTATTTGTGCATGATTCTTGTGGACATGTCACTTATTTTTTTGGGTGTATGTTGATAACATTATTTAATCTCCAATTGATTTTACCAAAGAAAACATGTTTGTGTTAATGAAAGACGCATTTCGCACAACCATTACAGAAATTATTAGTCTTAGGTCTATAATTGCACATAATTTTGCTAACGGACAATGCAGACATCAAGAAGCATTATTCTTCTTTATGGTTATGTACTCTTAGAATTTGAATACCCCAGAAATCGATTCGTTTTAATGGTGTACTTTTGTATCGTGACATAATCGCACAGGAAGTAAAAGGGTTTATGGGCGCTATTTGACCGACATTGAGATCGCTTATATTCAATAAATCTATTCCATCAATCATAACAAATGTTCCAGCGTTTATTCTTGTCGATCAAAATGCATAGCCCTTGTATTTAGAATTCGAATTTTACTGTCGGATGCAAGCAATACTATCAGCTGTCCGGCAACATTTAAGTCCTTCAAAGGATTACACTCAATAACAACCTTCTTGGACTAATTTGGGGTATATAAGCTGTATGAACTCAAATGGTAATGTAAACGATACTTGTAACTATTCCTAGGGAGGTTGTAGCAGTTACTGTATGTAGGTAAACGATACTTGTAACTATTCCTAGGGAGGGTTGAAGCAGTTACTGTATGTAGGTATACTATACTTGTAACTATTCATAGGGAGGGTTAAAGTAGTTACTGTATGTAGGTATACTATAGAGAAGGGATAACTTTGATTTTCAGACCGGGCAATCCAACATAACCGATGACAATAAAGACGGTCTTACGTAAAATAGATGGTTAATATTTTCATATTTTGCAGCATTGCCCTTCCTGTGGGTAGCGGAGAGTATTAAACAATTTTCTATCGAATGATTGCAACAACAGAATGTGAATAAGGTTAAAAAAAATTCTAAAAAATATTACAAAAAGAATGAAATATCAGACGTAAATGTAAACCTAGTCGATTTAATACCCTGTTAACACTATCAAAGTTTTGATCTGAATCCATGTTGACACTCAAAGTCTTACAACAAACATTTGGTCAAAGAAAACTTAGTTAATGGTTTCTGTCGACATTAACAATGTTGTCTTTGAAATCTTGGAATAGCAATCATTAAAATAGGATATTTGGTTGAAGTAGTCTGTTGACTCTAATAAATGTATTTTTGTGATTTAACCGTTTTTAGGGATTGATAAAAGAAAAGGCAAACATTCAAGTTAAAAAGAGAGTTAAATTCCTGCAGAAATACTGTAATGTCCTCTTCAACTTCTTATATTTTTCTTAACACTTTATTCTTTTGATATGATGTTCCGTAGAAGTCTGTGGTCTTTAACTAATAATTGTTTACTGCTGTACCCCTATTTTTGACTTTTTTACCTATTGTGTCTGTTTGTTTTGTTCACACTTTATTGTCAATATGATAAAATTTTATGCGACTGTCATACCAGTGAGAGGTTTAGCTTGCTATAAAACCAGGTTTAAATAACCTTTTTTCTACATAAGGAAATGCCTGTACCAAGTCAGGAAGATGGCAGTTATTTTCCATACGTTTTATGTATTTTAGCTTTGGTTATTTGATAAAGCACTTTCTATTTTGGATTTCCCTCGTAATTCGTTATTTTTTTTTGTACTTTTGAATAGAATCATCTGCTCTTCTACCATTTCTATTATTTTATTTTTTATCAAACATCATTTCTAAACAGAAGTTTCAAGACAAATTAAACTGATTCTATTTCATCCACGTTTTTGATAAAGTTCTATTTTGACCTTAAACAATGATAGAAAACTCATTAATCACAACAGGTTGCAATACAATTGATATCTTTAATGTTAATGTTAAATAGGAAGATACAACAGGGATAATCAAATTTTTAAAACCAAAAAGACCAAAAAATGACTACAATTGTCATTCATCGTGTTGCACATGTATAGATTCTATGGCAAGTCTCATTAGCAGATATCACAAAAAATTCTAATCGAAAACCCTTCCTTTTCATATACCCACCATACAGTTATTTTTTTGTTTCATCTTTCGTATTACATTCAAAGTAAACCCATTACATACGTCTCCAAAACTCTGTGGCTATTTAAGCAGTTGAAATATTATACTCTAGAAATTTCAGGAACTTATTTTTTTTATCAGCAAGCCCTCATAAGTGCGGATGTCTTCGCATTTTTTAAAACTATTTTTTTTATGTGCAGTTTGCTTTCCAAACTATGAAATCAACATTTCCTAACGGTGGTAATCCTGAACATATGTTGAGCTCATGAAGTTGAGTTCCAAAATCTTTTAATAGATTAGTTTCAATGCGCTTATTGTAATATATGCATATAATATATATAGTTATTCTACTTTAAAGCTTATAAATACAAGGGTACTTATACTCAAATAATTTTATTTGATAAACAACTTTATCACAGTATGTTAGTTTGTTACTGATATCTATATTATAGATATATCACTTAGTCACTAAGTATTACAAGTATTGCCATCTACTTGTCGTTTGAGAGCTTCCCTATTATCGTAAAACTTCCTAACTATTACTGAAATGCAATACAGCATATGGTGGTTTATATATATATATAATTTTATCAGATTCAATAACAGATTTTGCATTTGATAGAACTCAAAGCAAACGATCTACATATTTTAATTTTAAAATGCTAATACTATCAACATAACACTGTGAATACAAAGAAAACTAAAAAATAGTACTTCTATACATTGTGTTTTGGTTGGAATGAAGGCTATTAGAAAAAGAAGAAAACAAATCCAAGATGTAGGAAATAAGGCTTGACATATATATGTTGGCGTTTGTTTATGTTGCACTTCAGTGTTTTTGTCGTTCCTTTGTTTTCCTCTTATAGTTGATGTGGTTCCCTCGGTTTTAATTTGTAATCCAGAATGTTTCCTTCTCAATCAATTTATGACTTTTGAAAAGCGGTATACTACTATTGTCTTTGTTTATTGATATATGTTGCTTAAATGTCAATGCAAGACGATGGCAATTGATTGTATCATGGACCCTGTTGGTACTTGTATAATTCTGATACAGATGACCACGAATATGTCGAAGTCAAAATCCCAGAATTATCCATTGTGACGTCACCAACGTTTTATTTGTCAAGAGGAAGACGATAGTTCCTATTAATGATGTAGGAGCACATAAATTATATAATTGTTTTTGGTTTGGCTCATCTGCATAGTGTTTTGCACCTGTTATTTGTATTTTTATTTGTCGTCAGCCTAAAATGATAGCGAAGCAAATTTTTTTCCGGTCTATTGGCCAGTCTGTTGAACCACATTTCAGGTACAATTTAGGTTGAAAGCTCCAAAAAAAAAAAAAAAGAAAGAAAAAAACCAACAAAATACGAACTCCAATGAAAATATGAATTGGAAAGTCCTTTATCAAAAAGGAAAATAACAAAAATACCGAACTCCGAGGAAAATTTACAACGGAAAGTCGCTAGGCAAATGGCAAAATAAAAAGCCCAAACACACTAAACGAACGGATTATAACTGTCATATTCTTGACTTGATGAAGGCATGTTCTTATGTAGAAAATTGTGAATTAAACCTGGTTTGAAAGCCAGCCAAATCTCTCACATGCATCACAGTCGCATGAACTTCAAACACATCGAACCAATGGGAAACATCTGTCATATTCATGACGTGACGTCACCTTGATGACATAATCATTTTACTTTGTTCATACTTTCATCAATTCAAATTAAGGTTTTGACCCTGATTTCAAGGTTAACCGAACAAAGAAACGTAATTGTGAGGTAGTTGTATGTTTTGATTTTTATTATACCCTTTGGTATCTTCTCCAATATTTTTCAAAGTATTTTTAACACAACATAAAAAAAATTCCAGATCAATTTAAGTACAGCGGTTTTCTGCGCTTTGAAATAGACGCATGAAACATACTACATGTAATCTCAAAAGATCTAACTAGCAAAACATAGGTGTGCAAGACAGACTACAAATAGTTTGATTTACTCTTTAAAACTTGTTTCAGACGTTATCAGAAGGTATATTATGGCTTTTATGTATTTTCTCATCATAATGTGGCCAAGTGTCCTGTTAATTTAATTGCTATGCAATATAATACCTTTAAGAGCAATTGATCCTTGACAGGCTTCTTCCCTTTGGCATCTGTGTAAACACTCGATTATGATTCACGTCTTAGTCACTGTTTTGGTGACAATAAGTTAGCCATTTATGATGATAAATCGTTGATATCTAAAATGTGTTATTACTGGTATAACTGGAGAGACGGAAGCAAACACATTTAAGTTCTATGTACTTCCAATTCATTTATTTCCCTCTTTCATAGAAAACTGAAAGAGGAATGGAGATAAATAGGGATTTATCATACATGACGATATAGAATTACAAGCAAGTGATAATTGATTGATACACTACATGTGCATTTTGAAACAAGTTATCTTGAAGTATATGTTCGGTTTGTTCCAATAAGTTTAAACAATCATTTTAGATATCTCTGATGGACTATCAATGACTTTATTTGACCTATATGTTCCGTTTGTCCCAATAAGGTTAAACCATCATTTTAGATATATCTGATTGACTATCAATGACTTTATTTGACCTATATGTTCCGTTTGTCCCAATAAGTTTAAACAATCATTTTAGATATCTCTGATTGACTATCAATGACTTTATTTGACCTTATGGAATGCATGTATCGATATCTTATATAGAACGTTATGAAAAAAGTTTTTCAAAATTTTTGTTATTCGCAATTTACGATCCATTTTTTCCTTTTAGAATGATAAGGACATAATTTTATAGTAAGCAACCAAACAGGTG
This sequence comes from Mytilus galloprovincialis, assembly GCF_965363235.1. Taxonomy (NCBI): domain Eukaryota; kingdom Metazoa; phylum Mollusca; class Bivalvia; order Mytilida; family Mytilidae; genus Mytilus; species Mytilus galloprovincialis. The sequence continues at coordinate 94,926,835 of NC_134841.1, read as the reverse complement.
CTTCGTATATTCAATATTTTCATTTAGGTTCAGACTGCTCATTTACTGTGTTTTGTTCAGTGCTCTATAGGGTAGATCAGTGCTTTTCTTGAGTTGTTTATTTTGTTTACGTCTTTAATTAACGTTTTTTTTTTATTGACTAATTATAAATAAACATCTTTTTCTCAATCGCCAGCACAGTAAGTTATCTTATGAAACCCAAATGTGATTAAGCAACCAATTGCATGATTTATCCGATGCATCATATTTTAAAACATTCTAGATGGTGATATTGAAGCTAGAGCTAAAATTTACTCAGGCAAAACTGACATAAGATCAGTTCAACTATTAGTATGCTTAATTCGTTGACTGTATATCTACAATCAACGATACCGCTGTCTGTGGACATCTAATTCTCAAGAGTTATCTTTCTGAATTCGTAATCCCCATTGCAGGATTGTTAAAGTTGTTTATACAATTTGCCAAGTTAAATTATTTAGTTATGAGATGAATCGTTGTGTTAGAGTTTTGTCGTGTTCAAACAAAGTTGGTTTTAGTCGGTTTTTTATAAAATGTGGACCCTTTCGAAGAAACGCCTGGTATTATCACATGACTTTAAGTTCACTTCCCTTGTTTTGTTATTCTTCTGCGTTTCGCATTTCAACAAGATAGCATTAGTTAACTTTTAAAATTAAACATACGATATGCGTTAGTTTTACCTCATTTCATGAAATCAACGATTGTTGTTTCCCCAAGTAATAGTGAATCTACATTTAGTATGTCCTGTTCTTTGTGCAGTCAAATATTTTTGTTTGTCCTAGCACATTGATTAATGACTAAACATGTAATATAGTATTAAACCCAATGACTATTATGTTAATCTAGCATGTCTGCATGTTGGGATTGTTCACCAAATTGTTGCAATATATTGGAACTATTACTAACTGTAGGACTCTTATCTAGCTATAATAGTTGTCAAATGTATCAGCATTATAATTTAATACGCCAGACGCGCGTTTCGTCTACATAAGACTCATCAGTGACGCTCATATCAAAATAGTTGAAAAGCCAAACAGTACAAAGTTGAAAAGCATTGAGGACCCAAAATTCCAAAAAAGTTGTGCCAAATACGGCTAAGGTAATCTATTCCTGGGATAAGAAAATCCTTAGTTTTTCGAAAAATTCAAAGTTTTTCGGAAAATGCATGTACCAAGTCAGAAATATGACAGTTGTTTTCTATTCGTTCCGTTGTTTGATGTTGTCGAGCGTTTGATTATTATAGGTTTAAGTGGACTTTCCCCTTTGGAGTTTGCAGTGTAGATCAATGACGGATACAACAGGCAAAGACAAAAAGATACTTTATATCATCATTGTAAATATAACGGAATTTGATGAGACTGTCAACAAATTGAGAGGTTTAGCGCTATAAAACTAGGTTTAATCCAGCATTTTCTACATTTGAAAATGCCTGTACCAAGTCAGGAACATGACGGTTGTTGTTCATTCATTTTTGATGTGCTTTGTCATTTAATTTTGCCATGTGATTAGGGACTTTGCGATTTGATTTTCCTCTGAGTTCAGTTGTTTTGTGATTTTACGTTTGTTATTAAAGATTAATCTGATGTCATTCAATCTAAAATTTATTCGGTACCAACTACTTATAGAATGAAATTCAAAACAGTGTGGCTGTGGCCATTGATTGACACATTAAATTCATCCATTGACTGGGACAATTTAGGTGAACGTTTGTATGTAACGACCACTGCTCACTATGTACTTTTTAAAGAAACTTAAACTATGGGGTCACTAAAGGTTCTCAACACCTTAATAAAGTAATTCGAAAAATTAATCAGAAATAATACGATGTTTTGATTTATATCAATTATATAAATCAAAACATAAAGGTTATTCCTGATTAATTTTTCGAATTATTTTATAATTAAAGGCGTTAAGAAACCTTTGGTGACCCCACAGTTTAAATGTCTATAGTTGGTACGTCGTGAACTGTGGTCGTTACAGACAAACGTTCACGTAAATTGTCCCAGTCAATGGATGAATTTAATGTGTCAATCAATGGCCACAGCCACACTGTTTTGAATTTCATTCTATGTGTGGTTTACTGTTGTTATTTGTATCTAATAATATAAGCTATTTTGGCAAACAATATGCATATTAACCATATTACTTAGCATAATAAAAAGAGTCTTGAGTTTGATCCGCTGAATAAAGACCAAATATATAGTGCGTCTATGAAAGCCATTACACAATAGCCTAAACCCTCTAATGGCAAGTAATGTTTGTTCAGCGTCATTTTAAGGAAATGAATTATGAATTATCAGGAATGTCACTCATTTCTATTTGTTATTATGAATTGTAATGTCTTAATCGATTAACAGTTTTTGAACATCGGTAAACTTATATCGCCCTAATTGATGAACATACACCTGGGACTAAAATGTTATTAATACCGAATACTAGAATTACACAAAGATCTTGGTATTGATAAGTGTAAGTAACCTGTTCTAAGCAGACGTATTCCCTCTAGGCTAGGCTGCTTTGATATATTAAAGTTTTCATATTTAAACGATTGAAAATACTCTATATTTTACAATTTCATAGAATTAAGATGATTTTTCCATGATACACTTTACACATATTTAGATTGTGTCTAATAAGTGTCTACAAGTCTGTGAGTCATGGTTGACTCATGAAATTGGCTGTCTTCCAGATTTGTGAGGACATTTGAGTGTTCTTGAGGATACCATTCAAGAAGTTTAAAAGATTTCAGCATGTCCACGGAAGTCGTAATAGAAATAAGAAGATTTGTTATGAGTGTCAATAATAGTCATGATAACAATAATTGCATATTTTATATTCAATATAAGTAATATTCATAAAAGAATAACGTCATCATTCCACTTTGTGCACTTATGACAATGCTATTCCTATGACGTAATTATTGTGTTCATTGACATTGGTAGCATGTGTTAGCGTTTCAATATATCCTTCAAAACCGTGTCCTTAATTGATTTGAATGCAGTCAGAAAAGAAAAGAAAAAAAAGAAAAAAACAGTTTTAAAAGTAGATAGACAAATAATAAATAATAAAAGAATAAATATAAATAAATAATAATTTGCACATGCGTAGTTCAAAGAAAAGAGTATAAAAACCTATAAATTATTAGCTATGAAATCAAAGACCAAATAAAAATTCTTTTCTTCTGTAGTAGCTTCTTTTGATGAATATTATAAAACACATAAATGTGCGAATTTAGTTTTTATCTCATTTTGACAAATATAGATTTAGAGTTTCGATAATTTCTATTGTTTGTTTGACTTGTTCAATCAAATCACTTTTTTTAAAACCCCCATTACTGACGGAAACTCTACTAATAATTACCAAAGTAGTCTAGATTTACACGAATTCTTGACCATTGGATATGTAACTGGGTATGACATTGAAATTAAACGACGGTAGCTGCAAAAAAATCAGCCAATGATTGATTTAAATGATCATAATACGTTTGAAATTTACATGAGACTGACTGATTTTGTTTTTATTTGAAAAAAAGTCATTAAAGATACCACTTCGATACACAAACGCGCTTTTCGTAACCATAATACTTATAACTTGACATTCATACAGATTTCGGTATACTATCTGATTATTTTTGTAAAAAAAAAAAAACAAACAAAAAAAAAAAAAACAAAAAAAAAAAAAAACCAAACAAATCAAAACAAAACAAAACAACAAAAGGTCGAACATTTGGATAAATAAAAAAATTTAAATACATAAAGCGTTTATATCAAAGATGAAAACCATGAACTTCCGAAACGGTTTAGTTCTTTTTGCATTGGTAAGCTGTTCAAGTTTAGTATTAAAAAAATAAAGTATGGATTTCCACCATTTCTGGTTATCAATGATAGGGTTGAAGCACTGTGAACTGGGGTTTTCGTGTCAACGACTTCGAGAGCTAGGATTTGAACAATAGTCTGATAATAGTTATTTCAAATAACTAATCCATAACTGTAAAATTTGCAACTGGCTTATAGTAATACACCAAATTGTACATGTTTAAAAATATAAAAAGTCGGTAGTTTGTACAGAGGACGACAATGATTGTCCATAAATATACTAAGTAGCTAAATATATAGAGCATGTATTAAAATAGTAAACTGTAGTAAATCTATGTCCTCAAGCATGTGAGTCATACTTAAATTATTAACTTTCCGTCCAGATGTTTAAAGATATTTCAGTTCTAGTATTTAGAATGATTCCTTTCCAGTTTTGAAAGTCTTCATCAAAGGAGTCTCATTTTGTATTGGAAATTTGATCAAACACAGTGAAGCCGTCGTTACTGAAAGCATAGATGTCTTATTTATTTGCCTTCCCGACTTTCAGCCTCGAGCTGTACTGATGTTGGTATTCCGAAATAAAGTATCTTATTATGTACGGGGATCGGAAGCTTACGTTGAAAAAAAAACAATGTCACTCTTATCCGAAATAACATTATTATGAGCTAACAATAATAGACCCAGTAGCAAAACTGTGGTATATACATTTTTGTGTTTTTTTCCCCATTTAAAGTCTTCAGTGTTACGGTTTTTATGTGTTACATATTCTGGCACTTACAGGTAGAATAAAGATGACCAAGTATGCTGAACAGAAATTTAGAGAAAAATTCTAAATCCATATATATGCATTTGCGTCTGTATAACATGTGACGACGTGTATAAAAGGAAACGTGTTCATTAATAAAATTAAGAATGGAAATGGGGAATGTGTCAAAGAGACAACCACCCGACCATAGAGAAGACAACAACAGAAGGTCACCAAAAGGTCTTCAATGCAGCGAGAAATTCCCGCACCCGTAGGCGTCCTTCAGCTGGTCCCTAAACACATATATATGTTAGACTCAGATCGACGTCCGGTCTCTAATCGACGTCTGTTCCTCAAATCGACGTCCAAATCTGACGTCACATTCTCAAATCGTCGTTTGATCCTCTTTTCGACGTCCAATGTACCGTCATGTATTGCCAAAACGACGTCCGATTTATAATATTTTGATATGAGCGTCACTGATGAGTCTTATGTAGACGAAACGCGCGTCTGGCGTACTAAATTATAATCCTGGTACCTTCGATAACTATTGTAGTCTTCTTAATTTCCAATATCAATGAATAATAAAATAATAAATTGCTGCACTTACACTTATACATGCATATTGATAAATGGCATGTGAGTATACGTATTAAGATATAGGAACCCAACGACAAAGAAAACAAAACGACATTGATATTGGGCAACACTCAGTTTTCAACAATGGACAAAATGAAGGAGAAAGTACCAACTGATTTTAGGGTATTATAATTTGAACTCTGTAAGATATACTAGTATTCAACAAATTCATTAGTTTTACACCTGGAGTGAAAAATGTACAAAATAAATTGGCATTATGTTTTTATGTTGTGCTGTTACACCACTGTTTCAGGTTAATGGAAGATTAAGCGCTCACAAACATGTTAAACCCAGCCAAATATTTTATGTGTCTGTAGTCTAGTGGTTCACCGTTGTCGTTGGTTTATGTCTTGCATATTTGTTTTTCGGATTTTTTTGTTATAAGTCAGTTTCAGTTTTTAGTTTTATAATAATTGTTTTATATGTTTCATGCTGTGGTGGCCTTTAATTGCCGACTTTAGCATTGTTGAAGGACGTACGGTTGCCTATAGATATAAGAAAATGTGGTATGAGTGGCAATGAGACAACTCTCAATCCAAGTTTCAGTTTATAAAAAAAAACATAATAGGTCAAAATACGGCCTTAAACACGGAGCCTTGGCTTACACCAAACAGCAAGCTATAAAGGTAAAGGGCTATATAATTGCTTACAAACACTTCATTTCAACTCTGGTGTATAATAGTTGTCCGATTAGCTATCACACCACATCTCATTGTTTTTTAAGAAGCTCCTAAGTTACAACAAAATTAATATTACTACCTGTAAACATCGGAAGCACAATTAAAAAAATATGTTTTATAACTTTTATTTGTCACATATACTATGTTTTGGTTGTAAAAATATTGACCTACAACTGTCTTTACTCCTCTCTCGGACAATTCAAGTTTTAGTTCTGTAATTTCGGCAGTTTTATTCATTTGTTTTAGGTATATTTCCGTATAATACGGTATGTTGGCCAAATATGTCTGAGTCTCGGCTTTTGGATCTTTCCATAGGTCCATTAAAACGGACGTGGATTAGAGAAGTTAAAAATTGGTCGTCGATTAGAGGGTGATAGGATTGGCCGTCGATTTGGAATCTTATTTTATTGTGACATCAGCATTGGACGTCGATTTGAAGAACGGACGGCGATTAGAGACCGGACTTCGATCTGAGTCTTACATATATACTAGTTCAGTGATAATAAACGCCCATACTAAACTCCAAATTTTACACAAGAAACTAAAATTAAAAATAATACAAGACTAACAAAGAACATGATATCTCGGCCTATAACAAAATCAGACTATAATAAACTCGGCCTATAACATAATCGGCCTCCCAAAATCGGACTATTAAAAACTCGGACTACTATAAGAATATAACTTGACCAATACTCAACGCTTCCGGTGGGCGCAAGAAAAAGAGTAATTTTGTAAGATAACCAAAGAATATACAATTAAGTGAGTATAAAGTATGACAGAAAAAAATAAAAAAAAAAATAATAAAGCAATGTATAAAAAAAGGTGGGGGTTCCCATTTGCTTTTCGTTCATCTGGCCTGAACCAATCCGGCTTCCGTGGCCGTACCAGGGAAAATAATCCCCGCCGACACAGCTCCAGACCATCATTTGACTTACTTGGCAAATGGGGGACTGCACAGATTAGATGGAAAGTGTTGAAAGCTCGCTCTCGAAAGATACAAAGGAGCGAGCCTCAGCTATAGTTGCTGGTAGTGAGTTCCAAACTGTCACTGTTCTTGGGAAAAACTGTATTTGTAGCCATTAATCTTGGTTGAATATTGCATGTAACTTTATAATGCTGTAGTTTGTTTAGCAGCCGTTTATATGAAACCCGTGACGATCAAAGGCCTTAGAAAAGTCAAGGATGACCATATTAATCGGCTCTCCTCTGTCTAGAGCTGATGCAAGTTCATGACAAATGCTGACAGTTGGTAAGTATTTTGTGATTGTCTAGATCGATGTTTCAAGGTGTTACTGACAATGATGTGTTCCAGGAATTTACAACATATACAGGTAAGTGAGACGGGTCTATAGTTGCTAGCATCATATCTACTTCCTTTCTTAAATATTGCTATTACGTTTGCTTGTTTCCAATTTCAGTTCTGGGACTGTATCAGATTGAATACTGGCATTAAATACAATGCATAAAAGGGTTGCTAGAACGTCAGCACTTTCCCTTAAGATTCTAGCTGGTATTTTACCAGGGCCGCATGCTTTACTTGGGTTGCATCTGTTCAATAGCTTTCTTACGCCTTCTGTTGTAACTGTAATCTCTGGCATTTGTGGATATTGTTTATCTGATGGCTTTGGTGTGTCGTCGCTATTTTCCTTAGTAAAGACTGATTGGTATTGTCTGTTCACGATGTTAGCTTTGTCTATTGCGGTATTAAATAATCGTTCATTGTCTTTCAGAGGGGCGATCCCTGTGTTTTTCTGTGAGTTAATATAACTCCAAAAGCGTTTCTGTTTGCTGGGTTGGTCCTGGTGTTCATCTCCCACAAAACCAGATTCAACTCATTTTTATTTCTATAAATGTCCTGTACCAAGTCAGGGATATAGCAGTTTTTTTATCAAATAGTTCGTTTCTACGTAGTTTGCATTGGCATTTGTTTTAGTTGCACTTATTCAGTATCGACGGATTCATTGTGTTTGGCCAGCTTTGCCAATACGTTTGTCCTTTTTTGGAATATTTTTTTGGATTATCAGGTATTTTGGCATTGATCATCACTGAAGAGACATTTATTATCGAAATGGTACCGTTAATGTTATCAAAAATTTTGACAGATTTCGAGAAAATTGCATGCAGCTTTAATGTTTTGAAATAAACACACAATGTACATAAAAGAAACTGAAATATTTGGTAAAATCAACGAATTATGATGAGTAATTGCCAAATCACTTCAAGTCATATTCCCGCGGTTGTGGATTGTTACCCGTCCCCCCGCTTTATCGATTTATTACTATTGAACACCGGTAAACTACTGTTGACTTTATATATCGCAGTAGAAATTTGATAAGCCAGGAATTAAATTAAGAAGACAGCAGTATACATAAAGAAGTTGAAAATAGATATTCAACGAAAGTGAATGACAAGCATAAAGAAACTCCAATGTAAATTAAAAATACCACCAAAAGACAAAACGCCAGTCCGTTTAACCTGACAAAACCTTACCCTTGACTATATTTATCAAAGGAACGTATGCGAAGCAACTGTCATATTATGTCATTTATAAAAAAAAAACATATCACTTAACCCCCTAATATACCTTCATGGGGTTGTAATTTAAAATTAAGGCCTAAATGATGACATTTCTATTGAGAGAACACACATTGCAAAATTCGAAGACAAATTGCATACGCTTCGGAGTTGCAATAAATTGAAAATGCAAAATGAACATGTTTCGGAAGTGGATTATAAATGATGTTGTCTTTTCATCTAATTTATTCATTGTGCTAATCTATTGTTATTTTTATTTTCTTCCAGTAATTCCCAGCGTATTTGTATTCTGCAGTGGTTTTTACCGACGCCATATGACAAACAACTATTGCCTTGTTTTTGTGTTTAAGATTTATTGAATACACTTGTGACAATAACTTATTTAAAACATTTTGTTCAGAAAGATTAATTGTAATAGTCTGTATGAAGCAATTACATAAAGGTATGATAGAGTAACAAGCCACTTGCCTTCAGCTTCCATTTCTCATTTAATAACTTAATGTTTTCCCCTTACTTGATAATTGAAAGAGAAAAAAATGTAATAAACGTGTAATAAATAATTTCAGGATATTTACACAAATGATATATTGCTGGATAAGTAATGGCTTACATCAGAAGTCAAACAGGTAAACCGTACATTTCAAACTAATAGTGATCTTTATAATTGGAACATACTGTATTTTTTTGTTTTGAGAGATTTATACATTTGAAATATATTCCGAGTCTACAACCAAAGCATTTAAATATATCAAATGAACCAAAAATTATAAAGATGTTTATTTCAATGACTTATTTTACAGTTTAAATTTGATTAAGAATGAAGCAGTGGTGAAAACAACACAAATAAAAACCCGCCCAATTTACATAAATTGAATTTCAAAAGTATAATTGGCCATAAATATAACATTTTTTCCTTTTTCCTGTTCTGGTATTTCAAGATATGATTTGCCTGAAATGCACTAAAAATCAACAATTAATTTTCTACCATTTTAACAAATATTTATCTAGATATTTCTCGAATGACCAGACACGCAGAAACAAAACACCTACCATTTCTAACTCAGAATGAGGGTAACTTCAAAATAGGGTGGATAGGTGTTTTATGACAATGATTTGAAATTCTTCTAAATTTGCATACTCTTACAAAGTTTGCCACTTTTAAAAATATTAACAGTTTTTGCCACGGGTTTCTTAATATGCATGCACCACGAGCTTTTGAATACCCACTCTTGAAAATGTCACAATTGTGAATATTACAGATGAGATGACTGTTCTGGTTCTAGTTACTAAAGAAGATAGTCCACAACAACATGTTGTTTGTTAGTTGAATAACATTCATTTAATTATAAGAAATTGGAAAGCTGAAATCGGCACTTTTGTCATAGAGCCTAGTTAAAATTCACTCATTTATATATATTTATCATAAAAAGTAATAGGAGACAGTTTCAATTTCACTCGGATCTATAAGATTTTTAACAGCACTCATTATAATATGTGTTATTGACTATACTTCTGACAGTGATAAGATAGCATATAAAAAATAAAATCACAAAAATACTGAACTCCGAGGAAAATTCAAAACGGAAAGTCCCTAATCAAATAGCAAAATCAAAAGCTCAAACACACCAAACAAATGGACAAGAACTGTCATTTCCAAGAATCGGAACAGGCATTTTCTTATGTAGAAACTGGTGGATTTAACCTAGTTTTAAAGCTAGCTAAACCTCTCACGTATGTGATAGTCGCATCAAATTTCATTATATTGACAACGATGTGTGAACAAAACAAACAGACAAAATAGGTAAACATGTCAAAATATGGGGTTCAGCAGTCAACACTGTGTTATCATCTTAATCACTATAAAAAGAAACAAATATGTCACCAGGAATTACAAAAGCATATAGACAAAACATATTAGCAAAAACTAAAGATAGGAATACAAAAAATTAACATATAGCATAATAACACATTGACTGGATTTATATGTACAGAACCACGTCATAGGTATCCAAGAAACACACAAAGGCATATAGACAAAGTTCATTAGCAAAAATGAAAAACAAGAATACATTGTTTTGAAAAATGCATTTTTGTTTTGCCTTTGAGAATATGTGTATCAGTAATGTTATATATGAGTACAATAGTATGTAAAGGCTTTATATTCATGAAAAATTGTGAAATTTTGATATCAAGTATATAGTATACTGTATTATGTATTTTCTTTTTTTTTCCCTTTTTTCTGTTTTCTATTTGTATTAATAGTTTTGGAAGGCCTCATGGAAGATTAACATGTAATTGTTAAATGTGTTACCTTCGTAAAATAAAGAATTTCATTCGTTCAAAGACAATTTGAATAGCTCTTTTTTATGCATATAAAGGCAACAGTTTTAAACTGGTGTTCAAAAGTCATAAATCCATTGAGAGAAAATAAATCTTGAAAAATCTAAGAAAGGAAATTCGTCAATATCTGGATCTCTCATAGATCTTTCCCCGAGAAATAGTCAAGCTGATATGGCATTATTCGATGCTTCATTTGTCCTGTTCTGAGAAATACCCTCCACAAAACAGCCCCAAAATAACAAGGAAGGTTATCTGGGTAGACGATTACCTCGTATATGATTGTAGCCAACAATGTCTAGACTATGAAAGTTGAGTTGGATACATATAACCACTGAGATATTTTAGAGCAAAGACAATTTAGAACTTTGAATATACCAATGACACAATTCAAAGTGCCTGACGTGAGGAAATAGCGCAATGCCAGGCACAAGAGTCGAAACTCCGTGAAAAATGAGTTCCTCATCAATTAATAAGTCCGAACCAGAGATACAGCTGAAACGATTATATGGGTTAAAGTTCATTGCATTAATTAGTACAATATTTATAAATATATAATTACTTTGACGTCTTCTGTAATCGTCATGTAACGCCTGTTGACTCTGGCTCATATGGAAATAGAACAAAGGTGGTGGCTATCGCTTGTAAAACAATGAACCAAGGGTATCATAACTTTTTATGTTTTGCAAGTGTGAGAATTCCATCTGATGTTTTAAAAATGAAATAGAATTGTGTCGCAATTGGAATAACTCATGTTTATATTGAAATAACAATAAAAGTATAACGATTAATAGTTCTCACCTTGATTCCTCAATAAAAACTGTATAAATTAGAAAATCGTGAAGCATGAATTCTCCTTAATGTAAAACATGTTTTATCATTCTCTTTATTTCGAAAGCTAGGTTATTTTTCTGTGGAAAACAAAATTAAGAAAAGGTTTTAAATCATTTTGGTATAAATTATAATAAGTAATGATAAAGAACCTCCATATTTATGTTATTCGACTACATGTGTTGATTATGCACACTATGTTTTGAGCTCATCACATATCTTATTTGACAAAAAAAAAACCCTTTCAGAATTATAAAACACGTTCAATTTTACAAGGTTTTGATATTCATAAACAGTGTTAAATCGTGTTAATATGGATACAAGCACTAGTTTATGAATAAACAAGAAGTTCTGTGAAATATTGCATTCCACAGATGGATGGGTTCGTGTTGCTCAGTATTTGTTTTTTTTTTATGTTAGGTGTTTTGATATGTTGTTTGTCCTTTTCTGTTTTAGATGTGGGGTTGTCAGTTTATTTTCGACTCATGAATTTGAATGTGCCTCTGGTATCCTCGCCTCTTTTCTTTTTATGTTTTACTGTACTTTTTACTGATATTGGTAATTTTCATTCTTTTTTTATTATTTCTAGGGAAACAAATCTCTTATTTTTCTATATATAGGTACCAATTAAAGTTATATAATTTTCTCACGTTTTTGCATGTATATTTTCTGTTAGTACTAATTTGAAATAATGTTAATTAATCCCCCAAAAATATCAATGAAAACCAAGCATTAAGGTAGGATATCAACTTCATTAAATCGATAGACTATTACACAATTAAGTTTGTACCTAAAAAAAGAATAATTCTGATGAGCTTAGCGATAATGCTATTATGGTAAATTTGTGATTTACTGTTTAATAAAAGAATTTAAAAGTTTTCTTTGGATAGCTGAACTGAATATGTGTTAAAAAGGAAGCGAATGATCCTGTAACTAGATTTTTTGTTTACTGCTACATTGCATTTAAACAACAATAAGGAAATCACAACTGTTATGTAAAATTTATACTAGTTCCTCCTATATTAACCAATATAAATCCTGAAAAGTTAAAAGAACTTAGCAAGTAAATTCTTTATATCGTTTTGATTGATTTGGATTCCAATACGTAACAACAAGTAGTCTCCTATAGAACAACTTCTGAGGCACAGCTGACAAGATCCCGTTAAAGATGTCGATAGTTACATCCTTTGTGGATTCATATAGATAAATGTCAACATAGATTTATATTTCAGACGATTGAATAAATTTGCATCTTGTCAATTTCAACTTTGCAGTCGACATCTTCAATCGTCTACAGAAGACAATTAGTGTATGTTTTTATTTGATTCCATCTATTTTTCTTTGTAGAAGTTTTCGTGCTGTGAATGTCAGCGATCTCTCAAGTTCTCCGCGACTGTAGAACATATTTACATATTCTTTAGCTATCAATAAAGGCTTCAATCAAAATAGTATACTTGACGTATAGTTATTAATTTAGCTGTGAATTTATCGGTAGTCCGGATGTAAGTTTTTATAGCGAATTATATACCGAAAGGTCACGTTATCAATCAGGGATGATTGCAGACCGATTAACCCAGACATCAGTCAAATCAAATCTCAACTGGAAAATTAGCAAATATCTGGCGATCAAGCTCATCTCTTCTTAACTCTCCATGGAATATATAGACTTATAAACTGACAACTCCTTTCGTATAAATATAGATAAAATATAAGTTAATTTCCCTTTTCTGGTGATGGAAGACATAAAAGCTAATAGGTTATACAACTTCCAATTTTTCTTTTATCAATAAATCTTTTCCCAATAGCAATCTTTTGCTGACAAGTAAATGTGAAGCGCAGCTTATGCTTTGACTTTTTTCAAGGAATTAATCATGACTTACTTTTAGTAGGATAAGCTATTATTATACCCACGTTATTAAATAGTGGGAGTATATAGTTTTTGACCCGTTCATCCGTCAGTCCGCCAGTAATCTAACATTTCGAAACTTTACTTATATACTTTACATCAGCTTGCAACCTTACTGGAACATATGACCATATAATGAAATGAAGATCTCTATATATTGAGGTTACTAGGATAAAAACTCAAGGAACATGCAATGTCAAAACATGAATATTTTCAGGATACGTCATCACAAATGTTTAAATACATATTTGTTTTATTTTATTGAAAACCAAAACAATGGTAATACTGATCAAGACAGTATTCAAATTGTACATCTTTGATTTATCTTGGATCTACATCGGATTATGTGACCTACAAACGTAGGAAAAGGGACCAAGTCTCAATAATAAACTTGAACATTAAAAGAAGACCGAGACCAGTATTGTCAAAAAAAAAAAAGGACGATAAACAATCAATCCTCCAAACACTACCCCCAAAATTAAGATTTAACAACACAAACAAAAACATAAAATCAGGAATGAACGCGTGTATTCTCAATGCAAAACTAAGAATATTTAAAGAATGTATCACAAAATTTGTTTGATTTGTTCATAATTATAAAGTAACTGTTGACAACACTTTAATTTTTTACAATACTAAGGCTTTTCTACATCAGGAATATATTACGTTAGCTGTATTTGGCAACACTTTTTTAGGAATTGTTTTTCCTTAAGGTAGATTCATAGTATATCAACATCTTGGATTGTACAATCGCAGTACAAAATCGGTGTAGTTATTTGCCCAAATCTGCAAATTTGGAGACAGATTTTCAATTTAATGGTTAGACTGTTTATTTATAAAGAAAACTTGGTGTTGTATTGTATTTTTCAAAATATTTAAACACATAACCATAGTTTTGTTTTAAGAATCGTTTTTTTAATGAGCCATTAAAGAGGAGATAACTCTTTTAGTAAAAAAAAATATACTTGACTTACAGGGAATTTTTCATTTTTTTCTTGTAGCATATTCGGTGACACCATTTTTCTTAAAACATATAATAAAACCTATCTTCTCACAATTTATCTCAAAAATTTATCTCATAGAATTTTTTTATGCACACACATATATTTTTTCATGAACAATCTAAATAAATTTATGCAATTTTCAACTACTCATAGCTTGAAAAATAGCACGGTGACTCATACTTTTTATTATATTTTTGAAAAATACATAGTAAAACGAGGAGTCTCTTGTTGACGCGTCTGGCGTAAATATAAAATTTTAGTCCTGGTATCTATGATGAGTTTATTTACAAGCACTGGGTTGGGTTGGTGCCACTGCTGGTGGAGTTTAAATTCTCCGAGGGTATCACAAGCCCAGTAGTCAGCACTTATATATTCATAATTATAAATTAACTGTTATCAAAATTATGCTTTTTTGAAATACTAAGGCTTTTCTACTATAGGAATAGATTACCTCAGCTGTATTTGGCAAAACTATAAAAATTTTCGGTCCTCAATGCTCTTCAACTTTGTACTTAATTTGGACTTTTTATCATTTTTTTTATTAGAGCGTCACTAATAAGTCTTTTATAGACGAAACGCGCATTTGTCGTAACAATAAAATTTCAATCCTGGTATCTTTGATGAGTTTATTTATATATGACTATATAGCAATACATATTTATCTTATTTAGACAACACCAATTATAATTCAAATTTTTATTTGTTAATTTGAATAATGTGCAGCTCATCTACATCTTTTCATTTTGGTTTTAACTTACCAGAAAAGGTAGTTTTTATTTATAAAAAAAGGAAAGAAAGCAACTGGCAGTAATAACACATAGTAAATAAAGGAAAACCGACACCGCTTTTGTTAGAATATAAAGACAATAAAAAGCTGATCTCCAAAAATACAAAAAGGAAATGTAAAAATTGAACAGCATGAACAAAACATATAAAGTCACGAACGCTTGTGTATTATTGGAGAGCTCAAATACAAAAGGAGTACAGTGGAGTATCAATAACAATCTATCTGTTTCAATATCGCATTTCAAAATATTGCTGTCTTTTAAAATGGACAAAAAAGATAAAATTATTTTGTTTACTTATTTTGGTAATTTTAAAATTTGAATGAAGAAAAATGTAGAATTTCATATCAAATTTCTTCAGGAATAATTCGGCTTTCGGATTATTGAATGTTTTATAAAATTGAATTTATAAATTAAAGATTACCATAACACAATTAAATATAATATAGTATTGATATGTTACTGAAATGAAATGATATGGAGTATAGATTAATGGAACATTTTCACTACACACTTGCCAAAATATAAAGCAAAGGAACATTACTTTTTTAAGCAAAGAATGCCTGCAGTTTCTGAAAGCTAGATAGAAATATATTGTTTGCTAATTGAGAAAGGATATGTTCACACTAAAATCGACTGTTGTACGTCTATTGTTATAATAAACAACTAAAAGTAGCATTATATAAATATAAAAAGATGAGATATGATTGCAATGATATAACTACCCATAAGAGACCAAATGACATGGATATAAAGAACTTTGGTCACAATATGGAGTTCAAACAGTTAGAGACATATAAAACGTATAAGAAGCATCATCAGCTTTACAAATACAAACAATTCAGAAGAGAAAAACTTGACCCCTGATTTATGCGAACACATAAAGAAAATCAAATAAGAGAGACGTCTACAATCGATAGTCCCTATCCAACATTTTTACTAAGGACAGACCATTGAAGTATTTGTCGGGAATGACATCTTTGTGAGATACAATTCCTTCCTTATCTACAGTGTAACAATACACATAAAAATAACAATAAAAATAAGTTATAATGTCGTTTGATAATAAGAATAACGTTCAAGTTAGAAATTCGAGAAAAAATAAAAAGGATAACAAAGTAAAGTTAATTAGAGAATCTATGTGTTAAGATGATAAACTTGTCCCCTGTTTCTTATGCAAATAAACTTTGTTTGCAAAGTTTCTTCCTTTCACACATTGTTGTTAAACTTGTCTCACATTGTCTCACACTGTCTTACCTTGACCCCCAAAATAATATAATTAAAAAAAACAAGCAAAGTTAATGCCTGTTGTTGATAAAAACTTTGACCGTTGCCATGTTTTTTTCGTATTTGTATTTAAATGTCAGGAAACTAACTGTACTTAAAAGCTACCAGCATTTTCAGGGTATCGAATTATATACTAATCAATTGTAATAACTATCGGTTTGTCAAGTACAAACACAGTCCGACAAAAGCATCACTGATTTTTAAACCAATTCTCAGATCTAAATTACATGTCTATCTTTATTAGTGCCTTAATCGGGAGATCGAAGAAACATGGAACGAATCTCAAGAGAAAATCAATTATATTGCATAATTAATTTCTACGTGATATCTACACGTAATGACCTGATGAATAAATGGTGATAATATAAGCAATTTTTTACAGCTAAATAAACCCGAACACAACTTGCCAATCATAGTTGCCACCACGGTGACTGAAGCTAGAGATTTTAGCACTAAATAAAACAGTTGGCTTACCAATTATGAAGTTATTCTTAACTGTTATTGTAATTAAGTAAATACTTTGTCAATATTCTGATCGGTAACAACTGCAGGATGCACTTGATATAGAAAACATGTCTCGTTAGGTTATAATCTATGTATAATCCAAATAACGTGGAATCAACATGCATATACGCAAAAATTTCGTGTCAAAGGTGTAGTTAATGTAGTCGAAACGTCAAAGCAAACATGTTTTATCCTTTAGCAACTGTCAGCTCCTATATGTCATTTCGTAAATTAGTTGCAAAGTAACTCAACAATTAAAGACATGTTCCCCATTCACAAAACAGATATTAATTTTACAATTGAAATACATAAAACTCAACAAACGCCATTTATTCATTCCTTAAAAAATGGATTTGAATACTAGTAGTTACAGGCTTAATTGAAATTAAAAATCAAATTGTAATGGTATTTCAAAAGCTTATTGTAGACTATTTACTCATATGTACGGGCTGCTTACATAAAAAAAAACAACAAAAAACGTCAGAGACATTGTTTATAGATTTAAAAGGTGAGATTGGAAATGGGGAATGTGTCATAGAGACACCAAACCGAGCAACAGCAAAAAACAACCAAAATCACCAATGGGTCTTCAATATAGCCTGGTTTTGAAATAATGTTAGTATGTAGACATGGACAACAGCCTTACTAAAAAAGGTTTTTCCACAGTCAAATTTTTTTACTCATTGAAGTAAGTCAATTGATCAAAGGAAAATATGTTGTTTACATCTTATATGCCAACATTTATTTAAGGAATGACTGTAATACTTTTTTTCTGTCTATGAAGAAATAACATAAAAAAATTGGTGTACACTGAATAACGCGCGTAGCGGGTTATTTAACAGTGTGCACCATATTTTTTATGTTATTTCGAATAGACAGAAAGAATATTACAGCCATTTCTTATAATTTAATTATAAATTCCATTTTAAACTGTAGAAAACCATGAAAAAACGTTGAGGACGTCACGGTCACATGACTAAATTATGTCTATGGGCTCATAACAAAATAACGTCAGCCAATCAGAAGACGCGTTACATCCAAAATTAAATTATATTAAAATTGTCTTTTACATTGAAGTCACTTTGCGTTCTGCTAAATATCTGACTATTACCTTCTTTCTCGATAGATATCTTTCATTGTTCTCTTTGTAACATATAATGTATGTAACCATGAAGTCAGGCACAATATGTATCATTTTGGAATCTGTGAAATTTCACTATTGATGTCATACAACAATCAATTTTGCAATGCTGCGTCAGACATTTTCTAGAAAAGTTTTTGGATCCGTTTATGATGACATGTTATTGCTTAACTGTATTGTCATTCCCGGTTTGCACAGTTAATAAATCTTGCATATCAAGGCGTAAATCGGTTAGTTATAAGATTGCATGTCTTGGACGGGACCAGGGTTGTTAAGCTTTCATTGTTGTCTGTATTTGACATAAAGAGAATTTTGTCATGTGTAAAGCGACATGTTTTACGTTATTTCATGTTTTCTCTTTTATTAAGTTCACACGATTGGAATCTCCTTCATTAAACCATTTTGTAATATTAAGTTACAAATTTAACGTGAAATAATAAATCGAAGGATTATAAAGGACAAAAGTTTCACAAGCACCTTACAATACTCAAAGAAACAAAGGTTTTATTACTGGTCGTCAAATAAGACACAGTAAGGCGTTCAAAACGGCGCAAAAAGTCACCCCTTTATCGAGGCGAAATGACCATAAGATTTTTTTAAGCTTAATTTTATGCAAATAAACTCATCATAGATACCAGGATTTTTTGTATTTACGCTAGACTCGCGTTTCGTCTACAAAAGACTCATCAGTGATGCTCGAATCTAAAAACGTAAGAGTTCGATCAAGCTCATATCTGTGCATTTAACTCAGACATTCTGGGTAATATCAGCAAAATACAGACTAAATTGGTTACACAGTAATCTAACAAAAGCTGTTATCAATGATCAAAATTATTGTATTCATTTTTATTATAAAAACCCGTATTAAAACGGAATCCTTACCATACTTTGTAGTATTGATACAGAAAGATATTTGTTATTTTGTGAAACGACAATTCTAAAACGCTATTTATAATTTGATAATATTGGGTGTTGTCACCAATCTAAAATACAATTACATCAATTTATCAATTTACTTGCTTGATTTCCCTATTATTTTATGAATGAATCACTTCTTGTATTACAAGTGTCAAGAAAACGGATCTTAAATGGATTTCTGCTTTTAATAAAGAAAATGTCAAATTCAGTAGCCTTTCATAACAAATCTAACTGCAGAGTAAACAAAATTTTCTTATCAAATTTCTCTTACAAGTTCAGAAAAACATAAACTGTTTATACAGATCACAAGTTCGTGAATCGAAACTGAAGTTGATCGAGTTCAAATTAAAATAAGGAGTTATAATTAGGAGAGGGAAATTCTTATTCCATCTGCCAGCTTCTGGTTGATTGACATTTTCATTAAATGTAATAAAAACATAGTTTCCGTGTGGTTTGTTATGACTTCATGGTGCTTCATGTATTTATAGAACTAACTGCAAAACGTTAATTATATTACATGAATCAAATACAGGGATAATCTAAATTCTTGGAAAATAGTCATAAAATTATCATCTGTTTCAATGGAGAGCATTCCACTTGATAATATTATGTTCATTCAGATAATGCATTTTTTATATTTAGATATAGTATTCAATTTCTGTTAATATAACTTTAAGACTAATGCCAAGGCAATCTAAGTTTATTCAAAATATTACATGGTTGTGTTCATAAGACAGCGAATTTATTTCTTTTCTTATACAACTAATCTATATGATGTTATTTAAAATATAATAATTAATTGATTGGTAATTGTTTTGAAAAACAGATTTTGATCAAAAGCAATGATAAAAACTTATATTAGAAAAAAAAAAAAAAAAAACAATACTGTCTGGATTTGATTTTTAATATGAGTTTCATGGTGAAAAATTATTCATTGTTGAACAAATTATAATCGTTAACAACAGAAACTGTTTTCAGAATTATAATAAAAATCAAATTCAGTCATAAATTTCAAAAGAAGAATAAATGTACACATTTTTCTTGTTTTATTTTATGCAAATTAGATGCAGCAATGGTTGATGTTCAAATATTGTAAATTTCAATTGTTGATTTTATAATTTAAATTAAAAAAACCTGAAGGGATTGCATGAACCCTAAACAAACAAAACAAGAACGGGCGCGACGTCGGAGTAAAGCAATATGTTTTTGTTCGTACAGACATATATGAAATATAAAAATTCTATCCTCACCATTCAGATTTGAATTTCAACAAAGTAACTCTTTTGAATCATGTTCGAGGCAAACAAAATCTATTAAATATAATATGCACCTCATATAGATGATATAATCAAATTATCTAACTTGGACCAAAAGTTGAGTCTTATCACTGCAAATTCATTATTTCTAAAGACAATACCCGAAAGTACTTGGATTGTTGTTACCCTTGAAATCCATCAGTCCACAAGCAAAGATATTTACCCAGTGGTAATAATAACATTACATATTAATGCACCAAAGTAACTGCATTTTGAGAAAAAATGTCTCTAAAAGGATACATAATTTGTTTTTCAATTTGAGTAATTTCACATCATTGGGTTCGTGGACATTTTATCTGAGTTAAAATAGATACTAGTAATATAAAAATGTCTAAAGAAATTTCAACATTCTAAACCTGCGTATTACTGCTTTAAATATTGTAAAAAGAAATGATAGCAGAACAGAAATATATTTAATCGAACATTTTCTTAATCCAGATATAAAAAAAACAAACTACCAAAGCTTCTAGTATCATTTTAAACATACATGATAGGAACCTTGTGATGTTAAGTTACAATTTTGAATTAAGTCTTGTTTCATGTATGATATTTTCTTCAGTAGAAGTTACTGGAATGATAATACTAGACTTTGTCATCTTCGTTATCGTTTACAAAAGACTCATCAGTGACGCTCGAATAAAAAAAGTTAAAAAGGCTTAATAAAGAACGAGGTTGAAGGGCATTGGGAACCAAATATTCCTAAAAGTTTTGCAAAATACAGCTAAATTAATTTATCCCTGAGGTAGAAAAGCCAAAGTTTTTCAAAAATGTCAAGTATTGTAAACAATTAATTTGTAATTATGATAATTTATTTCAACACAGAAGAGCTGACTTCTAGGTTGGTTTTACCCTAGGGGAATACACACTCCATCAGCAGTGGCATCGACCCAGTGCTTGAAAACAAACCCATCATAGATACCAGGATTGAAAAATTTTGTATATGTGGCAGACGAATACATTATTGAATGCCTTTTTGACAGCTGGTATAGCACTCAATATATATGAAGTTACTGTCAAAATATTCAATACGATAAAAACAAGATACACAGACCCCTACTAGGGAGAATGCAAACAGTGATTGGAAAATATTTGGACCTCTTTTTCAGAAAATTAATTATGTTTCTGTTTCGGTGAATCTTATCCTTTGTCAACATGGCCGCATGGATAATATCTTAACCTAAAAATTTCAAACTTTTATCAACAGAATTGCTTTCAATATCAACTTCTGATGAGTATTATGTTTTAATGTTTAATATAAGGTAATTTTATACGTGTTAGAACAAAGGGTAATTCAATATCTAGAAAGTAATGAAGCACCAGTCTTTAAATATTATAGTCGTTTACTACTAGGAAAGGTACGAAACTTAAGTCAAAGAACAAGTTATTGCTTGTGATATTCCTTTCTATTTATTTGAAGGAAAGTATATAATAAGAAAAGCACTTACGATATGGGTACCGTACGTATTAGTTCTTAACAAATACCAATGACACGTAAGACATTCACGAAACTTTTTTTTTCAAGAAAATAATTCCACAAGAGGGACAAAGAGAAAAAAAGGGACAGTTAAAAACATTAATTGAAGAAAATCAAACAATACAGTCAACAAAACTATAAAAAATAATTTCTCATTATTCTATTCTAACTGCTATTTAGGTAATAGTATTTAAACATATTAACTTGTTTAAGAATAACACTTCAGTTATATTTTCTAATAGTACGAAGGTTACAGTTATATCTAAACTTTTATGTGACACTGCATGACAACTAAGCCCTGCACGAAGGTTTTAAAACTTGTTTCAAAAACACAATTTTATGTTACTCCTTTCTGAAAACATCGATACTTCGAACCAATTGTGTTTAAATGATTAAATAACATGTGTTCGGCAATAGTGTATTTCTAGTTTTATTTTTCTGTCAAACTATTTCCTTTCCATTCGAAATCAAATAGAATTGTGTGTCTTCTTTGACCACATGTGTTATTGCTTTGAAAATTAAACCATATAGCTTTATTAGGTAAATTAGTTTTTCCCCGGTTGATGTAAGCTTCTTTGAATGTTTGGTAATATTTAGAAAATAAAAACTGATATCAGAAATCGAGGAAAAGTATTCAAAAAAATTTTCATCTTTTTTTGTCGTTTTTTTCCGCCGAAAAAGTTGAAAGGTATTGTATGTTTCCTTTGTTTTTGTATGTTTGTCTATCTGTCAATTCGACTGTCTCTGTCTTGTCAAATTTATTTGTTTCTTGTCTGTACTGTACGTCTTTTCAGTTTTTATACTTGTCTCATAACTTTTCATTCTCTCGTTCGTATATTTTTTCTGAAAGTTTATTTTTTATCATGCTTAGTCAAATTGCTATAAATACGTTTTTTTTTTATTATTATCAAAAGGTGTTTAAATACTAAAGAAATATTTGGTAAACAAGGAATTTATCTAGCTGTTGCTTACTTTGATTGATTCTGTATATTGACGATAATACGATACATTCATTATGTCAGGCAAAATTGTAATATCATATTTTACCATGTTTTTTTTTTCTAACTAAAATCATGGGCAAAACATATATCAGAACAAAACTATTGCTTTCTATTGATACTAAATGTTTACTGGAATTTGAATTTCCATGATGTTGATTCTTGGATTGTTTTGACACATTTGAAAGTGGAAAAATTCAGATCATGTACTTAACATCGATTTCTGCATTTGTTGCACCATGGTTAGTTTAATTATTATTTATGTTTACATTTATTTGCACCAAGAGAGAACAAATCATTTGCACTTTCTTAGTACTGATCCTGAAAATTGCAATCGCACGCATACAAAACAAGAAATTCGTCATATGCCTATATAAGTAAACACCAAAAGCACGCATGGGAGTCAACTGAAACAGAAAATTATGTAATCAATTTACTAACAATCTTTACGGCTTTAGTATGGCTATCTTCTTTTTTATATATTCAAGATGTATTCTCGTTTTACTTGGCAAAAGGGAGATAAGTCAATTTTCAGACGAGTTCAAGTATATTTCTTAGCGGACAAAAATTGCTTAATAAAAATTTAACATGTATATTATGTATTCTAATATTTTCCCAGGAAATTGGAGAGTTCAGCATTCACAAACATTTTGTATGAGTCTGTCTCGAGTCAGGAGTATGCTTAACAGTGCTTGTTGTAAGTTGTAATATTCCTTGTTTTTGTTTGTTTGTTGTGTGTTTAAGCATGAATCAATCTGGACAATTATATTCTATTTTGAATTGTTAAATATTTTGATTTCGTTTTAGCAAGCTAACTATACGATATGTCTTTTGTTAATGTTTGAAGGCCGAACAGTGCAATAAATATGTTAACATACTCGTCATTTTCTCTGGAAAATAGTTGTCTTACATATCTCTTAAAATGCCTGTACCAAGTCAGGAATATGACAGTTGTTGTCCATTCGTTTGATGTGTTTTATTATTTGATTTTGCCATTTGATTAGGACTTTCCGATTTGAATTCCCCTCGGAGTTCAGTTTTTATGTGATTTTACTTTTTAACATCAATATAAATACAAAACCGGCATTAATTTACGTATACTAATGAAGCTTTTCGTCACTGTTGACGTTTACGTTATTATGTGCTTTCCTTGCACAAGACAAGTACACAATGAAAAAAATAAAACATTAACTCTTGTTTGTATAATTAATCTATGCATTCGTATGAGAAACTGCAATAAATGTGAATACATTGTTTAAAGAAATAAGGTGTTAGGTAAAAGTCAATAGATAACAACTGAATGACAAAATAGAACAATGACCGATATGAAGTTAATATGGTGTCTTCATCTTTAAGCAAACTGCTGTTTAAGAACTTACACTTTAAAAAAGTAGAACGATAAAAGAAGCAAAGATAATCGTACGGTGCAAATATAGCTTGAGAATAATTAATAACACCGTTTTGCTGAAACTGGTTAAATTGTAAAATATATAGGTTTGGCTAGCTATAAAACCAAGTTTAATTCAGCATTTTATACAAATTGTGCTATATTAATTTTTTGTATTTGTGTCTTTCGTATTTGCCAATATTTTTGTATGTATGCCTTATAATATTGTTTGTTTAATAGTGATTAGGAGCATAACACATCATTGACTGTTGTATCCACATTTTTGACATTGTTACCTAATATGTGTGTTTGTATTGTTCACACAACGTTGTCAATACAATACAATTGTATGTGACTGTCATACAAGTGAGAGATTTAGCTAACTATAAAACCAGGTTCAACCCACCATTTTCTACAAAAGAAATTGCCTGTACCAAGTGAAGATTATGACAGTTAATTCTTTTGATGTGTTTGATTTTTTGTTTTGCCTTTTGACTACGGACTTTCCGAAAAATTCAGATCATGTACTTTGATATTGATTTCTGCATTTGTTGCACCATGGCTAGTTATAGTATTATATATGTTTACAATTATTTGCACCAAGAGAGTACAAATCATTTGCACTTTCTTAGTACTGATCCTGATAATTACAATCGCACGCACACAAAACAAGAAATTCGTCATGTGCATATATAAATAAACACCAAAAGCACGCATGGGAGTCAACTGAAATAGAAAGTTATGTAATCAATTTACTGACAGTCTTTACGGCTTTAGTATGGCTATCTTCTTTTTTTTATATAAAAGATTGTTTTGCGTTTCATTTGGCAAAAGGGAGATAAGTCAATATTCAAAACGAGTTCAAGAATATTTTAGCGGATACAAAATGCCTAATCAAATTAAACTTATCTCTTTGAATGTTTATTATTTGTTCTAATATTGTGGTGATTCATCACTTTCCCATGAAAGGGAAGGGTTGATTGTTTACAAACATTTTTATGGGCCTGTCTCCGGTCAGGGGCATGTTTAACTGTGCTTGTTGTTTGTTGCAATATTCCCTGTTTTTTTTCTTTTGTTGTGTGTATTAACATGAATCAATCAGGACAATTATGTTCCATTTTGAATTGTTCAATATTTTGTCATATTTGTTTTTGTAACAAGCTTAGTATACGATATGACTTTTGTTAATTGTTGGCCGAACAGTGCCACAAAATTGTTAACATACTCGTTCTTTAGTCTGCGGAAGATAGTTGTTTTACACATCTCTTTATTCTAACATGTAGACAATGACCGATATGCAGTTAATATGGTGTCTTAATCTTTAAGGAAACTGCTGTTTAAGAACTTGCACTCTAGATAAATAGAACGAAAAAAAGAAGCAAAGATAATCGTACAATGCAAACAAGGCTTGAGATTAATTAACAACACCATTTGGTGAAACTGGTTAAAGTGTACAATAGAGATGTCTGGCTAGCTATAAACCAGGTTTTCTACAAATAGTGCTATGGTATTTTTTTGTACTTGTGTCTCTCGTATTTGCAAATTTTCTTTTATTTTGTAGAAACAAAAATGTATGCCTTTTTCTTTGTTGGTATATTTGTTTGTTTGTTTTTATAGTGATTAGGATCATAACTTATTATTGACCACATCGTTGTCAATACAATGCAATTATATGTCACTGTCATACAAGTGAGAGATTAAGCTAGCTATAAAACCAAGTTTAACCAACCATTTTCTACAAAACCAAATGTCTGTATGAATTGAAGAATATGACAGTTGTTATAAATTCTTTTGATGTGTTTGAGCTTTTGATTTTGGCTTTTGACTATGAACTTTCTGTTTTGAATTTTCCTAGGTATCCGGTATTTTTCTTATCTTATTTTTTATCTGATTGTCATATGATCAATATGTAAAAAGCGAAAACGAAATACATATAAATATATAAAAGCAATACGTCTTTTCAACAAGAGCAACCATGTTCTGTACAGTTTTTATTTTATGTTCTTTCAAAATCGGTATTATTGTAGAGAAGAAACGTTTGATATCAAAGCGACCTTCCGCAAGTTATTATATAATTAAATACACTCATTATATGTATTTATCACCTTATACCTAATATTTTTAGGTTGCATTTCTGTAAATATTGACAATGCAATTTCCCATAGGAACTCCTTTTACGGCTAAATCTGTACCACTTTAACTATGAAGTTTTGAAAGAAAATCATCCTACAATTGAAAGTTCATATGCACTACTATTTTTTTCAAAGGTCAAAATAACTGGGAACCAGTATGTAAACAAAATTATTTTTTTATAAATATTCTTCCCAAAAGAGGCGTGATTTGAGAAACATCTTATTTACAAAGTGTAACCTATAATGAGTTATTACCATTTTTTTAATTTTATTTATTATCTAATAAGATATCAGAAATAATTTTTCGCCATATCACATGAAATGTTTAGTTAGTTGTGTGGTATGTTTGTGCTGTGTGCTTCGGACGCATGACATTTATAACATGTTGTTTTCATTGTTTTGGCAACTAGATCCTATGTATTGTTACATTAACCTCACATGTCTGTTTGGGTTGCTTACTTATTTTTGTCAATATAACGGAACTATAAACAAATGTCATACAAGTTGGATGTTTAGCTAGCTATATAACCAGATTAAACCCACTAGTTTTCAACGGTAAATACCTGGACCAGGTTTCGAATAAAGCATTTGTTTTTCACTAGTTCCGTTATGTGATAGCGTTTGATTTCGTCATTTTTAATGGATTTGCCCCTTATTAAAAATGCCTTTGAATTCGTTTTGATTTGTAATACTTTTTAATGCATCTATTTTTAAAACTCATTATGTTACGGCCATTGTTGAATATCGGTTGTGTAATATTATTTGATTTTTATGATTTGAGTTCTTTCCCTTATAATTCAAATTATAGTTGTACAAAAGTATTTGTCATGTTGCTTGCTCTGTATTTAAGAAGGTGTATGTACAGGCTTAATTAAGTTTTAATTACTTTCTGAATAATTTGAATAAATGTCAAAATGATACATAAAATCATGTTAATCTTCATGCATACTTTTGTCAAATACTAACTTATAACAGATGATTTTAATAAACAAACGGGCGACCTATTAGCGTAACAGGTTGCTCTTTTGTATTGCTAAGAATTACATAGAAAATAGTTGTTCTTTATTATTGATAGAGGTTTGTATAAATTCGTTGTTCATTACATTTTCAAACTATTTGAAAATACACAAATACAAATATATGTACTAGCATATCGTTTTATCTTCCAGGTAAATTCCACATAACAGAATATGCACTTCACAGTAGGATATCGATATGACAGATCACAACAGTGCAGACAAGAGAAATATAATAATGAAGTAGTAAGGAGAAGTTGTAAATATATGCAAACGAAAACTGTTTAATTGTTTTATGTATAAAAAGTAAAATCCCTATACTACTGAACTCCGAGGAAAATTCAAAAGGAAAGTCCCTAATCACATCAAAAATCAAATGACAAAACTCACCAAACGAATGGACAACATCTGTCATATTTCTGACTTGGTACAGGCATTTTCAAAAGTAGAAAATGGTGGATTGAACCTGGTTTTATAGCGCTAAACCTCACACTTATACGGGGTATATATCTCCCAATTGATACGATATTCCCGTGCTTGCATTTCCTATCATGATTTTCTTGATAGAGGGTTGCTGCTCACAAGGAAGCTATTGAACCAAGAGTTCCAAATGGTGAAGTTGAAATCCTCCCTTCGTAAATTTTACGGACGCCATCACGAGTTGGTTGACCGTTATGGAATAACCGTTTCACAAATGATATCGGATATGTTCCTTACGTCGTAACTACAATCCCCATCTTCCCTCTCATGAATGTGACAAACCGAATTATTTACTA
This sequence comes from Mytilus galloprovincialis, assembly GCF_965363235.1. Classification (NCBI taxonomy): domain Eukaryota; kingdom Metazoa; phylum Mollusca; class Bivalvia; order Mytilida; family Mytilidae; genus Mytilus; species Mytilus galloprovincialis. The sequence continues at coordinate 94,898,588 of NC_134841.1, read as the reverse complement.
TTTACCGGATTTGTTATCACATAAACAACACGACGGGTGCCGCATGTGGGGCAGGATCTGCTTACCCTTCCGGAGCACCTGAGATCACCCCTAGTTTTTTGGTTGGGTTCGTGTTGTTTATTCTTTAGTTTTCTATGTTGTGTCGTGTGTGCTGTTGTTTGTTTGTCTTTTTCATTTTTAGCCATGGCGTTGTCAGTTTGTTTTAGATTTATGAGTTTGACTGTCCCTTTGGTATCTTTCGTCCCTCTTTTATTAGTGTGTTTCTCTGTGCTGAGTTTTCTTATGTTTGTTTCGGATGTCACCTAGTGTTGTTGTAAAATGTGTGATATTTTAAACATTGCCATATAAGCGGGAGGTTTTGCATGCCACAAAACTAGGTTTAACTACCTATATTTTCTATATTTCTGTCCTGTTCCATATTTGGAATATGGCAGTTATTATCAAATAACTCTCTTCTATGTATATTTGCGTTTGTGTGTGTTGCACTTTTTAAACAGCGGCAAGCAATGTTGCCCTGTAGGAATATGCCAGTTGTACTCCATTCGTTTAATGTGTTTATGCTTTTGACTTAGCCATTTGATTAGGGACCTGAATTTTCATTTTTCCTCGGAGTTCAGTATTTTGTGATTTTACTTTTTTCTTTATTCATATATTTGGCCTACATGTATTTCTTACTTTCAGAGACACTTTTACAATTGTATTTATCCTTAAAAAAAAATTATTGAATAATATATACTAATATCATGAAATTCAATGTAATGAAAAACATTTGAAACAAACATGCTATACATTTAGATCAACTATCTTAAGCTAACTTTTACAATCATTGAGGACCATACAGCAATGACTGAATATTCATGAATTGATTAAACTTTACGCAATCCAAGTGGGACTTGACAGATCTTTATGTAATAACAATTTCAAGATATAATATCATTTGAATATCAATAAGGAAATAAAATAACAAATCAACAGGTAATAAGTTTTGTTTGGTTGAAACATATTCAAACGATGTATTTCCTTTTAACTTTTGGCCTTTTTATATCGTTCCAATTTCTTATGGTATTTTGACATAGCAAAATCTTGTGACTTTATAGCTTCATGTTTTTGTCTATCAAACATTCTATCCATATTCATGAATTTGTTTTCCTCGTTTTTACATAACGCCTTGCACATGCGCACATCAATGTCTACTTGACTCTGAGGTTCCCATGTATGGTCGAGAGATGTTTTTCTTTTTGGTCTCACCAGTGCATCTCTCGTGTGGTCCAACGATTTCCTTCTTTCGGGTTGCCCATTTGTCATTTCCCCGCTTGTATTTACGGTTGAAATGTTTTCATATGTTTTACCGTCAACTTCAGTCCGTGTACTATTTGCTATTGTATGTGTTTTTATATTTTCATTGGACATTTTCAGTTTCTATGGCATTCAGTACAAATATCCTCTAAATCTGTGTCACGTCTTTCTTTATCTGAAAAGTGCAAATTAATTATGAGAATGATACAATATTCTGTTACCATGCATTAATACTGAGTTTTACATTGATGTGTGTATGTATATTCTACATTGGCTGGTTAGATGTACTAGAGGGGGAGGGGGAGGGTCACACAAAACATGTTTAACCCAGCTGCATTTTTTTTACTTTCCCAAGTCAGGAGCTTCTGGCCTTTGTTAGTTAAGTATTTTTTAAACAAATTCTAGTTCACTAGTTTGTTTTTGAGTTTAATATGACTTCCATTTTCACTGAACTAGAACACATTTTTATTTAAGGGACTACTGAAGCATACCTTCGGGTGTCGGTTTCTCGCTGTGTTGAAGACCAATTGGTGGCCTTCGGCTGTGATCTACTCTTTGGTCGGCGTGATGTCTCTTTGACATACTTCACATTTTTATTCTTAATTCAATGAAGGTACTAGTAACACCTAACAAATAACTACAATACTAGGAAAGGCACAAGTAGATGGATTGTCAGTCTTAACCTTTTCCTGGTATTGCATTGGTATGTTTCCTTTATAATGTTGTTTGTCTTTTGATTTCTTTAGTCATTCTTGCTTGGTTCTGTTGAATTTCGATTTATGAATGCCTTGCAGATGACTTCTTATATTTAGTGACCAATCATATGTTTAGAGTAAGGAGATAGACCTAGGTATTTCAAACAGTTAGATCTTTTAAAATATATATCACCAAACAAATGTATGTAAAATAAAGGGTCTTGTTATCCAAATTTAACGATGTTTCATCAACCTACTACTATTGAAACTAGCAATAACACAAACGCAGGGAGTATTGATAATCACTCTCCGACTCCCCCTTTTAATTTCGTAGTATATTAATATGAAATTATGGTGACCGCGGTGCCTAACCACTGATCTAGCGCACAAATAATTTCAAACAAAGTTAAAAAAATATCCGGCTTACATTAAATAACATAAATAACAATATACTGACAATGTCTATCTAAGTTAGATATTGTACAAATGGAAACTCCTTTGTTTTGTAAGATATATCGTGAGTATGAAACTGGATACAACATTTCTATTTTCGATTTTTTTCGTGTCTACGGGTCAATTATTACACATACTAGTATGTGCAAAAATATAAAAAAAATAAATAAATAACGACCAAATTATCAAAAGGGAGTATTATTTTCGAATAAAAGTAAGACTTGGTGGTGGTTCTGGTTTCATCTAGGCTCTATCCTGATGTGTAATGAAAACCAAATAGATAATATGGCTAGTAAAAACTGTCAATATTGTTAGTTGTTACGCTATCCATAATGCTGACAAAAACACACTTAGGACATTTTTACTTGACAATTTCACTGATGTGGTATCATATGTCATTTGTATTTTATTATTTGTTAGGGTGCTAGAATGTGTTCTTACAAATTTTTTTATATTGATAAAATGTAAATAACAAAAATACCATACTGCAAGGATAATTCAAAACGAACAGTCCCCTGGTTTTATAGCCAGCTAAACCTCTCACGTGTATGACAGTCGCATAAAATTCCATTATATTCACAACAATGTGTGAACAAAAAAAAAACCCAGACAACATGGGTAAAATGTCAAAAATATGGGTACAGCAGTCAACATTGATTATAATCTTTATCAGTGTAAAAATAAATATGTAAAAAAAAACGACAAAGCACGTTAGCAAAAATGTACGACCAGACTTCAAAATATAACAACAATAACACATTACCAGGATGTATAAGCACCGAGCAACACCAATAGGATATTACCAAATATGGTCTATACAGGTATACAGTCTAGGTAGCAGCTGCAAGTTCTTGGATATCGAGTGAGTTGGGAAATGCATATCCTTTACGCAGGTGGGTGAAAGTGGTATATTGCTACTACGTCGAGGACATTGATAATTTCAAACTTAAAATCGACTCGTTTGTTATGGATTTTGGTACTTTGATGTCTGTGTATGTCAAATTCGAGGTATAAGTCTAAAAATGAGGCGAATGAAGCAGTATCTGTTGTTACTTTATTTGTTGGATGGAATATTAATGGAACCCAATAAAAAAACGTTTGGATTGTTTATGGAAAGAAAATTAACTGATCTAACGTCTTTGAAGGAACTCAACTCATATGGAAATAAGAACAGATCAGCAAGGTAAGGCGTTCAGTTCCCTCGATTTATATTATCATTATCTAAGGATACAGATACAAAAATCTTCCTAAAAAGATTAGTTATAATCAGCGACTTTTCTGTTCATTTACTGTTTCACGTAAAAATATTACGAGGCAGTGTTTCTTATCCTACCTTTTTTATGGTGCGTACACATGTAATTCGTTTAATTTTAATTTTAATTCGTATCAACAATGCGAATTGGTTAATGCGATTTAGCCAATTTGAAACAATTCGAATTAAAAAGGAAGAGTGTATAACGCGATTAGCGAATTCTATTCGCATTCGATTCGAACTCAATTCAAATTGAATGCGAATTTTGTAGGTTAATGGCTTCAAATCATGTTGGCTTTAGGCAATATTAAACTGAACAAAAAGTACAGGATTGTCAAACATCATTTCAATTTCATCAAATTGTCCATCACAAATTGATAACATAAATCAAGATTATACAAATAGGACACAGTTTTTTTTTATTGTCGTTGCTAAACGTTCGAATAAAATGTACGTGTGAACTAGGCATAATGCAGAACTGTCATCTTACATATGACGTGATGTAGTAAGTAAAATAATTTTAAAATAAATAGTTTATTTTTCTGATAGTCTGACGATTGTAAATATTTTCTTTCCACAGCACGCACAGAAATGTTAAACCCGGCCATAATTATTATGAAACTGTCCGAAGCCAGAAACCTATAATCCAGAAGTTGTCATTTGACATATTGATTTTCATTCACTGCTATAGTTTGAATTATGTCGTTGTTTTCTGATGTTTTTTCATATTCTATTTCAACAGGGCCTCTTTAAAGCTCTTTATAAAAGTATGGGTTTTTTACATTGTTGTAAGGCTGACTGGTCAAAAGTTACATCATAAAAATATTGAACTCCGAGGAAAATTCAAAACGGAAAGTCCATAATTAAATGGCAAAATCAAAAGCACAAACACATCAAACGAATGGATAACACCTGTCATATTCCTGACTTGGTGACATATAGTTGATCACATTTTCTCTGGTTCTTTTTATATGGATAGTTGTTTCATTTGCAATCTTGCTACATATACCTATTTATTGTTTTTGTTTATTTATAATGTATAATTGAGTTTAGTTAACATGTATATATCTGTCAAGTGCTTAGGTAATTTCAGATATTGCTTTGTTGTTATCTCCAGTATAACAGCATCTTATCTATGTATAACTTTGTTCCCTTGGTGGGGTTGGTTCTGTTCAACTTAACAGCATTTTATGGGTTAATGACTTCAAATTATTTCGACACAAAGCATTACTATACTGTGGAAAAGTCGAGGATGATGAACTATCATTTCAATTTCATTAAATTGTTCAACACAAATTGATAACGTCAATCAATCTCGTACATATGGGAAACATTATTTTTGATTATATATATATATCTATTCTCGTAACCAAAGGTACAATGGTACAGAGACATATACAAATAAATTAACATAGTATAAATTTTAGATACAAATGTAAAGTAGAGACATAAAGGAGTTACCCAGGAGATTCTAGGCATTTCATAATAATTCTTATAAATTTAAACCGATTGTTTAGTTCAGACGGGTTGTTGCTATTTATTAGACCTTGAAATTTTAAAATATTTATTCTGTTTACAAAATGATGCTTTAGTAGCATTTGTCTACTTTCGTCCATTGCCGAACATTCTAAAATATAATGGAACTCGTCGCCAATATCACCGGAATTGCACCGGAAAAGTACAAATACGATTTTATCTCTGATTATTTTGCAATCTACCAATTTCGATTAGAGTTTTTGTGTTCAAAGTTGCAAATCTACAAAACGACCCCATTTTTGTCATAAAAAAATATCAAAGTAGGTTTTAAAATTTATACTGTTTTTGAATAGTTTATAAAAGAGGGACGAAAGATACTAGAGGGACAGTCAAACCCATAGATTGAAAATAAACTGACAACGCCATGGCTAAAAATAAAAAGATACACAGACAAATAATGTTACAGAAGACACAACATAGAAAACTTAAAGCAAAGCAACACGAACCCCACCAAAAACTGTTCTGTTTCTGTCTTCAATGCATTTTAATTTTCGTAGTTTGGATGATCTTTATAGGTGGCACAGTAGTATTTGCATCCCAGAATTTAGGTTGCTCTTTTGTGTACCCTACTTAGGTTAATGTATATAAACAGTGTGAGTGGACAAAAAATACAGTATCAACTGAACATACTTTCCCAAACTGAGGGATGAATCAGGTGTAGAAAAATATGAAATAATTTTACATACAGATGAAAATGAATTTTTGAGAATTTTTTTAAATGTTGTATTCACTGCACCATAAAAGACCTAAAAGTACTAGTGGCCTTAGGTTTTTAAAAATAGCAAAAAAAGTAAACGGTCATGATACATATTCAAATTCATTTCTGAATAGTAAAATGAAAGTACTTCAGTTAACTGTGAACGTAGAATTTTTTGCAGTGTTAGAAAGTGGTGAAAATTCTAAAAAGGCTATCATTATCCCTTATGGGCCAGGAAATATTACCGTGCCACCTATACCTTTTTTATTCGTAAGTCACAGATGTTTTTATAAAAGGTGGAGGCGTATGGCGTACAAAACGTTAATTCTGGTTTCTGTACAAAAACTGAAGATGTTTAAATTTAATCGCTTGCCACAAAAAGTGTACCTGAAAATGTTCTGAATTAAGACTTATGACTGTAAAAATGGTCACTACAATCGATTTGTCAGAGATCGAAGCGTTCGACACATAGTGATATAGTTCCTCTTTTTTTTTTTTAAATGTTTGGAATGATTGTTTAGGTTATTCGCAACAAAAATTTGTTATTCGGAGAAGGAAGGAATTAATTTCAACAATAATACGCGTCAAACTACTAAAATCAAATAATGATAATAACACTTTAAAAATTTGGTTACCACATGCACGAAGCGTTGTTCTTGATTAACCTACAACGAGAACGCCCAAAATTGAATATATACATAAAATCTTGAATTTCTTAATTTAAGAATCTTAAAGTGAAATATATCACAATGAAATAAAAAAAAAAAAAAAAAAAAAACTCATAAAATCATAGAAGGCATAGTACTTACATTTTTCAAACTATTTCAATGTTTTGAATGTTCACAATGAAAAGGAAAGTTTTCGATTATTGATAGGCGATAAGTTTACTAACAACTGTAGTATTTTTCAATATATTATCTCATAACCCTTTTATTCAATTATCAAAATTGATACCTGAGTTAACCAAAATTAAATATATAACTGCAGATAACGCATATGTTTCCATTTTCTTTGTTTACTTCACATTGAAATACACGTTTTGTGGATATTTGAAATTGTATCACGTAAAGAAATAATGTCAGAATTTAATTCTTTATGTTTTAAATCACTGACATCTCATGAGTTCAGTATAAATAATAATGACATGAATAAACAACCTACTGGTAACTTACATACACTATATACGCTCATTCTACTTAACAAACTTTCCAAACCAGTCCCTGTTTAAATCTAGTCAGATCATAGTTATACACTCTTTAGAGCTTGGTTTATTGTACAAGTCTATTATTGTAGACTGTATTTGATCTCTAATTGTCGTTGTTTTGGTTTTTTGAACTTCTTAATTCATACATAGTGTAAAAAGATCTATGTTCATAAATTTGAATACGAAATACATTGTATGCGATTTATCCTGGATACTAATAATTTCGATTTTTCAACTGAGTCACAACATCAAAAACGTGGTGCACACTTTAAAATATTCAGTGTGCACCACATTTTTTTATGTTATTTCTTCATAGACAGAAAAATATTAATGTCATTCCTAAAATGTCAAAATCAAAAGTTTATATACACAAATGGAATCCAACTGTCAATTCCTGATTTGGTACAGGCATTCATTTATGTAGAAAATGGTGGATTGAAACTGGTTTTATAGCTAGCTTAACCTCTCATTTGTATTAAAGTCGCACACAACTCAATTATATACGAACGATGCACATTTTATACGACATTTTCAATACTTTATATCAAGACATATTTATGGAAACCGATTGTAATTTATATCATAATACACCTATTGTTCTATCTGTCACGGAATTGCATAATTGAGTTATATGATATATGCTGTTTTGTTAAGAAGGTCGTTAAAACTAATCTTTATACAAATAAGAAGATGTGGTATGATTGCCAATGAGACAGCTATTCATCAGAGTTCAAACGAGAAAGATATAAACAATTAAAGGTCACATTACGTGCACATGATCAAGTCTGATTACCTCATAAAAAGCAATTAAAATTACCATAACAAGGAATTTAAAAGTTGTATACTCAATGCACATTATTTTTTCTCGAAGTTTCTGGAATTCAAATGACGCAGTTTTTGTCAAATGCTTATTTTTACATTTGTTTGTGCGTAGGTTGTCACGAAATGCTTAACTAGTGTCATGTAATGAACAACTGAAAAGTAAATAATGAAACTAATTATAATTAAAACGTGACTTTAGTGATGCATAAAATGACCTATAGTGTTTATCGTTCCATTTGCAAATGTACATCTTATGTTCTGGGAAATGTTTTGGTCTACATAATTGTATTTACGGCGTATATTATGTTGATTAAAATGTGCTCATAACAAGGTTAAATAATTATGCATTTTGTCAAAAATTTCTGATGCCAGTAAACAGTCTAAATGATAAGTTGTCGGACAGATTGAAAAATTGCTTACAAAGTTCCAGTAAAAACATATCTTTAGATTCAAATTTCAAACGTTGTAGAAATTAGGGTAACTTCTCAAACTACAGGTAAGCATCATGCATGGAAATGTATTACGTGTTCCTTGTTCAGGAAAAAATCGACATGTTTTAAATTCAATTGATGATGCAGTAGTAATATAACAAGTAACAAATGTTGTAAACGGACGTTGTCAAACTCGGAGGTGATGAAGGTTAAAACAATCCATCCTTTGGGTTCATGAATGAAGGCAACAGTAGTATACCGCTGTTCGAAAGTCATAAATCGATTGAGAGAAAACGAATCCGAGTTTCAAACTAAAACTGAGGTAAACACATCAACTATTAGAGGAAAACAACCAAAGAACAGAAACACTGAAATGCAACAAAAATACCAAAACGACAATGCAACACACAGATAACGAACTATAAGATAACATCTGCCATTTTCCTGACTTGATATACTAGGACATTTTATAAACAGAATGTCCAGAATACACCAAGGTGACCTGTGTTTGTAGAGGTTTCAAACAATGTTTGAGTATAAACATTACCACTTTTGCAATCGACTTCCTTCTTATTATTCAACACGGTAAAGATTAAAAAGAAAAGAATGATGAATTAATTTTTGGAATAATGTTACATCTATTGAATGATCTTACCGAGAATTTTTTAAAGAAATATACAGCTCGAAAAGGTCTCCCGGCTCAACCGGGAAATGGCTAGTGGCGATAAACAGAAAGGAGAGGCGAAATAGAAAAAGAAAACTCCAAACAGCTCATGAGTCGGAGTAGTATTTTTCAATCTCGTCAAGACAAATTTTAAACGAGGAAACAAACGTGGAAACAACAAGGCGGGAAAACGATAGCAAAACGGAATGGACACTGCCGTCTGATGGCGGCGGAAGCGAAGAAAGGACGGGTCGACTTGGATATTTCCCTCCAAAGTCACGGCAACTCGACTCTCAGTCGATATCAATGTGTTATTTGTTTTACATTTGTCATCACATATTCTCCCGTTTTTACTTCTTTTTTCATAATTGAAAGAGTTCATGTTTTCCCAAATCTGCCGAGTGACGACCACTATTGCAAATAATAAATTTTTCATATCAGACCCCTAAAAAACATTTCTGAAAATATAGAATTTACGGTACTATAGTGCTAATCATACTGTGAAAAATATTATTTTTAACTCTAAGCCTATGACGAAACTATATTTTCACATCATAAAAGGATAGTTACTGTGAACTACTAATGCATGTATTTGTTTGAACACACTTGGTCGTCTGTACTCTTGTAGTGTACTAGTTAGAAGTACTTTTACCAATACGAAACTAGGGCGTTCAAAATATTGTCTTCCTGTATGTGAATTAAACACACATTTCACACTTCATTACATATATATTTATCACAACACAATGGTTCTTCAACTTATAACTAGAATCAATCACCCTACGGAAGTAAAGTAAATGTCAATCACTTTTAGGACATCAGTGGAATAAAAAGTCATAAATTATCAAAATAGTCATCATTTTCTTTTAGATCTTTGTAAAGTTTTTTTTTTCTCGATTTCTTGAAAATATTAAACTTAAAGATCAATCGAATACTTCGGTCACGGTTGATCACGGATATGTTTTCTTTGTCGTTTCTCTGATCCCGTTTTCTCGTCCTTTATAATATCCAATAAATGTGTTCGTTTTATATGCATATGCATATTCATAATATTATGATTGTATGTATACCCTTATTGTAATATGGAGAAGACTTCATAAGTACGTTTTACACGTGTCTCCTCTATGTTGCTTTGATTGGGCACAAACAATAGAGAGGGAGGGAGGAGTGATTTTTTTTGCAGCTAGATTATTTTGTTAGCTACAACTATTATTTTCGAGTGTCTTGATTGAGTATTTTCATCATGTATTTTTGTTTGTTCTTAGAGATATATGGCCAGTATTCACCACAAATAATCTTAACCAAAACCAAAAATTGAATGTAGACTGTTTATCGTCCCTCCGAAACAAATGATGGAGTTTGAAACGAAATTGTGAATATAGTGTACATGTATATGCATACAACCATATAAAATTGTATTATTTGCATTGATGGTGTTAAATAATCTGGGTATTGTTGTATCAAATGCTGTGTGTGATGCCTTTATTACACCATAAATGTATTAAACTAGACATACATGACATAAAATGATTATTTTATGCATGTTTTTTGACACAGTTAAATTAGAATCAAGGCCTTAAAAACAACGATCAGGGGCGGATCCAGGATTTCCGGTGGGAGGAGGGGGGGGGGGAAAGTTTTATTTTCGAAAAAAAATTTGAGGTAAAATTATTCTTCTATAGATAGGGGTGATATGTAGATATCTCGAACTATTGTGTGGTAAGATTAGCGAGAAATTAAAGTTTCAAGCTGAAACCGCCTTAATCCACACCTGACAAGAATCTACAATCACCGCAATTAACAAGAAATATGTGAGCTTCTATTCATTTAGACTACCCCCATATATATCCCCGAAAACGGGACTGAAAACAATAAGGATAGAGGCTGACCTCAATCAGGAGTACACAAGCTGACCCTCCATATAAAAAAACATCAGGCGAATGTTATGTCAATGGTTGCTTGGAAAACTGGTGTTACATTCATTTTAGTCAATCGAATATCTTCAGGGTGGAAATGTAATAATGACGTACTAGTAATAGATTTGTATGCTTCCTAGTAAATCATCCGGACCAAATATCAAGTGACTGACCGATAGATGGACGGACAGAGGTAAAACAATATGTCCCTATTTTTCGGAGAACCACCGAGCTATGATGTCAAGATCTCCCACAAATCTACAAAAATCTCCTAGCTCACGCACTAAGGGATTTATATTGCATATATGAGTGAGTTTATAAAGCTACAGTTATAAAGCTGCAGCCGTAGTCATGCGAACATTTTATTTTGATTCTGTGTTTCATGCAAACCGATCTACAATTAAGACACCAGCACCTGTTGCAAAACTATCTATATAGAAATATCAGGTAATATCTTAACTAAAAACCTTGAAAGACATGGTGCTGGTAGTTGTGACATAAAGACATACAGGAACACCACAAATAAATAATTGTTTTGCACATCGTCAATGTGTCTAAGCCAATTGTACATGGTTTCAATAATGTGAAATTTAACTGCCTGACTTACGAATTACTTTAACACCTAATAACACCAGCCCTGCCAAACTTGGTTAAGACGATTGAAATGTGAAGAGTCAGACAGATACTAGACGGGCGGTCCGCAAAGTAAGACGAGACAGATCAAAATTGCTCACCTGACCAATAATAATATTATGTTTTTGCTAATGAAAATTTTTACTTTTACCAGCGATTTTTAATTGTCCTTTCATAATATCTTTTTTTTTTACTTTTTTTTTGTTTTCGGAGGTCGTGCCAGACTTAACTGTGTTCGCCACAAACAACTAAAATGCATTTACAAAGTTATGTTTATTTTCTTGGGATCCAAATCATGTAAAAGGGTATATAATTCGACTAAATTTTTAGGTTGCAAGTGAGAAATAAAATTTAATATAGGCACAGAGATACAAATTTATAAACTAAGCTTTCGCTTGAAACAGTATTTCTATCTTTCATTACGGATATTATGAAAGAATCTCACCTGACTGCCGATTGTTTTCTTGATCGTGCCATGATGAAAGTGAGTAAGGGATGTTTTGAAACTTAGATTATCAAAGAAATTGATTATAAAAACCGCAAATACAACGTAATATTTGTTTTTACTTTAACTGCTAAAAAACTAGTATATTTGTCATCAAACGCAGCTCCGCGTTTGACATCTTCCTTCGAAACAATTTATAGCACTTTAATAAATCGTAGGTCAGTTGGTAAGTATAATCAGGTTTATTCTGTTAAACTGACTATTTTTTCATATATTTGAATGTTAAAAAAGATGTAATTGTCTCTTCTGATACTTTAAATAAGTTGAAAACAACTCATGCTTTGCAAATTTTAGGGGGGGGGGGGGGCACGCCCACCACGCCCCCGCCTAAATCGGACCCTGGACGATAGCTTACCCACATTAACGTCTTGGTATTAGACATTTACTGGCAAAAAATATTATTTTGCACTTTTGCACGAAAAGTAAAAAGTTTAAAGTCCTAAAGCAAATATGACAGAAACCATTTAACTGTTAATAATGATGTCTATAGACTAAAGTCGCGATAGAAAACATCTTTAAGATGATATCTGATAAATATTTTATACTTTTGTGATTTTCGAATTCAAACTTAAAACCAACAAGGTCGCCTTACCATACATTTTTTATATAATCACTTAAGTTAATGATGTTCTTCGGTGCGAAATGTTATATACCATGAAAGTTTAGAGTGAAAAATTTTATAATATACTATCTAACTTTAATCATCAAAACGCATAAGTAGTCCTGTATGATTCCCACCAGGTATGCATGACTGTTAAACAAATATATTAATAAATGCTGTTTTACAGTTCAATGGCAAGTATTTCATGCAAATGCATGATTTTTTCACAAATAGATTGATAGATGCTTGTTTAAAGTTCACTGGGAAGTGTTTCATGCAGATGCATGTCTGTTACACAAATAGATTGATAGATGCTTATTTAAAGTTCAATGGCAAATGTTTCATGCAGATGCATGACTGTTACACAAATAGATTGGTAAATGCTGTTTTACAGTTCAGTGGCAAGTATTTTATGCAAATGCATAACTGTTACACAAATAGATTGATAAATGATTTTTTTACAGTTCAGTGGTAAGTGTTTCATGCAGATGCATAATTATTACACATAAAGATTGATAAATGCTTGTTTAAAGTTCAGTGGCAAGTGTTTCATGCAGATGCATCACTGTTACAAATAGAGTGATAAATGTTTTTTTTAAATTCAGTGGCAAGTATTTCATGCAGATGCATAATTATTACACATATAGATTGATAGATGCTTGTTTAAAGTTCAGTGGCAAGTGTTTCATGAAGATGCATGACTGTTACAAATAGATTGATAAATGATTTGTTTACAGTTCAGTGGCAAGTGTTTCATGCAGATGCATAATTATTACACATAAAGATTGATAAATGCTTGTTTAAAGTTCAGTGGCAAGTGTTTCATGCAGATGCATGACTATTACAAATAGAGTGATAAATGCTTTTTTAAAAATTCAGTGGCAAGTATTTCATGCAGATGCATAATTATTACACATATAGATTGATAGATGCTTGTTTAAAGTTCAGTGGCACGTGTTTCTTGCAGATGCATGACTGTTACAAATAGATTGATAAATGATTTTTTTACAGTTCAGTGGTAAGTGTTTCATGCAGATGCATAATTATTACACATAAAGATTGATAAATGCTTGTTTAAAGTTCAGTGGCAAGTGTTTCATGCAGATGCATGACTGTTACACATATAGATTGAAAGATGCTTGTTTAAAGTTCAGTGGCAAGTATTTTATGCAGATGCAAAAATGCACACGAAGAGGATCATTTCATCAAATGCGTTGTAGTAAACCTCCAACTACATTAATAGTGTTTTCTATATACATTAAGTTCATAACTTATTTCAATTTATTTAATTCTATCATGGAAGTCATATTACTTCCATGATACTATGTATTAGTCTTCTTAGACCAATTGCTTATTTAGCTGCTCCTCTGAGATTATTGTGGCAATTTTAAATGTTGTGACCAAATAAGTTTGCATGAATTATAAATAAAATACGGGCTGCTGCCGGGTCTTTTGCTGTATTTGTATGCATCACCGTCATTCATGCGAATTAAAGTACTTGTTTCCAACTAGGCTCACGAGCATGCCTCCGTTTCACCGAAAAATTCCGCCTTAGTAATAATTTTGATTTTAATTTTTACACTCAATATTATTTTAAAAACCCAAGGTCTCAAAAAGAAACAATTATTACAAAAATAATTTGTATGTACTCAACGAGAGCAGCGTACAAGTTAACAAGTATGTTGAATATAAATTCGTTCAGACGACGTGTATATTTTATATCAGCTGTGTCACGGTAGCACCTCCTGGTCATTTCTTATTACCAGTAAATCATTAAATGCGGACAAATTACATTTTCATATTGATTTACGGACAACACTGAAATATATTCTTGTACAGCACAAACTATCATAAATGTCAAAAATATCATTAACGACTTTTGTCGAATGCACATATTGAACAAGGATGTATAGTTTGCTTACCGATGCAACAAACAAAAAAAGTATTCGGTGGAAAAAAGTTTTGATGGTTGTGTTATTAAAACAAACACTTCAACAATATTTAAGGAAAGCAATATATGTTTGTTTGAGCATTAAAGATATACATTAAACAAAATAAATGTTGCGAATTGGTGACATAAGTCAGAGGCTGTCCCTTTGGCCAAGTTTTTATTTTTGTTATCGCTATATGCAACTTAATTATTTAAGCACAAGAAAAAAGAATATATAACAACTTCAAAAGATATATATATTTAGGTTCACAAACATGTACATTTGTACTTTAATTTCTTTCAGGAAACAAAGTATTTATACCTATTCACCACAATATTAACCAAAACTATTAGCAAGATACATAAAAGACAATTACCTCTAAATTTATTATCTAATAAATTGTCAATATCATAGTCTAAGATTTGTAATGATGATGCTATAACAAACATATTAAATATGTCATTTGACACTTATGATAGTGTATTAACAGTCGGATATGGTCCTGTTTAATTATTCTAATCATACCTATAGGTGGAGCTAGATTGTCATCCACTTAATGAAGATACATGCCAAGCTGTTACATTAAAAACATCTGCATTGCATTATTATCATCATAGTTGTAAAGGACGTACGTGATATTAATTCAGAAAGGTAAGGTATAACGGACTAACAGTCTTTTTACAAGTGGTGTCGGTTCGTAAGGTATAGCGGACTAACAGTCTTTTAACAAGTGGTGTCGGTTCATTTTTGTTTCTTATATACCATTTAAAGCCAGATTCATATAATAGGAGAAAGATGCAGTCATTTGATTAACTATTGGTTTGTTTTATCACTTTCGTCACCTTTTTTTTTAACGGATACAATAAATTTGGCCATAGAATCAAATGAAAGTCATGCAGATTGTGAAGAATATGCAACGGAATAACAGCTCTTTTGACAAAAACTATTACGAGTTAAAAAAAACAACAAAAAAACTATTGACTTATCAACATATGAGTATAAATTACTCGAAAGTCCTTTACATTTAAGTATGAATTACTCCATGATTGTAAGGTTTTCTTGTGAAAATTGTTGCTGAATATTAAACAAAGACTCAAAACATGTTTTCAAACGATGATAACCGAGATTAATATGTTAAAATGTTGGGTATGACTTAGAAATGCACCACATTGAAAGCTTGTAGCCTACTATCAAACACTGCGAAACATTTTGAATGACAATTTTTGTATTAAACCTGACCAGCATTTTTTGCTTAATGCTTTTTTGCGTGTTTGTTCTCAATTTATTACTCGTGCTTATGGTATATAAACAAAACTCGGTTTCCATATATTATAAAATGTACAATTATAAAAACAATGATATTTATTTTTTTGCTAGAGCTGAATATTGGTTAAAAACATTACTAAACTATTAGAACTAGAACTAAATCTAGTTTTATGGCAAACTGCTATCTTGAATAAATTTCAGACTACGATTACAAGTTCTAACTACTACATATAACTTATAAATTGACTTTAAGATACATTAGGTTATTAACTATTTCGATTATTATTATATAAAAAGGATGTGGTATGGAATGACAATAACTATGAGATAAAATTTTGTCATATATCTTTGGAAGTTAACATATTTCTGAATCAGAAAACGCTGATAATAATCTCTTCTTTATGAGGTTTCCACCAAACGGGGAATTTGAATTTGTACACGTTTCCATTTGTAAAACCAAAGCAGTGCAGTCTCTATTTAAGAACAACACCCAAATCTTGGCCTTATGGACACAGAATAGATATCAGAATTAAATAGCACATTTAACATCTGAGTTTTTCAAGGTTCCCTATTTTCTCTTTGTTAGCATTATAATCAATTATTTATTACTCGCTGACTTCTGCATTTCACACAATAACTTAGACAAAAACTATTAGGTGAACAATGCAGTTTTATTTGTACCAAAATGTATATTCGTGGTATTTTTACTGTGTACATATGCAAAAAATAGTTAATTGATTACAATAACTGTCAAATATTCTGAAAAACAATAACACAATATTTACATTACTATGAAAAAAAAAACAAACAACAGGGAAGTGTATAACTTATAATTAGTCATATCACATAGACATCAGACTTATTAGTATACGATTTTAAGCGGTAAAATATCCCCTATTTTTTTCGAGACTATTTATAGATTCACAGATTCTAGAATTCAAATATAGAAAAATGTTCAATCAGGGACCGAACAACGCATTGATTATTGAATGCGTTTAGCGTATGCTTACATCATCGGAGTTGTTCTGTCAAAAATATTTTTTTTCGATATTTTAATTCTTGAATTATTTAAAAAATAGATTTTATTACAATTCGTTTATTGAAATTCCATTGAACCATAGATGTAAAAATACATCTATGATTGAACATACAAGGAATGGTACCGTTAATTTTTTCTTCGCATTTTCAATTTGTTTGGAGGCAGCGGGCGCGCTATATCTCTATATTATGTGACCGGGTACAATAAAAACTGCATAAGAGAGCAAATATGTTGTGTTCTATTCCGAGAGAAAACAATGTGTATAATGACGTGTACTTACAAAAACCAATTGTATATCAAACATTTTACCATAAGTATACACATGTAAAGGCACGTGCATATCACTTTAAATTCTTCAGACGAATATGCTGTTCTATTCAGAAACCAATTCACTTAAGAAAACATACATGTACTGATATAATACCAATACAGAATAAAGGGATGTATAGCAACAATTTGAATTTTTACTCGGAAACAAAGACGATGCTGACAAATCAACTGAGAAACAGATATTTACAAAATGGGTCGATTTGTTTACTAAGTAAATAGTAAAAAAAGCCCAACATATTAATAACTTATGTAGGTGTTGGTTTTGAAGATTCTGCTAATAATAACTTTTTTATTTTGTAAATATTTACAGCCTGCACTTTTTGTTGTTTTGTGTTTGTTTTATGGTAGTTTATGGACATACTTACTGTCAATAAAATCATAACGTTGAACCCATCAAGTGTAATTATTAAGCGTCAACTATAAAGCGTAGGCGTCAACTGTCTATCGTATGAAATATTTCTTCTGTAGAAGCCCAGTGATTTATTTCGTCATTACGCGAACCACAAAGCTGACCACATCTATGTGAGAATTTGACCATATGGATTTTCTGTTTTATTTTTCAGGCATACAAGTTACAAAATGTTAAAAGGGATTATCCTTATTGTGATCATTCAGGTCGTAAATGCAAAACATTTCGGTAAGTATTGAATTAATCTAAAATTGGGAAAATTGCTTGATAAAGTTCATGTTTTCGTGCATCAATCATAGATTAGACAGTTGCAAATTTAACTCGCATACCAAAGATGCAAAGGACCTTGTTATTTGCACCTGTTAAATTATAGACTGATGCATGTAATTATAAAAAAAAGATATATTGGTATTTACAATGAATCAGTAAATTAAGAATGAATAAGAAAAGACTTAATTTCTTTGTACGTATATGCTAAACATAAAAATGCATCTCAAGCAACAAAATTGAAACTTTTGTAGTCAGGAAGTATTAAACAATATTCAACCGAACTGTCTGTAAATTTATTTTTGTATAATGAGTCAAAATATTCAAAACGGATAGTCCCTTATCAAATGACAAAACGTATAGTCCCTTATCAAATGACAAAACGGATAGATCCTTATCAAATGACAAAACGGATAGTCCCTTATCAAATGACAAAACGGATAGTCCCTTATCAAATGACAAAACGTATAGATCCTTATCAAATGACAAAACGGATAGTCCCTTATCAAATGACAAAACGGATAGTCCCTTATCAAATGACAAAACGTATAGATCCTTATCAAATGACAAAACGGATAGTCCCTTATCAAATGACAAAACGGATAGTCCCTTATCAAATGACAAAACGTATAGATCCTTATCAAATGACAAAACGGATAGTCCCTTATCAAATGACAAAACGGATAGATCCTTATCAAATGACAAAACGGATAGTCCCTTATCAAATGACAAAACGTATAGTCCCTTATCAAATGACAAAACGGATAGATCCTTATCAAATGACAAAACGGATAGTCCCTTATCAAATGACAAAATCGAAATCTCAAACTCACCAAACAAATGGATAACAACTGCCATATAATACCTGACTTGGAACAGACATTTTTCTTATGTAGAAAATGTTGGATTCAACCTGTTTTTAAAGCTAGCTAAACTATTTCTTGCGTTTGATAACACTTGGTTTTATTCACCTAGCAAACATTGAATTTTAATATGTAAAGAAAGCGCACAAAAACTGATATCATTGTCGCATGGAGTCTTAAAATGTTATAACATAAATAAACTCATCATAGATACCAGGACTAAACACATTCTGAAATTTAGCTTTTAAAAACTACGTTATCTTTTGTTATACACATAAAATACAACTATGTTGATTACTATTGATTTGATTATGATTTCACTCATTCTTTTAGCTTTCTTTGGCCAACCGTCATACAATGCATTCAATAGGAATAAATTTATGGCGGATTTCATGACGACATTCAATCAGCTTATGAGTTTGCAACAACCTAAGATATCACAACCTAAAAGTTATCCAGGTTTCCCGCCATTGTTTCCATTTCCAGGGATAAAAGGGAAAAAAACTGCCTTCAAAACCATTGATTTCAGTGATTTGGCTCCTGGTTCTAAGAAAACTTTCAAAGTTGACAACGGACAAGGAATAGCATTTAGGTATGAAATGATAAGATTAAACACGTGATAATATAGAAGTAAAAACACATAAAACGATATGAATAGCTTATTTAAAGCTACACATGGATTCACACAAAAAAGTGAATATTCGTTCCCACAAAAACATATATAGAAGTAGCGACATCATTTCTTTTAAAATCTAAGATTAAACACTTTGATGCACTGAAAGGGCAAATAGTATTTTATGAGTCATTTCAAAAATAAAAATACATAAATAAAATGGACCGGAGTTAGCAGTTTAAGAACTGTGATATATATTTATACAATGGCCCTTAGAAAACAAATACTGAAGTCAGAAAATAAAGCAAAGTTTCAAATAGTTTCTCCTTCAACATTCATTAAGGTAAGGATTAAATAACAATGTAACGTCTCACGGTTCTACTCCGTGAGGAACTGTCAAGGTATATGTAGTTAATACTTAAATGCAACAAAATGTGCTAAAATAAAACTGCAGGCTTTGTCTGTCGTTAAACATATGTTATCATACCTTGCTTTAAATGAAGAGACTCTGGTTATTGGACATCAAACCAAATATCTGTATTATCCTTCAAACATTAAACGAATATATAATACAAAATAGACAAAATCTTAATTCGGCATTTTATTTTTATACAGGAGTAAAAGCGGAAACGGAGGAGGGATGTCATTTTCAAGTGGAACCGGAAACGGAAGAGGTTTTGCTTTCGGAGGAACATTGGATGGCCGTAATAATGGGGAATTTGTTATGAGTCAGAGTGGTCCAGGAATTAAAGGAGGAAAAGTTACGTATTCAAAGGGTGTTCCTAAATTTGCAAAAGGACTATTCAGCATGTTTCCCTTTTTAAAATAAAAGGGGTCCCGATAGGCTAAGATTATCATTATGTCATGATACACCAATGCTGTATACTCATATACTTTTTGGAGAAACATTAAAACACGGCTATAAAATACTTGCATACATCCCAGTATGGCGATAACACAAACAGTCACTGTTGTGTGATAACTGTGTATACTACATGTACAATACATATATATACAGTTGCTGCTTCATGAGCAGAAAACAGTCAACACCTGGCAGCTTCTACCTACATTCTTATTAATGAGACCGAGATATTATGTTGACAATAAGTAAATGAGATTACCATTAATATACATAGTGCTATTTTTCATATGTGCCATAAATTATAATAATGAGTGTTGGTTCAACCATGTACATTTATTATTTTACAGTTGATTGTATTCTTACTTGTACGAGATAACCGCTCATCCAACCATACAAAAAAATAGGTTTTATAATAGATATTTATTTTTTGTCAGTTCTTAACTTCTGATATTTACTATGGTTTATAATTATAGTTAATCAAATTACACTTTTAAAATGACATTCAATCAATTTTCAAAACACATTTGATGACCTTTCACAAAATTCAATTATTTTAAACTAACAGAGTTGCAAAACACTTAAACGAAAATACGTTTGCTTAATACACATTATCGCTATATGTCCGCCATTACTGGTCATCACACATGATCCCGTAAAGTTTTGACGTCATAATACAAAATATTTGACGCCAAAATGGAAAAGTGATTGTTGTATGGTGTCAAAAGTTCAAGCGGCACAGATTCCCGGGTCAGCTAGGATTAGTGCTAAGGTGTATATATCTCGTACAGTAATATAAGCTTTAAGAACATTGTTCGTCGTTTGAGTAATCAACAGCTGTGATGACCAGTTTCATTTAGTTGTTGTAGACTGAATACCTTTACTAACAGATATTTAACACGTTAAAAAATTAACTAACTAACAAAATCTACAAAGATATCGTCATTAGAACCTGTGTTATGTTTTGTATGTTGAAAGTTTATTTTAAATTGTTGTATGTGTAGATTGTAATATATTTTCATATTGTATTTTCATGTATGTTGTAAATTCCTCTGTTAACCAGTTGTTATATATTCATTGTTTAGTTTGATATCGTTTCATATTCTCATACGTTGAAAAATTATCTGGACTGATGTGAATAAAACTACTCAGAATAAGATTAAGACTTTACGAACGGACGGATTTGTCTACATGTCCGCTGATAAATTAATACTACGATTGGATATTTTAACTGGAGTGGTTTTATGCATATCAGCCCGGTTCTTTACTATAATTGCTGACAGTTATACCTGTGTTATTATGTAACAGCTGTTTCGTTGTTTTTACTACTACGTTTTCCCGCCAGATTCTCACGTCCACAACAGTGACTGATTATGTTGTCAGCTTCACGCTCAGTCATTTTACAAGCAAAATAAAACTTAAATACGAGCGTGTTGTTTTAAACTTTAAAAACTATCAATACTTCTATAAAAGACTTGAAAAATGTTAAAGGATCATCTTCATGAAAACAAAAACAGAATAAGTAATGTGTAATGAATAGTAATATTGCGTCGAATTGTTTTTAGGACATTATTCATATACTCATACCTCGGTTCCATTTCAGACCTCATTAGCCACGCCTTGGTCTGACTTTAGAGGTTCGGGATGATATTGGGACAAATACAGAGTATTTATAACCAGTGGCATTAATCTTTTATTTGTTTTAACAGTTTATAACCAGACTTCTTACTGCAGTTTTGATTCATTTTCCATTTTTATGTGTATTTGTTTTATCACTGATATTATTTTTAGATTACAGAAGTATCTTGGATGTTTGTTAATTTATATTGAAAGAATTTTTATTTATTTGGCTTAAAGTCAGTTCTGTAGATAATTAACTACCACATTGTACTAATTCCTTGCATGAAGAATAAAGGATAAACTATTAAATCTTTTTTGTTACATATATTATCATCCTGTCTACTTCGTTACCCTTTCGGAGTACCTGAGATCACCACAAGGTTTTGGTGAGGTTTATGTAGCTTAGTCTTTAGTTTTTTTGTTGTGTTTTGTGCACTGTGTTTTGTCTTTTTCTTTATTGCCATAGTATTGTCAGATTTGTTTCGACTAAGGAGTTTGAATCTTCTTTTGGTATATCAACTTACATAATCTTCGTGCGTACTTGCACAGGATGCCACTACCGACGCCCTCCACTGTTACCTGTCTTGTGCCCTTCTTTCTGCCTCTCCCTATGTCATTGCATGATTACTAGTTCACTCTCTATTGTGCTTTGTCATGTTATTTTTGGTCTCCAGAGACTCTCTTTCTCTCCCTCCGCAGGTGTACATCAAAGGGCTATCTTTGTTATGACATGTTTGTATTTTCGTAGAACATTGCCAATCCATTTCAATCGCTTTTCTTTAATTTCAACTCTGATATTTCTTTGTAAGGTTAGGTTGTATAGTACTTTATTATTTATGGTTTTTGGTCTGTTGTAAATTTTACCAAGTACGACTTAATAACCCTCCATGAATCAGAACCATATGGCAAAACGGATTTCACATTGCTATTATAGATTTTGTTTTTCTTGGACCTAGAAATTGATGTTGTTTTCCATATTGTTCTTAGTCTTCGAAAAGAAGTTCTGAAATTTTCCACTTCTTTTATGTTGTTTCTTTTAAAAGAGGGGCGAAAGATACCAGAGGGACAGTCAAACTCATAAATCGAAAATAAACTTACAACATCATGGCTAAAAAAAAAAAAAAGACAAATAGACAAAACATACATTTAGTTAATTATCAAAGGTACCATATAGCGGGTTATTTTCGCAGGGTGTAAATTTTCGCTTATTTTCGAGGATAGAACAAAATCGCCAAAAGAAATTCTGCTAATTCAAAAGTGTACATGCAAATAAACTCATCATAGATACCAGGACTAAATTTTGTATATACGCCAGATGCGCATTTCGTCTACAAAAGACTCATCAGTGACGCTCGAATCCAAAAAAGTTAAAAGGGCCAAATAAAGTACGAACTTGAAGAGCAAAGTATTAATAAAAGTTTAAAATTTGTCAAAATAATAACCGCCAAAATGTTTCGTATACCTTATTCAATGAAAATCGAAAAATTTAACACCCGCGAAAAATAAATAGATATACAGTAGAACAAAAAGTTATCAAAGGTATCGGGATTATAATTTAAGCCATGGTGTTGTCAGTTTAATTTAGATTTCTGAGTTTGACTGTCCCTTTGGTATCTTTCGTCACTTTTTTTTTAATACGCCAGACGCGCGTTTCGTCTACATAAGACTCATCAGTGACGCTTAGATCTAAATTGTTATATAACCAAATAAGTACAAAGTTGAAGAGCATTGAAGACCCAAAATTCCAAAAAGTTGTGCCAAATACGGCTAGGGTAATCTATTCCTGGGATAAGAAAATCCTTAGTTTTACGAAAATTTCAAAGTTTTGAAACAGAAAATTTATAAAAACGACCATATAATTGATATTCATGTCAACACCGAAGTGCTGACTACTGGGCTGGTAGTACCCTCGGGGACCAAACGTCCACCAGCAGTGGCATCGACCCAGTGGTGTAAAAAGTTATCAAAGGTATCAGGATTATAATTTAATATGCCAGACTTGATTGTGTTTCTGGGTTACAACTACATTACATAACTGTTTCTGATTTTTCCTGATGGAAACTAGTTCTGAAAAAACGTTAATACAAGTTTTGTTGTGTAACTTTAGATTCAACTGCTATATTTAATAGTCTTTCGTTATCTAGTTAGATGTATCGGGAGTTTGATTATCATTCTATCCAAATGTAGCAATCAGTAACGACTACACAAAGTTAAACAACAATTCCTTAATAAGACAATAAACCACAACCTAAAAAATTACACAATCTGATCCTGGGTGAAAAAAAGTCAAAAGCAACGTTCTTAACAGACTAACAAAATTTAAACCGTGATATAGAGGATAAGGATATTTGACTTGGAGAAAAAAGTAACCCACTGTTTTTTTCTTCAAAATTATTGATAAACATTTTCCCAGGTTAAAAGCCCGCAATCTGGATGCAGAACTGCATAAGAAATACAAATTTTTATTCCCACGGTCCAATTGCATTTTATACATATTTAAGTTATCAAAATAGGCATATACTAAACAAAATATACCCGAAAATGAATTAAAAAAAATGCAATCTCTTTTCTTTTCGTTTAATGCCTTCAAACTAGGAAAATATTACTTCTGCATATAAACGAATAAATTGTGACAGTTACCTGTAAATGTGACAGTTACCTGTAAATGTGACAGTTACCTGTATATAAGACAGGTGATTGATATTGTGAATAATATTGAACATGACAATGTGTAGTATATAGCCTCAGATGACCTTGATCTCTATAAGGTTATCGTTCTGCTTTTTCAAAAATATGATAGAGTAGAAAATATTGGAAAACAACGAATCTGAATAAAGTATGCGCTATAGTGGCGTACATTGAAATAAGTCTTGTTTTTATTGATAAAGTGGGCCTGTTTTGTGCAGAGTGTTCAATTCGAACTTTACTACCCTAGACTTTTTTTTTAGGCAGCACTGTTCTTCAACCCTTAGAATTATGTGACAGATTATTTTGACAGGTCTAAAAGAAGGTATCGATACTGCAACCCTTCTTTACTATGACCAAAAGCCGCTACAAAGGAGGAAGAAAAATGTAGAAGGAAAGATTATCATTAACGTTAATCACTTCTACCGATATTGGGTAAAATTTCGCAACACATGATTAAATGGACAAAAGCTGTCAAATTCATGTTCATAGATTTGACTCAAATTCTCATATTTTATTTCTAAAATACTAAATCGTGTAACTAAATTACCCCCCAAAAAAGATAGCGAGCACGTGCAATTGGATATTTGTAGTGTTATTTTATTTCATGTTATAGTTTAAATATATGTTGATCGTCGTTTTCACATGTAAACAGATTGCTTTTTGTTTCATTTCAATGTTGACATTCTATTTCTAACAACTTCACCCGTATATGTGATATACATTTAAAAACTCATTAGGTATCCAAGAGCTTGTAGCTGCAACTCAGACTTTATAAAAAGCCACCATTGTCAGATAAGAAAGTTGAGGAACCAGGGTAATAACAAAGCATGCCTCGTCCTTTTTCTAAAAAAAAGATTCATCAGAAAATACCAAGTCCTTGTTATAAATATTCCGTTGATCTTATTATAAATATTCAGTATCAACTTCACAAATAATAAACGATGGTCTTGCAGTATACATTCACGATACTGCCGTTGTCCACATCTTATTAACATATTTTTGTGATTTTACATTTATTAACGTGGTATAGTGGTCTTTTATTTGTCTTTAAGATTTATCAATGACTGTTTAGTCCATTTATGGTAGTGTCCTATTGGCGTGGTTCGGTACTTATACATCCCGCCTTAAAAAAACCACGACTTTTTGGAGAAATATATTATATTCATAGACATTTTGTTTTGTTTATGTATTGTTTCCCAGATACCATCTCTATCCCAAAGAGACAAAACTTGGGAATATTTTCAGTATAAAACGACGAAAATTGAATTTGGAAGTGAAGGTAGGGGTTGTACAGAATTTAAGTGTTAAAGTTTAAATTCTTATAAATATAAAATGAACACACCCGCTTGTTCCCTGGTCATGAAGTTTTCGAATGACTTTTTACAGAAATCACTTTGTCCTGCATAGATGTTTAAAAGATTAATGAGTTTGATTTGTCCTATCTTTGTTGAGCTGTAAAATAACATGACGTCGTTCATGATGATGTTTTTTGTATGAATAGCTTTCTTAGTAATGGAATGTCAGAATTGTCTGTCTAAAGTCATTCATAGAGATTGATCTGGCTTTCTCCCTGGTCACATATATTGATTTCAATTGATAGTTTTGCTCCTAACAAAACTCTGTAATTCAAGATCTTTTTAGAGTTATCAATCACTATTGTATACACATTTTTCGATGCAATGTAGTACATTTTGTTATGTGTGATAAAAAAAATCAAAATCAAGATATTAGTGTAAAGTAAAATCACAAAAATACTGAACTCCAAGGAAAATTCAAAAAGGAAAGTCCACAATCACTTTTTGGATGTTTTTCCAAAATATATCTTTTATTTTACGTGGACAAGGATTTTTTTATGCAGATTTAAAAAAAAAAAAAAAAATGATCATTCATCATAACTTTTTAGGAGAGTGGGGAAACCAGAGGGATAATTCACAATAACAAATATGTCGAAGAAAAACTGGTATCGCTTTAGAAAAACAAATATTTTGAAAAACACACTTCACAGAAAATTTAAGATAGAGCAACACAAACCAAAAAGAAAAAAAAAAAGAAAAGGAACTCGAATGTACGGATGGATACGCAATTACGATCCACATGAAACATTCATCGTATCTTTCCGGTGTTGCAACTAGTAAGGTATAATCGAGGAAAAGTGAGGTTTATAACAGTAGTACTAGTATACGGGTTTTCAAAAGTCATAAATCGACTGAGAAAAAAGAAATCCGAGTTACAAACTTAAAACGAGGAAAAACTGTTGAATATAAGACTAGAACTTTACCACTTAAAATCCCCGATTAAAAGACTTTAGAAGCAACCATCTGTCAAGGAAGTAATGATTAAAGACTGTAGCTCTGACATATTGTATCTTCTTTGGTATATAAATAGAAATTGAAAGTTTACTATTGGCAACTAAAATTTTGCCACAAAAGTTTGTTATTAACCTTTGTCCTTTTTGTCAAATGTTAGATTTAAGTAATGATATGAGTCAACCTAATGTAGCTTTGTATCCTTTAGACCAAGCTCGGTGGGATAGATTGTTTCAACATCGTCACCAAATTTTCAATGAATTCAAAAGTAAGAAATTATAGTCTTCTTGAAATTAAGGGTATTATTAGCGTCTTATGATTCTACCGATAAATCTCTTGTCTAAAGACAGTCAAAATTAAAAGTCGACAAGAAACTTAGTACAGATAATTTCTATAAGGATACCGAAAGTTAGTTGAAGCACATCATTTAAACGAAACAAATGTGTTATTAATTTAAAAAGAATAAAAAAGCTTGCTGATATCAGTCGCTGCGATTGTTTGTCTTGAATCAGATTTTATCTTAACAAAGAATAATTTAACACTTCCTCAAATAAGGTATTTGTATCAACATTTGTTTATCTTTTTTTACGAAACAAAATTGGACATATTCTATTAATAAAATTGAGAATTGAAATGGGGAATGTGTCAAAGAAACAACAACCCGACCATAGAGCAGACAACACCCGAAGGTCACCAATGGGTCTTCAATGCAGCCAGAAACTTCCACACCCGGAAGCGTCCTTCAGTTGACTTATTAAAAAATATGAAATATAATATAAAATTGAGAATGGAAATGGGGAATGTGTCAAAGAGACAACAACCCGACCAGACAAAACAGCAAATATGTATACTTGTTGAGTGATAATAAACGTCATACTAAACTCCGAATTATATACAAGAAACAAAAAAAAACCCCCATAAAATACTAACTAAGGCCAGAGGTTCCTGACTTGGGACAGGCACAAAAAAGGTTGGAGGGTTTACCATGTTTTTGAAATCTCAACCCCTCTTCGCTTAGCCAATGTAGAAAAAAGAAATCCACAACAATACGCACAGTAAAACTCAGTTTGAGAGAAATCCGAGTCCAATGCCAGAATAGGAAGCAAAACAAACAAACAAACAAAATGACAATAATACATAAAAAACAACAGACTACTAGCAGTTATTGACATGCCAGCTCCTGACCTCAATTAAACTGATTGAAAGATTATGTCTTCATCATATGAATATCAGACACAATCCCTCCTGTTAGTGGTTTAGTATTATATCATCATAAAATATATTAGAAGAACATAACCCGTGTCATGCAACAAATGAAACTATCTTAAAGCTTAGAATAAAGTTTAGGCTCCGTGTGGAAGGCCGTACCTTGACCTATAATGGTTTACTTTTATAAATTGTTACGTACTTGGATGGAGAGTTGTCCCATTGGCACTCATACAACATCTTCCTATATCTTTTTACTAGTGTAAAGGATATAAAGGTGTAATATTTTTACTTTTGCACAAAGTAAGAAACATTTGATTGTTTGATTTTTTAGTGTTATAATCTTAATCACACCATCCCTGGATTAGATGGTTTCTTAGTTCCACATCAAGAGATGCCTTTACCAAGTCAGGAATGTGGCAGTTTTTCTATTCGTTCGATGTGTTTGAGCTTTTATTTTTCCGTTTCATAAAGGAATTTTCGTTTTGAATTAACCTTGAATTTAGGTATTTTTGTTAATTTACTTTCTCACAGTAAGCCGGTGTTTAATGCTGATAAAATTGATGTTAATAGTTTCTATTTTCATTCTAGGATACATTAGAAGCATTATTGTATCTAACTGATCAGATTATGAAATTCTTGTCGATTATAGTTCCAACTAAGACAATTATTTTTGTAGAAAATGAATAAGTAACTACTTATAAAACACTCTTAGTAGTGCATATTCCAGATTATTGCGCTATTCTTTGTGATCTTTTGTGCAGTAAAATGTATACGATTAAAAGATAGATAATCGATAATTGTTTATAATATACATTTATGACCTGATAAAAAAAACTACAAGGTTTTGTAGTATATATGTGTAAATATACAATAAAAAGTTACACTCTCTTACCACATATACCTACATTACGCAATGAAGCAAAACATGTATAAAACATATCTGGGAAGATCTTGCACTCATAACCGAATGGAAAATGCTCAAATTGTATGCGACAACGGTAAGTCTTTAATATCATTACTCTTTTGAATAAATATGATGTACATAATATTGTTCTATTGTGAATGTGAATGATAGCGATACAGCGAAAGAGTCCATGATACTATCTATGTAAAGTGTAATAATTATTGCTTATGTAAGATTATAAGTTATATTGATCCCATTAAGGATAGCTTCGTTTTATTTACATACCATTTCAATTATAATGTTCTGAACTGTATTGTTGTCAAAAATTTGATCAATATTTGTTGACACCAATTGAACCTTTAAATACTTGAAGGATATACTTCTTCATTTGAACAAGAGAAAGGTAAGAATATTTAGTTGAGAGGGCTGGGCACCCACTCACATGTTAAACCACGCTCCCAAGTGAGGAGCTTGTAATTCATAATAGTAAGGTTTCAATTTAAGTCAGAGGTAAACTCAAAATCTATTGCATTTTAGCTGAAGGTTTAGTAGGTGTAATGTCGAAACAAAATCACAAAAACAACGGATAAGTCGATCAAATATGACCGTCTTTCTTTGATTAAGGTGAAAAAAATTATATATTTAAGAACAAATACTTGAAAAACATTGTCTTGCAAAGCTTACAAATATCAATATTCAAGGAATGGCGTTTTCAATTGGTTGTTCTTCATTCTGTTATTTGTTAGGCGCTCTCCAACATTGGACTTAAGATAAGAACTGATATATTACTAGGAAGTTGAATTCATACTCATGTGTGCAAGTACATTATCTATTGTCTCTTTTATTATCTATAGTCTAAACTAACTAAGGACA
Source organism: Mytilus galloprovincialis (assembly GCF_965363235.1). NCBI lineage: Eukaryota > Metazoa > Mollusca > Bivalvia > Mytilida > Mytilidae > Mytilus > Mytilus galloprovincialis. The sequence continues at coordinate 94,868,706 of NC_134841.1, read as the reverse complement.
GGTTGTCGAAGGTTAGTAAGTATAGGTCACCGTACTGCATTTGACTATATTCAAAACCCAACCGTATAGAAAGATGTAAAAAGTCCGAAAAATGAAAAATGGAATCTATTCAATTAAAAAAAAACTAATAAACATAATAGCTAGCTAAACCGCGCACCTAATTGGTGTACAAAAACAAAACAATCCAAAGACAAATATAACACACAGAACAAACGACAATCAAACGAGAAAACTAATGGCCTGATTTGTGAAGAAAACAATAAACAAAAAAAAACAAATACATGACAGGTACGCACAGCATGTTGCAGGATAAAACATGTTTGCAGGTTGGCAAACTCCCTAGCATCGGACAGTTGTGTAACAGCACAGCATAAAACAAACTTTAAAAGTTAGATGAAAAGGGCTTTACTCATTAGGTCCAAGGACACATTATCATCCTTTGGTTTTCGTTGTCTACGAATATAGTCCCTAGTGTAAAAGTGTGTAACTTGCATGTTTTATTTGATACACTTTCCCAATTTATTTCTTGATATTAAATACATGAAATATTAAGTAAGGGGATGTTTTTACATATTAAAAAAATTTGGGTGCTGAATCTTTATGTTAAGTAGTGATTTGGTCCAGTTCAAAAAGGTCAAATGTTATCACGTCTGAAGCTGTTAAACTGAATTTTACACCCCTTAACACAGAATTGTCAATATTTTGAGTTAGAGCTTGTAGAAGTTTCTATAATTTTGATATTATTTGATTCATTGGTAGTATACTACACTGTAAACATCTTTTTGAGAAAGAGCAGGTGAGATTTTTTTTAATTTTAATTTATTGTCTAAAAGAAATGCACTACGAAATAACTGTGTTCTCGGGCCATTAGATCGATACAAACACCACAAAAAAAAAAAAAAAAAAAAAAAAAAAAAAAAAAAAAAAAAAAAAAAAATAGACACAAAGTACAAATTTGAGAGAACTCGCTGTCACTAAAATCTAGCCGAAAGCCAATACCAACTAGCCAATACCAACTACCAGTCAAATCTTATATATAAGAATAAATGTCATGTAGCATATGTGTATATGTGTTTGAATTAAATATTAAAAGAACTTGTCTTTACTAAACTAAACTTTACTAGACTCATAATGTCTGAAAATATCCCAATCATCAAGGTGATCACATTCTGTCGCACAGTTTAATAACTGACTTATTTCTGTATATTTATGAGACTGACTTCATACAGGAACTTCTTAGGAAGAAAGATAAGAAGCTAGCGATATCCTTCAACTTTACTTTCCGCTATATGATATATTACCGGATATGTTATAACATGAGCACCACGATGTGGTGTCTTGTGTTCTATTATTTGTCTGTTTTCATTTTTTATTTTTAGCCATGGCGTTTTCAGTTTATTTTCGATTTATTAGTTTGACTGTCCCCTTCTTTTTATGAATGAAGTAAATTAAAGTTAAAAACAGGAAGATATTCAATGATATTATTTTGCCCTAATTTTGAAACTTTTTGTATACAGCGATTTCATACATTTGATAATACACGAAAGTGTCTTTATAGAAAACACTGTTGATTACCAAAAAGTAAAACAAAAACACCAAACTCCAAGTATTTTTTTTTTCAAATCCCCAAAATAAAACTAAAAAAATCAAACCGAAAAATTAAAAAAGAACTGCCATATTTTTAACTTGGTACAGGCGTTTTCAAAACAAAAGATTGGTTTAAACCTGGTTTTATAATAGATAATTAAAAAGTAAAATCATAAATATACTGAACGCCGAGGAAAATTCAAAACGGAAAGTCAAATGGCAAAATCAAATGATAAAACACATCAAACAACTGTCATATTCCTGACTTGGTCAAATGTAGATATTGGTGGATTAAACAACTCATCTGTATCATAGTTAATGTTTAACAAAACTGTTTGAATTATAAGTTATCATGTCATAATTAGTGGCACTTCGGTTTAGTAATGAACGTTATAAAACTGTTATGAGGGTAACGCCAGCCCAGTAGTCAACACTTTAGCGTTGACGTGTTGACATGAATATCAATAATGTGGTCATTTATATAAATTTCCTGTTTACAAAACTTTGAAATTTTCGAAAAACTAAGGATTTTCTTATCCCAGGTATAGATTACCTTAGCCGTAAATGGCACAGCTTTTTGAAATTTTGGATCCTCAATGCTCTTCAACTTTGTACTTGTTTGGTTTTATAAATATTTTGATATGAGCGTCACTGATAAGCCTTATGTAGACGAATTTGTAACTTTGATAACTATTTATGTATCTACTTAACTTTTCTATATTGGTATATCCTTGAATTTCTAAATCTTAAACACTAATTACGAGAAAAGGTTTCAATTCTCACATGCATAGTTGACCACCCTAAATGCATTTCATTATATATCTTTTGGTAATATACATGTAGCTCCTAATGTTTTTATGTTCTTTTTTATGCCACTACATTTCAAGGTTGACGGTTGAGCGTTACGGATGAGCGGCTCCCGTTTAATATCTTATGCACATTTGCATTTGAATGATCATCGTTACCTTCCGTGACAAAGTATGATATTATCAACAATAGTTGGTAAAATATACGCCTTTGGCATCAATAATTTTATTTTTATCACTTATGAGCATCGTGATCAATTAACTAAGTATGAATTTTAAAATGCCAAAGCGATATCTTATATCAATTTTTATCAATTCATTATTTATAGAAAACCCGATTATGTCAATAATTTAGCGATGAAAACAATATTATAATTTTCTTCCTTTGCCATTATACAAAACAAAATCTAAAGGAGCTGATACCATTACGATATAAATACTGGTAAGTTGTCCTTTTATAACAATATTCCCTTATTCAAATAGAGTTTCATCAATTTATTTGCAAAGCTATAGAGAAGAAATTTTCACAAACCGTTGCTGAGGAGAACGACTTTACATTAGCTTGCTTCTAGTCAAAACGTGTAATATAGTTATCTACTAATATTTGGTGCATTTACATACCACTTGCAGACAGGTGGTTAAAATAATAATCGACAGCTTACAGTTGAAATGTACGAAACAATTTTGTTAATTCTACATTATTTTAAAGACTCCAATAGTCCTGATCACAAAGCGGCAGTAAACTCGTATTGACGTGCTGTAAAGGCTGTTACCACGTGCACACGTGTTTGTCATATCCATATAAAAGATGTGCTTTGCGTTTGCTTTGAAGTAAAATGCGCTCTTTGATGTAAAGTTATGTTTGTATGAACATTAATCTTTTATGTTGGAATTATGAGTTTTTAATATACAGTTATTCTCAGTGACTTACTGAATTGGCTGTGTAGTCACCTCTAATGATGAATGTCGATAGTTTTGTTCCTGCAAAAAAATATCCAAGTTCTTTTAAACGTATTGTCTGGGTCTGAAACTAATGGTCTGTTATTCCTCAAGGGTATCATCCACTCAGTACTCATTGCATCTTCACTGATAAAATTTTTAACAAGTATTTGAAAAATTATCGTTGATAAATTAATAATCAATAAAGTTATGGGACCTTCTACTGTATGAAACTAATAAAAATTTCTATGCAAATTTTTTTTTTTTTTTTGAAAAGGCGAAAACTCGGTATGAGTATTTTTAAGCTTTATTGGTCAAAACGATGCTATTATTTCTTACAATGCTCAGGTATGAGTTTCCCCCTTAATTTCATGCAGAGACCCATAGGATAATAAATGAAATAGAGGACCCGTGTCAAAATTATGAGAATAAAATCCTTTAAATCAATTTACACAGAATATCACCAACCGGCCAAAACTTGAGGAATTTTTAATTAAGTAGTTCATATACATTATAGAACTTAACGATATAGTTGTGGAAAATGAAAACAATTAGGATATGTGGTTTAATTACCGATGATACAACGATCCATAGTACAAAGACCAAGGATGTGATTAATTGCAGTTCATAAAACGGTCCGTAACGAAGAGCAAGTTCTATTCCGAACGCCGGAAGTACGCAATAGAAAGACCCTGTATGACAGAGGGAGAAAGAATCTATTTACTGAGAGTAAAACATGCCTTCTTTTTTGTGAGTAAAACATTGAAAACAACACGTTTAATATTTTCTTGCGTCCGAAATATGATAAAAACAAAATATTGCCGCCCAGGCGACAATTCACAAAAGCTTCTGATCTATGGTTATAATGTGTGGGAGATAAACATGCCAACATAAAATAGCACGTGACGCCGACCATGACATATCCAAACACATTTAATTTAATACAATTTTTTATTCTGCTTTTTGTTTGCCAATCTATTACCGGAAAAGTCCACAAATGACTTGATCACATTATTGTTAAAAAAACAATCAGTATGATCATAATAAAAAATGACAAATGTTTAACATGCATGTAGCTTGAGCATTTATTTTGAATTTGTAAAGTAACCAAGCCTAAAGCGCCTTCATCTTAATGATTGTATATGTCAAATCTGGTTTACCTTGCATCTGCAATGATATAACTACTGATGTTATCAAACTTATAGCATCAACTTTTCTAAGGGCAACGTCGAATATGATTAATCATTTTGAGGAAGTAAACTTACCTCACATGCAATAAGACTATTTTATAACGAGTAAAGAAATGGCTTGGATGTATGTAATTGTTATGCAAAGCGTGTGTCTAAAGGCCGATGTATTATCTGTAGGAAGGACATCAACAGATTCAATTGATTGAAAATTCTTTTATTGATAGAAACGTTGATTGCCTGCTAGAATAAACGCTACATTTTTCAAACGAACAAATATGATAAATATACAACTCTCAGCAGATGCCATTAAAGGGATACAAACATTTCGACTTGACAACAATTCTTATTCTGCTGATATATCGTTTTATTGTGTTGCTTCACAAGGTTTTTATACAGCCAAGATATTAATGTGCAACAATGTTGATTATTTTTCAAAAGACGATAATCATGGGCTGTATAAAATAATTGAATATCACAGAAATCATTAATACGAGTAGGTGATGCTGCTTTGAGAAGTGAAAACAGATAGGTTGAAACTGAGAATGAAATGAAATTTTCACAAAAAAATTGAAAAGACTTTTTAATGGAATGAAGTTGTTAACCCATAGACTATCAAATGTTTGGGTTAGAGTTTTCCTAGGGAAGATGAAAACAGACAATAATTATCTGATAAACATTGTCGTCTTCAATTTTCAAGTTGCTATATATTACCTTAAGAGTTCGTTTCAATTCGTGGAAACTAATTTTCAATCCACCATTTTCGACATAAAAAAATGCATGTACCAATTCAGGAATATGACAGTCGTTATCCATTCGTTTGATGTGTTTGAGCTTTTGATTTTGCCATTTGATTAGGGACTCTCCGTTTTGAATTCTCCTCGGAGTTCAGGATTTTTGTGATTTTAATTTTTGGTGTGAAAAGAAGTGCTGCGATTTTTGACATTTTTACCTATTTTGTCTGTTTGTTTTGTTCACACATAATTGTCAATATAACGGACATGTATGCAACTGTTATACAAGTAATAGTTTAAGCTAACTATAAAACTAGGTTTGTTCAACCATTCTCTACATAGAAAATGCCAGTACCAAATCAGGAATAAGACAATTGTTATCAATTCGTGTGATGTGTTTGAGCTTATAAAACTTTTCTCGGAGTTCGGTATTTTTGTTATTTTACTTTTTGCATACCATCTAATATTTCAACGAAATAAAAAAAATATGCGCATACTAAGTAAAAGTGTTCATCACTAACACGACAAAAAAATGACGAAGATATAAGTCTCAGTGCCACCATGTTCAGTTGTTTATTTATTGCAATCATTTTCAACATAGTATACCCATTGAAAAATCATGCAGCTGAAGATACGACCATTTTGGTGATAATGTCGCATACATATATAAAATATACAATTGATCCATACTTGTAATTCATTTGTACCAATCTACCATGTAAATCTTTGTTCAGTATAAAACTACATTGTATGTTGCTTCGTTGAAGCTTGTCAAAATAAGCTCAACCTCTACATGTATGTTATCCAACATTTAAGATAAAATCCTTGCCACATTGTTTTGTTTTGTGTTTTTTCTAATCTTTATGGAAATGCGTCGACTTGGAATACATAAGCGTCTCCATTTATACACACATCACAACCATGCAACTTCTGACGCATCCAAATTTCACCAAATTAAAACGCTATCAATAGTTTAAAAATCGGATGATTATTCTAATCTCTATATATAGTACTTATAACACGACTAAAAGATATTCGTAAAGCAATGAATTACACATATTTTAACAATACAGCCAATGACAAAATTCAAAAAAGACTTACGAATTGTTTTCAAATGAATCAAAACTTGATAATTGATAACATGTAATCGAAAGATAAATCAAGGTCATCATATAAATTCACAAGATAGCGTAAACTACATGAATTGTCATTGATATGGTCATATTTATTAAATAATTGTTTACAAAACTTTTGAATTTTTTAAATACTAAGGATTTTCTAACTCAGAAATAGATTACATTAGCCGTATTTGGCAAAACTTATAACTTTGGTCCTCAATGCTCTTCACCTTATTACTTTATTTGGCCTTTATAATTTTTTTTGGATTCGAGCGTCACTGATGAGTCTTTTGTAGATGAAAGTGGCGTCTGCCGTAAATACAATTTTTTATCCTGGTATCTGTGATGAGTTTATTTATTTAGCAGAGTTCAAATACAACAAGTGGATGGCCAGAATTAAAAAAAAAAAAAAAAAAAAAAATCGGAAAGTTGTGACAACCCCAATTTAGTATTTACAGTACCGTTGGAAAACATATGTTTCCAACACCTATTTGTGCAACATTTGAAAAAAGGTAACCCATTTATCTTATAACAATGAAACGAACGTTACATTCAAATAGCCAATACATAATTTGTACATATTGCATCTATGTGACAAGACATGGTCAGATATTTATTTAGGTTTTAATTTAAGATGAAATGAAATTTCAGAAAAAAGTAAGCTTTATACAGGGTTCAATCTTGTTACAATAAAAACTCGTGCATCATATATTTTTATTTCTCAACAAAGTAATTCTTTAAAATTCGTATACAAAGATTGTGTTTCGTTCAATCTGAGAAAACATAAATGATGTGTTTGCAGACGGATGACACAAACATTATAATTCAACAAAAGATTAAAAATGTAGTTCCCAATTTTTAATTCAACAGTTTTTTTAGTTTTGCATAGTAACCAAGCCAAAAGCACCTACATTATAATAATACAGGATTATATACGTCATATCTGTAGTAGTTTGCATTGCTGTTATAACCCATGATGTTATCAAACTTATAACATCCAGTTTTCTTACAGTGTCACGTCGAATTGATTTATATTCCTCGCATATAAATAGAATATTTCATATCAAAGTGATAAAGAAGTGGCTTGGATGTATGTATTTGTTATGCAAAGCGTGTGTCTCTAATCATGTATTATCTGTTTGGAGGATATCAACAGACTTATATGATTGAAAAAACTTTAATTGATAAACAACGTTATTTTCCTCACTAGAATCAATGCGTCATTTTTCACACAAACAAAGGTAAAACTTTAAACCCTGGGCATATGTCATAAGTTTAACAGGATACAATTAATTCATATAAACAAAATCTCTGATCCTTTGGGATTTTATTTGTCCAGTGTTGCAATGCATGGATTATTGATATAGAAAAGATGCTAACGTGCGAATATTTTAATAACGTTACAGAGGACGACTATTGTCGGCACAGCGCATCAGGTGATTACATTTATAAGAAATCAGTTATATGCATTCATAATAATGTCTCGCCAGAGGTAAACTGATATATTTAAACTTTGAATGAAATTGATATTTTCATATAGAGAACTAGGAAAAAGATATTTAATTTCACAAGGATGAAAACGTGAAACTCTTACTTTTACAAAGAAAAACTAATTTGAATAAATATGATTCAATATGTTTAAGCATCCAATTAATCACAATTTATATATGTTTTGAAAAAAAATATGTTAAATTTTTTAAAACAAATGTTTTGTTTTATTTTCTAGGATCCTGGTATAATTAGAAACAGTGTTTGAAGAACCCGATATGAACAACGTAACTTGCTCAAATACCACAATTGACAAACTAGTTACAGAAGACATAGTGTTGATTATATTTCTTTCTTGTTTTCCTTGTATAACTATTGCGGGAAATATTCTAGTTATTTTTACTGTACTAAAACGTCATAAATTTAGACAAAAGGCCAATGTCTTCGTCGTTTCATTGGCAGTTACAGACATAGCTGTTGCGATATTTGTGATGTCATTTTCCATTCTACAACAGTTCGGAAATATGCCATGGCTTACCTTAAAATATGTGTGCTGGTTATCGTTTAGTTTAGATGTCATGTTTACAAGTACATCTATATTGCACCTTATGTGTATGACTGTCGACAGATACATAGCTATTTGTTTACCATTTAGGTACCATTATTTAATGTGTAATCGTTCAGTGATAACTTTGCTCATCATATGCTGGATACTTCCTGTAATTATTTCATTCGGTTTGATCTTTGGAGAGGTGCATAATATTGGAATACAAGAAACAAAACAATGCTCAAACACATGTTCATTTGTAGTCAATATTTACTATGCAGTTATATGTGGGGTAGCAGTGTTTTATATACCATCGGCTTTCATGCTAGTTTGCAATCTGAAAATTTTACGCAAAGTTCGAGCGAATCGAATGAATTTGTGCAAACTAAGTAAGTGTATTTTACAACAAAACGAGATATTGATGAAAAGAGAAGTTAAAGTGGCTCGAACCATTGCAGTTATGTTAAGTTGCTTCTTTCTTTGTTGGCTGCCATTTTTTGTGTTGACCATAGTAGACACATTGATGAATTATAAAGCAGGAACAACTACCGTGTTAGTGATAACGTGGCTTGGATATATGAATTCAACTATAAATCCATACTTATATTATTTTTTAAACAAGCCACCATGTAAATATTCTTGCAATATAAAACTTTGTTGCTTGGGATCATTTTGTAAAAAGAAGCGAAATGTTTACGTATTGCAACATTTGAATATACAATCATTTAGACATGGTTTTTAATTTTTGAAACCTTCATTTTAAGAAAATTAACTGAAGTGCTAAGAAGGTAAGTGAATGAAACATGAACAAGAGTTGTGGTGAACATTTAAAATAATGCTTTAATAAAAACTATTCATATTATTATTCAGTCAGTTGTTTTTACATAGACAAATATGAAATTATATTATTTGTCTTAACAGTCTTCACGCTGAGTGGCAGCCCAGACAGCCCAGGCTAGTAAAATTGCTCTCGGGGCTGTAAAAATCATATCTACAGGCAAACAGAATCTAACTAAAAATTTTCAAAAATTGAGCTTTGGGTCTGTACTTTTTATAGTTCATCGTGAAGACTAATTTGTTATCATTTATTTTTATAATCTGAGTAAATATTTCAAAACGACTCTGAGTTGACGTGTTTAAAACTACCAACTAACAAGCAAATTCTTATAATTCCTTCTGTTTTCCCTATAGTCAAACAATCGCACAGGGAAATTTCTGTTAATTCAAGGGAAAAGGTAGGATAAACATTTTTAAATCTTGCAAGCATTCAGCAAAAGGACTCTTTTCGCTCTAATATGGAATATTGACTTAAAGAAACATAAAGTTTATAGGAGTGGTAACAATAATTCCTGATGAACTTACCAGTGAGGGAAGTCGGGTGTACCGGAAACATAAGTATGTCCTGCATATTTAGTGCACCTGAATGATATTATGACCGCATTTAAATGAACAAAATGCGTACGAAAATAAAAATAAAAATTGTCGTTTTCTTGACTGAATTCGTTTCTGTGTGGGATTCTTAGGTCTAGTTTTGGTTATATGTTCTGTTTAACCTTATAGTCTTTCAACTGTCTGTACATCATCAGCTTTTATTTTGTTTTGTTATGAATATTCTTAATGAAAGTATATCCAGATAAGCACTTCGAATGCACCACATTTATATATAAAGTGTTTTTTTACTCAATGGGTGTGAATTAAAATACTGTCATTCAGATTTTGTTTCGAATGTCATAGTTTATATGGTATCAAAAAAATATTAAAAGAAAAAAAAGAAATTTGATTTACAAGTTCAGAACGAAAAAATATCATACACTCACAAATGGATAAATGAAAAAAAGAAAAGGATAGTGCTTTAATTTATGTTTACAAAATTTAGAATTTTTGAAATACTAAGGCTTTTCTACCTCAGGCAAACTTTGAATTTTTCAAAAAACTAAGGATTTTCTTATCCCAGACATATATTACCTTAGCCGTATTTGGCACAACATTTTGAAATTTTGGATCCTCAATGCTCTTCAACTTTGTACTTGTTTGGCTTTATAAATATTTTGATATGAGCGTCACTGATGAGTCTTATAAAGACGAAACGAACGTCTGGCGTATATACAAAATTTAGTCCTGGTATCTATGATGAGTTTCTTTACTTCCACTGGGTCGATGCCACTGCTGGTGGAGATTTATTTCCCGAGGGTATCACAAGCCCAGTAGTCAGCACTTTGTTGTGCTGACATGAATTATCATTGATATGGTTATATTTATAAATTATGTTTACAAAATTTAGAATTTTTGAAATACTAAGGCTTTTCTACCTCAGGCATAGATTACCTTAGCTGGATTTGGCAAAACTTTTAGGAATTGTGGTCCTCAATGCTCTTCAACTTCGTACTTTATTTGGCCTTTCTAACTTTTTTGGATTCGAACGTCACTGATGAGTCTTTTGTAGACGAAATGCGCGTCTGGCGTATATACACAATTTAGTCCTGGTATCTATGATGAGTTTATTATGTTCTTATCGATAGTTGCCATGAGGACTTCAACACACAAGAAACGGCAAAAGTCGCTGTGAGTTCCAGTACTAGTTAGAGTGCAAGTATTGTAGATGTGGATACTATCAGCAGAAAACAGACTATAGTGGGCAACAAAAAAAAAAAATAAATAAAAAAAAAAAAAAATAAAAAACCAACAATAATATTATGGACACTAATAAGGCAAACGCCAGAACCAATGCAAATATTTAGACAACTATGGAATTTCTATACTTCTTGCTTAGTCTTTAGTTTTCTATGTTGTGTCTTCTGTGTTATTATTTGTTTATTTGTCTTTTTATTTTTTTATAATAGTCATGGCATTGTCAGTTTAATTTCTATCTATGAATTTGACTGCCCTTCTGGTACCTGTCGTCCCTCTTCTATATCATGAAGTAAATAATATAAAACTCTTACAGGTGAAGTTTTCAAGTGTTTCATCCATACACTCTACATTAGTTTCATTAACCGAAAGAGAAAAAAAGACGATAACTGAGTATGTTCTCTTAATCTATCTAAGATTGAAATAGTATGCTGCATTGAGAAAGGCATCACCGACAACCTAAAATATTGAATGGACTGGACTCTTTGATTTGACCATCCACAAAAAAATCAATTAAAACACGTTAAAATTTCGTAAAAAGAATTTATTTTCGCGACTTTCGCGAGTAGAAAAATAACGCGAATATAAATCGTCGCGAATATGTCAAAATTAGATTTTTCCTTATTTATATTCGTCATGAAAATTTAAGAATCGCGAAATTAAATCGTCGCGAAATGGGTTAGAAGGCCTAAACGTGAAATAAAGTATCCGCGAAAATAAGTTGGTTTACAGTAAGCAAAATGACAATGATAGACAAAGCACAATTAGCAGTTACAGCCATGCCAGCTCTATACATCAATTAAACTGATTAAGGATTATGTCTTCATCCTATGAAATTCAAGCACAATTCCTCCCATCATATCCATATAATTTATGTTTTTACAAGATCTGGTCGATCAATATCAACATTCTATATTTTAGGAAGATACAGTTATTCGTTAATAGTTGATAAAAGGAGCAAGACATCGACACGTGCACACGATTACGTTATTATATTATTAGATTTGTTTTTCAGCTTGTCGGTTGGAGGTTTTCTTTTAATTTTCATAATGATAGTCTTTTTGAAAAAGTGTGAGATAAGAAGTATGCCTTTATGATATAATAATCATAATTACTGATTTTTATCTCCAAACAGTGTTTCAAAACAATACATAGTTTTGGAATGAACGAAATAGTTTAATTTTTTTATAAACATTTATGTATGTTATAGTTATTTTTTGCTTTTCAAAAAGTTTCGGGTATTGCATTTTTCTGTTATGAGATGTATATTAAACGTGAAAAAATAAATGAAAATGGAGCTATAAAAACCTAATCGTTTTCTTACATAGATATAAGATTTGCCATGAGTGCCAATGAGACAACTTATTCCAAGTCCCAAATTTTAAAAGAAACCATTATAGGTCAATGTATGGACCTCAACACGGAGCATTTACTCACACCGTACTTCACGCTATAAAGGGCACAAAGAAATGACTAGTGGAAAACCATTCAGAAAGAACAATGGTCTAATCTATGACGTGGCGTTGTACTTATACATCCTGTCATTGTGCTATGGTAAAAGTTTGTATTCTTGTCTCTTATTTTTGATAATTTGATTTGTCTATATGCATTTTTGTGTTTCTTTTTTAAAATATGACGTGGATTTGTACTTTTAAATCCCGTCATTGTGTTATTGTAAATTTTTGTTTTTTGTTACATATTTGTTTGTTGTTTATAGTGATTAAGGTTATCAAATACTATTATCACAATGTTGACTGCTGTACACTAATTATTTTCCAGTTTTATCTATTGTGTCTATTTGATGTGTTCACACATTGTTGTAAATATGCTGAAATTTGAAGTGACAGTCATACAAGTGAGAGGTTCAGCTAGCTATAAAGCCAGGTATAAAAATCCACAAGTTTCTATAAAAGAAAATGACCGTGCAAAGTTAGAAATATGTTATCCATTTGTTTAATGTGATTGAGCCTTTGATTTTGCCATTTATTTAGGACTTAACACTTTGAGTTGCCCTCGGAGTTCAGTATATTTGTGATTTTTCTTTTCTATATAAAAACAAGAAACGAGAACAACATGAAAACACGATAACAACTGACCATCAAGTTTTTGACTGAAGACATGCTAAAATAAACGAAGCAGATTTAAATCTTTTGATAGGCACCAACCCTCACCCTACCTGAATCAATAGTGTAACATGAAAACATAGAAAGACACACTAAAAGATATCAATTGAAATGACTAAACTGAATCAAAAGACATATTAACAAAGGTTAAAATTAAATAACAAAAATACATAACAAATTGTATCAACAGATCAAATTAACAAGAAAGTACGATGTGAGTTCTCGCAGTAACGGAAAATTGTTAAAAAGCTTAACACAATTGATAATAAAAAAAGTCATGCACCAGAGACTAACATCAACTTAAACACATCCTAGAATTTTTTTTAACGTCATGACAATCAAAGAAGACACGACTAGTGCAATGTCAGAATAAATTATAGAAGACAATAGGATAGTTAGGCGTTAACTTTTAATAAATATGTGTCATGTTATTTATCTTACCTTCGATAAATTTAAGGGGATATGATTGGTTAATGGACCACACTTGGTGACTATATATATTTGATATTGGGTGTCACATGGTTAGTAACCATATAGGGTTAGCAACCTTTCAAAACAGAAAAGATGCCACAACCCATTATAAAAACAACACGGTGTTGAGGAAAAATCTGAAAGGATTCAACAGACGACGAAATTGACTATGAAAGGTTGAAATAAGTTCATGAAACATAATTAAACTAACAAGTTGTTACTGTTGGCATAACAGAGTTACTTCCCTTTCAAAACAAAACATAAAAAAATCTGAAAGGTTTCAACAGACGAAGAAGTAAATACATGTAATTCACGATTGAATTGAATTCATACAATACATTTAAAGCCAAAAAGTTGTTATTGTTGGCATTTGTTTTCTGTATAGACAAAGTGAAGTATAGGATCTTAATACTAAATATTGAAGACTTGATTAGTTTGATAGACATCTAGTCATAATACTACATGCGTTGATAGTCGGTAAGATAAATTCGTTACACGGTGTGCAAGTGACATACTACGAGATATATGGGGTCAGTAAATTCCATATGAGGATTCGAGTTTCGCTCTCATCCCATATGGAATTTACTGACCCATATATCTCGTATTAAGTCACTAACACACCATGTAACTAATATCCTGGATAATATATAGATAGCTCATTGGCTAGAGGTATAGGGGGAGGGTTGAGATCTCACAAACATGTTTAACCCCGCCGCATTTTTGCGCCTGTCCCAAGTCAGGAGCCTCTGGCCTTTGTTAGTCTTGTATTATTTTAATTTTAGTTTCTTGTGTACAATTTGGAAATTAGTATGGCGTTCATTATCACTGAACTAGTATATATTTGTTTAGAGGCCAGCTGAAGGATGCCTCCGGGTGCGGGAATTTCTCGCTACATTGAAGACCTGTTGGTGACCTTCTGCTGTTGTTTTTTCAATGGTCGGGTTGTTGTCTCTTTGGCACATTCCCCATTTCCATTCTCAATTTTATAGAATTATCTCTATATAGAAAATATACGTAGATGTGTATTTATACATCTAAAATACGTTTGGAAAGAATGCAAATTAGTTATGTTTTAATTTACTGATTACAAAATCAATAGTTGTGCTAATTTAAAGAATAGCCAACGTAGATACAAGTATCTTGTCTTAGGGAGGGATAAATCCTACTTTGTAAAGGATCACTCTGATTCGAACAAAAAATTCTCTGAAACTGATATTATCAAGATGCTTGATTTCTTGATTGACAACATATTTGTTACGTTCGGAGGACGTGTTTTTCAAGAGACTGTCGGCATTCAAATGGGAACAAACTCTGCCCCTCTACTTTCCGACTTGTTTCTTTATTATTATGAGGCTGACTTCATGCAGGAACTTCTTAGGAAGAAAGATAAAAAGTTAGCAATATCCTTTAACTCTACTTTTCGCTATATAGATGATGTTCTTTCACTAATTAATTCAAAATTTGGTGACTATGTGGAACGCATCTATCCAATAGAGCTAGAGATAAAGTATACTACAGATACAGTTAAGTCGGCCTCAGGGTTTCCCCTGGGTCAATTATTTTTTCGCCACCTCATTCGCCAAAACAATATATTTTTCGCCACTTTATTATTTTTTTCGCCAAGTAACATTTATAACTATATTTTTCGTTTAAAATTTACCTTTATTTCTACCCCCCCCCCCCCGCCCCCTTTCCTTTAAATAAGGTGATTTTGTCCCATTGTGTCTATGATTATTCTCTCAAACTTCTTTTAGAGTTTACATTTAATGAATATATACTAAACATTTACTTTAAAACAACAGATTTTGTTTTTAACATAAAAGGGAAAAATATTCATTGTATTTTAAACAACTTTTCTAAAAGAGGGGCCACTATACTTTTAATAATAAAAGGATATAAGTCCTGGAATATAACAAAATTAATGGACATGTTTTGATTATATAATACCAGTATAGTTCGTAGGGAAATTTTCTTTAAAAGAAAAATGCTGTTGTGCCCTTTCCTACTAAGAAGTGGTTTTTACAACAAAACAAAAGTTTTTATCACATGAAATTGATACCTCATTTCATGTGTAGTCATAACATTGAAGGGCTACTTTCGTTCGAGGGATTGTTCCCAACCTTTTGGATAGATTTCTTCATGACGACAGTTTTCTTTTCTTGACCATCGTAAATGAAAAAGTTGAGACGTAAAACTATGCTTGAAACACGCGTGTCACTAATTTACACTCAAACGACTTTAAAGTAGATTTTTCTTGCTTTTGAACATTTTTCGTCACAACCACAGCTTTCTTTTCTAAACTATCTTTAAAAGGAGAGGAGACGTCAAAAGTTTGCTTTAAACACGTGCGTCGCAAAGTGGTAAATAAATTCTGTATGTGACATTTAACGGAAGCCATTTAACCATATCATTTGTCAAACAATTCAATCAACACCTTTATTAATTAGTCCTTTGTTGTCGATAGCTATAAAATGCAATCAGCTGATTATTGATTTTCTGTCCAAATCTTAATGAGGTTAAGGTGAATTCCGAGTATTGTCTGATCGTGTAAAGTCCGAGAAACTCGAAAAAAGTAAATAAACAAGATGGAGGAAAATAAATCGTTCTATATATATTTCTTTCGCCAAATTCTTTCGCAAATGACGAATTTTTATCGCCACAATTATTATTTTTTCGCAAATTGCGGAAACCCTGGTCGGCCTCATATCTTGACTTACATCTAGAAATTGAGGTTCGGTTGAAAACAAAACTTTGTGAACTTTCCATTTCTAAGTAGCAACATTACAGCAGCACCTGCATACGGGGTATATATCTCCCAATAGATACGATATTCCCGTGCTTGCATTTCCTATCATGATTTTCTTGATAGAGGGTTGCTGCTCACAAGGAAGCTATTAAACCAAGAGTTACAAATGGTGAAGTTGAAATCATCCCTTCGTAAATTTTACGGACGCCATTACGAGTTGATTGACCGTTATGGATATGTTCCTTACGTCGTAACTACAATCCTCTTTCCTTTCATGAATGTGACCTACCAAATTAGACTATTTACCGGATTTGTTATCACATAAGCAACACGACGGGTGCCGCATGTGGAGCAGGATCTGCTTACCCTTCCGGAGCACCTGAGATCACCCCTAGTTTTTTGGTGGGGTTCGTGTTTTTTATTTTTTAGTTTTCTATGTTGTGTCGTGTGTGCTGTTGTTTGTTTGTCTTTTTCATTTTTAGCCATGGCGTTGTCAGTTTGTTTTAGATTTATGAGTTTGACTGTCACTTTGGTATCTTTCGTCCCTCTTTTAAACAGTATTCAAAGATCTAATTACGAGATTCGAAAAACAACCATTATTAATTAGTTTGTTTAAAGGTTCGATGAGTTTATTGATATGGTTGTATTTATAAATTTACTGTTTACAAATTTTGGAATTTTTTAAAAATCCTAAGGATTTCCTACCTCAGGCATAGATTACCTTAGCTGTATTTGGCAAAACTTTTAGGAATTTTGGTCCTCAATGCTCTTCAACTTCGTACTTTATTTGGCCTTGTTAACTTTTTTGGATTCGAGCGTCACTGATGAGTATTTTGTAGACGAAACGCCCGTCTGGCGTATATACTAAATTTAGTCCTGGTATCTATGATGAGTTTATTTACACATATCATTAAGTGATATCTGCGCTTTTAGTATAATATTAATTATCCATAGGCTTTTCTACATCAGGAATAAATTACCTTAGCTGTATTTGACAAAACTTCTAGGAATATATGGTCCTCAATGCTTTTTCAACCTTCGTACTTTAATTGTCCTTTTCAACAGTTTTGATTCGAGCGTCACGGATGAGTCTTTTTGTAGACGAAACACGCGTCCTGTGCAAATACAAAAATTCAATCCTGGAATCTATGTAAGTTTATTTAATGTAAAACATAGGATTTGAAATACCGGTTTTAATTAGTTTTCTACAGTTACAACCAAATTAACTAATCAAATCTTTGTATTTATGAAAGAATGGAGTAAAAGTCTTTATTAATTTATGGTACCACAATCACTGAATTAATAATTAACCAGTGATGCATTGATTACGCTCGTTAAAATCTATGATACCACTTCACACACGATCATAACGAACGAGTTCTGATATATAAACATCCTATGATAGATGCAAAGGAACAGTTCTGTCTTAAAATTGAAAATTGACAATAGAGAATGAATAATTGTTTTTTTTGGGGGGTCTAAAATTTTATTATGGAGTTTCCTTTTAAAATTGAAATGTCTAAATCTAGAAAAGGACAACTAAGGCTTAGGATAATGTACCCTTTTATTGCTTCAATGCTAAGCAATAGAGCAATTTATGCCTCTCTCACTGTTATCCTATTTTGACAATTATGTGTTTTACAAAAAGAAAACTATTGCTTAAAGTGATTTCCAAGGATACAAATGAAGATATTGCTTAAATTAAGTAAGAAAATGGACTTATTCAAGTACACCTTTTAGGTTACTCTCGACTTGAGTGACCCTGCTAGAGGGCTTTGAATTGTAATGGTTGCTTAGGACTATGTGAAGAAAATAAACGCTACCCCATCAATGGCAAACAAATGAATATTGTATGTTTAAAACAAAGATCTCTGCAATAAAGTTTTTTTTTTGCCTTTTGTAGAAATCTTGGTTTTTATTTTTGGCAATGACGTTTTCAACAGTGCTGCTTTTGATAACGTTTCCCCTGTGTGTATGTACAAATTAACACGTCACTTTTATTTCGTATTTTTACAGTTTTGATGTTGTAGCAATTAGAAATTTCGTAAAACACAGGTCTACGAAAGGGGTCATCGACCTAAAGATCTAGGTGGTCCAACTATCATTACACATTATGACATTACCCAACCAACATAAAAGTTCTCAGAAATAAAAAGCGTATAGAAAAAAAAGTGTTTAAGACAATGTATTATTTTTTTAATCAACATCTATGTTCCCAGTTTTTTGTACAAATTTGGTGTTTACATATTTCAAAAGAGATAGTGGTCAGGACTCAACATTACGTTAGTAAGTTTATCTCAAAATATATGGCTATAGGTGAGCTTAGCGAACCCGGTCACTTGAAATAAATCTAGTAATAGTTCGTAAAAAAACCTGTTTTGAGAAATGCTACTAGACTGATTTTAGATTATGATGTCCATGTAAATGATTATTCGTGTTATACTTATAGTTTCAATAATAGAAAGGCGAAAGAAACTGAGCCACACGAATTCCATTTAATACCAAGGGTGTTCACAGGTTCTCAGTTACAGTTATAAGATCCTATTTTACACCTGGCACCTGTCGCGTTGCTCATGTAAATAGAAAACCGGTGATAAGTCTAATTCAAAGATTCACATTCTAGAAAAAGGGGGTATAATGGTTACGATAGATATGCCACAATAGTAAAATGGAAAATCGTCATTTGATTAATATTTTAAACAGTACTATACGAGAGATCAATTATTTTTTTTGGTCAATCTATTGTTTTCTGTTGATATACATGTTTATAGTAGAGTTTCTGTCACCAGGTATCATTTAAAGTACTGTCTAAAGAACGATATTTGTACACTGAGAAAACTATAATGTTTTACACCTGAAAAAAAAATGCCTTTTCGATTGTTGGTAAATCATTCATGTAAGTATAATGTAAACTTGTAGACCGATAGGCCTATGAAATATCAATTAGGTGATAGAACAAAACTTTTGCAGTGCTATAAAACATAACCTTGGAGATTAAGGGCGCAAAACCAGCAATGACACTTAATGGACTAAATGTCTTTTTTAATAACGACAATTTTCTAGTTCAAACATTAAATATTTGTTTTAATGATAAAATTACAGCAGTCGAGCTAGCTTTGGTACTGTCTAGTGTCTAATTAAAGATTAATATATGAATGTAAAATATATATGTTGTATTTTTCTAAATGAAACAGTACTGTATATATAGGAGCTTCATTTAATGATCTGATTATTTCCTTATATTTTTATCTATATCCCCATGAGGAGATAATTATCGTATCGTATCGCATGGAACGGAAAAGATTTGAATAAAGGAGTCGACAATGTGTTTCTGTGAAATTTCCATTGTCTCTTCATTAGGCAAAAAACTAGTTTGTTAATTGTTAATTGTCGATTGATATTGAATTCCCTTTAGTTTGCCGTGCAGACAGTGTAATAAAGTTTAGTTTTACTCAATTAATCTGTATTATTTCTCTCTACAAGGAGTGAAATATTTACATAACGAATTAAAATTATACATTATTTCCCAAATTTTAACGCATTCGTCTTTGTACAATGCAATTATATACAGTCCTTATGATTAAAGATAGCATTATACAAAGGTCCCAAGCCAAACGTTTTAAAGTTGAATGATTGAGAAATCTCCAATTAAAAAGCACAACATGAGCAACACAACGGGTGTAACAAGTGGAACCGGATTTGTTTACCATTCCGGATCTCATGACAACACCCCAGTTTTTGGTAGGGTATGTGTGTGTCTGTCTTTATATTTTCAATGTTTTGTTTCTATTGTTTGTTCGTTTGTCTTCTGTTTTAGCCATTGCCTTGTCAGATTATTTTTGACATATCAGTTTGAATATTCTTTTGGTATCTTTGTAAATTTGTATAACACTTAAGGTGGTACCCAACACCTTGACTAAAATTAATTTGGCTCGTTTAATTTTCATAAAATTTTGACAAAATATTTACTTTGGCCCTTTGAAAAAAATATAAAAATTTCAGAAAACTTGAACCAATCACTTTCTCAGTAAAATTTGGTTGGATAGATAGCAGTTTGACAAAACCTAATTTTGATCATTGAGAAGCTTAATATTTCCTTAACAATACAACGTGATTAAAACATTTAGCTGATTTATCTCCCTGTAGTATTAGGTACCATCTTAATGTATGTTATTATTCCACTGTCAAGGTTTCAATAAAACCGCTTGTATTCAATAATTCATTATATAACTATAACATAAACCAAACAAATGTTTGCCATGGGGATCAACTTTGTTATACAACCGTTTTTAAAATGACGTATGAATTTTAAAGACTCAAAGCACATTCTAATCTAATATTCATCGATTCACTATGTACACAATTCCAATTATATTTTGATTAGTGTGCAATGTGTCAGTACACTAGTGTAAATTTTCTTTCATTTTCAATTTAATCAAGAGATTACCAAAATGGAATACAGAATGTATACCATTACTACACAACGATTTGTATGGTGTTTTTTTTTAATGCAATTGGCAATCTATTCATTATAGAGTTCAACAATTGATTCCATACAACAATAGAGGTATTTCAAATATAAAAAGGCAGATGGTTGAAACAAATAGAACGATTTCCTAAACTTTCCCACTCTTCACCATAAATCAATTAACTGACTCCACTTGTGTTCGTCAAGAAGGTCGGATAATAATTGTGTTAAAAGCTTTTGAACATCTGAATAGCCATAATTTCGTCATCTAGTACATTTTGATTTGATCTTTTACTGCAAACTATAAACAGAATTGTTCTTGTAATGACGAAAACTTCTGGCGTAATTAATTAAACTTTTAAAAGCGCATAATCCGCGTTAATAGTTATCAAAAGTACCAGGATTATAATTTAGTACGCCAGACGCGCGTTTCGTCTACATAAGACTCATCAGTGACGCTCATATCAAAATATTTATAAAGCCAAACAAATAGAAAGTTGAAGAGCATTGGGGATCCAAAATTCCAAAAATTTGTGCCAAATGAGGAAATGAAAAAATAGAACAAATCGGTTTCAAAGATGGGATGGACTGAGTTCAACACACAACGTAAATTTTTAATGTCAATTTTAATCATTAACAAATTAAAAACATTAAATTAAACATAACCGTTTCTGATGGTTACAAGTTCATTATAACATAATTATCCTTTTTTTTTACCAAACTTCGGTCAGATGAATCAAAATTTGATTGAATAATAAATACTGATTGTTAAACATGTATAGTGAAATGGTAAGTAAAGTCCGTTTAAAGAAAAACAATCTTTTCCTATTTGAATATTGATATTGGGACATGCGCCTTCAAGTCTACCAGACTGGGTTTATTAATAATTAATATTTCTCTAGAGATTTAACAGTTTAAAATCTCATTAATACGTATAATAGGAATTGAAATGATGGTGTGTACGACAAATATATATCAATTCAATCAGTATAAAGTTTTACATTAGTCTAAGTGTTAAAACAATTTGTTTATCTATTGTATTTATCCCAGTGGTAAAACTGTGTTATATTCAGTTTCCTAGTATCATTTTGCTTGCTTTAAGCTCAGATGCAATTTATACAAATCTAGCATGAAAACAAATTAAGAAATTGATCAGATTGACTAGTTGTGAAACGTCGTACAAGACTGAACAGACTATGACTTTGTTTATGAGTTTGACTGTCCCTCTGGTATCTTTCTCTGGTATCTTTCGTCCCTCTTTTGTTCCTCCAATATTTCAAAAGGACAAGCTGTTTTGACAGTCAAAATGGCCTTTTAATTCTTCAATTCACAATCGATAGTGGGATATTCTATTAAGAAATTGCCATATGAATGATATCTTAACCTTTGGTGTTTTACATGTTCAATAAACATTAATATTTTTAGTGGTGGTGTAGGAGGAGAGAGAATAGACAAATCGAATGACGACAAAAACTGTTGTGATACATGTTCACTCATTGCTAGAAATAAGTCAGTCACATTCGTTGTAAAAATGATGTAAATAGTTATCAAAGGCATAAAAAAGAAGATGTGGTATGATTGCCAATAAGACAACTGTCCATAAGAAACCAAAATGACACAGACATTAACAACTATAGGTCACCGTACGGCCTTCAACAATGAGCAAAGCCCGTACCGAATAGTCCGCTATTAAAGGCCCCGATAAAACAATGTAAAACAATTAAAACGAGAAAACTAACGGTAGCTATAACGCCAGACGCGCGTTTCGTCTACATACGACTCATCTTATGTAATTTACGTCTTGGTATTTATATCAGTTTGAATAACAAATCAAGTCTGCCATTCAAAAAAATATACATTTGATGGACAATCAACTGGAAAATAAGCACCATGTTCTTATTTTGGCTATTTGATAATGGACTTTCCGTATTTATTCATTAGCCGGCGGTATTTTTGTCTGTTGATTACGATTAATAAGTTTGCCATGAGGCCTATCCCAGTTTTGAATCTCGATTAAGACGCTCTTTTGTATCAGATTTCAT
Organism: Mytilus galloprovincialis; assembly: GCF_965363235.1. NCBI lineage: Eukaryota > Metazoa > Mollusca > Bivalvia > Mytilida > Mytilidae > Mytilus > Mytilus galloprovincialis. The sequence continues at coordinate 94,845,822 of NC_134841.1, read as the reverse complement.
TAAAGCACGTGTCTTCAATGAAAAAAGAAGGTATACAAGGTATTATCTCATGACCCGAAATCCCTACAAGAACTTAAAAAGACTTGGCCATTTGCATTGCTCTACATCTAAAAGTCACATTAAAAACCGTTGCAACCGTACTAAACTCACGGCAAATTCAAAACTGTTCCTAGCAACGTGTTCTTGGAGACAATTAATTACGTTACATATAAGCATTGAACACGTTAGTTATTGTTCGAAATTTTCTTGCCGTGATATCACTTAACTTTTCCCTGATTTATCAACAAAAGAGTAATTCGGTGACGGAATGAAACACCTATTATACCATTTAGTAACCCATTAAAAAAAGAATCGGACTTCTTTTAAACTGGGTTTTACTGTGGGTATTCCCCTCAGTCGACATTTGAGATCCCCTAGTCACATCAAGGTATATCGCAATAGACTGAATATTACCATCATTGATGGCAACACTGCTAGGAGTTGGGAGATGAGAATCACTTGGGAAATATTTTGGATAAGATTATAAAAAAAACGTTCGCATCAAGTGAGGACAGTTCAAAGCGTAGAGTTGTTATCACCTATTGCTATTCACTTGAGTAGTATATATTACTAATTACTATTACTAGTATAATATAAAGACGTTTGGCTACCTATAAAACCAGGTTTAGTCCGCCATTTTCCACATAAGCCAGTACAAAGTGTGGAACAGGGCAGATGTTTTCAATTTGATTGATGTGTTTGAACTATTGATTATGCCGTTTGATAAGGGACTTTCCATTTTGAATTTTCCTTGGAGTTCAGTCTGTTTGTTATATCGAACGTAAATGTTGATAGGTAATACAATGATTGAACTGTGCAGGATTATTATGAATTTTATTAAGAGCAGACAACGGCTGCAGGTCACCAATGGGCGATAAACTCTTGCACCCGGAGGCGTCCTTCAGCTGCCCCTAAACCCATATGTATACTAGTTCAGTGATAATGGACGTCATATTAAGCAAATATGCTGCAGGGTAAAACATATTTTTTTGAGATTTCAATCCTCTCTCTATACCTATAACCAACGTAGAAAGAGATTACCTAAGCCGTATTTCACACACACACACACATCTTATTAGGAATTTTTGGTCCCCAATGCTTTGCAACTTTGCATTGGTTTGGCTTTATTAATTTTTTGATTTTAGCATCACTGATGAGTCTTAAGTAGACGAAACGCCAAATGGCGTATGAAATTATAATCCTGATACCATTGATAACTATTAACACCACTGGGTCGATGCCACTGCTGGTGGATGTTTCATCCCTGAAGGTATCACAAACTAAGTAGTCAGCACTTCGGTGTTGACATGAATATCAATTATATAGTCATTTTTATAAATTTCCTGTTTACAAAACTTTGTATTTTTCAAAAAACTAAGGATTTTCTTATCCCAGGAAAAGATTACCTAAGCCGTATTTTACACAACTTATTTAAAATTTTGATTCCGCATTGTTCTTCAAATTTTTACTGGTTTTGTGTCATCTCCATTTTGATTTGAGCATCACTGATGAGTCTTAAGAAGACGAAACGCGCGTCTGGCGTATGAAACTATAATCTTGATACCGTTGATAACTATTTACACCACTGGGTCGATGCCACTGCTGTTGGACGTTTCGTCCCCGAGGGCATCACCAACCAAGTAATCAGCACTTCGGTGTTGACATGAATATCGATCATATGGTCATTTTTATAATTTTCTGTTTACAAAACTTTGTATTTATGAAAAAACTAAGGATTTTTTTTATATCCCAGGAAAAGACTACCTTAGCCGTATTTTGCACAACGTATTTAGAATTTTGGGGACCCAATGCTCTTCAACTTTGTACTAGTTTAGTTTTGTAACTTTTTTGATTTGAGTATCACTGATGAATCTTAAGTAGACGAAACGCGCGTCTGGCGTATGAAATTATAATCCTGGTACCGTTGATAACTATTTACACCACTGGGTCGATGCCACTGCTAGTGGACGTTTCGTCCCCGAGGGTTTCACAAATCCAGTAGTCAGCACTTCGGTATTGACATGAATATCAATTATATGGTCATTTTTATAAATTTCCTGTTTACAAAACTTTGAAATTTTCGTAAAACTAATGATTTTCTTATCCAAGGAAAAGATTACCTTAGCCGAATTTGGCACAACTTATTTGGAATTTTAGGTCGTCAATGCTCTTTAGCTTTGTACTGGTTTGGCTTTTCAAATATTTTGATTTGAGCGTCACTAATGAATCTTATGTAGACGAAACGCGCGTCTGGCGTATGAAATCATAATCCTGGTACCGTTGAAAACTGTGTCTTCATTATATGAATAGCAAGCACAATCCCTCCCGTTTGGGGTTTTGTATTATACCAAAATAACATATATGAGAAAAACATAACCCGTGTAATGCCAAAAACTGGTTTTAGAATAAATGTGTTTAATTCCGATGCAAAAACCCTATAAGTGAGTCAATATTAAAGCCAAAAAATGCAATCTTTAATTACCTGACAACTGTATCGTAACTATATCCCTTCTAAATAAATTTTTTGAAAGGTTTTGTTAGTTTCGAGGTGAATACTGACATTTTTGTGCTTTGTAAAGAATATTACCACAAACGATTAGATGTGAAATACCTGGACGTATAAGATGTCTGCATGTTGAGTTATATTTACGAATGATGTCCTTGTACCGTTGACAAAATTTAGTAAATGTTTTGACTAGTTTGTAATATCAAAAGTACTTGCGTATTTTTTTTTACAATAATGCATTTTTTCCTCGCTAAAATCTAATACGTTGTTACATGCATGTGCGAATCGTACAAGATGAGATATATAAACACCATAAAATTGTAAAAATGGAACGTCACCATCTAAAAAAGGATGATTTAAGATAGGAAATAAAAAATTATGTCTTTAATCATACATTTTTGTATTATTAAGCTTCCCGTTAATGATACAGATTTCAAGATCGAGGAAAGGACGGTGGTCATTGTTGGTATTAGCTTTGTTTAAAGCTAGTTCAACAAGATAATTTCTTTAGTATAAAAACTGAAGTTGTCATTATTTAAAGTCAATATATCCTCCAAATATCTAAGAGTATTGTTAAATTTTTGTATACGATTGTTCTTTGTCTTTTTAGTCACAAATTGTAATTCAGAACAATACAAAATCAGGTCCGCAATAAGTGGTGCACAATTAGCCCCCAATAAAATCTCGATAACTTGACGTCAAACTTAATCTCCAAAGCGAACAAAAATGTTATCTAGTAAAAAGTCAAGGGCATATAAAGAATTAAAGCATGTCCAATTGACAACAAAGAGTTTGAACATATGTATTCGCATTCTAACTTTTTAAATGGCCTTTTAATTGGACGTGTGAATTTTTTCTTAGGAAGAATATGAGACAAAACGTTATACAAGGTAGACAAGTCAAAACTTTGAACAGATTCAAAATCACCAATATATGCATGCAGTTTATCAAGTACTTCCAAAAGTAATTAATTCCACTATTCTCAATGGCCTTATTTGAATAATTGATTATCAGGTTTTGATTTGACCAGGTGTACTAGTAAGTATAATAGATAAGTTAGTAGTGGAAAATTGGCTTGAAGACAAAATAAATCTATATTTGTAAGGTGTTTTGTGTCGATTCGAAAGCCAGTACATAGTTGGGACTTTCATTGTATTTGGTTTTGCTGAAAAGAAGTAGCTAAAAGCTAATGTTTGTTACTTAAAATGGAGTCAGTTGGAATATTAAAGAATTCGTTATTTCATTTTGCAGAACGTCAATGTTAAATTTTTGTCAAACGTTAATAATATCATTAGCACCTTTATCAGCCGGGACAAAACAAATTCCTTGTCTAGAGTAAAATGTTGTATACGTAAATCAACTATGTTCATCACTGAATAAAAAAAGAGTCAAAAGATTTCATGTCAGCTTTTTCTAGTTTTGTTCATTGATTACAGTAAGTACGGATTAAGTCGTGAATGATATTACGACACTCATTCAAATTAATAATTGACCGGGGACGATATCTAGGTCCTTTTTTGAGGAGAGGAATGATCTTAACTATAGGTCACGAACGACGTTAAGGTCTACTGATAGTTACATCTTTACACATTTGGCTATTAATAAACCAATATTTCCGGGTAGATTTCCTGTAAACATAACAAATAAGAGCGAGTAGAGTATCATCAAAATACCCAGAAATTTGTTCATTAACAGAATGATCGTTAAAAATACTGACAATATTTACAAAATCAAAACCTTTATTGACATACTTGATTTTTATAAAATGTTTTTTTATGATTTTCGGGTCAGTCAATTTTTGGAAACAGTTTAGAATAACAATATGCGATTATAATTTGAACGATTTCATACTTAGGACTGCAATATGGAATGTTTAACAGACTGTTTTTATTTGTTAAGATAGAGATATACTAATGATAATTTTCAAGTATATTTAAAAGAGATGGGATTTTGGAAACTTTTTAATATTATTTAGTCTCTGGATCTTTATTTAAAAAACAGGAATATGACATCGATGAATTTGTAGTAGACAACATAAGTGTTATGGTTTAAGATGAGGGCTGTTTTCCATTTTATCGCAGGTAAAACCTTGTTGTCTCAGGCACTCGGGATGGCCAACCGGTTCACAAATACCTAAAAAATAAGAAAATAACATGATAGCTCACATGAACAATTTAATATTATGGACACTTCTGATTATTTTATCACACGGAATTAAGCGCATGTTACAATATTGCCATTCTGAAATAACTATCTGTTCATCATTTATTTTACTGGAAATTGTTTCAATATCAGCAAAACAACAATAAAAAAATAGCGTTCGTCTCGTGTATTTCTTTTTAGGGCACCTATGATCATTATCCCTATAATGTACTTTTTAATGATACAAAAATAGTGCTGAAAATTTGAGTGATATGTTATGAATATTTGCATCTAAGATGACGAAAAACCATAATACATTAGTTCACACAACTGACTTATCTTTATTTGTTTCATTCAATACGCCCGTTATCGAATGGCATGTAGCCTTTTACGAATCTAAATAACCTTGGGTAATCTTGTTGTTCCTACACCAAAATGAAAACGATGGTATGTCATAGGTTCAATTTTTATTGTTTGTGTCGTTTTTAACAAATCACAACGTTTTGTTGTACACTTGTAAAACTACAAATCAGAATTCAGTAGATTCTGAAACGAGGTCAATCAGCAAATTCCGGAAAATAAGCCTTAATAATATGTTAGCGGTAAAAAGCGTAACATATACTATAGAAAAAATTGTTGGCAAACAGGAAAAAATATTATGTAATGGAAATTATATTTCGAAAGTTTTATAAAAAAGCTTTTGTATATATACTTTCTGCTGAAGTATATGATAAAATGTGTTCAGCTTCTGCTTGAATACCACATTAAAAGATCACTATATTAAACTGTTAGTTTTCGTCATTGTTTTCTGCTCTTGGTCTTTGTTTGATATTAAGCTTCGGCTGATAATACATGCCATGTTATACTCTGATATAATAGTGAACGCATGAACTATTTGTCATCTCCGTTATAGGGCTACAAATGGCAATTGGAAGGGTCTTCATTAATATTATTGTTACTTTGGTGTATCTAAAAAAAAGGAGAGTCAAGGGTGAGGGTGTCGCGGAGGAATCAAACTTGATAAATCTTGACTTGTATTCTACCAAAATATCTTTAAAACTTTGAATTATAGAATTGAGAATTGAAACGGGGAATATAACATTATTTGTAATTTCATTTGGTATGACTGTTTAGACATTATTTTACGCATGTAACTGTTGAAGATTTAATGCCCATGAAATGGACACGTCAGACAAAGTTGATTTTTATGACGAATTAGACACGACATAAAGGTGACAGAAAGCACAATCTTTGTGGAATATCAATGTAAATGGAGGCAACAGTAGTATACCGCTGTTTGAAAGTCATAAATCGGTAGAGAAAAAAAACAAATCCGGGTTACAAACTAAAACCGAGGGAAACACATCAACGATAAAAGTGAACAAAAAAAAAAAAAAAAAAAAAAAAAAAAAAAAAAAAAACCAAACGACAATGCAACATACACGGAAACAGTGATATATTGTTGCCTCAAATTACTGAAGAATAAAGTCTTTTTTCCCTGGAGAAAATTCCCAAATTGAAAAAAAAAATGGCTTAAAATTATTTCCAAAAAGACAACTTTTTTCCCAAACAGTGCAGTCTCAGTAGTAATTGTGCATGAATACAAACTGAAAAACAATCGTTTAATCATTTTTCATGCCTAAAATGACTATATGTGCAGATTTGATGGTCTATTTAAGTATCTTCACTGACAAAAAAGGGGTCTTATTTAAAATGAGGGCTAACTTTTTGAGGAAAGGGCTGTAAATTGAAGTTCCAGTCATATTCATGGTTTATTATAAATTCGATAAAAATGACGCAAATTTTCCCAATTAAAAAGGGCAGAGGTAGTTTTGAAAAAAGCCAACATTATCACCGGGAAACACTATAACAAGAACATTCAAGACAGAGAAATACACAAATATATAATACAAATAGTACATTTCGACATGCTAACCACAGATAAAAAATACGTAAAACAACATAGGACAGCACAACAGAACTACGAACTGTCTTTCACACGACTAGATCAATGCTACAAAAGTGATGTCACATATAAATTTCTTAATATTTGCCACAGTTCAGGATCAGGTTTGGACAAATGTAACTATGTCATTTGATGTAAAAAAAAATAAAAAAAATTCAAGAATACTAATATAAAATTATGTTAGAAATAAGATAAATAATTGTATCATCTAGCTATGTCGGTATTTCTTCTCATTTAAAAATTAATTGTGTTCATATAGTTGATTTCAACTAAAATCTTATAAATGAACTGGGTGATTAATCTTTTAGTTGTGTTTTTACATAAGAATAGAAAATAAAAAAAAATGTACAACTACAACATGTTCATGTACAAACGATAAGACATTTAATTACATACGATTAGAATTACATAATACAACATCATATCTAATCATTTTCTGTGCTTTATTTTGTAATTCATTTGATTGTATAGCTCAAATTTTGGGCACCATGATTGGTTAATAAAAAAATTATCTATCTATCTAAATAGTTGTTGTGTGTCACTTTGGTCTCTTGTGGAGAGTTGTCTCACCGGCAATCATACCACATCTTCTGTATTTATACTTAGTTATGTAAGGATGTATTTAAGTGAGGTAAGGTAAAAATTAAGAAATTAAGAAATTAAAATTGATACTATAAGCTGGTAGAGCATCAATCAAGGATAAAGATAAGCTAAAAATATTGATAGGTCATGGACCTCCTTTTCGAGATATTTGAGGTTTAAAATATGGCGGGAAAAGGCTGACTCGGACTTTTACCTTATGTTTACATTGGTATTATTTGGGTCTCAAAACAAAAGAAAGAAAATCAAGAATCTTTTAAATTTTGGTAAATGACCATTCGTGAGCTATTAAGTTTTCTATGAAAATATAAATGGGTGTTATGGGGCAAAATATTTTACATTGTATTGTATGGAAAAACACCAAGGAGTTCGAACATTTGACACTAATTCAAAACCTCACCTAAGTACATCCTTAAGACACGGACACATCGCTTACATCAATCAATTCGTGATGGTGTTCATGACATTTATGGATTGTCATTTTTAATCTTCCCCCCTTATAATTTTTTGGAGCAGTTTCTACATAATGAGCACAATCCTGTATATGGATTCCGTACATTATGAACATGCACGAGAATAACGTATCAACTAAGATATGTTAACAAACTACGATAGGGCAGAGGGTATGTAAAAGAGGACGAAAGATACCAGATGTAACTGCTGAGAAATTGAAAATTGAAAATAGATCAATTGGGTAGTTGAAATCGTCCCGTTTGTCATAGATTTTATTGTGAAATTGTCCATACACAAATAAAACGGCATTCGTATGAATCAACTCGATGTATTAGTGTTCAAGCAATTAGTATTTCTATAATATGAAATAGCAAAACATTAATAATTTATTATCAAAAATAAGATCGTTCTTAGTCCATTTACATATGTTATTGATACGTTTATGTTTCCATGTGTATGCTTACCAGGATGGCTCATAGGTGTGTGAGATGGAGTTTGTCCTTCAAACCATACACAATCAGGATCTCCTAGTTCAGCCCCGTTTGTTTTATTGTCGCGATCTGAATCCATACGACAAAGGCTTAGGCTCCAAAAATTTGAAGCACTCGTAAAATCCTAAAAATAAAATAAAAATTGTATATTTTCCTATATTGTTCTGTTACACCACTCTCTCAAGTTAAGAGAGGGTTAGTGCATTCAAACAAGTTGAAAAACGCCACAATCTGTATGTGCCTGTTCAAAGTTTGGAGCCTGTAATTCCGTGGTTGTCTTTTGTTGCTGTATATTATATTTGTTTTCCGTTCATGATTTCGTACAAAAGTCATGCCGTTAGTTTTGTAGTTGAATTGTTTTACACTAATTATTTCCGGGCCTTTTATAGCTTCTCTATGGTGACCTATAGCTGTTATTGTGATCAGTTGACTCATTGTCATTTAAACCACGTCTTGCAAATTTTTGTTCTTCACTCGCCATGATTTGACTTCACGCTATTGGGAAATCGAGACAATACCGCTTGCACTGTGTCCAGCACTCTAAACCACTCGGCCATCTTAACTGAACTAACAATTCAGCTTTCAGTGGCCTTTCCTTGTCAGAAGAATCTACATTTGTAACACTGAATGATATACAAGTAATGAAGATGGATTTGATTGCAGATTAGCTTAATTGTCTATCGTAAAGGATCGTAAGATGCAGTCAGAGTAATAATTTAAGTACGTCTAAACAAACTCTATGACAGATTTATCCATTGGATGACCAGTGAAGGTGATAACTGCTGAAAACATATGATATTCATAAATACTCTAAATATCAGCACAACATTTGCAGTTTTAACATTGCCGTGTTATGGTGAATTTGTAAAATCAGGGAATTGTTCAATCCGTAAATTAGGGATTTTGTATCATCATTGAACTGATTCGTGATTTGTGAACTCTTTGATTTTGACTAGGGATTTTACAAAATCACTGAAATAATCAAAATCTTGTTTGCAGATTCCCTGGTTTAATTCATTGAATTTGTAAAAAAAGGTACTTCTTTTTTATTTTAGAATTCTAATGAAAAAGTCTACAACAGTTACCCTCAAAATGTTTGAGGTTAAATGAGCCTTATATACTGATATTAATGAGCAATTTACATCAAACAACTAAACAAACAATATGACTGAGGCGGATATGTATTTAAATCATGATCAAACTTACTCACAAAAAATATTATTCCCAGAATTTTCCGCATTTCATTTGGTCATGCTTACAGATATTGATTTGATGATTGGTATATATTTTATCATGACCAGTTACGGATTTATTTCGTATTTTGGTCCGGTCTAATGATGTATTGCAGACAATGGTAATTGGAATTAGAATATTCACTCAAATAATAAGTTTTCCTCAAATATTCTTGGTCATACTTGATATTTGTTACATAGTTTACACCATGACAAGTTATAGATTAAGTTAGAACTTTGGTCCAGTACAGTAAAAGAAATGTTAAGCCGGGCAATACTAACAGCTACAGTGCTTGTTTAAATTGTATTAAAAAAATACACATTTCTTATATCAAGATGCTGAATTCACTAGTAATTTAACGAAGAAGTTATATTTTACCAGAAGTTACGATGTTCTGAATTGTAAATCGATTAATGTCGTTTACGGATTAGAGTGCAACCTTTGAGGATTGGTATACGTCGGTGAAACGAAAGAAAGGCTAAACAAACGTATGTGCGGTCATAGATCAGACATTAACCTCAATGCTAACGACATTCTTCACCAGCATTTCAATCAGCCCGATCATTCCATCGTTTCTATAACAGTACGCATTAGAGAAAAAATATACCATAGTTCTAACAATCATTATCTTGCAACGCCTCTCCGTAGACAAAAAGAGGACTACTGGATTAAACAATTGGGAACTGCAACACCATATGGTTGCAATGACAAAATTGATGGTATAGGTATTCTATCTAGTCCTTCGTGTAGCTCGGTGAATGTGATGAATATGTTCAACTCTACTCCTCGACGTAGACGCAGTCATATCATGGTCATCGCCATTATACATCACCTAATCTGCATGATGTCTCTATTAATGACTTGCTGCCATTTATACAAAAACCGTAAGGTATTCATCACATTCGCACGAAGCCTTATTCATAATTACCCCTTTCAAAACTTCATTCTCTGTTCAATTTATGTTTGGAAACCAATGTTACAATCCCTCATTCAAACCAATACAAACTTACAGCTATAATTTCGGACATTGCAAGTCACAGACTTTTCAAGCTAGTCCGCATTTGAAATTGGAAAAGATGAAAACGAGAAAAGATCTTTTCTTAATCTTTCCTTTGCCAACAAAAGTCTCGATGGCGTCAACTTAGGCAACATCCTTCATAATAAATAAGTTCAATCGAAAATACCTCCTTATTTCAAAGACCACTCTGTACCAAACATTTCTTATACCTATACTAAACCTATTGCACCTACAATTTTCAATTACAATTTTTTTAGTTCCCAATTTACATATAATCCAGCTGGCCACGTTCTTACCAGTTTCTTTATTTTGATTTGTATCAACGACCTCACTGCCTTAATTCATTCGGAAAGAGTGTCTTTGTCTTCCCTCTCACGCTTAGCCCATTGTCTGGCATAATCCTTGACTGAATCCATAAAAATTTTAAAGTTGTATTTCCAATTGATGGATTTCGGCTCACGATATTTTGGACCTCTCAATAACACATTTCGTAGGGAAGTGTTATTAATAAGGTATCAGAATTAAGAAACTGAATGCGTCTATCAATGCCCATGCTACGTCAATCTTTAAAGACCCTAATGTTTCAAAACACTTATCCTACCGTCATGACAAATATGTTGTTGTCCCCGCAGATAAAGCCCCAAATAACATCGTTTTTGTGTGTAAAACTCATTACATTAACTGCTTGATAAACGAATTAGGTATTGACAATTAACTTGGAAACCCAAAATATACCCCCACAACACTTACCAAAGAGGAAATCCTGGAAAATCATGGATCTGTTCTATGTTACTTTGGAATTTCAACTAATAATGATGAAATGGATCTCCAATCACTGTATTGAATACCTTAACTGCATAAGTGTCCTTACAAACAACGGTATATTGCTGGGTCTTCCAAGTGCTCCACGAAACCTCTTTCAAAATTATTATCTATTTTATCAGCAATCAAAGACGGGCTTCAAAGTTATTGTGAAACTGCCTATTCTAGGATGGCGTGAATCAGATGTGGATACTTAAAAATTCCAAAGATCTTTTAGAGTAAATACAATCTAACGCTCTTTCATCCTGTAATAGTATTCAAACATTTGACTTTTCTACACTTTATACAAGTATTCCTCATTCCAAACTAAAAGATAAATTGAAAGAGTTGGTATTGCTTTGTTTCATAAAAAGGAATGGCCAACGAAGATACAAGTATCTTGTCTTGGGAAGGGATAAATCCTACTTTGTATAGGATCACTCAAACAATTTTTTTTCTGAAACTGATATTATCAAGATGCATGATTTCTTGATTGACAACATATTTGTTACGTTCGGAGGACGTGTTACTCAACAGATTATCGGCATTTCAAGTGGAACGAATTGTGCCCTCTTCTTGTCGACTTGTTTCTTTATTATTATGAGGCTGACTTCATACAGGAACTTCTTAGGAAAAAAAGATAAGAAGTTAGCCATATCCTTTATCTCTACTTTCCGCTATATAGATTATGTTCTTTCACTGAATAATTCAAAATTTTGTGAATATGTCAAATGCATCTATCCCATTGGGCTAGAGATAAAGGATACATCAGATACAGTTAAGTCGGTCTCATATCTTGACTCACATCTAGAAATTGACAATGAGGGTCGATTGAAAACAAAACTTTACGACAAAAGAGATGATTTCAGCTTTCCAAATGTTCCATTTCTAAGTAGTAACATTCCAGCAGCACCTGCATACAGTGTATATATCTCCCAATTGATACGATATTCCCGTGCTTGCATTTCCTATCATGATTTTTCTTGATAGAGGGTTGTTGCTCACATGGAAGCTATTAAATCAAGAGTTCCAAATGGTGAAGTTGAAATCATCTCTTCGTCAATTTTACGACGCCATCACGAGTTGGTTGACCATTATGGAATAACCGTTTCACAGATGATATCAGATATGTTCCTTACGTCGTAACAAATATACCCTTCCCTATTCACGAATGTGACCTACCGAATTGGACTATTTACCGGATTTGTAATAACATAAGTAATACGACGGGTGCCATATGTGGAGCAGGATCTGCCTTTTTGTGGGGGTTCGTGTTGCTTAGTCTTTAGTTTTCTATTTTATGTCTTGTGTACTATAATTTGTCTGTATGTCTTTCTATTTTTTAGCCATGGCGTTGTAAGTTTATTTTCAATCTATAAGTTTGACTGTTTCGGATATGTTCCTTACGTCGTAACTACAATCCCCTTCCCTTTTATGAATGTGACCTACCGAATGAGACTATTTCCCGGATTTGTTGTAACATAAGCAACACGACGGGTGCCACATGTGGAGCAGGATCTGCTTACCCTTCCGGAGCACCTGAGATCACCCCTACTTTTTGGTGGGGTTCGTGTTGTTTATTCTTTAGTTTGCTATGTTGTGTCATGTGTACTATTGTTTGTCTGTTTGTCCTTTTCCTTTTTACCCATGGCGTTGTCAGTTTATTTTTGATTTATGAGTTTGACTGTCCCTCTGGTATCTATTGTCCCTCTTTTATTTCAACTTGTAATCAGGGATTTTACAAAATCCCTAGCAATATTTTTAGTGATTTTGTAGGAAATCATTCTTTTGTTTTATTCATTAATGCCTTTATGGACACTTTCCTTAACTTTCCTATCTCCAAACTTTAAGTCAGTTTATTTTCACGATTTGACTCTCCCTCTGGTATCTTTCGCCCCTCTTGTATAGCCCTTAACCAACCACAATGCTGTCTATAATAGTGATGGTAAGGCTTTTAATTCAGCTTGGGCGTGACACGTGTATTGTTTCTGATAGTTTGTACGTTGCAAGGCGAGAGCTACAAAAGCAATCGAGTTGAGATGACAAATGATAATCTGTTTATCGCTGTTTTACCTATATCGAAATGGTCAATTTCATTAGCAACGCCACGTGGCTCCTTAGTTTCTAGCGATAATTTTCGATCTCAAGCAAGTAGCATGATATGAAAAATTTTCACAAAAAAGATCAAAAAAAAAAAATGAATAAAATAAATCCGATATTTTACTTCGCTGTGTGAACATGTTTGATCAGATACGATAAACAATCAATCAAGCATACTAAAGAAAAAAGTATGTTCTCAAATTCGACGTCAGATGTGTTTTTCTTCAAACATGTCCGGCAAAATTTTCTAAGGTGTTATAGCAGTCAATAACCAATGTATGCAGATAATGATCCGAGGGATAATGTTATAAGCAAACAACACGTTTTTAAATTTAGCGCGTCCGAAGCTTAGGGATTTAAAGGGACAAAAAAGACCTCATATTTCATTTTCTGTGATTTCTATTTATCTTAAAAGAAATAAAACCTCGCTTAACCTAGTCACGTCATCAGTTAAATTCTGTTACATACATTTAAATACAAAACTAGATTGTCTTTAATTACAAGCAGACACTGCCAAATCTATCTGTATTCAAGATAATTGCTTACATTGAAAACCATTAAAAACATATCATGCCTACGTATAGCTTTTTTGAATAAAACTTTCAACAGGAACATCAAACCCACCCAAAAAAATCAAAACGACAATATTAGTTCTTTAACTCGTTATCTATTGCAATCTGTCATAAAATTGAGCAATAAATCACTTTTCGCTTGATTGTGTGATTGGTCCTAGCATATCATGTTGTCACAGTTAGATGTATATAAGAATACATCTGAAAACCTTATTTTTCACCATTGACATTTCTCTATGTTTATGCAAATTGCTTTGATACATACGATTTCATTTGGTTATTTACCCAAATCCATTAAAGAGTGATAACTAATGTAAACATATGTTTTGCCATTGTTAAACAGCTTTAAGCAATAATTTTCATTTACATTAAATTCAAGTAAAACGTTATGCTCTAGTAAATGTATAAAAAGTGAAAAACAAAAATACTGAGCTCCGAGGAACATTCAAAACGGAAAGTCTATAATCAAATGGCCAAAATCAAAAGCTCAAGCACACCAAAAACGAATAGACAACAACTGTCATATACCTGACTTGGTACAGGCATTTTCTTATTCAGAAAATGGTGGATTAAACCTTTTACCTTTAAAAAAAATCCCCAATAATGTGAAGAAGTAATGCCATGGAAAAAAACATTTTACAATTTCTAATTTAAGATTGAAAAACTCACCCGACCAAACTTGTTTTTGATAAGTGTATGATGGAATGGGTTGTAGTGTCCAACTGCATTCCATACTCCGGGGGATACACACGGATTTGGAACACTATATCCATTCGGAATGTAATCTCTGTAACTTGGTTTACAGGAATAAATCTGGATAGTAACCAGTATAACTATAACGCACGTCCACATTGTATATTGTCTGTAAGTAGAAAGGCCTTATCTATCGTACCTAGACGGTTCTTACGTATGTCTTTATCTTTTGACATGCATTGATCAGTTGTCGAAGGAAAGGGAATTTTTTTTGGGAAAAACCCAAGCCTAGATTTTAAATTTATCAACCACTCTGTAATTCTATTGGATATAATAATATTGCTTATTAGGCCAATTATTCTTTTTAATAAAAGATGAATAATCTGAACTTCATTTGTCGAGATTGTACATAGCAATAAAGATAATCTTGAACTACTAGTGTATGTTCTGTTGCGATATACATAGGGTTCTGTCTGTTTTCTAGACCATATCTATATTTCTACAAATTCTTAACTTTTGTAACTGTATAATTTTGTCGTCTAATCACTTATACTAAAGGCAACCCCCAGTATTCATCTCCTCATGAAATGTTCTATTTTACACGCGTTTAAAGCATTTCCGTTTAAGTTCATTCAGTACTACCTCTTCCGTTATAAAATAAAAGTGCACACGGTTACATGTCTGTATTCTAGAACACAATCATATCTTTTTCAGATTCTAAATGTTTTATCACTTCACCATATTCAGTTTTCCTCAATTTGTTGTTTACTTATTTATAGCATAGACAGAGATACCAGTTCTCCCAACAAGCTACCCCATTAACACTGTAATAAAAGCATTTCCTCAATTCAAATTTCGAGAATAAATCTGCTTACTAGAACTTTGCGGGATCTAAAGAAACTATGGCCGATATAATCTTTATTTCACTGATTTAGAAAAAAAAATATCGAAGGACATTAGGTATAATGGTAGATGCCAGTGTGTTAAAGCCTCCTACCCATATTATCCATTTTGTGTTTTATTACATATTTTTTTTAATCATTTCCCTGTTTCTTCTGCAGCCAAGCTTCGCTAAAAAATATACAAAATAAATCAAATATCATTTTTTCTTTGGTTATTGTTTGCAAATATTTTTACTGAATTGGCTGATGTTCATTAGTATTTGTTGCACATCAATAAGACGTCATGCATTTATCATTCAATATCTTGAATTTAATATCATGAAAAACAAATTTGTTTTATAAAATAATCATTTTTAGGGCTTAAGATTGGCACTGTTCTCCAAGTCATTGCATGTGAATCCCTGCTCCCTTATACACAAAGGACTTCCAACAGGTTCACAAATACCTACAAGAAAAAATATTGTTAGTGACAAGGACCGAAGTTGTATAATATGTCAGCAAAATGTGTTCGTATAATGTGGCATTGAGATGAGATAACTATGTTCTCATCAGGATATGCATTCAATAGTTCTCATTGGACCGTAAAATAATAGTACATTGTTATCAATTTATAATACTTCAGAAAATCTGAAATCTACTTGGGTAATAAATGGCAGCAAATGACCGATCAACAACAGCAACTTTAAGAAACGCCATTTAACTTCGCTCATATGTGTTTAGCTTCATTAAGTTTCAATCATATTGAATATAATAAAACATCCCTAAAACTTGTATATATTGATAGGGTATTAATTAAGAAATAAAAAAAGCAAAAATAATATAGGGGTCAATGTGCTTGTTTTCGATATATTAGCCATTGAAATTTTGGCAAGAAAATATTCTCTCTTGATTTTTCATAGCTTTATCATTGACCAGTTAAAGTTCTCAAAAACTATTAAAAATAAAAAAGATTTTATAAAACTTAAAAAAAAAAATGGCTTATAATTATACATTTAAAAGATTTATAAAAAGAAAAATGGGGATTCATGGGCAATTTTTTTTTAAGGCATTTACATGGATAAAATCAGAGGATTTCGAAAATCTGACAAACATTCCAAAACAAGCAAACATCCTTAAACAGTAGAACACCACCAGGAAAAATGTTTAAAACAAAATTGTAATCTCTACGTTATTTAACATTTCAAATCTGATATAAACAACTCTTGAAAGTTATATTTTTGTAAATCTTTACAAATTTAACTGTTTACCAGTCCGGAATGCGGTTCGATAAAATTGCTCCCCTTGTTTATTTCGCTCTCCTGTCAAATCATGTAATTTCGCTGCCTCCAATAGTAGACGTGACAACGGTGGGTGTCGTCAAGACAGGTACAATTAAAAGAATCCGTTAGGAATTAGACGATCCCCATTGGTATAGGTGAGTTGTTTATTAGTTGTTGCTTTAGGATAAATGCATCTTTTAGGTTAATTCATAATCAGGAATAGCTGGAAGTGAGAGAAACGTGTTGCTAGGAGAATCCCGGAGACCGATAGTAGAATTTAAAAAAAAAATCTAGAGACGATCGTTCCGAGTGTGCCACCTACACATTCAAACATGTACACAACCACAGTATCCCCTATATATCTAATGTGTTTTCGTAATTATGTGATATAGGGCAAAAAAAGGTAGCAGTTTTTTATGTCTGGTTGTTAAGCATTTCCAGGGGAGATAATGTTATGTGTTACGGTGTGTTTGATAGGTTTGTTAAACTGTAACATTATATAATACACACTCGTAAAGTTGCCAAAAAGCGCCTCTCGCACCCAATTAACTCATTGACAATTTCAATTATTCTTTTAACCGGGTTATTGTAGTTCTATAATATAAGATTTCGTAGGTTCATATTATATTTACATGCAATTAACGTTTTTAATGGGATTTTTTTTTTACTATCAATGGGGAACGGTTGTATTAAAAAAAAATCTGATAAAAACGTGGAATGTAAATGATATGAACCTCTTTGTGGTGTGTATTACAAAAAAGGGGGGTGTCTTAAAATCACCGAAATACCATAACAATCCTACAATACCTGTTTACAGGATAAGAGAGATATTTAAACCTACCTTTTTCTCACATATTTGTTAGATATGTTGAAAATAAACCCAAATGTAAAGTAACTTAAGTATATCCATTCCATCTTTTTCAATTCATTAGTTAAACAGACAGCTCTAGAGAATATGCAATAACCGAACAATGATAATTTAGCTAACAATGAATTCAGTACATTTTTCCAACAAGTAAAGACCAATGAAAACATTTTATATGATTTAAAAACTTGGTCAATTAACATGATTAAGTAGGATCTTGTGGTTTCGTAGACATTAATGATAATTCAACATTTTCGATTTGTATTTTTCTTTATTTCATATACTAGTATATATCATAACATGTAATATTTTGTGATGCATCTGATGTATAAATCCAGTGTCAGATCCGCAGAAGATTCCGGTGTTCAGATCCGTTTGTATGGGGGCACATGTGGTTGGAACCCACGATTTAATTGTTTGTTTGATTTTTTTTTGCAGTGTCGAAAAGGCTGATAGACAGTAGTTTTATCAAGAAGTTATGGAGATTGTTTCCGAAAAGATCCCTTAACACCACAGTGTATAAGAGATTAATGAGCCTCGTCTAGTGCAAGCAACTGACATGCCCTACCTGTTACGCTGACAGAAAAGCCCCCATTTTGAAAGCACGTTTTAATGTTGTGTTATATATCTGACAGTCAAATGTCTTGGAAATATTCTGAAGTACATATGCCGACCAAAGGCATGGAATAGAGGGGAGAGGTTACAGTGTCAGATGATAGAATGAGATTACAATTTGAACTATAGAAAGTATTATATAAAGATATGTAGGAGAAATAATCTATATGGATAAATTATCCCACAATAGGAACTGTCTTATTGTGGTATAATTCCGGAGATGATATAGCAGTGCCATTGGTTTCCCCTTTCTCTTTGTTCAAAGAACTTGATCATCTGAACTCTTATTTGTTTTTAAATTGGAGCCCTGTTCAAGAACAGTTAAAAGAACATATGCTTAATTTTCGTTTTCTTTTTAAGACCAATATCACAATAAATTTTAAATAAAACTGGCTGTACATTATATCAAATATGCCAGTCAACCGGAAATACCCCAAAAAGGTCTTTATTATATTCATTTTTCAACTTACAAAATATGTCAACGGTTAATAAGCATCCCTAACTTTACCATGTGACTTGGATTTTTGATTTGTCAATATCAAGCAAACTGTCAATATTTTCCAAAACATGCTAATAATTCCGTTTTTGTCGAGCCTTCGACTTTTGTCGAAAAAGCGAGACATGATAGCGCTCCTACATTCCGTCGTTGGCGTCGTCGGCGTCCACAAATATTTACTCTGTGGTTAAAGTTTTTGAAATTTTAATACCTTTCTTAAACTATCCTGGATTTCTACAAAACTAGGACAGAAGCTTTTTTATGATCATAAGACAGTATCCAGAAGTAAATTTTGTAAAAAAAACAGTTCCTGTTTTTCCGTATTTTACTTGTAAATGGACCAAGTTTTTTCTGCTGGGAAACATCATATTCACTCTGTGGTTAAAGTTTTTAAAATTTTAATAACTTTTTAAAACTATCCTGGATTTGTACCAAACTTGGACAGAAGCTTGTTTATGATCACAAGAAAGTATCCAGAAGTAAATTTTGTAAAAAAAAATCCATTTTTTGGTACTTTACTTATAAATAGTAAATATATATGTTATATACCTTAATATAACAATATTAAGGTATATAAGAATTTTTTTCTGAGACAAGTGCCTGTGGAAACACTGGGTTTCGCGGAACCCTTACGAATTTTTATTATTAACAACAAAGGACTTCTCTTGTATAAAACTGTTACAGATTATCAGACTGTCTACAAGTACAATTTTAATCCAAGCCGCTGTTCTTTTAAGCATCGTGTTAGCGAAGGCTTGGTTGATTGTAAGTCTTTGGTGCAGAGACTGAAATATTTGTCTTTAAATAATCAGACTTGAGAAAATAACATGGAGGTAAGTATGTGTAAGGAGTTGTAACGGTGGCTTTTCCTGGAATAATTTCGCCATACTTCATATAATAGTTTGCAGATACAGTCACCCAACCGTATGTAAAACATACTGATAGACCAAATTGAAGATAATCTGAGGTTTTGCATTAGTTATGGTAACACCGTCAAGAATTGGTTGACTAACATTTCACACACAGTAGGCATTTGTGTTTAGATTTGAAGTTCATTATACTTTGGGTTGATACGTTGTATTTGTCATGCTGATTTAAAAGAGATAAACACGTAATTGTTTTTGTTAATTACTTCATGAAACATAAATGCAATTTCAAGACTTAATATTAAATTTAATTTATCCTTAAAATAATCTTTGCAAAATTATGGGGCACTAGTAGCGACATTGTTAAATCTAGATAGGACCCCAAAAGTTTGAACAAGAAAGAAAACACACTAGAATAATATATATATATATATATACAACTCGTCTAAACATCAACCCAACAATGTTAGATCTGTAAATTTGCTTTCGCAAATTTTTGGTTCTTCCCTCGCCGGGATTCGAACCCATGCTACTGTGATATCGTGACACCAAATCGCCTGCACTGCAGCCGTCCCGCTAGACCACACGACCACCTGGGCTCTCAAAAAAAGAGCTTTCGCTGGCCGTGTGCTACCTTTCCACGTCAGTTTTAATCTAGCGGCGTACTGCAGTACATGATATATAAGGCATGAAGATGTTATTGTTACAGATCAGCTAAATTATCTATAGTAAAGGATCCTACAAATTAATGTAAGATACAGTCACAGAAAATAATTATATTTATAAGTACGTCTGAGTCAGTGACAACCCTACAACAGATGTATCCATCGGATCGCCATCAATGATGGTGATACATGGCTGTGTACATAATGTATATACAACTCGTCTAAACATCAACCCAACAATGTTAGATCTGTAAATTTGCTTTCGCAAATTTTTGGTTCTTCCCTCGCCGGGATTCGAACCCATGCTACTGTGATATCGTGACACCAAATCGCCTGCACTGCAGCCGTCCCGCTAGACCACACGACCACCTGGGCTCTCAAAAAAAGAGCTTTCGCTGGCCGTGTGTTACCTTTCCACGTCAGTTTTAATCTAGCGGCGTACTGCAGTACATGATATATAAGGCATGAAGATGTTATTGTTACAGATCAGCTAAATTATCTATAGTAAAGGATCCTACAAATTAATGTAAGATACAGTCACAGAAAATAATTATATTTATAAGTACGTCTGAGTCAGTGACAACCCTACAACAGATGTATCCATCGGATCGCCATCAATGATGGTGATACATGGCTGTGTACATAATGTATTATATACAACTCGTCTAAACATCAACCCAACAATGTTAGATCTGTAAATTTGCTTTCGCAAATTTTTGGTTCTTCCCTCGCCGGGATTCGAACCCATGCTACTGTGATATCGTGACACCAAATCGCCTGCACTGCAGCCGTCCCGCTAGACCACACGACCACCTGGGCTCTCAAAAAAAGAGCTTTCGCTGGCCGTGTGTTACCTTTCCACGTCAGTTTTAATCTAGCGGCGTACTGCAGTACATGATATATAAGGCATGAAGATGTTATTGTTACAGATCAGCTAAATTATCTATAGTAAAGGATCCTACAAATTAATGTAAGATACAGTCACAGAAAATAATTATATTTATAAGTACGTCTGAGTCAGTGACAACCCTACAACAGATGTATCTATATATACGTATGTGTAGTTCATGAAATATGAAGACACTCGTGTACTACAAGTAGTTAAAGTGAGCATGTATGAGAAAAACTGAAATTATAGTGAGCCACCGACATTATCCAATGAACTTTAATATTCTTGAATCTGTTTCTGAGTTGCATGTGAAGAACTAACAGAAGGAAAGTTATTTAAGTAAAGTACTATAATACAATCGAGTCTTTATGCGACAAACTATAATAGAATTGACGTTGCGCACGATGTTGGTGTCTCTTTGGAAATATGGGTTGGATGGCGTGTTATTCAAATTCAAGCTCTTATCCTATACAACAAATATCCATGTTCTGCATATCATTCGAAAGGAAATAAACCATAGAAATCAATTACATAGATGATTTTGTGCTTTGTCTATTTTTTAATGAAAAAATTTGATGATACACAAAAAAAGACATCGAAGGCTATAAGCAAAGACAGCCAATGTAATATGTTGGATGTACGCTCGTCCTAAGAGTAAAGAGGTAGCCTCAGATTTTTCCTGTATTTGTTTCACTCATATTATCAAACTCAGTTTTAAAGTTTCACAAAATTTTGAAGATAAAAAAAACCGCCAAAAAATATACAAAACAGACTTTAAATCATATAACAAGACATCAAATTGTTACTATGAGTTATTGTTGGAGACAATTTTTCGCAAAATTAAAAATTGTGCATGTATTTAGATTTTTGTTTTAATTCAAAGGAATTTTTCATTTATACACCAGTTTAAAAAAAGTAAAAGTATATAAAGAAGCAACTTCGAAAATCTCTACAAAATGAATACTTATTAGAAGAATGTAAATTCTACGGTTACTTCAAGGATAACGTTTGAAACTTTCGGAACAATGTCAAAATCGTCGTTTTATTTGAACGTCGTGTAACGCTGAGTGGCACCAATACCGTGCGTAACGTCATTGAGTCTAACGTAAAACTGTTAACTAAATCAAGATCTCGTATGTACGACTCTTAATGTCTAACAAACTTTCGACTGTGTGTATATTATTAAGAAAAGAAAAAGATATAATAAAATCAAATCTTATGAATAATATTAGCGATAAAAGAAAAAAAATATCACATTATGTCGACGGACAATTGTAAGATGCTATAAGATCGAATTAAAATGTATCGAAAATATAACAAAAGAAATCAATAAAACAACTGCAATCCCTATTTTTAAGATGCAAACAGACAAAACAATTACACCATGTCGACGGGAAACTGTCGACTTGAAACGTTGTACGAACGAATCATATGACA
Organism: Mytilus galloprovincialis; assembly: GCF_965363235.1. Classification (NCBI taxonomy): domain Eukaryota; kingdom Metazoa; phylum Mollusca; class Bivalvia; order Mytilida; family Mytilidae; genus Mytilus; species Mytilus galloprovincialis. The sequence goes on along the minus strand of NC_134841.1, from coordinate 94,823,214 downwards.
AAAAAAAAAAAAAAAAGAAACCCCAACTGCAATCAACCAATATGACACACAAAGAGTCACAGGAAAATAGCAACTGTCGACTTGTCAATACTGAATGATCGAACACAAACATAGCCAAAACATGACACCAAAGAAAATAAGACAAAAACTAAATAACAAGATATTACAAGATCATGCGCGTAGCTACGTTTACGTCAAAACGCCCGGGCGTACACTTGAATTTGGTAAAACAAAATATTTTCATCTAGATTTATTAAAAGAATTGGTTAACAGTACATCAACCTCCTAAGTATTTCTTCAATTGCTTGTAATTTCGAATAAAGTGACAAAATTGGTGTCATATTTATAAATTTGTTAATTTTCTGTCAAAGTCTAAATCTACCTTGATTTCTATACTCGCTTTCCTTTTTTAAAGCAATTCCTTATGTACTTAGATTCGAAATGTAGTTTGCATTTTTTAAAATTATAACTGTGTAGATGTAGGTTCAGTATGTGGTTAAAGTTTTTATATATTTTAAGTAACTTTGTCAAACCGTCGTATGATTTTACGATAGCTGGACAAAAACTGTTTATGGTCAAAAGAGTATCCAGCGCATCATGACGAAATTATATATGATGAATTTTCCCGTAATTTATGGATTTTTTAAAGGAATTTCTTGAAGAAGTTACATTCTGAGGTTAAAATTTGGTACATCTAAATTATTTGTAAAACCGTGGTCAAAGTTAATGAAACTTCTTGGAGGAAAACGCGTATAGCGCACGAATAAATTTTCATCCTGGTATCTATGATGTCGAGTTAATTTACATGATAAATTTATAAACCTCCATATTTTGTTATGAAACTTGTGCAGAAATTAAATGAAAATATTTGATTTGTTCAAATCCTGTAATGGACTGATAAATGAATAAACTTTTACGGGGAGAAATTTCAGGCGAAAACCAGGGTTCTATTTACACATTTTAATATTGCACCTGAACAACTCAGAAAATTAATCATTTCATGTTCATTTACGATTCTAAATAAACAATGAATAGATTAAACATAAAAAAATAAGCATTTTGAATCTAAAGAATGTTGTTATTGATATGAGTTTCTACTACCAGCTGTTTCATTGACCTGGATCAAATAGGGACTTTAGGCCCTGGCTGAGGTTCGGGCGTACACTTGAAAATGACCTAGCTACGCCACTGAAGATCAATATCAGTTGTATAAAAAATAATACCGAAAGTACAATTGGTTAACACAAACAAGAGGAATACAACGATATAAATCTTTGCTACTTCAAAAACTCAACTTGACAAAGGTCAACCAATCCGGGTTACCTCATAACTAAGGTGTAACAAAATGTGGAGCAAAACTTTTTAAATATTACAGAAATTAGGACAGTCGGAATAATTGCAATTGTTTAAGAAAAAAAAAACATGTCAAAATGCAACGAGGGTCAATTTAAAACAAAGCTTTAGGAACAAGAGAGATGATTTCAGCTTCCCAATCTAGATCTTTCCATTTCTATGTAGCAACATTCTAACAGCAGCAACTGACAACGCTAAGGGGAAAAAAAGTAAAAAAAGACGACGACGAAAAGTAAAAAAAATTCTTCCATCAAAATGTTTGTATCTTGTCCTTATCCTACTTTCATGACAAATAAGTTGTTGTCCCTGCAGATAAAGCCCCAAACAACATCGTTTTTGTGTGTAGAACTCATTACATTAACTGCTTGATAAACGAACTAGGTATTGACAATTCACTTGGAAACTCAACATATACCCTCACGACACTTACCGAGGAGGAATTATTCAGCTCAGATAATATTATTATGAGGCTGACATCATACAGGAACTTCTTAGGAAGAAAGATAAGAAGTTAGCAATATCCTTTAACTTTACTTTCCGCTATATAGATTATGTTCTCTCACTAAATAATTCAAAATTTGGTGAAAATGTTGAATGCATCTATCCAATTGAACTAGAGATAAAGGATAATGAAACCAACGAATAATCAATTATATGAAAAATGAAAGAAACACATTTAGTTTTAAATGTCATGCGTCCGAAGCGCTCTGAATGTATCTTCATTGGGACTGCTCAATGCCAAAAAAAATGTAAGCCAATAATGTATAAAAACCAATACAGTCGAAGAGTTATACGACCGAAAGGTACCGAAAAAGGTTCAAAATCCATATAAGGTCAACTTTAACTAATGTTTACACACAAGTTCGTAAAACTTCATGATACCTTAAGGGACAAACCAACCACTAGAAGTCTAACCGACCAAGTGACGAAACACCCACTAGAAGTCTAACTGACCGATCATTGTATAATATGTTCTCAAAACGCGCGTTTCGTCTTCAAAAAAAATATTAGTGACGCGTGAATCAAAATAAATTAAATAGGCCAAATAAAGTAAGAAGTTGAAGGGCACCGTGGACCCAAAATTCCTAAAGGTTTCGTCAAATACTTCTAAGAGGTCGATTTCTAGGGTAAAACCAGATATTTTTTCATAAAGCAATTTATTTTCGTAAGTAGAATAATAACGTAAATATGTAAAAATTGATTCGTTCAGAATATTGATACAACATAAATCATTATATATATTATTCTAGATATCAAATTGTTTCCACCGAAATAAAACAATTTGGCAAAGCTTAAAGGTGCACTAGCTACGAGATCTAAAAACATCTAAACAAGATTTTGTATAGGTTCAATCTTTAATGATAGTGAAATAGTGAAATAATTATTCGCTTTTAAAAGCAGCCAGTTTGGTTCAATTTTGTCAAAATAATCAAAGAAACATTGTTGATGAATTATTCACTTGCAAGTGAACAATTGAATGGTTTTACATTGTCATTTCGGGATCTTTTTATAGCTGACTATGCGGTATAGACTTTGCGCATTGTTGAAGGCCGTACGGTGACCTTAAGTTGTTAATTTCTGTGTCATTTGGTCTCTTGTGGAGAGTTGTCTAATTGGCAATCATACCACATCTTCTTTTTTTTTTAATTTAACCTCATTGAATCCGTATTTATGTGACCTTCAATTTAACCCTTATATAATTAGCTAGAGATGGGTTAAGCATGACTTAAAACGTGTTCAGTTATTAACAGGAAAAGAATATCAACATTGAAAATGAAACGAGGGTAAACCATTTGATTGACTGATTCGATCTACAAAAACTAATTCTTATACTTAATGAATGGCTATTATTTATTTTGAATTTATTGAAACATAAAACTAATTTTTGACTCTTCACATTGAATAATCCGCGAAGCGGATTATGTAAAATGTGAAGAGTCAAAAATTAGTTTTATGGTTCAATAAAATCAAAATAAATTATTGCCATTCATTATAAATAAATTTTCATCAAAAATAAGGTTAAAAGAACTTTTTATATTATTTACATTAACAATAACAACGTACACACATGTTGGCGTATGAATACACAACGTCAGAGTGGGCGTGTCGCCATAAAAATTCACAACATTGAAAATAAAACTAATAATTTTAACCAATCAGAAGACAGTAAATACACAAAATTTATTTATACTCAGGTAAAACAATGCATAACGTATATGCTTAACCTATATTATTAAATAAATAAATTTTGTGTATTTACTGTCTTCTGATTGGTTAAAATTATTAGTTTTATTTTCAATGTTGTGAATTTTTATGGCGACACGCCCACTCTGACGTTGTGTATTCATACGCCAACATGTGTGTACGTTGTTATTGTTAATGTAAATAATATAAAAAGTTCTTTTAACCTTATTTTTGATGAAAATTTATTTATAATGAATGGCAATAATTTATTTTGATTTTATTGAACCATAAAACTAATTTTTGACTCTTCACATTTTACATAATCCGCTTCGCGGATTATTCAATGTGAAGAGTCAAAAATTAGTTTTATGTTTCAATAAATTCAAAATAAATAATAGCCATTCATTAAATCAAACATACCTAGCAAAGTCCAACTGCGCGAGTTCACTATCTATTTATATCTGTATTAATGTTTAATATATCAGGTTATATAACCATCGGCAGTTTTCGGATGTCACCTCGATAGTAAATTAGATGGAGTGTAGACTAAAATACACACGAAATGTTGACACAAATATCGAGCCCATGCTTTATAAATTGTTTATTTTAGACTTTTTATAATCTGGATATAAGTTTTAGTATGTAATAAATCAAATATGAGAATTTGAGTCAAATCGATGAAGATGAATTTTACAGTGCCGCCCCTTTGAAACATGCATTTCCAAATCATATTGTAAACTAATGAGTTTTTAAATCTCGTCCGTCCGAAGCGCTTATCGGGTTCCCACATGAACGCCCAAAACTAAAATTTGATAAACAGGGATGTAGAAATACGATGACAAGTTATGAGCTCCTTAACCTTTAGGTACAAAACAAAATTGCGAACATAATCTAACTTAAGGTCAAAATGTATGTGTAGTTTACGTTTTAAATTATTATCTTCTTACCCGGATGCCCTATAGGTGTTACAGTAAGAATTTCTCCTGTAAACCAATCACAATTAGGATCACCTAGTTCCGCTCCGTTTGTTTTATTGTCTCGATCTGAATCCATATGACAAAGGCTGTGTGACCATCTTGTTTCACTCCCATAATCCTATAAAAAAAACTTTAAGGGAATAGATTAATTGATTGATTGATTGATTGGTGTTTAACACTACTGTGCTATTTCGTGGCGGTAAGTTTTTATTGATGGAGGAAGCCGGAGTGCCCGGAGAGAACCACTGACAATCCTAGTCGATAAAGATTGAAGTCTAGTTCACCTTTCCCGTTCGGGATTCGAACTCACAACCACAGTGTTGACTGCCTAAGGATACAGTCGGTCAAATTAAAAGACCTCTCGGCAACAGATGCCTCTTAATGGATTAGACGTGAGACATCAATATAGCTTGATCTAAATACCAGTTTGGTTCTGTTTTTTTTTCAAATCGGTTTTCTGATAGGTGTATATTAATGAAGAAGTGCAAGAGGAGCATATGATATTTCGTGCGGGAGCCAGAACGAACCAGTCTCATTGTAGCGATCGGTCCAGGTATCAACATCAGTTTAAACTAGAAGATTTCTCATTTGTCGGAATTAATATCCGTCTTTTAAAACAAGTAAAGCACGACAGGGAGAAGTTAATAAATCTATAATGATAAGGGTGTTAAAACATATTGAACAGGAGTTGGATGGAAAAGATCTATATACAGTCTCTGTACACAGGGTTAAAAAAAACCTCATCGAATATAAATATAAGAAGATTTGGTATGAGTGCCCATGAGACAACTCTCAATCCAAGTCACAATTTGTAAAAGTAAACCATAAGAGGTCAAAGTACGGTCTTCAACACGGAGCCATGACTCAAACTGAACAGAAAGCTATAAAAGATCCCCCCCCCCCCAAATGACTGGTGTAAAACCATTCAACTATTTAAACGGGAAAAACCACCATTCGTATGTTTGAACAGGAAAACCAACGGTCTGATCTATATGAAAGACGAGAAACACTTATGAACCACATCAACAAACGACAACTACTGAAAATCAATTATATCCGTTTTATGATTTAGCACACCATACACGCGTTTCATGTTGATCCTAATAACCATTATATTGTTTCTGCCAAACCATCGTTACATGGAATAAATATTTGGAAGCGTAAATGATCAGATTTCAAAGGCACTAAAAAATTCATATTTCCCCCATAGTCATTTCTCGATATGGTTTACTAACCCTTCCAAACAACTGTTTCTTACTTATAATACATTGGAATACATTTCTCAAAATAATTCTAAATTCTCTGAAAAACTCACTCCACCAAACTGATTCTTGATCAATGTATGATGTACAGGGTTGTAATGGCCGACTGCATCCCATACTCCAGGTGAAAAACAAGGATTTGGAACAATATATCCATTCGGAATGTAATATCTGTAACTTGGTTTACAAGAATAAATCTGGATGTTAAGCACTATAACTAAAATATACGTCCACATTGTAGATGATCTCAAATAAGAAAGGTCTTATCTATTATTAGAAGATAGTTTTAACCTAAAACTGGATCTTTTCGACATACACTGATCAGTTATCGATGGATAGACGAATACTCGTAAAAACGTTAATATCGTGTAAATATTGTTAACTGCGGATATCGGACTAATTAAAACCTGTAAAGTATGAACTGTGAAACCCTCAAATGTCTTTTTATTGAAGGTGTACACCGGTATTGTACATTTGGTTCTGTATCGATATATACATGGTTAGGTAGATCTGTACGTAACTTTTCTTTCTCTTGTGTGGACGTACAAGTACCCGTCCACGTATACTGTTATTTAGTTAGATGTATCCATCTGATCAGTTAAGCCTTTTTCAATTGATTTTAATAGTGTGTTTGTTGCACTGTTACACCGTCCTAGGTTATGGGGCGCCTTCAAACGAGTTTAACACCGCCACATTCTGTATGTGCCTGTCACAAGTCAGGAGCCTGTAATTCAATGGTTGTCGTTTGTTGCAGTGTATTTAAAAATGTTCGTTTTTTTGTTCATTATTTTGTACATAAATTAGGTCGTTAGTTATTCTTGTTTTTCTTGTTTTACAATTAAGTCATTTTGGGACCTCTTATAGCTGACTACATAGCAATTTGGATTTATTGTTGAGGCCATAGGGTGACCTATAGTGGTTAATTATGTGTGACTGTCATTTGGCTTCGAGTGGAGAGCTGTCTCATTGGCAATCATACCACATCATATTTTTATATCCAATAGGAAGGTCCTGTTGTAGGAGGTCTATCAGGATTAGGTCTTTACATAATGACTAAGACAGAAAACAAGACCTCCCTTCCTGTCTCCATGTTGTGATCTATCATTCTTGGGCTATCACAATAGGTTTCATAGCGAGTAAGATTTGGATATCGCTTGATATCAATTCGATTTATTTTATTTCAATGTAATGATAAACGAGCCTTTGATTATTATGACAACTAATACAAAACTATGTATATATGACTTAAATCTCATTCACGACACATCCACTATCAAATGGACATGTATAGAGAAAGCACTTCCGTCCGTTAAAACGGATCAAAAGACACATCAAAACCAATCACGGATTCAAAATTACATAAAGATGTTTAAAAATAATTGAACTATTAACTTATATTAAAAATTAAATCAGTTATTCTCAAGATTTACAACAGGACCTTATTAACGTATTTGAGTGATATAATACCTAGTTATTTAACGACTAAGTACGAGTGTTTCAGTCATATACAAAACAGAGGTAAGTAAATAGACATATTTTTATTTTTATATCAATATCCACTATTTCATTTAAATATCATGACAAAAATGCAGTTTGGACTAGCATTGTAAAATAAAGCACAGAACAACACTTTTCTTATATATATACATCGTTGTAATAATTGATAAACGTTAAGTTCTGAAATATCCAAAGGATTTTAAATCTTAATAATATATAGTGAAGTATGTATTTTTTTCACCTGATGCTATCTTCACAGTATTTTATTTTTTTGCAAATACAGTATCTAGCATTCATGACATCTACATTTTGTAAAAGTCTTATAAATCAATTTTTCTCGATTTTTTAACAAGGAGAAAGACAATTTTTGTTTTTTTAACGTATCTTTCATATTTCTAGAAATTAAAAAAAAGACGATAAACAAAAGATAACAAAGAAGAATAATTTATATTTCAATATAAACAAAGAAGATGTGAATGAATGGCAATGAGACAACTCTCCACTAGAGACTTGTACGTTTTATTTTTATAATAGTACAAAATACGATTTCTGATATTCTAGGGATACTGTTTTCACTTTTGTACTCAATTGTTTCCTACATTTTGTGTCGAAGACTTCATTTTCATCCTATCTTGTGTGCAAGATTATTTATTTCCAGATCTTTAAAGCGCAGGATATTCATTTTCAGGTCTGAGTTTCGTCCTGTTTAGGTTTGATTTTTTGTCTACTTAGTTTTGAGTTTCGTCTTATTTAGGTTTGAGTTTTGTCCTGTTTAAGTTTGAGTTCAAGAAGACAGATGGAGTATCGCATTCAAGTGATGTATCATGTGATAAAAGTCTATACCAATGTAAAATGACCTTGATATATACATTTTAATCAGGTTTTGATCTGATTGCGTTTAATGTTAAGATCGGGATCTGAACATTTTCCGATTACAGAGTGATCTTTCGTCTGTAAAGTGTATTAAAATAAGGTGACCCTGATCTTAAATATGCATATCCGGATGTGATCGAACAAGCGAAAGTTTTTGTCTGTTATAAACGTGTTTTAATAACTAAAAAGTAGTCCGGAAATTCTCATTAATAGCTCTACTAAAGATTCCCTTGAGGTTATCCTTGTAAAAAGGAATGACATTTATTTAGTTGGCGCAACGTATTTTGTGACGAATTTTTACACTAAGTCAACTCTATAATGTCAGGACCTTTTAACAACTTGCTTTATATACCATATGGGTTTTACTCTTTGTCGAAGGCCACATTGGGACTTATAGTTGTTAACAATTACGTCATTTGGTCTCTGGTAGAACGTTATCTCACTTAAAATTACAATCCTACCACATCGTCTTATGTTGATATTGAATTAAAGGTTTTGAATAAACAGAAATGAAACAAATAACGTTTAAGAGTATTGAAAAAAAAAATCATCAGACTAGTTTTTTATTTCCTTGAAATGCAAACACATACATTGTACCTCATCTTTTTCAGAATGCGAATAATACTGATTGTAGTGCTTATTGCACTTGGGTGCCATTGCAAACCTAATAACCCGCTAAACACAGATGACCAAAATGGTAGAGATAGTAAAGAACTAGACGACCTTCCCGACATTTTTGATGATGTTGATGGTCTAGATTTGAGTCAGTCTGATTTAAGCTCCATTGATGACGTTGATGATAACCTTGTTGATAAAACGAAATTTTCTAAACATCGTTTTGGCAAAAAATTTGGATTTGATAAAGACGATAAAGATTTTGGATTTGATGAAGAAAATAAAGATTTTGAATTTGATAAAGAGGATAAAGATTTTGGATTTGATAAATTCGACAAAGATTGTGAATTTGATGAAGATGTTGAATTCGATGAAGATTGCCCTGATGAAGAAGAAACTGCTGAGAAAGAAGAAACTTGTGTATTTGATGTGTCCACAACAACAGGAGAGGGAGATTTCATCGCTAAAATTAGCTTTTCTGAAAAAATATGGGGGTTCGAGGTATGTATTTTTATCACTTTAAAAAAAGAAAGTAATAATGCATGAAATGAAAACTTGAATAGTAAAGAAACGATTGAGTTAAAAAAAAAAAAAAAAAAAAAAAAAAAACGAATGTCAAAGTTTTTATGTTGAAACTCATATAAGTTTCCTTATTTCATTAATCTGTATCGTGCTTTTTTGTTTACTCACATGTTATTTTCGTCTTTATTTCTTTTTTGCCTTCTGGTTTCTTAGATAGTGTTCCCTTCGTCTATGGACTTCCTTCTTTCTATAATGCGATTTTTTTTTATCATTAAATATTTTGGGGCATTTTTCAGTTCAACTGACTTAATACTCAATTCCTGTATTTACATGAGAATAATTTTTCGTATACCAAAAACAAAAAGACTAAGAAAGTGCGTTACATTTGCATATCCCCTAAAATAAATAGATATAAGAAAAACTGGTATGAGTGCTAATGAGACAACTCTCCATCAATGTCACACTTTGTAAAAGTAATCCATTATACACATGTAGGTCAAAGTACGGTTTTCAACTCGAAGCCTAGACTCACTTCGAAGAGCAAGATATAAAGGGTCCCAAAAATGAATTATATCGTCATATAGGTAGGCATGTGTACATTATGACGGTGGTAACCCTTTTCATCTATTGGCGTCCGAAAATATTGAATTTTAATTTATCATCTTATTGTTGATAGTCTATATCTAATTACTAAAGGTATCAGTACTGCATGTTACTAGTCCTGCATTCATAATATTTCTATTTATAGCTCAGCTTAAAGTTCTCAGCTGGTTAAGCCAATTAAATCCCTCTTATTAAACTTGTCAACGACTTCCAGAGGTGTAAATATGTTCGTTGTCGTCTGAGTATTAATTTCATTTCTTTTTATATCAATATAGATGGAAGAACCATTCAGTGTATTAGCACGACGTCGTGGAAATAACAGAATTGAAGAACTTGGCAGTACCATTGAAATGGGCAATAAGAAAATGAGAGGAGGAAAGAAGGGCGGTAAAAAAGGTGGCCGTAAAGGAAAACAAGGGGATGGTCGTAAAGGGAAACAAGGGGGTGGCCGAGGACGTGGTCCAAAACCAATTAAAGATGTGTATGCTATCAATACAGAAGAAATGGCCGTTCAGCAATATACCATGACATTCATTTTCAAATATAATACTAACAGCGTCCCAACGTTCACTTGTACAACGCTAACATGTTCATCTGGTGAACCGCCTCAGGGTACAACACCACCTTTACCATCTATACCAACGAGTTCTCCTGCCCCCCCACCACCAGAAGTCCCAACGAGTAATCCTGCTACACAAACACCATCACCAGGCCCGAGTAATCCTGCCACACAACCACCGTCACCAGGTCCGAGTAGTCCTGCCACACAATCACCATCACCAGGCCCGAGTAGTCCTGCCACACCACCACCAGCACCAACTACTCCTGCCCGACCGCCACCATCACTAGTTTAAGGAGTTCCTGTTAAAAATTGATTCAGTATGTTTTTGAGAAGACATACTTCTATTGGAGAAAAATCGTTTAATTAAAGAATTTAGGAAAAAACACTTTCAGCTTCTACATTAGTCATACAATAACTGTTAAGAGATTTTATAATTGTAACTCAGATGGCGAAAACATCACGGTAATTTCGTAGCCCAAAGTGGGGTGGAATATAAGTTCGTGCGTGCATAGAGTAGACAAAATGAACTCTTTAAATTTTAAATATTTCTATATATGTATGAATACAGGGGATATTTAAGATATTATACACAAATTAGAAGACAGCTGAAAGATAACATATTAAAGTCATCACAACAAACGTGTGTGTACATAATAAGCCATGCTATCGCACCGAGCCTAAAACAAGTGTATGTATATGAAGCAGAAACTTTAAAGATCTGCAATGAACTCCAAATTTTCCAAAACAACAATACTAATAAGGTATGACATGAAACAACATCTGACGAGGCTCCGAATTATGGACAGGTAGATGAATATATGGCGGGGTTTAATAATGTTTTGAGATTTCAATCCTTCCCGTTTTCCACCCTATCAATGGACAGAAAAAAGTACATTTACAGACAACTAAAAAATATCCAGCACTTAACTCTATAATAAAACAGAAAATATAAAATCAAATATATTTGAACAATTAACAAACATTATACAAAAAATACAATAACAAAGTTGACCATAGCAAAGAATACAAGCAGTTTTGAGAGCTAGCTCATAGACCTGAACAGTTCGAATCACACTTGTTTCATAACGGTTTGGTCGGAATAGACGTTTCTGTTTAGGACATCCGATACACAAAGGGAGATTACGTATATATATCATAAATCATCATGATTATATAATTATAAGAATATGTGGTATAATTGCAAATGAGACAACTTACCTCGAGACCAGATGACACCGAAATTAACAACTACAGTTCACCGAACGGCTTTCAACAATGAGCAAAACCGATACCACATAATCAGCTATAAAAGGCCCCGAAATGTAAATGAAAAACCATTGACGAGAATCTGAATTCAGCTTTTTTTTTTATAGCTCACCTGGCTCTTCACTTGGCGTCCTTCGTCCGTCATCGTCTGCTAATTTTTACAAGAACTTTCTCATCTCAAACAGTTACAGCTAAGCCAAAATTAACCAAACTTGGTCAAAGTCATCATTGGGGTATCTAGTTTAAAAAAAAAATGTGTCCTGTGTCATAGCCTACCAAGATTTCCGACATGGCTAAAAAATCATATGGGGTAAAATGCAAGTTTTGCCTATTACTTTGAAAACCGCTAAAAATAGAGAAAATCTGACAGGTGCAAAATGATGAGCTCTTCCTATACTTTTAAATTATCAGACGACTTCTTACGGACTTATTGTCATTAAATAACAAATTTTACCATTTTAAAAATGTTGCGTATTATCTCGAAAATTATGATAGACAGACAATAGCAATAATGATCAGCAAGACAAGGATGAAAATTATATATACACGTAGCTGTAATATACAAATATTAATATAGTATTTTATAACAACAAACCAGAGTATACTGATTTGTATCACTACGTTATAATAGTTATTACGATGAGGTTGAATTCCCTGTTATTTATTTATCTTCCATGCACGAACTTGTCTCAGAAAAAAATATATCTGTACATTAACCTCAGATGTAATTTGTTTTCTGATACTAGAGCTTGTGAGCATCCACAAGAACCTGCGGTCATCCGATGTTCAGTACTTCAGTATTTTGATTACAACGTGTTGGTGCTATTGCCTAATATCATAAAAACTAAACTAGACAGAAGGAATCTTTTAAAAGAAAAAATGATCAGCTTGACAGGATCAACAAATACGTCAACATAGCTGAAATCTTCAGTCGACTCCTTATTGAAGTTATAGTCCTTCGTTGACGATTTTTCACATTTTCTTTTCATTTTTGCCTTGAAAACTGTAATAGAGAAATAGAAACTTTAAATAGTACAAATGATCAGAAAGACAAGATATACAAATAAGTTATAATGGCCGAAATCTTCAGTCGACTTGTTGTTGGAGTAATTGTCTTCAATAGTAATTTTTTACATTTTATTGCATTTTTTGCCTAATATTAACTTGAAAATTGTACCAGACAAATTGAAACTTTTAAAAAAATATCACAGTCGCTTGCCCCTCCCCCTGCCGGGAATGCACCTCACCTTTTGAAAAAAATAATCCAAGTTAAAATTGTAATTTTCCCCTTCTAAAAGTAGTCTTGGTGTCACAATATTTCTTTACGATTCAGCAATAAAAAGTATTATTTATCGGATGACACTCTGTTCCTTTTTTCGGTGGCGTTAATATATTTTCCATTTTATCACCTTACTTTAAGTTTTGTATTATTTTTTTTATTCATATTTACATATTTGGATTTTTAAAGGGTAGGTTAATGACCTGAAAAATGTAGATATTTACAAATGCGCATGACAGTTGTGTCGATATTTTTTTTTTATGTATTTTAATTATACTAACACTGAACAAAAAAAGAAATTTACCTGTGGTCCGTTGTTCAACTTGTCGTTTAGCTTAATATAATCATTATTTATGATTAAAAATTGTTCAGCAAAAAAATTTAAAAAGCAAAGCGTGTATTACTGATGATTAGCAATAATACTTGCATTAAATTTACGATAAATTGAATAACAGGCCCTGGTTGTTAAGGTGTGTTGCTAGATAAACAAATAGTATACATTTGATTGTTTCTCTTTTTGATCACCTTCAGAAATTCAACTCTTCCTAGGATTGAAATCATCGTGCCAAATAAAGTAAGTTATTTAATGTTCCGTGTATTACCCCATACTTAATTATACATTCAGATTAAATAGCAATATTACGATCGAAGATGACAACGTTTTTCTTCCTTGTAAGACCTGCTCTTTCATGTTTTATGCCTAGATCTATTTTTAACTTCAGTGGAATGTTATCTGTAAGTTAACCTGATTAAAATGAGGGCCTTCTTTTGCTCTATTCATGAATACTAAACCATACAATTATGGCACTTCTCAGAGGCGGATTTAGGGAGGGGGGGGCAGGGGGCTCGGCCCCCCTTTTTTGGAAAAAATTTGGTTACTTATATAGGGAATCATGGAGCGTGACTGGAGCGGGCCCCCTCTTAGGCAGTTAGTGGGCCCCCACTTATGAAAATTTCTGGATCCGCCACTGCTTCTACTATCAAAAGTATTGAACTAAATATACCCGTTAATGATACACGACTTAATAGTATTACATTTATGTCAGGGCTATCGCATTAATATATCCTGTCTTGCATTTGACGATCATCATTGAAATGTAACAATCAACTTATAGATATGTTAGACCCTTTTCAAAAGATTCAATGCAAATAGTTTTCTCGTACTGTTATATCATTCAGCAATTTGCCCACTTTTTAATGATATACTGTTTGCCTAATAAACATTTATATTATGTCAGAAATCGAACTATAAAATATATAAAAAGCATAGTTTGGTGTATGAAGACAGCAAGCACCCTGTAGATGTAAAAGTAGCATAAAAATTAGAGAAATTTGCATCTGGTGCAGGAACATTTATTGTTCCAAATTGAAAATTATAATTAAAAATGTACACAATTACACAGAAAGTTGGTGTTGGTCTTGTATTACCCACACACTACTTAGATAAAAGGTTTGTCAAATAAGACGATTTCTTACAACTTTTCTTTTGATAAACTTTTTGGTCTGTTTCTTTCGATCCATTTAAATAATACACACCTTTTACCTCTAACAGTAATTTATAAGACGACTTCGTAAATTTTAAGTGTGAACCTGACACAATGTATTCAATACATTCATTTGAGAACCTCTATCCTTAAAATGTTTTGTTTTACTATTATTATCATATATAGTTAGATATATTTGCGAAATCTAAAATAACGACCGTTTTCGCAAAAATGCAAAAATGAAAACTTCAAGATTGTCCAGTAGAAATACATACCACTTTACAATACAAAATGTCTATTTCATTTATAGCTTTAACTGAGCCAGTCTTATTATAAAAGTACCATGCTGATGTAGTAACAGGGATTTGGACAACAAAAAAAAACTGGTTAAAAAAACAAATTTTCATTAACTTATATCTCAAAAACAAGCACACGGGCTTCTAATTTTTTCTGCTTTTTAGCATATACTTTTTATTCATATACTATCAATTTATGACAGTCTTTTAAAAAGCTTGTTATTTTGAGACAGAGTAGCGAAAACATCCTTAAGGAGACTTGAGGGTATACAAATTTCAGACAAAGATTAAACATTTTTTTATTACACATTTTATTTATTACTTTATTAGTTGTAACTTTATCATATGGTACACAAATCATTAAAAAAATCAATTCGTTTTGGCCCCAGATGACTTTTCCTTTCCTGGATTTAGATATTTCGGTTTTAAACGGGAAACTCCACACTAAAATTTACAACAAAAGAGACGATTTTTCGTTCCCTATTGTTAATTTTCCATTTTTAGATGGTGATGTTCCTTTGGCACCATCTTACGGTGTTTACATTTCACAACTTGTTCGCTATTGTGACGTTTTTGATTTTAACGAACGCAACCTATGTATTACTGGTAAATTATTAAACCAGGGATATCGTTACCATAAATTACTTAAAACCTTTACTAAATTTTTCCATAGATATAAAGATTTAGTTTTGAAGTTTGGTTGTACCTGTAGAAAACTTATTTCAAACGGGATAGCACATCCTCATTTTTACGGAAATGTTGTTAACCGTGCCCGGAAATTTAGAAATGATCCATGTAAACTTGTCGCTCCTTTTAATAAACTTATTCTAAAAGGTTACCTATTCAACATTGTAATAAGATCATTGCATATTGTTTTTATTGGTATAAATATTAATTTTGTTATCAGTAAATGAAAAGCTAACTAAATATTACTAGTATGTTATATGCATATACATATTCATGGATCATAATCTGTCGATACCTGTAACTTGGCATTGCACAAGGTCATGTTTTTCTCTGGCTGTTTATGATGTCTTTACACTAAATTCATTGGATGTTGGATGTGTACGGATTGATAGTTTAGTCTTAGATGCATGAATTTTTTATTAGTCGTTAGTGGCTTTGAACTAGCTGTCAGATAACTGCGAGTACTCTCAGATCTGTTCATTGTGTCTTTTTGTGTCGGGATGTATGAGTACCGGGCCACGTCCTCTTGTATTTTTGTCCATCTGATGAGTTAAGCCTTTTTCAACTGATTTGTATAGTTCGTTCTTATGTTGTACTGTTATACCACTGTCCCAGGTTAGATGGAAGGTTGGGATCCCGCTAACATGTTTAACCCCGCCACATTATTTATGTATGTGCCTGTCCCAAGTCAGGAGCCTGTAATTCAGTGGTTGTCGTTTGTTTATGTGTTACATATTTGTTTTTCGTTCATTTTTGTTTTACATAAATGAGGCCGTTAGTTTTCTCGTTTGAATTGTTTTACAGTGTTTTATCGGGGCCTTTTACAGCTGACTATGCGGTATGGGCTTTGCTCATTGTTGAAGGCCGTACGGTGACCTATAGTTGTTAATGTCTGTGTCATTTTGGTCTTTTGTGGATAGTTGTCTCATTGACAATCATACCACATCTTCTTTTTTATATTGTATAGTTTTGTTTTGTTTTGAATCTATATGCCATATCTCTTCTTAATCTATTAAAACTGAAATAAGAAATTCCAGAAAAACAACAAACGAAACAAATATATTTATGAGAATGTATTTAATCAATTTATCTGCAGATGGACTGTCAGTTCCTTCGGTTATCTCAAGCCAGCCAAATACCCGACTGAGTGCTAAGGTATTGTCAGTTTCTGCGGTTATCTCAAGCCAACTACCCGACTGAGTAAAAAAGTATTGTCAGTTCCTGCGAGGACTGTCAGTTTCTGCGGTTATCTCAAACCAAATACCCAACTGAGTACTAAAGTTTTGTCAGTTCCTGCGAGGACTGTTAGTTCCTGCGATTATCTCAAGCCAACTACCCGACTGAGTACTAAGGTATTGTCAGTTCCTGCGAGGACTGTCAGTTCCTGCGGTTATCATAAGCCAGCCAAACACCCGACTGAGTACTAAGGTATTGTCAGTTCCTGCGAGGGTTCCTGCGAGGACTGTCTTTTGCTGCGGTTATATTAAGCAAACTACCCGACTGAGTACTAAGGTATTGTCAGTTCCTGCGAGGACTGTCAGTTCCTGCGGTTATCACAAGCCAAATACCCGACTGAGTACTAAGGTATTGTCAGTTCCTGTGAGGACTGTCAGTTCCTGCGGTTATCTCAAGCCAAATACCCGACTGAGTACTAAGGTATTGTCAGTTCCTGCGGTTATCACAAGCCAACTACCCGACTGAGTACTAAGGTATTGTCAGTTCCAGCGGTTATCTCAAGCTAAATACCCGACTGAGTACTAAGGTATTGTCAGTTCCTGCGGTTATCTCAAGCCAAATACCCGACTGAGTACTAAGGTATTGTCAGTTCCTGCGAGGACTGTCAGTTTCTGCGGTTATCTCAAGCTAAATACCCGACTGAGTACTAAGGTATTGTCAGTTCCTGCGAGGACTGTCAGTTCCTGCGGTTATCTCAAGCTAAATTCCCGACTGAGTACTAAGGTATTGTCAGTTCCTGCGAGGACTGTCAGTTCCTGCGGTTATCACAAGCCAAATACCCGACTGAGTACTAAGGCATTGTCAGTTCCTGCGAGGACTGTCAGTTCCTGCGGTTATCTCAAGCCAAATACCCGACTGAGTACTAAGGTATTGTCAGTTTCTGCGAGGACTGTCAGTTCCTGCGGTTATATCAAGCCAACTACCCGACTGAGTACTAAGGTATTGTCAGTTTCTGCGATGACTGTTAGTTCCTTCGGTTATCTCAAGCCAAATACCCGACTGAGTACTAAGGTATTGTCAGTTCCTGCGGTTATATGAAGCCAAATACCCGAGTGAGTACTAAAGTATTGTCAGTTCCTGCGTGGACAGCTAGTTCCTGCGGTTATCTCAAGCCAAATACCCGACTGAGTACTAAGGTATTGTCAGTTCCTGCGGTTATCTCAAGCCAACTACCCGACTTAGTACTAAGGTACTTTCTATAAATTAAACGGATAATATTTATTAACATTTGCTGTAATTTCAGTTATCATTTTAAAATAAGGAATGTTTCTGCCTCATGCATAGATCTGATTCCGCCAATTTTTGTTTTATAAGTTTTTAAACGTATTTAGTATTTTGTTTTATGTATCAACTGTCTTGGAACTAAAAAACATCGATGGTCGAAATGACATCTGGTGCAGTAAATTTAGTACTGTAAATGATATTTTCTAAGTTAGGGTTTCTTACATAAAATGATATAGGAGGGGTTTACAGAGAAATGGGAGTAAAACACATCTGTATCGAAATCGAACATAATATCAACAAAACCGTCAGAAATAAAAATAAAAAAACCAACAAAACCTGTATCATCATTTTTTTAAGGGTAAAAAGTATCGTCGACGATACGTAAATCATACCTCCTCAACCACAGCCTCTTACATATGTCCAGGCTGTATGAAGCAGAACTAGCTCTTAATTAAGAACTCCACGTCATAATATTGAAAACTAAAAACATCACTTTATAAATGTCGTGCCTTCGAAGCGCTTTTCTGGATATAGCATAATCAGTAACGCTTAATGTCGAATATTTGAATGACAAGGATGTATAAGAACCGAAACAGTTGAAGAACTATATGATAAAAAAGGTCATGAAAATAACTGCCAAAATTATTCAATGGCAAAGTTATATTTCACAAAGAAAACATTTAAAAAAATAATCGTAGGCGCTAACGTTTTAGTATATATAACAGACGTCATGTCACGTGATTGAGACTGACCATACACCCATATTATAAACGTATCATTTCTATATCACGTGATTGAGACTAAACATAGTTTTTTTTACACCCATAATATAAACGCATCATTTCTGTATCATTATTAAAACGTTTCGTTATCGTTCTAAGCAACGAGTTCAGTAAAATCGTCATTGCGTTAAATTTATATGTTTTTTTCAGACCAGTGAAAAATGGCAACAGTAAGAATAAATATGTCTAAACCAGAAGAAGAACTTGCGGACAAACCGTACAGAGAAATGTCCTTCATGGAAAAAGTTAAAAGTCGTCGCAATAAAAGTTCAGAGAGTACCAAAGCCTTCAAACAATTTTGCCGTATTTTGTTTACGTTTCAGTCAACGACACAGTTGTACGTTTTCTTGGTCTATATTCTGCCTGGACTTTTTGAAGATGGATGGACTCGGTATTGGATGAAAGTACTAGCAGTTTTTCTGTGCCTGGAATGGTTAATTAACTATTTTTGCACAGTATTGTATAGTACTGACTTTCAAAAGACTCGTGACAGTCCGACAGTTCACATGAAGGAAAGGTGGGAAAATCCACCGGAATACTTCGAATCGTATGCTTCCGAAAGCACTTTATCCAATGGACATGCGACGGAAGTTATGAATATTCAACACGACAATGGAGAACTACCTTTTACGTTTTGTGATAAGTGTAAAATATATATACCACCTAGAACACACCACTGTGACATTTGTAAAACATGCATTTTAAAACGTGACCACCATTGCTACTTTGCTGGAACATGTATCGGTTTCAGAAATCAACGTTATTTTTATGTGTGGGCATTTTATTCAATTTGGGTTGGTTCTTTGGGTTTTTATTTCACCGTACAATATTTGAAGGAGTTTTATTCGCCATATTCATGGATGGATTTTATTCCTGTCGTTGCATTTTATCGGTGGGTATCTGGAACAGAGAATATAAGTTTTCATATAGTGTTGCTAATATTACATTTATATCTTGAGTTGATGTGTGCCATTTTTGGAATGATATATTTTAGTGGACAAACAATGTTCGTAGCCAGAAATATGACAATGTTTGAATTTGTAAAGAAAATAAAAGTTAAATCGAAGAACAGTTTCAACCAGAACTACCGCTCTGTATTTGGAGATTTCTGGGCACTGAATTTCTTGTTTCCGATGACAATTTTATTCAAGCAAAGAGAAAATGGCATAACATGGGATGGCTTGAAAATAGATTATAACAGTAATCATAAATAATAAATAAAGCTTCTATTGATTTCGTTTTTTAAAGAAGATGCTGTATGTATAACACAACCAATTAAAAACTTAAAAGTGATTGAAAAATACACATGAAATAGAAAAAAAAAAGTTAAATATATAGTTAAATAATACTAAGTATAAAAGTTAACCAAGATAGCGTGAGGTCATCATATGGTTTTTAGTGATTGTAGTGTAATATATTGGCTGCACAACAAGTTCTTACCTTACATGTTCCTAGTCAAACGTTTTATAAGTTTAAATAACAGAAACAACAATTATACATTAAAAAAAAAACATTAACAAACAGCGAGAATACTTATAAGATTGCTCTCTTGGTACATAAACATAATATAAAAAGAAGATGTGGTATGATTGCCATTGAAACAAATCTCAACAAGAGACCAAATGACCAAATGACACAGAAATTAACAGCTATAGGTCACTGTACGGCCTTCAACAATGAGCAAAGCCCATACCACATAGTCAGCTATAAAAAGACCAAACATGACAAATGTAAACTGTGCATTAAAAGTCATTTAAAAAGCCATTTATTAACAAAATTTATCTACAGGGTTCAACCTTCGACTATTTTTTGTTGTTGTTGTTTAGTTTGTTTCAATAACAATTTAATAAGTATTACAAATTCTGGTTCTAATCATTGAAGTAAGACAACAACAAAAAATAAGGACGTTAATTATAAAAGTGATAATAATTTACAGGGAATCATTAATTACTAACGGGCAACAATGCAGGTGAAGTAAAACACTCTTTAAAAGTGACAAATGGTGTCAAATTATGATTTCATTTACAAAATTCTGTCATTTTCGATTTTCAGAAAGAGCATGAACAATTTCGAATCACAAAGAATAAAAATAATCTTATCACATGTACATATAATAATGAGATGATTAGGTATAATTATATTATTGCTAATGAGACAACGCTTCGCTAGAGACCAAATGACAATGGAATATGTAGACAGCTCACTCACAAAAACGCAAACTTTAAAATATAAGGGTATGCACTACAGACACGGGTCCCATTCTACTGGGTCCACTGAGGTCGAGTAACAAACTCTGCAGTAATTATAACAATAAGAAGATATGGTGTAATTGTCAAGGACACAACTGCATATTTTATTAATTAAGGAAAATGTTTTTGACTCGTCTTTGCAAAACCTATGAATAGCAATTTTTATAAATATGAAATAAAATGAAGACGTCTATCTGATGTCAAATCTGTTATTGGATATAAAATATTGATAACTTCTTATAAAACGTAAACATTCATTCGATGTTTTACTTTTCTGTTAAAAATCAGAGTTAAATGCCTTGGTCGTTTACAAAACATCCATGTACACAAGTAGGTGATAAGGATTATCGTTGGATTTGCACTGACTAAATTGATTTGAAATTTGGAAAATCCACTAAAATTATCAGTGACGAATTAGAAATTCCCGTTATAAGAATTCAAAATAAGGAAGCATTGCATTTTACATCTGTGTGTCTTCAATCTATATAAGATAAATTTCATAATATTTTGCCTGACTTGAGGCGTCCTATAGTTACTAGAAGAGGCAATCCTTAGTTAGGTAGAAGGTCAGTTATTAGTTTTATTTTGATATATTTTGTATTTAAACGTTTAAATTATCTTTCTTATCATGGGTCAATTCAAACTTTTCTCAACTGGTTGTTCTTTCTTTCTTTTTTTTTTTTTTTTAAGTAAAAGATTTCTGGAAACTTCAATGAGACAGATGGATGGCACCCATTATAGTTTTAGGAGCCCTGTTGTTAAGTTAAACGTTGTATCATAGAATGAAATTCAAAACAGTGTAGCTGTGGCCATTGATTGACACATTAAAATCATCCATTGACTGGGACAATTTACGTGAACGTTTGTCTGTAACGACCACTTTTCACGACGTACCTACGATAGACATTTAAACTGTGGGGTCACCAAAGGTTTCTTAACGCCTTTAATTATAAAATAATTCGAAAAATTAATCAGGAATAACCTTTGTGTTTTGATTTATATAATTGATATAAATCAAAATATCGTGTTATATCTGATTAATTTTTCGAATTACTTTATTTAGGTGTTGAGAACCTTTGGTGACCCCATAGTTTAAGTGTCTTTAAAAAGTACATAGTGAGCATTGGTCGTTACATACAAACGTTCACCTAAATTGTCCCAGTCAATGGATGATTTTAATGTGTCAATCAATGGCCACAGCTACACTGTTTTGAATTTCATTCTATTAGTAATAGGATAAATCATCTGGAAGCCAAATTAATGTAGCAAATATTGAACAAACAACACTTATAATCACTTATAAAATAGATAAATAATTAAAGCCCATTTTTTACCCGAAAATATCAAACAAAACCACACTAACAGTTGGGGTTTTGATATACTGCAAAACAAGCTTTTAATTAGAGAGTTTACACTTAAAATGTAGAATACTGAATGTTGCTTTTATATCGGTAAATATATCTGGTTTGAATTTAAAATATTTCTCTAAAACATTTGAGTGACAAGCTTGCGCTAAATTTTCTTCAGAATGTACTCAAAAGTATACAAAACATCTGTAATATTAGTCAGCTAAAACAATTACAATGAATCACAAGTTACTTTTATTTTTTCTGCCTTTTATAACATATTAGAACAAAACAATCATATTTTCTCCTATGGAAAAAATAATATGTGGGGGTACACGTTAATAAGAAAATAACTGAATGGCACAATTAAACAATTACAAAGATATGTATTACCCTATGGATCTCATTAGACGGGTTCGATATGTAAAGGAATACATTATATAGGACTCTAAAGTGCGATGGGGACGATAAAGTACGATGTCACACTAAAAGCCCAGTCCCACTAGACCACGATCGCACCACGCTCACCGCGATCTAAAATAAATTTAGATCGTGGTGAGGTCGCGGTATGAGCGGCATGAAAATGTAAATGTTCGTTGCTTTCACGATGCTACTACGTCCTCTCCACGCTTCTACAAAGATCCCGCTACGATTATACCACGTTCTCACCGCGCTTATTCTGCGACCTCACTACGCTTTTCAAGATCTTTCTACGCTCTTCACGTTCTCACTACAACCATCCACGAGTTATCCGATTGCAACACGATCTTACTGCGATTATAACACGTTCTTACCACGATTATACTACGTTCATAGCGCGATATTACTACGTTCTCAGCAATAACGTCAACATCGTGTTCCATATCAATACAGTTCAATTCCTTCCATTTCTGATTAAATCGTAGATTTCTCAGAAACAATACAGTGATGCCACCAAAATCTACCAGAACACATGGGCATGGTGGTAGGAGTTGATGTAGAGGCAGAGGGAGCAAAGTAACGAATCCTGATCAAGCAGAGATGTCGGACCGACCAATCCAACCTAAATTACATCCTATTGCTGGTCCATAATACGGGGCGCCGAATGGGACTCTTGTGGTTTTGTACAAAATTCAATTCTGTCATAACAAAGTCATTTTTGTCTTACAAAACTATGTGATACAGACTTGTTGTATGAGAACTTCAATTTTGTGATGACAAAATTCATTTTTGTCATGACAAAATTCATTTTTTTGTTGACAAAATTCATTTTTGTAGACAAAATTCATTTTTGTAGACAAAATTCGTTTTTGTCATGACAAAAGTCAATTTTGTGAAAAAGGTATGCAAATATAAACGTATTTGCATACAAAATTGACTTTTGTTACCTGATATGGAAATTAAAACACAAAAGTCAATTGTGTGAGACAAAATTGACTTTTGTGAGACAAAATTCAATTTTGCGAGACAAAATTCAATTTTGCGAGACAAAAGTCAGTTTTGACTCACAAAAGTCAATTTTGTATGCAAATTTGTTTAGTTTGGATTCTGTGAACCAATTTGCATACAAAATCGACTTTTGTGAGACAAAATTGACTTTTGTGAGACAAAATTGACTTTTGTGAGACAAAATTGACTTTTTTGAGACAAAATTGACATTTGTGAGACAAAATTGACAAAATTGAATTTTGTCTCACAAAATTTAGTTTTGTCTCACAAAAGTCAATTTTGTATGCAAATTTGTTTAGTTTGGATTCTGTGAACTAATTTGCATACAAAATCGACTTTTGTGAGACAAAATTGACTTTTGTGAGACAAAATTGACATTTGTGAGACAAAATTGACTATTGTGAGACAAAATTGACAAAATTGGATTTTGTCTTACAAAATTGAATGTTGTCTCACAAAATTGAGTTTTGTCTCACAAAAGACAATTTTGTCTCACAAAATTGAGTTTTGTCTCTCAAAAGTCAATTTTGTGACGACAAAATTCAATTTTGTGACGACACAAAATTGACATTTGTGAGACAAAATTGACTTGTCTTTTGTGAGACAAAACTCAATTTTGTGAGACAAAATTCAATTTTGTAAGACAAAATCCAATTTTGTCAATTTTGTCTCACAATAGTCACAGATTTATTTATAGTTTTGATAAATTTGAAGAGGTTAATCAACTGTACCTTCTTTTTTTATGACATTAATAATTTATACTTTAAAATATTTGCTTTTGAATAGCTATACTTTTCTATGTAATTTTTTCTCTCCTGTTAAAAAAATTGGCATTCCAAAATAAGTGAAATTCATCCCCGAGTTCATTGTTTTTACACAGAGCACAGTTTCTATTTTGTCTGCTGGTGTTTAACCATCTACCAGCTTCAATGGGTAATTTATGATTCGTCGTTCTAAATCTACAAAATTCTACAAGATTTTTGTTATCTAAAATATCTAAATAAGCTTCAGAACTAAAATTATCTTTAAATACTTTGTAATTTACAGCTTTTGGTGATTCTTCTAACAGTAAGTGCCAATTCTGTTCAAATTGATCTTTAAGGTTTCTACAAACTGTAAGACGTAGCCAACTCAAGTTAATAAAAGTTTGTGAATTCCAAATATAATTATGCTAAGCCACATTCATTCAAAATATTTTTTATGTTATCTAACCATAATTTTTTTTCTCCATTTACAAATGACAATTGAAAACATAAGTTATAGACAATTTTTAACAATTTTGACTCCTTTCCAGAAAGAATTTTACCCCAGAATGATATCATTCTATTTTTTATGTCAATTATCAGAGGATATCTTCCAAGTTTGCCATATACCATATACGATGGTGTAGAAGATTTTAAATGTAAAAGCAATTTGCAAAATTTTTGGTGGACTTTTTAGATTATTTCGTTATTGCTAAAACCCCATACTTCGCACCCATATAATATAATAGGCTTTATCATTTTATCTAATAATTCTAGTTGCGTTTTGATTGAAAATCCGTGGTTTCTGCATAATTTTAGAACCTCGTAGAAAGCCTTCGTACTTTTATTAGCTATGGACTGTTTCGCTTTCTTAAAATTCCCACTTCTAGCTAAGTCTATCCCTAGATAATTAAAACTATTCCCTATTTCTAATTCTGTTCCGTTCATATTTAGATTTCTTGGAAGTGTTCCTTTAGAAAAAACCATGATTTTAGTTTTATCAGCATTTACTTTCAGTTTCCATAAAGTGCATTAATCTTGAAATGATTCAAGTTACCTTTGGAGATCTGCAGCTGATTCTGCCATTAGCACAGTATCATCAGCATATAAAATTACAAATAATTTTAAATATGCATTAAGTTTGATTTCAATTTCGTTAGTTTTCGTTTGAAGACCATCTAATTTTCAGTTTGATAAATATGACTCGAGGTCGTTCATAAATAAGGCGAAAAGAAATGGGGACAAGTTTTCCCCTTGGCGTACCCCGTTACTACACGGGGAAAATTCTGACTTACAATCATTATAAGAAATACAAGACTTTGTACCGTTATACATATTAACAATTATATTATATATGTTACCGTTACTAGCAACTTGTACCATAGTCCATCCCACCAAACTTTGTCGAAAGCTTTTTCAAAATCAATAAAAGCGCAAAACATTTTTTCGCTTTTGTTTTTTAGAATTTCAAAAATGTTAAAAATTATAAACAAATTATCGGTTGTTGAATAGCCCTTACGAAATCCACATTGATTTTCGTTCAAGATAAGAAATTCGTCTGAGAACTTAGTTAATCGCTCACTCAAAATTGCAGTAATTAGTTTCCCAAGGCAGCTTAGAATTGTGATTGGTCTATAATTTTTGGGTCCATTTTGTCACCTTTGTTTTTGGAAAACGGTTTAATATTTCCAATCAGCCAACCATCTGGGACAACACCTGTCACAAAAAAGATATTAGATAGTTGTTCGTAAATATCTAAGAATATAGTTTCTGTTGACTTGATATACTCATTTACAATCAAATCTTCTCCTGGGGACTTATTATTTTTTAATTTTTTAATACATTTTAAACAAAATGTGGTGTACAAGTCAATGAATCATAAGTCCAACAAACTAATCAAAAGAAATTTTAAGTGCAACATAAAGTCTTGAACAAAAAAACCACCAGGTGTCAAAACAATATGTTCAGCTTTAAATCGTCCACGCATCTTTTAGAGTAGTAAATAAATTTCACAAAAAAAAACCACGTTAAAGCCTCGGTCACACCTTACCGGATAGCTCGAACGGACGCTTAACGGATAGCTCGAACGGACGCTTAACGGATAACTTTTCATCAATCCGTTCATGTCCGTTAAAGCCTCGGTCACACCTTACCGGATAGCACGAACGGACGACTAACGGATGAAAAGTTGTCCGTTGACAAAATTGTTATCCGTTGGGAGTCCGTTGATGTACTGACCGGATAAAACGGACGTGTAACGAATGCGTAACGGACATACACCGGATATGCAACGTACGAGAAACGTAAACGGAAGCGTACCGGACAGAACGGAGGTCGAACGTACATCCAACGGACGAGTACCGCATAAAACGGACACCTAAAGGAAGCGTACCGGATAAAATGGATAAAGGTATACGGAAAAATTAAAGGCGACAATAATGACTTGTTCATCCGTTTTATCCGGTACGCTTCCTTTAGGTGTCCGTTTTATGCGGTACTCGTACGTTGCATATCCGGTGTGTGTCCGTTATGCATTCGTTACACGTACGTTTTATCCGGTCAGTACATCAACGGACTCCCAACGGATAACAATTTTGTCAACGGACAACTTTTATATCATCCATTAGGCGTCCGTTCGTGCTATCCATTAAGGTGTGACCGAGGCTTTAGATCTGTTCATTCTCTAAATTATAGAAATCCTTTGACAACCATTGACGAGGTACCTTACAAAAGAAATTGCAAAATTGTAATTGATCTTAAGCTTGATCAATTTTGAAAAATTCTACATTTTCAGCAATTTCTTCTGCCTTAGTATAAAAAGAAGTCAAAATAACAACAAAAAAACGAACTGAAAGGAACAATATTCAAAACGGAAAGTCCTTTCTAAAATGGCAAAACCAAAAGATCAAACACATCAATCGAATGGAAAAAAACCCTGTCGTATTCGTGACTTCGAACATGCATTTCCTTTTGCAGAAAAGGATGGATAAAACCTTTTTTTAAAGATATATAGCCTGCTATTACTTTCAATTGTTATTTAAACGACTTTTTTTCTTTCTTTTGCATAATAATAAAAGTCAGATGCATACATATAAACCTCTCACTTGTATGACAATAAACACATTCGATTTTTTTTATTTAATTTATTTATTTAATTGCAATTGCATCTTTGAGGACAACATAGCGTCAAAAACAAATAGGTGTATATATATATATATATATATATATATATATATATATATAAAAAAGACGATGTGGTATGATTGCCAATGATACAACTCTCCACAAAAGACCAAAATGACACAGAAATTAACCTCTATAGTTCACCGTACGGCCTTCAATAATGAGCAAATTCCATACCGCATAGTCAGTTTTAAAAGGCTCCGAAATGACAATGTAAAACAATTCAAACGAGAAAACTAATGGCCTAATTTATGTACAAAAATGAACGAAAAACAAACATTTAACACATTATAAACAAACGACAACCACTGAATTACAGGCGCCTGACTTGGGACAGGCACATACATACATACATAATGTGGCGGGGTTTAACATGTCAGCGCGATCCCAACCCTCCTCATAACCTGGGACATTTGTATAACAGTACAACATAAGAACGAACTATAAAAATCAGTAAAAAAAGGCTTGACTCATCAGAAGGACAAAAATACAAGTGGACGTGTCCAGGTATCAAAAATACGCTGCTTTTGCACGCCTTTTTGTAAACCTTTTAACAATATCACAAATTACATAAAGATAAAATGTAATAACTTTTAAACTTATTTAGTAATAAAGTTATATTTGTTGAACAAAATATTTTCGGAAAATGTATTAAACAATACATAAGTCATTCAATTTCACTTTGGTTGGCATATGTAGATGGTGTTCGTTGGATAATTTTTATCTTAGAATAACCATTCAATTAGCATTTGTTCCTCATAGGTTATTTTTGTCTTTCACAGTGACACGATGTTCCCTTCTCATTACTCGTTTATCTTGACCCTAATAGGTAAGTGTTTTTAATATATACAACAATATCAGGACTATAGAAGTTTTTTCCATGAATTGAAAGTTTGTCAATTATTTTTATGCAGTGCTCGATTAACTATATTGCAAGGTTTATTTTATTAAATATATAAAGTTATTAAAATACTTTTTGTTTTGTATTTTGAAGAACAATTAAGAGGCAACACCTTACTTCGGCAAGCAGCAAATTTGGTATGTTAGAACTTGTAGTTATATGAGATGCCATTGGTGGTATATTGACCTTGATCTTTATTTATATATATATATATATATTTTTTTTATAGATTTCAGTTTATTTACTATAAAATATAATATCTGAATATTTATAACATAGGCGATCTTTTATCTTCAATATCTATTTTGCTTACGATGAATTTACCTTTATAGAATTTTCCAACACGAACCACGCAGCGGTAGAAGTACCGTGAAAAATACAACGAAGTCAGGCATACTCATTCCTTAAAGTTCCGACTAGAAACAAACGGAGCAATCCTGTGTGTGCTAATACCGAAGGTTACTGTGAACATCACTTAACAAGCCGCAGGGTAAAGATGATTAAGACACGAATAAATATGATTTAAAGCGTTTTCATAAAATATTGAGTTTGGCTACCATATTTACTCAACAAAGAAAAAAATACAACATTGCAATGTTGCTTTCGATTATTTGAAGGAAAAGCTAGAGGCTTTGAAGAGCCTGTGTCGCTCACCTTGGTCTATGTGCATATCAAACAAAGGACATACATTATAGACAAAAATGGAATTCATGACAGAACTCTGTTTTGGTGATGGTGATGTGTTTGTAGATCTTACTTTACTGAACATTATAACTGTTTACAATTATTTCTATCTATAATGAACTTGGCACAGTAGTTTCAGAGGAAAATATTTTGTAAAAATTTACAAAAATTGTAAAACAATGACTTTAAATGGCAATAACTCTTTGTGGGGTCAATTGACAATTTTGATTATGTTGCCTTATTTGTAGATTTTAATTTTGCTGAACAACTTTTATATTACAATATTCAGGATAATAACTAAAAACTGCAAAATTTCCTTAAAATCACAAATCAAGGACAACAACCCAAGAACACTTTATGAACATGTTTACCCTATAAGGCTTACGTTTCAGAATGACGACCCGGGTCATCGGATACATTTTATAAAATAGATACCCTAAGGATGATTCAGGCCAGGTTTGGTTTAATTTGGCCGAGTAGTTTCAGAGAAGATTTTTGTAAAAGTTGACCGACGACGGACGGCAACGGACGACGGACGCCAAAGACCAGGTGAGCTAAAAATGAAATCAACACGAAACAAATACACTAGGATTTCTCCTACCTCAGTTTAAATACAATTAATGATAAGAACAAGGCAAACTTACAATCAACTGTTACTGTTAGACATATCATTTGTATCATGCAAAAACTGCATGGACTGATAGTCCCCTCTTTGAAGCCACATACTTAATGACAACGAAAAAACAAACGATACCAAAATACTTGCACCCTTCACATATATTAAATTATCCTCTAGACTAAAGAGATTGGAAACCTTTTCCATGTTATTATATTTATACTGCAACAAGTATGGACACAGACGCAAATTGTCAGTGGGGTTAAAGGTCGTTACAAATGTATTGAAAGCTAGACTGGAAATGTGTATTAACAAATTGAGTTGATGTGTACATGTCTTCATTCAAATGCATTGACTGATAGGAAAAGGGGCTTCAACTTCCATCCCCCTCTATGAATTAGTTGTTTGAGTGTTTGAATATGGAGTTTGTTAATAAATAAATAGCTGCACTCTAAGCGCATGATATGTCTTGATTCCTTTAAAGCTTGCTTAAAGGTTGAACTATTTTGTTTTGTACAATTATTAGTCTATTTGTTTTCTCATTTCATTTGTTTTTAAATGTCATTTTAAGGTCTTTTATAGCTGACTGTGCTGTATGAGCTTTTGTCATTGTTGAAGGCTATTTGGGGACCTGTAGTTGTTAATCGTGTTTTAAATTTTGGAATGTAGCTGAAGTCAACAGACATAGACAATTCATCTCAGTTTTATAAAATGATGTGGAAGTGTTTATGTGAATAATTAAGATGGGAAATAAGGAAAGTGTCAAAGTGACAACAACCCAACCATAGAGTAGACAACAGCTGAAGACCTCCAATGGGTTTTCAATGTAGCCAGAAACTCCTGCACTTATAGGTGTCCAAAAACTATAAAATCCCTTATTTTTTTTTAGCATATATAAAAATTCATAACACAGAAATGTATAATCTGAAATTTATTACAATCAAAAGGGACCTTAGGTCAATAGTGTAAACAATTCCCCAAAGTTTAATTAAAGGTGATGGATGCATTTTTGTGTTATTGTTCAAAATTGGAAAATTCTC
This sequence comes from Mytilus galloprovincialis, assembly GCF_965363235.1. NCBI lineage: Eukaryota > Metazoa > Mollusca > Bivalvia > Mytilida > Mytilidae > Mytilus > Mytilus galloprovincialis. The sequence continues at coordinate 94,792,322 of NC_134841.1, read as the reverse complement.
TCTTTTTTAAGGATAAAATCTCTCTTCATAACATGGAAATGAAAATTCTAAAATTTATAAAATCGATGTGGAGCTAATGTCAATAGATATAAACATTTCAACAAAGTTTCTTGAGAGTAGGGGGAAGTGTTTTCTAGTTATTGTCTGAAGTGTGGATGATGGACTGATAGACAACAGTATACTATAATATGTTGTGTGTGAGGCATTGGTATAATAAAATGGTTTTGAATGAATAATGATTAGAAACTGTTTAATGCAGTTATTGAGGGAACGACAGTGAAGAAATTGCTGAGATCAATGCGTTTGAATCCTAAGAATTCAATTTTTGTTGAAATGAAACAAAGTTCAATTTTTTGCCCTTTGGATCTTAATGTAGACCAATTTGAAAACGGGACAATCCTGTGCAATTGAATATTCCTGGCTATTGGCAATACTGTGCAATTGAAAATTTCTTGCTATTGCGCAATATTGTGCAATTAGATATTTCTTGCTATTGTGCAATACTGTGCAATTAAAAATTTCTTGATATTGCACAATACTGTGCAATTGGAGATTTCTTGCTAGTGTGCAATACTGTGCAATTGAACATTTCTTGCTATTGAACAATACTGTGCAATTGAAGATTTCTTGCTATTGCAGAATACTGCGCAATTGAAAATTTCTTGCTATTGCACAATACTTAGTATAATAATTTTTGACCCGATTTGGACCAACTTGAAAACTGGGCCCATAATCAAAAATCTAAGTACATGTTAAGACTCACCATATCAAAGAACCCCAAGAATTCAATTTTTATTAAAATCAAGCTTATTTTAATTTTGGACCCTTTGGACTTTAATGTAGACCAATTAGAAAACAGGACCTAAAATTAAGAATTTGGACATGGTTAGATTTGGCATATCAAAGAAGCACAATACCGTAATTCATTTTTTGATGAAATCAAACAAAGTTTAATTTTGGCCCCTTATTCCTTGGGACCAAAACTCCAAAATTAATCCAAACCTTCCTTTTGTGGTCATAAACCTTTATAGATTTCTATTAACTTATACTAAAGTTATTGTTCAAAAACCAAGAAAAATGCTTATTTGGGGCCTGTTTTTGGCCCCTTAATCCTACACTGTTGGAATTAAAATTACCAAAATCTATCCCAACCCTCCTTATGTGGCCATAGACCTTCTGTTTACCAATACTTAAGTTATAGAGCAAAAACCAAGAACAATGCTAATTTGGCCCCTTATTCCTAAACTGTTGAGACCAAAATACCCCAAATCAATCCCACCCTTCCTTTCATGGTCATAAATCTTGTGTCTAAATTTCATATATTTCTATTTTACTTTTACTGAAGTTAGAGTGCGAAAACTGAATGTCTTTGGATGAAGACAATGATGCCAACGTGATACCAATGTACAACCAAAAAGTTTTCAATTTTTGCGGTTGTATAAAAATGATCTCAAATCAAATTTTTAATGGAGTTTGCAACAGTAATTATTCAACTACTAATTTTAATACATCATAAAGTATTAAAGTGTAAATGTCATACAGTCATGGTGATGATGCCTCCGCTAGCATATAACGTTATAAAGGTACATAAATCAAGAACTGTTAAAGTGAAGCTGCTAAAAATTGAACTTAAACAGAGTTTAGAGGTACCGGTAATAAGCATTGTATACACATTTCACTAAATTTAGTTGAGACAAACTTGAGAAATTTTTCCATTTGTGAAAGGGGATAACCCTTGAATGATAATCAAAGTGTTTGTAATCACTGAATGGCTATTAAAGACTGCTTAAATTTATCAGTTGGTAGTAAAGTGAATTTTGCATTGTATATTGTATATATAGCATTATTTTAAGTCGATTCAACTTCTATTCTGGACAGAGAAAGATAACTCCAATTTTCAAAGAAGATTTCATAAAGCAATGGTTTTAGGTAATATTAATTCAACAACCATTCTGGACAAAGAAAGATAACTCTAATTTATTGTCTTGAATCTACAAAAATGTTTATTTTGGTCCCTCAATTCCTCTACTGTTTGCCCCATAACCCACAAAATAGACCCCAAACTTCTACTTATGGTATTAAATATTATGGTACAGTTTCAGAACAATTGAAATACTTATACACAACTTTTTGTACTGACACAAGATTAATGTGTGTATTGGGCACCTTTGGAACCCTTATTCATAAACCTTAGGGACTATATATATATAACCGCCCCAAAACAATCCCAAGCTTCCTTTTATGATTATAAATATTATGTTATAATTTAATGGCTTCCTTTTTACTTATACTGAAGTTATTATCTGGAAACCATCCGTCTTGGGAAGACGACGACAGGATACCTACATGTATTTCAACTGCAAAAATTTCTGTGGTTGTATAAAAATTTCAAATATGTACAATGAAATATAGTTTTAGAAATTGATAAGCCTAGATAGGCCTTATAATTTTTTCCCCACATAGTTGAAGGACCATTTACACTCAGGACCGAGTCATAAGTAGACAGTACAGTCTACAGATGTATTAAAACAACCTAGCATCATATTGCTAGTAGTGGGAGTAGCATTCTTGGGTAAATTTGTTCTTTTTTTTTTATAATATGTTTGGTTCAAATCAAAATTGAATGCTTTTATCTCCCTAATACTTACATTGTAAATAGAGGTGGTACTACTTTGACAAATCCTTGTACATGAGAGTTTTCTGTCAAATCGTTATTTCACAAAGAATGAATTGCATAACAATGAACTGAGCTCAAAGCAAAGTACTTTAATAATACACTTAGACAAAGAGCTAAATCCAGTGATATACTTTGTACTACAGGTCCTTCATTAACATCCATTGACCAAAACCATATCTCAACAACATTCCATACTACATGGTTGGATTTGGAAGTCCTGAAAAAGACATAATTTTTTTTAACATATTTTAAGTACATATACACAGGTTAAAACTTTCTTGTTGTATAATCATTCCGTATCTATATATATATATAGCTAGAAACTATCAATTTGCTTAATGCACATATTGATAATCATATATGTTGAGTGAACCTCTGTTGGAAATAAGAACACACAAACCTCCACCTAGTTTTAGTCAGTTGACAAAACATTCATAACTATAAAATATTATAGATCTAAGACTTGTCAGTGTCTATTTACCATTGCCACTGAATCAGTGATATATGTATTGTACACATAATTATATACATGCAAGACTAAAATTATAAAGTACATACATGTTTGTATATAAGACTAAAACTGACATTCAGTCTTTACAACATCTTCATTCCCAAAGTCATTTTCAAATCTGACTTCATGGTGAAATAAGATTCCATATCTACAACCAATTAAAAGAAAAAATCCCTCTGATAGACTAGCATTTTAATCCGATTTCTAAAATGGAAGCTAGGACACCTTGGAACTTAGAACTAAAAAATATCGAACAATATATCTGATATATTTCAAATGCATGTACACTTGTACATGAAATAATATAAATCTCTAAAATTCACCATATTGTTCCCTATTTCATCTTCTGTTAGATACTGTATATCCAGTGGCGGATCCAGAAATTTTCTTAAGTGGGGATCCACTGACTGACCTAAGAGGGGGCTTGCTCAAGTTATGATTCAGTGATTCCCTATATAAGCAACCAAATTTTTTCCCAAAAAGCAGCCCCCCCCCCCCCTAAATTCGCCTCTGATATCAACCTCTAGATGTCTTTCAATTACATTCAGTTTAGTGTGGGTTGATCTTTGATTGTTGTACATGTTAAAACCAGATTCCCAGCAGGGAGCAACTTTGTAAGACCACAGAGGTTCAAGCTTAGATTTTGAAATAAGGAGGAAAATGTAACCTTTTCAATTTATAAAACAGGCTCAACATCATTTCTATACATATATAAACATATTCTAAGTTGTGGACACACCTTCATTAAATATTCTACTTCAATTAGTGGAGGAGATCAAATTTTTTGGGTCTACATGTATATATTGTCCTTGATATTGAGGTTATTTTGACACAGCAAAATATAAAGAAAATGTAAACTATGATCTGGAAATTGACTTTGTTTTCACAAAATAAGCCCACTTAAACTGAACTTTAAATGCAAAAGACCTCTAAATGGCTAACAGATATTGCTATATAAAAGAATAGTCCATGATTATACATGTACATGACATTAAAGAATTCATGAAATTTACACTGATTCTGTCAGTTGAATGGACTAGAATGAGATAAGTTATATACATGATAGACATAAAGGTTTTTTCCAACAGTTGTGTTGTAAATTAAATTAGTTGTATTTTATGGTTGATATATTTATGTATATACATGTATGTAAATCATTGGCTCTTCAACCAATGATATTTTACAATATCGATTATTTGTTTATTTTTCTATTGTTGGTATTTTTCAGCATACTAAAAATGTTTTAACACAACACGAGCACAAGCTTGATAGGGTGTCCTCACACAGGGTTTTCGCTGGCGGTCGCCATTTTCCCAATTAGCGAAAAAATAATACTTGTGGCGATAAAAATTCGTCATTTGCTAAAGAATTTGGCGAAAGAAATATATAGAAAGATTTATTTTCCTCCTTCTTGTTTATTTACTTTTTTTTCGAGTTTCTCAGACTTTAACTTATCACACAATACTCGGAATTCACCTTGAATGACCTCATTAAGATTTTGACAGAAAATCAATTATCTGCTGATTGCAATTTACAGCTATCGACAACAAAGGACTAATTAATAAAGGTGTTGATTGAATTGTTTGACAAAATGATATGTTGAATGGCTTCCACTAAATGTCACATACAGGAGTTATTTACCACTTTTCGACTCGCGTGTTTTAAGAACTCTTTTGACGTCTCCTCTCCATGTAAAGATAGTTTAGAAAAGAAAGCTGTTGTTGTGACAATAAATGTTAATTATCCTTTGACTTTGGTGTAAGTAATTGATCAGGGAGACTACTTTAAAGTCGTTTGAGTGACACGCGTGTTTCAAGCATAGTTTTACATCTCAACTTTTTCATTTAAGATGGTCAAGATGGTCGTTATGAAGAAGGGGGGGGGGGGGGAAGTATTCTTGCCAAATGAAGAATAAACAGTAATTCTTAGACATGACCATAAAAGAGGGGGGATAGGACCTTTATCAGGACTCCAGGATCGGGTGTTTTTAAGCTCGGGATTATCCCCCCTCATAAAATGTACACTTTTTTCCAGAAGATTAAAAAATCAGCTGAATTTGACAAATCACACTATTTGTTTTCCAAAAATAACCGTAATTGGATGGGGGTTGTGTGTATTCACATTATTTGAACAATTCTCCTTGGGCCGAGAAAAAAAGATCCGTGTTTCAGGTAACCCGACCGACCCTGGTTTTTAGCCCCGACCTTATCTTTTATATTGGATCTTTCAAAAAAAAAAAAAAAAAAATTATCAACCGACCCTGTTTTTGACACAGGCTTCTGATAAATGACATCATATTTTTTCTCTCTTGCTTCCTCTTGCATAGAAAGCCAGTAAATCATTTTATTAATGTCAAAAGGTATTCCAAACAGGTTAAAATCCAAGAAATTTGCACAGCAGGTGCTTCAAAAACATTGCAAATGGCCCAAGACCACAATTAATGACCCCACTGTTCGTTGTTCATGAAGGTAGTTCCTTTTAATTAGTCATTAGAGTGTATTTTTCCTGAATTTTTTTTCTTTCCCTTCCCCACTCATTTCTTAGATTTTATTGGGTGGAAATGAAAGATCAGAGGTGAAATAATTTTTTGGATGTTGTATTTAAACTGATTTTGATATGGAATGAGTGATTAGGCCAAGTGCAAAAAGGTCATATTTACAGTTTTCGGAACATCTCTTGACTTGTCCATAGGGGTATGGATGTATATTGGCTAAATTTGTAAAAGTCATTGCTTCAATCTTTCTGAATTTTGGATATATTTTTGGACTAGTGCTATACATAAGACACACAAAAAATTTGACAAAAGTGCATGGTGCAATTTTTTTAATGATACAAAATGTTCAAAAGAAATGATAGAGAAATTAATTGTGGTCTGTGGCCAAATGGCACACTTCCGGTTTTTGAAACTAATTAAGGATCCGGACTTGGAAAAAACATGATAAATACTCAATAACTCAAATATGAAATTTTTAATCATCACCAAAAAGTACAGATCATGTGACCATCATAAGAAACAACTATATTAAGTTTCATGAAATTTGGATAAGTCGTTCTCAAGTTACGGTGCCACATGTTTACGCTGGACAGACAGACGGACACCTGACATTTGTATACCTTTATACGTCCCGTCTTTGACGGACGTATAAAAAGCAGTACTAAGCGTGCATGTTACGCTAGAAACATATTCAAAGAATAAAGTTTTATAACTTCTTAATGTCATATCCAATATTTATCAAAACCTAAAGGGGAGTTACATGTATCTTACTTCCTATATTTTTTCATGGATGTCAATACACCTAATCGCTATTTATTCCATACCGGATAAATTCTAAAATTACACAACTTTTTCATCCAGTTGAAGCTATCTGGGGGCCGTTGAAACAATTCACCATGCATAATACTTTTTAATGAGACCCGTTTTAACTTATTGTAAATACTTTAAACAAAATAATTTTTCACTTCAATTCTAATTTCGAAAAAAAGTGGATCATACTCTATTAAAGTTTCTTGATGATCGCTTTCTTAAGTTTTTCCTCCCTCAGCTCTCTACTAAAAAACCTTTATTTTCGGCCGCATGACCCAAACAGGAAGTTGTACATACAATGTATGACTATTTTTCCCAGATTGGACTAAATAGCGATAATTAAATAAGGTGTAATTTCCGGGATTGTTGAAAACTTGCATATTCATCACTATCTGATTTTGTGGTTTTAACGATCCAGACAGACAAATAGCAATAAGATGTTTAGGAAAACATGACCTAAAACCTCCTTCATATAAGACAAAAAACATGGGAACTCATACTGAATGGTCAAATGTGTACAATATGAAAATTTGAGTTAAGATGGTAAAATCACAAATCAGCCGTTAATGTAAATGGACCATAAGTATGACTGTTGAGCAAATTTAAAGGGAAATGACGGGGAAGGGGCAAATTAGCGTTCAAGGGGAGCAAATGCTGTTTAAATTGGTAAGCGGGTTTTAAATATAGAGGGAAAGTGGAGTCATCTTTTTAGACTTTAGTTACATGTAAATATAACTTATGTAGACTTACCTTCTAATTCTATAGACTATTAAAAAAAAACACACACACAACTCGGAACTATTTCTAATTCACTTGCACTACTGATATGCAAACCTAAAAACAAAAAGGAAAATATCTTAAAATAGTGATTGAAAGATTCATAACACTTTGAAAGGATAATTCAGACACGTGTTACACGGGGAGCATGTTTGTTTACAAATAATAATGTCACGTGATCGCGCACTGACCTCGCATGCTGCATCGCCATTACAATTCACTAATACATGTACATAACCATTTTCATGCAAACATGCAACGTGAATGTGATTGGTTATCAAATAATACGAAAATAATGCATGAACCGTTGAAGAAGAAATTATTTCATCAAATAGATTGGATTTTCACTTTCGACACGAATAGGTCGAGTTGACATTCCTGTCATCGGAGATAGTAATGAGATAAATGGGATAAAACGGACCGCCAAAAAGGTCTAGAGAAGCACATCAGTAGAACCTTAACATAAATAAGTAATACTTACCAAAATTTCTCTAATTGATAACCTATAGAACTGAAATTTCACAAAAATACCGGTAAATAATTTTGCTGATTGATATGATCCTGGTTAAGTTGGCGCGAAATAAATATTCTTACTCCTATATTGCTTCATGTAAAAAAAAAAATTATAAAATTGAATTCGACTACAGTTCAGCATAAAAAAAACGTGAATATGCAAAAGCCAGGTTATATGTTAATGATAAAGTGTGTATAAGTTTTCTTAAACGAAGTTACCCGTATAATTACCAAGAATTACATTTGAGCGCAAAGTTCTGTATGTGGTTTGGTTGGTTTATGTAACATTTATAATTTAGACTGGGATCCTGGCTAATCTTGACCTTACGACGCGCAGCTAGATTGGACCGGATCCCAGGCTAATGTAACATCGTAAAACTCAGGGTAACGGAATTTTTTGCGTTGCTATAAGATCATTGAGGCCATCTATTTTTATTGCGGGTTCCACATATTTAAATCGGAATTATAGAAAAAATGGAATGTTGTGAGCAGAATCAAAACAGAAATGATGAATACTGCAACATTTCCAGCAAAATATAAATAGGATGGAGGATCTGTGTACTCACATTATTTGTAAAACTCTCCTTATTCATGTGAAGCGTGTGCTTTACATCGAGGCTTATTCTTTACATCGAGGCTTATTATGCTAATCATCGACGCCACAGTACTTCAACCAATCAGACAATGTTTATTTGGGACATTCGATCGATTTTAACTCAGATTTTGGAATATTTCAATCGAAATTATAGAAAAATGGAATGTTGTTAGTACATATAAAATAGAAAATGATGAATACTTTTAGCTAAAGATAATTTGGATGGGGGTTCTGTGTATTCACATTATTTGCACAACTCTCCTTACTGATGCCATATTTTGGAATTTCCGTGACCTAAATGGTTCGCGAAAATTAATATTTTTATATATCTATAATACTAAAATTACGAGGTCCAATTTGTCAGCTGTCATCACGTAAAAACGACGAATCACAGAATTCAACTTTATATATAACTAATATAGTACAAAGGTGTAGATTAAAAATTACACCACTCCAGGCCCTTTTGTTTTCCACGTAATTAATATTGCCAATAATTAAGAAGTTCCGGGTCGAGTCCGCTACCGATACCAATAGTATATATATATATATTCACCTGTTACCTATTACCTTATCTGTACGTTCCGCATCTGACAGGCGCACCACCAAACGTTGTATTCAGGATTAATATGCTATATGCACGGGCATAACCACAGGGTTGACACTATTAAATTGTCAAATTGTTACCTATTGTAGTATTTTAATCAGTAAGACTTTCTAAGATAACAATACGAATACTAAAAATCTGGACTAAAAATAAGGCGTATAGGTACAGTTTTCAATGTGTTAGTGAGCATGACGTAAAACAGCGAAGCAAAGAATTCAACTTTATTTATAACTTATATAGGACAATGCTGTTGATTAAAAAATACTCCATTCCAGGACCTTTTGTTTTCCAAATAATTAATATTATTGTTTCAGTTCGACGGGTTCAAACAGAAAGACTTGAAAGCAGAGAAAAACTGTGTATCTTATAATCGGCATGACTTTATCAGATGACAATACTAATACTAAAATAAGGCTTGCGCATAGTTGTATACTTTAATTCAGTCACGGACCCGTGATATCACGGGTGTGTTCTAGTAGTATAGTAACTAGCTGTGTTTATTTTCTAAATATAGTAACACAGCTATATTTTGTGCAATGTCAATTTCATCATGGATAACTTTTTCCACAATCAAGGGTTCATTAAGGGTTTTATAATTTAAATAGCTATCAATGTATTAATTTATATTGCAGTGTATTCGGCGCAAATCTGGGGAAGGAATCGGTAGAACCTCGCCCTTCCCCAATTTATCAGCCTCATCCAAAAAAGTTTATATTTTTCTGACATTGACCTTATATTGTATATTTATTTTAAAAGGTGCTTCTTTCATTATCATATATATCAGGAGCACGAATGAACAGATACGAAATGATGTTGCATAGTGGAAATTTTATTATTTTAATATTCAGTAGGATTATTTCTTTTTGGGTTCATTTTGCTTGGAGTTAAGTTTTCTATGTTGTATTTTATGTACTATTTGAATATCCCTTTCACATCAACTGTTTGGGTTTACATTGTCGCTTGCCATTACAAAACTTATTAACACTGTACATTGACAATTCACCACTTATTATTTAAATCAGATTTAGTAAATGTACTGTAAATAGATAAATAAAATATATGTATGACAATTAATTTCAGGAGCACTATGAATTTTCACGGGAAATGTTTTGCAGAATAAATAATACCTGTACATCTACACAATTGTGTTATCTGGTAACACCCTGTCCAAAGCATTTCAAAACAGGATGTCATGGTAATTATAGTTTATATTGCCTTATTCAATATTGAGTTAATATGATTAAGATTTAAACAAATCAAGTGCTTTCTGTATTTGCTATATTCACAACGAATACAGAGGCAAACAACAGAGCTTTATGCAATACACTTGAGTTGTCGGTGTTGTTTTGTTTCATTCAATGATATGTTGCTTATACTTTTATTGAATCTTTCAGTTTAAGACAATGATAAAGAATAATATAGATATTGTGACATGGATAGAGAGTTGTCTCATTGGCACTCATACCAAATTTTCTTATTTATCATTGTAGATTTTCTAACCTTGATTTGATCTGATTCGTTCACTTGAAGACAGGCATGGCGTTGTTAGTTTATCTTTGTCTTATGTATTTTGACTGACTTTCCCTTTTGTATCATCCGCCTCTTTTTGTGTGGATACATTGAGGTTAAAAAGTAGGACCTTGGTATGGTGTCAGCTAGTGTTGACGAGAATGGTTTTAAAGTCACAATTCTCAGAAGAAACTTAATTCGTTGTCTGATTTTGACTTATTAAAACAGGAACCCCTAATTTTAGATTACCTTTTTTAAATTTTCATTGATGTATGATATGATTATAAATTTTTTGGGAAAGGTTTTACAGGCATTAGTATACGTAAATGAGGTAGCTACTGTTATGAATTTACAGTGTAAGAAGGTTATAATATTTCTACAGTTGTATATTTTTCGAAACCTCTTTGAATTTCCTATATTATCTCTAAGTGGTCTGTTGTGAGGCAAATTTGTTACAAACCGGTATTTGGCAACCCAACTTTTCAAGTGGTATTCGAAATAGAATATTTGAAATGGTTATCTGGTCAAAATTTGATTTATTTAAAGTTCAGTGCTCAGTTGTTTGTAGGTACAAATGTGAATTAAAGTAGGATATTTTGAAAATAGAAACATAACAAACAAAACAGAAAGAACTTGCTAGTCGAAAGAGGCTGACAGGAACCCCGGAACTGTGAGTAGGCTAAGGTACCCCTAGGTCTGACGCTTGTCGACAGATTTTTGTAGGAAAGCCATTAGTTGGTTATTATGGTATAACCCTCGGTGTACAAACAGTTGCTGGGAGAGATATTCTGCGGAATGAGTGGATACATTGAGGTTAAAAAGTAGAACCTTGGTATGGTGTCAGCTAGTGTTGACGAGAATGGTTTTAATTGTGTTTTGATTTAGTGAGTACAAAATTGTAAACTCATGCGAGGACGCATGAAATCGGAGGCGTGGGTAGTGTTACGAATTTACAGTTTAAGAAGGTTATAATATTTCTACAGTTGTATATTTTTCGAAACCTCTTTGAATTTCCTATATTATCTCTTTATCATTGAAAACGGCATTAAAAATCATCCCTTTATCCTTGGTTGCTAGCAGACGCTTTCACCTGTATAATTGTTGCTAGGATGCTCTCTTCGAGGTCCGCGTTCTAAGTATAAATAGTGGGTAGCTATTCAGTTCAAATCGTCATTTGTACCGAAGACAGCAGACAGTAAACATCGGAAAGGAAGTAGTTTATAGCAGGCAGAAGGTTTACTTTAAGTAAAGTGAAGTGCTTGGAACCTGCGGACAGAATAGAGAATGGATTGAGACTGTTGGTTCGGTACATATTGTCCAAACAGGGCTGGTGCTAAGGTTTTGCGTCTCACATCTCTCACTATTGCAGTGACTGTTTGCTGACATACCATGCCTTAGTGCTACCCTGTTGTTTCGACAGTTATAGACATGTTTATTAAATAAAGTTTTATACCTTTTAGGTTTCAGCCTAGTTTGATACATTTAGGTTCAGTCCCGTTTTATACATTTAGGTTTCAGCCCGTTTAATACATTTCGGTTTCAGCCCGTTTAAAACATTTCGGTTTCAGCCCAGTTCCAAACATTTAGGTTTCAGACAATAGTCCAAACCGTCTGACCAGAATCATACATTTAGGTTGACACAACCTTTTTCAACTTTTGATCTTCAGTGCTGTAAAACTTTGTACTTTTTTTCACTTTCGATCTTTTATATCTGGGCGTCACTGGTGAGTCTTGTGTGGACGAGGCGCGTTTTTGGCGTATTGAATTTTAAACCTGATGCTTTTTGTTATCCATTAGTCATGTGTTTCTTTGTCTAATACGTTCTCCTATTAATTTGTATTGTAGTCCTGTAATATTATGTTGTCATTTCAATGTTATATTTAACATTGCCATTAAAGTGCGAGGTTTGGCATGCCACAAAACCAGGTTCAACCCACCATTTTTTCCTTTAAAAATGTCCTGTACCAAGTCAGGAATATGGCCATTGTTATATTATAGTTCGTTTCTGTGTGTGTTACATTTTAACGTTGCGTCGTTTGTGTTCTCTTATTTTTGAGTGTATATTCACATTGCGATAAGACGTGTCACGGTACTTGTCTATCCCAAATTCATGTATTTGGTTTTGATGTTATATTTGTTATTCTCGTGGGATTTTGTCTGATGCTTGGTCCGTTTCTGTGTGTGTTACATTGTAGTGTTGTGTCGTTGTTCTCCTCTTATGTTTGGTGCGTTTCCCTCAGTTTTAGTTTGTTACCCCGATTTTGTTTTTTGTCCATGGATTTATGAGTTTGAACAGCGGTATACTACTGTTGCCTTTATTCAGACCTGTTTCATACATTTAGGTTTCAAACCAGTTCCATACATTTAGGTTTCAGACTATAGTTTCAAACAGTTTTAATTCAACAGGTTCGGGTAAGGTTGATAGGTGTTGAAATTCGTTTTATGTAGTATAGTATTTTTTTTCATATTTGATAGTGATAGTGTAAACTTTTTATTGACTTTAGAACTTTTGAATTGCTTTTCAAATCCCAGGAAACTGGCACGAACCCGAGGATAAAAATATCTAAACGTCCCCGCCCGGTTACACGTTACACTACTATGAGACACCAAAAACAAAAACCAAAGACAACTAGAGGTTTTATTATGGTAAAAATCAAAGCTTTGGACATTGCTACTCTTTAAGCAGCTTGAGTAATGCTTTTAAAGTGACTCTTACCTACCAAATGATATTTAGTTTTTTAATTGCCACTAGGCTAATAAGCCTTCTATTTCCATTATGGTATTTATATAAAGAATTTAATTTTACGCAGTATACTTTTACAAAATCAACAATTAAGAGGAATGGAAAGAAAAATATCTATAATGATATCTAACTCAATAAAATTTGTTTTTGGAAAGGCTATGGGTAGGTTTGCGTGAGATCCGTTTAACGATTGAATGACACCAATCAATAATACATCCATTATGATTTATAATTTGTGCACTTATGCAGAAAAACAAATTTGAGCCAAATTTAATATATGGATAATGCAATCCGTAGTCATACTGTATTTTACTATTATTTGTTACAGAAAAAAATTGTACATCTAGCCCGTGCCAAAATGGTGGTGTTTGTGTAGACAAGGTTAATGACTACAGGTGTTACCGCCATGGGTTTACTGGAAAGAATAGCGAAATAGGTACTTTTAGAGTATTGAGCCGTTTGTTAGGTTTGTAACTGGTTAAACCAGATTTTTTTCTGAAATATTCATGTTTCCTGTTACTAACTTTTAAATAGGTTATTGTCTTGCTATAAGTTGGATTTGAAACAGTTCTCGTTCTTGCAAACCTTCATACAAGTATAAAGTACACTGGGAGCATCATTCACAAGGGTTTCATGGGATATATCATTGGGAAGCGATATAAATATGAGTGAACCCAAGCATTTTAGTTTCTTTAGTGTGCTTTGTGGAATGTTCTTTTTTTCCGCCATTTTTTTTTAGCAAAAGCCTTGTCAATTATATGAGTGCTTAGCTCCTCAGTCTTTTAGTTTCTATGAAATATTGTTTTTCTTCCGTCGGATTTATTCTAAACAAGAGCGTTGTCAGTTTTTCTTTGACTAATGAGTTATGAATGTTAAATTGGTAACGTTCACGTTATATTTTATAGTAAAATATGTTTTTTCAGATATAAATGAATGCGCATCTAATCCTTGTCAAAACAGCGGAACTTGTATAGATCACGCCAATGGATACAGCTGTTCTTGTGTTCCGGGGTATATTGGCATAAATTGTGAAAAAGGTAAAACTGAATAATGTTGACATCATGAGATTAGTAAACTTAAAACACGCATTTAAAAAATGAAGACATACAATGTACCTCACTTTCTGCTACAACAGACACGTGTGAAGCATTCGCTCGTGGTGAACTAAACGAAGAGGCCATGTAAACGCTTTCATCAATTAAATCTGTTGAAGGAAATAGAAAGCACTGAAATATAGATAACGACTAGTGTGTGTCATGACACTGCAATCAGTGGCAACTAAAACATTAAACTTTTATACAGTTACTTCATTGTACCGCTACATGAAACTCTAAAATATTGATTTGACAATAATAGAAGTATAGAAACATGAAAAATAACAGTGCTTCGTGTAAAAGATTAATTTCATCGGTACTATTTCCTGTTTTCAATTGTAGTCATGTGTCATTTTTCATTGGTCAATTTTCTATTCATAATGTTCTGTTCAAGATTTCAGCATATCGAAATGGGTACTTTTTGGGCACTGACTTGGTTGTGTACTCGTATGAAGCAGAATTCATACCGAACCATCTCAAAAAGTAACTTGCAATCGTTTTTGTTTCTCACTTTCTTATATGTTGATGTTCTGTCACTCAATTAACAACAGTTTAAGTAGCGCCTCCATCATTTATATTTCAGTAAACTCGAGATTAACGATAGTATAGAACTTGAAGGGTTGCTTCCTATCTTGATCTTTTCTTCGATATTGACACATATAGACTACTTCAAACAAGAGTCTATAATAAACGTATTGATTCGAATCACAATTTGTAACTTCACATGTTCATTTTTTGAAATGCATAATCGTTGAGTGTATCTGATACAAACTGCACAAATTGATTCGTTTATAAAATATGGTGCAATACAACGATACTGTTATTATTATTAATAGTTCTCTGTCATCATCCGACCGATACGATTTGTTGGTGCCTAAACTCACCAACAACATGGTAGTGAGGTCGTTAAACCGAATATAACAATTCATTCGTCCGATATATAATTTTAACGATTGTGTTCTGCATTTTTGCTTATGAACTAGATCATTCTTTTTAAGTTTTTATATTTGAGATAATGGTTATACTGTATGGATTTTGTAGACTTTAACGAATGTGGATCCAACCCTTGCCAAAATGGTGGAAGGTGCACTGACCACTTGAACAGATACCGTTGTTTATGTATGCAAGGCTATAATGGAGTCAATTGTCAAACAGGTCAGCTTCTCCTTCGTTATTACAAATATAGATGTATCATACAAACTAGAAATTAACATCTATAAAATGATAATTGGCCTATTGAATCAATGCAAAATCAGTATGGACAATGTTTTGTTGATGCCTATCCGTTTGGAACATTCTTATATAGGAACTCTATATGTTAGGTGTTTTTCACAACCCATTTGCATCATAAATGTTTGTAGTTTTCAAATAACCATTGGCGCATACATCTGTGCACTCGTGAACAATACACTTGCATCACAAATTGTATGAAAATAAAATAATTATCGGCAACCTGGATATGTAAATTTCATACTCCAATTACCTAATACTAGTAAACGTTTGTTTTTTTTTCACAATATTTTTATGAGACAATTTTTGAAACTATTAATACATATTATATGACATATGTTAGGCAAGTTATTTTACACGTTATTTAGATAAGTGTAATCATAGAAAAAATACTGTGGAAATTCATATTTCTAGAGCTTACCATGTTTCAAAGAGGAGTTTAGTTTTGTATCATCGACTCAATATTTACTTTGATTTAGATAAACGGTAATAATAAACTGAGATGATGAAAAGATAACACTTCAAACGCAACATACTTGTTCCTGACTAACAACATCGAATGGTCCAACACCTTATAATAAAGTTTTCACATGCTTTCTACCACACCAAAAACAAAATAACAATTGTACACAATTGTTGAGGTGACGCAATATTTTTTCATGATTTAGATAAAGATGAATGTGGATCAAATCCATGTCAACATGGCGGACGTTGTATAGATAACGTTAACAGATACAGTTGCTTGTGTATTCCTGGGTATATTGGCTTGAGATGTCAGACAGGTATCTGTTTTTATTAAGGTGGTAACAAAAGCTTGATTATTTTGTGTCAATATGTTCTAATGATACCTGCACAACTATTATTTTATTTATGTTATTTACATTAAGACTTACTCATTAGACACAGATGCATAATGACTCTCCAGTATCAATGGATCAGTTGGATCACTACTCAACTCTGTAATCTTTTTTATTTTAGCGTCACATCAAATATAGACTTCGTATCCTCGGTTTGAAGGCATTTTATTTATATGAAGAACATTCACACAGCGCCTGCTGCGACATGTCAGGGTTTGCGTTTCCTATCTTAGAGGGTCAGTGCTTACAATGAAGCTTTTGCAATGGAGGGTTCAAAGTGGTTAAGTTGAAGTACATGTACTCCCTTCGACAGTTTTACGAACTCCATCATGGTTTTAAAATTGTCGTTATGAAAAATCTATGTCCCTTATGACATGATAAACTATAGTCGTCAAATGTATGCTTAATTACACGTAAAAGGATCAATATTTTCGTACTCGTATATGATGATATGGCATAATTTGAGCATTTAATGTTTGATACTCCTTCATTGGATTCACAATATTATTATTGAAATCATTAATGTAAACGAGTGCATACTTTACTGATAAAACAAATGTGTTTTACACTTCGGTGTTGACATGAATATCAATTATATGGTCATTTTTATAAATTTTCTGTTTACTAAACTTTGAATTTTTCGAAAATCTAAGGATTTTCTTACGCCCAGGAGTAGATTACCTTAGCCGTATTTGGCACAACTTTTTGAAATTTTGTGTCCTCAATGCTCTTCAACTTTGTATTTGTTTGGCTTTTTAACTGTTTTGATCTGAGCGTCACTGATGAGTCTTATGTAGACGAAACGCGCGTCTAGCGTATTAAATTATAATCCTGGTACCTTTGATAACTATTTTACATGTTATTTTCTAAAGCAATCAGTTTTTCTTTTCTCGGTTGATAAAACAAAAAATATTATAATTTTCAGATGTAAATGAATGTGCCTCAAATCCTTGTCACCATGGTGGGACGTGTACAGACCAAGTTAATACCTACATGTGTAACTGTGTTTCAGGATATGGAGGAGTAAATTGTCAAACAGGTATTGTGAATTTAGGGACAGGAGACAGGGTGATGTATATTGGACAAGATCTAAAAATCTTACATTTGTCGACAAAAAAGGACAATGAATAATTAAAGATCGTTTAAAATAAGAACTTTGTTTATTTAAAGTCCTTTTAATAAGCGAATTTAACTACAGCTCTAGTCCTAAAAATATCACACAGAGACCAATACGTTGGCTTAATTTACAAAGACATTTTGATAGTTGTTGACGTTTTATTTACCTGCAGTCATACATATGGATTAAAATGTGTGTATACCCAACCCAACATGTGTGTACTATTACAGGCATGTTAATGACAGTTGTTTGTTATTCGTTCCGTTGGATGACACAGTCTAGCGTTTGTGTCTGGTGGATGTATTTCGACAAATTCCCGATTTCTATTTTCATTTGTTTTGTTAATTGGATTATTGCTTACTCAATTAGTAAATGTAGTAATTTATAACGGCTTCATTTATAACCTATCGAACAATGAAAGGATTGAACGTCAATACGCCAACGACCCACACAGTATAAAATACGTATATTTGTATTTCAATTTGTAGATATTTTCGAACGAGTATACGAGTATCGCTGGATAACCCTACCGTGTACTCGATTAGTTATTCCTAACCGAGTTGACATTCCTTATAGTAAAGTAAAAATGTGTTTGTGAACACATAGCATTCAGTAGTTTTACATGTACCTTTTTATTAAGATATTAATGAATGTGCATCAAACCCCTGCGCTAATGGTGGAAGTTGTACAGATCACGTTAACAGATATACTTGTTCATGCGTACCTGGGTATATTGGATCTAACTGCCAAACAGGTACTTTATGACAACCTAGATAAAATAAAATATATCATCATAGTTGTTATTGAATACATTTTTGTAAACAAAATTTGTAAAGGGCAGGGTATATGGAAAACGCGGAATTGAATTCATTTCTCCAAACGTGTCTATATAACGCCATTTAACTCCAAACATGTATAGTATCAGCGGCGCGTCAAATAGTGTCTTTTTAATGAACGTCTTATCGTGTTCATCTATAAATAAACTCCTAATCGTGTCCAAATTTCCCAAACGTGTCCAGATGAGACCAAAGTATCTCACTTGTATGTGAACACTCAATCATATCCATATATTTAAAACACCAAAAAGTGAACACCCTTATCAAATTGTGATTCGTATTCAAATATGATGTAATTATAAATTATTAAACAAGATATTATCACAGGAATCTGTTTTGTTTTGGGAATGTAACTCGTGAAATTAACTTTTATATAATACAATTTTGGCAAGAACCAATTTATGTGTTAACTTGAAATAATATTAATTACCAGTGATGAACAAACTAATGCATCTAAAATCATATTGATAAAAAATACCAATAGAATCCCTGCAAGTTGAAATATTGGTTTTAGTCCAGCATTTTCTTTTTCTTCATCTGATGCATATTTATTTGAAAGCAGAAGTCAGTTATTCCATCTTTCACCGTGGAAGTTTACTATGTCTTGGACATTTGTCTATACACATCACTACATCTTTTCTTTAAAAGTCCTTGTATAGCGGTTGGTTTTGTTTCGAATCCTTCAATCAAAACCCAACGTCCTCAATCGTGCTCCCTTCACAGAAGATTTTACGAACACGTCTGATGAGTTTTATTTGCCAAAACTGGTCCTTTTTAAAATGCCAGGGCGTCTCAAAACTTCAGAAAGAAAACAAATGGTGTCACCAAAATTGTCTTCTTGTTATAATTAAAATGAATCACTTATTTTCTTTATATAAACAAAGTCTAACACATGTATTGCCTATTTAAATTTTTTTAGCAAATAACCTAATCGGTTGTGAACTGTTTTTTTATACCCCCGCTTTAAAAAAAGGGGGTATACTGTTTTACCTCTGTCTGTCTGTCCGTCCGTCAGTCCGTCCGTCAGTCCGTCAGTCCGTCCGTCAGTCAGTCCGTCCCATGAAACTTTCGTCGCATTTTTCTCAGGAACTACAATACAAGGATTTCTGAAATTTGGTTTCAGGGTTTATCTAAGTCAGCTATACCGTGTGATGCGTTTTCAGATTGATCACTTGACAACTTCCTGTTTACCGAACACTTGTATGATTTTACACATGATAGCCAAGTTGAAAATTTTCGTCACATTTTTCTCAGGAACTACAATACAAGGATTTCTGAAATTTGGTTTCAGGATTTATATAAGTCAGCTATACCGTGTGATGCGTTTTCAGATTCATCACTCGACAACTTCCTGTTTACCGAACACTTGCATATTTTTACACTATTAATATTATCCACTTGCGGCGGGGGTATCATCAGTGAGCAGTAGCTCGCAGTTTCACTTGTTTTTTACAATCCAAAATAGAAGAAAGATTGATACAATTAATCTACCTGTAATAAATCGTTTGCCAAGTCTTTTTGCTGAGGTATTTAGAGGACAAAAGTTTAATTGAACTCCTTGATAAAATGTAATTACCTTAAAATCGCTAAAAATAGAAGAAAAAATACAGAATAATTTTTGTAGGCATTTTCCTTATATCGACCAAATTATTTGTATACAGAGATAGAGGAATGTAAAAAGAAAGATTCTTAAAACATTTCGTATATACGAATACGTGTACGAATGTTTTGGTCTTTCACACTATATATTGTCCAAATGGTTTATACAGATACTCATTTGTGTAAGATCTGCCTAGATCGTTCCTTAACTTATTATGATTTGGGATTTAATTACATATATTCACTTTATACATGAAATTTGCATCAATTTTAATTATTGTATGACAGATTTTGATGAATGCCAGTCTAATCCCTGTATGAATACTGGATCCTGCAATAATTTAATTAACAGCTACAGTTGTGACTGCACAGGTAGATACGAAGGCGATGTCTGTCAAACAGGTAAATATTTATTAATTTGATTCTTTTTTTTTTTATTCCAAATCATATTATTTGCTAATACTATAAAACAAGGAACAAGAATAAGTATCCAAAGGACACAGTTTGCTATCACATTACCATGTTCAATGAAGTGTGAAATATTGAATCATATTGTTCGATTCTTTTTTTTGAAATAAAGCTCTTTATTAAAGAAGAGGGACGAAAGATACCAGAGGGACAGTCAAACTCATAAATCGAAAATAAACTGACAACGCCGTGGCTAAAAATGAAAAAGACAAACAAACAAACAATAGTACACATGACACAACATAGAAAACTAAAGAATAAACAACACGAACCCCACTAAAAACTAGGGGTGATCTCAGGTGCTCCGGAAAGGTAAGCAGATCCTGCTCCACATGTGGCACCCGTCGTGTTGCTTATGTGATAATAAATCCGGTAAATAGTGTAATTCGGTAGGTTACATTCATGAAAGGGAAGGGGATTGTAACCACGACGTAAGGAACATATCCGATTTCATTTGTGAAACGGTTATTCCATAATGGTCAACCAACTGGTGATGGCGTCCGTAAAATTTACGAAGTGATGATTTCAACTTCACCATTTGGAACTCTTGATTTAATAGCTTCCTTGTGATCAACAACCCTCTATCAAGAAAATCATGATAGAAAATGCAAGCACGGGAATATCGTATCAATTGGGAGATATATACACCGTATGCAGGTGCTGCTGGAATATTGCTACTTAGAAATGGGAAGTTCACAATTGGAAAGCTGAAATCATCTCTTTCGTCGTAAAGTTTTGTTTTCAATCGACCCTCATTATCAATTTCTAGATGTAAGGCAAGATATGAGGCCGACTTAACTGTATCTGTTGTATCTTTAATCTCTAGTTCAATGGGATAGATGTGTCCAACATAGTAACCAAATTTTGAATTATTTAGTGAAAGAGCATCATCCTTATAACGGAAAGCAGAGTTAAAGGATATTGTTAACTTCTGATCTTTCTTCCTAAGAAGTTCCTGTATGAAGTCAGCCTCATAATAATAAAGAAACAAGTCGGCAAGAAGAGGGGCACAATTCGTTCCCATTGGAATGCCGATAGTCTGTGGAAAAACACGTCTTCCGAACGTAACAAATATGTTGTCAATCAAGAAATCAAGCATTTGATAATGTCAGTTTCAGATAATTTTTTGTTTGAATCAAAGTGATCCTTTGAAAGTAGGATTTATCTCTTCCTAAGACAAGATACTTGTATCTTCGTTGGCCATTCTTTTTTATGAAACAAAGCAATACGAACTCTTTCAATTTGTCTTTAAGTTTGGAATGTGGAATACTTGTGTAAAGTGAAGAAAAGTTAAATGTTTTAATACTATTACAAGTTGAAAGAGAGTTAGATTGTATGTACCCTAAAAGATTTTTGGAATTTTCAAATATCCACATTTGATTCACGCCACCTCTAGAATAGGCAGTTTCACAATAATTTTGAAGCGCGGCTTTGATTATTTAGGTTCATATATATTCCTGGTTTTTGAATACTCTGCTGTGAGTGTTCCAAATGAAGGTAATTCCATGAAAGTGCTTCAATCGCATGGAATCAATAAAGCGTTGTTTTGACGTTTTGTTATTGAAATGTAAATTGAGCATACAAATAAACATGAGAAGAGTTGATATGAATGCCAATGAAACTATGAGATTATAGAACTAAGAAAAACCCTTATCCCAAATTAAACCAAACTATGAAAGGTCCCGAAATGACAAATGGAAATCAGTTAAACCAAGAAAAGTAAATCCCTAATTTATGTAAAACACAATACACGTAAAATATTTAGCGTGGTGACCTAATATATTTAAGTTATATAGATATTGAAACTAACAAAAACATGCCAGTTGCAATTGATTACGAGTATCAAATTGATGTATTGAAGACCTTTCACATTTATGTGATCATTTATTGGTGGCTAATATAAACAAAAATATCGATTTTTTTTTATTGGAAAACGTGTTTTCATTTCCATTCCTTCAAAACTGTTTCTATTCCTTTTTAAATATCAAAGAAAGAGTCTTATTATTGATTGTTTAATTCAATAAACGATTCATTCGCATGGTATATATAACCAACATAAACTAGATAAATATAGCTAAATGATGTTTCAAGTGTCTACATAAAAAAGAAGATGTGGTATGATGTGTTTTGCAGATTGCAGACCTGGTCCTGCAGACATCGTATTTATTATTGACACATCTTCTAGCTTGGAAACAAATATCAACAGAAGTATAAGTTTTATAACTGAATTTATTAAAAGAACACCCATTGGTAAAGATGACTTTCAAGTGGGTGTTATCACATATGATTTTGATGCTAATGTACTTTTTGATCTTGATGATTATAAATCGGCTTTTGGTATGATTGCTAAACTTCAGCATATCAAAGCGGGAAATGGTGCCACATTTACATCTCCAGCGTTAAAGAAAGCAAAAGAGGTAGATAAATAATTAACATAACTGTAATTAAGCAATTGGCCTATATGGGCGTAAAGTTTTTTCAATAAAGTTAAAGTTATCGGTTATCTCTAATACAAAAAAAGAAATGATATTGGTATTCATCTATGACACATAATCAGTACATGCACAGCACAAAACAGAAAAAAACAAAATAACAGCGCTGTTATTGATTTTATTTATCTCAAAGTAACAGTGAGGCCTTCAACAGCAGCAAAAACTCTCCCTCACTGAAGATTAAGTCGGCCCCTATCACCTGTTTCAAATGTGACGTCACTTTGTGCGTTGAGGCTTTGTCTAACTTAGCTGTGTATTTTGATGTGCTGGATTAGGTTGTTTCATGTAATGTATCCGTTTTTATTCTGTAGTTAGTCACCACTTCGGTTTTATCATGTACATCTATTATATAGACATTTTATAAAATTTACTGTTTGCAAAAGTATGAATTATTCTAAATAATAAGGATGTTCTTATCCCAGGCAGAAAAACCTAACCGTATTGGACACAACTTTTTGGAACTTGTGTCCCCAGTGTTCTTCAATTTTGTACTTGTTTTGGCTTCCGAACTTTTTTCATCTGAGCGTCACTGGTTAGTCTTGTCTGGACGAAACGCACGTCTGGCGTACTAGATTTTAAACCTGGTACCTTCTGTTAGCTATTATGCGTGTGTTTCTCTGTCCTATACGTTCTCCCGTTTATTTGTATATTAGTCCTGTCATGTAATGTTGACATTTAAATGTTAAATTTAACATTGCCATCAAAGCGGGAGGTTTGGCATGCCACAAAACCAGGTTCAACCCTCCATTTTTTCTTAAAATGTCCTGTGACAACTCAAGAAATTAGCCATTGTTACATTATAGTTCGTTTCTGTGTGTGTAACATTTTAATGTTGAGTTTCTGTTGTGTCGTTGTTCTCCTTTTATAGCTAATGCGTTTCCCTCAATTTTAGATTGTAACCCGAATTTGTTTTTTTCTCAATCGATTTATGAGTTTCGAACAACGGTATACTATTGTTGCCTTCATCTGTTAAAGCGGAATTTTTTGCAAACATGAATATCTGTAATGATGTCCTACCACGTCTCATGTACTCATATGCAATAAATAAAATCTGTTCCATAAAATAATTTTCACATTTATTTCGAAGATGGTCTTTTATGCTTGAACATGATGTTAAGAAGATTGAAGCGATAAGGATAATTGAATAATGAAGGAAATTGAGAAGATAGATTTATTCATTTTAAACATTTGCTCTTTATATCATAAAAGTGAGAAAGAATTATGACACAACAATTCAAAATGTAAGATTTCTGTGATTTTGCAGATGTTAACCAACAGATCATTTGGATCACGTAGAATATCTAGCTACATAATATTGCTCTACGATGGTTTATCAACAGACAGTAATGACGCCGTTAATGAGGCTACGTTAATAAACTCCATTGGTGGGCGAATTATCACTGTAGCTGTTGGTCAGTCTATATCCTACTCAGAGATGTTGTCGATTTCAAGGAAACAATATTACACATTTAGCACATCATTTTTGGATGATATTTTAAACAACATCTTGAAAGAAACTGTTCCAGACAATTGTACAGGTAGAACATATATTTTAGTAATGTTTCCCCATATTCAGACAGTCTTATTCATTATTTGTCGTTATCAAATCGAAGGTTTTGTTATAAATATAAACTTGTTCTCCTTTAAATGAACACAATGGACTTTAATTTAAACAATACTTCTACGTATTTCGATCATTTAACTGAATCTTATGACAAGGACCGAAATCAACATATAATGGTACGTTTAAACAACATGCATCAATAGGAATGCTAACAAATGTGATGCAAACAGCTTAAAATGTACATAAATTGGTGCCTTCTTATCCACAGTTCGTATGTTCAATGAACCAATTAATCATGTAAAATACTATGCTTTTTTCAATATTTGACTTACAAAGTTCAGAATTATGAATTTCACAAATAAATTTTGAAAAATAACAAATAACCAACAGTCAATCCAAGAAGAAACAAAGAATCAATAAAACAAAAGTATCTTGTTTGGCCTATACAACTAGTATATCTTGAGATTCATGCACGAAAAGTCATCTCATTTGTAAATTTAAATTTACCAACTGTGCACTTTTCCCTATCATGACAATTAGATGAGTCTCGTGATGAGTTGTCTCCTTTACAATGTTTACGCTCTGATGTTTGTCTTATCTTTGACGTGATATGCGAAGTAATTTTGCTGATTGGGATATATTGAAAACTAAGCTAACAGTGTCCATTGAAGAAAAAAAAATCGTGTTGCACACGGATATGCTGAATCTAACTGTGTATTTGGATTTTGGATATTGGACCGTATCAAAATGGTACAAGTCCGATTTCAAATTTATCAGTTAATTGACCTTATTCATTGTGTCAGAAACCTATGCTGTGTCAAATATTCAATCAAAAATCAAATTCAGAGATGTATCAAGCTTGAACGTAGTATATATACTTGCAGTACTGTTCAAGATTTGACCTCTGAGACCCCAGGAGAAGTACATTTATGAATGAGTACACGTTACATGGGTTGACCCGAGGTTAATTAGCGAAAATTAGGTCATCGAACACTGGTTTCTTACTGTGACTTAGTAACATGAACATTGTAACATTGGAAATTTATGGGGAAGTGTATGCTTTTGAAAGCCTGTCCTCGAAGGCTGTAAATGGCCTATACACGTATAAAAAGTCTATACACAAGTTTTATTTTTGGAAATTGTTCGAAGTGATGTCTGAAGGTGTAATACCACCAAATTATGGTACGTCACATCCGGTTGCACACGAAAATAGGTCGAAAAAATTATTCCTATGAATTTGATAGTTGTAGGTAATTAATTCAGCATTTTATTGAAGTAACACATTCTGGGTCATAAACATATATCTTGGGTATTTTAATCACCATTATTTTTTTATTTGTGGTTTCTATAGAATATTTTGGAAACTTGAGTTTTCATGGTTATTAAAGCTTGTACAAAGGTTAGATAAAGGCGGAAATTTTATTGGTAAACTTCCAGTTATTTTCTTATATGCAATGAAATGTTAAGTGAAATGATGTCTATAGTTCTGGACAGGATAAAACTTCACACATGCCAAGAATTTCATTATTTGAAACAAACATAAATTCTGCACAATTTATTGTGAAGGGCAAATTTAACAGACTAATAGGGGATAATCAATGGTGGTATTACACCTAAATGGAAAGGTATATTACAGTGAACCTCTGTCATAATTGAAAATTACCCTGAAAGCTACTTCTTTGACATTTTGTATCATTGTTAGAACATACTTAAGCTTAATGATCTATTGCAATACATTGGCTCAACATATTGATTTGATTTTGGTTAAGTACACATTTTGTGAAACATCCATGTATATTACTTGAATCATATATTTTCGTTAAACGACTGAAAAAAGATTACTTACAACGTAGGTCCCGATTTTTTTAGTTTAAAACATTTGTTTCTAACTAGTGAAAAGACATGTGAGAAAAATTAACAGAACTTTTTTGGTCCAAGTTTTAGTTTAATGCGTTGATTATTTACATCCAAAAAAGGCCCAAAAACATTTATGTGAACTAGACAAAAAAATCCAGGGTTTCAACGAAATTCAAGCTTAGGTAATACAGAGCGCAGTCGTCAACAAACTTAATATTTAATTCAGAAAATGTTGTATTTAGGTACAAACATTTTTTGTCGTTGCATGCGCTTTTTATTTTCAGTACGAAAAAAAATACGTCCTTGGTACTCATTAAAATTTCGGGGAAATTTAAAATGAATGATATTTGTGACGACATGTATAGAACGTACATAAACTTTATAACAAAAACTTATATTCATATCAAGTCTGTGTGGTGAATATGATTTAGGTTTGGGTGGGGTTTACAGAATGCAGAATAAAGGGCAAACACATATGGAGTAAATAGGCAAAGAGAATAAGGAATTGAGAATAATGAGGTGCTGTTATATAAAGAATAGAGAACAACGGATACAATTTATTAAGAGTAGAGAAAAATGGCTTTAAACATAAAAGAACACAGAAATGGTGGACCCAGTATCCCGATGATTCTTTTATATATTGACTATTAATCCACATTGATAATTGTTGTGAGAAGGTGGTGCTATATATATGAGTGCATGATCCGACCTACACCTTTGTTTTGTTTGTGAAATTTACATTTTTATGAAGGATAAAACATTATTGGATAAAGAAACAATAAACACTGTCATACAGCTATTTTATATTTGCTAAATATCAGCATATATTAATATAAGGATTTGACGTCAACAAGTGTCCTATTTGCCTTCTGAGACAATACATAACAAGATTTCCTGAATTTAATAGTATGATCCTTTTCCTTTAAGTACAACACCTCCGTATCCACCTCCGATTCCTCCATATCCACTTCCTAGGCCCCATCCTCCATATCCACCTCCAATACCCCATCCACCTCCTTTACCCCATCCTCCATATCCACCTCCAAGGCCCCATCCACCTCCTTTGCCCCATCCTCCATATCCACCTCCAAGGCCCCATCCTCCAACTCCACCTCCTAGACCCCATCCTCCATATCCACCTCCTTTACCCCATCCTCCGTATCCACCTCCTAGGCCATATCCTCCTCCTTTACCCCATCCTCCGTATCCACCTCCTAGGCCATATCCTCCTCCTTTGCCCCATCCTCCTCCCCAGCCACCAATGCCTCCATATCCACCTCCCAAGCCACCTAGGCCTCCCCAACCAACTCCATATCCACCACCGTATCCGCCACCATATCCACCACAGCCTTTACCCCAACATTTGAGGTATGAGGCATTGGTGCAGACAGCTGCCAATAGTAAACCAAGAGCAATGGAGAGCTGCATGTTGTATCTGCAAATATATGTTTATTTTGTGTAGATGCTAATGTATATTATGTACATATAATCCAGTGTATGTGGTACAACTTCTTATTATTTTAAGTTAGTGCATGCAGGTTCACAACATCTTTGTTGTATGACATTATGTTAGTGACTGTGTTTTTTTTTATATATATATATTCATTTGTACAGTGTTACATAACAAATATAAAGAAATATTTTGTTTAGTATAAATAAATGGAGATGAAGGGTACATGTATACATGAATTTTAATGTGCGTATTGTTATGCTTTTACTTTACTACATTGGTTAGAGGTATAGGGGGAGGGTTGAGATCTCACAAACATGTTTAACCCCGCCGCATTTTTGCGCCTGTCCCAAGTCAGGAGCCTCTGGCCTTTGTTAGTCTTGTATTATTTTAATTTTAGTTTCTTGTGTACAATTTGGAAATTAGTATGGCGTTCATTATCACTGGACTAGTATATATTTGTTTAGGGGCCAGCTGAAGGACGCCTCCGGGTGCGGGAATTTCTCGCTACATTGAAGACCTGTTGGTGACCCTCTGCTGTTGTTTTTTATTTGGTCGGGTTGTTGTCTCTTTGACACATTCCCCATTTCCATTCTCAATTTTATCAATGAGACAGCAACCCAATGACATAAATAGGGTAGCATGACATCCTATTAAAAATTTTGTATTGAATATGAGGTAAATGCAAATGAAAGATATCTATATGAATTTTTTGTTCAATAGAATAAAGCTGTCTTTTAAACCTATCGATAAGTATTGATGGAACTCAGAATTACCGGACAAGAGAATAACAAAACTAAAGCTTGGCAAGATTTCCCTACAAACCCCTTCA
The DNA here is from genome assembly GCF_965363235.1 of Mytilus galloprovincialis. Lineage (NCBI taxonomy): Eukaryota > Metazoa > Mollusca > Bivalvia > Mytilida > Mytilidae > Mytilus > Mytilus galloprovincialis. The sequence goes on along the minus strand of NC_134841.1, from coordinate 94,763,693 downwards.
CATAAGTGTATGCTTTTCTTGTTTAAAGGAATTAAGGTCTGTGCGATTTTACATTATATTGTTAGTGCCAATTCCTATTTTGTATGGGGAAAAATATTAATTTTTAGAAATCAATGTAGATATCTGAGGAGCAACATGTTCTCTTTATTTTGAATAAACAAGCACTTGAAATTACCCCCTATCCTCAACCCTTTTTGATATTTAGAAATTTACAGCACACTTTTAAAAGATTTAGGTGTTCTCTTTTATTGAAGATTCTTCAAAACATGCTTTACTTGTACTCAACTTGTACGATTCGCTCGTGTATGTAGCAACGTTTTAGATTTAAGAGAAAGAAATCTATGTATTACTGAAAAATTATTACGCCAGGGTTTTCGATATTAAAACTAGTCAAAACTTTTACTAAACTTTATCATCGGTACAAGGACATCATTCGTAAATATAAATCAACATGCAAACATATTATACGTTTAGGTATTTCATTTCCAATCGTTTATGGTAATATTCTTTAAAAAGCACAAAAATGTCGGCATTCACTTCTAAAGCCAAGAAAAGCCCTTTAAACATCTAATTAAAAAGGGATATAGTTACGACACTATTGTCAGGTCATAATGATGGCATATTTTAGCTGTAATATTGTTTTACTTATTCTAAAACCAGTTGTAATACGGATTATGTTCTACATCTATTTTATGATGAAATGACACCCAACACTTAACGGGAGGGATGGTGCTTCAAATTCATATGATAAAGACATAATCTTTCAATCAGTTTGATTGAGGTCTGGAGCTGGCATGTCAGTAACTGCTAGTATTTCTTTGTTAATGTATGCATCATTGTCATTGTGTTTCGTTTCTTTTGTTACCTATTGGTGGCCTTCAGCTGTTATCCGATCTTTGGTCGAGTTGTTGTCTCCCAAATCCCCATTTCCATTTTCAATGCTGATTGCTGATAGATTGATTTCAAATCGTTCAACACAATGGCTTAGAACTGATACTAATATAAATTTAGTACTTATTATTGAAGAACAAAAATTATGAAAAAAAAGTTGAGGTTACAAAATTTTACCACTATTTTTCTCAGATACTCCTGTGATCAATTGCATAGTCTACTTTATGATGTTCAGTTTGCGAAAGAACAGAAAAGTTCTGAAATTTGATGTAGAGCGGAGAAATCTTGTATTATATTTGTAAAGGGATATATCATTGAACATGGATCTTGAATTTAAAGCTACTTTTATTTTTTTTCCCAAAAGTTGACAGTATGTTATAAGAGTTATTAGAAAATAAATGTAGAGAAGTAGGATAAACCAATATTCGGTCATACATTTTTTTTACACAATGTTCATTATACATGTTATATCTAGGATTTGACGATTGGAGAGAGAAGGGACACTATGTACTATATATAATGCACAGTAACAGTGTTGACAAAACAATGGTCATTAAGACATGTATGATCAGGGTCATGATCCATGTTACTTCTACAAAAAATCAATTCTTGCCTTCATGGTCAGGATGAAATATTTTGAAAGAAGTTAAAAACACATCTTTTCAGTTAAAAATAAAGCATGCAAAATAAAAGTTGTTCATTTACTTATTTTGGTTTTAATTAACAAAGTTTTTATATGAATAGAACTTGGTTATTGTACTCTTTTTTAAAGATCAAATGAACCTAAATAAAATTATCAACACACAACTATTCAGATATTTGTATCTTGAAGTATTAACACTCTTTGCTATATATGAGGTATCTAATTTTGATTAAGTAATTTACAATTTACAAGATACATTTCTGCTGCGAAATCTTAAAAGAAGTAATTGAAATGTGATATTTAAAGAGTAAAGCCAAACAAGCATAATTTTGAATATTACTAGTAATAATGGTTGATATTATATTTATAATGAAAATTAAGTATAAAGATTGGAATCTAATCTTTCTCTTATTACAGATGGTATTTTATTTCAGTTCCTGAGGAGAATGGTTGGTCCTATTAAAGTTATTTAAGTTAAGATTTCTGTAAAAGATCTTATCTTGCATCATATGTCTCCTTGTAATTTTGAAGAGAAACCGAATGAAAACGTCATTTATTTCTAAATAACTTAAATATCATTGACAAAAAAAAAAGGATCAAAAGCATCATTTTAAATCTGGATTATTTTCTAAGCTGAAAAAATTATCAAGAGAATTAAAAGCACCTGAATTTATTTTTTAAATGTCATAGCTAATGAATATATATATCAATAAGACTACTTACCTTGTGTAGGATGGGGAAGTTGTGTGTTCTCATCAGTGTCCTGTATGGTATATATACTGGAACATCCATTGTAAGATTGATGAGGAATATATTTCAATTCATCAGAAATTGTCACAATTTTCCACAAAAAGAAGAAAGTCATCATAATCTTGATTTATGAATTTTATTGATGTTAACATGCATAAGTATTTACTAATTATAGCGTCATTTATCATTTATGATGAATACTATCTTTATTATAATAATATTTATCATTATAAACAATTAAGGTTATTCTAGCCCACAATTTAAATTTCGTGTGGTAAGTTATAAGTCACCAGGTTCAAAGGCTTCTCACAGATAGTATTTCTTTTAAAACCACATTGATGTTTATAGAACAATGCATTTTGATTGTGCTTTTTAAAATTGACTTGTATCATTTTCGCATTAGGGTTACATTTTTCGCATTTAACTTTGCTATCTAAAAGGAAAATAGACCCCTTTTTTTAAACAAAAAATTCTTATGGATTAAATGTGTAGTAGCATGACGAGTCTCAACTGATAATGATAGGGGTCAAATTATCATGTCGAAACAAATGTGGTTCAAAATACATTGATTCAGAAAAGAATTGCTATATATTTACATAAAAGTCAATGAAGAACTGGTCATTTTCGTGATATATGGACTGCCCAAAGGACAGTGGTATTGACTTAGACAGCGATAATGGCTGAGGCATAGTCGAGGTCATTATTCCTGTTGCAGTCAATTATACCTCTGCCCTTTGGGAAGTCCATATATCACGTAAATGACCAGTTCTTCAATTACTATTATGTTTATTTTATTAAGGAACCATGTTTTTAAAAATTCTCATAGATTTTACTTGTTGAAAAAAACTAGTTTTTGTACGTTTTCTATAGGAAAGAGTGAAGACCAGTCAAAGTTATAACTATAAGTCATTGCCATTTATTTAAGTGCAATTTTTCTGGATATTGAAACTAACAAAAGTTGTCTATAATTTTATAATTAACGAATACATATTGTTAAAAGATGGTAAACAATTCAAGAACTTATAAAAATATTTTATTAAAGGGACATCTATCTAAACAGAAAAACTAAGTACCACCGGTCATTAACAAGTTTGTTAAAAGCACGCCCAACCGGTCGTTAACATGTAAAAGTCTGCTAAAACCACGCCCCAAACGGTCATTAACATGTATAAGTCCGTTAACGACTGGTTTTCTGGTCAATTTTTTTCTGTTAAAGACCGATAGAAATTATTACTGAAGAATAAAGAATGTCATGTGGCTCCTTGTTAGTCAATAATAGAAGCTCATTCTTAACCGATATGAAATTATGTCTAATAACATATTTTATTTCATAAGGATTTTTATTGCAGCATTATTACATTTACACTTTTAAGCCACGAATGTTAAACCAATGGTTTTTTTAAAGTAAGATAGTTTTCCATGGTAGGAAGAGTCAAAATATCCATGAAGATGCAGAGCAAGGATTCGCACAAAGAAGCTGGGGTTAAAGGCAAAAAGTCATGATAAGATAACATGTTATGATATTATTTCTAAAATATTTTATAAATCTCCGAAGTTATTTTAAGCATGTTTATAACTTGATTGAAATTAAATGCTACAATAATTTGAAGTTACAACACCTAATAATTTGGAAAAGTGTGCCAGTGAGGAAACTCTCGAACCAAATCACAATTTATAAACGTAAATCATTAAATGTCAAGGCATGTTCTTCAACATGGAGCATTGGCTCATACCGAACATCAAGCTATAAAGGGCCCCAAAAAATGGCTAGAGTAAAACCATACAAACGAGAACATCAACGGTCTAATCTATATACAAAACTAGAGAAACACTGATGAACCACATCAACAAACGACAACTACTGAACATCAAATATCTAACTTAGGACATTCACAAACAATTACAGCGGGTTTAAACGTTTTGATGGCACCCTTATCAAAAACAATAGTGTAACATCACAAAATAGAAAGACACACTACAAAATATCAATTGGAATGGCTTAACTCAATCAAAAGACGTAGTACCACAAATGAAACTACATTGAACGAATAAATGTGATCTATGACACAATGTAAATCCAAATTTGATAAAAATGAGGGATGAATAATTACAGTAAAAGTATTATACCGCTGTGAAATGCTAAACAATTTCAGTAAAACATCAACTTTGAAAAAACATAGCGCCTTTTGTAATATCAAAATTATACACAGGCAAATAAAAATAATTTTGTTGTTAAGTATGCTTCTTTTTCTTCTTCTTCTGCATAATTCTACTTAACTACCAGTATGCCTATTGTTTGAAAGCAGATAATTAAAGTCATATGAAACTTCAAATTGAAATGAAATTATGCATATGTTTTTTTATAAATAAGTGGCTAGTTTTTATTATAAAACATATGTACACTTACTTTTTTCTCAAACAAAATCTTTAATTTGTTCAAATTTAGAAGAAGTTTGCTTTGTTTAATTGTTTGCTTCCAGCAAATAATTCGCCCACATGTTTTCCGTATGCAGCGTGACCTTTCTTGTAAAAATCTGGTCATTGCAATAAGCAAGTGCGAATGGTAAACCAAACATAAACATCCCTCCGTCATCCAAATAGAGTATATCTTATTGGACCTGTTATACACGTGCTTACCTAAATAGCTATGCTTCTTTGTTGATTATTTACAATCGGGTGACAATCGTTACACTTCGGCCTCAAAACACGACCATAAAGTAGCTGCCATACACTGACCGAGTGAAATATGTTTTGACAAGTATACGAAATGCATGCGAAAAAATGATTAAAATCGTGCACAGAAGACTAACTTTATGATATATGTATGCATTGGTTCAAGAATTAGATCAACATCTTTTTCACCGGTCATTCGTTTCATACGACTTTAATATTTGGGTACTTAGTTTAAAGTTAAGTTATGATATGTAAGCAACACAGGTTCCTTAGAACCCCTCTTGTTTTTTTTGTTTTTTTTTGTGAATAGCAATTTCACCTATTAATCAAAGGATTATAACACAAATTATAAGATACTAGAACTCATTTTGATTTTAAATTTGCTGCATCGGAGTTTTATTTTTTTGTATAATTTGTCGATGATTTACATTATATTCATGCTATAAGTATATTTTATTAAACTGTCTCAAACCCATAAAGTTTTTGAAAATGACAAATGAAGTTTTTAAAAGTATTACGAGTCCTTTCAATGGGACTTTTTTTTTATAATAAACTATGCATTGAAAACCTGTTGGTGACCTTCTGCTGTTGTCTGCTCTATGGTCGGGTTGTTGTCTCTTTGGCACATTCCCCTTTTCCATTCTCAATTTTATGTTCTTAATTTATCATTGTGTTTCAGTGGATGGCAAAACAAGCCTTTATAATTTTATCTTGATGTTTATAAAAACATTGATACAAGATCATGAGGAACATTAAACATTCCTATGAGAAAATCAGCCTTTTTTGTTAATTTTTTACATCTTAACTTATCATTTTAATACATAGATCTTATAAAACAAAATCGCTTTTTGATATACTTTTTTGCATAAAACCAAAGTCAATCGAAAAATACTTTGATTATGAATAAAACTGAGATACTTAGTGAATATATGATGAATAAAAAAAATTCGTGAAATATTACATGCATGACACCTTTATGGTTTATGTATATGTGCTGTACATATGTTGGAAGAAAGCTTTTTATTTTTGAAAAATTTAAAGAAGGGTTAAACTCAATATGAGGTGCTCCTTATTAAAGGAGGCTTATATAAAGGAGAATAATTTACAGAATGGATATAGGTCTACAAGAAAACCTAGTGATTTGGGAAGACATGATGATTTAATGATCGACACATATTAGAGACATTGAGTAAAAAATAATATTTTAGTCTGTAATAATAAAATGAATTTTGATGTAGTATTGCTTTTTTACAGTTACAAACAGTTACACACAGATTCATGTATCGTATAAAAATGCTCCCTTCATTATGTACGACCAAAACTCAAGTGCTATTGGTGCACACCATCAATATATATGATTTTCAATTTGAAATTGGACAAGTGAGTTAACAGTTCCGACAAGTTAGAAAACAGGGTAGTTAAGAGGCCTTACTAGTATAGCATTATTTAACAATTACGATCTATCAATAAAAAAAATGTAAAATGTAAAGCCTCGGTCACACTTTAACGGATAGCTCGAACGGATGCCTAACGGAGAACTTTTTTTCAATCCGTTCATGTCCGTTACATGTCCGTTCTTATCCGTTAGACGTCCGTCCATATCCGTTGCATGTCCGTTTAGCGTACGTTTTATCCGTCGACGTCCGTTCTGTTCGGTGGAAATATTTTAGCATGTTCAAAACTTTGAACGGACCTCCAACGGATAAAATGTTCGTTTAACGTCCGGTAGGCGTCCGTTTTGTACGGTACTCGTCCGTTTCGTTTCCGTTTTGTATATCCGTTACGTGTCCGTTATACATCCGTTGGAGGTCTGGAAGATAAATTCACCAACGGACTTCTATCGGAAATTTAACGGATAAAACGGATGTTGAACGAATGAGAAGCGGACTTCTACCGGACCTATAACGGATAAAACGGATGATGAAACGGATAAATGCCAATTGAAAATTTTGCGTCAGAAATGACAATTATTGGTATGACAGATTTCTTGAGTGTCATGAATTCTTATTTTTCATAATCGATCTTAAAGTAAGGGCACATCTTCACTGTCAAGCAGCTGACACTACCCTTTGGTGGCAATTTGAAGAACAAACCAAAACCAGTTACACAGAAACATTTTGAATATTTATGCGATTTACATGTATTATTATTGTCGTCTTTAAATTTTCTGTATATCTTGTTCATCCGTTTTATCCGGAACGCTCCCGTTAGATGTCCGTTTTATGCGGTACTCGTTAATTGGATGTACGTTCGACATCTGTTCTGTCTGGTACGTTCCGTTTCTCGTACGTTGCATATCGGGTGTGTGTCCGTTATGCAATCGTTACGCGTCCATTTTATTCGGCCAGCACATCAACGGACTCCCAAAGGATAACAATTTTGTCAACGGACAACTTTTATTTTCATCTGTTAGTCGTCCGAGGCTTAAAACGTAAAGTAAAAACATGATACCATAGTCATACGCATGAGAGATCATACGGCATATTTTGTTAATAATGAACAAAAAGGTACAACATGCTACACAGATTAAACGTTATCATTATGATGGAGTTTCTTATTGACAACATATTTGTTGAATTTGAATACAGATTTTCAACAAATTATTAGCATTTCTATGGGAATAAACGACTTCATTCAGACACTTAAAAAAGCTACATCTTTAAATTTCTCAGTCAAATATATCGATGATGTATTCGCATTAACAATCAATACTTTTATAATTGGGTTCCATTAATATATCTTCCAGAACTAGAAAGAAAATAATCAGACACGACTTCTTCAGATTAATTTTTATACTTATACTTTGAATTTGACATAAGCGGTCATCTCAGTACCAGATACTATGGAATACGAGAGCATTTTAAATTTGAAATAATCCCTACCTGAGAAGCAATATACCCACTTTACCTGCATATGAGATATACATCTTCTGTTTCATTTGGTATTCAAGAGCTTGCAGCTGCCATCAAGACGGTATAAAAACTCAGTATCTGGGTTGAAAAGAGGGACGAAAGATACCAGAAAGACAGTCAAACTCATAAATCGGCAATAAACTGACAACGCCATGGCTAAAAACGAAACGACAAACAGACAAACAATATACACATAACACAACTAGAAAGTAGACAACATCTTTTTGATAAATATCAACTTCACAAATAAAACATGATGATCTTGATTTTTAGATTTTTGTCGCTGACGTTGTTTATCATTTTAACTACGTCTCATAGCGTTCTTTTATTTGTTGTTGGATATTATCAACCTTTTCTTCTTTTTTGTTGTAATGTGTGTTATGGGCTTTTCGGTATATCTAGCCAAGGTGTTGTTGTGCTGTGGTATTTTTCTTTTTATTCTTGTCTTATTTTTGTCTTTCATTTTTGCTAATGAACTTTGTCCTCTTATTTTACATATTAAATCTGTCTGGTTTGTTTTTCTTATACAATGTTGTTAATTTAATGGAGTTTTATTCATCTGTTATACAAGTTGGAGGTTTAAGCAACATAGTCAACTAGGTTTAATTCACAACTAGTATTTTCTACACAAGGAAACGCCTGTATCAAGTCAGGAACATAGCAGTTGTTTTCCATTCGTTTGAGTTATTGATTATGCCATTTGATAAAGGACATTCCGATTTCAAAATTCCTTGGAGTTCGGTATTTATGTAAATTTACTTTTTTGTACAATATGTTCAAATAACTAAAACTTATATGTTACGGGACTGCTACAATAACCTATTTATTCATTTCGGCAAATGATATTGCAACAGTAATTTTTGACATTTTTGTGGCACCGTGATTAGTGACTAGAACATCATTTATACATAAATACATTTACTCATTTCTCCTTTGAACAATGACTTTAAAACATAACAAACATACTGAACAGCTAGGGTATAGGCATACATTTAATTTAATTCTCCTTATGACCGACCTACGATAGTAAAGGGGCTTTATGTTTTCTGGTCTATGCGTCTTTCCGTCCGTCGGTTTGTTCGTGCGTCCGTCCGTTCGTCCCACTTCAGGTTGAAGTTTTTGGTCAAGGAAGTTTTTGATGAAGCTGAAGTCCAATCAATTTGAAACTTGGTACACATGTTCCTTATGATATGCTCGTTCTGATTGTAAAGCCAAACTAGACTTTTGACTCCAATTTTATGGTCCACTGAACATAGAAAATGAAAGTGCAAGTTTCAGGTTTAAGTTTTTGGTCAAGGTAGTTTTTGATGAAGTTAAAGTCCAATCAACTTGAAACTTAGTACACATGTTCCCTGTTGTATGATCTTTCTACTTTTAATGCCAGATTAGATTTAGCACCCAATTATATGGTCCATTGAACATGGAAAATGATAATGCCAGTGGAGTATCCGTGTACTTTCGAAACATTCTTGTTTTATTTATTTAATTAAATGGGGTTTGAATAATATTGAAATATCGGGGTTTTTGGTGTTCATTAGCACGTCAAGAAAAATCAAAATAAATGATATTTGTGACGTCATGAATAGAATGCAAGTACCTAAACTTAAAAACAAAAAAAGATGTATTAGTTATCTTGTCATTCATTTTGTATTGACTATGATTTAGGGTCTGGTTGGGGGTTTCAGAATAGAAAATAAAACGTGTAGGATAAATTATCAACAAATGCAAAGAATAGAGAACATTGACCACAAATATAAAGAATAGAGAATAATGGGGTTCTGAAATATGAAGAATAGAGAATAACATCTAAAAAAATTTAAGAATATAAAATAATGGCTTTAAACATTTTAGAATTCATAATTCCATTTGATTAAACTTTAATCAGAACCTGATGATCATTGTAATATTGTTAAAAAAATTCTTTAAAATTGTAGTTAGAAAAGGGAGTGTATGTTCAGACCTTCTTCTTTATTTTTGTTTGTGAATTAACATTTGTGTAAAGGATAAATCAATGAATAAAACACAGTTATACAGCTATTTTGTATTTGAAAAAATATATCTACATATATTGATATGAAGATTTAACTTCAACTAGTGTCTAATTTGCCTGAAACAGTACAGACTAAGATTTCCCGAATTTAATAGTATGATCCTTTTCCTTTAAGTACAACTGCTCCGTATCCACCTCCGATTCCTCCGTATCCACCTCCTAGACCCCATCCTCCATATCCACCTCCAATACCCCATCCACCTCCTTTGCCCCATCCTCCATATCCACCTCCTAGGCCCCATCCTCCAACTCTACCTCCTAGACCCCATCCTCCGTATCCACCTCCTTTACCCCATCCTCCGTATCCACCTCCTAGACCCCAACCTCCGTATCCACCTCCTTTGCCCCATCCTCCGTATCCACCTCCTAGACCCCATCCTCCATATCCTCCTGCTAGTCCCCATCCTCCATATCCACCTCCTAGGCCATATCCTCCTCCTTTGCCCCATCCTACTCCCAAGCCACCTAGTCCTCCCCATCCACCTCCATATCCAACACCGTATCCGCCACCATATCCGCCACAGCCTTTACCCCAACATTTGAGGTATGAGGCATTGGTGCAGACAGCTGCCAATAGTAAACCAAGAGCAATGGAGAGCTGCATGTTGTATCTGCAAATATATGAATACAATGTACATATAAAATCTAACTTATGTGGAATAATTTCTACTTATTTTAAGTTGGATCATGACATCTTTGTTGTATGGCATTATATTATTGTGATTTTTTTATTTTGGTTGTATTTTCATTTTGAGAACTTACAGTGTTAGAGAACAAATTAAATGGGTATATTTGTCTTCGTGTTAGCATAAATTAATAGAGATGAAGGTTAAACATCAATGAGACAGCAACCCAAATGACACAAATGATCAACAGACATAAATAGGGTACCATTTAGAAATTTTGTATTGAATATTAGGTAAAAGCAAACAAAAAATGTAAATAAAAACTTAAATATCTATATGTTTTTTTTTCAATAAAACTCAGAATTACTAGACGTGAGAAAAACAAAACTAAAGCTTGGCAAGACTTCGTTTTGAATACCCCTCCACATAAGTATATGCTTTTCCGGTCAACCAAGTGGTTCATTGTTTTATTGAATATAAGGTAATCGCCAATTCCTAATACATTTTTTTTATGGAATATAAAAATTCACGTAGGAAAGCTATTTAGATATTTGCGGAGCAACATGTTGTTTATTTTTATTTTGAATAAACCAGGATTTGAAAATAATCCCCCACTCTCCTCCTTTTTTAAATAAAGTTTTAAAACATTTAGGTTTTCTGTTTCTATTGAGGATTTTTCAATATTTAAAGGGTGAAGGTTTGGTGCAATTATAACGTTCAAATCTGCTGCAATTGTTTGCACCTGTCAATAGTCAGGAATCTGATGTTCTGTGGTTGTCGTTTGTTGATGTAGTTCATAAGCGTTTCTATTTCTCGTTTTGTATATAGATTAGACCGTTGGTTTTCCCTTTGAATGGTTTTACACTAGTATGTTTGGTGCCCTTTATAGCAAACTGTTCGGTGTGAGTCAAGGCTCAAAGTTGAAAACCGTACTTTGACCTATAATGGTTCACTTTTATAAATTGTGACTTAGATGGAGAGTTTGTTGTTTGGCCCTCATACCACATCTTCTTATATCTTTTTGTTGAGAATTGCTCATATCTTTGAGTGCAAATGGTACAAAAATAGCTTAGAACTAATAATTATTTAAATTAAGTATCACTTTTGAAGAACAAAAAATGTGAAAAATAGTTACATCATAACACTTTTTTATCTGATCTTCCTGTGACCAAATAGATAAGTTACTTTATAACGCACATTATTGAGAAAGAGCAGTTATATTCTGAGAGTTTTTGTAGAACGGATAAATCACGTGTTATAGTTGTATAGGGAGATAGATCATTTCTTCTTGATCTTAAATATAAAGCTACCTTTATTTTTATTGAAAGTTGACAGGACACTATACGACTGCTTCGACAATAAAAAAAAAGGAGTAGCAGGGTAAACATCATTTTACATGTTATATCGGGGATTTTCCAATTGGAGAGAGAAGTGACACCATGTACTTTATAATGAAGGAAATTAAAAAAAAAAAACAACGTATTTTCAGTTGAAAATAAAACATGCAAAATAATAGTGGTACATTAACTTAATTTTGCTTCAATTCATAAATTGTTATATGAATAAATTTGTATCTAAGAGTATTAACACCTAGCTATTTAGATATTTGTATCTTTGACTTTGAACCCACAGCTGTTTAGCTTTTTGTATAAAAAATGTGTGCCTTTTCAGGTTACTTTATCTGAGATTTACTCAAGCTTATATCAATTTAGTTTCATTTAAAAAAAATTTTAAAACAGCTCTTTATAAAATTAAAATAGTTACAACTGCGTATTCCAGGGAAATAGTATATACAACTGTTCGTAAAGCAGTAACGTAGGATCATTTTTGTGGTTGGCATATCTTTTTAAAGTTATAAATTATGTAATATATAAATCTTATGCTATATCATACATCGTATTGTAATTTTAAAAAGAAACTAAACTAAACCGTAACTTAAAACCAAATAAAATAGCATTGACAAAAAAATTTTAAAAATCAAAGGCATCTTCATAAATAGTGATTTGTTTTAAACATAAAAATTTCGCAAGAGAATTAGAAGCAATGTAAAATATATTTCAAATGTAATACCTAATGAGAAGTTATCAATAAGATTACTTACCTTGATTAGGATGGGAACGTTGTGTGTTCTCATCGGTGTCCTGTAGGGGTATATATACTGGAACATCCTGTGTAAGATTGATGAGGAATATATTTAACAATTGTCACAATTTTACCAAAAAAGGCAAAAGTCATCATAATCTTGATTTATGAATTTTATTGATGTTAACATGCATAAATATTTACTAATTATAACATCATTTATCATATATGATGAATACTGTCTTTAGTATAATAATATTTATCATAATAACCAATTAGGGTTATTCTAGCCCAGAATTTAAATTACATGTGGAAATTTTTATGTCACCAGGTTCAAAGGTTTCTCACAGGTCGTTTTTTTCTTTCTTCATATATCTGTTTATAGAACAAGGCAATTTGAGTGTGCTCCTGAAAAGTTAATCTTATCTATTTCTCAATTGGGTTACCTTTTTCTCATTCAATTTTGAAAACTTATTGGAAAAATATACCCTGTTTTTTGGGATTTTATTTATTCATAATAAGTCTTATAGAGATTGAAATGTGTAGTTGCAAAAATGGGTTCAACTTTCTGTGGTAAGGGTCGAACAACCTTGTCGAAAGACATGCAGTTCAAACAATCATGGCTCAGAAAAAAAATTGTTATATCTTGTCTAACAAATTTAAATTTGATAAGGATATTTATTGGAGCATTATTACATTAGAAGTAAAAGGCAGACTCAAATGCTACGACTGTTTAAAACAACACTGCCTTTAAAATTTAGACAGTTTTCCGTGGAAAGAATAGTCAAAATATCCATGAAGATGAAGATCTAGGATTTAACGATTTGGGGAGGGGGGATTGGGGTTAAATTTTCCATAGTACTTTCCCAATCTGTTACTAATTCCAGATAATAAATTTTTAAATTGATAAGCTAACAATACTATGAAGATTTCAAATTCTGACATATTAAAGGGAGGGGGCAGTAAATTTTGAATTAAGGTTAAATTTTCATATGTGTACATGGAGGACAGTCCATTTTCTTTTGGATAAAGACAGCTCATAGGGATCCAATTAAAACGTTTGTCCAGTGACTGCCTAATTTTACCTAAGCATCAGAATGCTTATTTTTTGAAAATAGATTATTATTATTTGGATACTTTGTTTGAAGGTAAATTATGATATGAGAGCAATACAGTCTCCTTGTAATCCCTATTTTATGTGACAGAGCAATTTCACCTTTCAATTAAATGATAACAGCTTAGATTTCAAAATAATAGAAAGATTTTATTTTAAAATTTGCTGCATTAAGAGTTTTATATTTTGTATAATTTGCTTGTGATTTACATTATATTCATGCTATACTATATTTTACTGCACCGTCTCAGACCCATAAAGTTTTTAAAGATGACAAATGAAGTTTTTAAATGTTTGATGAGTTCTTTGAGATTTGTTTTCTTTATAATAAATGCATGTTCTTAATTTATCATTGTCTTTTATGGGTTAGATAGTCTCACACTGAATAAATATCTGAAGGTATGTTGTATGTAAATTGATTGTTTACTAGTACATGGAAACTTATTAAAAAGTAGTTAATACCGACAAAAACCCAAAATATTGACACAAACTGGTGAATCAAAAGTGAACGAATTACAAATGAAAATAGCATACCTCTGTTTCTCGAAAGGGGTCACATACTGATGGGGTATTGAACTATCAATCTCACTTTTGTATATGCTTCATATCTTCAATCAATTCACAACATATTGTGAAACTTTTCATACAAGAATATATATATATTGGCACAAAAATACTTTTACACTTTATATTTTTATTTCGTTATCCAAATGATTTTTTTGGTTTACTTTGCCTCGACATTGGGCTTGTCACATCTGGTTGAACGTTATGGAATAACCGTTTCACAGATGATATCGGACTTAGACTATTAACCGGGTTTGTAATAGCATGAGCAACACGACGTGTGTCACATGTGAAGCAGGATCTGCTTACCCTTCCGGAGCACCTGAGATTACCACAGTTTTGGTGGGGTTCGTGTGGCTTAGTCTTTAGTTTTCTATTTTGTGTACTAATATTTGTCTGTTTTTCTTTTTTCATTTTTAGCCATAGCTTTGTCAATTTATTTTTGATTAACGAGTTTGACTGTCCCTCTGGTATCTTTCACCCCTCTTTTCTTGCATATATCATTACACGTTGTATTCACTTAAAGAATCTTTCTCATTATCTTCACGATATAATGCAAATCGAGGACTCCGAATAGAGATTGGGGAAACATTTTGTGAGCTTCGCTTGGCATACCTTTTGTTTAACTGAATACACTTTTTGACCATGAAATCATTAAACCCAGAACATACTATTGGATTTGATATGAAAGATTAAAATGTTTGATTCATCGAGGAGAAAAGGATGGAAATTTTAATGTTTTAAAACACTAGACCCAATGTACTTTAAATACTTTTTGACCAATTTTGGAATATAATAATCGAACAATGCTAATACAGTATGCTTTAATAAAAAAAGCAATAAAAGGAATGGGATATATGTCAGTGAGAAAGAAACTTAAACTATGTTTTCTGGTCTGTGCCTCTGTTAGTCCGTTCGATCGTTCGTCCTTTCGTCCGTGCGTCCGTTCGCTTCAGGTTAAAATTTTTGGTCAAAGTAGTAGTTAAAGTCCAATCAACTTGAATCTTAGTACACATATTCCCCATGATATGATCTTTCTAATTTTAATGCAAAATTATAGTTTTGACCCCAATTTCATGGTCCACTGAACATAGAAAATGATAGTGCAAAGTTCAGGTTAAAGTTTTTGGTCAAGATAGTTTTTGATGAAGTTAAAGTTACATCAACTTGAAACTTAGTACACATGTTCTCTGTGATATAATCTTTCTAATTTTAATTCCAAATTAGTTTTGACTCCAATTTCACGGTCCACTGAACATAGAAAATGATAGTGCGAGTGGGGCATCTGGTACTGTCACATTCTTGTTTCTACTCTATCAAGTCAATTTCTTTAACAAATCTTTTTGCGTTTTTTTTTAATTGCATGTTTGGCTTATGATAAAAATGAAAGGAATGTATTTTATATCAGAATATTCAAGTGGTACGTTAAACATTCAACACTCAGTGATATTGTTCTACCTCAGTGTTGTAGTACCTGTCAAACTATCAGTTCATATGGTCAGATGATTAGTGATTTGTTGTTTTGTGTGGTAAAGTACAATAAATTGTAATAAACCACAAAAAAAAAACTGGAATAGATTAAACCAAATAAAGCAGTTGTCGTATTTTTTTCATGATCATTCAAGGTAATGAAGCTATTCATCAATTAACGAAATAGTATAAACTGTATTTGTAATGTTATAAGTGATTTGGATAATACATTATGCGACTTACGTAAGCACCTATAATCGCACTGTTGTCAATCAAAAAATAAAGTCACAGTCAAACTTGTATATAAACCTAAGGTCATAATGACCTTATATGAAAGCTGACCTATGAATTGAGCTTCAAAATTTGAAGCTATTACTACATTGGGTCATGCATATGTAGAGGGTGAACTAAAAAGTCAGATTTTCAATTAATAGAATACATAGCTTTAGCCGTTATATTAGTTTTGACTGTAACTGCTTTAATGTCTTTAATACATAGCTAACGCTTAGAATTATTTTGGATAACAGCTGTCTTACATTATATGATGGTTCATTAAAAAAAAAGAGAACAGAATGTACATGTATTGGAGAAACAGAGGCAAATTAGTCAAATAAAAAAGAATAGAAAATAACTGTCATATTTATGACGTGGATAGTATAATCGTTGACAATCATACAAATCTCTTTATTCTATTGTTTAGTATATTTTTGTATCTTTTTGTAGCCTATAACCTTGAGTTTCGGCTATTCAAAGGTTTCTTATTCGATCTTTGGAATCACAAAATTTTTATTTTTGTTACTTTGTGAATGACTTTATCCTTAAATAAACCAACAAATTCATCATAACAGGATAAAAAATATACATTTTTAAATCCAAAAATGTGTCGATCCTATGAA
The DNA here is from genome assembly GCF_965363235.1 of Mytilus galloprovincialis. Lineage (NCBI taxonomy): Eukaryota > Metazoa > Mollusca > Bivalvia > Mytilida > Mytilidae > Mytilus > Mytilus galloprovincialis. The sequence goes on along the minus strand of NC_134841.1, from coordinate 94,747,022 downwards.
TTTATTGTTTTAAACATTTCAAATTTGGTATTTTTAACCCCTTCACATGTCTGTTGTTTTATCTTTACAGACTGTTCTCTGGTAACTGAATCACAGGTCATTCTGCTTCTGGATACAAACAATAACCAAACAAGAGAAGATTACAACAAGCGTCTCACAGCAATCCGACGAACAGTAGAACAAATTAAAACTTACAATCCTGATGCAAACATAGGCATGTTTTCATATTCGGACGAATTGGAACAAGTGTTTACTTTATCAGGGTCTGCTGATATCGATGAATTAATTTCCGCTGCATTGAAGGTCAGGATTGATATAGGGAAAACAATTTCAAATACAAGTCATGCTTTAAAACATATACGAGAAAGTAACTTATTCAACTCATCACGAAATCTCGTTGTGTTATTCTCAAATGCGAGATGGAACAATCTTGATGAAATCGATCTGGAGATTCAATTATCAAAACAACAAGACATCCACATCTTTGGCGTAGCAGCAGGGGACGATTGTGACAAGGATATCCTTGCTGGTGTTTTAAACGATCCTAGCTTGATGTTTTATGTTGACGAAGACGATTTAACGTCCTTAAAGTCGCTAGCATCAATTACAAAGTATAATAATTGCACTGATGACATTTTTAAAAAGCGACAGTAAAATGTCAGATTTATAGAATATTTAGAACTCATTTTGCGTCATACCCGGTCTATCTATTTCTAGGGTATAAGAGACTTATATTGATTCTTTTGTATATTACTTTCAAACATAAAGCTCAAAATTATTTTGTATCGATTTGTTATCGGTTTTTTTTTTATAAATTGTTTTGGCAAAATTAGCTTTCACTATCAGTGTCGATGTGAAAAATTCAAATATCGTCTAAAATATAGTACCCCAAAATGCGACAGCTACCATACATAAAAAATAACTCGTAAATAACCTCTAATTCAGTGATCTTCGTTTGTTGCTGTGTAACATTTGTTTTTCGTTAGGAATTATTTTGTACATATATTAGACCGTTAGCTTTCTCGTTTGAATTGTTTTACATTTGTTATTTCGATTCTTTTTATAACGACTATTCGGTATTGGATTTTATCATTGTTGACGGCCGTTTGGTGACTTATAGTTTCTTTGTCATTTGGTCTCTAGTGAAGAGTTGTCTCTTTTGCAATTATACCCCATCTTTTTTTATATCAATGATAACTCTAAAGACAGATACAGGTGCCAAGCGTCTAAATCGTCATGAGTTCATAGACTGTGTGCAACAATGGTTGATCACTTCTGACTATATAAATGCACCATAGAATTGATATTCATGTCAACAAGGAAGTGCGGACTACTGGGCTGGTGCATTGGCGGATCAATTTGGGGGTTGGAACCCCCTTCTTTTTTATGGCCGCTCAATGCATTTGAATGGGGGCATATAGTTTGAACATCCCCCTTTTGTCCTGGGTTGGGAACCCCATTTTTTAAAATGGGTAGATCCGCCCCTGCAGTGGTGATACCCTAGCGGACGAAATGGCACCAGTAGTGGCATCGACCCAGTGGTGTAAATAGTTATCAAGTATCAGGATCATAATTTAATACGCCAGACGCGCGTCTCGTCTAAATAAGACTCATCAGTGACGCTCAGATCAAAATAGGGATAAAGCCAAATAAGTACATAAAATAGAATATATATATATCTTAAGTACCTTTCTTAGTTATTCAAGATGAGATGAAGTTAATTTCCTAGACGATTCAACTATATTTCTAAGATACTAATAGTTTAAAACCTTTTCTGGTTTGCCACGTAAGTAAAAATCGCATTCATAATATTAAGTATTCTTCTGTTGGAGGACAATTATCTAGTTTTTGTATTTTTATTTAGAGCTTAATCGTAAATAAACCACATCCAATTAACCGTTCAGTCTTGAGGTCTTCTATTTCGACTATTTTTTTTTTAATATCACAGCAGTTTATCAACTGTTACCTTGGTCAAGGTGTGAGTCTAGATGCTATGATTGAACTTTATAAGTGAATTCCTTATTCCATGATGATGTATTGCGATGTATTTGTGACTTTAAAACATTTAGTTAAAGACTATTGAATATCTTGAACTATTTTTCAAATTATCATATGAAATTAACTGTAAATTGATATTTGGTGATAGCTATATATTCATGAATATATACATGTCTAAATGGAAAACAACGTTTGACCTATGATTGCGTTGGATAAAAACCGCAACTTTTATAGAATGAAATTCAAAACAGTGTGGCTGTGGCCATTGACTGACACATTAAATTCATCCATTGACTGGGACAATTTAGGTGAACGATTGTATGTAGCGACCACTGCTCACTATGTACTTTTTAAAGACACTTAAACTATGGGGTCACCAAAGGTTCTCAACACCTTAATAAAGTAATTCGAAAAACTAATCAGAAATAACACGATGTTTTGATTTATATCAATTATATAAATCAAAACATAAAGGTTATTCCTGATTAATTTTTCGAATTATTTTATAATTAAAGGCGTTAAGAACACTTTGGTGACCCCACAGTTCAAATGTCTATCGTAGGTACGTCGTGAACAGTGATCGTTACAGACAAACGTTCACGTAAATTGTCCCAGTCAATGGATGAATTTAATGTATCAATCAATGGCCACAGCCACACTGTTTTGAATTTCATTCTAAGTGTGTTTTTATCAAATGTCGTTGTAGACGATATAAATACAGCACAAACAACATTTTTCAAAAGACCAAAAAGTGAAAAGTATATTTAAACAAAACGCATTTCACTAACAGGTCGAACAACCGATGTCATTAAAACCTGGATCTTAATTATTAATTTAAAAGCAAACAGAGAACAATAAATTTGCGGAAAAGATGGTATATAGCAAACATGAGGTTTTACAAACTTGTTTCCGAATCCCATATTTTAACTTTATGTAATATTTTATCTTATAATTTTTTATTAATAAATACTAAACATGAGGTGCAAACACATGTACACCAGATCCGGATTTCGACTATTAATACTTATTCAGTGATGTTAGGGATCGAAACGGTATTGTTAAGGCCATATTAATTACCTCAATTTATGATTATATTTACCTCAATTTGATGATACTGATTTTTAGACGAATTTTATATACATAATGTATTGTCAGCCTTGTATCACCATCACTGCTGGTGATCGATTGATAAAATATGATGAAACTGGTTCACATGGTTCAGACGTACTTATTATATAATTATTTCTGTGGCTGCATCTTACATTAATTTGTAGGATCCTCCACAATAAATAATTCATCTCATCTGTAACAATTCCATCGTCATGCCTTATATATCATATATACTGTGTTACGACGCTAGATTAAAACTGAAGAGGAAATGAAACAACCGGCCACTGAAAGCTCTTTTTTGAGCCTAGGTGGTCGAGTAGTCTAGCGAGTCGGGTATAGTGCAATGCGATTTGGTGCCACGATATCTCAGTAGCATGATTCGAATCCCGGCGAGTAAAGAACAATACAAATGTCTAGGTTATGTCGGTTTCAATATAGAATTATTCATTATATCTTAGGGACAAATGCTCTGATTTTTAAAATGAAACTTGTTAATTTAAAATTGTATACAATTTGCAAGGAAGAGCCTGAAACTATAGAGCATAACTAATATTTGTCTGTTTGTCTTTTTCATTTTTAGCCATGGCGTTGTCAATTTATTCTCAATGCTAACTAGAACTTTAATTCTAAGCATGACTTGAATTCAAAACTAACTCAAAGTTTAACTCAAATAGTAGCCCGAACTTTAATTTGAACACTAATTCGATGGATGGCCACACTCATTCAAAACTCATACAACATGGAAATCTATCTAAAAATAGAACAGGTTTTTCCGAATTGGTCACGTGGTTTACGCTCATCAAGTAATGGGTTAACCACATCAAAGAATGACAGGAACACATCAAAGAATGACAAGACCACATCAAATAATGAAACAAACACATCAAGTAGTGTAAAATCGTCAAATTTTGAAACATCATTACATAGTGTTAAAACCATATAAAGAATAGACAAATCATCATTACGAAATAACAAAACCACATCATGTAATGAAACAACTACATTACGTTAAGTCACATACACATCAAGTAATGTTAAAACCACATTGACTAATAACACAACAATATTAAATAATGGTGAAACCAAATCGAGTAATGACAAAACCATATTGAGTAATGACAAAACTATATCAAGTCAATACGAAACCAGATCGTGTATTGTTATGACCATTAAGTAATGACTATTCCATATCGAGTTATATTAAAACATCATTACGTAATGTCAAAACCATATTAAATAAAGACAAAATATCATTAAGTAATAATAAAACGACATAAAGTAATAACAGAGTTTCACATAAGACAGCTGTGGCGTTCCATAGTAATACGTAATTACAAAATGTAACAACGATTTGACCATCAATCCTTCTGATGGTGTGTACCTTAATACTGATATTATTTTGCCCTGATCAGAGATGGGTCCGATTACTTTCAATGTAATTGATTAAATTACAATTACTTTGTCATTTGTACGATTAAATTAAATTAATGATTACATCTTTTCTGAAAGTATCTGATTAAATTAATGATTACATTGGCAAAGTAATCATGATTACATCTGATTACAATGAATTTAAAACCAAAACATTTTGATTGATGTGAATGATAAACGTTCAATATAACTATAGCATTTTTGAGAAAGTATTTTATTTGGTTCAATTATAAAAAGATAACTTCAAATTAAGCTTCATCTATTTAAATAAACACCAAATTTCACTACATATATATATACATTACACTTTATCACCAATGATCTCTGAATTATTTTGAATCAAATTTAATAAAGAATCTATATCACAAGAGTTTTTTGTTTGTCTTCTGACCTATTTCATAATTTATATGTATTCCAAGTTGCAGTTTATGAAAGTTTAAATATGGATGAAATAAAGTTACCAGTTAAAACTATGTTTTAATAGAAATGTTTAACCAAATTGTAAACAATATGCAAGTACTAAAAATCATTGCATTTTACATGTCCAGTCCAAATACATTTTTTAAAATTCTTAACAACATATTTGTCCAACTTTTAATTTAGTTTGTGCTAATTAGATAAATTTTCATGTCTGAATCATCTTTTATCATATATATTTCCCTACAGCTATACTCAATTGGTAATTGCAATAAAAACAAACCTTAATTAGTATCCGACCTGTCAATTCAACGTGACAAAAATCACAAAAATTAACAAAAGATTATAATTCAGGGTTTAAGAAAAGTATTACTTGAATATATAACAGTTATTATCAAATATTAATATGAAGATCATTATAAAACAATGATTTTACATGTATGTACAATATCTTATACCAAGAGAAAAGGTATATAATTTATTATATGTCTCTGCTTAGGCTAATGATGACTTTTCAATACTGTAACAGTTTATTTTTTACTGAAGTAGACATGCTTAAAGTAACCAAACCATTTCAGTATGTTAAAAATTTATCAAATATTAATAACAAAGAGGTTCATTTAATGACCAAAAACACAATTTTAGATTTTGGTCATTTTGGTCATTGTAATCAGAATGTAATCAAAAAGTAATCATGATTACAGGGTATTTTGAAAAGTAATTGATTAAATTAAATTAAATGTAATCAGATTTTTGGCTGATTAATGATTACACTGATTACTTGAAAAATTGTAATCAATTACAGCTGATTAACGATTACAATCACAATTACCCAAAGTCTGGCCCTGACAGCATATTTTCCTGTTCTTGAACGCTTGCAAATAGCTGGTTTTATGTCATACAGCGCAAAATGTTAGGATAAGGTATCTTTGGTAAAAATTGAAATTTCTTATATAATTTATTGTTTCTTGGATATATGTTATTATTACAGGCTGTTTGAAATGATTTTCCATTGCTGTCTAAGAAACAAAAACGCATATACAAATGTATACTTGACCTTAGTTTTCACTGTGTTTAATATCATTAGTGGGGGACTCAAGTCAGGAATATGACTGTTGTTGTCCATTTGTTTGATATGTTTTATCATTTGATTTTGCCATTTGATTTGGGACTTTCCGTTTCAAATTTTCTTGGGAGTTCAGTATTTTTGTGATTTTACTTTTTTCATTCACCGTGTCCGTCCACCAGTCCGTTTGTTCATCCAACAAAATGTTCTGTCACACTTTTCTCTGGTACTACTGAACAGAATGGTGTTATATTTGGTCAGCGGCATGACAGTGGTTTTTTAAGATCTGATGGACAATGATTTCCTGTTTCTAGATACTTTTGTATTTTTCAATATGATGAATAAACCTTAAATTTTTCGTCACATTTTCCGCCAGAACTTCAAAAGGGAACGAGTTTGAAATTAGTCAGACGTATAACAGGAACGAGTTGTAACGTGTATGCCCTTGTTGTTATATCTGTTAGACACTTTCATCTTGTTTTTGCTACTTTCAATTACGAGTGGGGTATAAAAAGCACTTCAACAAACGCATTCTTGATATAGCATTTATTAATTTGTTATTTGTATAATTTGATTTTCGTTTTGTAGGTAAATCTAAGACATTTATTTCATTTTTTCTACTCTATCAAGTCAATTTCTTTAACAAATCCTTTTCCGTCTAGATTTTACTTGCATGTTTGGCTTATGATAAAAATGAAAGGAATGTATTTCATATCAGACTAATATTCAAGTGGTACGTTAAACATTCAACACTCAGTGATATTGTTCTACCTCATTGTTTCAATCATAATATTGTAGCTACCTCATTGTTTCAATCATAATATTGTAGCTACCTCATTGTTTCAATCATAATATTGTAGCACAAGTAAATCCATCAGTACATATGGTCAGATGATTAGTGATTTGTTGTTTAGTGTGGTAAAGTACAATAAATTGTAATAAACCCCTAAAAAACACTAAAACAGATTGAACCAAATAAAAGCAGTTGTCGTTTTTTTAATGATCATTCAAGATAATGAAGCTATTCATCAAATGATGAAATAGTACAAATTGTATTTGTAATGTTATAAGTAATTTGGATAATACATTATGCAACTTATGTATGCACTTATAATCGCACTATTGTCAAACAAAAAATAAATTCACAGTCAAACTTGAATATAAGCCTAAGGTCAAAATGACCTTATATATGAGATGACACATGAATTGAGTGAAAAATTACAATATATTTTACTAAAATGGGTTATGTTTATTGAAAGGATGAACTAAAAAGTCAGATTTCGATTAAAAGAAGACATAGCGGTAGCTCTTACATTTGTTTTGACTGTTTAATATTGCTTTAATGTCTTAAATCATAGCTGACGCTAAGAATATATTTGGATAACAGCTGTCTTCCTTTATATAATGGTTCATTTTGAAAAAAAGAACAGAACGTACATGTATTGGACAAAATTGAGTTTCTTTCAATGCATTGCTGACTTTTAAAAGAGTGAGGTACTGAAATGAGATGATTATATCTGGATAATTTCTTTTTGGCAATGTATGGTATGAGTTTATAGTTCATAGTTGATTGCCACTTGAAACTTTGAAACTTGAAACTTGAAATTTTTTATTTCTCAAGACCCCATCAAGGGATGTGAATATAAACAGTAATAACAAACAATAACATATATACATATATACAAAATAATGAGATAATAGAATGACATGGTTACATATTCAATGGTATACATAAAGTACATGATTTAAGGAATTTGCAGTGGAAGGCAAATCTAATTTATAACAGACAGGACAATTTTACAAAATTTGGCAAGTTTGACAATTAAATTGTAGTCATCAGAACAAAAAAGTTCACAATACTTTATAGCATTTGGCTTTTTGTACACATTACAGGGCAAAAGCCTTTTTCTTTCATTTGAAAAAAAGTACATTTAAATAGATAATGAAATTCATCACCAATTTCACATAAATTACATAAATCGCAAATGCAAATGCGATCATCACGTTCGACACCCCAAAAACGACCTTGTTCTATTAGCAATTTATGGTTCATACATCTAAAATTACAATATGCCTTTCGGAGATCATATGGTAGATCAATAATATATCTTTCAAAATTATGAACTGTTTTGAAAATTCTATAATTTAAACATTTAGCTGAATCATAAACAGTAGTTTGTTTGAACTGATCACAGAGACATTGTTTGACCAGATTTGATATGACTACATTTTTTGGTACACTCTATGACAGCCAGTACTCTGAAACACCACAATTATTAAGGGTTTTTTCAATACAAACAATCCATTTAGAATGGAAAAATTTCTTGATATGTATGTTATATAATAACTTGTACAAAGTAGCAGCCGTAACTTTTATCTATACTTCTTTAAATCCATACCAATCTCTTTATTCTATAGCGTAGTATTTGTTTTGTATCTTTTCGTAGCCCATAACTTTGAGTTTCGGTTATTCAAAGGTTTCTTATTCGGTCTTTGGTATCTTCAATTTTTTATTTTTGTTACTTTGTGAATAACTTTATACTATAATAAACCAACAAATTCATCATAACAGGATACAAAATATACATTTGTAAATACAAAATGTGTCTATCCTATGAATTTTTTGTGTTGAACATTTAAAGTTGGTATTCTTTGATTACCTTCAAATGTTATTTCATCTTTACAGACTGTTCTCTGGTAACTGAATAACAAGTCATTATCCTTCTTCTGGATACACACAATAACCAAACGAGTAGAGATTACAATAAACGTCTAACAGCAATTCGTCGAACAGTAGAACAAAAAGAGACTTATAATCCTAATGCAGAAATAGCCATGTTTTCATATTCGGACGAAATAGAACAAATGTTTACTTTATCATGGTCTTCTCATATCGATGAATTAATTTCCGCTGCATTGAAGGTCAGGATTGATATAAGGAAAACGATTTCAAACACAAGCCATGCTTTAAAACATATTCGAGAAAGTAACATATTCAACTCATCACGAAATCTCGTTGTGTTATTCTCAAACGCGAGATGGAACAATCTTGATGAAATCGATCTGGAGATTCAATTATCAAAACAACAAGACATCCACATCTTTGGCGTAGCAGCAAGGGAGGATTGTGACAAGGATAACCTTGGTGGTGTTTTAAACGATCCTAGCTTGATGTTTTATGTTGACGATGACGATTTAACGTCCTTAAAGTCGCTAGCATCAATTACAAAGTATAATAATTCGATTTAAAGGGCTCGACCATTAAATCGCGTTATCAGAGGAAGACCAGCAATAGTTCATTAGCAGGTCAAAGCAGACGCGCATGTCTAAATTTATTACACTACATATAAATTAACTGCTCTTGCACTCTCATCACAAATATTGCAAAAAAAGTAAAATCACAAAAATACTGAACTCAGAGGAAAATCAATTCGGAAAGTCCATAATCACATGGCAAAATCAAATAACAAAACGCATCAAAAATGAATGGACAAGAACTGTCATATTCCTGACTTGGTACAGGCATTTTCAAATGTAGAAAATGGTGGATTGAACCTGGTTTTATAGCTAGCTAAACCTCTCACTTGTATGACAGTCGCATCAAATTCCATTATATTGTCACCGATGCGTGAACAAAACAAACAGACACAATAGGTAAAAAAGTCAAAAATAGGGGTACAGCAGTCAACATTGTGTTATCATCAGCAAACGCTATCTTCAAGGATTTATATTGATTTAAGGTCAGACTATTGATTTAACTTATTATACACATGATTACTTGATATTAATTTTAATACATTCAATCGATTTTATTTGTTTATGTTCATTATATGTCTATATAACGAATTATGATGTTTAATTTAATTTAATTTTAGTTTCATTCACATTATTGCTTTGTCTTTTATTGCTATCCATGCTAATTGCATTTTGTTATACAGATTATTTTGGCAACTTCCTATGAGGTATGTAATTTATATTTAATATTCGATGCACGCCGAGAGTCAACTTATATGGCTAGACAATACAATTATACATGGTACACCTAATTGTTATTTGATGTTGCAAATTATTTAAGAGAATTATACTTAACTAGGCTTCCCTTAAGAAATATTTGGTAAATGCTTTAAATTGACATTTGATTAATTGATTTATGATCAATTCTTTTCCGTCACAGATATCGCGTTGTTTACTTCATGTCTACTTTTATATTTAGTTAAACATATATTTTAGGATTGGTAACTATTTTTTATTTTACACTGTGTTTATTTATTGGAAGGTTAGTGATGCGTAGGGGAAAAACTGTCGCGAGGGGAAAAGGAGTTAAAAGAAGGAGAACAGCCCGTGTTACTGATAATGACAGGACAGCTGCACTGTCTCAAACAGAACATGATGTAGTGCCGCCACGGACGCAAATTACAACATCTAATGCATCAGGACCATCTACAACGTTTAACAGTTCAGTGGATTTACCGAATAACGAAGAGTCGTATTCACAAAACATCAATGAACAAGGTACATTTCAAAATTTTGAATCTAATGTTAATTCTGTACATGAAATTGCCAGCATCAGCAATGATTTTGGTAATAATGTTTCTTGCAATATCAGACAAAAAATCTTAAATGGTGAATATATTGATCTGGGTTGTTTATTGTCGAACCCAGTACCTATTGATGATAATTCTAATACTTTAATAATCAAAGATGGTGTTCTACAATCTAAACCAAAAGCATCAACAGTAAAGATTAATAGTATTAGTCAGTGGACTGATGCATTCCTGATTTTCATTGATATTTACCTGTCAAGTCATTTGGGAGAGGCAACAGGGCTTCTGAAATACATGAGTAACATACGACTGGGAGCTAGTAGGGTTCCCAGTTTAGGCTGGAAGAGGTATGACGAGCAATTCCGTTTAAAAAAAATAAGAATGCCGTCTTGTAACTGGGGAACAGTTGATTTAGAGCTTTGGTTACTCTTCATGTATGATGATAACACACAATTTAATCCAAACCCTGTAACTAATGCGTATAAATGTTATGATTATAACAATGGATCCTGTACTAGGCCTAACTGTCATTATTCACATAGTTGTTTACGTTGTTCAGGTATTCACCCATCGGTAAACTGTACACGATTCCATGGTGCTCAGACAAATTTTAATTTTAGGCGTGGTCCTAGATTCGCTGCTGGACAACCAAATAACAGTTCGCAACGAGGCTCGAGTGCTAATCCAAGGGCAGCTGTCAGATTCCAGCGACCAGCTTTCCACGGTTCATTCAATCGCTAATACGCCAATTAAATTTGATGTTCTTTGCAAGTTTCTGGAAAATTATAGTAATAAAACAGTTGCTTCAGAATTATATTTGGGATTTTTGGAACGTTTTCGTCTAAATTATACTGGACCTAGGATGACTACTGATTGTAGAAATCTAGTTTCTGTTTTTGGCAATGAAGTTGAAGTTGCAAAAAAATTATTGAAAGAAATTAATTTGGGAAGAATAGCTGGTCCATTTAACAATATACCACTTTTTAATCTAAGATTGTCTCCGATTGGCTTATGTCCTAAAAAGGATGGTTCTTGGAGGCTTATACAGCATTTATCATACCCACACGGTTTAAGCGTAAATGATTATATTGATAAGGGTTTGTGTTCTGTGACTTATACGCCGTTTGACCATGCACTAGATATGGTGGGTAGCCAAGGAAAGTTCGCCCTAATTGGAAAAAAATATATCAGCTCGGCATTTAGGCTTTTACCAGTAAACCCGGATGATTTCGAGTTATTGGGTTTCAAATTTTTGGACTTTTACTTCGTGGACCGCTGTTTGCCTCAAGGTTGTAGCCTGTCTTGCGCAACGTTTGAGAAATTCTCAACATTTCTAGAATGTATCTTTATGGACAAAACGGGATCGGAAAGTGTTATACACTACTTCGATGATTTTTTGTTTGCAGGCCCGGGGACTGATTCAACTTGCCTTAACCTGATGAGTGAATTTGATTGTTTATGTGATCGCTTAGGAGTCCCTTTGGCACATGACAAGACCGTCGGTCCAACTCATGTTCTTACTTTTTTGGGGCTTGAAATTAATACAATTGAAATGTCTGTAAAAATTCCCAAAGAGAAATGGCTGAAATTGAAAACAATAATTTCAAATTTGTTAGGCAAAAAAAGAACAACATTACGTGTTCTCCAGTCTTTTACAGGCATTTTGAATTTTTGTTCGAGAGTGATCCCTACGGGTAGGGCATTCAACAGACGTTTTTATGATGCAATATCAGGAATATCAAATCCTCGGCACCATATAAGGCTCACTGCGTCAATTAAGGAAGACATAAGGCTGTGGTCGTTATTTTTAGATTGTTTTAATGGCAAATTTTATTTTCCCGATTCCGATTGGATATCAAATGTTGATATGGAGTTATTTACTGATAGTGCTGGGAGTGCGTTTGGTGGATATGTTTCGTATTTACATCCTAATTGGGCTTTCTTTCCTTGGCCGTCATATTGGTTAGGTTGCGATATATTAGAGGACATTACATTTTAAGAGTTATTGCCTATTGTTTTAGCCTTTCATTTGTGGTATGCGATCTTTGCGAATAAGAAAATTATCTTACACGTTGACAATAAAGCACTTGTTTATATCTTGAATTCTAAAACGTCTAGATCAAGAAGGGTAATGCATATTCTCCGTCCTTTAGTCTTAAAAGCTATGGTTTACAATATTCAGTTCAAAGCAATGCATATTACATCAAACAAAAACTGTATTGCGGATGCAATTTCTCGTCAACAGTGGCCACGGTTTCGTCGCATGTCACCAGAGGCGCTACAAGAACCAGAAAAGGTCCCACAGTCTTTTCTTCAAGTGATCTCAAATTTGAATCCAACAAGTTGTTAACGGCGTCAATCTCACCAAACACAAGTGACACTTATGAAACTGCTGTCAGGTCATTTGATCAATTTAGATCTTCACACGGACATGCCATTGTTTGGCCACCCTCACTTAATGTTATCTGTAACTTTATAGCATATTGATCTGTGCGAGGTTATGCTCCGTCTACTGTCAAGTCTTATATTTTTGGTATAGCCTTTAAATGTAAAATGTTAAATATTACTGATAACACTCACAATTTTATAATTAAGAAAATGTTAATTGGAATGGAAAGGCTTGACAAACGAGTGGATTCAAGATTGCCAATTACACCACAGATTTTAGATAAATTGATTTCACTATTACCATCTGTATGTCTCTCACAGTATGAGACCTTATTGTTTTCGGGGTTGTTTAGTTTGGCGTATTTTGGTTTTTTCAGGATAGGGGAATTAGTAGTCAATAAATCACTGGCACATTCTCACACTTTGTCGTTAGATGATTTTAGTTTTTTCAGAAAATAACGTTTCTATCAACCTTAAATTTTCAAAAACTGATCAGTTAGGCAAAGGTAGTTTAATAATTATACCTTCAATTATATCTCATGTATGTCCTGTTCATTTATTAAAGAAATATTTTATTGCCAGGCCCAAAACCATTGGTCCTGCATTCATACACTTCGGTGGAAACTATGTTACACGTTATCAGTTTAACGCTGTTCTAAATTTAAGAAAGCTCTGAATGTGGCGAATATTACATCGGATAATTTTCAAAGTCATAGTTTTAGGATCGGAGCTGCATCTCAGTCTTCGAAAATGGGGTTTTCTGATGATGAAATTCAGGATTTTGGTCGTTGGGAATCAAAAGCTTATAAAAGATATATCAGAATACCAACGCTAAAGTTAGCAAGTCAAATTTAATATGTGTCATCATTTATTTGTTTGTATATATTGTACATAATTGATTTGAAATTTGAATACTCGCCTGATCGTCACTTTAAGACTTTCAGGTCAACAAAAGAGTGTTTGGTTGGTGGGTTCTTCAATCATCAAACATGCATTTGTACATGCTAGAAAGTCTGTCGATGGAGTAAATTTAGGTTTGGAATGAATAAAATCTACAATATGGTGGCAAGGAAAAAGTGGAATGAGGATTTGTGAGATAATACCCAAAGTCAAACATTTGCTTACACTTGAAGAACCCCCGCAAGTATTAGTATTTCACTGTGGTGGAAATGATATCGACAAAAAGTGTCATGTGTATTAGGACACGATATTTTAAAAGTAATTGATTGCCTTCGGGTCTTACAACCAAAGTCAAAATTTGTTTGGTCTCAAATTTTACCCAGATTGAAATACAGGAATGAGATTGTACATAGATCTTTGAACAGAACTAGAGTTAGATTAAATAGTTTAGTAGCTACATATATCATCAAACATGGCGGTGCTTATATTAGATATCCAGAAATATCTGAAGACAACCCAGATTTATTTTTAGACGGTGTTCATTTATCAGATATCGGAAATAATTTGTTTTTGTATAGGTTACAGCAAGGTTTATTTGACATTATAAAATTTTCACATACAATTTGTCCACAAAACGGCGAAGTAGGTCCATGGCTTCGGGAATCTGTTAGCTTGTAGTCACGGCTGTCAGATTCTTTAACATACAGGTTTTTTTTATTTTCAAATAAATCACCTTCATAGTACTGGTTGGCGGTAACAATTTTCGAAACATTCTGTTATGACAGAAAATTTCGAATTTGTTTAGTGGCGGATTTATAGGCTGCACCAGTACCGATAAACTTGATTTATTATTATTTAATTTAGAACATTAATCCATTTCTTCATTTACACTTCAAACGTAGTTTTTCATGTTGATTTTGGACATCTGTTGCCAGGGTTCAATTCAGCACACTATTAATTCATAATTTCATTACATTTTAGTTTTATTTCAATTTTAATTATCTATTATATTTTGAAGATTTGATTTATAATTTTAATTTACGGTTACCCAAAGACCCTTTGTTCATGGGTTGGTAACCGACAGAAGCCGTGATCTTACTTCGCCAATAAATATATATTATTTTTAACATGTGTTATCTCTTATAATTGCACTGATGACATTTTTAAAAAGCGACAGTAAAATGTCAGATTTATAGAATATTTAGAACTCATTTGGCGTCATACCCGGTCTATCTATTTCTAGGGTATAAGAGACTTATATTGATTGTTTTTTATGTTACTTTTAAACATAAAGTTCAAAATTATTTTGTATCGATTTGTTATCTGTGGTTTTTTTTTTTATAAATTGTTTTGCTAAAATTAGCTTTTACTATCAATGTCAAATATCGTCTTAAATATAGTACCCAGAAATGCGACAGCTACCATACATAAAAAATAACTCGTAAATAACCTGTAATTCAGTGATCGTTGTTTGTTGCTGTGTAACATTTGTTTTTCGTTAGGAATTATTTTGTACATATATTAGACCGTTAGCTTTCTCGTTTGAATTGTTTTACATTTGTTATTTCGATTCTTTTTATAACGACTATTCGGTATTGGATTTTATCATTGTTGACGGTCGTTTGGTGACTTATAGTTTCTTTGTCATTTGGTCTCTAGTGGAGAGTTGTCTCTTTTGCAATTATACCCCATCTTTTTTTTTATATCAATGATATCTCTAAAGACAGATACAGGTGTCAAGCCTCTAAATCGTCATGAGTTCATAGACTGTGTGCCACAATGGTTGATCACTTCTGACTATATACATACACCATAGAATTGATATTCATGTCAACAAGGAAGTGCGGACTACTGGGCTGGTGCATTGGCGGATCCATTTAAGGGTTGGTGGGGGTTCCGGGGGTTGGAACCCCCTCCTTTTTTATGGCCGCTCAATGCATTTGAATGTGGGCATATAGTTTGAACATCCCCCTTTTGTCCTGGGTTGGGAACTCCATTTTTTAAAATGGGTAGATCCGCCCCTGCAGTGGTGATACCCTAGCGGACGAAATGGCACCAGCAGTGGCATCGACCCAGTGGTGTAAGTAGTTATCAAGTATCAGGATCATAATTTAATATGCCAGACGTGTGTCTCGTCTAAATAAAATTCAACAGTGACGCTCAGATCAAAATAGTGATAAAGCCGAACAAATACATAAAATAGAATATATATATAACTTAAGTACCTTTCTTAGTTATTCAAGATGAGATGAAGTTAATTTTCTAGACGATTCAACTATATTTCTAAGATACTAATAGTTCAAAACCTTTTCTGGTTTGCCACTTAAGTAAACATCGCATTCATAATATTAAGTATTCTTCTGTTGGAGGACAATTATCTAGTTTTTGTATATTTATTTAGAGCTTAATCGTAAATAAACCACATCCAATTAACCGTTCAGTCTTGAGGACTACTTTGTTTGAATATCACATCAGTTTATCAAACTGGAACCTTGGTCAAGGTGTGAGTCTGGATGCTATGATTGAACTTTATAAGTGAATTCCTTATTCCATGATGATGTATTGCGATGTATTTGTGACTTTAAAACATTTAGTTAAAGACTATTGAATATCTTGAACCATTTCTCAAATTATCATATGAAATTAACTGTAAATTGATATTTGGTGATAGCTATATACATATGAATATATACATGTCTAAATGGAAAAAAGAACGTTCTGACCTATGATTGCGTTGGATAAAAACCGCAATGTTTATACGTGTGTATTTTATACGTATGTCGTTGTAGAGGATATAAATACAGCACAAACAACATTTTCCAAAAAAGTATATTTAAACAAAACGCATTTGACTAACATGTCGATCAACCGATGTCATTAAACCCTGCTGACAGCCATTGGCGATTGCAAAAAAAAAAGAGATCACAAGATGTAAGGTCTTAATTATTAATTTAAAAGCAAACAGAAAACAGTAATTTTGAGGAAAAGATGGTATATAACAAACATGAGGTTTTACAAACTTGTTTCCGAATTCCATATTTTAACTATATGTAATATTTTATCTTGTAATTTTTTATTAATATATACTATTTAAACTAAACATGAGGTGCAAACACATGTACACCAGATCCGGATTTCGACTATGAATACTTCTTCAGTGATGTTAGGGATCGAAACGGTATTGTGAAGGCCATATTAATTACCTCAATTTAGGATTATATTTACCTCAATTTGATGATACTGATTTTTAGACAAATTTTATATACATAATGTATTGCAAGCCTTGTATCACCATCACTGCTGGTGATTGATTGATAAAATATGTTGAAACTGGTTCAGACGTACTTATAATATAATTATTTCTGTGACTGCATCTTACATTAATTTGTAGGATCCTTCACAATAAATAATTCATCTGATCTGTAACAACTCCATCGTCATGCCTTATATATCTAATATACTGTGTTACGACACTAGATTAAAACTGACGAGGAAAGGTAACAAGCGGTCACCGAAAGCTTTTTTTTGAGCCTAGGTGGTCGAGTGGTCTAGCTCGTCGGGCATAGTGCAATGCGATTTGGTGCCACGATATCTCAGTAGCATGATTCGAATCCCGGCGAGTAAAGAACAAAACAAATGTCTAGGTTATGTTGGTTTCAATATAGAATTATTCATTTTATCTTAGGGACAAATGCTATACTTTTCAAAATGAAACTTGTTAATTGTAAATTGTGTACATTTTGCCAGAAAGAGCCTAAAACTATAGAGCATAACTAATATTTGTCTGTTTGTCTTTTTCATTTTAGCCATGGCGTTGTCAATTTATTTTTGTTTTATGAGTTTGACTGTCCATCTGGTATCTTTCGCCACTCTTTTCTTGCATATATCATTACACGTGGTATCCATTTAAACAATCTTTCTCATTATCTTCACGATATAATGCAAATCGAGGACTCCAAATAGAGATTGGGGAAACATCTTTGTGAGCTTCGCTTGGCATACCTTTTGTTAAACTGAATACATTTTTTACCCATGAAATCATTTAACTCAGAACATAATATTGGATTTGATATGAAAGATTTAATGTTTGATTTGAAATTCATCAAGGAGAAAAAGAGGGAAATTTTAATGTTTTAAAACACTTGACCAAATATTTTAAATACCTTTTGACCAATTTTGAAATATAATAATCGAACAATGTTAATACAGTATGCTTTGATAAAAAAACCAATAAAAGGAATAAGATATATGTCAGTGAGAAAGAAACCTAAACAACAACAATCACAGAAAAATGAAAAGAAATATACATTTTCAGCACACTGAAATATGAAATTAAGTACGGTAATAAGTAATTACCTTATTTGACGATTTGACCATCAACCTTTATGATGGTATGTACCTTAATACTGATATTATTTTGCCCAGACAGCACATTTTCCTGTTCTTGAACGCTTGAAAATCCGGTTTTATGTCATACAGCGCAAAGTGTAACGATAAGGTATCTTTGGTAAAAATCGAAATTTCTTATATAATTTATTGTTTCTCGGATATATGTTATTATTACAGGCTGTTTGAAATGATTTTTCATTGCTGTCCAAGAAACACAAACGCATATACAAATGTATACTTGACCCTAGATTCACTGTGTTTAATATCATTAGTGGGGGGACTCAAGTCAGGAATATGACAGTTGTTGTCCATTCGTTTGATGTGCTTTATCATTTGATTTTGCCATTTGATTAGGGACTTTCCGTTTCAAATTTTCCTCGGAGTTCAGTATTTTTGTGATTTTACTTTTTGCATTCACCGTGTCCGTCCACCAGTCCGTTTGTTCATCCAACAAATTGTTCTGTCACACTTTTCTCTGGTACTACTGAACAGAATGATGTTATATTTGGGGCAATATGCGTAATTGTTTCTCCATAGGCGGTAATGGTAATGTTTTCTTCTGTTGCGCAGCCCATATCGTAAACTTGTATATGTATGATGGCTTGTTTCGAAGCTGAGACATATTTACATATGTGGTCAAATTTTCGGGGTACGAAGTGTGATTCATTTTTCCGTAAATTAGCAAACCCCGAGTATCCTTTTGCGATGCGACTCCTCGTGGTAAAAAATCCCATTTTGAACACAATAAGTTCTTTGAAAATTTAATACTTTGAACACATTTAATAGCTCCATAGTTTTTACACATTTATTCTGTTTTCCCCTACTTTCTAAATTAACACAAATGGTTCAGCTCAGTTATTTGTTTATCATAGAAATGTGTCAAATATCACTACACAGAGATTTTTTGTTTACACGTGACTTTTGAGTTCCTCATTTCAAGGCGCATTAGGGATATTGTCCCATTTGTTCAGCGGCATGACAATGCTTTTTTTAAAGATCTGACGGACAATGATTTCCTGTTTCTAGATACTTTTGTATTTTTCAATATGATAAATTAACCTTAAATTTTTCGTCACATTTTCTCTTTTAAAAGGGAATGAGTTTGAAATTGGTCAGAAGTATAACAGGAACGAGTTGTAACGTGTATGCCCTTGTTGTTATATCTGTTAAACACTTTCATCTTGTTTTCTGCTTCTTTTAATTACGAGTGGGTATAAAAAGCACTTCAACAAACGCATTCTTGATATAGTATTTATTAATTTGTTATTTCTATAATTTGAGTTTTGTTATTTAGGAAAATCTGAGACATTGATTTTATTTTTCTACTCTATCAAATCAACTTATTTAACAAATCTTTTTGCGTTTAGATTTTACTTGCATGTTTGGCTTATGATAAAAATGAAAGTAATGTATTTTATATCAGACTAATATTCAAGTGGTACGTTAAATATTCAACACTCAGTGATATTGTTCTACCTCATTGTTTCAATCATAGTATTGTAGTACCTGTCAAACTATCAGTACATATGGTCAGATGATTAGTGATTTGTTGTTTTGTGTGGTAAAGTATAATAATTTGTAATAAACCCCAAAAAACCTAGAACAGATTAAACCAAACAAAAGCAGTTGTCTTATTTTTAATAATCATTCAAGATAATGAAGCTATTCATCAAACAATGAAATAGTGCAAACTGTATTTGTAATGTTATAAGTGATCTGGATAATACATTATGCGACTTACGTAAGCACCTATAAGCGCACTATTGTCAAACAAAAAATAAATTCACAGTCAAACTTGTATATAAACCTAAGGTTAAAATGACCTTATTTGTGAGATGGCATATGAATTGAGATTAAAAATGCCAATATATTACTGCAATGGGTTTTGTTTATGGAAAGGATCAACTAAAAAGTCGATTAAAAGAAGACATAGCGGTAGCCCTTATATTAGTTTTGACTGTAACTGCTTTAATGTCTTAAATCATAGCTGACGCTTATAATAGTTTTGGATAACAGCTTTCTTGTATTATATAATGAAAAAAAAAAAAAAACAGAATGTACATGTATTGGAGAAAACATTGAGTTTCTTTCAATGCATTGCTGATTTTAAAAAAGTGAGGTACTGTAATGAGATGATTAAATCTGGAAAATTTCTGTTTGGCAATGTATGGTATGAGTTTTGCTTATAGTTTATTGTCGTAACTTTTTTCTTAATTCTTTTAAATCCATGTCAATATGACTCTGATGGATAGAAATTAAACTTACACAAATACCGAACTCCAAGACCCATTCAAAACGGAAAGTCCCTTACCAAAGGCAGTCAAATAAAAAAAGCTAAAAAAAAAAAACTCATATTCCTGACGTGGATAGTTGACTAATTGGCAATCATACCAATGTTTTTATTCTATAGCGTAGTATTTATCTCTTCTTAGCCTACAACCTTAAGTTT
Organism: Mytilus galloprovincialis; assembly: GCF_965363235.1. Lineage (NCBI taxonomy): Eukaryota > Metazoa > Mollusca > Bivalvia > Mytilida > Mytilidae > Mytilus > Mytilus galloprovincialis. The sequence goes on along the minus strand of NC_134841.1, from coordinate 94,726,330 downwards.
CGGTTATTCAAAGGTTTTTTATTCGGTCTTTTGTATCTTCAAATTTTTATTTTTGTTACTTTGTGAATCACGTAATACTATATAAACAAATTTAATAATACTTTTAGATATTTGGATGATATTTTGGCTCTCAATAATGACGACTTCAGTATGTATATTAATGAAATTTATCCTGTTGAACTTACTTTAAATAAAGCTAATACTAACAATGACCACTGCCCTTTTCTTGATCTTGATATCTATATCACTAATGGAAAGCTGAATACTAAAATTTATGATAAAAGGGATGATTTTTCATTTCCTATCGTTAATTATCCGTTTTTAGATGGTGACGTTCCCTTGTCACCATCTTACGGTGTTTATATATCTCAACTTGTACGATTCGCTCGTGTATGTAACAATGTTTTCGATTTTAACGAGAGAAATTTATGTATTACTGAAAAATTATTACACCAGGGTTTTCGATATCACAAACTAGTCAAAACATTTACTAAATTTTATCATCGGTATAAAGACATCATTCGTAAATATAGCTCAACATGCAGACTTCTAATAAGTTCAGGTATTTCACATCCAATTTTTTATGGTAATATTCTTTATAAAGCACAAAGGTGTCAGTATTCACCTCAGCAACTTACAAAACCTTTGAATAGACTTATTAAGAAGGGATATAATTACGATACTGTTGTCAAGTCATTAAAGATTGCATATTTTGGCGTTAATATTGAGTCACTGATAAGGTCTTTGCATCGGAACTAAACACATTTATTCTAAAATACAGTTGTTGGCATGACACGGGTTATGTTCTTCTCATATATGTTATGATGGTATGATACTAAACCCCTAACGGGAAGGATTGTGCCTGATGTTCATATGATGAAATCATAATCTTTCAGTCAGTTTAATTGAAGTCTGGAGCTGGCATGTCAGTTAACTGCTAGTAGTCTGTTGTTATTTATGTATTATTGTCATTTTGTTTATTTTCTTTGGTTACATCTTCTGACATCAGACTCGGATTTCTCTTGAACTGAATTTTAATGTGCGTATTGTTATGCGTTTACTTTACTACATTGGTTAGAGGTATAGGGGAGGGTTGAGATCTCACAAACATGTTTAACCCCGCCGCATTTTTGCGCCTGTCCCAAGTCAGGAGCCTCTGGCCTTTGTTAGTCTTGTATTATTTTAATTTTAGTTTCTTGTGTACAATTTGGAAATTAGTATGGCGTTCATTATCACTGGACTAGTATATATTTGTTTAGGGGCCAGCTGAAGGACGCCTCCGGGTGCGGGAATTTCTCGCTACATTGAAGACCTGTTGGTGACCCTCTGCTGTTGTTGTTTTTTATTTGGTCGGGTTGTTGTCTCTTTGACACATTCCCCATTTCCATTCTCAATTTTATACAGTCAGGATTCCAATTCGTCACCATAACTCCCCATTACGCCAGTTTATTTTCACATTGGTAGAAATGGTAGCCATTGTAGGAATGATACGCTGCCAATTTTGCTCTTAAAAACTGATAAATTTATCCACATAGCATTACGATCCTTATATGTCAGTTGTATTTTAAAAAACAATTGTATCTACTAGTTAATGAGCATCAGTTAATGATCCTGACTGCATTGATTCAACTTAAAACTTTTGTCTGATCGGTTGTCAGGTGCAACTTTCGAAAATTCATAAATATTTTAAAAAAATTCTAATTAAATATTTCGTGGAAGGGCAGACTAGATGTTTTAGTGGTTGTAGACTATAATTATCACACACGAAAAAATAATCTTTTTCGAAGATATTCATTTTGTGATTCATTAGATAGGTATTTCACTTGACCCATATATTTCATCTTTTAGTACTTTTTAGTAACTTTTTTTTATGTTATAAAGTCAACCTGTAGCTTTGATATATAAAAATGATAGAATCTGAAGCCAGATGATATATCAAATATTCTTGCTTTGTACGATTTCAAGACAAAATATTCAACTCAAACACGCCCTAACATAAGATGCACTTGATTTTCTCTTTTCGATACAATTGTAACGGGTCAATTTTTTGGATTTTTTTCCTGAGTCACGGAATGGAATTCAGACACGAAAATTACTGAACTAATAGATTGATATGTTCTCCGTAAGTGTTTTTTTTTTAAATCGGAGGTTATGCATTTTCTACATTCAACTTGATAGATACCCTTGTCGTCGACTTGATATCTAATTGTTCTGCTTAACTATGTAATAGATAAATTGAAAACTTATGCAAATGTTGTTTTTTTTTTTTAAATAAAACACTTCGTAATTGAGTAAAAAATTGTCATTTTATTTGTTTCTATTAACTTTTAAACTTTTTGTTACTATAGTTAACAGTACAGTACGCATTTATCGCCTTCTCTAACAAAGAGCTTAAATTCTTTTGTTCTATTTCAACCAGGTTTCCGCCTGTATAATAAACAGACGAATTCATCATAACAGGATAAAAAATTATACAATTTTATATACAAAATGTGTCGATCCTATGAATTTATTGTTTTGAACATTTCAAGTTGGTATTCTTTTATTACCTTCACATCATTTTATTTTATCTTTACAGACTGTTCTCTGGTGACTAAATCACAGGTCATTCTCCTTCTGGATACAAACAATAACCAAACGAGAGACGATTACAATAAACGTCTCACAGCAATTCGACAAACAGTAGAATAAATGAAAACTTACAATCATAATGCAGAAATAGGCATGTTTTCATATTCGGACCAAGTAGAACAAATGTTTAATTTATCGTGATCTTCTGATATCAATGAATTAATTTCCGCTGCATTGAAGGTCAGGATTGATAAAGATAATACGATTTCAAACACAAGCCATGCTTTAAAACATATACAAGAAAGAAACTTATTAAACTCATCACGAAATCTTGTTGTGTTATTCTCTAACGCAATATGGAACAATCTTCATGAAATCGACCTGGAGATTCAATTATCAAAACAACAAGACATTCACATCTTTAGGGTAACAGCAGGGGAAGATTGTAACAAGGACACCCTTGCTGGTGTTTTAATGGATCCTAGCTTTATGTTTTATGTTGACGATGACAATTTCACGTCCTTAGGGTCTCTAGCAGCAATAACAAAATATTACAATACAATACAATACAATACAATATGCTTTTATTTCAAAAACACTCCGTCACATTGACATGTGAAACAAGAGGTAAATTACAAAAAATACAAAATACAATCACATACAATTGTACTGATAACATTTTTATAAAGCGACAGTTAAAGGTCAATTTTTGAATACTTGGATAAAATTTGATGTCATATCCGGATGACGTAATACTCTATCAATTGGTAGGTTTAGGAAACTTTTGCTGACTATTTTGTTTACAGTTGTGAGTTTATTATTTCAGTCCTTATTCCCTAATATTGGCTTTCAATGTCAATGTATGTGGGACAAATCAAGTTTTGTCCATAGGGTCAGCAATGCTCATCAACTTCAAACTCTATGTGGTTATTTTAAACTACATTTTTGTATTTTGATACAAGCGTCACTGGAGAGTCTTTTAATTTGTAGAAACTCAGGTCTGGAATACAAAAAAATCAATTTAATTAGTAATATCTATATGCGACAGTAATCATTAAACACAAATAATTAAATGACATCTAAGAAAATACATGCAGTTAATCGTCTTGAGTTTATATATTGAGTTTGCATCTAAAATAATTGCCGCAACAGTTTTTCAGTCACCTCCAACTATATTTACATACATTTTACTGCACCTGTCATAAAAAATACGAACACAACATCGTGACAACATATTTGTTGAATTTAAAGTAGCATTTACAATAAGTTTTTGGCATTCCTATTGTAATAAACTCCGTGCTCCTCCTAGATAGCGCGTGACTTCTTTAGCCAAATGTGGAGCAGGATCTGATTATCATTCCGGAGCACCTGAGATCACTCCCAATTTTTGGTGGGGTTCGTGTTGCTTAGTCTTTAGTTTTCTATGATGTGTACTTTTATTTGTCTGATTGTCCTTTTTTTTTAACCCATGGGGTTGTTAGTTTATTTTATTTATGAGTTTGAATGTCCCTCTGGGATCTTTCGCCCCTCAATTTTAACAGTGTTTTCAATTACTTTATTTAAGACTATATAGTACAGTTATATCATCTAAGGTGCTGAAACTAACACCATAACGAGTAGCATGTTTATTTTTTAATCAAAATATTCAAATAAATATATTTAATAAACCAGATTATGTGTGTGTGTGTGTGTGTGTGTGTGTGTGTGTGTGTGACAAGCTCCCGGACATAATCGGTGAGACCTGATTTCGGGTTCAAAATCCAAATAAAGGCAACAGTAGTATACCGCTGTTCAAACTCATAAATCCATGGACAAAAAACTCATAAATCCATGGACAAAAAACAAAATCGGGGTATCGGGATAAACCTATTCAAATCAAATCGACTCACAATTAACATGATAATATGACCACAACATCACAGTAAACTATCATAACCAAAAACGTAAACCTCATAATATGTTAAGTCAACCAGACATCAGGGTCAAACAGTAGTTGTACATAAAATACTTTAAAAAAAATACATGGTAATAAACATGTGTGCGAAGTTTCAGGCTAATGTGACTACAAATTAATATACCATAACCCAAATATTTTATCTGATTCCGAACTGATTAATGGACGGAAAGAAAATAATTTATTCTGGTCAATAGAACGAAATTTCAAAAAATTCAAAATTGTTAGTAAATATCAAAACGTACAACCAAATTTATCTATTAGGATTGCAAACAAGGGTATATTGGTTGATACATTTCTTAATTGATCAGATAAGAAATAGCTTTAATACAAATGTTCTGGAAAATTAACTTCACCATGGGCCGAAAACAGTTTCATTTAACTCTAACTTGCTCAAAATTGATTCCTGTCCAAGATTACGTTGGGTTTTTGCATTTACTTCAACTGAACAGGAATACTCACTTCATTACACAGTATCGGTTTTGATTTGCATTGATGCTGACTCCTGTTGACATTGTCTTCAAGTTTATATATTTAGCATTTTTCGGTGCTTATGTGTAAATGTCTGCACGATTTTATACTACAGAAGAGTAATTCAAATGAGATGTGTTTATAATAGTATGTTTTATTGCATTTTATGTTTGGAAGGTTAGAATTCTTAGTAGTAGTTTTCATCACAAATAGATTTTGCCCAGACTGGTATGTGTCGATAAAGTGTCCCTAATGTCTCTTTTTCAACATATTTTATAGTGGCGATTTTGGAAAGGAGACTCATACGGCATGTACAAACACATAAGACAACATATCTGTTGAGACTCATACAAGATGTACAAACATATAAAAAAACAACATAAAACATTACAGACTAAAAGCAAGCCAAGCATGACATAATATGAAACACATTTTTAGTTCTTGTTCTGAGATCTTGCGATAGTTTTTATAAAGGCTCCTATTGATTTCTATTGTACAATTTGCGGTTATCTATATAGTTTGGAAAACACGGATCAAACCACATTTTTTTTATTCCGGAATGAACACAAACTGATCGAAACAGCTGAAAACTACAAAACTGTCTTTAAACGGTCAAAGCTCAATTCGAAATCAAGATTTTAAAGACTATTAGAACGCTCAGTTATTATATTCCTGACTTTGTAATGGGGTTGGCTTAAATATGTTTGCGAGAGCCCAACCCTCACTTGACCAGTAACAGCACAACACATAAAACAAACTGGTAAACAAAATCAATTGGAAAGAGGATGACTCATCAGGTGCTAAAGTTTTTCAATTGCTATTGGCAGTGATACATTTACTTGATGAGTAAAACGGGGAAATACAAAACTATATTATTATGTTTGACTTACCGTGTTTAAGCTGTCAAACGATGTTTGGGTAACGTAATATGTAGCTACGTAGCTTTAGAAGTTATTTTGTAATGTGCGTGACATATATTTACATTTTGTACAAAGTCAGTCATCTTGCCATTTATATAATATTACTTTCAAATTGTCATTATTCTGTAGATAACAATGATGTGATAATAAGAGTTTTTGAGGCCAGATATTTTCCGTTTTACAGAGAAATACCACATCAAGAGTATACAGTTTATTAGAAAAAAATGTACTGAATTAAGTCAAAATGTGTTTGTTGGTTTCCATTTTTTTGGTGATATGATTACCAATGAGACAACACTTCACAAGAGACCAATCGACACAGAAAATTATACAATTATAAGTCACCGTACGGCTGTCAACAATGAGCAAACCCATGCCACACAGTCAGCTATAAAAAAGGCACTGAAATTACAAATGTAAAATAATTCGACCGAAATAACTAATAGCATAATTTATGTACAAAATAATGAACAAAAAAAAAACAAATATGTGACACAGCAACAAACGACAACCACTGAATTACAAACTACTGACTTTGAACAGGCACATACAAAAAGTGGGGGGGGGTTAAACATGGTAGCAGTGACAAAACCTTCTCCTAACCTGAGACAGAGGTGTATTACACAATAACATATGTTAACAGGAGTGTCGTTTGTATTGCTAATATTCTTTGTCTATATGCCTTTTCGTTTTCTTTGTTGACATATTTCATTGTTTTAGCAGTGATTAAGACTGTAACAGAATGTTGACTGCTGTACCCCTATTTTTGACATTTTCACCTATTATGTCTTTTTTTATGTCCACACATTGTTGTTCATGGAATTGAATTGTATGCTACTGTCATACAAGTAAAGTGGCATACAAGAAATTTAGCTAGCTATAAACCCAGGTTGAATACACAATTTTCTACACAAGAAAATGCCTGTACCAAGTCAGGAATATGACAGTTGTTATCCATTCGTCTGTTGTGTTTAAGATTTTTATTTATCCATTTTTAGGAACTTTCCGTTTAGAATTTTCCCCAGTTTCGATATTTTTGTTATTTTACTTTTGACTCCTGAAATGCATCTATCTTCACAAAACAGGTGTTCCATAACCGTCTTCATCATGTGTTTTACCACAAATAACATGCACTGTGGATTTACACTGAGATTATCTTTTATCATAAATGATTTTGGTAAACCATGATGGACTTAAAATTGAAAAACAACTAAATCAATTTGTCCACGTGGATGAGATTATTTGCTTAAAATAGGGTTAACAGCAACTTCAAAACCTGATCAAACAATTATGTATTAATGTCAGAGACGCCTATCGTAGAAATTTGTCTATGATAAATAATACGTTTATTTCTGTATATCTAGTTTTAATTACTTTTGCTATTCACAAATTTTGTTGTTTTCGTCAGATATTTATTTGTTATTTTTTTTTAAAGATTAATTACCACTATCCCCATCCTATGTTAATGTTAAAGATGGTAGGAGCCTTTAAACAATTTAAAAACGTACTGTTTACTTGAACTTTCAAGGAATAACAAAAAACAAATGATAAATAAGTTTTTCTGCATTTAATTTTTATCAAACAAAGAATCTTTGAATTATTCATAATCCCTGAAATCATATAAAGGGAATTTTTAGAATAATAATTGAAATGATCAGTGATTATGTAGAATCACTGGTCATTTTCAGGAATTATATATAATCACTGGTCATTTTCAGGGGTTATATATAATCACTGGTCATTTTCAGGGATTATATATAATCACTAATGATTTTAAAGATTCTACATAATCTCTAAAAATCAGGGATTCTACATATTCCCTAAAAATCAGAAATTCTACATAATCCCTGATTATACAAATTCTCTGTAACACACATACTCTTCAAAGGGCAGGAAATGTCAATAAAAAAGAAATACTCCTGTTTTTTTCAACAACATCAATATTTTTCTCTATTTGACTTTCCTGAGTTGAATCATCTTCTGCTACTTAGTTTGACTCACACTGTAAGTAGTTAAGATCAAATTAAATCAAAATTTAAACATTTTCTGATCTGATTTTCTAGTTTATTATAATTTCATAGTCGAATGCAGTAGATTTCTTATACTAATGACCATAAAAAAAGTAATAAATATAGATCCTACCACACCATCTGCTAAATAACGATAAATATTTGTATAGTCAACGGGATAAAGTTGTAGAATCTGTTTCTCTAAGAATGGAAAACGCCCAATTGATACGACGCAAAATATCACGCGAAATAACACGCGACGAATGCATACAACATGCGGTTTTTAACTAGTAATAACGAGTTACTTATCCTACGGACTTGTATGACATTATTAAGCTTTGAAGTTACGACTGTTCTTGTGGTTTCACTCTTATATTTTTTCCTTATATGTTTGTCAACAAAGTCAATAAATGAAGTCATCACTGAATAATATCTTGTTATTATTGGGTAATAACCTATATACATTGTGTTTTAAACATCACCTTTTACTTAACAATTTAGACAACAAACAGGTTAAACAATTATAACCAATTTATAACCTTCTAAAAAAGATGTAGAACATGGCGAACGTACAAGTAGATTGTACTGGTCATGATATATAAACTCAAATAACTCGTAGTATCGTAGTATTGAGGTTCATTCAAATACAAAAGGTAAGTGTTCATAAATTGTTCAAAGTCAATTTCAAATTTCTTGTTTAATAGATGTAAAAACAATATTGCAAATAGAAAACAAAAACGCTCAAAAATCTAAATATAAATAAGATTATAACTGTCAATCAGTTTCAAATCCGGTAAAACATCATTGGCTACACGTCGTGTTACTGATGAAGGTAAATCAAGACGCATAAAAAAAGTGTTTATCTTCATTTTTCAAGTTGTCAAAGACACTCTCCTAAAATAAGGGATAATAATAATTAGTCGTTTTAACATAGTTTCTACGACTGTCAATGTGTCAGAATATATACATTCGGTGTAATTCTTGGTTTCAAAATCGTCCCATCAAGTACTGGGAGTATTTGTGTTTGTATTTCAAATACATAGTAACACAAAATTTAAAATGTACTGATACTAGTAATTTTGGGCCGTTTATAGCTTGCTGTTCGGTGTGAACCAAGGCTCCATGTTGAAGGCCGTACCTTGACCTATAATTGTTTACTTTTATAAATTGTTATTTGGGTTGAGAGTTGTCTCATTGGCACTCATACCACATCTTCCTATATCTATGAAACAAATAAAACTCAAAGTGTACATCACTGAACTAGTATATTTGTTTAGGGGCTAGCTGAAGGACGCCTCCGGGTGCGTGAATTTCTCGCTGCATTGAAGACCTGTTGGTGACCTTCTGCTCTGTTCTATGGTCGGGTTGTTGTCTCTTTGACACATTCCCCATTTCCACTCTCAATTTTATTCCTGATACAATATAAAGATTAATATATTTAGTTGGTTCAACGTTTTATTAAATTTTACCAATAAAGGTCAAATGAATCAACGAGCTGTCTCATCGTGGTCTTCTTTGATGTGTAGGCTTCCACCATAAACAAAAATCATTCAACTGTATCAAATATATTAGTATAATTGCTTTTATCAACTTTTTTTTATTCTCTTTTGGATAGTTGTCTCATTGCAATCTTACCAAATATCCCTTTTTATACTAATAATCGGGCAATTTGAAAGTTCTTAAAACAACAATGGCAAAAAAAAAATTTCAAAAACATATAGAGATTACTAGTATTATGCAGTCTTTTACAATACCCATGTGTCTACACTATGATAGGTTCTAAAAGACACAAAGTCGATGATACTTGTTAAACAGTCACAACTTTCCTGTTAGGTTGTTGTCTCTGTTAGTCACCACTTCGGTGTTGACATGATCATCAATTATATGGTCAATTTTTTAAATTCAATGTTTGCAAAAGTACGAATTATTCTAGATACTAAGTATTTTGTTATTCCGGGCATAGATAACCTTTTCCGTATTTGTACAGCTTTTTTTGAATTTTGGGTCATCAATGCTCTTCAACTTTGTTCTTGTTTGGCTTTTTTTACAATTTTGATCTGAGCGCCACTGGTGAGTCTTATGTAGACGAAACGCACGTATGGTTTAATAAATTATAAGTCTGGTACCTTTAATAACTATTAGCATGTGTGTATTGCCATAAAAGCACGAGGTTTGGCTGACCACAAAACCAGGTTCAACCCACACTTTTTTCTTGAAATGTCCTGTATTAAGTCAGGAAAGTGGCAGTTGTTATCTTATAGTTTGTTTCTGTGTGTGTTGTATTGTCGTTTTTTTTTTTTTGGTTGGACTTCAGTGTTTCTGCTGTTTAGTTGTTTTAATTTCCTCTTATAGTTGATGTGTTTACCTGAGTTTTAGTTTATAACCCGGATATGTTTTCTCTCATTCGATTGATAACTTTCGATCAGCGGTATACTATTGTTGTCTTTATTCTACAGATCTTTCATCAATAATCCCCGAAATTTACAGATATGACAAAGGTGTATGTGTGTACTATGATGTTCGCAAAATTATGTTTTTTATATGTTAATATTTGCATTTAATAATGTTAAATATTCATCAATTTCTTGTCAATTTCAGATGTTGAAGTTGTTTATTTTTGCATTGCTAGTTGGAGTAGCAATGGCTAACTACTGGGGTGGTAAGTTTACATATATTTTTCTTCCATGACCTTAGATACTAGGATGGTAAGTTCATACATCTTTTTCTGCTAATAGGCTACATAATGTTGTGACTCTCTTTACACTCACTTTTTCTACCATGAATCAATATACTAGGGTGGTAAAAAGTAAAATCACAAAATTAATGAAATCCGGGAAAATTCAAAAACAGAAAAACCCTAATCAAATGGAAAATAAAAAGCGCAAACATATAACGGACTTAGTACACGCATTTTCTTAAGTAGAAAATGGTGGATTGGACCTGGTTTCATAGCTAGCTAAATCTCTCACTTGTATGACAGCCGCATCAAATTCAATTATATTGGCATCGATGCCTAAATAAGATAAACAGTCATAATTGGTAAAGTTTTCTTACACGAGGCGACATAATGTTGGGGTTAGTGCACAATTACCTTTTCTACCATAAGGCCACCTACTGGAGTGGGATATTTACATGTTTTTTTTCTTACATGAGGTAGCATACTGGGGTTGTAATTCTAACTTCTTTTTCTGCATGTGTCTACATACTGCAGTGGTAGGTTAACAAATTGTTTTCTTCCATGAGGTTACGTGTACATATCTCTTCCTCCATGTGGTTGCAAATGGTGTGATCATTTTTTTCACAATATTTTTCTCATTAGACAAGATACTAAGGTTTTAAATTTTAGATTTGTTTTTTTTTTTCCAAGTGTTTACAACCAGCTGGGTTCATATGCTTCTTCAGTGTGGCAAAATACTATTTATGTTTATTTAGTTTCATATCTTTTTTCACACACATTAAAAAATACTTGGTGGTAAGTTTCCCACATATTAACATTCTTGCTGGTAAGTTGTCACATCTTTTCTTCCATATGGTTACAAGAAGCTGGAAAAGGCATGTTTTCACATCGATTCCGTCCTTTTGCATACAAGTATTTAGTAAAAATGAACCTGTATTTCTTACAGTTCTTTATACATTGGTCGGTGTAAGTTTTTTTTTTCTTTTTCGTTTGTTTTCTTTATTCACCAACCATTATGCTGTGTGTGTGAGGAAGGGTTTGCATGGGTTAATTAATTTTCTTTTAAAAGTATTAAATCCATCTTGGTATCTACAGCCTCTCTTCTTTTTGACAGCTTTCGGAGGATATAAAAATAACAAGTACCGTGCTAAATCCACAATTATCTTGCTTTATAATATTTGAAGTCATGCGACGGACGTACATGTAAGAGTAGGATATAAAATAATATACATAAGAAACGGTTAAGAAACAACCAACATCGCACTACTTGCTATAAAAGGATAATATTTTAAGATATCTATATTACAGGAGGTGGTGATCATGACGATGGAGGATGGGGAGGAGGTGGAGGAGGATGGGGCGGTGGCGGACGCTGGGGTGGAGGTGGTGGACGTTGGGGAGGAGGTGGCGGTCGTTGGGGTGGCGGACGTTGGGGAGGTGGCGGAGGACACTGGGGTGGTGGCAGAATAGGTAAAAACGTAATACAAATTCATGTAAAGATGCAATTATACTGCTCATGAGACAATTAAACTCAACACTATTTGAAGCATATATAAATATCTACATCGACAACATCTCATGAAATTTTCTCATGCAAAACTAGAAATAACAAATACTTACATACTAATATATTGACAATAGAACAGAACAGTAGTGAATAACAAATTAACATTTAAACAATTGCTGAATGAAAATATTCGATAGTCTCAAATCAAAAGGTAGAAAATCGATCGTAAATTTCAAGACGGATCAAGCATAAAATGTTTTAAAACAGGTATACTAACCGAAAGAGAAACTTGTAAAAAAAGTGTATCATTAGGTACTAAGTAAATCCGGTGGATCGAGTATACATGTATCTGGTTTTACACCAATTTCCCAGTCACATGCAACTACATGTTTTCTTGTATGCATCGCGTTTGTAAATATGTAATGATTAAATATGAACAAAACTGTTTTGGTTTCAACGGAATGTGTATGACGGGAAACGATGTGATATAGTTGTTAATTTGTGTGTCATTTAGTCTCTTGTGAAGAGCTGCCTCATTGGCAATCACCTCCAATCTTCTTGTTTATATAAATAAATAGAAAACGTGATGATATATGTCTTTCTATTTTTGATCGTTTCAGGATACTAAGCAGTGTGGAATCAGAATGTCTTTCTAACATCCATTCATGTCATAATATAATTGAATAAATTTGAAGCATTGTGTCAATATTTGTTTTTACTTTGCAATCAAATGAAGAAACTAATCTTTTTTTTGTTTTGTTAAACTAATCCTACCTCAAATACATTTCTATAAATATGATTGGGTAAAAACAACCGCGTGGATACCGTGTACGTTTCATGTTAAGTAAGTAAACAGGGCTTATTTCAGTACACTGTTAGTAGAAGTGTGACATCATTTTATCAAAACAACATAGTGTTGAGGAAAAATATAAAAAGGTTTTGACAGACGAAGAAATTGACGATAAACGATTAAAACAAATTCTTAAAACAAATTTAAAGCTAACGAGTTGTTACTGTTGGCATAGGTGTCAGTTTTCCTAAACACCCAATATGGAATATACACGTTCTCCACGCGGTTGCTTTTAACTAATCATATTCATAGAAATGTATAGGAGGTAAGATAAATTAAAATATTATTTCTCACCAGTAAATCTTGTGTGGACAAAATGCACTTCTGGCGTATTAAATTTTAAACCTGTTGCCTTTTGTTAGCTAATATTCGTGTGTTTCTTTGTCAATTGTGTTCTTCTATTTATTTGTATTGTAGTCCTGTAATGTTGTGTTGTAATTTTAATGTTAAATTTCACATGGCCATAAAAGAGGGAGGTCTGGCATGCCACAAAACCAGGTTCAACCCACCATTTTTTTCTTTAAAAAATGTCCTGTACCAAGTCAGGAATATGGTCATTGTTATATTATAGTTCGTTTCTGTGTGTGTTACATTTTTACGTTGTGTTTCTTTTGTGTCGTTTGTTTCCTCTTATATTTGAGTTTGAATTCACATTATTATAAGACGTGTCACGGTACTTTTCTATCCCAAATTCATGTATTTAGTTTTGATGTTATATTTGTTATTCGCATCGGATTTTGTCTAATGCTTAGTTCGTTTCTGTGTGTGTTACATTTTAATGTTGTGTCGTCATTTTCTTGCATTTAATGCGTTTCACTCGGTTTTGGTTTATGACCCGGATTTGTTTTTGTCTATCGATTTATGAGTTTTGAACATCGGTATACTACTGTTGCCTTTATTCATTCAGCATACATATTACGATATCAATGTGTAGAAACCCGATAGTCTCATCGATTATTATTGAATAGACAGAATGTTATTTTATCGATTGTTATTTATGGATTTCATTTATAAATGGATAAATCTGATGACAGAATAGAGTTATATTGGTTGTAAAAAAAACAGCGAATTCAAATACTGTGAATAAATTTATACCTATTTTTCTGGATTGAGGTAAACTACATTTGAGGATATTTAATTTCGAGGTTTCGCTATTAGTTGTAAGCAATCCTACAAACAATATGTTGAATATTTATATTTGGGATTCACCTTTATCTATGAAATCCACACAAAATATTATCCCACGAATAATAATGAATCCACAGTTTGAACAGTTTTTAATTATCTGGAGATAGAATTTTATGTTGTGTTATTTACAACTGATTGTTTTCCACACAAAGTACTTAATCTGGATACTTTTTTTGTTTGAAAATTTAATGTATTCACAGATATACCGTTATAGTTGTTGTTAAACAAATAGTTGATAGAGGTTGTCAGTCAAAGTAATCACCGACAGACACCCTGCTTTATCACGATTGTCTTTTAACATATTCACATATAAACCCTTTTTCCTGGAGGCAGTAATCATCTACCATCCCATCATGTCTCATTTTCAGCACGCCACAATTAGCATCTTCCCCAGGGTAGTGCATATCATAATTGTTAGGATTAATCCCATGGAACTTCATGTATGTTGCTGATCCAATGCTTTGTTCGTCTACCCAGCGCCAACTAGCCTCACTACCTATATCTGTAGCGCCGACAAAATATTGGCCAGTGTATGGATTGGGAGCTTTAATGTATAAAAAAGATGGATGTTTACTTCGATAAAAGAAAAAAATCGAAGACACATATAGAAGTCAACATTAGTCTTTGTTTTAACAAAATATATTAAACATTAACCTCAGTTGTGTATGCAAGTTGTTCATTAATTAAAAAATTTGGGAAAATATAATGTCCTCACAATATTTTCTAAAATACTAAAACGCATGCAGTTATAGTTTAAGGTTGCTATAATATCAACATAAGAACATCAATTAATGTATCTTCGTAAGGTTGTACTCTTGAATTAACATAATGCAAATTTGGACTAAGAATTTTTAATCGGTATGTAGTTGAGAGTAATAACACAATCACAAAAATAATAAACTCAGAGGAAAATTCAAAACGGTAAGTCCATACTCAAATGAGAAAATCAACAGCTCAAACAACTGTCATATGCCTGATTTGGTACACGTATTTTCTTATGTAGAATTAGTGGATTAAACATGAAATTATAGCTATCTTAACATCTCACTTGTACGACAGTCGCATACAATTGCATTATATTGACATCGTTGTGTAAACAATACAAACAGATATAAATTAAAGGTATTATATAAAGGCTATCGTAGTATTCCGCTGTTCGAAAGTCCTAAATCGATTGAGGGAAACAAGTATAAATGTCGTCCAGATGCTACTGCTAGTTTTGTCGTAAAATATCACGAGTTCCAACAAATGAGAGGAACTTTGTAACTGTTTATTCCTTTATATAAAGATTAGTGTACATGTCATATTTGTCAGTAAACTGCAAATGTTGTAATCGCACGGCCTACAACAGTTTTTTGATAAAGTCTTTATTAATTTTTTTATTATCTAGTTCTATACTTACAAAAATTCTGTAATGCTTCCACAGTAGTGTTATGTTTGTATTCTGAATTTAATACAATTAATCGTCCTCCCAAGAGCTCACATTCCTGCTTGGCATCACCCCATGTTTTAGTGTTTTCTTCAAATATTTTAAAACATACCTCTTTGTAATAAATAAACCCTGGCACATCACAAACTGAAACAAGATTATCTATTCTTTTCTTACTGGGCAATTATACTAAAAAAAAATTGTTTTTTTAATTTGACTTTATAATTTAAAGGTGTGGTAGATAATAATATGAAGACTTTTAAAAATCAATCAAAATCATGATTCGATTACATTAAGTACTTAAGTATAGATAATTGAATCAATTTTAAATATTAACCTGTGTTCCATAACAAAACAAGGACAAGTCTGATTAATTTAAATCAGGCAAATGACGAATTACAGATAACGATTCATTCACATGTAGAAATGAGGTTGATCATATTGAATGTGATTTGCGCGAGGTTATAACTGTAGTAGAGTTATGACCAAGACTGACATCTGTTTAGGGTTTTATCAACTTTGTTGTTCCCGGAATCTTGTCATCATTATCTTATTATACAAAATCCTTTCTTTTTTAGTCTAATGTACCAAGTCTCACACTTAAAATTGTTTTCTATCAATAAAGACCGTGCATAAAAATAAAAAGATGCTGTATTATAACCAACTAGACAAGTATCCAATGAAAACGAAAGAGCAAGGATGTTAACAAATGCATGTTACCATATGGTCTTCACTGATGTACTATAGCTGTTCTCGGGATAATTATATCATCATCGGCACCAATATTATTGCTCCGGATGCGCATTTTGAAAATTATTGTAGCACAGAAGCTGCACCAAAATATCCAAATTTTAAGTTCAAGTAAATGCTTCACTGCTACTCAACTTACAAAAACCCAGCCCTGACAATACTTATCGCAGACATGTGATTCGTTTATACCCCCACCAATCCAACCGACAACAACGGCATAGTTTCACAAACAAAATTACACTTTGTACAGTTGAATTCCGAGCCAACCAATAACTTGCATTGTTAATTCTGTTGTTTTTCTCTCCTTGCTTCCATCCTATTTTAGAATACTTGATTGTACTCCATTCCTCGTGTATCATGTATATACATTATTGTATATACTAAGAACTTGCCTAAATATGTATGACAAAGATTCATACAGAAAATATATTCTTTCCATGCATTTATCCCCATTACAGCATTGCAATTCTGATTTTTATAGCTTCTCCTTAAATAACCATTTTTACTTTTTAACCCTATGAATATTGCATGAACACATTTGTGTATGTATTTTTATTATATGACATACCGTGAACTGGACGTTTTAACCATACTTTATTTTGGTTGCTGCTGCTCATTGTGAAATAATAAGTGTCGGTTGTTGGAAAGTCACTGGCATAACAACAGCATTCGGATTCGATTATCATATTGCATTGTTCAGTAAAATAGCAGAATTCAAAACAACTGTTTGTATCGCCTTTAGTGGTTCCGAACATGAACTGTTGAGGTGAATTTGGCTCAAGACTTAGTAAATGGTCCCATTGTACCACGTAATACAACCACTCGAGACCATTAGCTGGAACATTTAAAACAAAATACGTTCATGAGAAGAGTTGTATGAATATCTTTAACATGTTTCGGAAAATACCAATATTTTTTTAACAACTTCATAGCTTGTTGCATAAGCTTTCTTGTACTCTTATCGTCTGCTTTTTAAGGTGTTACATTGTAACTCCGATACAGGGAAATAAATCTGTAAAATCAACTAAACGTTTTATTGACATTGTATTCATAAGGAAATATTAAGCTTCTCAATTATCAAAACTAGTGTTTGTCAAACTGCTATGTAGCCAATGGAATTTTTCCGAGAAAGTGTGTAGTTCAATGTTTTTGAAAGTTCAATATTTTTGTCAAACGGTCAAAGTAAATATTTTGTCAAAATTTTATGAAAGTTAAACGAATCAAATTTATTATAGCCAAGGTGGTACTTAAGCTTCCGTTATGGTCGTTATGTGTGACGTCATAAATCTAAATTTTGCATGATTTTTTTTAAATATGATTGACCACCAATATACAAATAAATAGAAACAACACTACAGATACGTAAAATAACCTTTGAAGCACGTAGTCGTAATACCCAATGAAAACAGTAGAATGCTACATTATATATGTAGTATAGAAGATGATGGCGTCAACTATTTTTCATTGATCTCATCACGTAAAATCAAAGAAACTGTCTGTTAGTTTTAAGTTATCGTTTGGCAACTTTGCAGAGAAACTGTTTTGTAAACTCTCTGTTTTTCTCACCATAAAGTCCCAACGGTTTCGGTAACAGGTAGTCATAAACTTAAAATGAAAACTGTTTATATGAATAGCCTTACGGAACTCTTTATTTAATGCCTGATGTATAGATAATTTATATTAGTAAATTGTGTTTATTATAATTTTTTACCATATAGTTTCTTTTCCAGTCGTACAAAAAGATGCAATACAATCCGAATTTTTATAAAAGAATAAATAGTTTGTTTTATGTTGTATTATAATTTGTGTACACGTCTCTCGGGTACCTATAGTTATGGACATTTTGATTCATGAGAATATGTATTTATTAGAATTTTGAGTTCTTTGTGGTAGGAATGAGGATTCTTTCAATTCCAATTCTTTCTAAAACATGATAATACAAAAAGGATAGCTGGAATAACAAAAATACCGAAAAGTACAACAGAGCACGTCAACCACCTACATTCGACTCCTCCAAACAAAAATGATATCTGAACAAATCCAATCAACAACGAACATCACTAAAAAATCTGAACAAATTCCAATAAAATGAAAAAAATCTTTCATTGATCCATTAAAATAAATACTTGCCTGCGTTTGACAAAAATACAATCCACAATAATATTAACAATCTCATGTTTGAAGGAGACAAGAAAGACTTGAGTCGCCAATGGTTATCTCTGTATTGTTTCTTCTTCTCAAAAGGGTTATAAACTAACATGTGCAATGTTGTGTATTCATTTTTAATATATTCACAGTTGTGAAGTCACATCAACACAATACAAGCTGCTTATAATAATATTGCGATTGAAACTGGCTCTAGATTTGGCCCTAGTCGTTTTCTGTAAACTCATGTTGGTCTAACCACCATGAGATTGAAAGATTGAACATTATGCATTGATACAATATTGACCTTGAGTAATGTGTGGTTTTCTTTACCCAATTTAAACAAGAGTATTCAAAAGCATTATTTCAAAATATTATTACTAAATATCAATAAAAATTGATTTTTAAATTGATCTTTTTTAAATTCTATAATTACATCTATCATAACATTTCAATGTCATACATACAAACGTGTTAACAAACACATATTGTTTTCTCATATCTTGAATGACCGATTTGATTTTGTTTGAACAACGTCTTTCAATATTAATTCAAGAGATTCTGATTTTGTAATAGCTTAACTGACATTGTTTATTTTGGACTTATGAGTTTGAATGTCCCTTTCAAATTGGTATATGTTCTTCAATTTGATTTGGCTTAAAACTGTTTTAATTCGAGCACAACTGACGGGTCTGATGTAAACGTAACGTGTGTTATCCTCTTATGCGTACCAAACTATAATCCTGGTATCTTTGATGATTTTGTTTTATCTCCAACTCTAACCTCTACTTTTTTCCATTGCGCTAACCACAACCCAAGCTCTGATGTCAAAAACTGAGTACGCATGCACCGCAACATATTGAAATCAAGGG
Source organism: Mytilus galloprovincialis (assembly GCF_965363235.1). Lineage (NCBI taxonomy): Eukaryota > Metazoa > Mollusca > Bivalvia > Mytilida > Mytilidae > Mytilus > Mytilus galloprovincialis. The sequence goes on along the minus strand of NC_134841.1, from coordinate 94,706,987 downwards.
TTAACCAAAAACAGTATATATCTTGGATTGCTGAAAATAGTTGGTGAAACTCGGAATATCAATATGAGGACATTTTTATTATTGAGCTCAACTGCTTACTTTTGAAATGTATTTTAGGCAACAGGGGAGTTGTCGCAATGGTATCCGTAAATATGGTAAAGCTAAAAATAATACAGGACACAATAATACAATAATACAATGCGTTCAATGGTATGACCTACAAACCCACTCACAACCTATGGTTGAGAAATGACACAGTACAATAATACAATGCGTTCAATGGTATGACCTACAAACCCACTCACAACCTATGGTTGAGAAATGACACAGTACAATAATACAATGCGTTCAATGGTATGACCTACAAACCCACTCACAACCTATGGTTGAGAAATGACACAGTACAATAATACAATGCGTTCAATGGTATGACCTACAAACCCACTCACAACCTATGGTTGAGAAATGACACAGTACAATAATACAATGCGTTCAATGGTATGACCTACAAACCCACTCACAACCTATGGTTGAGAAATGACACAGTACAATAATACAATGCGTTCAATGGTATGACCTACAAACCCACTCACAACCTATGGTTAAGAAATGACACAGTATTACCTACAAAAGACAATGATATGATAGAACCGGAAATGGAGGACATTTTGAACTACTCTGACAATTATTAGTACACGAGGGAATTAAACTTTGAGTAAGTACAGGAACTCACCGATGTCCATAGCAGCATTGAGCTCAACGTGTTGCATTCATTAATACATTCTCTTTACAACTGCACCTAGTAAGGTATCTACTGCAAAAATCTCCATGATTGGGTAAACTCTGGTCAGGGTACATCATTTGATTTGAGTGTTCTCCATTACTTAGATAGTATATTTTGCTTTAAACACCATTCTACTAGCGAAAAACACGATCGACTTTGCGAAAAAAAATGTCATACTATTTTACAATCTCCCACTTCGAACATATACTCCTTTTGTGTAAGCTTCTAAAAAGTGCCAGAAGTAACATAACTTATATATTTAATGTATACATATGTATTCTCGTTTGAATTGTTTTACATGGTCATTTCGGGACCTTTTATAGCTGACTATGTGGTATGGGCTTTGCTCATTGTTGAAGGCAGTACGGTGAAATATTGTAGTTGTTAATTTCTGTGTCATTTTGGTGTCTTGTGGAGAGTTGTCTATTGGCAATCATACCACATTTTCTTTTATATATATACCTATATATACTGGTTTACGTTTTTTTCAGTTGTATTTCTATTTTTTATTTTCTTGTGTATTGTCTATTGCAATTCTGTGAGAATCAATGTACTGATTATGCCTTTAATGGGTCCTCTAATGGAAATAAAAAAAATATTTATCTATCAGCTATCTAGAGTGCATTTATGATGGGCATAGCAAAAATGAGTTATCTCCCGTTCACTAAGAAATAAGTCATTTACACTAAAACATTAAATATACTATTATATATCTTTTTTGTTGTTGGTATATAAAAATACCTGGCCACGTCCACTCTGTTTGTTAGATGTATTTCTATGGAACGCCATGACTGTCTTCTGATGTTGATTTTTAATATGTTCGGTGCTTTATGCATTATATTCAGTAGTATTTATATTATGTTCAGTAGTTTTCATATTATGTTCAGTAGTTTTGACATTATGTTCAGTGCTTTGGTTATTATGTTCAGTAGTTTCGTTATTATATGTAGTGGTAGTTAAATTTATCTTCGGTACTTCTGACGTTATATTCAGTGCATTTTTCATTATGTTCAGTACTTTCGACATTATGTTCAGTAGATTCAATATTATTTGCAGTACATTATGTATTACCTTCAGTGGGACCCGGTTTCTTTGTATTCGGTGGATTATTCATTATGTTCAGTAAAAGATTCAGTATTATTCTCTGTTCAATGAACTATATGTTCAGTGGTTGTATTATTATGATGATGCAGTTAAAGTCGTGAAATCAATAACGGAAATTGTCGGAAAAAAAGAGCGCAAATATTTTCGACAGACTTATCCTTTTGGAAACCTTTACAGGATGGAATAAAAATAGAAGAAATGGAAGCAGTATTAAATCGGTTTGGTTTACGTTCACAATGTTGCCAATTTTCACAAGGAAAACAATACTCCTGACTTAATTTGTAAGATGTCATGATTGATTGATTGATTGTTGTTTTCTGAACTACAGTGGCAAATATTTCACGCATAGTTATGACAGAGATCGAGAAGAGTTTCTAAACAAGAAATACGAAGTTGCGTGTGTTGTAGCTGATACACCATGACCATAGTCGACAACATGACAAACAGCAAAAACAAAAAATAAAAAAAACATATTCTATAGCTTTTGTATTCCTAGTAGGTAACCCTTTTGTTGGTTTGTTGTGGCATATTAATCTCAGGCACCGACTTTTAACAGACCAGCAACAATCTCCTTGTAGATATTCGCATAGCATTCTGCATCTTACATCTCTAATAGGCGCTTTGATATAAAATATTTATTTGAAATAACCCAAGAAATATGAGGTTGTGGAAGAATTTTACAGAATAGAAAATAATGTCCGTCCCCAAAAAAGAAGGTGGACAAAAAAATAGAGAATAGAGAATAACATGGTGTATCAACTACAACGCATGCAACTTCTTATTTCTTGTTTAAAAAATTCTTCTCTCTGTCATAAATATGCGTGAAATATTTGCCACTGTACATTAAGAAAAGTAACAATCATTCAATCAGGACATCTAAAAGATTAAGTCAGGTATTTTTTTCCTTGTGGAAATTGTCAACGTGTGAAAGTAAACCAAATGTATTTAATTACTGCTTCCATTTCTTCTACTTTCATTCCATCCCGTAAAGGTTTCCACAAAGAAAACGTTCGTCGAAAATATATATATCATTATAATACAACCACTGAACATATAGTTCATTGAACAGAGAATAATACTGAATCTTTACTGAACATAATAAATAATCCACCGAATATAAAGAAACCGGGTCCCACTGAAGATAATACATAATGTACTGCAAATAATATTGATTCTACTGAACATAATGTCGAAAGTACTGAACATAATGAAAAATGCACTGAATATAACGTCAGAAGTACCGAAGATAATTTAACTACCACTGCATATAATAATGAAACTACTGAACATAATAACCAAAGCACTGAACATAATGCAAAAACTACTGAACATAATATGAAAACTACTGGACATAATATAAATACTACTGAACATAATATGAAAACTACTGGACATAATATACATACTACTGAACATAATGCACAAAGCACCGAACATATTAAAAATCAACATCAGAAGACAGTCATGGCGTTCCATATATTTCTATTTGTATCCATCTGATGCGTTAAGCCATTTCCAACTGATTTTCATAGTTCGTTAAAATGTTGTACTGTTACACCACTGTCCCAGGTTAGGGCGAGGTTTGTGATCTAGCTAATATGTTTAAGCCCGCCGCATTCTAATATTTTGTTCCTGTCTCAAGTCAGGTGCCTGTAATGCAGTGCATGTCGTTTGTTGATGTGTTACATATTTGTTTTTCGTTCATTTTTTTAAACATAAATCAGGCTGTTAGTTTTCTCGTTTGGATTGTTTTGCATTTGTCATATCGAGGTCTTTTATAGCTGACTATGCGGTATGGGCTTTGGTCATTGTTGACGGCTGTTAATTTCTGTGTCATTTGGTCTCTTGTGGAGAGTTGTCTCATTGGCAATCATACCACACCTTCTTTTTTTATATTTGCAATGGTCTGGCACTTAAGTATAAGGTAAGTCACATTATATCATTCATGCCCTGTCCAGATCAATAGATGACCAGGTTTGTTATAGATCCATTGCAACACCACGTAATTCATATCCTGCCAATTGCAATAGATAATTAGGTTTGCTAGAAACGAAAATTCTTGAGTAGTTGTTAACGTTTTTTAATCATTTAAATTAAAGGATAATAACAACACGAAGTCTATTCACAAGTGAAAATACGATAAAAAAAAAATCAATGATGTTCGTGATATAAAACGGAACTTTATGCCTCTAAACTAGCAAAAAATGTCATTCAATGGAGAAGATTTAAGTTTTAAACTCCGAGGATTTCTACATGATGAAATAATCATTTATTTCAGACAATACATGTAATATACCAAACAGTTATTCTGACAAAACTATATTAAATCGAACAAGACAAGTGGATAGAGTGCACTGCCGTCAAGTTCGACTTAGCTAATGGGGTATACGTATTGTTTTTAGAGCACACTTTGCCATCTGCTATGGTTATTTCCAATTTATACAATGCATTATACATATGATAGGCAAGTCACCTTAAGTATAAATCAGATTTGATGATAACACAGAAATGACTTTACAGACAATATGAATATAAATCATACTTCTCCATAATCAAATTTAAATAACCAATAATGTCATTATCTAATAAAAGTACAATTTCGCCAAAGTTAAGTTAATAAAATATTTTCAGACTTCCATTTGTGTAAAGAAAATTAGACTTGATGCATTTGTATATGCCAAGATGAAAAGATGCACTATGCGCTGAAGATAGGAAAAATCGATAAACTCTCAAATAGCTGTACAAGTTCACATCACGATACCAGTAAAGCATTTTAAAGGAAATGTCTTTTTCCACATGTTTCAATACTTTATTGACTATTTCGATTCACATTGCTTGCATGTTTGTTTCTCTTCCTTTGAATCATTTTATTTTATCTTTGTTTATTTAGAACTGTTTTCGTATGTTGTGTTTGTGTTTTTTCCAAACATTAACCGCTTATAAGAGACAATGTAACAAGAAGGGAACAGCAAAGTTGTTTTTTGACGTGTAAGGGATACAAACAACATAAAAAAATTTATTGATCATTTTAGCAATATTTACCTCTTGTTAGCTAAACGATTTCAAATTTTATGAGTCTGTCCGGGTCCAGCTGAAGCCCAACTCTGGGTGCATGACTATCTATCTGTATCGGAGACCCAAGTTGCAACGGTGGCCTCGGGCTGTCTCTGCTCTTTGTTCTGGTTATTGCCTCTTTGATTCATTCCCTGTTTCCATCCAAATAATAAAAGTAAAAATAAATGAATATACGGTCTAAACTTTATTAATCTTCACATTGTTCTTTATAAGGACCGAGTAATAATCAAAGAACAAAGGTCGACAAAGATTTCATATCAGCAGGTATTTTGTGCATTCTTTCAGTATAGTAGCTAAATATTATTGAATAGAATGTACGTATTAATATTCTTTTTGTTGTTCTGGTTGTACTAGTGTGCTTAATATCTATTAGATCGGCGTTTTGTATAGATTTTACCAAACACATAGTTTTACCCCGCTACATTGTTATGTTATTGAAATATAATTAAAAGTATGGTTATTGTTTCGTTAAGTTGCTATCTCATTGGCGTTCATGTGATCTATAAAATAGAAAATATATCAACATTTGTATATCAAACGTATCCTTAGTTAAAAATTACATGGTACTCATTTCACCTTGACATATCAAAATTCTTCCCACAAGTAGTTTTTAGAAATGCTTAAATCATGAATATATTACCGCAAACAATGAACAATGTAACATTTTGCAGATTATAAATAAAAGTAATAATGCGTGTCAAGAAATGAAAACGATTCAGTTTATGAAACTTTCTGAATTTTGATATCGATATAATAGCCTGATTCGGCAGCAATATTGTTCTACTTCGACAAGACATCATTTGTAAAACAGAGGAAATAAATTTTGAAATAACGTTGGTGTTCAAATGGAAATTTTGTTTATGATTAATTCAGACGCATGCATATTTATTTGTCAAAACCTGTCAGCGTGAGAGTAAGATGGAAAAGTGCTATTTGATTACTGTAATTGAATAAACTTTTAGTAATCGTTTTTTTTTCAATTCAGATGACAAATTATAAAATGATATACATAACCACAATTACACGACTGAAAAAAATCTACATATATGTTGGTGCCACCTTTCTGAGAATGTTTAGTTACGACTCTTTTATCTCTAAAAATTCTTAGTTTTTTCAAAGGACTAAACATGAAAGTTTATTACGGTACAAAAAGGGCATTTTCATGATGAGTGAACTACTCTTGGGACAGTTGTATTGACTTCCGCTTTCATATTGCCCATATCTGCGAATCTGGTATTACATGTACCAATGATTCTGCCAGTGCAGCATTAAACTATTATTATATAGTACATTAGTCAGTCTATATATCTATATCACGATAATTCCTTCTTCATAAGAGCCAATTTTTACAGAATAGATTCTTCCGTGACAATGTATAATGTAAGTTAGACAAATTATAGTTAATAGAGTGTTATGACTATGATAATTTCTGATAGTTTGTAGTCTCATTATATAAGTAATTTCAATTCCGAATTTGTCTACACCTACTGAACGGAAGCTATAAACAGACAATATTATTTCTTATTTATTATCTTATTATCATCACAAGACATGAAAACATACTGTAAATCAAAGAAAATTGCTTTTTTTATGTTGAAACCATTTATTGCTGAACCAGATTCTTTCATGTTACAAAGAATAGACCAGTAAAAATAGGAGTCAGAGAATTAGGACAAAAATCTGTTATTGTCTTCTTTTTATCGAAATTGGTAATCATTCTTCCGGTATCCGATATATTTTCTCTTATCATACTTTAAGGTCTACCGAGTCATTTAACATAACACATTTTCTTTAATTTGTTAAGTTGGAATACCAAAGCTGTACACAAATGAAGATTGTAGTCAAACAAACTACAGTTTCATTATAAGAAATATTGTCGTGACTTTTTATTGTGATTCATGCAAATTACACTATGCTTACTATTGTTAGAACACCTGATAAGCCGTTCTTTACATAAAAAAAACCATAACTGTTGTTATTTAGATAGATATTAGTACGGATGTGGTATGAGTGCCAATGAGACAACTCTCCGTCCAAGTCACTATTTCTAAAAATTAAACCATCATATGCCTTCAACACGGAGCCTTGGCTCACGACGAACAGGAAGCTATAAAAGGCCACACCAATCACGTTTGTAATACCATTCAAACAGGACAACAGTTTAATCTATATAAAAAACGAGAAGCAAGACTCACTTTTGAAACACATTATTTGTCTCTTACATTACGACTGTCTGATTTCTTCCGTTTTCTGTCTACTTAAAATGCAGTAGTTGTTCATTTTTATACCTTATAAGTAAAGTTTTATTTACTCTTCAATCTATTTAAGAATAATTACTATATTCCACGTAATACGTAGCATTAATCATATCTGTGAAAAAAATGTAATATTTAACACGCATAGTTACATTCTATAGCTGTATCTAGTCTTATACTCCACGTTATAGGTTACATTTTTTAACTATGTTTTATTTTATTTGGTGCATGTATCGTTCTGTTCTACATAATATTTAAAATTTAACGATCTTTGTTCTACGTAATACATACCATATATCACCTTTTATTTACGCCTTATGTAACATTTTCTAATATTATATATACATTTATTTCTATATTCTGCGTAATATGTAACATTTATCGCCATTCTCTAAGTAATAAGTTACATTTATCGCTCTACTATGTGTAATATGTATCATTTATCGCTTTACTCCACGTAATAAGTTACATGTATCGCTTTACTCTGTGTAATATGTAACATTTATCGCTATACTCTGTAATATGTAACATTTATCGCTATACTCTGTGTAATATGTAACATATATCGCTTTACTCTGTGTAATATGTATCATTTATCGCTTTACTCTATGTAATATGTATCACTTATCGCTTTACTCTGTGTAATATGTAACATTTATCGCCATACTCTACGTAATATGTATCACTTATCGCTATACTCTGTGGTATACGTTACATGTATAACTCTGTGTTCAACGTGATGTAAAGCATTTAGCAATGTGTGTTCAACGTAATAATTATATGTTCCATTTATGTTTTGTGATCTACGTAATCTGTAACAAGTATCGCTATATTCTACAAACTATTTATCTTACATCGCTATTTTCCATCTTTTATTATATAACATAATACATCCCTCAGGTATTAAAACAAAAATAACTCTTTATAAATGTGGCGCGTCAGATTATTATATTTTAAATATTTAATGCAGAATTTGCACGCTTCTAAGATTGAACATTCTTCATCTATTTATTACAACTAAAAAAATCATAATCATATCACAATCTATATTAGTATCTGTTGATTCAATTTGTGGTTATTATACATATCTATGTATTACCAGAAACACACAAGCTTATTGGTGGAACCTCTAGTTACTATCATACATAGTTCACATTACAGTTAGTAAATAAGTAAGTAAAAAACAAAATAAAGTTGGCATATAAATTACACATATAATATCAAATAAAACATGAGCTCTGGTTAGCTCTTTAACCGACTATCATATAAAATTATGCAGCTTCATGCAACATACTGAAATTAAATGAGACTTGTATTGGAAAAAACTTAAATAGCAGAACTTATAATCGACAAATAAAGCATACTTATATTCCTCATTACAATACCAAGAGACACAGGGCTATAACCCTAGCTGGTCCACGTTCTAAGTTAAAATGACAATGTAGAACTTGAAGGTCATGTCATAAAGTAGTAACATGGAGAAAAAAACCATTGTGATGCAATACATATCCAATATACTATCATGTTAAGAAATGAATTATAATTGTGTGCTCTTTTATGTTCCCATCAACTAATGTGTTTCATGGGATTACACGAAATGTGGAATGTAAAGTTTTTACTCATCGATACTTTATATTTGTACTTTGCTTTGTATACTGCTGTTTGTCTCTTTGTCTTTTTATTTTTTAGCCATGGCCTTGTCAGTATAATTTCGACTTGTGAGTTTGTATGTCCTGTTTGTATCTGTGGACCCTCTTTTAAATGTCCTTCATAGTAAATAAAGGCAACGGTATTATACCCTGTTCAAAAGTGAAAAATCGATTGAGAGAAAACAAATCCGGGTTACAAACTAAAACCGAGGGAACCACATCAACTATAATAGGAAACAAATTAACAACAGGAACACTGAAGTACAACAAAAACAAACGCCAACATACATTACAAACGAACTATTTGATAACAACTGTCATATTCCTGGATTGGTACAGGACATTTTAAGAAAAGAATGGTGGGTTAAACCTGGTTTTATGATAAGCCAAACCTACCGCTTATATTGCAATGTTAATCAAACATACAATCTATACTATTCAATATAAAATTTTATCAAATGAGGAGACCTCATTTTGTTTGTCGCTTCTCTTCTTTCCACAATAAATTATCACCATGCCTTTGTGTCCTATAGGTACCATGCATAGTCGCATTTGTCATCCTCGCTTATGATTATTCTGTTTGGGTTATTTTAGGAGGAGAACGAAAAAAAAAAAGCGTCCGGATAATGTTCCCGTCATCGGACGGACTTTACAGTCATCAACAAGACTTCCGTTTAAGGCTGTTTAAAATTGCACATAATTTAGGTAATAAGGTACTTGGGGGGAAAGGTATTTTTTTCGCTTTTTTTCTGTATACTATGAACATATATTATATACTATAAATAAAGTGAACATTGTTTTTGCTATTTACTATCAATTCCAAGTTTACTGTCAACGGCGGTCATATATTGTTATAGAGATTATCAGAGTATATGTCTGTTCACAGTACACCGTGAGAACAGTTTACATCACGTCATCCACGCTCTGAATGTCCGCGATTTACTACGTGACAGAAATATAACTCAAACACACGCAAGAAAACTCGTCACTGACAATGAAACGCTCAAACAAATGATATAATAGTCGATACAACATGTAACCGGCAGAACTGCGTTACTTGTTTAGCGAATATTTAATCTTGAACTACATACAATATTTAATCTTGAACTACATAAAATCATTTTAACAATACCAGTCCAAACAATTATCATGACAATGACGGTACTGAAAGGCTATTTTATAATTATTTGGACTATACACGAGAAAACATAACACTTTATCTAACCGAAACCACATCAGAAACATCAAAAACAAATACATGAATGTTGGAAGTTTATATTACTGAAACACTTCGTATAGCAATGCAAATTCACACACGGTTAAACAGTCATATTCGGGAAAAGTCACGTTTTTTACTTAGAAGACAGACGACATAGATATCAAACCACAATCTGTGACGCAGAAAAATTACAATAGTTAGTTTAGACATAGACACATCGTTTAGACCAACCAATTCGTGATGGTGTCCATAAAATTTACGGAGTGTCATTTTAAGCTTTCCTCCTCGTAACTCTGTTGGAGCAGTTTTTGCACAAGGAGCACACTCCTGTGTATGAACTCCGTATAGTGTAAACATGCACGAGCATAACGTATCAATTAAAACATGTAAGCACCATATGACGGAGCAGAGGGTATATGTTACTGCCGAGAAATGGGAAAGTGATAATTGGGGAACTGATATCATCCCGTTTGTCATAAAATTGAGAATGGAAATGGGGAATGTGCCAAAGAGACAACAACCCGACCATAGAGCAGACAACAGCAGAAGGTCACCAACAGGTCTTCAATGCAACGCACCCGGAGGCGTCCTTCAGCTGGCCCCTAAACAAATATATACTGGTTCAGTGATAATGAACACCATACTAAACTCCAAATTGTACACAAGAAACTAAAAGTTATAGACTTGATCAGACTTTAGTGTGAAGTTCTTCTGTGTCAATATTGAGGAAAAGATCCAGGTATGAAGCAATCCTTCTAGTGCCAATAGTATATTTAATTTCAAGTTCACTGGGATATATGCGATTCAAGTTCTGACTAGAATATGGACCATTCAGTGATAGGAAAACATCCTCAATATATCTGAAAGTAAAATAAAACTGAAATAAAAATGTAATGATAAAAAAAAACTAAAACTAGTGCCAGCTCTGTCACAAGCAAAAAAACATAACTCTTAACAATAAGAGCATACAAGTTACAAGCATGGGGACATATTCTAATGTATCCACACAGCACGAGCAACAAATCCTGCAATCAATATAAAAAATGTATAATACACTTTTCGAAAAACCTCATTTTAATGTGACGTTACCATTTCATTATAGCGGTCAAATGGGCTGTAAAGCAATTCATTGGGTCATAATCTCATGCTAACTGACGAATTAAATCTAAACGAATGATAAGTAAATCTAATATTTAGTACTATTGACATTCCTTATAGCATAAATGAAAGCATAATTGTATCACTTAATTCAGAATGAAATATGCAAATACCAACACAAAATTAAACTGTTACATCATAATTTTTAAGTGCTAGTCTGGGGCACGGTGATCTATATCTAAAGAATAATTAACGATTTTAAGCCTTGCTTGTTGACATGGATTTCGCCATGTGAGAACACAATTAATGATTTAATAAAGTTTTATTCACGGCATGATATGAATTTAATAAATTAGTGCTAATTTGAATAAGATCGTCTACTTTGATTATATCTGAAAAGAAACATACAGATTTGTATTGTTAATCTATATTAGGGCTTGATGGCGACTTGCGGCTTATTCATTTATATTGTTGAGAATAATGTGAGAAGGTTTAGAAGGGTTTTGTAAGTACTCAGTATTTCATAAACGAGAATGCTACTTATAGATCTAGAGCGTCCCTTTGGTAGAACAGCATTAGATATATCTTAAGTGTTCTCTATGCACACATGACAAAATAATGTTTCTGTTTTTGTACATGTATGGTAGTTGATCTCAATATTTTTTCTATTTTTATTAACCCTTACACTGACATAGGACAGACACTTGATCGTGGTTCATCATCCTATGGTTCTGACCTGGGATGGGCACTTGATCGTAGTTCATCATCATATGGTCCTCCCTTACCGAAAAAAGCCCTGCGGCAAACATTTGCCGCAAGTTTGCAACAAACATTGCTGCAACCTTGCAGCAAACATTTGCTGCAAACATGCAGAAACCATTTTACCATGCAAATGAAGTTTGCGGCAAGCTTCGTGCAAACATAATTATGCAAATTAGATTTGCCGCAAGCTTGCGGCAATTGTTTGCTGCAAGCTTGCAGCAATGGTTTGTTGCAAACTTGCGGCAAACTTGCAGGAACTACACATATACTTATGTCATGTGTGAAGACACATTCAATTTATCTCTTCCAAATTACACAGCAACATTTTTTAAAAGTCAATTCCTGTCTTTATTAAAACAGTCATTGAAAGAAATGAACAAGGTAAAATCTCAATGTGTATTGAGACTTAAATAAAGCTAGGTAATAATTGCATTACAGTATTTAACTTAATCTTAATAAACATAATCATGATGGTGCAGTACATCAGTTACAAATTCAAACTTATACTACATGTATATATAGTTGCTTACTTAATTATGTATGATGATAACATTTATTATTTCATTAAAACATGAAGTTCTATAAATCATTTGTACTTACAAAATTACATACTGATTATTCCATATTATTGAACCAAAATGCCTCATTGATCTCTTATATGTGAAATGCATTTCCAAACACAACCAACATGACCTAGCCACAATTTATTTGTTAGCATCCAGGAAGTGCCAACTAGGAATGCCCAGTCAATATTGTGTAATTCCTGCAATGTTCTGGCAAACATATATATAGAATGGTCAAAGTTTTCTGCAAACTTACGGCAAACATATAGAATGGTCAAAGTTTTCTGCAAACTTACGGCAAACATAGAGAATGGTCAAAGTTTTCTTATTTTAAACTTTCTGGCAATCTTATGACAAACATTGATGTTTCTGCAAACTTGCCGCAAGCTTGCAGCAATGTTTGCCAGAAGTTTGCAGCTAGCAAACATCTGCAAACACTATTTTTGTGTTCCTGCAAACTTTTTGTTTGCCACAAGCTTGCAGCAAGTCTGCTGCAAGTTTGCGGCAAACAATTCAGTTTCATTAGGGATCTGACATAGGACAGACACTTCATCGTGGTTCATCATCATATGGTCCTGACATAGGACAGACACTTGATCGGGGTTCATCACCATATGGTTCTAACCTGGGATGGACACTTAATCGTAGTTCATCATCATATGGTCCTGACATAGGACAGACACTTGATCGTGGTTCATCATCATATGGTTCTGACCTGGGAGAGACACTTGATCGTGGTTTATCATCATATGGTCCTGGCATAGGACAGACACTTGATTGTGGTTCATCATCATATGGTTCTGACCTGGGATGGACTGCACGAGGTATAGGGGGAGGGTTGAGATCTCACAAACATGTTTAACCCCGCCGCATTTTTGCGCCTGTCTCAAGTCAGGAGCCTCTGGCCTTTGTTAGTCTTGTATTATTTTAACTTTTAGTTTCTTGTGTACAATTTGGACTTTAGTCTGGCGTTCATTATCACTGAACTAGTATATATTTGTTTAGGGGCCAGCTGAAGGACGCCTCCGGTTGCGGGAATTTCTCGTTGCATTGAAGACCTATTGGTGACCTTCTGCTGTTGTCTGCTCTATGGTCGGACTGTTGTCTCTTTGGCACATTCCCCATTTCCATTCTCAATTTTACTTAATCGTTGTTCATCATCATATGGATCTGACCTGGGACGGACACTTAATCGTAGTTCATCATCATATGGTTCTGACCTGAGACGGACACTCAATCGTAGTTCATCATCATATGGTTCTGACCTGGGACGGACACTTAATCGTTGTTCATCATCATATGGTTCTGACCTGGGACGGACACTTAATCGTAGTTCATCATCATATGGTTCTGACCTGGGACGGACACTCAATCGTAGTTCATCATCATATGGTTCTGACCTGGGACGGACACTTAATCGTTGTTCATCATCATATGGATCTGACCTGGGACGGACACTTAATCGTAGTTCATCATCATATGGTTCTGACCTGGGACGGACACTTAATCGTTGTTCATCATCATATGGTTCTGACCTGGGACGGACACTTAATCGTTGTTCATCATCATATGGTTCTGACCTGGGACGGACACTTAATCGTTGTTCATCATCATATGGTTCTGACCTGGGACGGACACTTAATCGTTGTTCATCATCATATGGTTCTGACCTGGGACGGACACTTAATCGTTGTTCATCATCATATGGTTCTGACCTGGGACGGACACTTAATCGTTGTTCATCATCATATGGTTCTGACCTGGGACGGACACTTAATCGTTGTTCATCATCATATGGTTCTGACCTGGGACGGACACTTAATCGTAGTTCATCATCATATGGTTCTGACCTGGGACGGACACTCAATCGTAGTTCATCATCATATGGTTCTGACCTGGGACGGACACTTAATCGTTGTTCATCATCATATGGTTCTGACCTGGGACGGACACTTAATCGTAGTTCATCATCATATGGTTCTGACCTGGGACGGACACTTAATCGTAGTTCATCATCATATGGTTCTGACCTGGGACGGACACTTAATCGTTGTTCATCATCATATGGTTCTGACCTGGGACGGACACTTAATCGTTGTTCATCATCATATGGTTCTGACCTGGGACGGACACTTAATCGTAGTTCATCATCATATGGTTCTGACCTGGGACGGACACTTAATCGTTGTTCATCATCATATGGTTCTGACCTGGGACGGACACTTAATCGTTGTTCATCATCATATGGTTCTGACCTGGGACGGACACTTAATCGTTGTTCATCATCATATGGTTCTGACCTGGGACGGACACTTAATCGTTGTTCATCATCATATGGTTCTGACCTGGGACGGACACTTAATCGTTTTTCATCATCATATGGTTCTGACCTGGGACGGACACTTAATCGTTGTTCATCATCATATGGTTCTGACCTGGGACGGACACTTAATCGTAGTTCAACTTTGTCAACCTACGCTTCTATCAATCATATCTTCTTTATGTCCGTTCAGGACAGAATTATTGAATACAAATACAATATACTGAAAAAACAACACTTTCGTGCGAGTCAAACTGAAAGAAAAATACCATTTATAAAAACAAGAAGATGTGGTAAGATTGCCTATGAGAAAACTGTTCACCAGACAGAATTAATATAACATAGATGTACCTTAGTTAACGACCGTTTGGTATTCGAGGGAGGGGGGCAGGAGGATATTGAAAATAAAGAACTCAGCCTTGATAATCACAAAAATAAATGGTTTGTTCTGTGGAAGATTGAAAATAATAACTGACTTGCATTGTATTGAAAATAAATAACTCAGTAGGTCTAATCAAAAGTATGTGATGGCACCAGATTCTTCATAAATTCATCTTTTTTTCCCCAAAAAATCGGGAAACACTTCCAAAATCTTTTAGTAATAAAAATATAAATATTATTTAGATATACTTGAAATGTCAAATTGGTTTCATTTAACTTGAGGTATATTGTCTCAGGAACACTAACCTCACTATTATACAGCGACGTAACTATATTGAGGCAGATGCCTCATGTAGGAAATTTCAAAACCAAACGCTTGTTTCCATATCAAATTGTGTTCACGGCGAGTTCCTTGCAAGAAGCAAGTTCTGTTCTCCCTCAGACGTAGCCCCTTATTTTTCGGGATCAATGTTTTTTATTTATTTGTCTTTTGTTCATTGATTGCCCTTATGTATTCTGTAAGGGTTGCATTCCTTTTGTATAAATTTAGTAATTTTGTTATTAAATTGATCATGAGTTTAAAAAAAACAGCAGCCACAGACTTAACTATGTGAATTACATTTTTGCTTTATCATGCATAGTGGTCTTTGATGTTGTCTCTAGAAACTTAAGTCTTACACTGAATCTATACATTTTGCTTTGAGACCAAAATATTGTTTAACAATTATTAAAACAGAACTTACATTTTCTGATTAAGAAAGGGTCTGGGGAACACTTAGAAAGCATGATTTTGCATCATTTGTTCTATAGCTTCTTGGGCCTTCAGCGGCTCCAAAACCCTTCAAAACATGTTTCCAAATACTTTTAAAAGAGGATAGTTACAACCAAAATACTGTGTATGTATGCAATACATGTATATCCAGTTTGGGATATAGAAGATTTATTTCTGCAGAGGATGATGATTAATTCTGATTAAATGGTTCATAATGACTTGACTATACATGTATTATTTATAATAAACAAATAATTTAGAAATTGTATGTTTTCGAATATTATAAATATAGTTGTGAAAAATAATAATCAGTCCCTTGCTTTAATGAAAATGAAAAATCTTGCTTCAATAGTGAAGAAAATAAATAATCTGTCCTCTTAGTTTACAAAAAAAAAAAATAACCGATCCAAAACAAATCCTCCCCCCCCTTTCAGAATATCAAATGGTCGTCCCCTAAGTCTATATGAACATAAGACAAATGTGATGTTGATGGATGGCTTCTTAACTTCCAGCGGCAAATAGATATGCATATTCAGGATGAGAACTTTTTAATTATTAAAATTATCCTGCTTAGTACTAGACCGACACGCTGAACCGGATTTTAACGTGCTAGTTCACATGTAACAGTCCGCAAGTAGACATGTCACTTAAACCGGACACATTATTCTGCCTCTGAGCTGACCAGACTTTTCAATTACTCCTTAATGCCGCGTGCTTAGCAGAGAAGCAGCAGATATTAATTTTAATGTCTTTTGTTTAACACGGCTGGGGTTCGAACCCACGACCACCCGCACTCGAGGCGAACACGCTACCATGAAAACACTGAGATGGTTTAGTTATAATGGTATATGTATTACAGACGGTTAGAGGTTATTGGAAGACACGTCAAGGTTAATGAAATCACGCTGTTTACAATCATAATTATACTAATTGCAAAACTTTAGAAAGCATTTACAAATTCAGGACGAAATGTTTGTGTATTATTTCATGCCCAATAAAATCGACTTATTTCCTTTGATGAATTTAGTTACTATCTATCCATTAAATATCATAATTGATGCAAGCTGTAGTGTTGTACAATAACTTTTATTTCTTTGTTTTCTTCTTTTTTTTTTTTGTCTTGCATAAACGTTTCAAATATATATATATATATATACGAAAAGATGTAAGTCTACTACTTATTTCGGATGAATACATGTAGCCATTTCTAATCTAAAGAATGAAGTAAGACTCAAATGTTCCGCATTGTTTCTCTCCTTTAAAGTGTGTATATGTGGGTTTTGAGAAGTTTATTTCTTACTATTTATATCGTTGCTGTATAAAATAGCGTCGCTAACATGGTTTAATTTAAGTAGATTACCTTCTTTTGCCTAGCTATCAATAACTGGAAGCAGTATTTGCTACGTCAGGAATATTTCAGTTGTTGTCTCATTTGTCAGAATTTAGTGGTTTTTTTTTTATTATTGGAGAATTTATTTTTGATCCAGGTTTTTATCATAATTATGCTAAATTATCATGAAATATTTCAAATTCGGAGCTTGATTGATTAAAAAAGCTATTACTTTCAAAAGGATTTGCGTGACACGACCGCTGTTTACTTTCTTATTACATTGAAAATACCTTCTGTGACAATACTATAACCCCTTTGTTATATATTCCAGTAGATCATGTTGACAGACCACTGAAAGCGCCAAGATGTTGGAGTCTGTATCACAAGGTGTACTGTAAGTTATTACAAGATGTAATTTTAGTTCTGTTACTCTGAAACCAAATCCTTAAACTTTTAAAACTGACCAAAGTGTTTCAATTATTTGCAGTGTTAATTGTTCATGTCGTTAATAACCTGTTTATAATTAAAATTCACAATACCTTCAAATTCTGTTTCAGTAGTTATTATCTGCAGTTACTAACATCAGAAATGAATGTAAAGAGCCTTCTTTAATTCGTACTTAAGTGACACTGTATTACACAAAAAATGAACTAGATAAAAGACACAATGCCATGTTTCGTTATCCAGGCCCTAAATAAAAAAAAGGTTTGACACAGCAATGAGCATATGATGTATGTTTAGGCTTCTGTTACTTTACAAACTAGTGTGAGATATTAATTACCAAATAACTTTTAATCAACAAATTTCATAACCATTCGTCAGAGTAAATCATTTTTGATATACTATATGTTTTCTTGTTTTTGATATAATATATGTATTTCTGAACCGAATTGGAAACAAAAATGTATATTTAAAAGCGACATAACGTGCTTTCCCTGCCAGAGGTGTCGACGTAAGAAAGTGGCGTAATGTCATGCCTCATTAGGATATCTCACATCAGACATAATTTGTAACAACTTCCTGGTATTAGATTAACATCCACTTTACGCTACTGTATAAATATTTTTCATCTTCATTTTGCTAACTATTTTAAATGAATTTATCAGCAGGTAGTAGAAAGTTTTTACACTGAGATTGATGACGATGAAGTTTATGTATCCCCTATGTTAAACTTTACTTATCTACTCAGCATCTCATATCTAAAGAAATAGAAATAAATTGTACAGTGATTTAGAACGTAATCTTTAAGACTATTGCAAACAAAGAATGCAAGGATAAAGCGAACGAAAACATAAAACTAAATGTTTCACAAAAGTTTAATGCAAAACCGTTTTCTGTAGAGAATATAAAATTAATACCGGCTTAAAGTAATGCTTTTTCCTACGGCAACGTAAAAGTAATACCAACTCTTTTGCAAACCTATAAGTAATAATGTTTCTTCATAAGTATCAAAGATAAAAAAAAAAAAAAGGCAAAAAGTAAAATAACAAAAATACCGAGGAAAATTCAAAACGGAAAGGTCCTAATCAAATGGAAAAATCCAAAGCTCATACACATTAAAGGAATGGATAACAACTGTCATATTGCTGACTAAGATTGGGGTACAACTGCCATATTCTTGACTAAGATTGGGGTACAACTGTCATATTCCTGACTAAGATTGGGGTACAACTGCCATATTCTTGACTAAGATTGGAGTACAACTGTTATATTCCTGACTAAGATTGGGTACAACTGTCATATTCCTGACTAAGATTGGGGTACAACTGTCATATTCTTGACTAAGATTGGGGTACAACTGTCATATTCTTGACTAAGATTGGGGTACAACTGTCATATTCCTGACTAAGATTGGGGTACAACTGCCATATTCCTGACTAAGATTGGGTACAACTGTCATATTCCTGACTAAGATTGGGTACAACTGTCATATTCCTGACTAAGATTGGGTACAACTGTCATTATTGCTGACTAAGATTGGGGTACAACTGTCATATTCCTGACTAAGATTGGGTACAACTGTCATATTCCTGACTAAGATTGGGGTACAACTGTCATATTCCTGACTAAGATTGGGGTACAACTGTCATATTGCTGACTAAGATTGGGGTACAACTGCCATATTCTTGACTAAGATTGGGTACAACTGTCATTATTGCTGACTAAGATTGAGTACAACTGCCATATTCCTGACTAAGATTGGGGTACAACTGTCATATTCCTGACTAAGATTGGGGTACAACTGTCATATTCCTGACTAAGATTGGGTACAACTGTCATTATTGCTGACTAAGATTGGGGTACAACTGTCATATTCCTGACTAAGATTGGGTACAACTGTCATATTCCTGACTAAGATTGGGGTACAACTGTCATATTCCTGACTAAGATTGGGGTACAACTGCCATATTCCTGACTAAGATTGAGTACAACTGCCATATTCCTGACTAAGATTGGGGTACAACTGTCATATTCCTGACTAAGATTGGGGTACAACTGTCATATTCCTGACAAAGATTGGGTACAACTGTCATTATTGCTGACTAAGATTGGGGTACAACTGTCATATTCCTGACTAAGATTGGGTACAACTGTCATATTCCTGACTAAGATTGGGGTACAACTGTCATATTCTTGACTAAGATTGGGGTACAACTGTCATATTCCTGACTAAGATTGGGGTACAACTGCCATATTCCTGACTAAGATTGGGTACAACTGTCATATTCCTGACTAAGATTGGGTACAACTGTCATATTCTTGACTAAGATTGGGGTACAACTGTCATATTCTTTATTCCTGACTAAGATTGGGTACAACTGTCATATTCCTGACTAAGATTGGGGTACAACTGTCATATTCTTGACTAAGATTGGGGTACAACTGTCATATTCCTGACTAAGATTGGGGTACAACTGCCATATTCCTGACTAAGATTGGGTACAACTGTCATATTCCTGACTAAGATTGGGTACAACTGTCATATTCTTGACTAAGATTGGGGTACAACTGTCATATTCTTGACTAAGATTGGGGTACAACTGTCATATTCCTGACTAAGATTGGGTACAACTGTCATATTCCTGACTAAGATTGGGTACAACTGTCATATTCTTGACTAAGATTGGGGTACAACTGTCATATTCTTGACTAAGATTGGGGTACAACTGTCATATTCCTGACTAAGATTGGGTACAACTGTCATATTCTTGACTAAGATTGGGGTACAACTGCGATATTCTTGACTAAGATTGGGGTATAACTGTCATATTGCTGACTAAGATTGGGGTACAACTGTCATATTCCTGACTAAGATTGGGTACAACTGTCATATTCCTGACTAAGATTTGGTACAACTGTCATATTCCTGACTAAGATTGGGGTACAACTGTCATATTCCTGACTAAGATTGGGTACAACTGTCATATTCCTGACTAAGATTGGGGTACAACTGTCATATTCCTGACTAAGATTGGGGTACAACTGCCATATTCCTGACTAAGATTGAGTACAACTGCCATATTCCTGACTAAGATTGGGTACAACTGTCATATTCTTGACTAAGATTGGGGTACAACTGTCATATTGCTGACTAAGATTGGGGTACAACTGTCATATTGCTGACTAAGATTGGGGTACAACTGTCATTATTGCTGACTAAGATTGGGGTACAACTGTCATATTCCTGACTAAGATTGGGTACAACTGTCATATTCTTGACTAAGATTGGGTACAACTGCCATATTCCTGACTAAGATTGGGTACAACTGCCATATTCTTGACTAAGATTGGGTACAACTGTCATATTCTTGACTAAGATTGGGGTACAACTGTCATATTCCTGACTAAGATTGGGTACAACTGCCATATTCTTGACTAAGATTGGGGTACAACTGTCATATTCCTGACTAAGATTGGGTACAACTGTCATATTCCTGACTAAGATTTGGGTACAACTGCCATATTCCTGACTAAGATTGGGTACAACTGTCATATTCCTGACTAAGATTGGGGTACAACTGCCATATTCTTGACTAAGATTGGGTACAACTGTCATATTCCTGACTAAGATTGGGGTACAACTGCCATATTCCTGACTAAGATTGGGTACAACTGTCATATTCCTGACTAAGATTGGGGTACAACTGCCATATTCTTGACTAAGATTGGGTACAACTGTCATATTCCTGACTAAGATTGGGGTACAACTGCCATATTCCTGACTAAGATTGGGTACAACTGCCATATTCTTGACTAAGATTGGGTACAACTGCCATATTCTTGACTAAGATTGGGATACAACTGCCATATTCCTGACTAAGATTGGGGTACAACTGCCATATTCTTGACTAAGATTGGGGTACAACTGTCATATTCTTGACTAAGATTGGGGTACAACTGTCATTATTGCTGACTAAGATTGGGGTACAACTGTCATATTCTTGACTAAGATTGGGGTACAACTGTCATTATTGCTGACTAAGATTGGGGTACAACTGTCATATTCTTGACTAAGATTGGGGTACAACTGTCATTATTGCTGACTAAGATTGGGGTACAACTGTCATATTCTTGACTAAGATTGGGGTACAACTGTCATATTCCTGACTAAGATTGGGGTACAACTGCCATATTCTTGACTAAGATTGGGTACAACTGTCATATTGCTGACTAAGATTGGGGTACAACTGTCATATTCCTGACTAAGATTGGGGTACAACTGTCATATTCCTGACAAAGATTGAGGTAATATCGAATCTTACAAAGAGCATCAACATTTATCTGATATCTTTTGTTAAAACAGGAATTAAATTAATTTTTACAATGATTGAAAATATAACAGAAGCAATGAAATATTGTTCCCTCAGATGATCAAACACACGTATAAATTTATTGTCGCAAAAAAAGATATTCTAACGAATATCTGAAAAGAACGCGTTGTGATTCGAATCGTCACAGATATCTAAAAATCATGGTTTATAGGATAAATAGTCAAGATACAATATATAAAAGAATGACATCTGCACGTCAATGTAAATTCAGAAATTGAAATCCAAAGTAATAAGTGTGTTTGATTTTGATTTATGAATTAAAAAAAAAATATGTAAGGTATTTATTCTTCAGTGCTGTAGTTAGGATCAGGATCAATAAGAGTCTAACGTCTGAATTTGATGGAGGTTCATCCCCTAAAGTTCACGAGGAACACTCTGAGTTAAGTCTGGATTCGTCTGAGATACTTGGAGCATAAAGACAAAAACTTTGAGGCAAATATTATATATATGTATGTGGATGAAAAGTCAAAAGCGTAAATTGATTGTTTGAACTGGAAATTCATTAACTGATTACTTATAAATCATAAAGGTCAAAATTCTATACCTTTTGGACTTCCCAGTCAAATGCAGTTTCAATTTTCACCAACAATAGACCGTAGTTCAATGCGTATAATCCAAGTTTACCTCAATGAATATTGTAGGTGGAGGAAAATACATTATAGCACCAAAAACAAACCGGTCACATACCGGTTTTGTTGGGGTTCGTGTTGCTGTCTTTAGTTTCCTATGATGAGTTTTGGATATTTCCTTTACTTATTATGGCGTTGTCAGTTTATTTTCAATTTATAAATTAGAATGTCTCTTTAGTATCTTTCGTCTCTCTTATAAAGATGTGATTATCAAAAATAGTTTATGGATTGTTATAATCAGAAAAGGCACATGAATTATATTTTAGCCAATATAAATAATAAAAGTAGAACGTAAAAAAACACACATTTTGAAATCTCTCTTTAAAATGCAAAAGCTAATTGATACATGGATATAGTATGTGGAACAAGAATACATGTCATATGGAGACGGACAAAATAGGTCAATGAAGCTTCGATCCTTTACTGATTTCTTTTTAACTAGTACCTAACTAAAAACGTAAATTAACTTGATTTATAGTAGACCAGCTATAATTACAAAAATACAAAAAAGGGGGAGGGATATTGCATGAAAGGGATATTGCATGGAAGGGATATTGCATGACAAATGACTATATATTAGAAAATGAAGAACAAAATATCATAAAATGTCTAGATTCGTCAAGGACACTCAGAACATAAAGTCTGGATTTGTTGAATCATGATACTACAAAATGAGATCATAGAAAACTGATTTTTTTCACATATTTCAAATATAAATAGATGAACCGTCGACAACATAACTGTTACCTTAATTTGCTCATTCGTGAAAATCTAAAGCATAAATTCTGCCATGCGTGATTACAGTGACTACTTGACCACTCCTTTGAGAGTAATGAAAAGGAATTGTTACCCTGATGAAAAAGTAGCGAATGCAGGGCTTTGTTATCGTTTTAAAACATAATGTTCTGTACGATTAAGATATAAAATACTTAACTGGTCCATTGATATAAATATTCCAAGCATCAAAAGACATTCATTTAAAATTATAAATTTGGCAACCTACCACTCATCTCAACTTTAAAAATAGAGCCATGAATTTGGAGGAAACATCAATAATTAACAGATAGTCAAGTAACGAATTTGTTAACAAAAAGTGTATTGTCATGGATAACATAAAACACTGTTACTAATATCAATTAAAGGTTGTTGCCATCTTGGGAACTATAAATTCTCTTTATCTAATCTTTCGCCTTGTAAATATAATAGTTTTATGTTTATATTCGTCCATATAAATCTTAATTATGCATTAAGATTATTAAGTTGCACTGGGCTATTTACATCGTTTTGTAAAGGTTCGTGGTAGAAAGACATCATGGACAACGTAAGGAAATGTCATCAACAGTTCAGTTCAAGTTGAACCAAATCCCACAATGACACAGACATAATAAAAAAAAAGAATACAACTTTTCAAAGTGATTTAAGATTGCAAGTGGTACGGATCCATGCTGGTCTTTACTTGTAAAAGAGAAATGGTTTGACAGCATTTAGAGATGTAAGTGAATTAAAAAGACATGTTAAGTTAAAATGACAGTGGACACAAGATAAATAAATAGCAGTTCAGAAAAAATAAAAGAAAACTTACTAGCTGTAGAACAATTTATTGATATAGATGAATTGGAATGATCTCACCAACAGCGTATTAAAACTTGGAATTATTTCGTAAAATGTCATTACAAGTGTTTATATTCGAGTGTTTTTTTCTCTTGAGATCTTATTTCCGTCTCACTTAACCTTTCGTCAATGTTAATTTAAGGACATCTATTATCAGGCAAATTGACGAATTCCTATCAAAAAAGTTAGAAAAAAAAAAGCAATTGCATTTATTATTTAACATGATAGAGGTTAAATCGATGGCATTTATTGTTACCCAAACAACGAATAAATGTATTATACATGTGTAGGTGACGGTGAATTCTTTTTAAATCTTGGTATTAGCTGAACCGTTTTTGTTTTGTTTTCTTTTCGCCTATTTATATAAGCTTGAAAGAGGGGCGAAAGATACCAGAAGAACAGCTAAACTCATAAATCGAAAATAAACTGACAACCATGGCTAAAAATAAAAACAGACAAACAGACAAATAATAGTATACAAGAAACAACATAGAGAACCAAAGACTGAGCAACACGAAACCCACCAAAAACTAGTTTGTACCAGGAATAGACAAAACGCCGATTTCATCAACTGTTTTGGGATGCAAGTTCTACAGCTTAACACCAAACATGACCACTCAAAAACGTCATATATCTCTGGCCTTTGATAAATTGGAAGGTTTGTACTTCTGAAATATTTATCCGTTCCCCAATTACCAGAACTCAAGAAGAAATGATGCAGTTAGTATATTTCTACTAAAAAGAGAAGTGAAAAATACCCAACAGGTAATTAAACGCTAAAGCGGAAGACAAACTGCTAACACTTTGTCAAATCACGAAAACACGAAAACATGAAAAGACAAATTACAGTCTACAAAGCACAAGATAGAAAATGAAAGGCTGAGTTACATGAACATCCAAAATACACGGAAGGTTATCTCGGGTACTCCGGTGGATAAAACTGTTCTTGCATGACCTCATATTACTCTCACTGTTTCGTGGAACCCGTTTTGATGCATATGTAAGTATAAATTTTTATGATAAGTGCCATCTAATTTTGTCCCAATAAAGAAAAAATGTGGGAATTGTGGTTAGGAAGAATGGAACACCATATCAGTTTATTCATCTGTAAAACAAATATTCCATAATGATCAACCCACTCGCATTATGAAGCAAATAAATAATATATCAGAGAATTTTCATAAACTTATTTCGTTTATATTGTTTTAAATCATGTTTCATAGCAAATAGCTTTATAGT
The DNA here is from genome assembly GCF_965363235.1 of Mytilus galloprovincialis. Lineage (NCBI taxonomy): Eukaryota > Metazoa > Mollusca > Bivalvia > Mytilida > Mytilidae > Mytilus > Mytilus galloprovincialis. The sequence continues at coordinate 94,681,364 of NC_134841.1, read as the reverse complement.
TACTGCTGTTCGCGCAATCTAATCTAATCTAACATTGTAATGTTATAACTTAATGAAAAACAGTATAATCAAAACTAATCTGAATGCATAATTCTTATGTTATAAGTTCAGCCTAATATTCTTACTTACATCTACGTCAAATGGTAAATGACAGACCAGCGAGAACATAAAATGATTAAAAAAAAAGTATCTAATACTCAGTACACTGGTAACGTATAACGTAATGGGCTACACGGTATCGGCACTATATTCAAAGCACAATGACAATCAATTCTCTAAAACATTCCAAATATTATTCAATAGCAAAAGATCGCTGCATCAAACATATATATGTTTGATAACATGCAATAATTGACTATTGTAAAGCTATTTTGTTATAGAATAAAGCAAACATCAAGAGAATAATAAAAATCTGTTTCATGTCATATATAATTGTATTAGAACTCCGGAGATTGCTTTTAAACCAGATAAATATAACGAATTTCCTTGACAAATATTGTGGTGTGTTTTCTTTTAGACATTATTATAATTTGTGGACTTCTGCTTTGGTGTACCATGACCATGATCCCGGTTGTTTGATTTTACTGTCTGTATAACGTCTCGTGTAAGTCTTGACAAGACTGCAGTCGGACAGCTGATTTCGGTCTCAATATTTCTAAAACCAACACTGCGAAAATATTTGGATTACGAAGCATACCAACTCAAATCAAAAGATGTACGTTATATATGACAAATGTACCTGTATATATGTTCATTAGCGTTCTAAATTAGAATGAAGTATATTATAACATGTAACTATAATGCGGGATTTTCACAAAATATATGGCCTTAAATTCCCTGTAAGTGTTTAATATTCCATAGCTGTTGCAACACCTACTGGGAATATGAGACTATATCCCCTGCTAAACACGAATAACAAATATATCATTCTGGGGTGTCCTGAGTTCAACATCAATTACCATCATAATTTCCATTTTTGATCACAGTTTATTTGGGATCATATCGCAAGTCACGGTAAAAAAAAGGCAACAATAGTATACATTCTTGTGACAGACTGTTCGTAATTTTATTAGGCTGTAATTTATGTACTGTGTTGCATTATTTAACGTAGTCGTATTTATTCTGTGGTCGATATGTCTAAATGTACTATTGTATTGTTTATTTATGTATTTCTCTACCTGAATGTTCTTGCGTTTGTTTGTACTGTGTTCCTTTCATATGATGTCACTTTAGCGGTATATTTAACATTGCAATAAAAGAGCGAGGTTTGGCTAGCCACAAAACCAGTTTAACTCAACTATTTTTCTTAAAATGAGATGCAGGAAAATGGCAGTTGTTATCTAATAGTTTGTTTTTATGTATGTTGCATTGTCGTTTGTTTTTGTATACATAAAGACAAATACAGGAGTATATAAAAAAGTAAAATCACAAACATACTGAACTCAGAGGAAAATCTTATCGGAAAGTCTATAATCACATGGCAAAATCAAAAGACAAAACACATAAAAAACGAATGGACAAGAGCTGTCATATTCCTGATTTGGTTCAGGCATTTTCAAATTTTCAAATGTAGAAAACGGTGGATTAAACCTGGGTTTAAAGCGCTAACCCTCTCACTTTGATGACAGTCTCATCAAATTCCGTTATATTTACAATGGAATATTATGAAGATAATTAATTAAGATAATTAACAACGTCAGTACTAACAATATATAATCCAAGACAATCGTGTATTATTTGTGGATTTGATACAGAATATTTATCAACAAAGTCTTGGTACCTTCCGATGAAATGTGTCAAAGAGACAACAACCCGACCAAATAACAGAAAACACAGTCACAATTGCACAAGGTGAAATGAATCGAATAATCACTCATTTAAATCATAAGCTTATCATTCTATTTTATACTTGACCACAGCATGTTATGAAACAAATACACAATTGTTTGATGCTGGATGACCTTTATACTTTATTCAAGGATTTTTTAAAAAGTGTGTAATTCGTTTACTAGAAAGTTTTTAGCAATTTTACTTAGGTGATTTGAAAATGTCAGGAGTTATACTGAAATACCAAAATCAGTTTTCTTCCAAACCAAAAAAATAAAACGTTTCTAAAATTTCACATGAGTAATATGTCAATACTAGAACAATCCCAATTATTTCTATTCTGGAATTGTGGTCATAAATGTTGACGAACTTATCCCGAGCGTAATAAATGATATATTATATTTGTTTTAAGGAACAAGCATTTAAGCATTGTATAAAACGATGATCAAATCAAAGCAGCAATATTGTATTAACTGTCACATAAATGAAATCATAGTTTCAATCAAAGATTTAATATTGCATTAACTACTATCAGACTGAACACAGGGTTTTATATCACAGTATCAATCAAAGAATTGCTATTGTATTCAGTTAAAATTATAGCATAATAATTCATGCAACAACATTCGTCTCACAAGTAGTCAGAAATTCAATGATTCATTTTCTATAAATTGTCATTTCAAATGTTTCATCAATGGCAAAGATTCCTAATGAGCCTTGTACAGATAAAAGCAATATTCATTAATTTTCTCGATTAAATATTTATGTAACACGTTTAGAAATCGTTCGTTAACATTGGGAGATTTTCTGTAAATACAGTTATTGCGTCCACTTTTGTCAACCATTAGTATGACTTTTTTACTGATAAAAGATCCCAATACAGTTAAGTTATCAAAAATTTCAAAAAACAAGAATTAAACATCAGAGTGCATTGTTTACATCTTATATTCTAGTTCGCAAGTAAAATGTTTATATAATCAGGTGTGTGGTTATTCCCGTGACTTGTTATATAATCAGATGTATGGTCAATCATGAAGACCGGTTATATGATCAGGTATGTAATAAGTATTCTTTATGGTTTAACAGTCTGTTTTGCGGTTATTCCTGGTTATATGATCAGGGATGTGGTTATTCCTTATTATATGGTCAAGTGTGTTTTCAGTCCTGTCTACTGGTTATATAGTAAGTATTTGGTCAATTTTATTTACTGGTAGGTATATGGTCAGAAAAAAAGTAAAATAACAAAAATACCAAACTCGAAAGGAAATTTAAAACGGAAAGTCCTTTATAAATGCCAAAACCAAAAGCTCAAACACATCTAATGCATGGCAGGAGTTTTAATTTTCGCTGATTACTGTTTACAGTCATTTGTGCAGTTATGTCTGTTAACTATTTATATCTACAGGTTTGTTTTTATTCCTGTTTAGCGTTTTTATAATCTAGGTGTGGTTATTCCTGTTTTACTGCGTTACTGCTTTGAAGATCAGGTGTGATTTTAGTCCTGTATATTTTTTATGCCTGGTGTCTTATTGTTATTGTTTACTGGCTATCGAGTAAGGTATGCGTTTATTCCTGTTTTACTGCTTTTATGATCGGGTTTGTAATTATTTCTGTATAATTAATAAGTGGCCGGGTGTATTATTGGTACTGTTGACTGCTTATCTAGTCAGGTATGCATTTATTCCTGTTATTCCTGTTAATGTTTATATGTTAATATGTTTTCCTTTTCAAGTTTAATGGTTTTATGGTCTGGTGTAGTTATTTCTATTTAACGGTTACATTTCAAATATGTAGTAGTTTTCTGTTTTCTGGCCATATGGTCAATTGTTTGGTTGTGTCTTTTACTAACTGTGTTTTTTTTTTTTTTTTTTTTTTTTTTTGCTGTCATACCGATATTTGTTTGGTTATTCCTTCTTATTGATGATATGGACAGGTGTGTGGATATTCTCGTTTACTTGTTGTTCGATCAGGTTATTCGTTTTTTCTGCTTACTGGTCATAAGGCAAGTGCGACGTTATTTGTGTTAATAGTGTTAAGGTCATTTGTTCGGATGTTCCTGTAAATGGTTGTAGCGGTGGGTGTTTGGTTATTTCTGTTTACATGTTATATGGTCGAGTATGGCGTTATTCCTGTAAATGGATATATGGTCGGGTGTGTAAATATATTCCTGCAGTTACTTTCTATTTCTTTTTAACTGGTTACAATTTCAATCCCGACTTTACTTTCAATAACTGCTTATATTGTCAAATTTGACGTTACTTTTGTTTACTGGTAATATGGTCAAGTGTGACATTATTCCTTTTTACTGGTTAAATGGTAGAGTAAGACACTACTCAGTTAAATGGTCAAATGAGACATTACTGAACAGGGCTTAAGGATTATGTACCCTTGAGTTGATTCAATGCTAAACATATGGAAATTTTATAGAAAATCCACAGCCTTTGTTTTGGTGACTGAAAGATATAGGATTATTACATGCAGTGCTAGTATGGATTTCCTGAAAACAAGTTTATTAATGTAGTTTTCGGTTAAAACAAATTTAAATATGGACCAAATCAAGTACACCTTTTAGGGTGCGCTCGACTTTAGTGACTCAGCACGAAGTGTGTTGGAATTTACAGGTTTGCTGAGAACTTTTTGTAAACAATAAACGCTAGCACATCATAGAAAAGCAAGTAAATAATCTATGTTTCAAATTTTATAACAAAAATCTCTGTATTAAAAGCTGTGGATTTTTTTTTTAAATCTTGGTTTATTTGCCACAAAGTCATCTTTTTCTATCAAATGCAATGAAACAGTAAATAATAATGCTTTGCATCAAGTTTCCCCTTGGTATATGTACAAAATGGCCTATCTCTATTATTCATTATATCTGTAGTGTTGATATTATTGAAGTTTATGAAAGACAAAGCGTTTTATGAAATAATGAGTACGTTTAATATGGTTAGAAACATGGTCTTTCGTTTTTTTTTTTTTAGAGTACATTTAAGTGTTATGATTTTCCTGATGTACTGGTTTGAAAAGTAGTGACGTGTGACTTTATTCCTGGCCATGGTTTACTGGTTAGGAAGTCAAGTGTGACATTATTCGTGTTTTTTTGGGTTATGCATTCAAGTGCGACGTTATTCCTGTTAACTGGTTATAAAGTCAAGTGTGATGTTATTCCATTTTTATTGGTTATGCATTCAAGTGTGACGTTTTTCCTGTTAGCTGGTTATAAAGTCAAGTGTGACGTTATACCATTTGTATTAGTAATGCAGGAAAATTTGACGTTATTCAGGTTATACTGGTTATACAGTTAAGTGTGTCATTATTCCAGTTTTATTGGATATGCAGGGAAGTGTGACGTTATCCATATTATACTGGTTAGAAAGCCAAGTGTGTCATTATTCCAGTTTTATTGGCTATGTAGGGAAGTGTGAAAAGTAAAATCACAAAAATACTGAACTCCGAGGAAAATAAAAGTCCCTAATTGAATGGTAAAATCAAATGACAAAACACATCAAACGAATAGACAACAACTGTCATATTCCTGACTTGGTACAGGCATTTTCAAATGTAGAGAATGGTGGATTGAACCTGGTTTTTATAGCGCTAAACCTCTCATTTGTATGACAGTCGAATGAAATTTCGTTATATTTACAATGGTATTCCAATTTACTGGTTAAAAAGTCAAATGTAACGTTATTCCTGTTTTCTGGTTTTCTATTCAAGTGTGGCGTTTTACATTTTACCTGGTTATCAAGTCAAATAAGGCGTTATTCCTGTTTACTGGTCATATTGTTGTATACTTGTATTATGGTCACTATGACAGTTGAAAAATTAAGGAAAAAGTAGTCAATGCATGATATAGATATTCCTTAAAGACCAACTTAGTCATGAGGGCGTCTGTAAAATGTTTAAAAAGATGAATTAATGTTATTATTAACATCAAAACACTTTGTTTTGTGGGAACAAATTACATAATTTTCAAAAAACAGGTTTGAAAGCTCTACCTCATTGGCTACTTGTTTGATTTCGACTTTGACTTTTATACTGTTACAAATCATTACTGAAGTGACTTTTCAAATACTTTATATATCTGTAAATAAGTTGTTTAATAATATATGTGTATTTAAATAAGTCGACCTGTATAAAGAGCAAGATTACAACAATGCAGGGGATTATAGTTTAATTGCTCTGTAATCTCCTATGGCTAATTAATTTCAAATCAGATTTGCGTTTATTTTACTTAAATCACTAAGTAAATATTTGAATAACGATACATTCCCTGGTTTAAAGGAAACACACCATCACATCTTGACAAAAAATCCATTAGGCATTTTCTTTTATACGTTTTTAAAATCGGTCCTAACTTGTATTAATCAGTGTGTTTAACTTTACAAGCAAAATCATCAATTATGTAAATGCATATACGACAGGAGTTAAATGATAAAAAATCTCTTTACCCAAGAGATGAGATATACAATGTACGCTATTTAATAAATCACGTTCAATGCTAATATAGAAAAGGAATCCCTACGATATAATACAGTGGTATGTCCCAAATCAAATACTATTTTTCCTATAGTCGCATATTTGATAACTGCTCTGTACTTTGAGGACATTATAACCGTTTATTGGCTGTTTGTGTGGGTAATTAATTATGTTACCATTATTTTCATTGGATTAATTAATTGCAATTTTATATAGAGTGTTAGTTCTAAAATGACGGGAAAGACATGTGGTTCAAATTGAGAGTAAATAATGGATTTGTAGATAATTTTACTGGTAAATTAATCTGTTTATGGATATTAATCTGTTCAGCTTTAGGTAAGTGCATCTTTCATTTACTGGTATATTTTTTTGTTTTGTTTAATTAATCGTTTGTTTTGTGGTAATTCATTATTTATTCATTTGTTTATTTTATGTGATACATATTTCATTTTATTCATAATCATGATACAAATCTGTTTTAAAACAAACGCAAAAAGTAGAAAACATATCTAGTTTAGTTGGATACGAAAGATGTTGTTTTACACTCATCTTGGATAATATCATAGATTGGGAAAATATGTATGATGTACAAGTTGTGTAATTTAAAGTTTTTGAAAGATTGTTATACACAAGTATTACCAATTTGAGTTTACACTATTTTCTTCCGGTTTACCTAGATGTTCTTGCAAATCCACGAATGCAATATAATTATTAACTCATATAGTTGTAGCATATTCAAGATAACAAATGTGACCCTAAATGAACGTTTTTTTTCAACATAACCGGCACATTGTATATTGTTAAAAACTATACACATTTTGATATACAGAGGATTCGACCATTTCAAGGGATATTCAATGATAAAATTGAAAGTAAATTAAATAACATATATTTCCCACAAAGGAAACATATTGAAGTTCGGAACATTGATAAATTATGAAGTTCGGATCTTTCATGAATTAATGATGATACTGAACTTGATAACTTGTTTAAAGTATTTTAGCAGATATTAACGATCAAAAGTGTTTTATGGGGTAGTAATACCGGCTAGATGTATAACATGTTGTGTAAATATTTCATTAGTTCATTAATTACATATAGAAATAAGTCAACTGGAACATCCAAAAGAACACATAAGTACTAAACGCCTTTGTATAATAATTTACGAAACTTAAGTACTGAAACAGTCGGACCACATTCAAATAATAGCATGTATTTGATATTTTTTTTTTATAATTGGCATTCTAGACTTTATTCTTTGAAAACATTATCAAACTATCAGATTGTGTTGGATACATAAGTTTTCTTTTAATCACTATAAACGTTTTAATTTTATCAGTGGCTTCAATGTTTTGATCTAAATTATAGTTCATTACGTAAACCTGTATCACTATAGGATTCATGGCAAGAATAATATGTAAAATGTCGTAGTTAAGTCCGATTGCATTTAAGTAACATTTGCATTGATCTGGTATATTTTTGCTTAAACAACAAACTTCTATGTAATACTCCGAGATACCTTATATTAGAGGGTTACTATTATCAGTCTTTCATTAATCCACTTCAGATGAAAAAATACGTCCGGGGTTTTATTGAATGCTTATTCGTGACAATTATTCTATCGTTCTTTTTATGATATATACAACTATACGTGTCGCAGATGGTATAATCTTATCATAATTAATTATAATGGTATTCGCTGTTTAGTATTACATCTTATATGACACAAAAGTTATAGAAAATACCTAGAAAGAAAGGATTAAAATTTAAAAGACAATACATGTGAACGCTATAAGTACAAAAGTACGTGACAAGGGTGCTTACCAACGAACACATCCAAAGACGATAGGGGCCAGCTGAAGTACGCCTCCGGGTCCGCGAGTTTATCGCTACATTGAAGACCCATTGTAGTCGTCGGTTGTTGTCTGTTCTATGGTCGGGTTGTTGTCTCTTGACACGTTCCAAATTTCCTTTCTCATTTTTACGAATAGCGAAAATTAACAAAAACTAAGGACAACAAAAAATTGTGGAAAATTTGAATTATAATAGGGCTTTCATAAGGGTAAGTCTATCATACTTTTCATGTGACACCCGTCGCCTTGTCACTTGCATGTGACGATCAGTATGAAGTAGACTGACAGTCGAACAATTCACCTGGTTCATTGTAAAAATCATTTCATATTTCCATTTAAGTAAAGTCATTCAACTTAATTTCATTACTAATATTGATAAAGAGTTCTCAGTCGTAACCCTAGCTATTAAACGAAAGAACATAACTTCTACTAATAAACAATACATCACTATCAGACGATTTAAACTTCATAATGGAGACCATAATACTGCCCTGAGAACTCTCTGTCTACCAGTTAGTTTCAGTTCTCCTGTTTAAGAATTGGTGTATATTTTACAATTACGATATTGTTCGCTTAATGAAGACAATACATAATTGATTATTTTCAAGATCCAATATCCTTATAACGAAGCATCTTGCTTTATTGACGATACCCATTATGAAATAGTATGTAAATATTAACTGATCATGACATACGGAAAATTCTGAAAATGAAGATCAGCAACCATAATAATTCAAATTCTGTATCCGATATTTAAGAGCCTTTTTTCATCTTTTTGTGAAATCGATATTTTTATTTTATTTTGAGTCATAACAACTGTTCTGTTGCTTTGTTGTTAGTTTTTTTTTCTGTGTTATAATTGGTATTTAGCGAACATTAGAGAATGTTATACCTATTAGAAGGTTTGGAATCTCACTAACTATGTCAAGATTGACAGACAGCAGATATCACAAAATCATGTAGTTTACATCATCACACTATGATGCTTCCAAATGATATAGATACAACATCAGTGTCTTAATAATATTTTGTAAATAGTTGTAACAAATATATTTTAAGATCATCTTTGATTTAACGATAACAGCTATAACAGACACTCCATCAAACAGAAAATAAGGAGAAACAAAGAAAATAACTCTAATAAACTTTACTTGTTAAACTCAATATAACTGAAACAAATATCAATATCGGGATATGCATTTTTTTTAAAATTATATGATAATAGTAATTCAAAATTAGTTTTCATTTTTGTGAGTTTGTTCAATGAATCTTAAAATTGAGCAGTGAAAATATAACTATTGAAGTATTTACATTATAGATGGCACTTCATTTAATGCTTGTGATTTCTCTAGTCCCAAAGGGTTGAATTGGGGCTGATGGTATCTTTAAATTAGTTCAGCAATTGTAAATGAGAATGATCATAGTCTAAAAAATCAACAGTTGTGAAAGGTCTTTTTTACTGTAGAATAAACTAAACATTTGATAAATCTCTCAGCTAAAATATATATCTGTTGTTTTTGTTATTAGACTGACTATCTCAGTTCTATTATTCAAACGATCGTAAACTGATTGTGAATGATTTTTAAGTAGAATTGCACACACAGTCATTTGACAATCTTATTTTTAAAAACACTCTTCAAGAGGAAGATATGTCTTAATCAATAATTTGAATACCAATATTCTGGCCTGATATTGTTTAAGATACTATTTATTGCATAAAACATAATATGTTGTTGTTGAATAAGGGACAATGTCCACAGCCTCCCCCCCCCCAAAAAAAAAGAAGGACGAAGAGTTTTGACTTTGTTTAAAAATAAAAGTGCAACAACACCAACATAACTGGAACACGAAGACATGTTGTACAGTAGATAATCGTGGTATGACTTATCTATTGTATCTACATGTAGAATATATTTTATTGTTTTCTTTCTCCTATGAAATGACGTAACAGTACACTAATTAAAGTCAGTCATGTCATGTTTCATTAAGACATTTAACAACATATTTGTACCTGAAATTCAGATATGTGTAATACGTAAAACTCATCTAATGAAGACAATAACAATCAAAACCAAGGAGTAAACAAAGACTCAAAAAACCAAAGGACATTTACATCAACAGTTATAAATAATAAATAAGAAACAACACGAACTCCACTAAAACCGGGAGCGAAATCAGGTGCTACGGAAGGGTAAGCATTTCCTGCACCTTATACGGAACCCGTCGTGTAATTTCGTCGTGGCCAATCCGATTATGATGGCGACCGTAAAATTTCTTGAGTGATGACCTTAATTTGATTGATTCATAGCCCTGTCTTAGCAACTTTGAGAAAGCAGTATTCCGCGTTCAACAAAATCAACGTACTTTGAGCTAGCTTTAGAGTAACGTATCAATAAAGACACATCTACTACATATGCTGGTGCCGCTGGGATGTTGCTACACAGAAATTGAAAGTTGTCAATAGGAAAATTAATCAATATTATCAGGATACCAGAAATAATTCAAAATATACAATCAGTGAAGTTTTATTCTCATTACTCATATCACATAATTCTTTAACGAGATAAATATTTAATGATAAGAGATGAGACAAACATTAATAATTTTTTGGATTATCTTAACATCGAAAAAAGAAAAGGTGTTACTCGTAAAAACTGTGTGATCATGAGAAAAGAGGAAAACTGGCATAACACAGCTGCAGTGTAACTCAAAAGGCAAGTCTAAGGCTGAATGATTCCGAAATGTTTTTGTTAAAACTAATTATTTGAAGGTTGAAGTTTTATAAGTGGCCTTCGGCTGTTATCTGCTTTTTGGTCGGGTTGTTGCATTGTCTCTTTGACATATTCCATATCCATATCACAAGGGATAACCGTTGTAGGTGATTTCGTCGGATTTTGATAACAATTAAGCTTTTTGAACTGACTATAATGAATTGAAACTTTTTTATATATCAAATATAAAAGCACTGTATAGGTTCCATCGTTCTTTTTATGATATATACGACTATAAGTCGCAGATGGTTTATTCGTATCAAAAATAATTATAGTTGTATTTGCTGTTTAGTCCTTTATCTTATACGACACAAACGTTGTAAAAAATACTAAATCTTCTAGATAGAAGGGATTAAAACTTGAAAGACAATACGGTAACGATATAAGTAAGAAGTATATTATACGTGACAACAAAAACATTCAAAGACGAACAACGATCATCAAAAATTGATTCAAAAGCTAAAGACATCAAAATGTATGAGAACTTTGGTATATAGTAGGGGTTTCATGAGCGTAAGTCGGAATTTCATGTCGCACCCGTTGTCTTGGCCTGCCTGTTACGATCAGTATACAACCAGACTGACAGTTACTTTTAGTAAACAATCTATTTTTTTTAATCATATCAGATAAGTTTATTTTAGATTTTCAGTTTAGCCACGTCAACTAACTTAATTTCATGACTTATATTGATAAACTGTACTAAGATTTATACCTAGCTATTAAACTTAAGTACAGAACTTCTATTGATTAACAATACATCACTATCAGACGATTTAAACTTCCTAATGGAGACCAGAATCCTGCCCTAAGAACTTTCTGTCTACCAGTTAGTAAGTCGGAATGTCAGAATTACTCGGTATAAATAAGGACTCCGTCAACCTAGTAAACAGTCAGAAATAGGTCAACATATTGATAGAGTGAGTCTAACTTGGGACATAGATAGATAGACATATCAACCAGATATTCGAATGTCTATCCAAGTTGGGACACTATCAGAATTTCATTTCACCCTGTGTCATTCCAACTTTAAAGACTCTGTGAATATTTCGTGTCAACAAATATTTATAACCTTTGTTAAATTAAGGTGAGAAGATAACATTTTGGTTACATATTCTAATATAGATTATTGTTGGAGTATAACGTTTAGCTGTTTATGAATAATGTTCACACCAGCCCTCTCAGGTATTATATTGAAGAATTGGTGCAGTTTTCAAATCAAATACGATATTTTTCGCTCAATAATGGAGACAAGATTCATTATCCTTATAACCATGCATCTTGTTTTATTGACGATACCCTATATTCAAACAATATGAAATAGTATGTAAATATTAACTGATCATGACATACGGATAATTCTGAAAATTAAGATCAGCAAGCATCCCAGTTCTGTATCCGATATTTAAACGAGCCTTTTTAAACGACCGCAAAAATTGAAAATTTCTTGGTCGTATATTGGTATCACGTTGGCGTCAGCGTCGTCGTCGTCGTCGTCCGAATACTTTTGGTTTTCGCACTATAACTTTAGTTTAAGTAAATAGAAATCTATGAAATTTACAAAAGGTTTATTACCACAAAAAGAAGGTTGGGATTGATTTTGGAAGTGTTGGTCCCAACAGTTTAGGTATTAGGGGTCAAAAAGGGCCCAAATAAGCATTTTCTTGGTTTTCGCACTATAACTTTAGTTTAAGTAAATAGAAATCTATGAAATTTTGACACAAGGTTTATGCTCACAAAAGGAAGTTGGGATTGATTTTGGGAGTTTTGGTTCCAACTGTTTAGGAATTAGGGGCCATAAAAGGGCCCAAATAAGCATTATTCTTGGTTTTCGCTCAATAACTTTAGTATAAGTAAATAGAAATCACAAGGTTTATGAACACAAAAGGAAGGTTGGGATTGATTTTGGGAGTTGAGATCCCAACCGTTTAGGAATTAGGGGCCAAAAAGGGGCCCAAATAAGCATTTTTCTTGGTTTTCGCACCATAACTTTAGTATAAGTAAATAGAAATCTATGAAATTTAAACACAAGGTTTATGACCATAAAAGGAAAGTTGGGATTGATTTTGGGAGTTTTAGTCCCAACAGTTTAGGGATAAGGGACCCAAAGGGTCCAAAATTAAACTTTGTTTGATTTCATCAAAAATTGAATAATTGGGGTTCTTTGATATGCAAAATCTAACTGTGTATGTAGATTCTTAATTTTTGGTCCCGTTTTCAAATTGGTCTACATTAAAGTCCAAAAGGTCCAAAATTAAACTAAGTTTGATTTTAACAAAAATTGAATTCTTGGGCTTCTTTGATATGCTGAATCTAAACATGTACTTAGATTTTTGATTATGGGCCCAGTTTTCAAGTTGGTTCAAATCAGGATCCAAAATTATTATATTAAGTATTGTGCAATCGCAAGAAATTTTCAATTGCACAGTATTCAGCAATAGCAAGAAATCTTCAATTGCACAATATTGTGCAATAGCAAGAAATTTTCAATAGCACAGTATTGCGCAATAGCAAGAAATCTTCAATTGCACAGTATTGTGCAAAAGCAAGTATTTTCAATGGCACAGTATTGCGCAATAGCAAGAAGTATCTAATTGCACAATATTGCGCAATAGCAAGAAATTTTCAATTGGAGTTATCTTTCTTTGTCCAGAATAGTAGTTGAATCCACTTAAATCATTGTTTTATACAATATACAATGTATATTCACTTTTACTACCAACTGATAAATTAAAACAATCTTTACCATTCTGTGATAACAAGCACTTTTTGTACATTTTAATGTTATGATGTATTTAAATGAGTAATTGTTGTTGCAAACTCCATTAGTAATTTGAATTATGATCAGTTTTGGAATAAGGGAAAGGGAGATGTGAAAAAAAAATTGAAAGGGGGGGGGGGGGGTTCAATTTTTCTCATTTCAGATTTCATAAATAAAAAGAAAATTTCTTCTAACCTTTTTTTGAGAGGATTAATATTCAACAGCATAGTGAATTGCTCAAAGGCAAAAACAAATTTTGAGTTTATTAGACCACATTCATTCTGTGTCAGAAACCTATGCTGTGTCAACTATTTAATCACAATCCAAATTTAGAGCTGAATCCAGCTTGAATGTTGTGTCCATACTTGCCCCAACCGTTCAGGGTTCAACTTCTGCGGTCGTATAAAGCTGCACCCTGCGGAGCATCTGGTTTTATGTGAAATCGACATTTGTTATTCTATATTGAGTCCTGACAACTGTTCTGTTGCTTTGTTGTTAGTTTTTTCTGTGTTTTAATTGGTATTAAGCAAACTTTAGAGAATGTTATACCTATTAGAAGGTTTGGAATCTCACTAAACATGTTAAGATTGACAGGCAGCAGATATCACAAAATCATGTAGTTTTCATCATCACTCCATGATGCTTCCAAATGATATAAATAGAACATCGGTGGCTTAATAATGTTTTAAATTGTTGTAACATATATACATGATATATGTAAAGATCATCTTTGATTAAATGATAACAGCTATTAAAAAAAAACCACCCCAGTAAACAGATGATAAGGGAAAACAAAGAAACTTATCTTATAAACTTTACTTGTTATACTTATAACCGAAACAACTATTTTTTTTTTCAATATCGGGATATGCATTTTTTTTTAAATTATCTGATACTAGTTTTCAAAATTAGTTTTCCTTTTGTAAGTTTGTTCAATGAATCTTATAATTGAGCAGTGAAAATATAACTATTGAAGTATATCTAGTATAAATCGCACTTCATTTAATGCTTGTGAATTCTCTAGTCCCAAAGGGTTGAATTGGGACTGATGGTATCTTTTAATCATTTTAGCAATTGTAAATGAGAATAATTATAATTTAAAAAAATCATCAGTTGTGAAAGGTCTTTTTTACCATAGAATAAACTAAAAAAAAACCAAAAAAAAACCATATAAATTAATGTTCATTTGTTAAATCTCTTAGCTAAAATATATCTGAGTTGTATTGTCTTGTTATGAACATAAGAATATCCCAGTACCTTTATCCAAACAGTCGTAAACTGATTGCACACATGGTCATTTGAGGCGCCGTTGGTAAATTACAATCTCAGTTTTAGTATTCTTGAAGAGGAAGATATGTTTAAATCAATAATTTGTTTTCCAATATTCTGCTAATGTTAAAAGATATTATTTCTTGCTTAAAACATATTGTGTTGTTGATGAATAAGGAACAATGTCCCTATCCCTCCAAAAAATATTAAAGACCGTTAACTTTGTTTAAAAGAAGAAATGCAACAATACCAACATAACTGGAACACGAAGACATGTTGTATAGTATATCATCGCTATGACTTATCTATTGTATCTACATGTAGAATATATATTTATTGTTTTCTTTCTCCTATGAATTGACGTAACAGTACACTATGCCAAGTCAGTCATGTCATGTTTCATTAAGACATTTAACAACATATTTGTTCCTGAAATTCAGATCTGTGTAATAAGTTAAACTCTTCAAATGAAGATTATCAGGATCTCAGAAATAATTCAAAATATACAATCTGTGAAGTTTTTATTCTCATTACTCATATTACATAATTCTTTAACAAGATAAATATTTAATGATAAGAGACAAATATTAATAATTTTTGGATTATCTTAACATCGAAAAAAGAAAAACCGTTACTCGTAAAAACTTTGTGATCATGAGAAAAGAGGAAAACTGGCGGAACACAGCTGCAGTGTTACTTAAAAGGCAAGTCTGAGACTGAATGATCCCGAAATGATTTTAAAATTAATTACTTGATTTGAAGGTTGGAGAAACATTCGTGGCTTTTGGCTATTATCTGCTTTTTGATGAGATTGTTGTCTGTTTGACATAGTCCATTCTCCCTTTTCAGTCTTTTGTCGGAGGAAGGGTTTACCGTTATAGGTTTTTTGAAATAGTGATTTTCATAACAATTAAACTTTTTGAAATGACTATTCCGAGTTGAAATTTGTTCCGACCTCAAATATAAAAGCACTGTATAGGTTCTGTTCACCCTGAAATAAAAAGCACCTGTTGTATAATTGTACTAATTCGTGTAAATGGTGCCATATTATTTTGATTTGGAATTCATAATTATACAGTCGAGTAATAAATTAAGATGAAACAAAAACATTACAGAGAAAACAGATTCCAATTATATAGGAGTTTTTTATATCAATTATTATTTTCTCTGCAATCATTGGCAAGAAAAGTGTATGTTTTTCAAATAAAAAAGCGAGACTTTTCAGTTTCGTCAAAGGATACGATACAAACATTACAAATAGGTTTTCAAATTTATGAACACGTTCTGATATTATAGTGGGGATTGAAATATAATTAAATAGAATTGAGAAATGAAACGGGGAATGTGTAAAAGAGACAACAAACTGATTCAAGGCCACGAAAGTGTCTTCACCACGACGAGGAAATCCCACCCCCGCAAGTGGGCTTCAACTGACACCTAAAGAATGATGTTTACTATTTCAGCGAAAATGGACATCACACTAAACTCAGAAACATAAAATTGAATCAAATTTTTAAAAGAGACATACAATACATACAAATGCTAGAGGTTTCTGACTTGAGGCAGGTGCAAAAAAACTACTTATTTTTTTTAAAGATACCGAAAACTGGCCAAAACTCAAGCTTCTAAATCACTTATGAAACGGCATACGAAAAAACTACGGATTTCAATATGACGGAGCACATTGGTTATAAGCTATTTGTAATGTGTCATATTGTTTTTACATTATTTTTTCGTGTATGGTTTCACTTTGTTTGCAATGGCTTTGCCAAAGCTCGCTCAGTTTGATCATGGAAGTAAAATATAATACTTCCATGGTTTGATATTACAGCATTATGCTACTCAAACAATTATATAAATGAGATTTTATGTACAGAAACGCTCTGACTTACTTTTACGATTAACAAATGAATATTAGTTGAACAAAAAATAATTAATCAATGCTATCTATAATACGGATATAAAACACGAATCAAGTTGTAACTTAATGACCACAAAATACAAATTCTGATTAAATTGGTACAACACAAATGACACATGTTTTAACACTGAGGAGATCAAAGAGATTATTGGCTTATGCACCCACTGTGAATTAAATGAATGAATCGTTTTATGTTTTATTTATGAATACGTATACGGTAAATGAAATTGTTATCTCTTACAACGGAATAATGAAATCTACACCAGAACCGAGGAAGGGCAAAATGGTGTTTGATTTTTCTGTATAATGTATACTTAAAATGTTTTCATATTTTAATGAAAGTATCCTTCAAAAGGAACTCTTGAATAAATACCTGACACGCAAATTAATGTCTGCTTCTATTGTTGATAGAGGGCAGAAACTGAAATAACACAAATGAGAAACATGTCCATTTCTTCTATAGACGTTTAATCATCGTGTACTTCTACATGTAACGCTAACTTATTTTCAATTCTATCACGTATCTTTTAAAAATGATTTTCAATTTAAATATGTACAGGCATTTCATATAAACAAATTATCGAATAGACGTTTGTAATACTTTAAAAAAAAACAACGTCAAAATAGTTGAGAATTTTCCCTTTTAATGCGATGAGAATCCTAAATATGTTGTTATTTCATGTATATTTTTGCAATCGACTTTTCTTAACATTTTTTATTAGTGAAAATAAATCAAAAACATAAAAAAACACATAACAGTTCCGTCCAGGACAAATATTTATAATTTCTGTATTTCTGCTGATTTTCTGCTGTTTTTTTGAAATTGAAAGATTGAAGTTCTGAAAAGAAAAAGAAGCATATGATAGCAGTCTTAAACTGTTTCTATCTTCATAAAAACGGTAATAAAACTGAGAATGGAAATGGGAAATATGTTAAAGACACAAAATCCCAACCAAAGAGCAGAAAACAGCCGAAGGCCACCGATGGTTCTTCAATGCAGCAAGAAACTACTGCATCCGGAAACGGGCCTCAGCTTGCCCCTAAATATAAAAATATGATGTGTACCAGTTAAATAAAAATGGACGTCACACTTAACTTCAAAACATATAAATTAACTAAAAAAAAATAGCATACAAGACTAACAAAGACCACAGGCCTCTGTCATGGGACAGGCGCAACAGTGCGGCGGGGTTAAGCATGTTTTGTGAGATCTCAGTTCTCCCCCTATACCTCTATCCAATGTATAATTAAGAAACACACAGCAATACGCACAGTAAAGTCAGTTTGGAGGGTTTTCGATGGTCAAGTGGTCTAAGTAGTACATATATTGTATCATTAACCTGTCATCACTGAGGTTGTGAGTTCGAACCCCCTCACAAAAACATGGTAGGTGCGTTCGACTCAAATCTTATTTGGCAAGGATTTCCTACCAAAAGTCGACGCATTTATTTAGGCTTCCGCCACCAATTAAAAAAATATGATATCCCGATGAAGTGATAGTGCTAATAGTTATCAAAGGTACCAGGAGGATTATAATTTAGTACGCCAGACGCGTGTTTCGTCTACATAAGACTCATCAGTGACGCTCATATCAAAATAGGTATACAGCCAAACAAGTACAAAGTTGAAGAGCTAAATGTGGCGTTAAACATCAACAATTAATCAATAATTGAATCTTTGATGGATTGACATGTGCCATGATTGAAAAAAAAATAGATTCATTGCAATTGAAGTCAATAATTGGGCAATGATTTTTCAATATCATGTGTGTCTGCTTGTTTGCTCGTTTGTAATTAATGACTCGTGATATTTATACTAAGTTACTCTCAAGTTTGGATGTACTTTTATCTAATCATGTAATTAAAGTTTCTGTTGAAAGCATTATAATATATGACTTGAAATTAATTGCATATTTGCTTCTAATGAAACATTTATACTTAATTACGAGAAAAATAAATGGAATGTCAAACGCCGTATGAATATAATCAGAAAACTTTGATAGTGTACACAGTTGCTGCTGACAAGTCCTGTTGTTAAAGTTGCACTCAATTAACATCTATTATATAGTACCAGCTTATCACTACTCTTCCTTGCGAAAGTTGTCATGCTTCCCAGTGAGCAGTGATGGGGTTGTATCTGTAATTACGATTGTGTCACTAAATGGTACTACAACTTGTTAAATATAGTTTTATCTCTGTCTCTAGTAATTGGTCTACAGCAACGTGTTGTGCTATAACTCTACTATAACGGGTCAGGAGGAGGGTTGTGCGTCCGCAAACAAGTTTAACACTAAATTATAAAAAGAACTGTAATGAATCGGATAATTACTTTTTCAAAACTATTCTTTTATTTTGTTCTTGCATGTAAAAGAAGGTTTTATCGCTCTCAAACATATTTAACCCCGCCACATTCCTATGTACGCTTACAAAATCAGAAGCCTATAACTTTTTGGATTGATATCTGCTTAATTTTTTTTCGTTAGCAGTTTCAACATAAATTAGGCCGTTGAATTATTTTTGATTTTGATTTCTTTTTATTTTTTGTCATAAGCACTTCTGATCAAACTTCCATATTTCGGTCACCATGTTAATTACCTCAGACATAAAGTCTAAGCTGGGCGTCCTATAAATGCATGTTGCACTACTTGTGATTTAACATAATGCAGGATATTCAAATTCCAACACCGTAAAACTAACAAGAAAAAAATTACGATTCTGTCATTTAAAAATATCTACATTTCACCTTCTGCCACTAGTTTAATAACTTTATCTGATAAATCTTTAAGATTTTCAGCATGCTACAAATAAATTAAAAATTAGATGCGTCAGAATTGATACACTTACACCTATTTATCAAATTATCTTGTTATTTCAAATAAATGGCTTTGTTAACGGCTTTTAATGAAAACTGTTTCATAAACAATTTATTTTTAATCTAACATAGATAATATATTATGTTTCACTTAATATAAAATGAAGAGCATCAGGTACACATGTGTATATTTGTAAATTGTACAGGTTGAATTGATATAAAGAGACTGTTTACAGGTAGTTGTTAGGTGCTCGCTACAATAAATAGCCATTAAGAAACTTCAAACAGACTGTAAAATAACCTAAACCATATCTTATAGGCCTAATTTTTGCTAAGGCGGAAGATCATTTCTAATATCTCACAAAGTTTAGTGTAAGATATTGTGAAATTCAAGCGTGTATCAACATTGTCTATTGCGCCTCCTCTTGCTTTTTAAACTGCTTTCGCCTTCCATGAAAACCTGCATTGATGATATACAGTGCCAGCGTTTGTTGGCTTTGTGGAATCAATTTGTAAACCTTATATTTAAATAAATAGATTTATTCTATATAAGAATAAAAAGATGTTGTTTGATTGTCAATGATCCAACTCTCCACATAAGACTGAATGATAACAGGCGCGTAGCAACCCGTACGCAAAAACGCAGTTGCGTACACATCGAAAATCTCACAAAAAAAAAAATATGGTAAATCAAGTAAGAATTTAACTAAAGTAACGAAGTTAATAAAAAAAAATAAACAAATATGTTAATGATCACTTTGTAGCTATATTCCGTTCCGAAAACTAGTCTTCCCTTTTCATTTACGAAATCAGCATCGTGATTCTGTTGCTGATACAAACAATTTAAAATGGCTTAGTCCTCCGGGTGTCAAAACACAATTGTCACGTCTTCTATGCCTCCTTACCCTGACATCTTTTCTGAAGATTCCAAAATAACTGATGAAATAAATATGACATTCTTAAGAGACCATGGACATCAATTCATTCTTATGAAACGGAACATGTATCTACCTTTCGTCGATCATTTGATAACAGAGTTGAATACAAGACTTCTGACAGCAGAGCCACGTTATGTCGCACAAAAGTTAATCCCAAAAAACATTGACCAACTTACTTTAGCTGTTGGGGACATTATCTTTAATGGAATGCAGATGATGCCCATGTTACAGAAGACGAATTTCAAGATCGAAATTCGGAGATGGTTAACAAAATGGACTGGATATTTTGATAACATTCCTAATAAGCTGCAGGAAACATTAAATGTTATAAACCAAGGACACCCGGGAATCTTTCAGATACTTATTGTATTTGCATGTATGCCGGTCTCGACGGCAACGCGGGCAGAACGGTTCTTTAGTACCATGAGAAGAGTGAAGACCTAGTTGAGAAATACAATGAAAACGAATCGTTTATCTGTACTCGGTCTTTTGAACATATACTAAGAAAAGAATTTAAAACATACACGATTTTGGACATCTTTAGTAGAAAAAAGAAAGGAAATGGGCATTGATTTTTCAGAATTAACTTTGAGAGAAAAAAAAAAGCTGAAAAACACTGCTTGTTCACTCATAAAATAAAACATAAAAATATGTGTCTGATTCGAATTTTTATCTATGTATTATCTCAATAAGAAAAATGCCATTTAAGTTGCACAGTGTTGGCTTAGAAATTAGTTTGTTTCTAATGTAAAGTGGGTTCAGCATGATTAGGTAACAAATAAAATATACCTAATCAAGCCATTTTAACCCACTACACATAAGAAAAGATAAAACAAATTGTTAAGCCCAACAGTACGGGTTTCTTTGTTTTTCTCTGATTATTTATTTCCAAAGTTGACTTGTTTCTCCTGAAAGTAAGATTTCTGTGAGGTCATTTTAAGTCCTCGGAAATTGCGAGAATGCAGGATTTTGCGCCGTTTACCCCAGAGCTTTAGCGGCCCCAGACCCCCGGCCGTATGACTACCTTCTCCGGCATTGCGTACACATCAAAATTGCCTAGCTACGCCCCTGGATAAAGAAATTTACAACTATAGGTCACCGTAAGCCTTCAATAATTTGCAAAACCAATACTGCATAGTCAGATATAAAAGGTCCCGAAATAACAAGAAAGCACTTCAAACAAGAAAAATAACGCAGTTATTCATATACAAAATAAACGAAAAACAAATATGATATCCAGCAACACATGACAAGCCCTGAATTCTCAAGCATCATCATATCGTATGTTCTAGTATCAACACTATACACCTTATCGCTATTTGTCCGCCATTACTGGATATCACACAGGTTCCCGTAAATTTTTGACGTCACAAAACAAAATATCTGACGCCACAATGGAAAAGTGATTGTTGTATGCATCAAAAGTTCAAGCGGCCGAGTCAGCCGGGATTAGCGTTAAGGTGTATTGTATTCTGATGCATCACTCTATGGTATAATTTCAATGGTGTTCTGAAGTATCATTAGATCATAATGCTATTATATCATGGCTATTGTACTCTGAAGCATCATTGTATCGTATGCTATGGTATTATATAGCTATGTTAAATTCTGAAGCATTTTTCTATTGTATGCTATTGTATCAATAATAATGTATTCTGAAACACCATTGTATCATATACTAGTATGGTATCATGTCTATTGTATTTTGAAGCATCAGTATATCATATGCTATGGTATCATTACTATTGTGTATACTGAAACATCATCGTATCGCATGTTGTATTATTATACTATGGTACTTTGAAGCATTCTTATATCGTATGTTATGGTATCCTTACTATTGTATACTGAAACATCATTTTATCGCAAGTCATGGTATCATTGCTATGGTATTGTATGGTATCATTGTATCGCATGCTACGATGACATTTCTACTGTATTCTGAATCACCATCATATCGTTTGATTTGGTATCATTACAATGGTATTCTGAATCAAAATGATATCGTATGTTATTGTGGTATTTCTGTAACATTTTAAAGCATCATTTTATCGTATACTTTGGTATTCTGTAGCATCAAGTAATATGTATCATATGCTATAGTATCATTCTTATTGTAAGCTGAATCATTCATGTATCGTTTTTGTGATTGTGATCAGTGTCATAGCAAGTAGGTATTCCTATATGAGAAACTTCTAACTATAAATGTAATGATAAAGAAGCGATTTGATATAAGGATTTTTAACTCTTGTATGGGAAATATTCTTATTCTAAATGTGTTGATTCGAGGGGGGGGGCTTAAGACACATTTTTCCTACATGGGAAATAATACTTATAGATTGTGTGATTAAGGAGGGGGCTATTATAAGGATCGTCTAATTCCTACATGGGAAATTTAGTATAATTTTAGTTAAAGTGCAATGGTATATATTAATCGATATCTTTTTCAGACGTTTTTACTGTTATTTGGTTGTTTAATGTTTTCTGAATTTCAGAACATCTCATCAGATTAACCATTAGAACTAAATGTTTTTGTAATTATTCTTTATTAATCGCTATAATTCTTCATTTTTATACTTTACGACGCGAAATGTTAAAAGGACAGGCGTGTCTGTACAACTACCTGTGTTTGTTTCTAATTAAGAACTACATTAAAGCAATCAACATAAACGTTCGTTACAGTCAAATATACAAAGGTTACATGCTTGTACAACTGAACGTTCATTGTCCCGCTGAGATCAGTTATGCCGACAAAAATACATAGATTTGGGGTATCATGCACTTTTCTGAGTTAAAAAAAGAAGGCCAGTAAAATACACATTTAACCTTGGTTACTTTAAATTGCGTTAAGGATCCGGTAATTATGAAATACCGTTACTATACCGTGCTGGTACCAATAGATGTACATGTAATAGTCCTAGACTATATACTAAATATATTTATTGAACATATTATTTCAAAGTATAGGCGTAACCAGGTGGTTTCTAATTTCAATGTGTATGTAAGAGGGGGTAATGCTTTGAACTGTATAGTTTTCTACTAACTCAAAATCAAGTTTCTCATATATCAAATGTATCCCTCCGAGAAAAAGCTCCAACTATTTACAAAACACTACAAATAATTTACGACTTGTGAACTTGATTATTGCATGGTTTAAAAGTTAATAGACATTATTCTATTTCCTTGAAAAGTAAGATAGCTGGTTAGAGAACATGTAAAATTACTACTTTTAAACTATTAGCAAGTTAAAACAATTATATTTCAATTTACAAATAACATTTACGTACATTGGAGCTGAAAAAAGGTAATATAGTGTCTTCTAAACTCATTACATTAGAATGGCAACATTTTGTAAAAATGATCTAATGAATGAAAGAGGGTTTAAATTAGCCAGCACTGAATGTAACTGTAATTCCTCTGACAAAAATACAATTTTATATTTTACCTTGATGTGATAAAAACAAAGTGATCAACAAATACGAATATGTTATTGTTT
The DNA here is from genome assembly GCF_965363235.1 of Mytilus galloprovincialis. Taxonomy (NCBI): domain Eukaryota; kingdom Metazoa; phylum Mollusca; class Bivalvia; order Mytilida; family Mytilidae; genus Mytilus; species Mytilus galloprovincialis. The sequence goes on along the minus strand of NC_134841.1, from coordinate 94,657,244 downwards.
TCTAATTCAACATATCGGAATAATTACATTAGATGTATGTTTCATTATGATACTTTATTCTGATTGGCTAACTGCACATCACGTGTAATTCTGTAAGCAATTGCATTGCTCAATAAAACTTTTCATTCATGATATAACACGTGGTCCCACAATAAAGTGCACAGGTGAATTAAATAAAACAATAATAAAATTCGTGTTTTCATGATCATTGCTATAAAAATGTAATTATAAGCATTGAATGCTTCTTTTTGTAACTTCATAGGGTTGTAAAAGCGTTGACCGTGCGCACATTTTTAGTACTTCGGTCAACGCTTTTACACCCCAATGAAGTTACAAAAAGAAGCATTCAATTCTTAAAGTATTACCAAAGTTTAACAATTATAGTCTTTTTAATATGTATAAAATTTATATATATTATTACTAAATGTTTGATCAAATTAAATCGGTCCTAATACTTCTAGTACTGATGACATCATAAAGTTAATACATATTTTCGACCATTGGCTAGAATAATTATTGAACTTGATTCCGGTTTCAAATAGTTTACGCCTTCTTATTTTTTACTATTAAATGCTACATTTATTTTAAAATTTCATTGGTTTATAAAAGTATTATCCATACGCACGTTATAAGAATGGAGCACTTCCTCGACGTTTCATACAAAATGTTTTTTGTTTTAAAACACTTTTACACCCCGATAAGTCTGTTTTTTTTTTAAAGAATTCTGTTCTTACATAAACTGCAACCACGTTCTCTCCGTGAGTGATATTAAAACAATGCATAGAAAAACAAACGAAATGCACGGCCAATTTAACTCGTAATTTCATATATTGTTGTAGCATAAAAAGAAAGCATTAGAAATGGCTACCTTTTTGTAATTTCAAATTGCTATAAAAGCACCCGCTCTTTAGTATGAAGCACTTAAATATCTTTCAATTACTGAAACCTGCATTACGGAATAATTTTAGACTGTTTACATTGAAACAAAGATAGAACGAGTGTTTAAGTATAAGTAGTGTATTTTGCTGAATTCGTCATAGTTTTACAAACAGTTGAACATGATTTATTACCAAGCTGTACTTGAAAACACATGTATTTCAAATATTTCAACATTCAAATGCATTAAATACGACTTATCAGAGTTTCACTGCAGGGTATTTAAAGACTTTAAATGACTATTCGTTAGGGCCTTGTGGAGTTGGTATTATCATGATAGTAATATTTAGATATTACTTCCATGGTATTATAAAGTCGATATAGACTATTCTGAAGGGTCGAGCAGGGTCGTCTTGAATTATTTATAAGCAACGAATGACTTTCCATATAAGGATTTTAAAGGATCTTTATGACTTATAAGCTTCATGTCTAACTTAATAGCAATATCAGTCTAGTATCCTGATAACGTAATACATGTATAATGAAAGATAATAGCACTTCAACAAAGAGAAACCGTAAGAATTTAAAAAAAAAAATGGTTAAACTCAAAATCAAAGAGAAGACTTGCTGTTTATGTTTTTACTTAATTCGTTTTTTAAATGTTAGCGATTAAGGTAACAAGAATCTATGTAGCCCTTCCATTGTTCTTCAATGTACTCGAAAATAAATATTAATAGAATTAATATTAAAGGAACAAAGTACGAAAGATATAATCATACTAAGTATAATTACAGGATTATATATACTTCGTCAAAAGAATTTGAAAATTCATGAATATATGGCTGTACTTTCGTGTCCTTTTTTAAAATAAATCGGTCCGAATTAAATTATATTTTTAGCATAAAGATAACACTATCAACAACATGTTACCCGACTATCAAAAAAAAGTGTGTGATAACATTTTGTTAGGGAATTCGATGTTTACTATACCACTGTTTGTTCCAACGCATTTTATGACGATACCACTTTATCAAAATAAATAAAAAATTTTGCAGTGTTTTAAGAAATAATTTTATTTTAAAATCACGTACCATTTGTGAACTATTAAATGTATTACAAGGACGAATTTTCTGTATAAAGTTAATAATTGTGTGAACTTTTGAAGCTCAAACTTTTTATAGCTTTAAATACGCCAATGAAAGGTCCGAAAACTATACCAATACAGAACGATAAATTTTTGAAATTGTAGCAAAACTTTTGGTCGACAAATTTTAATTCGTTATTGCATAAATATCAACTTGAAATATCTGTCATTTTCTCCCTACCCAGTTTACCCCTATTACTTATATTATAATGTGGACTGGACATTGTTATTGAATCTTATGCAATTTGATTGGATTAAATTCTTTTTTATTACCTTCAAACTGTTCATGTTTTCGTACGAGTATATTGATTAAATCAGACCGTGCGTGCATGTGTACAGTAAATTAAATGACCTACATACTGGACACTGGACCAGTCCATATTACGTTTTATCAATGAAACTTAAGGTATGAAAGGTAACAATTGCCACTTTTTTATATTTTCACATAATTTTCCGAATTCACATTAGTTAAATTTTTTTCGAAAGCCTATTGCGGAGAAAAAAGGAAAAGTGTACTGTTTTACGTTCTATTCCATTAAAAACGCCATTTTTCGAAGATAAATGCAGAAAAACATTTTACGCACGGCTACGGCAGGTAAAATTGTTGTTTATCCTAACAAAAAAATACATTTTTCAATCTCATTCGAATATTATAATAATAATAAATCCCAAATTTATGTAGTCATTAGATAAAGTCCTTATATGTACGATCTGCCTATTTTTGGACATCAAAAGACAATGCGATCGTTTTAAGGTCAATTTCGTCTATCTCACACAATCTTGTTAGGCACTATAAAAAATCATGATTATATAGCTGTACTTTCGTGTCCTTATTTTTTTAATCGGTCCGATTTGAAATGTATTTCCAGCATAAAGATAACAATATCATCAATATGTTCTACACGACTATTAAACTTAATGTTAAAACCAATAGGGATTGGAATGGTATTCTATTTTAATACATTCCATATCCGGTTAATAAGGAAATGAAAGTGGAAATTAAACGTGTTTTCCCTTGTTTGAAAATATAGGAGATATCATCATATAATGATTTTCTTCAATAAAATGATTGAGGTATCCCTTGAATAAATATGTTTTTGTCAAATCAATATAGAATTACATTTCTCTGAACAATTTTAAGTGTTCTAAATGTTAACTGTTCATTTACAGGATTAAAATGGAAATAGAACATTTGTTGATGATAAATAAATATTATAAATAATGGCAAATCAATTTAGAGATAAAAACAACCTGTCATTTCACTTACTATGATCAAGTATAGAACGGGCTGATAAGAAGCAACCAGTTTGCATAATGTTTAGGATAACACTTACGGTTTATCAATTTTCGTTTATTTATTCCAAGCTAAACTATGTTAACAGGTTTAAATGTTGTAACATGCAAAATATTCACTATGATACCAAATAATAGAAGGAAAAAAACCCTAACAAAGATAACTTTCTTTAGGTGTCAGCATGACGTTGTGAAAGCGTGTGTATCAGCTAAAGATAACTCGCGAAAAAAGTTCTGGACTGTGGACAGAAATATCAATTTTCTTTTTAGTTCTCGTCAAAGTTTATGATTTTTGTTCTACTTTATGTAAAAACAAAACATTATCGTAAGAAAGTTTTATGAATGGTTCCTTCGTTCCAAGGATGATGTTCTATACTCGTAATAAACTTTTATGAATGGCTTCTACGTTCCAAGGTTGATATTCTAAATAAAAAAAAGAAACTTTTATCAATGGTTTCTTCGTTCCAAGGATGTTTTACATATTTCATTGCAACAACCCAATGTACTTCTGTGTATTTGACACTTCAAGTGAAATCATGTGTGATAATTAGAGTAACATGCTTTGACGTTGAATCAATGCCGTAAAAAGGAATGACGACTCAATGTTCGATTGACGTACGTAATTGTATTAAGTAATTTCATCCACTGGAAACAATTGAATTAAGCGGGATAACAGATGATTACTTTTTGTTTCTATATATAAGGAAGGTCATTGCATACACTTGAACTGGTCTTGTCATTTTAAAAGAGCTTATAAATAAGGAGATGTGGTATGATTACCAATGAGGCAAATATTCATACATCAATTGTAAACTGTAGATCACTGTGTAGAAACAGGTGAGAGATTTTAATATATGTATATACTTTATACACCACATATATTTAAAACAAATCTCGTCTCGAACCTGTGTGTACAGCCTTCAACAATGAGCTAAACTTACACCATATGGTAAATTATAAAAGATCCAGATTATACAAGTACAAAAGGTGAAGCGATATGAAAAAAAAATGTATTCATGTGATTCAATCTTATAACTTTAAATGAAAAATAATTCTGACAGATATTAACCATTCACACCCACTAGACTCTTAGCTGGAGACTGACACATAAAGAATGAGGCAGGTTAAAACTATGGATGAGCGTTTAATCCTTCTTCTCCTTGGACAGTAGTGAAGCAGTACAGTATAGTTTCACTCATTTTCGTTGTATAATCTTACTATGCAGTGTAACATATAAAACTTGTTTTCATGAACCATATACTAATTAAAATGATCGCCAGATTTAAATCATCTGTGTATCACGTAATGTAAGATACAATAATTTGTTATCTTCACAAAATGGTCTAGTTATGGCTTCAGAATAGCAAGATATCTTTCCTGGCTTTTGTAGGACTGGTCTAACTTGGCCAACAGAATAAAAGATAACCTCTTTGCTTTTGTAGGACTGGTCTAGTTTGGCCAACAGAATAAAATATATCACTCATGGCTTTTGCAGCATTAGTCTCTGTTGATCATTCATGGTTCTTGTGTGGTTGGTCTATCAATTAGGATAACATCCTAATATATATTACGCCTGAGTTTTATAGGATTGTTCAATTTCGACCTAAATAAATACACATCACTTCTGGGTTATGAAAGACTTATCTAGTTAGGCATACATTTTAATAGATATAACTCATGGCTTTTGAAGCATTGATCTATGTTGAACAACATAATGATTGATAACACTCAAAGCTATTGTAGGATTAGTCTACTTTGGCCAACATAATAATAAAAGTCATTCATGGCTTTTGAATGATTGGTCTTGTTTGGAATATAATTGGACAATAATATATATCACTTCTGGTTTTTGTAAGATTGGTCTAGTTATGCCTACATTATAACATATATCTCACAAGTTTTTAAAATGTTGGTCTAGATTGGATAACAGAATATCACAAAACCCTCTTGGATTTTTTGAAGAGTTGGTCTCGTTTGGTCGACATCAAAACTAATACTATCACTCTTGCATTCGTGGGGTAGGACTTAATAGGCCTACAGAATAAAAACATATCTCTTCTGGCTTTTGTAGGATTTATTGAGTTTGGAGTATACAATAAAGGCAACAGTAGTATACCGCTGTTCAAAACTCATAAATCCATGGACAAAAAACAAAATCGGGGTAACAAACTAAAACCGAGGGAAACGCATTAAATATAAGAGGAGAACAACGACATAACACCGAAACGTAACACACACAGAAACGGACCAAGCATCAGACAAAACACCACGAGAATAACAAATATAACATGAAAACCAAATACATGAATTTGGGATAGACAAGTACCGTGCCACGTCTTATCTCAATTTCTCAAAAATAAGAGAAAACACAAACGACTCAACGTTAAAATGCAACACACACAGAAACGAACAATAATATAACAATGGCCATCTTCCTGACTTGGTACAGGACACTTTTAAAGGGGAATAAAAGTGGTGGGTTGAACCTGGTTTTGTGGCATGCCAAACCTCGCACTTTAATGGCAAAGTTAAATATAACATTGAAATGACAACATAATATTACAGGACTACAATACAATAAATTAATAGAACATATCAGACAAAGAAAAACATGACTAATAGATAACAAAAAGCATCAGGTTTAAAATTCAATACGCCAAAAACGCGCCTTGTCCACACAAGACTCACAAGTGACGCCCAGATATAAAAGATCGAAAGTGAAAAAAGTACAAAGTTGTACAACACTGAAGATCAACAGTTGAAAAGGTTTCGCCAAATACGGCATTGTTTTTATGCCCGGGATAAGAACATTCTTATTATATAGAACAATTCATGCTATTGCAAACAGTAAATTTTATCAAATGAATATGAAAGAGATATACATAAAGAAACTGAAGTATTAACTAATAACAGAAAACTAAACCCGAATACATAACGCCCAGATATAAAAGATCGAAAGTGAAAAAGGTACAAAGTTGTACAGCACTGAAGATAAAAAGTTGAAAAGGTATTGCCAAATACGGCATTGTTTTTATGCCCGGGATAAGAACATCCTTATTATATAGAACAATTCATGCTATTGCAAACAGTAAATTTTAACAAATGAATATGAAAGAGATATACATAATGAAACTGAAGTATTAACTAATTACAGAAAACTAAACCCGAATACATAATGCTATTAAAGTTTAACACAGAATAGACACACCCGAATCAGTCCAGGCGTCAACGTAATTAAAAAAATGTGACGTCACATACGATGGCGAAAAGGCACAAACGTTATGCCACATTTGAATTTATGAAATTTAGAAACAGCATGACGTCACATATGAAAAACTATCAAAGTGATATAGAATTAGGATTGATTTAAGATTATATTAGAACTAAATACTGATAATTCATTTAAACAAAATGCATATTGCAATACTTATTAATAACAATTAACTGTAATATATATATGTCCAGTTTGTTATGAATCCAACTTCAAACGTAAATAATCGTACAAAATTTAATATAATTAATAAAGGCGGTGATTAATTTTTCTATCCGTAACACCTAAATATAATAAAAAGACGTCAACACATTTGACAAAATCCGATGAGAATTACAAATATAACATTAAACATGTAAACTAAATACATGAATTTGGGATCAACAAGTACAGAAACACGTCTTATAGTAATGCGAATTCACATTCAGCAAAACAGTCACAATCGGGAATAAGTCACGTTTGGTAATTAAAAGATTAGACGACATAATGACAAACCACAATCTACCATGTGATAAAAATGTCCTTAGCTAGTTTGGTTAAAGAGACATCATATGGATCCACCAATTCGTGATGGTGTCCATAAAATTTACGGAGTGTCAATTTTAATCTGTCCTCCTCATAACTTTGTTGGAGCAGTTTCTGCGTAAGGAGCACACTCCTGTATATGAAGTCCGTATAGTGTGAACAAGCACGTGAATAACGTATCAATTGTGATATGTAAACACCATACGAAGGGGCAGAGGGTATGTTACTGCTGAGAAATGGGAAATTGATAATTGGGAAGTTGAAATCGTCCCGTTTATCATAGATTTTCGTGTGAAGTCGTCCATCTACGTCAATATTGAGGAAAAGATCAAGGTATGAAGCAGTCCTTCTAGTATCAGTAGTATCCTTAATTTCAAGTTCACTGGGATATATGAGATGTAAGTATTGGCTGAAGTATGGGTTGTTCAATGATAAAACATCATCAATATATCGGAAAGTAAAATTAAAGAATTTCGCAAGGTGCTTTTTCTTTTTGTCTTTTGGAAGGTTCTGAATAAATTCTGCTTCATACGAATACAAAAACAAATCAGCCAGCAGGGGTGCACAATTAGTACCCATTGGAATACCGACTGTCTGTTGAAATATAAATCCTCCAAACTCAACAAATATATTGTCGATCAAAAAGTCCAGCATTTTAATAATATCATCTTCAGTATATTTTCTGGAAGATTCAGTGTGATTCTTAACAAAATATGAATTATTGTATCCCAAAACAAGAAATTTGTATCTACGATTCCCATTTTTATAGAAAAAGCTCTGTTTTATGAGATGGTGAAGTCGATCTTTCAACTGAGCATGGGGAATAGTAGTATATAGCGTAGAAAAATCAAAAGTTTTTATGTTGCTGCAAAATTGCAAAGATTGTGATCGAAGGTTAAGCAGTAGATCTTTCGAATTTTTGAGAATCCACATCTGGTTAACACCACTGGTAGAATATATCTCCTCACAATATTTTTGAAGCCCATCTTTAACTGTAGAAAGAATAGTGGTCAATACTTTAGAAAGATGTTTAGTCGAACATTTTGAAGACCCAGCTATGTATCGTTCTTTATATGGAGTTTTGTGTAATTTAGGTATCCAGTATAATGAGGGCAAGTTTTCTTCGTTTTCTTTGATGTTGATACCAAAAGAAAGAAGGACAGATTTATGATTTTGTAAAATTTCATCCTTGGTAAATGATGTTAAAGAATATGTAGGATTACCAGTAGTTTTATCAAATCCAAGCTCTGTAGTGAGACATTGCAAATAATGTTTTTTACATATGAAGACAATATTATTGGAGGCTTTATCTGCCGGAACAACGACATATTTGTCATGCAAAGAGGATAAAGCATCCACAACCTCCGGATTCTTGAAAGGGTTAGAAACTCTAGTACTCATATTACATCTTAGTTTTTGTATGCGCCTCTGAATGCATGATCGAATAGCTTTGATCCATTCAGACAGAGTGTCCAGGTCGGGTTCGTCTGGTTCGCGCTTTATCCATTTTCTTGCATAGTCCTCAACTGCATCCATCAGTAACTTGAAATTCTTTTTCCAGTTGATGGGCTGGGGGATTCTATACTTTGGTCCCTTGGCTAGCAACTCTCTTAGTTGTTCATTGGTAACAATACCAAGGTCACCAGTAATAATATGACCAGCTGGACTATAATTGTATTGAGAAGATGTACATGAGCAATCCGGAGGCTTGGATTTTGTATCTTTGAGGTTAAAAGCCTCTAAAACTCTCTTGTGGTTGAAAATCTTTGATGCAATAGACTTGGTGTAAGTATAAGAAATAATAGGTGTAGCTTTATTTTTGAAGTAATCAGGTATAGTTTTTTGTACAGATTTTTGATGGAAAATATTGCCAATATTTACAGCATCTAAACCTTTATTGGCGAATTCTACCTTAAAAAAGTAACGTTTTTCTTCACTATTGGATGTAGTCAATACGGGTTTGAATAGTCTATGGTTAGCAATGTCCATGATAATTGCAACTAATCTATACAAAACAGAACGAGAATCAGTAACGGAAGTATTTTTGGCATCTTGAAATAGTAAAGAAAGTTTTGACAATGGAATGGAGTATAATTTAGTTCTAATATGATGAATTCCTAAAGGTTTTTTAACAGACGTTAATAGACTATCAATTGTCACGGTGTGTACAGCAGGTGGTATATATTTTCTGTGACCATGACTTCTATTTCGTCTAGCAGAAGTATTAAATAATTTTAATGTATTGACAGTACTACACCTGGGACTAGATAAAATACCTACACCATCAATTTTGTCATTGCATCCATAGGGAATGGCTGTTCCCAACTCTCTAATCCAAAAGTCTTCTCTTTGTAAACGATATGGTGTACTCAATATGGGGTCATTTGTTGGATGATATATTTTCTCTATAATCCGGACTTTCATTGAAACAATAGAATGGTCAGGCTGATTAAAATGTTTATAGAGAAATTTGTTGTTATTAGGATCATTAACATTAGACCGATGATCATTCATCCTAAAATTGAGTCTTTGTCGAGTTTCCCCGACGTAGATCAATCCACAAAGAGTACATTCAATACCGTAAACAATATTGGAGGCAGTGCAATTCAAATCCTCATGGCTATGTGTATTGTAATTTTTGGTGGTTAAATTACTTTGAAAGTGGGTATCAGTTATAAGAATATCACAGGTTTTACAATTTTTACGGTTACATTTGGAAATAGAGCAATATTGATGGTTGTCATTGAAATCTAAAATATCTGAAAGTTGAACAGTACACGGCCGAATATATTCAAACTTGTCTGAATTTTTATAGTACAATGAGGATTCAGAAGACTGCACATGTGTCATTTTCATAACATCATTTAAGATGATCCTGGGGACACCTGATAAAATCGGTGTTGTTGTGTCCTTGACAACAGCCGATTGACACCTTTTTATCCTGGGCGTCGTGTCATCCAGTATAATATTATTTGTTCTACTAGTTTTCATGCTGTTAGGCTACCGGACTGGTAGAATCCTCGGGGACAGATTGTCCACCAGCAGAGATTCCGGTCCGGTGGTGATAAATAAAGGCAACAGTAGTATACCGCTGTTCAAAACTCATAAATCCATGGACAAAAAACAAAATCGGGGTAACAAACTAAAACCGAGGGAAACGCATTAAATATAAGAGGAGAACAACGACATAACACCGAAACGTAACACACACAGAAACGGACCAAGCATCAGACAAAACACCACGAGAATAACAAATATAACATGAAAACCAAATACATGAATTTGGGATAGACAAGTACCGTGCCACGTCTTATCTCAATTTCTCAAAAATAAGAGAAAACACAAACGACTCAACGTTAAAATGCAACACACACAGAAACGAACAATAATATAACAATGGCCATCTTCCTGACTTGGTACAGGACACTTTTAAAGGGGAATAAAAGTGGTGGGTTGAACCTGGTTTTGTGGCATGCCAAACCTCGTACTTTAATGGCAAAGTTAAATATAACATTGAAATGACAACATAATATTACAGGACTACAATACAATAAATTAATAGAACATATCAGACAAAGAAAAACATGACTAATAGATAACAAAAAGCATCAGGTTTAAAATTCAATACGCCAAAAACGCGCCTTGTCCACACAAGACTCACAAGTGACGCCCAGATATAAAAGATCGAAAGTGAAAAAAGTACAAAGTTGTACAACACTGAAGATCAACAGTTGAAAAGGTTTCGCCAAATACGGCATTGTTTTTATGCCCGGGATAAGAACATTCTTATTATATAGAACAATTCATGCTATTGCAAACAGTAAATTTTATCAAATGAATATGAAAGAGATATACATAAAGAAACTGAAGTATTAACTAATAACAGAAAACTAAACCCGAATACATAACGCCCAGATATAAAAGATCGAAAGTGAAAAAGGTACAAAGTTGTACAGCACTGAAGATAAAAAGTTGAAAAGGTATTGCCAAATACGGCATTGTTTTTATGCCCGGGATAAGAACATCCTTATTATATAGAACAATTCATGCTATTGCAAACAGTAAATTTTAACAAATGAATATGAAAGAGATATACATAATGAAACTGAAGTATTAACTAATTACAGAAAACTAAACCCGAATACATAATGCTATTAAAGTTTAACACAGAATAGACACACCCGAATCAGTCCAGGCGTCAACGTAATTAAAAAAATGTGACGTCACATACGATGGCGAAAAGGCACAAACGTTATGCCACATTTGAATTTATGAAATTTAGAAACAGCATGACGTCACATATGAAAAACTATCAAAGTGATATAGAATTAGGATTGATTTAAGATTATATTAGAACTAAATACTGATAATTCATTTAAACAAAATGCATATTGCAATACTTATTAATAACAATTAACTGTAATATATATATGTCCAGTTTGTTATGAATCCAACTTCAAACGTAAATAATCGTACAAAATTTAATATAATTAATAAAGGCGGTGATTAATTTTTCTATCCGTAACACCTAAATATAATAAAAAGACGTCAACACATTTGACAAAATCCGATGAGAATTACAAATATAACATTAAACATGTAAACTAAATACATGAATTTGGGATCAACAAGTACAGAAACACGTCTTATAGTAATGCGAATTCACATTCAGCAAAACAGTCACAATCGGGAATAAGTCACGTTTGGTAATTAAAAGATTAGACGACATAATGACAAACCACAATCTACCATGTGATAAAAATGTCCTTAGCTAGTTTGGTTAAAGAGACATCATATGGATCCACCAATTCGTGATGGTGTCCATAAAATTTACGGAGTGTCAATTTTAATCTGTCCTCCTCATAACTTTGTTGGAGCAGTTTCTGCGTAAGGAGCACACTCCTGTATATGAAGTCCGTATAGTGTGAACAAGCACGTGAATAACGTATCAATTGTGATATGTAAACACCATACGAAGGGGCAGAGGGTATGTTACTGCTGAGAAATGGGAAATTGATAATTGGGAAGTTGAAATCGTCCCGTTTATCATAGATTTTCGTGTGAAGTCGTCCATCTACGTCAATATTGAGGAAAAGATCAAGGTATGAAGCAGTCCTTCTAGTATCAGTAGTATCCTTAATTTCAAGTTCACTGGGATATATGAGATGTAAGTATTGGCTGAAGTATGGGTTGTTCAATGATAAAACATCATCAATATATCGGAAAGTAAAATTAAAGAATTTCGCAAGGTGCTTTTTCTTTTTGTCTTTTAGAAGGTTCTGAATAAATTCTGCTTCATACGAATACAAAAACAAATCAGCCAGCAGGGGTGCACAATTAGTACCCATTGGAATACCGACTGTCTGTTGAAATATAAATCCTCCAAACTCAACAAATATATTGTCGATCAAAAAGTCCAGCATTTTAATAATATCATCTTCAGTATATTTTCTGGAAGATTCAGTGTGATTCTTAACAAAATATGAATTATTGTATCCCAAAACAAGAAATTTGTATCTACGATTCCCATTTTTATAGAAAAAGCTCTGTTTTATGAGATGGTGAAGTCGATCTTTCAACTGAGCATGGGGAATAGTAGTATATAGCGTAGAAAAATCAAAAGTTTTTATGTTGCTGCAAAATTGCAAAGATTGTGATCGAAGGTTAAGCAGTAGATCTTTCGAATTTTTGAGAATCCACATCTGGTTAACACCACTGGTAGAATATATCTCCTCACAATATTTTTGAAGCCCATCTTTAACTGTAGAAAGAATAGTGGTCAATACTTTAGAAAGATGTTTAGTCGAACATTTTGAAGACCCAGCTATGTATCGTTCTTTATATGGAGTTTTGTGTAATTTAGGTATCCAGTATAATGAGGGCAAGTTTTCTTCGTTTTCTTTGATGTTGATACCAAAAGAAAGAAGGACAGATTTATGATTTTGTAAAATTTCATCCTTGGTAAATGATGTTAAAGAATATGTAGGATTACCAGTAGTTTTATCAATTCCAAGCTCTGTAGTGAGACATTGCAAATAATGTTTTTTACATATGAAGACAATATTATTGGAGGCTTTATCTGCCGGAACAACGACATATTTGTCATGCAAAGAGGATAAAGCATCCACAACCTCCGGATTCTTGAAAGGGTTAGAAACTCTAGTACTCATATTACATCTTAGTTTTTGTATGCGCCTCTGAATGCATGATCGAATAGCTTTGATCCATTCAGACAGAGTGTCCAGGTCGGGTTCGTCTGGTTCGCGCTTTATCCATTTTCTTGCATAGTCCTCAACTGCATCCATCAGTAACTTGAAATTCTTTTTCCAGTTGATGGGCTGGGGGATTCTATACTTTGGTCCCTTGGCTAGCAACTCTCTTAGTTGTTCATTGGTAACAATACCAAGGTCACCAGTAATAATATGACCAGCTGGACTATAATTGTATTGAGAAGATGTACATGAGCAATCCGGAGGCTTGGATTTTGTATCTTTGAGGTTAAAAGCCTCTAAAACTCTCTTGTGGTTGAAAATCTTTGATGCAATAGACTTGGTGTAAGTATAAGAAATAATAGGTGTAGCTTTATTTTTGAAGTAATCAGGTATAGTTTTTTGTACAGATTTTTGATGGAAAATATTGCCAATATTTACAGCATCTAAACCTTTATTGGCGAATTCTACCTTAAAAAAGTAACGTTTTTCTTCACTATTGGATGTAGTCAATACGGGTTTGAATAGTCTATGGTTAGCAATGTCCATGATAATTGCAACTAATCTATACAAAACAGAACGAGAATCAGTAACGGAAGTATTTTTGGCATCTTGAAATAGTAAAGAAAGTTTTGACAATGGAATGGAGTATAATTTAGTTCTAATATGATGAATTCCTAAAGGTTTTTTAACAGACGTTAATAGACTATATAATAGTTAATAGACTCAATAATAGATTGAACCCTTGATTGTGTTGGTTTGTACTAGCTTGCCTTACATAATAATATATAATAACTCCTGGTGTTTCAGAGTTGTTTAGTTTTAATCATATCAATCAGTGCTGTCAATTCATCCAAAGTACGAAAAAGACTTTTCGTTATTTTGTCATCAATTGACTAAGCTCTGTGTTAATATTGTTACATACTGTGAAACATTCATCTGCACTTTTTTCAGGAAATTTGTAACTGTTTCATTATAAAAAATAATAAGATTTATTATCCAAAAGTACGATTTATTACAACACAACCATTTGAAGAATTACAGTGTCAATATTACCACCTACTGTTAGCTACTTCGTAAACTCCAATGTAAATTGTAATTCGATGTGTAACAAACGAAAAACATGAATATATGATTTTTTTCCATGTACGATTGTATTATTGATAACCATTTAATTTTGAAATCGATATAAATAAACTTCATTAGTCATCTTAGTAAGACAAAATAGATTATTGCAATTTTTCATTTGTGAACTTTACAATTCTGTGTAGGGAGATTCTTGAATTTATAACAATATCTAAAGTTATGCAGATCCTAATTAAAATATGTATGGTGTTTTGTTCTTCAAAGGATTTCCTCCAAGTTATCACGTGAACGATCGACACTGCTGAAGGTCATTTGCCAAATTGAAATATATCCATATGAAAATTTTGTGTATTCCCTTGATAAAGAGGTATAATTCACAAGACATTAACTTGTTGGTATCAAAATATTTAACTCAAACGCCATTTTACACATAGTTTTTGCAAAACAAGAAAAAGCCATATCTTCATTAACAATTATATTTTACCTTTTTGCTATCTTTGTATAAGCTATCGATTAACAGAAAATCTTTTATTGCATGTTAGTCTTTGGCTTCTATCTAAATAAATGAATAAATTGATTGATTAGTGTTAAATGACACTTTCAGCAATATTGTCCTATTTTGTAGCAATCTGTTTTTATTGGTGGAAGGAACCGACTACCTTCATGCAGTAGGAAACTAACAATCCTAGTCAAATATTGAGTCAAAAATAAAATCATAAAAATACTGAACTCCAAAGAAAATTCAAAAGGGAAAGTCCTTAATCAAATGGCAAAATCAAAAGCTCAAACACAATTATCGTCAAACAACTGTCATATTCCTGACTTGGTACAGACATTTTCTTATCTGGAAAATGATGGATTGAATATAGTTTTATTGCTAGATTAACCTCTGACTTGTATGACAGTCGCTTCAAATTCCATTATATTGATAACGATGCGTGAACAAAACAAACAGACACAATAGGTAAAAATGTCAACAATAAGGTTACAGTTGTCAACATTGTGTTATCATCTTAATTACTATAAAAACAAACAAATGTAACAAAGAATTAGCACTAAAATGTATATATCAAATTTTACATCCTCATTTGGCTTTTTCATTATACGATTTAATTTATCTATGTAAAATCCACCCATAAAGGATTGAAAGATTTTAAGTACTGGCGTAGAATCGCGCGTTTGAAAACAACTGTGTCACGTGCCCGATTCGAACTAACCACACCATTGATGACAGCCTAGTGATGCTGTAGTTTGACGTTTAACATACCGTTCGTTACCGAGGCCTCTGTTAATAAATGTCAAATGATAAAGATGTGTGGTGTAGTTGCTGTTTATTGCAGTTTTGCAGTTATGCATACAATACAATAAGGTTGCTAAAAGCCAAAATATGAATACTAATATCCACAAACTCATGTGCTATAAATATTATTGACTGTCATTTAATGTTTATTCATTATTTTTCATTTGAATACATTACTGTACACATCTAAATTTGCGCATTCAGATAGCAGTTAGAGCGTTTGATCTAAAAAAAAAATCACTTTATGTCTGAAAATTATTAGAAATAAATATTATGTATCATTTTTGTGAATTACGTCCCACCATTTTTCTCTGAATTCTGGATTTATTTGAGTCATGGTTGGGTTTTTTCCACCGTAAAATATAAATTTGTAAAATATTCATTGGCAGTAAATATGTTCCTATTTACGAATAATGAAATGAATTCTTGTTTAATGTAACTATTGGCAGAAGATAGAAATATTATCAGTTTTTCACAGCTTGAAAAGATTCTGTATGACAATTATAGGTAAGTTTACTGCACTAACCATAAAATTGTCTCCACTAAGTGTTAACAGTCCCTCAATAATTAGTAAACCAGATTAACAATCAAGTTTAATTTGCATTTAATAAATGTTAATACAAATGGGTTTCCTATAGACGATAATAGATCATATTGATAATAGAACATAACTTTCGACAGTCTTAAACTAGCGATTCCGTATCAATTAGTTTTAGTATAATTTTACAAAGGAATGTATTAATTAAAAAGCCATTTTAGTTAGGAATGTAATATTTTTTATTGTATATGAATAGAATAGAAATAGTATCTGCAAACATTTTGAGCTCTTAATATAAAGAAGAGTTTAATCAAATGATCAAAGAGAGCAGTAAGAGAAGTTATTTGTTATTATTATCTGTGAACTGTCTTTATATTAATTTCGTTTTGATTATTACCACGTGTTTTCCTGTCCATATTTTTGTCATATGCCAGCATCTTTTGCCAGCTTCTTTCATGTAATAGCTTAGCTTTACTTATGACATTCACACGTGTGCACTTTGTGGTCGTTTTTTCATTAGGGTGAAAATATCTTGAGGATTAATTACATATGCAGGCAAAAGAAAAAAAATGAGTTCCGATGAACTGTTGACTGTAGCGAAATATAAAAAAGAAGATCAGGTACGATAGATAACTATCAACATAGATCAAATAACATAGATACAATTTTAACTGCAGGTTTCTGTGCATGGACTATAACAATGCACAAAACCCATACCGCACAATCAGCAATAAAAGAGTCCCAACATGAAACATAAAATACCATTCAATGTAGAATGGTATTTCTAGATTGAATGGTTTATGATTTAAAAAAGTAAACAAATATGATAGATTTGTCTTGTTGCGTTAGATTTAGATGTTAGGATATTGTCCTGTAGAACACATGTTATGCTGCTTTGGATTGCCCCTTGTTCATAAATGTTTAACGGTGACCATGTTCGTTGTTTCACACATATTTTGTTTGGATATTGTCCACCTTTTAGTTTTCTAGTTGTTATTTGTCTGGGGTCATTTTCGTATATTTTCAAGGTACATCTGTCTTGTTGTTTTATATTTTTCTTGTTCGGATATTGTTAATATGTTCGAACACCTTCTATTTGTTTGTGTTGATCGAATATCATCTTTTTCATTCCTTGCCTTACAGCGCATTCGTGGTGTGGTATCTTCGAGGGTATCTTTTAACTATTACTAAATCGCAACTGAACTATTTTTTAAATCTTTAATCAAGAATTTCAACAAATTGCCGTTCCGTAATCAAAACTGACAATAAGTTCTTTTTACAAGAAATTTACTTGTAGAGATGGAATTACGTTTGCTTGTATGAATGTTGACAAACGCGTACATTATATGTTTTTTTTCAATGGAAAATGTGTCAATAATCGACAATTTCCTTTAACAAAAATGACAGTTTTGTTGTCAAAAACTCATTTAACCACAAAAACTCCATTGAAAAGAGCATTTTACTATTCGAGATAAATGGATTAAAAATTGAAAGTGTGCAAACTATTAAAGAACCGGTAGTAATTAAATTGTTACTACATTTTGTCAAGGATTAACATAAATTAGTTTTTGTAATCAAATGAAATTGTACAAAAATATAAGTACTTCTGGCTTAAAATTCGTATATCAATTTTGCTTTGACGTATAACGAGAGCCATGCAATAGCTGACATGCGCATAGACGTAGATAGAATGATAAATACTGACTTGTAGCTGACTTAAGTTGATACTTGTGATATTGTAATATTTAACCTAGATAAGGAACATGGCATTGGAGCTGACTATGGTTGGTTCTTAGCTTTAGTAAGATGTAACTAAGATAAGCGTTGGATACTTTAAAAAATAACCATTCGTCATTCGTGCTTGTGAAACTTGGAGTGAGTAATAAACAAAGGCAACATTAAGTAGCTTATCGATTTTTTTTCTCTGATTTATCAAATACTTACGATTAAGAAATACGATTGCAAACTAAATTCAAAGATTATAATTTTTTTTTCACCAAAAGTGCTTATGTCAACATGTATTGACTACAACTATGAAAACGAGACAATTAAACAATTTAATGTGTCAATCAATGGCCACAGCCACACTGTTTTGAATTTCATTCTATTATTGATTTCTGATAATATTGTGTGTTTAATCGATGGATTGTGTAGCATTATTAATGTGTTACCGATATTTCCTCTGATTTCTGATAATATTGTGTGTTAATCGATGGATTTGATAGTGTAACTGATGTGTTAATGATAATTCCTCTGATTTCTTGTAGTATATTGTGTTTTAACGATGGCTTTGGTAGTATTATTAATGTGTAACCGATATTTTCTCTGACTTCTGATGATATTGTTTGTTTAATCGTTGGCTTTGGTAGTATTATTGATGTGTTACCGATAATTCCTCTGACTTCTGATGATATTGTTTGTTTAATCGATGGCTTTGGTAGTATTATTGAAGTGTTACCGATTATTCCCCTGATTTCTTATAGTATTGTTTGTTTGATCGATGGCTTATGTATTACTATTTATGTGTTAACGATATTTTCTCGTATTAGAGCTTTCTTACAAATTGACGAAAGGACGCTTGACGAATCATACGTTAGACTCGTTTTAGGGATCCTTAATTTTGGCATATCTAAATTAGTCATCGAACTTTGGACCATTACGATTACCCTACATTCAACTTATTAAATTATATTTTCTTGAGATATATAGATTTTCGGAACGTACGATAGGTTAAAATATTGTACCACCAGGTGGAAGGAGATAACTCTACAAAGTACCCTAAATATAGGATAGTCAGAAAAAAAACAAATGCTCTAAATACTAGAAAAAAAGTGCGCCAACCCCCTTCGTCACTCTTCGAAATTACAATGTTGCATTGTTTAACCTAAGAAATAATCAAAGCAAATACACTGTCCTCTTCCCTTACAGAAACATAAGAGAAAATAAAAAAAAACAAAACAAATACCTCCTTGATTCAAAATTTACAACGCCCAAAATAATAAAATGAAGAAAAAAAGATGACTTCATACTATGCCATATGCTGGTGCTCGTTTAATAACTTGTGAATCATCGCCTCTCCCTGGGTAATATTCATTACCCCCCGCCCCCTTAATGTGTCTATATGATACACCCGAGTTAGTTGATTACAAACAAAACATTCTGAATCCAGATTTTCCCTGTACCTTATAGTGTTAAAATTTGGGGAAAAAAAAACAACAATTGATTGATAGCGTCGAAAAACTAAGAAAAGAAAAAAAAAAACATAACCCCCTTTTGAAGTTCAATGGTTGTTCCCATAATTAGTTTTTTTTTTTATTCCTTTTTCCCATTTTATGCTTGTTTAACAGTGTGAACTTTGTAAGTTAAACGTTCATATAAAACTGAATTTTCAATTAAAGTTATAGTTTCGACGTTACGCGCGATGTTCGTACATACAAGTGTAACACGACGTCGCGACTTTTTCAGTAAACAAGCTTTTCTTTTAAAAAAGTTAAACTTTACTAACGTTTATGTTAATGACAAATGATTAATGCGTGTTTGTTTATTTGTTTGTGATCAATAAATTCAATTTTATTGGTGTGTACATGGAAAAATAACTAAATAATTCTTCTAATTCCTTCACTGTTTATTTGCGTTACAGTATATCAAAAACGATATGAAGAATCTGGAGCTTGGTTGATAAATATATCTCAATTTGTTGGAACGTATTGCTTTATATCGCATATATATATTTTCAATCTCTATTTCACCTTTGAGACAATGACATTCCTAAGGATATGTACTAGAAACTATAAGTTTTTGTTAATCTTGATGTTTTTTAATGTCTGTATTGATCATAAATCATATTTTGTCATAGCAACATTTATTGCATAATCTACCTTGAAGTTTCATTTTTTCTAGCACGAGAGTCCAAACCGACGGCTTCGGGACGAGTAGGTTTAAATCGTGAATTAACTCTTAACTGGACTAACTGCTGTGAAAGCATGATAACGACTATTTCGTGTAGTAACGTGTTGTTAGGTTTTTGTCTAATCAATTAAAACGACAATTTTATTTGGATCTATTCAAATATTCTTCGAAGTACGGTCCATGAATGATTTTTTTTTCTGTAAAAGTAACGCCCCGCAAAATCGTCATATTCAATATTTCTTAAAGTTTCAGGGCAAGAAAATGCGCAAATTGAATAGTAATTTGTATTTTCGTCATCATTCGTTATGTGTTTAATTGATGGCTTTGGTAGTATTATTGAGTGTTACCGATATTTTCTCTGAGTGCTGATGGTATTGTTTGTTTAATCGATTGATCTGGTATTTTTTATTTTACCCGATATTTCCTCGGACTTCTCATTGAACAATATCTTTAATCGACTATAAAGGTAATATCATTGACTGGAATCCGATATTTCTTCTGACTTGTAAGGAAATCGTGTGTTTAGTCGACAACTTATTAAGTATTCTGTATTATTGACTAGTTTAACTATGATGTTTTCCCGATATTTCCTCTGACTTTTCAGTGTAATATGATTAAGCTAGTAATATTGACTAGAACATTTAGTCAGTATCCCCCTTAGAAGTCTTTTTTCTTAATTCCTTAAGATAGACACACATCTGCACATGAAAATAATTCTTTCTTATTTGTTCAATTTTGTCACATAATCATCTTACGAAAACATGTCTGCATTATTGAATGAATATTTTGTAATCTTTAAAATCCGGGTGATTAAACAATGTTTTATACGCTGAGAGACCATGCAAATCTGTGAAATAAACATGAATACAATCAAGCATGTGCAGTTTATATGGTTTCATGATATTGATCGTCACATATTCTTATTTAACTAAGACAAATGTAAGTACCAACATTTTTGCCGACATCTAATTGGGTACAAGCGAGATAGGAAATAATTAATTTTAGATTCAATTAAATTATAATGGCTGCGTTTGCAGAGCCTTGTTTTCTCGACTTATTAATTTCTGAAATTCAACATCTACTTAGTTCAATCAACAACTACAACTTTTCTGCTGATTCATTCCAGCTAATTAAACAGTTTAGTCAATAAATAAATGTTTAAGACAGGTGGTAAACGTTTTAGGTGTCATTCGCATGTAAAAAATCACTTATCAAATAAAAAATCATTCGATTTGAACTAACAAGAATGTACATTTCAGTATCAGATACCCCATCATTAATCTAGTTCTTGTTAGAAGAATTAAGATGATTTTGACAGTTGCGGCGTTAACATACCAATCTCTGGTTTCATTGAGACAATTTTCCTGCAAAATATCTACTTTTGTTTGGATTTGAAATAAAACATTTAATATGAAAATAGTTATCAAAGGTACTAGGCTTATGATTTAATACGCCAGACGTGTTATAAAGCCAAACAAGTACAAAATTGAAGAGCATTGAGGACCCAAATTCCAAAAAGTTGTGCCAAATACGGCTAAGGTAAACCTTGCCTAAGGAAATTTATAAAAATAACCATATAATTGATACGCATGTCAACACCGAAGTGCTGACTATAACTTTATATAAACTGTCATATAAAAAAGAAGGAGTAGTTGATTGCTAACGAGACAACTCTTCAGAAGAGACCATATGACACAGAAACTAACAACAATAGGCCACCGTAAGGCATTCAACAATGAGCAAAGCCCATACCAAATAGTCAGTAATAAAATAAGCTGATAATATTGCACTCTATTTTTTCGTTGCATTCTGTTGGAAATATTACACTCAAATACATTTAAATCGAAATATGGCAACATTGATGACATTCGCACATTTAATCAACACAATGATAGATAATGGTTGATGCATAATGATAGCTTTCCATGCCTTTCAGAAAATATTGTTAAAAGATAAGGCATGGTAAATGCATACTATCGAATTGCATTTAGTTGCAGTAGATATTAGATCATCGTGAATCAGATACTACGACCAAATACAACATATAAATCCGTTATCTTAATGTGTTTGCAGAATTGTTGAACGAAAATATATGTTACTGGTAAAAATATATGCAATTTTTCGAAATTTATTTAAATGCAGACGCCGAAAAAAATTAATGCTAGAAGACACTCAAGACTATATTTCGATAATCCAAAAGCATAAACGTCAACGAGCCATGAAATCAAAACTGTAAAACAAAAGTAACAAAAGTAGAAGGAAATTAACAATCCTGGATGTATTCACAAACTGTTTTGTTAAAATTCAGAAAAAAACAAAATAACCTACTACGTGCGATATAATTTAGTAATATCTTTGTGTTTAAAATAGTAAACATTAGATGACAATAAAATAGTTTATGTTTGATATATCAATTAAGTCCACAGTTGGTATCACAAGCAGTAATTTCCTTAGTTCATAAAAATCTACGCCAACTTGAATTGTGAATGACTCTCTTTAATTTTATTGTTAAAGCCCCTGATATTTCTAATATACATCAAACAAACAGGAAATACCAAAATTAGAATCCCAACACGTTATAATTTGGTTATAACAATATTAATACTTTAAATCATATCAATTGCTTTTTTTGCCAGGTAGATATCAATAACTTGAGGCTTTTGATTATACTATTATTAAATTTATAAGAGTGAAACTATTAAAGATTTCGTGATAATTAGACTATACTAGAACACACCCGTATATCGCGGGTCCGTGACTGAATTAAAGTATATAACTATGCGCAAGCCTTATTTTAGTATTAGTATTGTCATCTGATAAAGTCATGCTGATTATAAGATACACAGTTTTCTCTGCTTTCAAATATTTCTGTTTGAACCCGTCAAACTGAAACTTATGAATTATTGATAATATTAATTATTTGGAAAACAAAAGGTCCTGGAATGGAGTATTTTTTAATCAACAGCATTGTCCTATATTAGTTATAAATATTGAATTCTTTGATTCGCTGTTTTACGTCATGCCCGCTAACAAATTGAAAACTGTACCTATACGCCTTATTTTAGTCCAGATTTTTAGTATTCGTATTGTTATCTTAGAAAGTCTAACTGATTAAATTACTACATTAGGTAACAATTTGACAATTAAGTAGTGTCAACCCTGTGATTATGACCCGTGTAATACTATATAGCATATTAATCCTGAATACACCGTTTGGTGGTGCGCCTGTCAGATACGGAACGTACAGATAAGGTAATCGGTAACAGGTGAATATACTATTGGTATCGGTATCGGACTCGACCCGGAACTTCTTAATTATTGGCAATATTAATTACGTGGAAAACAAAAGGGCCTGGAGTGGTGTAATTTTTAATCTACACCTTTGTACTATATTAGTTATATATAAAGTTGAATTCTTTGATTCGTCGTTTTTACGTGATGACGGCTGACAAATTGGACCTCGTAATTTTAGTATTATAGATGTTTCTCATTCATAGCAGGTCGTTTATTTAGTCATAGTGTGTCTCGTTTTCATACGTTCACGACGTACCTACGATAGACATTTAAACTGTGGGGTCACCAAAGGTTTCTTAACGCCTTTAATTATAAAATAATTCGAAAAATTAATCAGGAATAACCTTTATGTTTTGATTTATATAATTGATATAAATCAAAACATCGTGTTATTTCTGATTAATTTTTCGCATTACTTTATTAAGGTGTTGAGAACCTTTGGTGACCCCATAGTTTAAGTGTCTTTAAAAAGTACATAGTGAGCAGTGGTCGTTACATACAAACGTTCACCTAAATTGTCCCAGTCAATGAATGAATTTAATGTGTCAATCAATGGCCACAGCCACACTGTTTTGAATTTCATTCTACTACCAAAGCCATCGATTAAACACACTATATTATCAGAAGTCAGAGAGGTAATATCGATAACACATCAACAATACAACCAACGCCATCGATTAAACACACAATATTATCAGAAGTCAGAGGTAATATCAATTGCACAGCATTAATACTAATAAAACCATCGATTAAACAAACAATACCATCAGAAGTCAGAGAAAATATCGGAGTCAAGTTAAATAATACTATCAAAGCCGTCGCTTAAATACAATATTATCAGAATTCAGAAGAAATATCTGTTACACATTAACGAGACTACCAAAACCATCGATTAAACTCACAATACCATCAGAAGTCAGAGAAAATATCGAATTCAGGTAACAGAACTCTACAAAAGACATCGATTTAACACACAATACCATCAGAAATAAGAGAAATATTGGTTTTGAGTAACAAATTCTTCAATAGACATCGATTGACACACAGTACGATGATAAGTGAAAAAAAATGTTGGATACAAACCAAAGAAAAAAACTTGAAATCATGAAGTAATTAAATGTAATATATCAATATGATAAAAGTGAATAAATAAGAAACAAGCTTTAATTAAGATTAGTTAGCAAATTAAATTGTTAATTCTAGCACATAAGCTATAAACTATTCTGATAAAATACATTTAATGTTTAGTTGAACTTTTCTTTTATTGCTAAATGTATGTTCTGGTAAACACGTTGTTTATATATTTGCACGAAAATACTTGTTTACTGTCAATAAAACAGTGCCAATTGATTAGTAAATATCTTGTTTAAATCAGTGTTACACGTTGCTCTAAATTAAATGTCTTTAGCTTCTTAAACAACACAGTGGTTCGCCATTAGTGCATCCAAAAATTAGATTCTGCATTTTAACTCATTTTATTTTGCGATCATTTTTGAATTTGAAGATAATTCTCATTTTGAATTTTAGAATATATCGTTTCCTTTCTGAATTATAAAACTGTCGATCCCTTTTTGATTTTTTAGACATGCCTTTCCCTTTTTTAATTTTTAGATACATCCTTTGGTGTCCTTGTTGCATGGTGAATTAATGTCATTACAGGATAAATAGATTTCATTGCATGTAAATGGAAGTTCTTGTGTGGTAGATCGTTCATGGCTGTCCTTATGCAGATAAATTGATATTCAAGCATGGTAAATGGATGTCCCTGTATGGTATAACGGTGTCCTTGCATGGTATTGGGTGCTTTTGGTTGTCTAGCAAATGTTACATTGATGTCATTCCATGTTTAAAAATGTCTTTGTATGGTATATAGACGCCCTTATTTGAAAGATGGATTAGCATAATTTTCGTATATATATGCTTTTTTTTTTGTTCACATGTGCCTTTCAATGGAGATTTGTGTTTTGGGAAGAGATCATAAATGGCTTATCCTCGGACCAATATAACACATAATTTCTAACCCGCCCTTAATATTTTCGAATACTGAACAATTCCATGTTTACCACCTACACCAAGCATGGTTTAAAACAAGTTTTTCTTGTCATTTTCACATTCCTGAAAAACCTAATTAAGGGATCAATGTATCTACCTCAATTAACACTTCATCAACACGTCTTCTATCGATAAAACAGACATATATCGATAACAGTATATCAATTATCGTCAAAATATTGACATATATGTGAACACACAATCAATTTTGCATTGGCGTTGCATAATATCGAGCACCTAATAAACGTTCTCAAATAGGTCGAAATAATAGGTTTCAGAATTAAAGTTTAATTATAAGGTTCGTGAATTGTCTGTTGTACCACGCACAACTTCGGACGACATATAGCTATAACATTAAAATGTCGTGTTTAACTTTATCTTTAACGTTAGTCGTATTTGGCAAAACTTTTTGGAATTTTTGGTCATCCTTGCTTTACAACTTTGTACTTGTTTTGCTTTCTAGATATTGAGATCTGAGCGTCACTGATGAGTCTTATGTAGACGAAACACGCATCTGGCGTATAAAATTATAAGCCTGGTAACTTTCAACGTTGTTCTGTAGCTTATGAAACAACATAAGTTTGTAATCAATGTTGCATTGCTTTTCGCTCGATTGTAATTTACTCTACCCCGTAGTGGCTTTTACTCGCCAGTCATTTTAACTTCCTCTTGTAGTGGCTTTATTTGATAATCAGTTTACCTCCTTCTTTTAGTGGTTTTATTTATAAAGTTTGTTAAATTCTTGGTCTTTTTCTCGAAAGTAAATGTATCTCCCTCTTTTTGATTTTCGAAATCATTTTACCTCCCTGTTGTTGTGGCTTCGTCTCGACAGTAATTGCAATCGCCGCTTGTGGAGCTTTAATACAACAGTCATTTCTCGAAATTTCAGTTTAATTCCCATTTACTGTTGGTTAACTCTGCAATCATTTTAATACCATCTCGTGGAGGCTTGTTATCGACAGTCACTTCTCGACAGTCATTACACCTTCCTCTCGTATTTTTATAGTCATTTTACCTCCTTCATGTAAAGATTATATCTCGATAGTCAGTTTACCTCACTTTTGAGATAGTTTTTACTGTACAGTCATATCATTTAACTTGTGTAACGACTTTCATTCGTCAATCAAATTATTAACTCCCTCTCGTTGTGGCCTCTTCTCGATGGTCATTTACATAATAGAGGGACGAAAGATACCAGAGGGACAGTCAAACTCCTTAATCGAAAATAAACTGACAACGCCATGGCTAAAAATGAAAAGGACAAACAGACAAACAATAGTACACACGACACAACATAGAAAACTAAAGAATAAACAACACGAACCCACCAAAAGCTAGGGGTGATTTCAGGTGATCCAAAGGGTAAGCAGATCCTGCTCCACATGTGGCACCCGTCGTGTTGCTTATGAGATAACAAATCCGGTAAATAGTCTAATTCGGTAGGTCACATTTATGAAAGGGAAGGGGATTGTAGTTACGACGTAGGGAACATATCCAATATCATATGTGAAACGGTTATTCCATAACGGTCAACCAACTCGTGATGGAGTCCGTAAAATTTATGAAGAGATGATTTCAACTTCACCATTTGGAACTCTTGATTTAATAGCTTCCTTGTGAGCAACAACCCTCTATCAAGAAAATCATGATAGGAAATGCAAGCACGGGAATATCGTATCAATTGGGAGATATATACACCGTATCCAGGTGTTGCTGGAATGTGACTTATTCTCAAGAATGAGTCTCACTTCTTGTGGTGACTTTATCTCGATAGTCATGTCACGTTCCCCTGAGGTTGTAATATCTCGACAGTCAATTTAACCCCTCTTGTGTAATGTTTTATATCGACAGTCAAATTAACAACTTTCACATGGCAGTTATTTTACCTTGAAAGACATTTATCCCCTATTTTCGGAAACTCCTATTCTGCTTGGGATATATACTTTGATATTTACCTCAAATTACCTGTAAACAGAGTCGATCCATGGATTTGTTAAGGTAAAGTCTGTCGGTTGTGGTATATGATATCAGTTCTCAAATTAAAATGAAGTGTAATTCTTAACAAAGAATTTAGTTTCGAAACCATTAGTTGATTAGATGTTTCAAACGCTTTGTCAATAGCATTTTTACACTAAATTATACCAAAGTATTACTTGCAAAGATTTATCAATGTTTCTGCTCTTGTTAATCAACTTGTTATATTGTTATAGCTGGTAATATCAAAGCATATCTCACAATTAAAATTGTTTACATCTTTCAGATGGGAAAAGTATAAATCTAATTGATATTCAAACACATTTTGTCTCTCTCAATGTGCTAGAAACTATTTCAAAGGTGCAAAGTGTTTAATGTAATATTTTAACTCCGATAATTCGCATGGAAAATATATATATATGTATAAGCTCTACCTGTAACTAGCACATTTCTACGGACTAATACAACCGATGAATCGAGTAAGGAGAAGCGGCACACTGTCTTACCAATACATCGTGTTGGGATCTGCCACGCTCTCTTTAATGTTCTCCTGTTTCGGATAGGTTCACGCTCATTACACTGATATCTCATATTTGAAAGTATTTACTATCTTCATCAATATCACGTGTTCGCAGTGTTTTTAGCTTTCTTGGTCGATGTATTGTTTTGATAAATTATTTCCCTCGCCCTCTTCATCGGAAACTTGCTTATTCGTTGAAGATTGAATTTCGTGGTTCTCCTGTATCCACGAAATTCACGAAAATTGGTATCCAACGAATATAAATGATTCCACAGTATATCTCGTATTTGAAAGTACTATATTCTCTCTTCACTGATGTCTCATGTTAGGAGAATACCAACCTGTCTTAACATAAAAGACTCCTATCGAAAGACAATAACAAAATAATTCACCACACGACATTGAACAAATTACGAACGTTTTAGTAAATACATGTACGAACTTTCAAACTCGATACTACCTAGATCTTGACATTTTGAATAGACACATGTTTATTGTTGAACACTGTATCTTTAATATACTGAGGTTAATTGTGGTTTTGGGTTCTTGTACCATTGAAGATACTTCACATCTTTTTTATTATCTTTTTAATATATTGTGGCTACTGAACTGGAATAAATACAAAAAATACATAGCAATATTTGATACTGATTACACGAATACACCAACCAAATCCAACAGTGATTATATATGGGTTTTTCTCCAGATATGACATCATGCAATAGGAATTGATGGCGGATGCATCATTTTTGTTTAGTTTTCAATATTTATAGGTTTTAATAAATTTGAAATAAAATTTAAGGTATTTATAACACAGACCGAATGCCATCATGCAATATATAGAACGCCAAAAATAAATGACCTTAGACCTGAAAGTAATCAAATTAAATATTTTGCAGGTCGTAACACAGACTACGGTTACAGAAGAAGACACCAAACACCCAGGTTTAAGTCAGCCTCAGGGAACATAAGTTTTTACGTCGGCGCCACTGCTAATTTATCATGTGTGATTGAAAACCTAGGTGCCAGACACGTAAGTCAGACTTCAATCACTAATGATGGATCACATGATATTAACATATGACAAGTATTTAATCGATGATATCATTAACTAAGTTGAATAATATTGAAAACTAAATAGTCTTAAAAGTTGTACTTACTTTGACTAAGGCAAATAAAGACAACAGGAGTATGCCGTAGTTCAAAAGTCATAAATCGATTGGGAGAAAACAAATCGGGGTTACAAACCAAATCCAAGGGAAACACATCTATTCCTTTGAGAATACTCTTTTACGTTTCAATGTTTAATCATCAGTTTTGAGCACAGGGACTCGGTTAGCAGATTAAAATTTTGTAAATCAATGTTTTTAATTTATTTTTTATTATTTCCTGTCTATTTGCATTACTATATTAAAACGTATTTAACGTTGCCATCACTATTTCTTTGTTTTCTGGCAATGTGTAGTTTACTATCCATATCCATATACTGAAACAACTTAGTATGGATATGGATAGTAAACTGCACATTGCCTAGTTTTTTCAGTATATGGATATGGATAGTAAACTGCACATTGCCAGAAAACAAAGAAATAGTGATGGCAACGTTAAATACGTTAATATAGTAATGCAAATAGACAGGAAATAATAAAAAATAAATCAAAAACATTGATTTACAAAATTTTAATCTGCTAACCGAGTCCCTGTGGTTTTGAGTACTTAGATTTAATAACCATATACTTATATAATGTCATTATTATTGGTCTCACAAAGCCAAAAATATGCGTCAACGTTTGACTGTTTAATAACGAAGAACGTAATTATGCATAGTTTCAAATATCCATGCTAGAATTCTGACATCGGATCATCTGTACTTCTGATGTAGTTTTGTAGTTTGACCGGATTTCCTCAATAATTAAAATGTGTTTGGTGATGACATGTAATCGATGTTCATTACTAAAAACACCGAGTGTGACTGCAATGTAAATTTACACTATAGAAATTGACACGAAACGGGGCGACATCCAGACGGCTACAATAATGAAACTATCATATACTAGCTGGTAATTTTTTTATGAATCCTGAGAAATTGTCATTTGCCATTAAGTTTATTTTGTTTTCCCGCCATTTCTTTTACTAAATGAGGTGGACATTAACCTTATTAGTATCAACCGGTATTAGCGTCAGATAATCCTCTTTCATATTTTGGAATTAAAAAAAAACAATTAAAGCGTACTTGTTAATAAAATAAACGGTACCAATTTTTCTTGCACCAGATGCGCATTTCGACAATACATGTCTCTTCAGTGATGCTCGTGGCCAAAATATTTGCAATCCAAAGCATAAATAAAAGATGAAGAGCTATAATCCAAAAGATCCAAAAAGTATAGCCAAATCCGTGAAAGGAATCAGAGCTTTGCATGAGGGAGATACATTCCTTAATTTATAATAATTTCTAATATTTTGTAACAGCAAATTTTAATAACACAATAAATCCGTATTTTCATGCCAGTACCGAAGTACTGGCTACTGGGCTGTTAACGTAGATGTCCTTTGGTGTTAATGGAAATGTATGTATCATCGCCAATCCTATTCATTTCCTTTCAGGCTAATATTCTAACACTTGACAAAACATTATCTACCTTTCGCGGTTCTCCATTTTTTTTTAATCTTAGACCATTATTCCATCAGGATTGAAAATACAACCTAATTTTCTATCTTTTTCGAGTCATCATTGAATTTTGTGACCAAAAATAAGAACATAAGACATTTGCGTTGTTCATATGACTTGAGAGTCTTTTAAATATAACTTATAAAGGATCACCTTTCTAGGATCAGAAAAAATCAAAATCATACCTGCAATTTTTAACATCTTTGTGTTTGGTCTTTGGGAGTTGTGATACCACATCTCCTGATTTGTAGTAAAGAAAGTAATAATAAATCAAAAAAATTAAGAAGACCGGTAACTGTTTGTCATATCTGTTGATTGACTGTTGCTATCATGTTACATACCATATGTGACTATATATATAATTATACTCAGGAGAGAAAGTTTGATAGCATGCATATGCGATTTATACGGAACTGAACGTCTATATTCCACATCAATAGAAATCAAAGCAATATTGATGCCAACACTAAAATTTTAATACAAATGCTCGATAACCAATTCCCGTCTTTTAAATGACACAATGTCTATACCATGTGCCACGATTAAAGTTGTCGGGACAAGATGTACCTGAATGAAATACAGATGACGATTTGACACAAACAGAAAATCCTATCTAAGAACAATTAAACAGATTATTGATAAAGCTAAGCGTATGTGAGTTTCTTGATTTGGAGTTACTAGATCAATCTAGTTGGTTTGGTACTTAAAACCTCTTTGATGTCGTTATTTTAAAATAGAAAGAACATCCAATATAAAAAACATCAGCTCAACAAAAGTATTTATAAGTTTGAATAGACATGAATCGTCGCTAAAACAAACTGCTTTATGTTTGGTGCCCATTATTGTGCATTTAGTTTGCTTTCGTCTGTTTAGAACATTTAATATTTCAGGTTATTTGGCGTAAACTTCCCGAGGAAAGTCCTATAACTGTTGGTGAAACGTTGTTCCCACAAGATGATCGTTTCTCCGTAAACCATAATTCAGAACGGAACAACTGGGATTTGAGCATTCAGGATTTGACATTCGGAGATACGGGGACATATGAATGTCAGGTCCCTTCAAAAGATAAAACTATAAGACAACATATATTTCTTAGAGTTAAAGGTAAGTTTGAACTCCGGGTTTGTTTGAATGTCCTTGTCTTGAAATATTTCATAAGTAACGTTAAGGAGCCTCTGGCCTTTGTTAGTCTTGTGTTATTTTAACTTTTAGTTTCTTGTGTACAATTTGAAGTTTAGTATGGGGTTCATTATCACTGAACCAGTATATATTTGTTTAGGGGCCAGCTGAAGGACGCCTCCGGGTTCGAGAATTTCTCGTTGCATTGAAGACCTGTTGGTGATCTTCTGCTGTTGTCTGCTCTATGGTCGGGTTGTTGTCACTTTGGCACATTCCCCATTTCCATTCTCAACTTTACTTTATATTAAAAGAATTTAACTATATTGGTAACGTCAAAAATGCTTTAATGTTATCTTTATAATGATTTGCTGACAAAATACTGTCAATGAGAGTGTCAAGATAACGTGAGGTCACGCTTGAAACGCTTGCCATGCCGACAAGTGGCAATGTGTCAGAGTTTTTCTTTATTATTAACATTCCTTTTGCATATGAGGTTTTACTGATTTATCCGCTGAACATCAACACGGGGATGGTGTATCCGACAAGCAGTAAGGCGGGGATTTTGTGTTAACCAAGCAATATCAAAGGGAGTATTTATCTGCCGACCAATAACACGTGCATTCTATAACCGCCGATTAATGACACAGGGAGTATCTATCCACAGAATAAGAAAGAGGATTATGTAGCCGCCGATCAATATCATAGATTTTATATATCTACAGAGCAAAGCCAATATCACATGGATGATATATCTGCCGAGAAATAAAAAGGGATGATATATCCGACGACCAATAACACAGGGAACTGCCGACAAAAAACAGGGTCATTATATATCTACCAACAATAACAGGGGCATTATTTATTGGCCGACCAATAACAGGGGCATTATATATCTGCCGACCAATAACAGGGGCAATATATATCTGCCGACCAATAACAGGGGCATTATATATCTGCCGACTAATAACAGGGGCGTTATATATCCTTCTAAAAATAACACGGTTATTATTATTGTATGGTCTGAGCAATTACACGGAGATTAACATGACTGTATTTCTGGTGTAAGTCTTAATTTGTGCAGCAATTGTCATATTTTTCGAGTGTATTTTTCTGCAACGAGCCCAAATTGTCATATATGAAATTGAAATACATTTTTTATGAAATAACTGAATCTTTGAGTTAAATAAAAATAATAACAGGGGCATTATATATTCATCGAAAACTAACATGGATATTATTCGTTTATGGTATGAGCAATTACACGGAGATTAACGTGAAGTTATTTCTGGTGTAAGTCTTTTTGTGCAGCATTTGTCATATTTTTCGAGTGTATTTTTCTGCAACGAGCCCAATGGTCATATATTGAAATTGAAATACATTTCTTATGAAATAACTGAATCTTTGAGTTAAATAAAAACCAATAACAGGGGCATTATATATTCATCGAAAATAACATAGATATTATTCGTTCATGGTATGAACAATTACACGGAGATTAACATGACTGTATTTCTGGTGTAAGTCTTAATTTGTGCAGCATTTGTCATATTTTTTAATGTTTTTTTCTACAATGAGCCCAGTTGTCATATATGAAAATAGTCACAAGTTTATAATATGACCAATATGTCTTCCCGTTGACTATGATACATTTTTGTACTATAAACTGAATTAAATGTCACTGGCAAAACAGTATAAAATTACTCGCTGTAACAGAAGTATAAAGTTACTCACGCCTCACGTTCAAATAAATAGGTTGTGTTGACCTTGGGTTGTTGTGTCGATCTCGGATTATTGAATCAGTGGTGTTAACCTAGCTATATTAATACATTTTTTGTTTAATGTGGCGTTTCATTTCACAAATTCACAAACGACACAATATCACAATAGTAGGAGGAATAATGACAAGGCAAAGCTGATCACGTAACTGAATTCTAAACGAATGAATTTCATTAACATTTCATTAAAACACAATAAAGCGTGCTGTACTTGATAGGTTAGGAGAAGTTTATCAAATATTTTATGGGTTCATTTTAATCTCCGTGCTATAAAACACATCTTCTCAAGATGAAACTATTTTTTTTATTTAAAAGCAATTGCTTCTGTGATTTGCGAGATAAATCTTTCTTGATATACTGTTTTTTTTTCCATTGACAAAGTTGGCATGGCATTCACATTTGAGTTATTATTTAATGAATGGTACAAAGGGACGGAATTAATCGGTTACAATAGTGGAACACAATTATTTCATCATTCATATGATTTTCTGATTTTAGACTCTTCCTATGATGTAAGATTAAAAGAACCGTTTAAAACTAATCGTTCTTCCCTTAGAAATGAAATTGTTTGGTTTTAAAACAACATACACGGACAAAAACTTTATATTGCGCGCCTGTTCACGGGGAACCTTATTTGCGACAGTTTTTTGGTAAAGAACATTTCAACACGAACGACTGTAGTCAAGTTCGATTGTATGCCTTTTTTGTGTCGCTTTGTTGATATATTTGTTTGTTTTTATAGTAATTAAGATAATAACACAATGTTGACTGCTTTTTTTACCTATTATGTCTGTTTGTTCTTCACACATCGTTGTCCATATAATGGAATTGTATGCGAGTGTCATATAAGTGAAAGGTTTAGCTAGCTATAAAACCTGGTTAAATCCAACATTTTATACATAAGAACATACCTATACTAAGTCAGGGATATGCCAGTTGTTATTTGTTCGTGTGATGTGTTTAAGCTTTTAAATTTGCCATTTGATTAGGGATTTTCTGTGTTGAATTATCCTCAGAATTGGGTATTTTTGTTATTTTACTTGTTGCTACAGTAATTTGCCGTTTTCTTACAATGCTTTGTTCGTTTCAGCTCGCCCAAAAGAAGACAAGACAGAACCTCCTCCAGGTATATGTTGTAAAATCTCTTTCTGTTCTACGTCTAACACATTAAATTTTACTTACACTGACAGTTCCCCTAGTCCTTCCAAAAAAGAAGTCATTAAACAATATTCCATAGCACTGATCAATTGTTCTATATACCACATAGGTATGATATTAATAATGAATCATAAACTATCGACCTAATAACAAGAAAAGAAAATACCAAAAAAACTATTGACCTCGATGATAAGGAAAACCCACACAGTATGTTGAGATATGAAAGACCTCTGAAACCATTCAATATCAAACCAAAATAATTTCAGCAGATGACAACAAACTACTTGTAAGCAACTGGACTACATGATCCTAGCTAGTGATTGAAGACTGTTGTGATAAATTAACACAAACATGCATTTATATATTATATTTTCTGTTTAGACTAATAAATTCAATATGATTAAGTTGAAACACTATAAACCCTAAACATAAAATAGATTCAATCTGCTTACTTTTTTCAGTCATATCGATATCAGGTCCAGCCCTGACGCATGTAGGTGATACATTGGTAATAAAATGTAGCGCCACCTACATTGGAGTGGCTAGCATTGATTGGTTCTTTGATGGATACCTTTTACAATCAAGTATTGAAGAAGGGATTTCAATTAAGGACAGATTTTCAAGTGTTTCAAAGACAATACATAGTACACTGCAGATAAAGAAGGCCACCATGTCCAGTTCCGGTACATATACTTGTAGATCTGCAGATCAATATGTAAAGGAATACAGAATTACGGTTCTCAGCGATGGTGAGTTGTGTTCACAAATAACATTACATTTCTGTAGCACGTACTCGGATTATGTAAAAAGGTGTTTTAGGCTAAGTAATGATATTTCTAAGAATATCTTGCTAAAGATGTTTTTAAAGGTTATTTTTAATTTGTCTTTATCATTTGTAGCGAACTTTTGTTTAACTTTTGATTTTTTTTATTTCCAACAATTACAACATATATGTTCCGGACCATATGAGTATTTGGACCATAAACGTACGGTCTTGACCATATGGGTATATACTCATATGGTCCGGGTAATTAGCAAGTTTACAGGTAACACCTAACTCTTATAAGGTATAACCCTAATTGTAGTTGTCACGTCATTAAAAAGACGATATGAAAGGTCTTTTCATTATATTATATTAAAAATAAGCAGTTTCGTGCATTTAATTTTACTCACTAATCACTACAGTCAACACAGTTTATACATATAGTCATTACCGACTTCTTGTTACGAGTGCGTGCCAATATGTCGACTTAGGTAGATATTTCCATAATTTCTTAATGCTGTTATGGAATTTCCCGATACCTCGGTATCACTGCACGCAGGTGATAAGAAGGCTAGCTTTCTGCTCGAATGCAAATGGTGTAATTGCAAAGGATCGTGCACAATCAAGACGTGCAAATGCAGTAAAAGTTATGTTACCATGTGGAAGTAAATGCCATCCTAAGCGTAAATTTAAAAATACAATTCGCGATGAAAACTAACTGTGTCAACTATATTTGATTTTTATATAGCCTTTGAATTATAAAATTAATAAATTTGCATGTCAACATCATTGTTGTTTTTTTTAGATAAAGTTTATTAATATTTGAAAAAATATCTATATGGTCCAAATACTCATATGGTCCGACCCGTTAACAACCAATCCAGTATATATACTCATGTAGTCCGACCATACGCTTACGGTCGGACTATATGAGTATACGTATATGGTCATGACCATACGCGTATGGTTCAAATACTCATATAGTCCGGAACAGATACATGACATACAAACAATATAATACATATAAGATATTGATATATACAATGTCATTATTATAAATATATCTTAATTGGAAATATTTTACATTTTCTAATGGAAAGATAAAGATTTGGTTTTTTTTAATTATAAAAATTAACAAATAAGGCAGAACTTTTATTCATTAGTTCTGGAAAGCACTTTTTACGATAACATCTGGATTAACAGGTATTAAAACACATGCATCCAAGTGTCATTTCAAGATGATACTTAGAACTAGATTTAGTTTACATTTTAACAGTGATAATTTAATATTTGAGACATAGATGGAGGCTTACTAGACAAATATTAGAAACCGTAATCGTAACAACTTCTCAAATAAAACAGGTTTCAGCATCGAACCTCTTTCTTGTAAAAAAAAATCAGTAAAACTATTAAATGTACAGTACAGTGATATATAAATGACTCCATCATTGATGCATAATAAACAGTCGCATGGAATTTGAAATGTAAATGCATTGTATAACATTTCCAGAACATGAGACAATTTATTAGAAAACAAACATCAGTGTTGGTAGATATGTATGATATATTAATGTTTGGAAAAAAAAATACATTTATCTTTTTTTATATATTTCAGTGAAAACAAATAATAAGAAAAGAGGTATGTAAACTTATTATAAGTTTGGCATTACACGTTCAATTTGATTTTATAATATTCCGAGGGTGTACATTTTATTAATAAATGTTTACTGCTGTGTTTGTCTTGAACTAATCTTTGAATTATATTAACATCGACAGTGTACTTATACATTTATGTGTCTTCTACAAACTATATACAACAGGGGCGAAAGATACTAGAGGGACATTCCAACTCAACGATCGCAAATAAACTGACAACGCCATGACAAAAAAAAAAGAAAAAAAACATAGACAAACAATGGTACACAAGACATAAATATAGAAAACTAAAGACTTACTAACTTAAAACCAACAAAAAACTTGGGGTGATCTCCGGTGCTCCGGAAGATTAAACAGATCCTTTTCCACTTGTGGCACCCATCGTGTTGATATTGAATTGCCGATTAATAATTATTTTAATTATACAGCAACTACGGTTTCAACTCCATCAGGCAAAGTTGCCCTGGTTGAATTTGGCTATATTTTTCAGGTTATTTTTTTTGGTTCATAGCTCTACAATGTTTTTGGTCTTTATACATCATTGACTTTCAAATATTCGGCTTTGAGCGTTCTTGATGAATGTTTATGAAAAAAGCGCTTCGAACGCATGACATTTATAAAGAGTTGCTTCAATTTTTCATATATAGATTGTGTTTGTTTCACATTATGAGGTTTGTAAATATTTACCATATGCAGAAGTATTGGGAACATATTTAAACATTGGAGCTGCGTATGTGAAAAGGGAAAGAAGGAATCAGATGAACACATAATTCCTATAAAACCAAAAGCAAATGGGGGCAATTTTGATTAATTTAACTATACAATGAATATTTACAGTTTTATGTAGACGAAACGTTCGTCTGGCGTACTAAATTATAATCTTGGTACCTTTGATAACTATTTACATGAACCTACAAAAGGAAGGAGATTTCATTTTCATTTGTGACTATATCTTAAATCTATGCTTGTTATTTAATATAATGTATGTTTTCTTTTCTCTCTTTTTCAGTTATTTCAGATTCTTTAGGGAGGGAATCGTCAACATCCGGTCATAAAAGTAATACCTCGTCACGTGTTTCTATCAACTTCCCAATCATATACTTTATTCTGATCACATGGTTTATGCAGATTAAAGACAGTTTCATTTGACCTTCACCTTTTATGATCCTAGTGTCACATGATAACACTATTTGGCGTCTGGTCTGAAGCCTTCAAGCAGCATTCATTAATTCTGTACATTACATGTTCAAAGACAGAACTTGGGTATTGAGTAGTAAAGTCAGCAGTACACTTGTCTCATCAATATCCACAACAACAACAAACACAAAAAAAACACACCACTTTATATGATAGAATTTCTCTGTTGATGCTTATGTGATAAACGTAGAGCTTAGTAACAAATTAGTTTGCAATTTATATCTTAAGCGAAATAAAAATCTGGCTTTTGAAGAAAGTATTTTTAAACATAATGGGTTCTTGCTAATTAATCAGGTATTGGGATGATTCAACTACATGTTGACTTTACTGGTCTTGTGTACTTTTATTTCTTAGATCAGAAAATGTTTTTAAAAAATGACACTAAATTATTATAATGTTGCTTTACGAAATAACTTATGTCGTAACGTTCTTTGTTATTATTTATCAGTAGATTTATGCATTGTTCATTCAAAGTTGTTAATGTAACGGCGACGATATGATCGACTTCAAAGTCATCTAGCTTTTATTAAACCGAAAGGCTTCCCCAAACTTATGTCTACTTGGAAGAAGTGCATAAAATACTTTATTTGTAGAATATTGATGACTATTTCTTCAAGATGTTACAATAAAAGACTAAAACAAAAGCTTTGCTCTATGTTTTGTTAATTTATTTCTTTTTTTTTCTATTTTTCTGCGTGGTAAATTTCCGTTTTTCCTTTCTTGTTTTTTTAGACTGTCCAAAATGTTACTGAAAACAATTAGAAAGTATTAAAAGTACTTTTCTATTTTACAAAAAGTTATTTGTGTTATACTACAGATGAAAACAGAGCTTGCGAAGACCAAATAATAACTACAGCGTACCTGCAATGTGGTTATGGTAAAACAAAAGTGCATGCTTAACATAGAAACGGGCTTTACAGTCTAGTTATGATTGAAATATATTAAAAACATTGTGGAACCTGGTTAAAATATCTGGTAAGGGATAGAAAGTAGTAAACACATTATGAATACCCGCAAAACTGTCTGGTTAATGATACTAGTAGATAAATGTAATGATATCTGATTAGGGATAATAATTTGCAAACAGTATAGATACCGGCTTAAAAATCTGGAAAACAGTATACTTTTTTTTTAATCCAGTTTATATATAATACAGTGTATGGGACATAAAAACACAAAAAATAAAACACTAAGAAATCATCCATCTAGGAACATACAAGGGAAAATTAATGTTTTCAAATGAAGTTAGGTGTTGTTATATTGTTGATTATATTGTTTTGTTTTTTACTCAATTAAGTTGATTGTAACTCTACATCATTTCATTATTTTATTGTATATTGTTTCCCATTGTGAAAAGTAAATGCTATCTGATTTGGTCCTTTAAATCGCAAATTTACAATTATTATCAATATAGCAATTAGCATCTTACAGGTGTTTAAAAGATCTTGATATTATTTCAATATATTTGAATTCTTTTGGCTTAGGCTGAGTATTAAAAATTTACATGATTTTCAGTAGAATTGAAAAGTTGTACTTTTTTTGTAATTTCAGGGGCCAAATCATGGATCATATCTTTGCCTACAAATAAAAGAAAAAAGTTTTAATTTATTTCTATGACTTTTCAATGATGGGAACACAACCGTTTTTCTCCAAATTCCTTTGAATTATTTGAACTTTTAATTTTAGAACAAGGTCAAAATAATAAATAGTACAGAAACACTACAATACACACGCCAGATAAAACTTTCAAACCGGCTGTACCTGTTCTATAAACCAGGAACCTGAGATTCAGTGGTTGCAGTTTGTTGGTGTCGTTTATAAGTGTTTCTCGTTTCTCGTTTTTCCTGTCATTTGTACGGCCTTTTAAAGCTTTTTATTTTTGATCCTCAATGTTCTTCAACATTCTACTAGTTTGGCTTTATAGCTATTTTGATTGGAGCGTCACTGGTAAGTCTTATGTAGAAGAAGGACGAAAGATACCAAAGTAGACGAAACGATCGTCTGGCGTATTAAACTATAATCCTGGTATTTACAAATTGTGACTTGGACGGAGAGTTGTCTCATTGGCACTAATACCATCTTATAGCTATGAAAACATACAATTAAAAACCGACACATGATCGTGATGATACATTCCATGGCTTTCGGGGCTATTGAATACAAATTAAAAAATATGTAACGTATACATCAGATGGTATTAGTGCCATCAAGATGTATACGTCAAGGAGACAGCAACTTTATGACACCAAAGACAAAATGACATTTAGAGGTCAAATAACAACTTTCAACAACAGACAAACATACAATTATATGATATGTCAAGCTCTACATCGGTCTGAGTAAGGAAAAGGTGTGATTTCATGTGATAAAATGTTTACCATCAAAACTCTAATTAATTACAATACATTATCTAAGATAAGTACATGGATTTTTGATGATGTTAAACCACTTTTTGGAAGTCAGGCTTTTAATTTATTTTTATTTTGTTTTAATTTTCTATCAGTATAGAAAATAAAAAGTTCAGAAAAAAAAACATGACTCATGTTGAACTAAATGCAATACATTGGATAATATATATGTGTGGATGAAAAGGAATAATTTTGTACCACATATAAGTTTATGTCCGAAGACAACTATATTTTCTTAATGAACAAAAAGGTAAGCCATACTACACAGAGGAACAAGTGATCAGTATGCTGGAGTTTATTGTTGACAACATTTTTGTTGAATTTGGAGGTAGTCCTTTTCATCAAATTGCCAGCATTCTTATCGGAACGAACTATGCGCTTCTCCTTGTCGAGCTTTTCTTATTTTCATATAAATCGGAGTTCCTTCAGACACTTTCAACCACAAGAAAATCAAAGAGGCCAGGTTATTTAATTTCCCTGTCAGATATATTGAGGATTTTCTGTCCATTAACAATCCGGACTTTTCTAATTGGGTTCTATTAATATATACCCCAGAACTAGAAATTAAAGAAAACACAGACACGGCTTCCTCCGTCTCATAGTCATCTCAGTACTAGAATCTACAACATATGAGACGATTTTAATTTTGATTCCACACCTTAGTAGCAATATACGAACTTCACCTGTATATGGGATATACATTTCCCAACTAATTCGGTATTCAAGAGCTTGCAGCTCCGACTCAGACTTTGTAAAACATCAACAGTGTCTGAATAGAAAGTTGTTGAATCAGGGGTATGTCAAAGAACTTTTCGTTCTTTTTTTTTCAAAAAGTTCATTGGCAGGTACCGATACCTTGTTGATAAATATTCCGTATCAACTTTACAAAAACCGTAATACACGATGGTCTTGAAGTATAGATTATGGGTACTGACGTTGTTTATTGTCTTAACAACGTGTTATATTATTCTTTTATTTGTCTTTATGAATATTGCTTTTATTGTTTAGTATTGTTTTGGTAATATCCATAAAACGTGACTCGGTACTTAGTCATTCCTCACTGTGTTTTTGTTCTAATAATTTTTGTATTCTTGTCTTTCATTTTTGCTAATGTGCTTTTTCTACATGCATTTTTGTGAGTTTTTTTTTTTTTTAATACATATGACGTGGCTCTGTACTTATACATCCCGTCATTGCGTTATTATTCTATGATATTTTTCTGTATTCTTGTCTTTATTGTTTGATAATGTGCTTTGTCTATAAGCCTTTTGGTGTGTTTTTTTTTTTATATATACATATGACGTGGCTCTGTACTTATACATCCGGTTATTATGTTATTGTTCTGTTGTAAATTTTTGTAAACCTGTCTTTCATTTATGCTAATATGCTTTGTCTATATGCCTTTGTGCGTTTCTTTGTTACATATTTATGTTTTTATAGTAAATAAGATTATAATACAAATGTTGATTGGTGTATCCCTATTTTTTACATTTTTACCTATTATGTCTGATTGTTTTGTTCACAGATGGTTGTCAATATAATGGAATTTGATGCGACTGTCATGCAAGTGAGAGGTTTAGCTAGCTATTAAAACAGGTTTAATCCACAATTTTCTACATTAGAAAATGTCTGTACCAAGTCAGGAATATGATAGTTGTTATCCATTCGTTTGATGTGTTTGAGCTTTTGATTTATCCATTTGATTAGGGACTATCCGTTTTGATTTTTGAGATCATAATTTTTTATAATTTTACTTTTTCTTTTAAAAAGTGATAATCAATGCATGATTACTTATATACTTGATATACTACAATCAGGTAATCAGATCTTTAAAATAAAAGGAAAACAATATATATCAGATCAAATGAAGGATAACAGTACTGCAAAATAACAAATGACAGTATAAAAACATTTAAAAAAAGTCACAAACCTAAAAGGAATATACGTTTTCTGGTCTTGCTACAACAACCGTATGGTATATACTCACTCATATAAGTCGCATACATACGTAAAAACTTGTTGTCAGAAGTATTAATCAGCCATTTAAATATGCAGCAATGTTACAAAAATAAAGTATTGGCTTGTGACAAAATAAAACTTGGCTGGGTAATCATACAGACGGGATCCAAATTTACAAGAGTGGATGAAAGGGTACATTTAGGGTACGTTTAATCATTTAGAATGCAAAGAGCAAAACGCCATCAATCATTAAAAAAAACAGGTTCATTCCAAATACTCTGGTTACACTTAGCATACATGGTCCCCAAGTTCGAACCTGGGCATTGGTATCGTTAGTTATAACTGGTAAAACAAACCAAGGTATTTTCTACCTATGTACTTATATTGATTATGAGGGTCGGTTGAAAACAAAACTATACGACGAAAGAGATGATTTTGACTTCCCAATTTTCAATTTAGACCAAGAGTTCCAAATGGTGAAGTTGAAATCATCACTTTGTAAATTTTACGGACGCCATCACGGGTTTGTTGACCGTTGTGGAACATCCGTTTCACAGATGATATCGGATATGTTCCTTATGTCGTAGCGACAATCCCGGTCCCTATTCACGAAAGTGACCTACCGAGTATAATTGTAATAATTGTAATTGTAATTTGAAATAATATGAGCAACGCGACGGGTGTCGCGTGTTGAGCGGGATCTGCTTACCCTTCAGGGACACCCGAGATCAGCACTAG
The DNA here is from genome assembly GCF_965363235.1 of Mytilus galloprovincialis. NCBI lineage: Eukaryota > Metazoa > Mollusca > Bivalvia > Mytilida > Mytilidae > Mytilus > Mytilus galloprovincialis. Next base: position 94,613,812 of record NC_134841.1, on the reverse strand, counting down.
TTGTTAGTGGTGTTTGTGTTGATGTTGTATACCCTATTTGTGACATTTGTACCTATTGTGTCTGTTTGTTTTGTTCACACATCGTTGTCAAGATAATGGAATGTGTTGCGACTGTCATACAAGTGAGAGGTTTAGGGCTATATAACCAGGTTCAACCCACCATTTTCACATTTGGAAAGGGATTACTATAAGTTGTAATAACTTGTTTCCCAATCCACTTTAAATCAATATGTTTAAACTAACCCCGCTGCATGTATGTGCCTATCTCAAGTCAGGAAACAATGAGACAACTCTAAATCCAAGTCACAATGTATAAAACGTTAACAGTTATAAGCCAAAGTATGGCCTTCAACACGGAACCTTGGTTCACACCGAACTGCAAGCTTTTAAGAATCTCAAAAATACTAATATTTATAAAAAGTTAACAATTATAGGTCGAAGTACGTCCTTCAACACAGAGCCTTGGCTCACACCGAACAATTATCATGTTGTAAAGAGACTTTACGGAAACACTTGCATGATGAATTATATAATTTGATATCAAGTCTAATATGTTTTGCAAGCAACATGCAATATGTATATTACTCAATGAGATATAAAGATTTACTATTTATAACAAGCAACATGCAATATAAAAATAACACATTAATGTATCTTTAATTATGTCATTTACACATTTCCTCACATCAAACAGATCAAAGACATACTGGATTTAATCATCAAGTCGCTCCGAAATACAGTTACTGTTAGTGTAGTTGCTTTGAACACTTGGTTTTTTTTTTCTTCTCAATATTTTTAATTTCCAAAACGTTATTATATTGGTGTTTATTTAGTTGTAAACTTGTAAATTAGTTTATAATGGATGGATGCATGTGTGTTTTAAACCACGTGCTAAACGGCCGTGCAGCAAAGTATCAATTTCAAAGTATTTTTTGTTTGACCCGGATAGGATATAACTAATTACCTTCCGCGGAAAAGTTGGGCACACTACTAGAAGACAGACGGGTGGGTTTCTGTTCATATAACAAACCAGCACTTAGCTTGTTTTACAACATATATATATATATATATATATATATATTGAACAATTATGTTGATACAAATGATTCTTCTTCACTGAAGTGGTTTGCTCATTAAAGCTAATTCTCTACCTTATAAATCTTTCATTTAATGACTGTCATAGATCAATAGTGTAGGAAGGTGCCTTTAGGTCTAACACCATAATTATGTCAAATATTGACTATGTACATCTTTGGCATATAATCGTTGAATTAGATATAGTTAGGGTTAATTCTATACAATAAGCTGAAAGTAACTAATGCGGCTATCTAACAGACACTCGAACAAACTAAAGGTAATATACAAAGCAACAAGATTAATTATTTCTTAAAGTTACTACCGTAGATTTCAGACAATGGCAAGGACGATTGTAGGAAATTTATGTCGATGATAATCCCAGAAAAGGACCGGTTGTTTTATTCCTATTCCAATTTTCCTAGCAAAATTTGAAACAAATGCTTTTTGAATTTTGGTATCTTGTTGATGATGAAATGTTGTTCCGAAATTATGTTTGGCTTTAAGTTGATACTTTATGGCGATTCCGTGCGTTTTGGTATTTCCTTTTTAATTCTTGGTATGTTTTTCTGATGGCACAGTTGAATTTAAGAATAATTTTGAAATATCAACATACGACAAAAAGACGATTTGAATTCAGTCTGTTTGGGATTTCAGCTTACTCAATATGCAGAATATTTCTCCAAACTTGTATCTTTCTATGCTATAATTTTTTTTCAGTGTGTTTTTGCTTACATTAAAGCTACTCGTGTTCTTGGTGGTGGGGATAATGACAACTTATCATGCTTACATTAAAGCTACTGGTGTTCTTGGTGGTGGGGATAATGACAACTTATCATGCTTACATTAAAGCTACTGGTGTTCTTGGTGGTGGGGATAGTGACAACTTATCATGCTTACATTAAAGCTACTGGTGTTCTTGGTGGTGGGGATAATGACAACTTATCATGCTTACATTAAAGCTACTGGTGTTCTTGGTGGTGGGGATAGTGACAACTTATCATGCTTACATTAAAGCTACTCGTGTTCTTGGTGGTGGGGATAGTGACAACTTATCAGTGTAATGCTATACTTGTTCGTGTAATTCCGTTATGAAACTGTTGATATGTATACCCCTTCTATAGGATGTTGACAACTATATTTTGTTATAATAACCTTGCCAAGAATTTAATATGACTCAGCCATAAAATAAAAATATTGCAATTAATTTCAAATAAGTGCCCTTAAATTATTAATGATATCACAACAAGTGAAATTTTGCAATTAAAATCTGATTTAGTACTGGTTATAACGTGTCATTCCAATCATCGAATGCACTGATTGTTGTTTTATTGCAAGTTGTATAATTCTAGCCTTTGATCGAATATGATAGACAGGAACGTTTTCCGGATAGAATTCCTGCTAATGACATTTCAAATAAATTGTAATGTGGTTATAATTATACAAATGAAATGTCAGCGGTTTCGAATCAGACATGATGAGATATGGTCACTGAACAATAAACATTCAGTTGAGGGTAATAGGTCCAAATAGTTGGACCAACATGCACATGCAGAGACACGTATAGTTGCTTGTGTACTTCAGTCCTATACATTTATTATTTCTGTCTCATGTTCAGCAAACAAAGTTTTTTTTCATAAGGAAGCAAAACTGCAGCATAACTGAATGACGTTGTCTTTGACCATTCTTTTCCAAACATGCCAAGATAAAATACAAAATGGTCTTGGCTTGAATCTTAATTTTTATCTTAAATTTAAATGATTGATTGATTGATTTTTGTTTTACTTCTGTTCATGCATAGTGAGGACATAAAAGAAAAATAAACCCATGGCAGTATGTGGGTTATACAAAGTAGGGTACAGGGTCATCCTATGAACCACTCAATGGGATGTTTTAAATGTTTTTTACGTTCAGATGTGTGTGAACGAGGATGTTCGGATCGGTTATTGTTGCTTGTCAATCCCAAACAGTCAAACGACCGTCTCTTTGACTGTTGCTGTTACTGTTTGATGGAAATGTCTATCGATTACCATTTGTGTATACCCTAGCTGCCTCTTGGAGTTAAACAAAATCACCATATATGACGCACACTGATATATCTAATGATCTGATATAACATTTTTAAACAAAAAGTGTTTCGGTTGCAATTTTTATGTCCCGTTTATGGGCATTATGTTTTCTGGTCTGTCCGTCCGTTCGTTCGACTGTTCATCCGTCTGTCCTGCTTCAGGTTAAAGTTGTTCGTCGAGGTAGTTTTTAGTGAGGTTGAAGTCCAATCAACTTGAAACTTAGTACACATGTTCCTTGTATAATCTTTCTAATTTCAATGTCAAAGAAGAGATTTTCGCGGTCCACTGAACATAGAAAATGATAGTGCGGATGGGGCATCCGTGTACTTAAGACACATTCTTGTTTATTATTTTTCTAATTGACAGGATTCGTAACTAGAGTTATGTCATCTGTACAGAATTTGACATTTCTTAATCTGGAAATGTCAGGTTGCTTAAATCGAAATCTTTGACCAGGGTTTTTTTTAACAGATAGTCAAACTTGATAGATACCTTTATCCATAAAGATATTTTTATTTTAAGGAATAAGTCACTGATTTAAACAAATAAAATAAGAAAACGCGTTCTGTGGTTCTGTGTAGTCGTCATATTTACTTTGTATTTTCCTTATCATATCCTAAAAGCAGTTTTCGCGTTATCTATCACCAACATTACTCTTTTGTATAAAGAACACAGTTTTTATATTTGTATGATTGAATTAAGTATTCGACGATTGGTATTTTCGTGGGTGTCAGATTACAGATCCAACCTGAGGTCAAGTCAGCACTTCGGATGTTTGTGGCGCTTTACTTCATCTTTGATATCAGTGAATAGTTTTGTTTGAATGGCACCAATTACTCTGTTGCCAGTTGTCTAGAATTGATTGAAAATTGACTTTTCATGACACTGCTCTCTTGATTACTTTCGGAAACTACCCTATCAAAGTTGATTTCTAGACAACCATGTTCTATAAAGTTTCTGATTACTAACGTTACCAGAGTCAGATAACACAACTACGGCAAACATAATTGTGATTTGAATTATTCAACTCGTTTCTCTCTTCCTCTTTGACAAAAAGGTTCCAATTACGACATTTATATCAATTTTAGCTGGAGAACTGTATCTTAATGGTCTTTCTTCTTATAGAGATCTGACCAATTACCGACATCCATATATTGTCTGGTTATTATATTATGGTTTGTCTGGATGGTATATTATTGTTCTCATCTTAGTCAATGGGTCTAAATTGAGAAGATAAGTGCAAAACAAAATACTAACAAGTTTATTTGTATTTCAAATATACACATAATTTACTCTGATGATGATTGGGTGATTTGTAATATTGGAATTCAGAAAGTAGGAGAAACTTCAAACAAACCGTTAGTTAGATAATGCTACAAACACAAAACTTTCTTATTATAAAATTATATTAAGTCTGATGTCACTGATCTTTTATTTGATTTCATCATTCGAGATATCTATTTTTGTCATATTTCCGTACACGTGAACGTGGGTCTCATTTGGGTCTAAGCATAACGCGGGATTGCCGATTTTTGTAAGCGTGACACGTGAAAGTCAAATTATTGTGTCGTGAAAACGGGAAATGAGAATTGCTTACGTATATAGTGTAAGCGGGATACGGGAATCTGCATAAACAGTAAGCGGGATCCGGGATCGGAAGCCCCCAATTAGACCCCCGTGAACGAGTCATGTAGCTCTTCGTGTGTTCCAATCACTATTATAATTCTATATTATAAATATCGGTCTATTTCTGAAATTAATTCTTACATACTTTTGATTTTTTAACCCTGTCTGCTAACATTGCCCATGTGAAATTTTAAAATTGTTTGTATAAACATTGAACGATAAAAATATGTGACGTATATAATTTTCTAACGTCAGACAAGCGAATCAATGAATGATAGATGTTTTTGTGTTCTGTTAAATTGTTCCTTTTAAAAAAAAATGTTACACGATGATGACTGCTGTACCCATATTTTGACTATATTATTTATTATGTCTGTTTAGTTCACGCGTCATTGTAAATATAACGGAATTTGATGAAACTGTCAACAAAGTGAGAGGTTTAGCGCTATAAAACCAGGTTTAATCCACCATTTTTTACATTTGAAAATGCCTGTACCAAGTCAGGAATATGACAGTTCTTGTCCATTCGTTTTTGATGTGTTTTGCCATTTGATTTTGCCATGTGATTATGGACTTTCCGATTCGATTTTCCTCTGAGTTCAGTATTTTTGTGATTTTCCTTTTTTCTAACTAGATTGCACTTGGAACGTACCAAAATAAAAGAGTGTTTCAATAGAAATAGAAGTCAATATTTGTTAAATTTTAGTTGAATAATCTTCAACAAAATACATGTTTGTGTTATTTTCTGTTGGTTTTTCATTCTTGAATTTTTATAACTATAGACCAACAGTCATTGAATTTGATTTTTGATTTTGACAAGTACTTTGAGTAAGGGTTGGCAAATGAACTAGTGATTCTACATCATGTTGATATGCTTTACTTGTTTTTGACATTGCACAAGGTCATATGTTTCTCAGACTGTTTATGACGTCTTAAAACTAAATCTGTTGGATGTATATTGACTGATACTTAATCCAGTAGATGCTTACTGATTGATACTGTAGTCTGGGAGAACATAACTTATTTATTAGTTGTAATTGGCTTTGACCTAGCTTTCAGTAACTGCGAGTTCTCTTATATCGATGCTTTGTGTCTATTGTTTTTGATTTAATGGTTTACGTCATACAAGTACTTATTTTTCGTTACTATAAATACTTCAAAACTCATATATGAAATGGTGTGGCTTACATCGGTGGAACAGATGACGATGTTATGAAAGTAGTTTGATGACTGGCAATATAAATGTGATGATTATGTCGTGTTTGTTTCTTTGACGCATACTAAACAGCTCTGTTTATTCACCTCTCAATACCTTTTTGTTTTCTCGGATGTTGGTTGATGTCACACATATTTTCCAATCAATGTTTTATTATAGATTGACAATATTTTAGAACCCTCCCATAGTCCACAAACATTGTGCATATTATTAAAGTTTAAAAAGAAACCAATTAAAGTATTGAATGTCCTGCAGTTTTACAGAAATAAGAAATAAAACTGGACAAACTTTGCTCAAATACAAATCATAATGAAAAACAACAATTGTACACTTTGTTTACGGAAAAAACACTTTTCAGAGACTTTATATTAATATAAATCACAGACGATATAACAGAGTAACTACAATGTACGATATAAAATTTCTTATAGAAGTGTGATGGTATCTGAAATATGTTTCGGTCAATTCTTTTATTAACTAGAATCCAATATAATAAGTGATTATAGAGTCTTGTCCAGGTTATAAATCGTTTGTTCGTTCATTCTGATGACTGCTGTGATACTTATCAAGATGCCCTCAGGTCTAACAGATATTATCTTAGTACTACTTGGGATACGGTAAGCATTTAGTAATAAACGATGGTCATTATTGGCCTTATATTTATGGTAATATTGCTTCGATCGACAAATACAAGAGTTGATATTAGGACAAATAGCTGTCTAAATAACCGACTCAGGATAAAATCTAATAACAGATTGGATTGTTTCTGTTTCTATTGGGTCGGTTAATTATTGTCTCTATAGTCTATAAAACAGGTTATCTAACTTGTTACTGTAAATATGCCATAATTTTTATTCTGTAATTTTTATTTTGTGTTTACATATTCATCATTATAATGCGGCTTTCTAAATGAAATTAAAAATATAAGTTTATTCACATAAATTGATTGATTGATTGAATTTAACGTCATACTTTAACATGAACCCTACATTGTACTTGACCAACATGCTAAGCTGAATTGCAAGATTTGGAAATAAGTAAACGGTTCTTTCAACAGTCATATCTTATCGGATTAATACCATAGTTATTTCATAGAGAATAATATATTGTATTGTTTTTTCGACGTAACCATAACTCTATCATAAAGAAATTATAAGTGTGTGTAAGTAAAACCTTTTCTATGTTACTCCAGATAAAAACAAACGATGTCTTATAACTTGGCGTTGTGTTTGTAGACTTCAAACTGAGGGATTACAATCTATCCTTTTAATTCAACACAGCACAATGTGTAATTACTTAAGATTCTTGCGGTGTTTGTGTCATTTAGTACAGTTTATATTTCCCCAATCTTTAAAGTTGTATGTAACTAGTTTTAATTCTTGTGTTTGTATAAGTTATCAAATAAATATGTAAGAAAGATATTCAGAATGTAGAACATAAATTCTGTACCAACTACCAGTACAAAGATATGTATGATTGATACTGTTCAGAACAGAGTATACGACAATAACCTCTCATTAAAGTCTTCTTTATTCTCAAGTCTTGGTGGTTTTTTGCTACAATATTAAGAGAAACGATACCACACACGTTCCTGGTATTTTATTTACTGTGTCGTGCAGATTTTTGTACATTCAGTGGTAAATTCTCAGATCGGATTTTATCAACTTTGTTCTACCACTTCAAGTAGAGCTGTCACAGGCTAATTACTTTGGGTTGTTCTGATAGAATAGATTATAGAAACGGGATTTTTTTTAAAGAGACAACCCGACCAAAGAAATTTCTTGCTGTACATCTGGTAAATTTATAGGATTTCGTTGAACGACATATTGGTCCTTTTAAAAGGTTGTTATACGTTTTGGAGGTAATCTCGTGCTCTATTGTAACGAATGGACAACTACTGAACCTCAAACGGAGGTTTAATAGATCAAAGGTTATGGTTTTTTTTCATGTTGATTTGAATATCGTCAGTATATGGTGTACTGATTTCGCATGTTGGGGAAATGTTAGAACTTCTCCTGACCTTATTCATACAATTTCCTTTTATTAAGTGCGCCAGTGGAGTATTCTCACACAGCTTCCTAACCTATAGTAGAATAACTACGCTAGTGGAGTATTTTGACTTAATAGATATAGGAAGATGTGGTGTGGGTGCCAATGAGACAACTCTCCGTCCAAATAACAGTTTATTAAGTAGCTTTCTCTAAGCTATAAGATATAACCGGCCTTCATTAACTGTACTAGTAGGACTTTTTTTAGCGACGTCGATATACCGGTGGTTTAGGGACGAAATCAAAAGTTCAATGAAGGATAAAAAACTTAATTCAAATAGTTTTTTTCACTGACCCCCCTACCCCCTATTAACTTAATTTGGGAAAAATTGATTGACCCATATGGATATATGTAAAAATCAATGTCGGATAACCAAATCTTGCAGCAGTTCAACCCCCACCCCCAAACTATTTGAATTAAGTTTTTTTATCTTACATTGATTTTTTGGTGTCGTCCCTTATTGTTCCAGTGTTCTATGGATCGACAACAGACTTTAGAACATCAGACATTTAGAAGGTTCCCACTGCTCTATATAGATCCTTATATAATCAGACATTTAGAAGGTTCCCACTGCTCTATATAGATTCTTATATAATTGATACATAACAATCAGAGGTTATTTAACTCGTATGATTGCTATTATATTTTCACGGTTCTCTCCAGATCCAAGACGTCTGTCTGACTTCATAGGATGATAAAATGTCTTCTTGGTCAATAAGTTGTGATATTATCTATCAATAATGATTATAATTGAAAATAATGAATGCTCTGAAGTTAGCTATAATTAGATCTTCACGGAAAAGTTTTAAATACATTACTTAGACAGAGATTAATATCAGCTAATAAAAGCCGACCGAAACCATAAACAAGATTATAAATACTACAATAAAGAACCATATTAGAGTTTTACATTAGGAACATTAATGCTGCTATTTGTCTTATTGAAATTACATCCCAGAGTATACAACAATTTTCTTTTCACTATTTTGTTATGATGAGCTTTCATAAAACTATATCAATTTTATCAATATTTCCCCTCGCCTTTAATAAATTTATGATCGGTATATATCAGGGTGAACCAATTCTATATTCATTTTATCATATTCTCCAATAACTTACAAAAGCAATGATGATTCTCATTACATTTTCAAGGACTATACTTTAACTTTACCGATAAAAACTCTTGGTTCGGTAACTTCTGTGAAGATGGTAAATCTCTAACAAGCAACTATATGGGATGTGTCTTTTGCAAGAATATGAATTAATTGTTCCCATTGAGACAAATGGCCGAAACCATAGAAGCTCTGCCAAACTCAGATATCTAAATATTAATGAACGATTTCTACAGCATATACTTTAGTCAGTGGCAGTGGCAAGCCGGACAAATAGCATTTGTACGGGTTTTCGCTATTTGTCCGGCCAAAAATGTAATGATGAAGATATAACATCGTGTTTTGAAGGTTTTAAATAAAGCACGAGTTGTTTTAAAATATATTATCTAACATCATTTTATGAAAAAGATCTCATTCTAATAATAAAAAAAACTATACATTTGATTCAGATTTTTTTGTTCTTATATTCTAAAGGAACTTGGGTTAGGGAGGGCAGAAATGATTCTCTCTTTTGTTCTTCTGCCTATGAATTTCCTGTAAAGCAAATAGTCGAGCCAATCATTATCGGCTTCATCTTTGAATCCAAAAAATCCTGAATTTATTGTTTCTGTGAAGTTTGGTTAAAGTAAGGTCCTCATATGATTATGTACGATCCTTCATTTAAATTGTTCGGCGATTTTTATTTCATTGGAAATTAGAGAAAAGGTCAGGCACGTGTAACCTGTCCCCAAAAGTAGGTTTGTGTTTTCGATAAGATTTTTTTAGAAAAAAATGTGTATTAGATACAACAGAAAAAAGGGGGGATTCCCCAACCCTGGTGTCTTATTCCCAGTCCAGGCATATCAGTATGTTTATATATCTCCGTTGTAGTATAACTGAAAATAATGCATCCAAGCAAGTTTGATATAGTACTTTTTTCCGAATGCGTCCATAAGGTAAATGGGGGTAAATCATCAATTTCACTTTGATTTCAGGCTTATTCCTCACAGTTAACTTAACATGTATACGCTATTATTGTTCTGGAATCACTCCTGTAGACATTTGTTTAAAGCAATCACATTCTCTCTATGACATCTCTAGATATAAATCACGATCTCCAATTCTCAAAACGTCCATTGCATACGCACGTGTGTTATCCGACACCGCGTATGTTATCCGACACCTCATCCGGGACACTTTCCGCGTCACATGACACTTTTATTGATATCGAAGGTTTGCGCATCTGCAGACGGATGGCCGGACGAATAGAGATTTTTAACTATTCGGACTAGCCGGACGAATAGACACTCCGTATACTTTATACCCTACAAAGTTACGGTTAGACAAACACACCAGACTTTGTACATTATAAAGTTATGGAATGGCAAACACACCAGACTTATAAAGTAATGCAAATTGAAAGGCAACTTTTTGTTAGCTTTACTCAATACACTGAGGGAAGCCATAAAGCAACCAGTAATCGATCATACACTGAATTAACCAAAAACCGAAAACTGACTGTTTTATTTAGCTTGTATTCGAATAATGTTTCTTTCCCACGTCCTACAACTATATTAAAATGTCTTTGTTTTTTTGTTCCCACATCATTAGACTGAAAAGTAGCCAGGTAACTTATTTTTATCCGAGGTTAACGTTTGAGACATCCAAGACTATAAAATGGCCTTTCAAGTCCATAACAAAGAAATGTTACGGTCAATATATAAGGAGCTACATTTTAATAGAAGAAATTAAAACATTTATGCTTTGTGTTTTATTTGTTAAATCAATCATGACTGTTAGACACCAGTCACAGCATTTCACCTTTAAAGAACAATATAAAAACGAGGAGGAAGATACCAATGGAATAGCCAAACCCATCAGTCGAAAACGAACATACTGTCATGGCAAACAGTCGAAAAACAACCGAAAGACAAACAAAAGTGTACAATAAACAACGAAGAAGACAAACGACTGAGCGACACGAACCCAAGCAAAAGTGTAATATATATATTAAGAATTTCATACCAAAATTGTTTCATTGACATTTGACACTTAAAACGTATTAATCATTCGGTTTTTTTTTCTGATTAGCTAAAGGGTGTTCGGGCATAACAATATATAAAAAAGAATATGTGGTGTGATTGCCAATAAGACAACTCTTCACAAGAGACTAAATAACAAAAAATAACATCTATTGGTCACCGTACGGCCTTCAACAATGGGTAAAGCCCATACCGTAGAGTCAGCTATAAAATATCTCGAAATGACAAATGTAAAACAATTCAAACGAGAAAATACCTGCCTAATTAATGTACAAAAACAAAGTGTATGAAAAACAAATAATTATTAAACACAACAAACGACAACCACTGAAGCAGAGCTATTTGGTTTTCTTCCGATTTCAAATGGTCAGCGGAGTTAATTTTTATGCTACGTACAATAATGTACAGAACGAAACATTCGAATAGTAAACTACTTTAAACTTTCCATGATTCTCTACTTCAGATCAGACTAAAACAACCAGCCATGTTATATAAAGTTATTGCACTGATATTGGAATAAATGATCGAGGACACATCGCGAAAGCAAATTTGCAGAAGTACTAATATTGTTGGGCTGAATTGGAGATGAGTTATATGTATAAATATATATGGTGAGGGTCCTCAAGTTGGTTACTTATTCCTTATTCGTTACCCATTCGTAACTTATTCCTTATTCGTTATTTTACCTATTCGTTACTTATTCCTTGTTCCTTATTTGTTACCTATTCGTACTAATTCCTTAGTCTCTAATCGTAACTTAATCAAATTTAGTATGTTTCCACCTTTTCGTGCTTTACTTTCTTATTTATCTTGGTTTGTAGAGGTGAAATTACACTTTTGACGCGAATGTACTCGTTTTTGAGCTCGACTGATACCCTGTTACTTATTGGTTCCTTCTTCGCGTGAAAAACGTATGTTACGTTGTACCTTTAAAGAAAATTCTTTTCGATGTTTGTCTTGTGTCTGTTCTTAGAGCTGACTGAGTAACCATATTTTAGCAAATGATGAGGTATATAGAAGAAGAGCGATAACTCTATTTAACCTTGTAGTATTCAGGGCTGCAATATAAAAATTCTGTAAGTTTAAAAATATTTATCAATTATAGTTTGATATGGGCGTTTTAAATGTATCCCGATACAATTTCATCGGTTAAGGAAATTAATTATTTTAAATTCACACTGTTTTGTGTACTATTTTTACCTTGACTGATCTACAGTTAATACACCAAGATAGTGGCAGTGAGGGTTGATTGAGAGCTATATTTTACTATTTTACTGACTAAGTCACTTTGTTTTGAAATATCATTGACTTTCAGGTTCACAAAGTATAAATATGGAACATACGCTTTAAGATGTTTTATGTTAGAAAGTTCAATATATAGTTGTGTATCAACATTCCGGCAGCAACTGCACATGTGGTGTATATTCAAGTTCCAAGTTGATAATATTTCATGAAACAGCGTTCCCATTGAGTTGTTTTGAAAGGCTCGTGAGTCATTACACTTGTAAGGATAAAATGTTATTCACTTAATGAGAACAATTATTCGACTGCTTCGGATGGTCATACGGATTAAAAACGTTGTACAATGAATTCTGTATTTTGTAATTCAGTATATAACAATTCGCCATCGTGTAATGAAAGGTTGAAACGAATCCATGGAATCTGTATTTTGTAATTTCGAACTTTATCTGTTTCAATAAACACAACACATATGTGAAAGCAACAAAAAAAGCTGGATACTCATAACGGTCATTTACCAAAATTTTATTAAACAGATTCCAGTGGCGGATCCAGAGGGGGGGGTTCCGGGGGTTGGAACCCCCCCCCTTTTTTGGCCGATCAATGCATTTGAATGGGGACATATAGTTGGAACCCCCCTTTTTAAAATGGCTGGATCCGCCCCTGGATTCTTGATTTTCTTTCTTCTGGTTTGAGATCCAAATAATAATAATGCAAATATAACGTGAAAGTCCGAGTCAGCCTTTTCCCGCCATATTTTAAAAATCAAATATCTCGAAAAGGAGCTCCTTGGCATATCAATATTTTTAGCTTATTTTGATCCATATATATCTAATGCTCTTCCGGATGTAAAGTATCAATTTTAAATTCTTTATGTATTTTTAATATTTCACTTAAGGATGTATATTCTTCTGACGTTTCAGTCTCGTTGAAATCTCGTTCTAGAATTATTTCCAAAACATGTGATACAAGTGGAAAATATCAATGAATTTTAAAAATATTATAATTAAACATACTCTGTGAAAAAAAATGTGTATTTACAATGAAAAGTTTTTCAATAATCAAGTTTTCAAATTTTAAGACCAATCAAGTCAGTCTTTTTAGCCAGAATTTTGTGAAAATAAGTGAGGGGTACAAAAAATGATTTTATAAGAATCATGCACATCCTCTATCATTGTTGTTTTTAAAATTTCTTAGATATGTATTTTTTCAATCATTTATAACAAAAATAAATGAAATATTATGCTTTTTTTCTTAAAACTGAGAAAAATCACAAATTTACAAAATTGACAGAACGGTAAATTTGACACAAAAAAGCATCAAAATATGATAAAACTTTCTTAAAGTAACACCTACCTATAATTTTTTTAAGTCAAATTTATTCAGATTGGTTCACTTTATCCTTATTGAAAGTATGAAAAAAAGTTTAATCGTGGAATTGTGATTTTTTTTTTCACGATAATAGCCCCCAAAAAGGTTAAAATTGATGAAAAATGGAAAACTGATCAAAATTGGGTATTTTCAAAGGGCCGTAGCAAATGAAGTGCACCACCATATGATTTTTTTTTGTCTTCACTAATTATTTTTTTACAGTTTTCTTAACCAAAAAATCAGGTTAAGAAAAAAAGCTTAATTCTAGAAATTTTTTGCTCCTCAGAGGTGTACATTCTTAAGTACATCCATAAAGTATTGCGTGCTTTGTCTTGTAGCGAAAATTTAATTGTAATAATACTGCATTTATAAGTGTACTTTAAAAAATGTTAAAATTAAATTAGTTCCTCTCTACTCGTTATATCTTTTAGGTTTTGGGCTAAACCACATACTAAAAGAGGAAAATTAAATCTTTACTGTTGATTGGTGGAAATTACAATACCGTGTGAGCGCCTCCATCTCCGATTGTAAAATTAGTGAGAGCCGTTCAAAACAAGATAAACATGTCATCGGAAGGAACAATAGATCGAAAAGAGCCAGAATTTGTTGCACCTGAACCCACAACAATGACGATAAAGGTAAAACATTCACATTTGTTTCGTTCTATGAGCATGATGAGTAGTTTCGATGCAAAAAGTGATCATTTTTTCATCATTTTTGTTTTGTTTTATTTTTCATTTCTTAGGTATTAATTTTCATGTTAGAGTTATTTCTTTCCACACACGCTATGAGGTTTAAAGAGTAAGTAAGTAATATTTTAAGTTGAGGTTATTCTGATCATTATTTTGTAGTGTATCAACACTTTTTTCTCAAGTCAATATTGTGGAATTTGGAAAAGGTTTTACATCACAGCAAGAAATACCAGACAGTTGTTAAGGTGATAACTTCTTCTCATGATACAGTATATCCCAAACTTTATTCTGACAGCCTGAATGTCCCACAAACAATGTGAATCGTTCTGTCAGAAACTTTTAGATTTTTTAATTGACAAGATAGATTATAGAAGAAAAGGTCAAATTTCTTTTTTCCGACAGACATACATGTACCCTAAAACAGTTTGGCAGACTGACATTGCCATTTGGTATCCTGTTATCCATCAGATTTTTTAGCTACATAAGCTACAAGCACAATCTCTTCATTGACATTGCCCTTATACTTGAAAAAGGTAAAAGTTAAACAAATAATTGCATTAATTGTCTTGCAGAATAAGTAAAAAAATAATTCTGACCTTATATGGTAAATCATACGTAACATGTAGTTGTTATATACAACATCATCTTTGTAACTCCACTGTAACAGTGGGGCGATCCAGTGTTCTCACTAGTGAGTTTAAGCTAGACAAAATAGAGAAAGATGATGTATTTACAATGTTTGATCAATTTTTAACTTTTCCTTTAAAAAGACAATATGTTTGCTTAGTTGATACACAATTTTACAATCTTGATGTACACCTAGGACTGACCAGTTTTGAAAATGATGAGTTCAAGCAGATTTTCATGGACTAGCTTCAGTTTTAAGGGACTTAGAAACTGAAATGGCAAGATATATTACATTATTTGCTTGTTTGATGTGAGGATTTGTGTGTACCTGCTGTAAATTCATGATAAAGAAAAAGATATTAAAAAAATCAAACAGTTTTCCTAATTTTTAATATTATCCATTTCATGTAAAACTAGCTACATTGATCATTTCTTAGTAGTTAAATGTTGTTAGGATAAGGCTGTTGTGGCATATTTCTAAAAAAAAAAATGAGGATAACCGATATTATCAGCTTTAAACACACAGGTACAATGTAATACATATAAAAAAAAAGATGTGGTATACATATGACAATGTATAATTGCAAATGAGACAACTCTTCACAAGAGACCAAGTGACACGTACAGAAATAAACAACTATAGGTCAGTGCTCAGCATGCAGAAATGAGCAAAGCCCATACTGCATAATGAACAGTCAGCTATAAAAGGCCTTGAAATGACAAATGCAAAACAATTCAAACAAGAAAACTAACTTTACATGACTTAAGCTATTTACATTTACTTGCATTAAGTGAGGACTTCCATTTTCTTGACCATCACATATAATCTTTCGAAATCAGCTTATAGTTACACATCAAACAGAGAAACATGATTAACTAACATCTAATTATTGTAATTTTGATAGGAGAAAATGATGATGGAAGAAGCCAAATTAAAAGCTAAATATCCCAATGTGAAACCAGGTGGACCATCAGGACTATTGGCAAAAAGATTACAGAGAGGGGTAAGTAGAACTATTCAAACTAAGATGGACTGTAAGGACTATTGCCAAAAATAATACAAAGAAACTGTAGCATTGAAGAACAACTCTAATTAAAATGCATAGTGCTGTACAAAACAAGATGGATAAGGCATTCCTTACAAAGACTGAAAGAGATGGACAACTTATACTTGAGTGTGAAAAAAGAAGATATCCCTACCAATGAAGACAAAAAGGACTTAAGGTTTGCAGTCTGTCTGTCTGCCTGTCTGTAATCATGCAAAATTATAACTAATCTGCTATAGAAAATGATGGATATATGTATGTACATGATTTGGCATATCTTTGTAATCTTTGCACCTTGTTTGGAAATTTTAAAATTGTATCAGCGTCTGTGGTGTTCGCTTAAATTGTATAAATTTCGAGATTTACAAAAAGTTTCTCAGTTTGAATATTTTTACATGATTTATTTGACATCGTGCTATTATTGAAGAAGGATATCGGTAATCCGAAATATCTAATATTTGTTCATTTTATAGTTATTTAATGGTGATGTTGTACCCTTTTTGACTTGTTATACATGATATATATATATATTTAATATGATTATTTTAATTCTTTTTTAGCAAAAGTATTTTGATTCCGGAGATTACAATATGGCCAAAGCTAAGATGAACAACCCAAAGACCCCTTTGGCGCCCACAGAAAAGATGATATTACAGGAATCAATTGGTGATGCTATCCCGACGCCAGAATCCTTACCTCCTAGAAAACCCTCCATCATACAGAGTAGATTAGCAGAAGGAGAATTGTCATAGATGTTACATTCATCCAGAGTCATAGAAATCAGGGATGCCACAATATTGGTAGATTTGAGTGATTGACAGTAAGGGCACACAAAGTGTATTGTCTGTCTGCTTCCACTGTATGCTTGCCAAGTTGTTCAAGAGCATCACATTTCTTTAAGGTCCCTATATACAGTATTTCAAGAGTAAAACAAAAATTACAAACACATTTTCAATTATTTTTGAGAAGTAAAATGAATTTTCAGGGTATATATAAACATGTACATTTTTGATCAATTTAAGTTATTCATTTTCAGAGAAATAGGTTTAAATAAGGAAAAATGAGTGGTGTCAGGCCTGTACAAAAGTATGACTGGTCAAAAAGTTCTTTAAATTTTCTAATCAGAGAAGCTTGTTTCTTGATTGCCATTACTTTTGGATTCTTTTACTGAGTCCTATTCTGGCTTGAGTTTAACAATAATTTATTATTTGATAAGTACTATTTAATATATACAGAATATATATAATAAATCCTATGCTTTAAACACCAATCATTGTATAAGTTTATGTTCCAATCTTCTGGGTTTATTTCTCTCATTAGAAATTTACGCTTTTAACAATATTGTACATATTCTATTTCGTTATACATTGTGTATTTACAATATGTTGAGAGATATATATGAGAATGTTTAAGAGAGTAAATAATTACTGTTATTTTTAATCTTGAAACTTCAGGCTAGTAGATTCAATGTAGGAAAAAGTTGTTAGTTGAAAAGTAAATTTGTAAAATAAAACCAAGATAACGGGATACAATTTTAAAAAAAATGAATTTTGAGGGCACAGGTTCTTAAAGTTTGTTTTGGTTAAGAAGACAAAAAATATATATTTGAATGCTACACATACATGTACCACTACCATATTTAATTGAGAACTGATTGAATTAAAAGTAATTGAAACCTTACCTGAACAAGTTAACTTATCTACCATCATTGTGTTCCTGTTATCATGGTCAATTTGAGAATCTACCAATGCTTTGTGCTACCATGGTAACAGAACAAGTTAGAAAATCTGCCATTGGTTTGTTCATGTTACCAAGGTAGCTGAACAAATTGAAAAAATCTGCCAGTTTTGTTCATGCGACCATGGTAACAGAACAAGTTAGAATAGACCATCATTGTAGTGATGTTGTTTCTCTGACATTGACTAACAATTGACAGAATAGTGCAATATTTATTGAAGATCAAATTGTCCCCAAGATTTGATATTGTAACTAACAAAAACATCCAATTAAAATAGAAATATGAAATGGGTGAATGTTGAAGTGCACAAAAGTATTTCATATTTTAACAAAAAAAAAAAAAATGATTGTTTTTGCTGTTACATGTAGTTTTGCTTTAAATTAAGCTTTTGAATCTGAGGCTCACAGTCAATTATGATTCCAGAAGTCATTTTTTCAATCAAAAAGTCAATTGCTAAGTTACTATATATCAATTAATAAAACATTAAATCATTAAATATTGGTATTTTGCATTGTTTGTACATGTATTTATAGGGATTGTGTTTCAAACAATACTTTTGTATTGGGAATTATGTATTCTTTTCTTTATTTTTTGGTAAGAATTCTGAACTTTTTCTAATTTCATTTTGTTCAAGGAGATAATTTGTTTTTGTTTTTAATTATGTATCAACATGACGAACAGTTGTAATTAATTGTCATAATCATGATAATGGGATACTACTTATACAATGTAAATGTGTAACTGTTTGTTGTGAACTGAATAACAGAGATAAATGAAAGCTTTCATACTTTTTATACCAATGATTATTGCTTTTTAAGAGTTTTAAGAACACATGTAATCACATTAAAATTTCATGAATTGAAAAGATTTCTACTGCGAAAATAGATTTTTTATAGTTTGCTTTGAAATCACAATTATATAAACACTTAAACAGATAAAGAATTGAGTAAATGAAGTTTGCAAATAAATAAAGATTATCATTTTTTTCAAAGTCCTGTAGTGTGTATATTTGGTATTCCAAGTATTATTCAAATTCTCAGTTGATATGCAAAACAAATTTGAAAAGGATAAAAACATTCCTCAAACCATGACACAGAAAACTCCAAATTTTAAAACTATTACATCAATGACCTTATTCAAGATTTATATTTTTGACTCTAAGCAGAGAAGGAAACAAAAACAAAAAATAATTTTTTGAATGTTATGTATCTATATAATAGATCAATACCTTTCGGCTCGGAAGCAGAGAATATTATTTATATGACCTTGTTCTCTTGTTATTTATGTTTGTATGTATTTAGAGTATGCATGGTTATGTTGTTAATTGATTGATCATTTCTTAGCCCATTTATAGATTTACCAAGCAAATGTTTTAATTGCAATGGCATTTCCTAGATGAGATAAAAATGTATTTGTGAACTACTGTAATCTTTTTATACATTAATGGTGATGACGTAACTATTTTGCAAAGGATTCGAAAAAAACCAAGGTGAAGGTTTCTAGATATTGAAGACTAATACAATCTTTTGATGTATGAATTGCATTTGCCATTCATCAAATTTGTTCTGGTAGAAATTTCTGAGTAATTGGTTAGTGTAAGTGCTATTATTTCTATTCTTGAAAGAGACCTTTTTTGCAAAGACCATTGCTTATTGTGTTTATTTACAAACATTATATATATATTTGTTAAATTTAAAAGTCATGTTTGTTTATGTACATACAGAATCATATTGTAATTATAAATATGAAACTAATTTTAGTTTTCTTTGCTTAAGGCCATATTCATAGAAAGGAGCACATAAGTTCCTTTATATTGTCCACAAATGATATGCTTACCTGTTTTCCTTAGAAATTCTGTATATCCTAAAAACGTATAGCAATAGGTTAACTCCAATTGATTAATGTAATATATGTAGAGTGTTAATATCTGTTTGTCAGAATTTTTCTTATTTAGACCTCATTTTCATGGTCAATGTAATGTCAACTGCCTCAGTTAGCTTATGTTTTTGCGCTTGCTTCAAGTGCTGCAGGTTCTAGGTTTGATTACCGGCCTGGTAAACCCTAATACTTCAAAATTGATATTTTGCATTAAGGAAGAGCAAAAGGCTTATAAACAACACAAAATCAATAAACTCCAAATCAAACATTAAATGAAACAAAATAAAATTGAGAATGGAAATTGGGAATGTACCAAAGAGACAACAACCCGACCATAGAGCAGACAACAGCAGAAGGTCACCAACAGGTCTTCAATGCAACGAAAAATTCCCGCACCCGGAGGCATGCAGAATCAAACACAGAAAATGCTGCTCAGATTCAGAATTGAACAAGAATGTTGTAGGCTCCAAATCAAAGAACAGAAAAGCAAAAGGTTATGAAACTTACAATATAAACACAAATTTGCTCCAAATAAGACAACAAAAATGCAAAAACTCCAAATTAGACTGAAAGATCAAAAGGCTTATGGTCAAAAAGTTAAAGGGCCAAATAAATTAAACAAGGGAATAACAGGCACTGGATCAACGGTATATGTAATAGAAGGAGAGAAAAGGTTGCAGTAACAAATTATAGAATCAAGAAACAAGAAAGAAAATGCTAGGAATCAAAAACCAAAAGCATCGGTCACATTGAAAGTGAAACAAAGGTAAACTATGTGATTGACAAAACTCATTCTTGTACAGGCAAAAACCATAATTAACCTATTTTTATGCCTCACCTACGATAGTACAAGGGCATTTTGTTTTCTGGTCTCTGCGTCCGTCTGTCCCACTTTAAGGTCTTAGGTACAATCAACTTAAAACTTAGTAAACATGTTCCCTATGATATGATCTTTCTAATTGCTAAATTAGATTTTTAACCCCAATTTCATGAACCACTGAACATAGAAAATGATTGTGTGATATTCAGGTTAAAGTTTTTGGTCAATGTAGTTTTTAATGAAATTGAAGTCCAATCAACATGAAACTTTTTTTACTCCAATTTCACAGTCCACTGAACATAGAAAATAATAGTGTTAGTGGGGCATCCGTGTACTATGGACACATTCTTGTTTAAGCTTTAATATGAAATCAAACTTACTTATAGAAATCTAATTGCATGTGCTCACTATCTATTTATCTATGTTTAAATATGGTTCTGTGACAATCAGCTTTCTTCAGAGGTCACCTCTAGAAAACAATATGTAAGAAAAACTGACATATTAAATTATAGAAAACTTGACTTTATAATTTCGATATACATTTTAGTATGTCATAAATCAAATATGAGAACTTTAGTCTAATTGGTGAACATTAATTTGACAGCTAATCCCCCCTGCATGTTCATTGTACTTGACCTCATTATCACAATTTTGTTGTAACAAAATCTTTGTTTTGTTTACATAATTTCATCATGGATACCAGGACTAAATTTAGTATATACGCCAGACGCGCGCTTCGTCTACAAAAGACTCATCAGTGACGCTCGAATCCGAAAAAGTTAAAAAGACCAAATAAAGTGCATTGAGGACCAAAGTTCCTAAAAGTTTGGCCAAAACATAATAATATCAATGTGTACTTCAATCTTAACATAAGTGCTGTTTTAAAAGCATTCTAAATTGACTTTGAATACTAGTAATCAATAAAGAACGATGTTGGATCAAACTGAGAAGGTATGCAGTTGAAAACAATATTCTGCAATGTCTGGTGTGAAATTAAGTTTTTGTGATACTTTCTAAAATGTAATTCGAATTAGATTATGATTAATTTATTGATACTGCGAAAGAAAAGTTAACATCGTTTGTCGTTTTGGACAATCGAATTTTCGAGCAGTGCAGTTCGTTTTAAAATTTACGTTCGGACGTAAAAAGAAGTTTTCAATTGAAAAGTGAGTTAAACTAACCCAAATTCGAACTACGTGTGAACGTATATCATTAGTTAACTTGATAGAAGAAGAGTTGTATGTATCATTTAGTGTGGGGGAGAGGTCGGTGTTTAGCTTCTCATATAAGAGACTTGAACAAAGATACGTCAAGCATACAAGAAGAGGACTGAAAGTATGGCCTTTCGTCTTACAAGAGTTTCTATTAAGGGTCGTGTCAGATCACTTCATCTCGCCGTTTCTCTATTCACCAGTCATTGACACTGATACATGTAAAAAAATAACCTACTTTTTCACTTTGCTTGAAAAAATAAAAAATAAGATATCATGATTGTAGTTGATACTTTTCTTTTATTTGCGTCTTATTTGTCATTTTGACGTCTATCCTACTTTTGAATAAAAGATATGATGTGGTGTATGTTTTATAATATTGAATCTACAACCAGAGACATATAATACAATTATTTTTTAAAGGTTCGCCTGAATTTCATTTGAACATTTTCAGTAGCCAGTTTCACACAGTAAATTGTACACTATTAATTGTACGAGGGTAAAGAAAGTGTTGGACATTTCGTTTACTATGTTAATTCCAACTAAAGAGAATGGAAATATCCGACGTTATCTAATGCTGAACAAACAAGAATTAGAAGTACATTAAAAACAGACACCGCCATAAGAAAAACAAACAAAACTGTTGTAACTGACGCCCCCATGGTATATCCCCCCTTTTTTTACCTCACGGTTTGTGAGGTTTTCTCGATAAATTATATTTTACTCAAATAAGGTCCTTTTCACTTGATTTTTTTTATTTGCTACATATCATAAGATAGTCCTAGTAATTTAGTCGTCTTGAAGGTTTTTTCGGCTTTCCGAACACAGGCACTTGTTTCTATCCATGGGAGGACCCACTCGTAAATATATGTTGATAGTGGGTCTTCCCATGGATATAATAAAAAAAAAATGATAATAAATTTATAGAGCGCCCCATATAAAAAATAAAAATTACTCTAAGGCGATGTACATTCAGCATGGTAATTAAAACAAATCAAAGACAAAAACATAAAAGTACTAACTTAAAATATAAAACAAAAATGCCTACCATAATATAAAAGGTCGATACAAAAAAAAAATTGTAAAACAACAAATTAAAAAATAAATAGCAATCTAGGTTAAAAGTATGCAAAACAAGCAATAATCCTAAAAAGTTATACAAACAAAATGCATTAAAAGTTTATACAAAACTACATGAACTAGTAAAAACCCGTAAAAGAGAAAGGAAAAAGTCTGATTAAAAAGCAATGCGATAAAAATGAGTTTTTAGCTAAGATTTAAAACACTCTAAGGACTTGCATTGTCTTAAACTGTTTGGGAGATTATTCCAAAGAGATGCCGCTGCCAAATCGAATTGTCTTTCACCGTACGTCTTTGTCCGCACTTTTGGAACGGTAAGGAGTTTAGTTGAGCGTGAACGCAGAGATTGCTTTGGTACGTGCAAATTGACCAGTTCCCGAATGTAAGCAGGACCAATGCCATTCAAAGCGCAGTATACATAAGTAAGTATTTTAAATTGTGGTCTGTATTTGACGGGTAACCAATGTAAATCGGCAAGTATCGGCGTAATATATGCTCATGTTTTCTTGTCCTGGTGATAAGACGAGCTGCTGTATTTTATACTTTTTGTAATCTGTTCATCGTAGTCTTGTTAATACCGTTCAGAAGAATATTCCCATAATCAAGTCTGGATGTTACTATACTGTTCACTAGTGTCTTGCAAGCGGATGTTGTTATATAGTTGCGAATACGTCCAATGCTACTGATGTGAAAATGACAAGATTTTACTATGGCAGAAACTTGCCGTTCCATCGTAAGATGTTAATCAAAGTACACACCTAGGTTTTTCACGCAGGATACACTACTTATCACTGTATTGGCGACTTTCAGTTGGAGAAGTTTGGTACACTTGCCTTCGGGTGTTTCGGTGTGAATATGATAAGTTCGGTTTTATCTTGATTAAGTTTTAGCATATTTGTTGACATCCATGAACTAATGATGGAAAGACACAATTCAAGTTTTGAAAAATAATTCACCCAGTTGTCTTGCGGCTTGATAACCATGTACACTTGTGTATCGTCCGCATAGCAGTGATATGTCATGCCATGACGACGGCATATTTAACCTATTGGCTTCGAGAAAAGAAAGTACAATTTCGGGCCTACCACGTAACCTTGTGAAACGCCGAATGTAAGATGACATTTCTTCGATGTAGTTGTTCCAATTACAACACTCTGATGTCTTTCTGTCAAATACGACTTAATCCATTCGAGAGCGCAACCAGTTATGCCATACGCAAACGACAGATGTTCCAGGAGAATTCTGTGATCTATGACATCGAATGCAGCGGAAAGGTCCAAAAGCACTAATACCACTGATGAATGTTTGTCTAAAGCTGCATTTATATCATGATGTACTCTAGCTAATGCTGTTTCGGTTGAATAGCGTGGTCTGTATGCTGACTGAAGTGGATCACACAATGAGTTAGAGTCCAAATGAAAATTTAGTCTCATCAACTACCTTTTCTAGAGTTTTTGAAATAAAAGGTAAATTGGACACCGGTCTGTAGTTTTTGTAAATTTCAGAATCAATTCCCGGTTTTTTCAGAAGAGGTCTCACAAGAGCCTGTTTGAAGTCTGACGGCACGATTTTCTCGTCAAATGATGCATTCACGATATCTGAAATTAGTTACACGACAACATGGACAACTTCGGAACACTGTTTCAAGAGGTTGGACGGAATAGGATCAAGCTCGCAGGACTTGTTAGGTGCCTTTTGTATGATAGTTCGAATCTCGTCATTGGTTGTGTGTTTAAATGCCGACAACAAAGGTGTACCAGTGAATTCAACATCAGCCTGTAGAAATGCAATGTTGTCACCCTTCACAACGTTTTGGTCCCTTAGCCCATCTCTTATTGTGACGACCTTATTGACGAAAAAATCAGCAAATGAGTTTGACAGTTCCGATCCGAAGATGAACTTGGCAACGGGGTTTGTTGTTGTTTACCCATTATATGTTTTTTTAGAAGGGATATAGTTACGATACTGTTGTCAGGTCATTAAAGATTGCATATTTTGGCGTTAATATTGATTCACTTATAGGGTCTTTGCATCGGAACTAAACACATTTATTCAAAAACCAGTTGTTGGCATGACACGGGTTATGTTCTTCTCATATATGTTATGATGGTATGATACTAAACCCCTCACGGGAAGGATTGTGCCTGATGTTCATATGATGAAATCATAATCTTTCAGTCAGTTTAATTGAAGTCTGGAGCTGGCATGTCAGTTAACTGCTAGTAGTCTGTTGTTATTTATGTATTATTGTCATTTTGTTTATTTTCTTTGGTTACATCTTCTGACATCAGACTCGGACTTCTCTTGGACTGAATTTTAATGTGCGTATTGTTATGCGTTTACTTTTCTACATTGACTAGAGGTATAGGGGGAGGGTTGAGATCTCACAAACATGTTTAACCCCGCCGCATTTTTGCGCCTGTCCCAAGTCAGGAGCCTCTGGCCTTTGTTAGTCTTGTATTATTTTAATTTTAGTTTCTTGTGTACAATTTGGAAATTAGTATGGCGTTCATTATCACTGAACTAGTATATATTTGTTTAGGGGCCAGCTGAAGGACGCCTCCGGGTGCGGGAATTTCTCGCTACATTGAAGACCTGTTGGTGACCTTCTGCTGTTGTTTTTTTCTATGGTCGGGTTGTTGTCTCTTTGGCACATTCCCCATTTCCATTCTCAATTTTATTTGTTAGTTTAAATAACTGTTTGTGGTCATTTCCACAATTCTCAATTTTGGAAGAGTACGTTATAGGTTTCCTTGGCGATATACAACAGTTTACCAACAGTTTTACACTTTTCCTTTAAAATTTGATAATGAACTTCCAATTTCGAATCTCGCCATTTTCTCTCCGCTTTTCGCTTATCTCTTTTGGCAGCCTTAAGATCGTCTGAATACCATTCTGTATTAGGTATTAAAATAACTGATTTGATCGTGACTGGGGTGTTTATCAAAGATATTCGTTAAATTATCTTTATAACGTTCGACTAGTTGCTGTACAGAACTATCTATATATTCCAGAACATGAAAAAGAATATACAATGTCCTTCTTAAGTTCCGTCATATCGATCTCTTTACATTTCGGCAAACTGAAATATCTTTGCGCATACTCTTTGGTTTCTTGCATACTAACATTACATTAACAGAGAAATGTTCACCTACTAGATTACCTTGAGCATCACTGATGTTCGGACGCTGAACGTTTGGAATTTCGTTTAGTATCTGCCTGGATGACATGGATAGAAACAAGTGCCTGCATGCTTTGTTTCCGGAGACGGTCAAGTCAGTACGATTAATTGGACAACTGAATCATTAGAATTCGTTTTTTTTTTTTTTTTTTTTTTTATTATCTCCTATTTTAGGTTTCTGCAAAACATAAAGTCATTCTGTGCAAAGTCAGCTTAATATACAAATTGTAAATACGTCTAAATCATCGTTTTGTTAAAACTAATCCGTATAATAATCCATCCTTGTTCGTATCGCATTATCATTCCGAAAATTGTATGGATTTTAAATGATTATATCACGTGACAATAAAGATGGCAGACGAACGAGAACCACCCCCGATGGAGGAATCGAACGAAAACAACGAAGATGACATTTTTTCTGAAGCTATAGAGGTTATTTAACTGATGCAAATCTTAACCCTTTTAATCATGAGAACGAAATCTTACTTTTACTTCTAATTGACATCTAAAAACAGGAAATAACACCCGAATGTTTTCCTCATAGTCAAACCGGCTCCTTTGACAAACTGACGTTTATACTATTTTTAGGGTGTTACTCATAAGCACATCATGCTTTAACGACATATATTTATCTATATAAGAAAAAAAACCATATTAGTTACCATTTATTACCATGACACAGTTGTTTGTTTGGAATGACAATAATTGGCAAGGTTGTTTCTCAAGTTCCTGGTATATGAGGCAGGCATTACCTGTGAAAGGGGACGAAGTCTGTATTTTTTTTATTTTTTTTTAATTCAGACATATTTTAACTTCAAAATCTGTTAAAAAAAAACAGAAATACTGTAACATTTTCGATTTTGGTTTTGTTGTTTAATGGGGATTTTAGTTGTTGTGTTATTTAAGTTATGACGTCATATTCAATGTAAACAAATAAACACGATCATCAGGCAACGTTTATTCATATCAAAGACAAAAAATTATTAAAAATGAAATTGGTATTGTGTTTCTTGAGTTCCTATATTTACCAGACTACTTAATCAGTTAATGTCTCAGACTTATTTGACAACGAGACCAGAAGAAGGAAGTAGATAGTCATGATAGTGAGAAAATGGAAAGTCTGGAGAAAAAAAAGTTAAAGATTTCGAGTTCATTAGTAGAATAATAATTTCTGGAAATTTTCCCTATTTTTTTTTTTTTTTTCATCACTTTATAATAAAATTGAGAATGGAAATGGGGAATGTGTCAAAGAGACAACAACCCAACCATAGAGCAGACAACAGCAGACAACAGCAGAAGGTCATCAACAGGTCTTCAATGCAATGAGAAATTTTCGCACCCAGAGGCGTCCTTCAGCTGGCCCCTAAACAAATATATACTAGTACAGTGATAATGAACACCATACTAAACTCCAAATTGTACACAAGAAAATAAAAGTTAAAATAATACAAGACTAACAAAGGACAGTGGCTCCTGACTTGGGACAGGCGCAAAAATGTGTGGGGGGGGGGTTAAACATGTTTGTGAGATCTCAACCCTCCCCCTATACCTCTAGCCAATGCAGAAAAGTAAACGCATAACAATACGCACATTAAAATTCAGTTTAAGAGAAGTCCGAGTCTGATGTCAGAAGATGTAACCAAAGAAAATAAACAAAATGACAATAATACATAAATAACATCAGACTACTAGAAGTTAACTGACATGCCAGTTCCAGACTTCAATTAAACTGATTGAAAAATTATGTCTTCATCATATGAATATCAGGCAAAATCCTCCCCGTGAGGGGTTTAGTATCATACCATCATAACATATATGAGAAGAACATAACCTGTGTCATGCCAACAACTGGTTTATTATTAATAAGTGTGTTTAGTTCCGATGTAAAGACCCTATAAGTGAATCAATATTAACGCCAAAATATGCAATCTTTAATGACTTGACAACAGTATTGTAACTATATATATCCCTTCTTAATAAGTTTACTGTAATCTGCAGGTTTTCTATAGAAAAAACACCTTATGAGGTTGTGCATTTGGCAAGTACATGTAGTTATAAAAATAAAAATTGTACCTGTTCAAGTGAATTTAGGTAATTGCAGGTGTTATGATCCTTAAGTAATTGTAAAATGGTATTTTATAATTGCCAAATTGGTCTGAGAAATAACTTGAGAAGGCTTGATCTTTTCCATTTCAAATGTTAATATGTTGTCTCTCATGTCCAAATGAAGGTCAGGATAGGTTTTAATGATTTAAAGTTTTGTTGATGAGTTGGTATGGTCCTTGATAGCTTTTGATAAGTACACTAAAAGATTAAGAAAACCCATGTTTGCTTTTATTTTAACAGATTTTTGTCTTATTGATTTTTAATAAAACATGTATTGCATACCTGTCAACCTGTGATGATGAAAATGCAGGTCATAACCTGCATTGAAGAATGAAATCTTAGGTCATAACGCGTACAAACTCTTTCGAGCTGAATTTCAGTATTTAGGGGACATTTTTTTATAATTTAAATCAAAGTTTCCAAAATATGTCCACTTGGTTAAGTAATTTAAAGTTTTATTAATCATTATTTCATTGCACTTTGAAAAGCTTTTGATAAATTTGTGTCACACTACATACCTTATCTTCTTCGGTTATTTACAGTCGAACCTCGTTGTGTCGAAGTCGAAGGGACCGGACCAAAGTATTCGACTCATCCGAGGTTCGACTCAACCGAGGTCGAGTGTGTCGTCATAAATTTTGAATGTATGAAATACAGTATGAGATTTTTGTAAACTAGATACAATGAACAGTGTGCCTTTTCCATTCAATCCCCATTTTTGGTCCTTCGTAATAATTAAAAACACAAGTGCAGATACAAATGATACACAAATATTTACAAAGGTCAGTCGCTATAAATTATGAAATCACACGCGGCACGCAATAAGTTCTGAACGGTCTCTGATGAGGTCGTCTGCTTTACATTAAATTATCATGAATTTATTATAATTGTCCTAATCTTTTTATCTATTGTAATTATTGAAGTTGACATCTAACGATTCATTTAATCTCGGTTTGGGTCATTTAAATTCGTTTCGTTTTTATCTCAGGTGAAAAACGTTCAACACACTAACATTCCTCTTGAACGATCAACAAAGGTGTTAATTAGCGGCCACCATAAACATGTCATTTTAACTGTTATACAAACAAGTATGTTAACTCAGCTTTAATCTCTTTTGAAAATTATTAGTTGACATAAGAAATACATCCGACTTAAATTTTTATCATCATGATCATTAGGTCTGCATCTTTCGAAAATTCTTACTTTCGAAGTTCGAGACATCGGGGTGAAATTACATTAATTTTACTTCGACGGGACTATAAAATTTACTCGACTTAACAGAGTATTCGAATCAACCGAGTTCGACTCATCAGAGGTAATTATGTATTGATCAAACGGGAATTTTACCGGGACCTCGAGATTACTTCGACTCATCCGAGTTTTCGACTTAACTGAGTTCGACACAACGAGGTTCGACTGTATATTATTCAAATTTCTACAAGCTAAGTATTTCACCCTCAAGTTGTGAGTGGCTATGTAGCCTTTGCTCATCATCTATCCACTGTGCGATTGGAATTAGAGTATAGTGAAATAAAGTTAACAACAGTTAAAGGAAGTATAGATGAAAAGAATTCTTATTATTTATTATAGATTTAATCTGTTTTACCCCAAAAAACGTAAATGTAAGGAAAAATTTTGAATGGAGACAAAAAAGGGGAAGAAACGTTAACTCCAGTTGAAAAATGTTTGTAAAACAACAGTGAAATTTATTTACGACCTAAAGCTAAGATAATTGGTGTTAATTAAAAGTGTGTTTGACACCAAAGCTGCCAAGTCAACCCATGCACTTAATGTGTAACTTAATTTGACAGTTTACACAGCAACTGTACTTCTGTTGATGAAAGAATTTGCCAGTGTTTCTAAGGAAAATCACTTATGAAATGGATCTCAAGGCTAAGAAATCCAGGTGAAAAAGGGTCATTTTCGGAATTCCCAGATAATATAAACAAGCTATATTCCACTAGACCAAGTTATAATATGATGTCACTTTTCAGACCAGAAAACACACTGTTTTTTCCTGAAGTAGTGGAGCACTTTATTATATTTGAAGAGTTCACTATTCTTCCCTTTGTTATTTTAGCCAATAAAACATGAAATATACTGATTTTAAGCTTTGATTTCAGAAGAAAACTACTGATGAATCAAAAACTGAGGTATGAAAAATATGCACTATCAAATATTCCTCTCAATACCAACAGTCCTATCATGTATATAATAGTCGATGCAAATTTTTAATTACTTGATCTATACATGTATATATGAGATCTAATTTATTTATTTGATTTCATTGGTGAAACTTATAAACTATATTCCTATAAATATACAAGTGTATATTTAAATAAAAAACAGCATGCTAAATCATTACAGCTGTAGGTATTTAATCATGATAACTAACATGCAGGTAAAAATCATAAATCCCATTGCTATACATACAATGACATATACACATGCACAAAAATGTACATGTGACAAGGAAATAGATAAAAGAATATGTGGTATGAGTGTCAATGAGACAACTCTCCATCCAAGTCACAATTTATAAAGGTAAACCATTAAAGTATATGTTACATTTATCACCAACAATTACCATGATTTTAGGAATCTTATATTAACAACATGTACAAAATCCCTTACATCATGTACATGATCAAACCTAAAATTATTTAGATACTTTCACTTTTTAAAAGTTTATTTTCACATTATTAAACACAACTTATTAATTACTGATATTTTGAAACTATCTAGAAGGTTAAAGCCTCAGATGTATACAAGATTTGATATGATTTTTAGATTTAATATATAATATTACGAACATTGTCTCATTGGCACACATACCACACCTTCCTATATCTATAAACATCAGTCATATAAAGCTTCTAAAGCCTGGTTGGTATTAATATACATATATATTGACTATACATGTATGTTTTACAATTTTAAAGTTTTTAGAATTGTAAAATATTGTATTTCCTTTACATGTACATAGTTGTGCTTTAAAATAAAAAAAAATCTGACTATATATATATATATCTGTTTCTCCAATATGCAGCTACTGTTAATTGACTTGTGTTAGTTGTCACTTTGACACACACATTCTACATTATAATTTCCACTCAATTGTTGTTACCATGATATTCTGACATTGCTTTGCCCATACATACCATTGCATACCACCAGAAGTCATTTTCGTGTAATTTCTTTTCATTTGTGTTATATACATGATATATTCAATATAATATTATTAATACTGACTTGTGAATTATACATGTAAGTTTCATGGTTTGTGGAAAAGTTATAGGTTCAATTAACATGATTAATAGTACAAATGTATTCTGAATTATTTGCTTTTCCTCAAGTCTTTGGGATTGAGAAAGAAATAAATCAGTGTGCATTTCATTAAACTTGGGGTTGAATGGAACAAGAGATCCATGCTGATTGCATAAAGACACATAATGCAAATAGTATATGAGTAGATACTAGTTTTACAGTATTATATGGTTTATTAAATTTAGACATTTGACTTTAACTAATTCATTGTGACAAAATATAACAGATTTAGAAGTAATTTTAAAAAAAAAAACTTCACACACTGACAATAAGATGTTAGCTATTAAAATGGAGAAAGTAGGAAGCACACCTTGTAGTTTATACTATTAAGTACTTAACATTCTTAGATTAGGTTTTTTTTTTCTTACAGGAACAACCAGTTGAAGATTCAAAACAAGAACCAACAAGAGTACCAATTAAAGCAGATATAAACACCGATGATTTGTTTAGTGGTAAATTGTTACATTATTAAGATATTTTACAAACTACAAAGAAGGAAGTTTTGATATGTGTCACTAAAACAACTTTTAAAGGAACCATACATGTATAAGACATAAACAATGATAAATATCAATAAAAAAATGTCGAGCAGCTTTACATAGTTTTTACTCAATTAATATATCACATTGAACATCATGAACATTGTATTTTATAATCTGTCCAAGTTATTGACATAAGACTGAAAGTAAAGTTTATAAAAAATATGGATGTTATGATGCCTATTTGGGCTGTGTTTGTTGGTAACTGTAGTGTAAAGGTAATTTTTAAAGGGAAATGATAAAGGGTTAATGATGCATTGCTCTTAAGTTTAAGTTGTAATCTGCTTCACTCCATATGTAATGCTAGTTGTTAATGATTACATATATTGTACATGTACTTCCCTAGCTCAACTGCTTAAGGCTGACTAAATATTTACTATCAAGTGAAGAAATCCCGTCTCAGCTGCTTAAGGGGGCTCGCGGGTATAAATTTTTTTTTTTTTAAATATAGGATTTCACTTTGTTTTTCTATACATGAAATTTATCATATACTTAATATAAAAATGAAATAAAAAATGGGGTCACCATTCATATAAGCTCACAATCTGCCTCCCAAAGAAGGATACATTTTTGTTTAGGTCCTTTTTTTCTGTTGAACTAATAGGAGAAAAAGAGGTAATATTGAAATAAAAAAAGAACTAAATAATAGAAATAGCTTAAAGTTTACAATAGTTAAGTCCAAGCACAACTTATTTGAAAAAAAATATTAAAAAAGATAAGTAAAAAAAGATATTTCAATTTTAATGCCAAAAAATGGCATTTTTTGCATCAAAGGGAGATAATTTGCAGCTTTTTTCAATGATATGTATAGTTTAAAAGTCACCTGGGGCCAAAACAAATTGATTTCCTGGGTAGATTATTGACCATATCATAAAGTAACAATTAATAGTGTAAAAACTAGAATTTATAATAAAAAATAGTATTTAAAATTTTTCTGAAATTTTTGTACCCTCAAGCCTCCTTAAAGTAGGTATACATGCATTGACATGTATTTATTTATAAAACAGGTGAAGGTGATGAGGTCAAACTTGATTCTGAGGAGGAAGAAGAGGAGGAGGAGGAAGAAGTCCCTGAACCAGAACCTTCGAAAAAGGATGAGTCCAACCCTTTTAATTCTGTAGAACCTCCAAAGCCTACAGAGGAACCAACACCTACTCCTCAAATATCTGTGTCCTCACATAGCTCCTCGTCAGCTGTTAAAGTAACAGCTTCTAAACCTTCAAAGGAAGAGGTGAGTGTTGTATAGATATATAAAATATACAATGAAAACTGTTCCACATGTTATAAAAACAAACAATTTCTTTTGCCACTATAGTTTTTCAATTTCTACCATATCAGTTATAACACTTATACCGTGTATCCACTGAATCTTAGTGTTATACCAATCAAAACCTTTTAGCTCATAAAGGCATATTAAAGATTTATACTACAACTAGCAAGATCTAAAAAAAAACATGGAATTTTATAATATACATGTAGGTCAAAACTGGCTTTGAAAACCAACACTTAATACTACTTACACATGTATGGCTTTATCTTTTAATACAATATCACAATGGAGAATCTGGATATTTAAGGTTACAGCCTCTAACCAGTAACCACTTATATGATTTATCTGAAACATTCAAGTTTCCTTCAAGTGTTAAATCCTTCACAGTCAGGTTATTCAATATCGTAATCTCTAGAATTTTTATATTTTTTTTCAAAAAAAAAGCAAAAAAATCATAGTTGCTAAAATAATTTTGAATAATTGGTAGTATAATAAGTATAGAGGTTTCATATTTTGAAAGTCTAATCCTTTTAAGCAATCCACAACTTATAAGCCAACATTCTGAAACCGCCATGAAAAGTATGTTACACTTACATTCGTTTGAGAAAAATTAAATAAAAGTTTTATTGAAAATAACATATAAAATTGAGAATGGAAATGTGGGATGTATGAACCTACAGACGTAAGAGTGGCAACCAAAGGCAAGCATTGAAAAAGATTTTTTTTCTCTATATTTTTAGGAGGAGGAAGAAGATGAATTCACAATAGATATAAAAGTATCAGATCCCCAGAAAATGGGAGATGGTATGGGTGCTTATATGGTGTACAGAGTTAGAACTAAGGTATGATAGTCATTTAATATATAAGAAACATTTTATCTTGATTTGTGCTTACTGGGTACTTTTCCCATTTGGTTTTGAGATGGGGATAGTTTCTTAATCCAGTTTATTTCATACTTTTTTTTTTAATATTTGATTAAACAATGCACATTATATATTGCTATTCCTATACATTCTAAGCAACAATATTTATACACCTGCTTACAAGGAGGGAGTTTAAAAGTTTTCCCAGATCTGTTAGACACATTTTCAGCAACTACAAGTCATATCTTCTCTATGTAAGACACCAAGCTCATATGGATATGTCATACTCTGAGACAGTATTCAGTTTCTGGTGAAAATTTATTCTATTAAAATGCACAAACATGCACTTTACTTCATATATTTATCAGTAACTACAAGTCATAGCTTCTTTATATATTAGTCAAAGTGGATAAAAGCAATTATAGGCAACAGTAAGTTTATTTTTAAGAATTAAATCATTATGTAATTTATTGAAAAAAAAACCTCTTACTTTGTATGACATAAAAAGCTTATAAACACTTAACAATTTATACAATTCAGACTTCAGTACCTGCCTTCCGTAAAGCTGAGTTAAGTGTGTTACGTAGATTTAGTGACTTTTTAGGACTGCATTCAAAGTTAGCAGAAAAACATGTTTCAAAAGGTGTTATAGTACCTCCTGCTCCAGAAAAAAGTGTTATAGGTAAGAACATGACAAAATTTGAGTATACAGAATCAGATGTAAAATATAAGTTATTATGAAAAGAGATATGAAACTTGAACATGTAAAATAAAATATAGAATGAAAAAAAAATCATTTTAAGGAATGTTATTTTGTTCAATAGCTTTAGTAAAAATTGCTAAGGTTCCAAACTCCCTCAGGCAAAGCTGATCTTAGCTGAATTTTGCTAATCTTTTTTAGTTTCATTCTGGTCATTTAGCTGCTAACATTTCTACATACATATTCATACATCTCTTGCTTTCAGTCATTTTGGCGTTCTGGATGAATGTAAATCTAGAAAAGCTCTCAGTGCACTAAATTTATTAAGTGTTTTTCTCTTTTTGATTTGTTAAGACATACTATTTTATTTATTTCAAGGTATGACCAAAATAAAGGTGTCTAAAGATGATTCAGGATCATCAGATTTTATAGAAAAGAGAAGAGCTGCTCTTGAAAGGTTAGTATTCACTGAAATATCCTATATGGTCAAGGCTAAAGGCTGGATAGTGTTCTGTATAATTGGCTTCATTTTCATGGTTCATTGCATTGGTCTGTTTCTCAGATACTATAAGCAATATATGTCAACTACGTTTAGATTTGGAATGATTTTAAGAGAGACATGTCTATCTGGTAAGGTTCATTTGAACTTGACATTATTTACATAGATCATTTATTATGCTTAGTTCATGTAAAAACATTTATCTAAAGACTTTCAATACAAAATCCATCATAGTAAAGCAGGCAAACCATTAAAGTGTGTTCACTGTTGTTAAATAATATATGTTTAATATTGATCAATACATTGTATGTTTTATTGGAAAATAGATTCCTAACCAGAACAGCATCCCATCCTTTATTGAGAATGGATCCAGATTTCCGTGATTTCTTAGAACGTGAGGGAGATTTACCCAAGTCTACTAATACATCAGCTTTAAGTGGTGCAGGTGTGATGAGATTGTTCCATAAAGTAGGAGATGCAGTCGATAAAATATCATTTAAAATGGACGAGTCAGATGAGGTAAGGATAGTCACAACCTCTACAAGATAGGGAAAGGCGGACATGTTTGTATGTATCATCATAGGGGAGACAACTTTTTTCTGCTACATTTTAATAACATTTTTACACTGTTCTCTCTATAAACCTTTCATCTAAACACTGAAATCTGTTATCTATTCGATAGAGATTTAATATAGTAAAAGTGACTCAAGCTATCATTATTGATAAAGAGTTGATAGTTACCAATGTGCTGTGCTAGCCCTGTAGTATTCCTGGTTGAACAAAACCCATAAATCTGCATTGAATTCTGGAAAACTGGTACTTTTATTTTGACTTGGAGCCGAAAAAGGCTTTTTAATCATATAACTTGGTTATGGTGACATACATTTTTTACGATAACTGAACTAAATTTTATTTGATAAAATCTTTTTATTTTCAATTTTCAATTTTTATACGACCGCAAAAATTGAAAATTTTTTGGATGTAAATTGGTATGATGTTGGCGCCTGCGTCGTCATCGTCGTCGTCCGAATACTTTTAGTTTTCGCACTTTAACTTTAGTAAAAGTGAATAGAAATCTATGAAATTTTAACACAAGGTTTATGACTACAAAAGAAAGGTTGGGATTGATTTTGGGAGTTTTGGTCCCAATATTTTAGGAATTAGGGGCCAAAAAGTGCCCAAATAAGCATTTTCTTGGTTTTCGCACTATAACTTTAGTTTAAGTAAATAGAAATCTATGAAATTTTGACACAAGGTTTATGACCACAAAAGGAAGGTTGGGATTGATTTTGGGATGTTTGATTCCAACAGTTTAGGAATTAGGGGCCAAAAAAAGGGCCCAAATAAGCATTATTCTTGGTTTTCGAACAATAACTTTAGTATAAATAAATAGAAATCAATGAAATGTAAACACAAGGTTTATGACCACAAAAGGAAGGTTGGGATTGATTTTGGGAGTTGAGGTTCCAACAGTTTAGGAATCAGGGGCCAGAAAGGGGTCCAAATAAGCATTATTCTTGGTTTTCGCACCATAACTTTAGTATAAGTAAATAGAAATCTATGAAATTTAAACACAAGGTTCAAGACCATAAAAGGAAGGTTGGGTTTGATTTTGAGAGTTTTGGTCCCAACAGTTTAGGAATAAGGGGCCCAAAGAGTCCAAAATTGAACTTTGTTTGATTTCATCAAAAATTGAATAATTGGGGTTCTTTAATATGCTGAATCTAACTGTGTATGTAGATTCTTAAGTTTTGGTCCCGTTTTCAAATTGGTCTACATTAAGGTCCAAAGGGTCCAAAATTAAACTTAGTTTGATTTTAACAAAAATTGAATCCTTGGGGTTCTTTGATATGCTGAATATAAAAATGTACTTAGATTTTTTATTATTGGTCCAGTTTTCAAGTTGGTCCAAATCGGGGTCCAAAATTAAACTTTGTTTGATTTCATCAAAAATTGAATAATTGGGGTTCTTTGATATTCCAAATCTAACTGTGTATGTAGATTCTTAATTTTTGGTCCCGTTTTCAAATTGGTCTACATTAAAGTCCAAAGGGTCCAAAATTACACTAAGTTTGATTTTAACAAAAAATGAATTCTTGGGCTTTTTTGATATGCTGAATCTAAACATGTACTTAGATTTTTGATTATGGACCCAGTTTTCAAGTTGGTTCAAATCAGGATCCAAAATTATTATATTAAGTATTGTGCAATAGCAAGAAATTTTCAATTGCACAGTATTCAGCAATAGCAAGAAATCTTCAATTGCACAGTATTGTGCAATAGCAAGAAATTTTCAATTGAATAGTATTGCGCAATAGCAAGAAATCTTCAATTGCACAGTATTGTGCAATAGCAAATATTTTCAATTGCACAGTTTTGTGCAATAGCAAGAAATATCTAATTGCACAATATTGTGCAATAGCAAGAAATTTTCAATTGGAGTTATCTTTCTTTGTTCAGAATAGTAGTTGAATCAACTTAAATCATTGTTTTATACAATATACAATGTATATTCACTTTTACTACCAACCAATCTTTACCATTCAGTGATAACAAGCACTTTATTTTACATTTTAATATTTTATAATGTATTTAAGAGTAGTTGTTGCTTCAAACTCCATTAGAAATTTGAATTGATATCAGTTTTGGAAAAAGGGAAAGGGGATGTGAAAAAAAAGGGGAGGGGGGTAAATTTTTCTCATTTCAGATTTCAAAAATAAAAAGAAAATTTCTTCAAACATTTTTTGAGAGGATTAATATTCAACAGCATAGTGAATTGCTCAAAGGCAAAAAAAAAATTTTAAGTTCATTAGACCACATTCATTCTGTGTCAGAAACCTATGCTGTGTCAACTATTTAATTTTAGATTTAAATAAGTTTGAAGAAGAAATCTTTAATTGATTTGTAAAATCTTGACATTTGTTTTGTGTAAAAAACCCATATAATGTCAAAAATTTGATCACAATCCAAATTCAGAGCTGTATCACGCTTGAATGTTTTGTCCATACTTGCCCCAACTGTTCAGGGTTCGACCTCTGCGGTCGTATAAAGCTGCGCCCTGTGGAGCACCTGGTTGATTTACAGTAAATGTCCTGATTTTTTTTATATATTAAATAAAAATAAAAGAGATGTAGCATGATTGCCAATGAGACAACTATCCACTAAAATCTAAAATCCAAGAGACATGCATGCTATCAACTTTAGTTCACTGTGTGTCTTTCAACAATGAGCAACATCCATATTGTAAAGTTAGCTGTAAAAGGCTCTGACTTGACAAAATTAGAAACAATTCAAACAAGTAATTTGCCAAGACAGCACCAAAGGAAAACAACTGTAATACAGGCTAAAAAAATATAGCAGAATTAAATATGTTTGTGTGTGCTCAACTCCTTCCCTAAGATGAACAAGGCTAACAACCCACACAAGAAAAACAGTGTAAATCAGTCGAAAATTGACAATCTGTTTATCACTTTTTTTCTTGGGCAACTTCAATGATGTTGGCTAATGCTGTCATTATATTTTCAATCTACTTGAACCAGATGAACCATTCTTGTTCCAGTAGCTTGAGAAGGTTAAGAAAAAAGATATAACTTTTTCTCCCATGACATACTTCTGTCCATTCCATAGATGATGAATATGCTAACGTATTTGTCTAAGACATATTTCTGTCCATTTCTGCCCATGGATGACCAGTGTAATAAGGATTTGGAGGTAAACCTACCTGTTGTTTTATGTGTTTGCTGTAACCATACTTATGTTGCATTTATAGTCAACACTATTTTTTATATAGATTTAAGTAGTTTTTTGTCTCGCCTGTTGCAGAACGGCTACATGGGAATACTCAACTTGCAACCCCAGGGAATTTACCTATTTGTATATAGTGTAATTTTTCAGTTGTACACATTTATCTGACCATGACCTTATTTTAATGGATCATTGTTGAGGTTAAGTTTCTGTTATACCTGTAGTAAGGCTTTGATCTAAAAGATTTTTAAGATGACATTCAATTTGTCGATAAAGCAGGCGAGCCGTTTTAGCGTGTGCACTCCCTTTGTTTTTTTTAATTCATTTTTTATTATTTTTTTTGTAAATCATGTTATTATTTGTGAAACTAGTCTTTGTTTTGATAAAAACTTAAGAAACTCAAGTAGGTATGCTGATTATCAGATATTTATAACTTTTTTTACACCAGGAAGAAGGATACATGTCTAATTATAGCCAATGAAGTGATAGTTATTATCAAATTAACAGTAGAATCTACAAAATTTTATTTATTTCCTAGTTTGCACATTATATGTTGTTACAGTCTGTAAATATATATGTACATTATCCATGACCATATGGTTTATAGTGCATGATAGAATAAAACGTATAGTGAAGCCTGCACCCAGAGGGTTGA
Organism: Mytilus galloprovincialis; assembly: GCF_965363235.1. NCBI lineage: Eukaryota > Metazoa > Mollusca > Bivalvia > Mytilida > Mytilidae > Mytilus > Mytilus galloprovincialis. The sequence goes on along the minus strand of NC_134841.1, from coordinate 94,574,059 downwards.
ATTATAGTCCTTTGATTATGGGACTAACTGATCACAATGTCAAATGTCAATTTATAAGGCCTTGGTGCCAGAGTGGTCTTCTGTAGTCCTACAATTCTGGGACTATCTGATCACAATGTCAAATGTCAATTTATAAGGCTGGTCTTCTGTAGTCCTACGATTCAGGGACTATCTGGTCACAATGTCAAATGTCAATTTATAAGGCCTTGGTGCCAGAGTGGTCTATGTTCCCTATGACATTAACCTTTGCAATTCACATCAATCAATATTAAGTATCTTATGTACTAGTACATGTATTTAGTCTGTTCCTAACTGTATTTGTTTATTTTGTTATATACATTTTTTTTCTTATTATTTAATGTTCCCCATTTATTTGGTAGTATATTCATCATTACTTGACCAACAGTTCCTTCAATAGATAAGTTAGTATACTTGTATATTAAATAAAAGTTATTGTAATTATTATAAGTAAGTGTCTATTGTTCTTAATTCTGTAAACTAGGTATGAACTTTGGTTGTAGTTGTTACTGAATACTAATTCTGTAAACTAGGTATGAACTTTGGTTGTAGTTGTTACTGAATACTAATTCTGTAAACTAGGTATGAACTTTGGTTGTAGTTGTTACTGAATACTAATTCTGTAAACTAGGTATGAACTTTGGTTGTAGTTGTTACTGAATACTAATTCTGTTGTCTTCTCTATGGTCGGGTTGTTGTCGCTTTGACACATTTCCCATTTCCTTTCTCAATTTTAATCTCAGGGAAGATTTGGACCAAGGGTCCTGAAAGGGGGATATTTGCTGATACTTGAAAGGTCATTGCCCGAAATGGTAGATTTGGATTTTGGTTAAAAAAAGTTTTTTTTTACAGAAATAATACAGTCATTTCATAGAGTTCATGTTGCTTTATCACCATTTTGCATTAATTTTTGTTTTTAACTGCTTTTCTGGTAACTTTTATTGACCGCCTTATGGCCTTATCATTCATCTTTTGGTTTCTGGTAGATAGTGTCTCTTTGGCAATCATATCACATGTCTTTGTGTTTATGTAGCCTCAGTAATAGAACATTTTGCTATTGTTTATTTACTACAATAAATCCATAATGATATCATGGTACTGGTGTAAAATTAGCAGGCCATAAAAGTCACCATAGAATTAACTTTCTTATAATATATCAAATTGAAATGTAAAACGTGTATATGTACTGAAAGCCTCAGATGTTTCCTTTTTTTTAGTGGTTTGATGAGAGACACCAACAAGTAGAAAACTTAGATGTACAGTTAAGAAAATTACATTCCAGTATGGAGACTTTAGTGCATCATCGGAAAGGTAAGAAAACTAAGATATATACTTGGATTCATCTTATAGATATAAGAAGATGTGGTATGAGTGCCAATGAGACAACTCTCCATCCAAGTCACAATTTGTAAAAGAAAAGCCATTATAGGTTAAGGTACATTCTTCAACACTGAGCCTTGGCTCACACTGAACAGTTTAGCTACAAAGGGCCCCAAAAAAGTCCAGTGTGAAACCATTCAAACGTGAAAACCAACTGTCTAATCTATATAGAAACACTGAACTACATCGTCAAACAACTACTGAACATCAAGTTCCTGACTTAGGAAAGGTGCAAATAAATGTCACGGGTTTAAACGTTTTAATATGTCTTGTATAGTGCATTCAACCAACAATATTGATCATAATCAAATATAGAAGTGTATTGTATTCTTTGAAACAGACTAATCAATTTGTCTCTCATTTTAAAAAATTGAAAGAACATAGAAAGCTTAGACCCAATAAAATCACTTTATAATTTTATAGTTTAGAATTTACCTTTTAGATTTTTTATAATGATGTCTTTTAGTACATATATTATTCATTCATAACATCACAAATACTGACATAAATGGGAACGATGGCCATCTTTTCTCTTATAGCTACCAAGCTTTTTGTTAAAGTTGTAAATATGGTAGAGGGCTTCAGAATTTTTTTGAAAATGCACTTACCCACAGGATTGTTCTGTTACAATTTTACTTTCCAGCAGCAGTTTTCACTTTGCCATTCTTAGTATTTTTAAAGTGTGAAAAAAAGCTTGATATATGAACAATTGAAAAACAAACAACTTTATTTGAAAACCTACGTTACTGTTTTAGTCTAACAATTTCCCTTTCTTTGATGAATCAGCCGAGATAAAATATTTATATGCAAACTCATAGCTTCATGACCTCCATTACTGTTTACTGGTAATAACTTACCATTGCTGAAATCCCAAGGAAACAAGTGATTACTCCAGGGAACAAGTTTCTAAACTAGATTTTGTACAATAACTGACTTTGTCAAACAAGAATACAACACACCAGAAAGTACCACATACAGATGATGTACTGATCCGAAGGGAAAGTTGTACCTGTGTTTTCGCTTACCAAACCTTTTTCTTTACTTTCCCCAGGAAACAGGAAATGGGAAATCCGAAGCCCTGTGATAAAACTATGTAACGGTTAGTGCCAAAAACAACAACTAACAATTTATTTTTATTTTTTGACAGAGTTAAGCCTAACCACAATGCACTTCTCCAAGAGTGCAGCCATGCTAGGGAACGCTGAGGAGCATACTGCATTATCACGAGCCTTATCACAACTAGCTGAGACAGAGGAAAGGATAGAAATAATACAACACGACCAGGCCGATAATGATTTCTACCAAATGGCAGAGTTACTGAAAGATTATATTTCTTTGTTAGGTTCAGTAAAAGTAGGTATAATTAAGTGTGACTGACATGCATACTGTTAACTCATCTTAGCCATATTTTAAAATTATACTTAATAACAAATGAAAAATAGTAAGATTGAATATTCAGGATGAGAACAATGTCTTATAATAACATATATGATAATGTTAGTTAATAGATTTAAAAAACAATATACGTCAGAACCTTTCATGAAAGTGTTACAAATACTGTGAAGACAGTCAAAATATTAAACTTTTCACATAATGCAATTATAGATAGAAAATATATGATATAGGTATAGAAAATGTTGCTGTTGGGTAAAAGTCATTGAGAAAGCAACCCAACAATATTGTTCACCAAGTAAGGTATCTTGATGTCACTATACAGTTAAGAACCAATCTCACATAGCAAACTATGTGTTGAAGGCCTTACTTCGACCTCTATTTGTTTACTTTTTACACATTTTGACTTAGTTGGATAGTTATCCCATTATAATTAGCACTCATACCACATCTTATTTATATCTAGACAGAATCTAGACCAGTTGTTGCTGAAATAAACATACAAGTAAAATTTGTCAAAAGAAATCCTATAAAGGTCATTATTTCATGTTGTATTCTATTAATAGGAAGTTTTTCATGAGAGATTTAAAACTTACAAAGTGTGGAAGGAAGCAGAGGCTACATTAACCAAGAAAAGAGAAAATAAAGCAAAGTTAGAGTTGGCCGGTAAAAATGATAAAGTACCACAGGCACAGAATGAAATAACTGAGGTAAAAACATTAACAAGAAAAAGGAAAATAAGGCCAAGACAGAATTAGCTGTTTGAAATCACAAAGTACCTCAAGCACAGAATAAAACTACAAATCTAATAACAACAACAACAAACTTTATTTTAAGAGGGTTACACAGTTAGCTATATAGCTAATCTTCCCTGAGGCCCTATGCAAACATATACATTGCATACATTAGTATAAAAAGTCAAGTATGATAATAACGTTCAATACAACTTGATAAAATGAAAAAATAAACAATGATATAATTAGTTTTCATTATTATTTATACAGCTAGGTTCAGTGTTCTCCCCAGAAATTTTGGATAGCATCACATTTGGCGTAAAAAAAAATGTTTCCATTATGATATATGCGTTATTGTTTATTACAAAATGTATTATTGTTTGTATGCTATAGGTCCTTATTTGGTGAATAAAATATTCTATTCAACCCTATTCTTTGTGTCAATATTGTTGAATTCATGACTGAGAATACAATTAAACTATAACCATAATAACAGTTTATGTTTTCTATATTCATTTATAGTTCCAGAAATATTTTTCCTCTTGGGCCAAATAAAAATATATGTGTGGTTCCAGTTACTCTACCTACCCAGTTTAAAAAAAATCTTTATCATGTCTATGAAATATATTGGTTCATGGTATTCAATGAATCAGTCCCAGTTGTTTCTTTTTATCAAAATGATATATATTCTTAACAAAGTTATCTGACAAATAGTCTGCTAATGCTTAGTTTTCTCTTTAGGTATCATTGTTTTCTGTTTACTGTGCTATTTGTGCAAATGTAGTTATTATTGTAAAATACAGATTTTTGTCATATCTGATCCGGTTCCGATCATTAGTTTACACTAAAATATTAAATGGCCGCCGAAAGCATTGAAAAATACAAAAATAAATAATGTTTGACAAGAGATTTGGAATGAATATGGCGTTTTTAATGCATTAAATGGATGAAACATTACTAAAGCCAATAATGATCCTTTTCTAAAGAAAGACCAAAACTTATTTAGCTCATAATCAAAATTTTCACTCTCGATTTACAAAAAGTGATAGGAAGAGAAAGAAAGTAATACTACTGTAATATTTTGCATACCACGTGGTATTAATCTTGTCACAAGTGACAGCTTGGGGTATTCCTATCCAAACAGTTATCCCCCAAAGGGCAATTAACACTTTTTTAATCACTCTTAATTGTCTATTGTCCGACTTGAAGGGATTAAATGTGATATATTTTTTATGATCATAAGCGGTAATTAGATGAAAGTTCAAAATTAAGGACATGGCTTTGCCTATAGAAACGAGAAAAATAACATCCTGAAAATAATTATAGCGTCGCGGGAAGAAAATATAGCATCGCGGTACCGCGACGCTAAAACGGCCTGGGGAGAACACTGAGGTTGATTTCAATAAATGATCTATTATTTTGTATTTGAAAGAATTAACATTAGTAATATTTCTTAACGGTATCAGAAAATTATTCCACAAGAATGGTCCAGAATACATAAAAGATTTTTTGAACAATTCTGTTTTTGGTTTAGGGAGTATGAGGTTTCCTTGAACAGCATTTCTCTCGGGGTATGGATTTCTGTCTGAAACATAATGAAACTTGTTAGTAAATTATGATGGGGCATCATTTTTAATGCACTTAAATGTCATCACAAACTTGTGATATTTTATTCTCTATTCAACTGTCATCCAGTTTAAGTGTTTGAATAAGGGCTCGGAAGGAGCGAAAGGGTCTGTTTCTAGTATTAATCAAGCAGCTCTCTTTTGTAATTTTAATATCCTATTTAAACCCTCACTGCTACAACTACTCCATACTATACAACAATAATCAATTAGTGGCAAGATATAACCATTATAGAATAATTTTCTGCAGTCTAGATTTAGAAATTTCTTAATCTTTAATAGAAGATAAAGTCTAGATGAAATTTTTGAGCAGATCACATCAATTTGGTTTGTCCATGTGAGGGAAGGGTCAATTTTAATGCCTAAGAGACTTTTGCATGTGGAAGATTGTATCACTTGATTGATAATAGTTCAACAACTCTCATTGTAATGTGGCATTACTCTTTGTTTTGTTCCAATAATCATATATTTTGTTTTATTTTTATTGATGAACATATTGTTATCATTACACCATTCCTCAACACCATGTAAATCTTCTTGTACCTTTGACTGTAGAGTTTGATAACAGTCCGATATGCGGTTTAAATAGAACAAAAGAATTCGACCTCTTGTGTTTAGAAGGTAGAAAAGTGTAACGAACTTTGTATACGGTTGTCAAGATGTCACAAAAGTTACTTCCGTAAAGTCATTATAAATATTTGAATTCACGTTGTTTAATTTTCATATTGTACAATTGTTCACAATGCAACTTGCAAGCAATCGTTTTTAAAATGACCATAAGTCAAGCTGTTACGTCATTTAGGGGGTCTCCTTATAAACTGCTACTTTTTTTTGCTCGACATAGAAAAAATCTGGGAAAAATTACAAAAATTGAAAAATGAATTGTCAATCGTTTAAGACCATTCCCAAAGTGGCACACCTAAATTTGACATTTGGACGCAACTTCAAAGTCATGACGGGGTTTTGTTAATTAATTTACGCATCGAACACACCCGTCCTATATATATGTAACATCACATGACTTTTAAGTGATTAAAACTATTTTTTAAAAATAATATTTGCATGCTTGACATGTTTTTTTCTTAAACAATTACAATTACACCGACAGTCATAATTTTTGTATTATTTAAAAAAAGTTTTGTTACACATTTTGTTACACCTTAGTTATGTACAGTAACCCGGATTGGTTGACCATTGTGAAGTGGAGTTTTTTGGGTAGCATAGATTTATATCGTTGTATTCCTTTTGTTTGTGTTAACCAATTGTCGTTCGGAATTATTTTTTATACATCATTTATTGATCTTACAATTCTTGTAATGTAGTTTGCGTCTTATTTCTTGAGTGTCATATTTTGGCTATGTTTGTGTTCGATCATACAGTATAAGTCGGTAGTTGCCCGCGAATGGATTTTTTTTAATTTCTTGCGACTCTTTGCGTCTTATTTGCTGATCGTAGTTGGTTTTTTTGTTTTGTGTCATGTGGAGATATGGTGTTATTTTGTTTTTCTTTTGATGTGTTTGCATCTTAAATTGGGATTGCACTGAGTTATTTCATGATTTCTTTTGTGCTATATTTTCGATACATTTTTAGTCTATTTTATAGCATCTTACAATTGTCCGACGACATAATGTGATACTTTTTTTGTTCGCCAATATTATTCATACGTTTCATACGTTTTGAATTTACTATTTATATCTTATTTTTTTCTTAATAATAGTTTATCTACAGTCGAAAATTTGCTAGACATTAAGACTCTTAACTTATTTAACAGTTTAACATTAGACTCAATTTTATTGTATAGTCGAAAATTTGCTAGACATTAAGAGTTTTAACTTATTTAACAGTTTAACATTAGACTCAATTTTATTGTAGTAATTTTCTTGAATAACCGTCCCACTGTTAGTTGTATGTTAGTTCTTCACAACTCAGAAACAGATTCAAGGATATCAAAGTTCCCTTATATGATTTTTTACCGTATATGGCAGCTCACTCTATTTGTCTCATACATGCTCACTATTACAAGTCACAGAGTCGGATTTAGGGGGCCCATTTTCAGAAAAAAATTGGTTGGTTATATAGGGAATCACTGAAGCGTGACGGAATCGCCCCCCCTCTTTTTAGACAGTCAGTGGGCCCCCTCTTATGAAAATTTTATTTGATCCGCCACTGAGTCAAGTACTATAGTATACACCGGTGTCTTCATATTTCATGTACAACACATGCGTATATAGAAACATGCAACAATACTCTACCAAAGCAAGCCAGGAAACAATCCATCAACAAGGAAGTAAGTTAATCCTTGAACTTCAAAGGGGGTATGGTTTTCTTGTTTGAGCGCGAACATTTATTGTCCAATTCTCCATCAATCAATTTTTTTTCTTTCAAAACTTAACACTATAAGGTTTTAGAAGATCAGAATTCATAATATTTAGACGATATTTTTTTAATGAATCTTACCCCTCACTCTTTTTCACAATTTGAAGTTAAATTTTCGTTCCCGTATGTAAATAACTAGCACAAAGACTTTCATTATTTTTTATTTTTTTTATTCATTTGAAGACTTCCATCGCACTGTTAAAACCAATATTCAGTGACCGATCCAGAATTTTACATTAGGAGGGGGTGGGCGCTGACTGAGCTTAGGAGAGCTCGCTCCAGTCCTGCTTCAGTGAATCCTGTTTGTTTAAGCTAACAAATTTTTCCGACTAAAGCCCCAGCTCGAATCTGCCTATATGCTTGAAAACGTTGTTCTTATACATACTTACCTCCATGTCATTGTCTCAAGTCTACAGTCTCTGCACCGAACACTTACAATCGGCCAAGCCGTTGATAAGACGGTGCTTAAAAGAGCAGGGGCTTGGGTTAAAAATGTACTAACTAGACAGTCTTTGATAATCTGTTACAGTTTTGTGCAAGAGTTAGTCCTTTGTTTTTTTTTAATAATAGCACAGAACTATTATGATATTATGGAAAATATCGAGTTTGCTTGATATTGACAAATCAAAAACTCAAGTCCCATACTTAATGTTTGGGATGCTTAAACCTTTGACATATTCTGTAAGTTTGAAAAATGAATATACTAAAGACCTTTTTGGATGTTAACATTTACGGTTGACTGGCATATTTTATGTAGAATGTACAACCTGATTCATTTTAAAAAAAATGATGATTCTAAAAAATAACGAAAACTAAGCATATGTATGCTCTTTTAACTGTTCTTGGACAGGGCTCCAATTTTTAAAAAAAGTTCAGATTATCAAATTCTTTGAAGAAGAAGAAAGGGAAACCAATGGCACTGCTATATCATCTCAGAAATTATATAAATTATTACCATCAGTATTGCAAGGCTATATAAAGGATGCATTTACATCTCTTCTGTTATGGATACGTTTGGCAAATTCTGTATATAAAAAAACAAGTTCCTTTTGTGGCATAACTTAATTCATATAGATTATTTCTCCTACATATCTTTATATATTGCTTTCTTTAGTTCAAATTGGAATCTCAGATAAGCATCTGGTACTTTAAAACCTCTCCTCTCTGTTCCATGTCTCTGGTCGACATGTGTACTTCAGAATAATTCCTGGCTGTCAGATGTATAGCAGAACTTTCACATAACTTCTTGATAAAACTGCTGTCTTACTCCCTTTTCAACACTGCAAACAAAAAATTGAACAGGCAATTAAAGAGGGGGTTGCAACCACATGTTCCCCGTACAAACGGATCGGAACTAAGAGCTCTTTCCCGGATCTGGCACTGGATTTATAAATCAGATGCGTCACAAAATTTAAACATGTTATTAAATATACTAGAATATGAAATAAAGAAAAATATAAATAGGAAATGTTGAATTATCATTTATGTCTACGAAACCACAAGATCCTACTTAATTGGCCATGTTTTCAAATCATATCAAATGTTTTCATTGGTCTTCACTTGTTAGAAAAATGCACTTCACTTGTTAGAATGTACTGAAGTTATTGTTAGCTAAATTATCAATGTTAGGTTATTGCATATTCTTTAGAGCTGTATCTTGAACTAATGATGAATTGAAAAAGAGGGAATGGGTATACGTACTAAACATTTGTCTGTATTTTCAACTTGTCTAACAAACATGTGAGAAACACTAGTTTTAGAATACGAAATATTTCTCATTCTGTAAACAGATATTAGTTTTCTCGTTTTAATTGTTTTACATTGTCTTATCGTGGCCTTTTATAGCTGACTATTCGGTATGGGCTTTGCTCATTGTTGAAGGCCGTACGGTGACCTAGAGTTGTTAATGTCTGTGTCATTTTGGTATCTTGTTGACAGGTGTCTCATTGGCATACCAAATCTTATTTTTTTTATATTGTAGGATTGTTAAGGTATTTTGGTGTTTTACCCCCCCCCCCCCCCCTCCCCCACACACCTTTTTGTAATATACACCACAAAAAACATTTAGTTAGGATAAAGAACTAATGATCAATAGCCCAATAATGTCAGGCTCGAGAGTTTCATATCATTTACATTCAACATGCTTATCAGATTTATTTTTACTATCAATGTTGAACCATTAATTTTTATCGGATTTTTTTTTAACTACCAATGTTGAACCGTTCAACATTGAAAGTAAACAAAAATTAGATAAACAATGTTGAATGTAAATGATATGAACCTCCGGTCTTATATTAAAGGACAATATATAAGACTTCTGAGGTTCATATCATTTACATTCAACGGTTTTATCGGATTTTTTTTTTACTATGAACCGTTTAACATCAATAGTAAAAAAAAAATCCGATATAAAAACGTTGAATATAAGTGATATGAACCTCCGAAGTCTTATGTAATAGCACTACGGTAAACAGAATAATTGAAATTCAGTTAATTGAGTGTGGGAGGCTATTTTAATCCACTTTATGAGTGTGTATTATATAATGTTACAATGTAACAAACCTATCAAACACACCGTGAAAAATAACATTATCGCCCCTGGAAATGCTTAACAACAAGACACAAAAAACTGCTACCTTTTTTTGCTCTATATCACTTAATTATGAAAACACATTACATAGATAGGGAATACTGTGCTTGTGTACACGTTTGAATGTGTAGGTGGCACACTCAGAACGATCGTCTCTAGATTTTTTTTTTAAATTCGTCCTGGCCTTTCCGGGTTCACGTAGCAACACGTTTCTTTTCTTCCCAGCTATTCCTGATTACGAATTAATCCAAAACATGCATTTATCCCAATGCAACAACTATTAAACAACTCACCTATACCAATGGTGATCGTCTAATTCCTAGCTGATTCCTTTAATCGTACCTTTCTTGACGACACCCATCGTTGTAGCATCTACCATTGGAGGTAGCGAAATTACATGATTGACAGGAGAGCGAAATAAACAAGGGGAGCAATTTTATCGAACCGCATTCCGGACTGATAACAATTACCAGAAAGATGTAAAGTTGAATCATCAGCATATAAATCAGTGCAACAATTTTTCATATAGATAGGAAGGTCGTTTATGCATAGTATAAACAGAAGGGGTCCTTATATGGAGCCTTGGGGGCACCATACTTGAAAAAAGTTTTTCAGAATGAGCATTACCAATTTGTACTTGTTGAGTTCTTTCATTTAAATATGATTTAAAGAAAGAAACAGCATCATTATCAAATCCATAAATTTCAAGTTTTTTACAGAGAATATCATGATTTACTACATCAAAAGCTTTCTTAAAATCCAACAGGACTGCTAAGTTGATATTACCATCATTATCATCATCATAACAGGGAAGAGAGACCTATTTAGAATCCGTGGGAATGAGGGGAAGGGGAAGTGGGTCATATAATAAGTTATCTCTCTCTCCATTGATCATTAAAATAGGGAGTTGAGCAACAAGTAAAGAGATAAAATATTTTAAAGGTGGGAGTAATAACTATACAACAGCAACGGTTGGAAGTGATGACCTGGCACCAGTTAGTTGATGACTGTGACAACAGCTAGTGAGTGGTTGTGGTGACTAGGCAAAAGTTAAAGGGTGGCTGTGGTGACTAGACTACAGCTAGTGGAAGGAAAGATAACGCGTTAAAAGTTACATTGTGGCAATGAGGACTGGGCAACCATTACTTTTTGAATCGTTTATACAGTTCATCATAGGAATGTTGTATTTCAGCCATAGAATTAATGTGGTATAACAAACAATGTAATCTTAAAATGCCTAACTCTAAAAATATCTTTTAATTTTCTTAATTACGTGTTTTATTATATTCAGTGGTCAGAAAAAGTTGAGAAAGGAAAGGAAGACTTTGAAAAGATTTCTCAGACAATAAGGAAAGAAATGGGAAGATTTGATAGACACAGAGTAGAAGACTTTAAAACAACTGTAGTTAGATATCTAGAGCAGCTTATGGAAAATCAACAAAAGGTAACTGGCTTATCAAATGTTAGGGTTTCAAAAATATGACAATGAAATTGGTCCTATTATAAGTTAGACAAAAATTTTCACACATTGCAACTTTTTATTTCTTTATTTCTTTAGATCTGGAGATTTTATGTGAATTGAGACATTTATGGATCAGGTAGCAACTATTTACAAAATTGGATCTGAATCATATAGCAAATGATTACCTATACAAATCAAGTATACATGACTGAATTCTTGGTCTAGCATTTCCTGCAAAGTTTTTAGATTCATTCAAGACATTCTCAAATATAAATGAATGAATGCATTTTTCTTATATTTGAGTAAAGTAGAATTAATTAATTCATGAATTCCTTTTTAAATATGAATAAAAGGAGATGTCGAATATATGTCAATGAGACAGCAACCCAATGACTCAAAAATGCTGAAAGACATCAAGAGGTCAACACTCTCTCTTCAACAAAAAACAAGTAACAAAATCAAACTTGTCTCAATTATAACTGAAAGTGTTAAAGTTTACCATGTTAGATTTGTTTCTCTTATCAATTTCTGAAAAGGGATAACATAGCTTAGTACACATTGTAAAACTAATGAACAACATCAGTGACACACAGAAAAATATTAAAGTAATTTACAAGATTTATTCTGAGTAAAAAAAAGTTTAGCAACAAATAATTTTAAATCTACATCTTAATTTGCAATTTTTACATGACAAATTCTTAATAATAAAGATTAAAATATTCGAAATATTTTATTGATTTTTTTTTAATAAAATATTTTTTTCTAAACTTTTTGTTAACTCTGTATACAACAAATGGAAGTTTTTAACAACCTTGACTGGCTGTACAGCCCTTGCACAGTTGGTATTCTGTATATGTATATATATGTTTAAGTCATAAGAAACCTCAAATTAAAAAAAAATACACATATGTTTTTTATAACTAAATGGATAGTTTTCATTATACAACTTAAGTACATATACTTTTTTCTGAGGAAAATTCTTTAATTTGTCCACATTTACAAAAAGTTAACTTATTAGTAATTGCTTCCTTCCAGGAAGCAATTCGCCGACATATTTTCCGTATGCATAGTGACCTGAGCGTAACCCTCCTCGTAAAAATCCGGTGATCGCAATACGCATGGATCTGTCATTAAAATAAACAAGTATCTGATTGTACATGTTAAACACGTGCTAAATACCCATGCTTTTTGTTATTTGTTTACTATAAGGTGACAATCGGTATACTTCGGCTTCAAAACACGTCATTTAATGAGCAGCCATATTTTTTAAATCATAACAGACAGAGAGAGAAAAAATTGACGATTATACGATATATTTGCGTAAAAAATGAGAAAATCGTGCACAGAGGACTAAATCTATGATATATACATGCATTGGTTCAAGAATTGGATAAACATTTTTTTCCACCACTCACTCGTTTCATATGACTTTAAACAAGACATTTATATACAGCTAACAGGTTTTCATTACATTTATTTTAGACCAAAGATTTAATTAATATCTTAAAGTCTGTTTTATATATACTCAAATGGAGAGTAAATAGTTAACTTTATAAAATACTGTATGAAGAAAAAAATATCTTCTATTTTTGCTTTTAATTTATTTTACAGTTAATCAAATGTTGGGAAGCCTTTTTACCTGAAGCAAAAGCCATAGCATGATAGTAACCAAGGCGATGGGAAGTGCAAAGGTCACTCATGCAGGTCATGAACTATTGTGAACAAAAAACAATGATAAACTTTTTTTATAATTTAGTTTTTCAATTAGTTCATAGATGAACCCGTCTCAATAATTATGGGCATGAACTGTAAATTATGGGTACATTTGGGAAGATGAAAAAGCTAATATTTCTGAATAAAAGATATTGTGATATATAATATATATGTTAGTCTTAATAAACTAGTTGAAAAATATGTTTGAATCATGAAATTTGCATTCAAATAGTTCTCCTAAAACACTATATTAAAATAATTAGATACATGTACATGTATTACTGTTAATATTTCATGTGTTTAACCACAGATGGAACAATAATGGACCAAGATGTAAGGATTTGTCAATTTGTACAGTAACCCATCTGATGTCACTAGATAATTATATCTAAATTTGCATATTTCCATTTTTCAAGAAATTTTGTCACATTGAAGTCCAGAAGAGGAAAATATATGAAAGACTGACTCTTTTAACTGTATATTTCCTTACTTCAGAGCCTATTGCATGCAGTATACCTTATTTATAATATTCTTTACAGAATTCCTGGTTAAATATGGTAATCTTCCATAAGATTTACCATACATATTACAATATTTATGATACAGAATGGTTGACCTTGAATAATACATATTGCTTTTAGTTGTAGAAATATTTTGTCAGCATTAATAAGCACTTTTCAAAGCAGTAATTTAAAAAAGAAATTACACAAAAAACTGTGATTATAAATGTCATTATGTTCGTAAAGCTGTGTTATTTAGAGCTTTAGAATTAGAGCAAATAAAAGCCAAAATCATCATATATAATATATATTAAATTGACAGAAATGAATAAAGAGAAAAAGGTATGAATTCAGTTAGATGAGTAAATAGTGTGATCAAGAAATCATACCCAAAATATTTCTGTGAAATAGCAACTCATTTTGAAGAACTGCTTAAGGCATGCAATTGGGACATGAGTTATACTGAAGACATTCTACAATTTTAGTTTTAACTATTTCTGTATAATTAAGCATTCCGTTATGTTTTAATATTTTTTTGGAAAATTTTGTATCATGTTAAGGAAAACAAAATGGGACTAAGTTAAGCATGTGTAAAATTTGCATATTTTATGGATTTGGATGAACTAGACCATTTATTTCTGACTAATAGATTTGAATTGATGTGAAGCATATTTTGTTACATTGTTTCAAGAGATTGTGTTTATGTTAACTGTTTGTTAGTAATGTTGACTTTGTTCTGAATAATACAAAATATTGTCAAGGAAATGCATTGTATGTAAGGATTATTAACTGTATGTCTAAAAACATGTAGAAATTATAGATTTTGGTTCCCTATGTAAATGTGTGACAACATAAATAGATAGAAGTAGACATTGAATATTTCAAAATTTATTATTAATTTATTATATTTTATATTTCATACTTGATTTGAATGAAAGACAAAATTATATAAGCATAGGCCTAAGATTAATTGATTATTTGAATCATTTTTGCTTAAATGTGTACTGCCATAATTGTCCTTTATAATACTCTTCTTCATTAATGGATACCTTATTATCTTCCAACTATTAACAAAAAACTAGTTAAGCAAAAAAACTAGCTATGTTAGACCACGGCAAAGAAATATAAGGTAAAACAAATTTGAAAGTATCATTTTTTCTTTCTCATTAAAAACACTAGATATCCAATATTCCCATTTTTAACCAATACAATTTTTTAACTTGCATTGTTATTTTTTGCAGCTAAAAATTGTATGTAGACTCAGATTAGATTAACATTTTGTTCTTAAACAGATGTTTCATAATTTTGTAGTATAATAAGGCACATGTGAATACTGTAAACCAACTAACTTACAAGTGCGATTTATTTTCGCTACTTTCGCTTGAAGAAAAATAACACAAATATAAATTGTCTTGAAAATTTAAAACCTGGATCTTTCCTGGTCTAACAACATCAAGTGAATATAAAAATAGCGAAATTAAATCGAAATTTTGATAGAAAAGGCTAAACACGAAATAAAGTAACCACGAAAATAAGTTGGGTTGTTGTCTCTTTGTCACATTTCCTATTTCAATTCTCAATTTTACAGTAAAGGAGAAATAGTTAGATTAAACATACATTCATTAAATGAGGAAATCTAACTTTTATTTTGTTTTAAGTATCTTAACTGTGGTAAAGATAAGTTTAGATGTTGATTTAGTTGTCATTAATTCAATTGTATATAATTGCATTAGAAAGCACACATAAACAAGAAATTGCTGTTCAACATATATTTAAAGTGCTCACAAGATACAAATTTAGTACCTGATAATTATTAGTTGGACACACGTACGGACAGGCAAGGTGAATACAATATATGCCAGACTCAGCCTTACTCTGAGTAAAATATATAGTCAGCTTAGGTGCTGTATAATTTAACCATGCACAGTTTTTAGTGTTTAATGATTTGTTTTTGTTTAAGGAGGCTCGCGGGTATAAGATTTTCAGAAAAAAATGAAACATTTATTTTTCATTACAAATTTTATCTGTTACCTTAAGTAGTTGTTACTTTATCATATGGTACAAAAAATCAATTCGTGTTGGCCCCAGGTGACTGTTTAAAATGTACATATTATTGAAAAAGCTCCAAATTATCTCCCTTTGGTGCAAAAATGCCAATTTTTAGCATTAAAATTGAAATATATTTTTTAAATCATCGGCGACCTATATTTTTTATTGTTGTTTTCGAATAAGCTGTACATAAACTAAATAATTGTAAAATTTTAGCGATTTCTGTGATTTAGTTCTTTTTTTATTTCGATATTACCGCTATTTCTCCTATTAGTTCAACAGAAAAAAATGACATCAACAAAAATATATGTTTCTTTCGAAGGTAGATTGTGGGCGTAAATGAACAGTGACCCCATCTTTTTATTTCATTTTTCTATTAAGTATAAGATAAAGTTCATTTGTAGAAAAATATAAGGAGATCCTATATTAAATAAAAAAAAAATGATTTAGACCCGCGAGCCCCCTTAAGTGCACAAGATAAACAATAAGCTTATAATAAAAGTAGGTTGTATGTACATAACTCACACTTGAGATTTGAGCCAAAATACCCAGCCTCTGACTGTCATCTCTTTAAGCATACATTACATTTCAGTGAAAGATTTTTTCCTTCTAAGTTTTTTAGTTTTATAATGCAGATATGGTGTAAAAAGCATCCCAACTTTTGATAAGAAAAATCTTTACCAGTGTATAATTAATTGCCTTTGATATTTAAACAACATTGTAATGAAACAAAGATTTTTCCCTCATAAAAATACTAGTATTTCAATGTAGAACAATCAGTTATTATAGTAACCACATCTCCATAATATGGAAACCTCACTATGAGATTGATTGATTTTCCTTTTATACATGTTGAGTTGTGACTGTGTCTTATTCCAATGTTATAAGCTTACATACCATACATATAAATATCTGCCAAGACACTATGCCATTAATATCAAATTTGATAATTTTTGGCAATTTTAACCACATCTGCTAAAAGTTTACCAGAAATATGGAATTCCAACTTTTATCATATTTAAACAGAATATACAAAATTCATTAAAGTGTTGTATTCAGACAGAATTGATAGATTAAAAATCATCACTAGATTGTGTTTAATATGGCTGTTTATTTAAGAAATGTAAAGTGTTCATTTACGTATATGTGTATTCAACAATTTACAATAACAAGAACTTTGCAAATAAATTGATTATTTTATTTATCCCAATCTTTGTACTTTTTGTATGTTTTAAAATTGCATAATTAAGATGTGTATATTTCAATCTTTATTACATTAAAGTAGGTATAACATTCAATGTGTGCTTCAAAAGCAGGCATAAGTTACAGTTCATGCTTCAATGAGCATGATTAAGGGATAAGATGCTGTAGAAGAATGGAAAACCAAACAGGGCAATTATATAAATGGTTGTTTAATGATGAAAACTGACAATATTCTGACTGAGTGTTAAAAAAAGGAATATAGAAAGAAATATTTTTTCGAAATATACAGAAAACTAGAGAGAAAAAAACAGCATCATCCTACTTAAAATAAGGAGTCCTCTATATGACAAGCTTTATCTGTAATACATATGACTAGTGACATGATGAAATCATGTAGGTTAAATTATGTGATGTCACAAACAAAGTTAGAAGGATTGCTACTTTGAAAAGTAAAGGTCTACTAGGATTTAGCGTTACTGTAGTTTGTTATACTAGTAAAATATATCATTTGATTGATAGTAGTTTGCTTATTGTCCAGAATGGGCCTTGGTGGTAGAAGTGGTCAAGTGGTTGAACTGCTGTATCACTAGCCTGTCAACACTGAGATTGTCAGTTTGAATCCCACACAGCTTATATATATTTAGGCGCATTTGACTCCAATCATGATTGACTAAGATTGTCTGTTTTCCTACCGAAGGTCTGTGGTTTTCTCTCGGACTCTGGCTTCCTCTGCCCCCCAAAATTTTTTTAAATATAATAAAAGGCTGAAGTTTCGACTACCCATAGTAAGGGCATGTTTACTAGGGGGGAAGAAATGTTGCCTTGAAACAGGACACATATTGGCTCTTTTATTTTGTAGAATGAGGCACTCCTTCAAGTGCCATGGAAATATTCAAGACTCATAACTTGAAGAAAAACTAACCATGAAAAGACAAACAGTGCACTAAACACTATATAACAGCCTGAGCACTAAAAACCATACCAACAATAGGGGGAGACGTATGTTAATTTCTGTGTCATTTGGTCTCTTATATAGAGGTGTCCTATTGGTAGTCATTCCACATCATCTTATTTTTTTTGTATAGTTTAGAAATGTAATATTAAAATCAAATGATCAAATTATCAATTGTAAGAATTATTTCAGAAAATAAGCACAAATTATAAATCTCTAATATAATAGTCCAAGACTTCTGTTCAAAATCTGGCATTGAATCCTACATTTATGTACTAACCAAACAAAACAATGAAGCCAATCTGCTTTCTATGCTGATTGAGATAGCCACAAACACATCATTTTAATTCTTTCATTTAATAAAAAATTGAATAAAATATCACAGATTATGCTAGATCACATGAGAGCAATACTAGGTTCAGATGAGTATTTTAGTTGAATCCTGTCCATGAGAATATGATGATACTCATACAGCAGATCTCCAATGACGTATTTGAATAACATTGGACATTTGACACGGATTTCTTCCTCTATTTGAGTGTATGTCTTTGTACCTTTGTTCTTACTGTGGATTTTCCAATCAATAGAAACTAAAAATAAAAACGATATACAAGTCATAATATATTTATCATTTTAAGTGCTAGGTAATATTAATTTACATATTTTAATATGTGTACCGGTAAGTTGGAATGTCGTGTCAAAGAAACTAACAATTGTTTTTACATTTGCCATTTCGGGGCCTCTTGTAGCTGACTATGCATTATGGGCTTTGCTCATTGTTGAAGGCCGTACGGTGACCTATAGTTGTTAATTTCTGTGTCGTTTGGTCTCTCGTGGAGAGTTGTCTCATTGGCAATACTACCACATCTTCTCTTTTATATGACAAGAATTAATTAAACAGTAAGTGTAGAGGATTACTCAGTTGTTCCTGAATCCAATACATTAAACAATAAGTATAGAGGAATGCTAAGTCGTTCCTGAATCCGTTAAACAGTAAGTAAAGAGGAATTCTAAAACGTTCCTGAATCCATTATGAAACAAGTATAGAGGATTCATAAATCGTTTCAGAATCCATTAAACAGTAAGTATAGAGAAATGCTCAGTCATTCCTGTGTCAATTAAACAGAAGGTATAGAGGAATCCGCAATCGTTCATGAATCAATCAAACACTAAGAAAAGAATCAATTAAACAATAGGTACAGTGAATTTCTAAGTCGTTCCTGAATTCTTTCAACAGTAAGTATACATCATTCCTATACTTATTCTTTAATGTATTGGATTCAGGAACAACTGAGCAATGCTCTAAACTTACTGTTTAATGAATTCAGGAACGAATCACTATACCCATAATTGTTTAATGGATTCTGAAACAACTGAGCATTTCTCTTCACTTACTTTTACATTGATTTGTAAACGACTGAGCAATTCTCTTTACTAACTTTTACATTGATTTGGAAACGACTGAGCAATTCTCTTTACTAACTTTTACATTGATTTGAAAACGACTGAGCAATTCTCTTTACTAACTTTTACATTGATTTGGAAACAACCGAGCAATTATATTTACTAACTTTCACATTGATTTGTAAATGATTGAGCAATTCTATTTACAAACTTTTACATTGATCTGGAAATGACTGAGCAATTCTATTTACTAACTTTTACATTGATTTGGAAACGACTCAGCAATTCTCTTTTCTAACTTTTACATTGATTTGGAAACGACCGAGCAATTATATTTACTAACTTTCACATTGACTTGTAAATGACTGAGCAATTCTATTTACGAACTTTTACATTGATTTGGAAATGACTGAGCAATTCTATTTACTAACTTTTACATTGATTTGGAAACGACGAAGCAATTATATTTACTAACTTTTACATTGATTTGGAAACGACTGAGCAATTCTTTCACTAACTTTGACATTGATTTGGAAACGACTGAGCAATTTTCTTTACTAACTTTTACATTGATTTCGTACCGACTGAGCAATTCTCTTTACTAACGTTTACATTGATTTGGTACCGACTGAGCAATTCTCTTTACTAACTTTTACATTGATTTGGAAACGACCGAACAATTATATTTACTAACTTTCACATTGATTTTGAAACGACTGAGCAATTCTATTTACTTACTTTTACATTGATTTGGAAACGACTGAGCAATTCTATTTACTAACTTTGACATTGATTTGGAAACGACGAAGCCATTATAGTTATTAACTTTGACATTGATTTGAGAACAACTGAGCAATTCTCTTCACTAACTTTGACATTGATTTGGAAACGACTCAGCAATTCTCTTTACTAAATTTGACGTTGATTTGGAAACGACCAAGCAATTATCTTTACTAATTTGACATTGATTTGGAAACGTCTGAGTAATTCTCTTTACTGACTTTTACATTGTTTGGAAACGACGAAGCCATTATATTTACTAACTTTGACATTGATTTGAGAACAACTGAGCAATTCTCTTCACTAACTTTGACATTGATTTGGAAACGACTGAGCAATTCTCTTTACTAAATTTGACGTTGATTTGGAAACGACCGAGCAATTATCTTTACTAATTTGACATTGATTTGGAAACGTCTGAGTAATTCTCTTTACTGACTTTTACATTGTTTGGAAACGACTGAGCAATTCTCTTTGCTAACTTTTACATTGATTTGGAAACAACTGAGAGAAAAAAATTCTCTTTACTAACTTTTTACATTGATTTGGAAACGACTGAGCAATTCTCTTTACCAAATTTGACATTGATTTGTAAACGACTGAGCAATTCTCTTTACTAATTTTGACATTAATTTGGAAACGTCTGAGTAATTCTCTTTACTAACTTTTACATCGATTTGGAAACGACTGAGCAAGTCTCTTTACTAATTTTGACATTGATTTGGAAACGTCTGAGTAATTCTCTTTACTTACTTTTACATTGTTTGGAAAAGACTGAGCAATTCTCTTTACTAACTTTTACATTGATTTGAAAACGACTGAGCAATTCTCTTTACTAACTTTTACATTGATTTGGAAACGACCGAGCAATTATATTTACTAACTTTCACATTGATTTGTAAATGATTGAGCAATTCTATTTACAAACTTTTACATTGATCTGGAAATGACTGAGCAATTCTATTTACTAACTTTTACATTGATTTGGAAACGACTCAGCAATTCTCTTTTCTAACTTTTACATTGATTTGGAAACGACCGAGCAATTATATTTACTAACTTTCACATTGACTTGTAAATGACTGAGCAATTCTATTTACGAACTTTTACATTGATTTGGAAATGACTGAGCAATTCTATTTACTAACTTTTACATTGATTTGGAAACGACGAAGCAATTATATTTACTAACTTTTACATTGATTTGGAAACGACTGAGCAATTCTTTCACTAACTTTGACATTGATTTGGAAACGACTGAGCAATTTTCTTTACTAACTTTTACATTGATTTGGTACCGACTGAGCAATTCTCTTTACTAACTTTTACATTGATTTGGTACCGACTGAGCAATTCTCTTTACTAACTTTTACATTGATTTGGAAACGACCGAACAATTATATTTACTAACTTTCACATTGATTTGGAAACGACTGAGCAATTCTATTTACTTACTTTTACATTGATTTGGAAACGACTGAGCAATTCTATTTACTAACTTTTACATTGATTTGGAAACGACGAAGCCATTATAGTTATTAACTTTGACATTGATTTGAGAACAACTGAGCAATTCTCTTCACTAACTTTGACATTGATTTGGAAACGACTCAGCAAT
This sequence comes from Mytilus galloprovincialis, assembly GCF_965363235.1. Lineage (NCBI taxonomy): Eukaryota > Metazoa > Mollusca > Bivalvia > Mytilida > Mytilidae > Mytilus > Mytilus galloprovincialis. The sequence goes on along the minus strand of NC_134841.1, from coordinate 94,552,263 downwards.
TCTCTTTACTAAATTTGACGTTGATTTGGAAACGACCGAGCAATTATCTTTACTAATTTGACATTGATTTGGAAACGTCTGAGTAATTCTCTTTACTGACTTTTACATTGTTTGGAAACGACGAAGCCATTATATTTACTAACTTTGACATTGATTTGAGAACAACTGAGCAATTCTCTTCACTAACTTTGACATTGATTTGGAAACGACTGAGCAATTCTCTTTACTAAATTTGACGTTGATTTGGAAACGACCGAGCAATTATCTTTACTAATTTGACATTGATTTGGAAACGTCTGAGTAATTCTCTTTACTGACTTTTACATTGTTTGGAAACGACTGAGCAATTCTCTTTGCTAACTTTTACATTGATTTGGAAACAACTGAGAGAAAAAAATTCTCTTTACTAACTTTTTACATTGATTTGGAAACGACTGAGCAATTCTCTTTACCAAATTTGACATTGATTTGTAAACGACTGAGCAATTCTCTTTACTAATTTTGACATTAATTTGGAAACGTCTGAGTAATTCTCTTTACTAACTTTTACATCGATTTGGAAACGACTGAGCAAGTCTCTTTACTAATTTTGACATTGATTTGGAAACGTCTGAGTAATTCTCTTTACTTACTTTTACATTGTTTGGAAAAGACTGAGCAATTCTCTTTACTAACTTTTACATTGATTTGAAAACGACTGAGCAATTCTCTTTACTAACTTTTACATTGATTTGGAAACGACCGAGCAATTATATTTACTAACTTTCACATTGATTTGTAAATGATTGAGCAATTCTATTTACAAACTTTTACATTGATCTGGAAATGACTGAGCAATTCTATTTACTAACTTTTACATTGATTTGGAAACGACTCAGCAATTCTCTTTTCTAACTTTTACATTGATTTGGAAACGACCGAGCAATTATATTTACTAACTTTCACATTGACTTGTAAATGACTGAGCAATTCTATTTACGAACTTTTACATTGATTTGGAAATGACTGAGCAATTCTATTTACTAACTTTTACATTGATTTGGAAACGACGAAGCAATTATATTTACTAACTTTTACATTGATTTGGAAACGACTGAGCAATTCTTTCACTAACTTTGACATTGATTTGGAAACGACTGAGCAATTTTCTTTACTAACTTTTACATTGATTTGGTACCGACTGAGCAATTCTCTTTACTAACTTTTACATTGATTTGGTACCGACTGAGCAATTCTCTTTACTAACTTTTACATTGATTTGGAAACGACCGAACAATTATATTTACTAACTTTCACATTGATTTGGAAACGACTGAGCAATTCTATTTACTTACTTTTACATTGATTTGGAAACGACTGAGCAATTCTATTTACTAACTTTTACATTGATTTGGAAACGACGAAGCCATTATAGTTATTAACTTTGACATTGATTTGAGAACAACTGAGCAATTCTCTTCACTAACTTTGACATTGATTTGGAAACGACTCAGCAATTCTCTTTACTAAATTTGACGTTGATTTGGAAACGACCGAGCAATTATCTTTACTAATTTGACATTGATTTGGAAACGTCTGAGTAATTCTCTTTACTGACTTTTACATTGTTTGGAAACGACGAAGCCATTATATTTACTAACTTTGACATTGATTTGAGAACAACTGAGCAATTCTCTTCACTAACTTTGACATTGATTTGGAAACGACTGAGCAATTCTCTTTACTAAATTTGACGTTGATTTGGAAACGACCGAGCAATTATCTTTACTAATTTGACATTGATTTGGAAACGTCTGAGTAATTCTCTTTACTGACTTTTACATTGTTTGGAAACGACTGAGCAATTCTCTTTGCTAACTTTTACATTGATTTGGAAACGACTGAGAGAAAAAAATTCTCTTTACTAACTTTTTACATTGATTTGGAAACGACTGAGCAATTCTCTTTACCAAATTTGACATTGATTTGTAAACGACTGAGCAATTCTCTTTACTAATTTTGACATTACTTTGGAAACGTCTGAGTAATTCTCTTTACTAACTTTTACATCGATTTGGAAACGACTGAGCAAGTCTCTTTACTAATTTTGACATTGATTTGGAAACGTCTGAGTAATTCTCTTTACTTACTTTTACATTGTTTGGAAACGACTGAGCAATTCTCTTTACTAACTTTTACATTGATTTGGAAACGACTGAGAAAAAAAATTCTCTTTACTAACTTTTTACATTGATTTGGAAACGACTGAGCAATTCTCTTTACCGACTTTGACATTGATTTGTAAACGACTGAGCAATTCTCTTTTCTAATTTTGACATTAATTTGTAAACGTCTGAGCAATTCTCTTTACTAACTTTGACATTGATTTGGAAACAAAAGAGCAATTCTCTTTACTAACTTTTACAATGATTTGGATTGATTGATTGATGGTTGCTTTACGCCGCATTGATTTGGAAACAATGTAAAAGTTAGAAATAAGGTTTAGCGCTATTCAACCAGGTTCAATCCACCATTTTCTACATTTGAAAATGCCTGCACCAAGTCAGGAATATGACAGCTGCAGTCCATTCGTTTGATGTGTTTTATCATTTGATTTTGCCATTTGATTAGGGAATTTTCGTTCTGAATTTTGTCAGAGTTTAGTATTTTTTTTTTTTATTTCACTTTTTACATTGATTTGGAAACGACTGAGCAATTCTTGTTACCTTGTTACCTATTTGGCATTTGGGCGTAGTTCAGTAATCTGTTTTTACTTAGCAATCAACAGATTCCACAGTTATATTACACTTACTGCCACGGTGTACTAGATTTAGAAATTAGATTTGAACTTGAGTAACAAACGGCCAACTGGATTCTAGCAGTGTTATCAAATAACAAGATTTGTTAATGTTTTTGATTTTTAGTTTATCTTTATGTTTTGGAGTTTAATTAAGTGTGACGTCCATTTTCACTGAATAAGTACACAATTTTAATTAGGGGCCAGCTGAGGACCCCACCGGGTGAGGGATTTTCTCGCTGCATTGAAGACCAATTAGTGACCTTCGGCTGTTGTCTGCTCTTTGGTCGGGTTGTGGTCTTTTTGACACATTCCCCATTTCCATTCTCAATTTTATTGTTAAATATACTAACTGTGTAATAGATCGAGGAATGTATTGACTTTGAGAGACACTGATCGATCGACAGGATTTGCCACCATATTAACCAGCGTTGTCGAATTTCCGAAGGATAACTGTTCTGTCATGTAAAACTCTGCAAAGTCCAGGGTCATCTGGGAATGTCTGTTTAGTATTTGTATTTCAACCCTAAAAACAATAAAGTGCATATCATACATTTAGAAATTCGATTTGATCAAACGAAAACACTTATAAAAAAGACGGTTCAATTATATTTAAATTGTATACTAGTTTCATTTAGACGAATTTATTCGAAATTTGATTTTGGTCTAACAAAACAACTCTCTTATTATGTGATTTAATAAATAAAATCCTCATGAATATACGAAGATGCAATTTTAAATAGTTCCTAGTGGTCATACATGTAGAAAGTAAAATAACAACAATACCGAATTCCGCGGAAAATCTAAACGGTCTGTAATCAAACATGTGTCAAATGGCAAAATCAAAGGCTCAAACACATTAAACGAATGGAAAACAACTGTCATATTTCTGACTTGATAAGATGAAAAATTGTTATAGAGTACGTTAACTTATCATGCTAAAATATTCAGTATCCAATCAACACCTTTAAGATTTTTTCTCCTATGGAATTGATGTACATCCTGCTAGCCTATTAAACTTTGTTATCGTTGGGATTGAAATTAAAGCAATAGGATGGACAAACAGATACAGCAAGTCATAGCAGTACAGTACACTCCGAATTCAAATCTATGGTGTTTAGTTGTAGAGAAGCGCGATTGGTTCAATGCAGCCCTAAACTTAAATCTTTTAATAAAATGAACGACTAAATTTATTAACGCCATTTCGTAGACTTCAGAGGACAAACTCTTGTTTGTCCACTTAGTTGTTCGGTCCTGTGGCTATCGTTGATAATGTTTGTCCACTTAGTTGTTCGGTCCTGTGGCTACCGTTGATAAAATCCAGCATATATGATAAAACATGGGAAGGGTGTTAGCTATCCCAATTCAATACATTTTTGAAGCTCAATCATCATTATGGGTATAATAACTATAAAGATGCATGTAGCCAGAAATTTCCAAAAAAGGGGGGGGGTGGGTGTCGCTACAATCATATTCAACTTTTACAGTTACAATTTAAACAGAATGTCGGCTTTAACAGTGCTAATTTGTTTTCAAATGTGTTGAGGGAGGGGTGTGTCAAAAGAACCCCTCGAATCCCCCTGGCAACGGTATGGGAGGATAGTTTAGATTCAAAGAATGTTCCCCAGGTGTAGGATCATTTAAGAGTATATATATATATATATATATATATATATATATATATATATATATATAAATGTCTAAGAATATAACTAAAACACACTAATTTTAGTTATATTCTTAGACATTTATATAATTTTAATTCAGTAACTGTATCAGTTTATTTTCACAAACTGATCCACGCTTAATTAGATTGAATGTTGATTGTTGCTATTTTTAGACATTATATATATATATATATATATATATATATATAAGAATACATGCAACCTATAGAAGATAGTTTAGATTCTTTTAATATTCCACAGCTATATAGTATGAGAAGAAAGGTTATCGGAACAACTTGTCAAGGAAGTTATAGGTCGTTGTCAATTTAAAAACTTTAAATAACTTAGGTTGAGTTTAAAAGAGGGTGTCTACAAGGTAGGTTCTGTAAACATTCTTCATCTTTCCGTTTGCCATAAATCTATAATGAAATACTTACACTTTAGGGTGCAGAATGAGAAGGTTGACTGGATCTTTGAGGAGGTAGAAAACATCGTTGGGATCCGTTTCAACAAATCTAGACAAATTCTGGACATCAACAGATAGATGGAATAAATAACACACAACAGATACACTAAGAATCCAATACAGAGTTTTCCGTGTTATAATTGGTGATCGTTTATGACTTTTTGGCATATTTCATAGTCCTTTTTATAATAATTGATATCATTTTAAGTCGTTCCCTCGTATTTACTATATTATCGTCCGTACTATGTGAACTTTGAACCTAATTATCATGTTTGATAACAGTATATACCTTTGTACGAAGCTCTCTTAGATTTCAACTTTATGACACAGGTTTATAGAATCCATGTTGAACAGGTAAATCATTTGTTCGTGTGTATTGCTTTGCCCAACTATTTGCTTTCTGACTTATCTTAATACTAGTAAATTCTTTATTTGAAGTTTGTATTAAAATTCATCACAAAAACGTGACTGATAAATAGAAACAATTCTATATGCATTCATTCTAATATTTTATTTTGTTGTTACTGATGTTCTATTTTAGAATTGATTGACATATTTCAAACATGAAAAAAAGGTTATAACTTGGTAACTTACCGCGTCCGTAAATGTGTTAATCGATATATCAATGTGCTGCTGTTCCAAAAATGTTTGCCTCATATCTTTATATTTCTGACAAGATATAAAAAAATGTTCATCCATCTCTACTTTAGTGCAGTATAAGTCTCTTGGAATGTTGGGTTTATTATATCTACCCCGTACGCATTCTATATGTTAACAATGAGCAATGACTTATACATAGCTCTGTAATTCTATTATCTTGGTAAGTTTGGTTTCAAGATTTAATGGAACACAATTTGGAACAAAAATATTACTGAAGATCTTATAAAGTCATATGCATGCATATGATTTTTATTCAGCAAGATAAACGAGGACTAAACTTGAATCTAAGTCAGCTTTATTATCCCAAAGTTTACCTGTTAATGACTTCTTTTTTTGTTGCTGCTAGTTTGTTTTACGTTTTGTTGTTGTTGTTTGTTTTTCTAGTGAGGGTGATTTATCTATGCAAACAAAGGTTTATTACTTTTCCCGAGCTTATCTCCTCTTTTCGGTACTGCTTATTGGTTTGATTGTGATATGTTTTTAACTTTGTCAGATGATGAAAAATTTATATTTTTGTTCAAAAATGAAAATGTTTGTAGTTCTGTTGCCAAAACCTGCAATAATATTTTATTACGACGAAACAGTATCTTATACTGTTAAAAACAAACTGTTTCAGTTATTTTTATTATATGTACATGTATCAGGTTTTATCCTTGGATGTGCATGGTGACATTGCACTTTTATGTTTTGTATAAATAACAAAACTTATGTTTTAATTCTGTTGTTTTATAATTGTATATAACAGTCTCTCATAGTTCTTTTAAGAATGGCACATGCATTCTAAATTTTATATTGTGTACTTGATATTATATTGTGTTTATACTTGTATGTATGTGGTGAGACTTTAATAAACTATTGAATCTTGATTAAAAAAACCTACGTGCCATGTAAAATGCATGATTATAGGGTGGCGCTAGTAATTTTAATTTCCACAATATTAACTTTTATCTGAGTGGTGTCCTAAGGTAAACATATTAGTGTTTTTGAAGCCAATTCTTGCAAAATTTGTTGCGTCTTCTTTTTTCCTAAGTCCTACAAGATTTCCATATGGTTGGAACAGGAAAAGGTGTTTCAAAAATGCAATAGCATATCATCAAGTTATTGAATATTTAGAGTATACACCCCACCCCCTCTGGAAAATAGCATTCAGTTGCAATTGAAGTAGTATTTTTTTTTTAAATACATGATCCGTGATCGGTGGAATTTCGAGTATTGAACAATACGGTTGTATACATTATTATACTATATGAATCCCATCAAATTGGTGACCAACTCAACGACATAACCGTTGTTATTGCATTTTTATATTGCCGTTAACTTGTCTGAATTACTGGGATGTATCAATTAGTTATTCAAGTTATTTATTGCAAACCTAGCCTGCAGACTATATTAACTTGAAACCATGATTGATTCTCGAGTGAAATATTTTTTTTTTCAGAAACATATATACCATTTGCCTTTAATCCTTGCTTTTATAAAATTTCACTTGATCAGACCATATCTTATGTTTAGGAATAACTTAAAAAAAAACTTTATAGACACTGAAAAAATTGTATGTATACCTTTTTTTTCTAGTATTTTTTCAACTTTTTTCTTTCGTACAGCCAAGGATTTGTACTATTCAAATCATTGCATAGTGATGATACACATATAAAATCATATAAACCGTGAGTGAAAAAAATGTTCATTAAAACGTAATCATAAAACTTTACGGAAATGTCATTTGTTCCGTCTAGGGTAAATTTTGTAAATATTTATTGACTTCCGGTCCTAAAAGGGGCGTCCTTTCAAAAAGTAAATATTAAAATTCTAGACACATAGAGTTCCAACCACTGCGGGCACGGCACAAAGGCGTTAATACAAAAACAATATTTATTTAAGTTACCGAGACATAAAATAACTATTCTACAGTTAATCATGAGATGAGGTCATAATGTAGGACGTGATAGGTCATTGTTTTCCAAATTGTAAACAAAGATTTTTTTTGATAGGTTTTAATTGACATAAAAACGAGTGTTTTATTCTCTAAAATATCAAACTAGTAGATAACAATATGATTGGAAACTGAAACTAGTATCTGTATCGTTTACTCTAAGATATAAATTCTGCTTTTTATTCGACTAAATATAGGTAAACAAATTCAACACAGGTAATATGCGGTCACAATGTAGACCTACATATGTACATTTACACTACAACTGTACAGTGCACGTTCATATGATAAGTCAACTCTCTCATACAGTCATTGATAAGGACATTTAGACTAACAGTCAAGTAAGTTTTCATAAGGTAGGATTTCAAATACAAGCAGATGATTGTGTAGTCCAAATAATTATTTAGATATTTCTGTATTTCTTTTATTATAATACCAAAATGCTTTAAAAAAATTCCCCTGCAAGGCTATGCAATGATTTTCTTCATCTATTAGTGAATTTTTGTTAACTTGGTGCTCACTGCTGATTAAATCAACACAGTGAGGAATAACATTGCCATCTGAGAGAAAGCTATACCAGTTGGTGTCTACGTGAAGCTAGGTACATTGTAGCTAGCTACCACATAACTGGCTTTAGATGGCATTACAAGCAAAATGATAAAAAAAAAGATTTCAATATGTAACTTGTTATGGTTTTATCTGTAAAATTTCTATTTATTTTTGTAGATAGTATAATTGCTTAGGGTAAAATAAAGACAGAAACAGCTACTGATTGACAATGCCGCCAACAGGAAAAGAGGCAGCTTTGTTAGGAGTAGGAGGGGTAGTAGGGGTATCATTGGCGGCCTGGAGAACTCTGTTCCCATGGATTGGCTATGATTTACCGATATTGAAACTAGGAAGAAAATATGGAAAGAAAACAATGACAGATGCACTTAATGGACACTTTCTTGTTGATCTTTTTGAAATCTCTGCAAAAAATAATCCTAAAAAGCCATTTATAATATTTCAAGATAGAATTTTTACCTATGAGTTTATGAATGAACAAGCTTGTAGAGTAGCCAATATAGTCTTACAGATGGGATTGAAGCTAGGAGATACTGTTGCTATTCTTGTATCAAATGAACCTGCATTTGTTTGGACATTTCTGGGTTAGTATGATGCTATTTTTTATTGACTCAAGAACAAAGAAGAAAGCTCAATTAAGATATTTTAAGGTCTGTTATAAAGTAACACATTGTCTTTTATTTTGTGGGTCTTTCAATATGAACCAGACATGTTGTGTGGACCTTTCTTGTTGGCTTATAAATCATGATTAACTATGTGGACTTTAAAAAAAACCCAGAATAATTGATAATTGATAATTAATTAAATATTGATATGACAGCACACAATAAGAATTTTTGAACAATGTAGTAATAGTCTGGTTATTACACCAAGAAGTGTTTGTCTTTCAGAGCATCCATATTTTATTCATTTTTATGCCCTATTTGTAGGCATTATGTTTTCTGGTCTGTGCCTCTGTCAAAACGTTTGTTTGTCTGGGCGTTCGTCCATCTGTCCTGCTTCAGGTTAAAGTTTTTGGTAGAGGTAATTTTTGATGAAGTTGAAGTCCAATCAACTTGAAACTTAGTACACATGTTCCATATGATATGATCTTTCTAATTTAATGCCAAATTAGAGATTACATCCCATTTTCATGGTCCACTGAACATAGAAAATGATAGTGCAGATGGGGCATCCATGTACTTGGGACACATTCTTGTTTACATGTAACTTGTTTGAGGCATTGTTGTCAGATGTGCTATCTATATTAGATACATGTATACTTATCATTAACTTTCACAGGTTCCTTGTACACAGATAATTACATTATTATGTTGTTTATATTGTCATGTCAACATGTACAAGTGAATGCAAAGCTTATCTCTTTTATATGTTATTGTCTTTCCACAGGTTTGCAGAAAATTGGAGTTGCAGTTGCTTTGCTGAACACAAATAACAAACATAAGCCACTACTACATTCTATAGAAATCAGTGAAGCTAAAGTACTGATTGTTGGTCAAGGTAATGTCTTTACAATGACATCATAGCTAAAGTACTATTTAAAGCCAAGGGCATACATAAGAACAGAAACCACTGAGGAGCTATATCACCAAAAAGGACAAAAAAATAACATAATCCATCTTAGGTCAACATAACAAATTCCTTAGTAAATCAATCAAGTTAAAATTGTTGAACAGACCAATTAGACTAAAGAAAAAAATGTTTTCAGAACAATTATAATAAAGTCTCATATAATTCATCACTTCAAGTTTAGAAGGATGTTTTATCAGACTGGCTTATATACAAGTGCTACATGTTTAAAAATGTGGTTTAAGTCATATATAAAAATTGAAATGGTTGCCCTCTAACAAAGCATACAGTACAAGGAAAATAACTCCATTAGAAATAACATCAATAAAATTATCTTTTAAGAAGCATACTTTAATGGTGGTTCAGATCTTTTTCAGCAATGTTATTTTGAAATAGTTCAGGAAGTACAGAAATTTAACCATATTTTTGACAAATATTTTAAAAATCCAAATACTTTTTTCCTCAGGAAGTGATCTGTTTCAAAATGTTGATGATATAAAACAGGAACTGCCGATTCCCGTCTACCTGATGGGAACAGGGATAGGAGAAGCACCAGTAGGGTACCAGTCATGGGACCAGTTGATGTTATCTGCTCCCCATGCAGAGATAAGCCGTACTATGAGATCAGGGATGAATCTATTAACTCCCTGCTGCTACATCTACACCTCAGGAACTACTGGTAGGTTTTTGGGGTAGAGATTGCATAAAAAGCAATCAAAACCCTATGGGACTGACTGAATATCAAAAAGATGTAGCAATATACTTTATTGAATGAACAACTCCACAGCATAATTAAAAAAGTTAAAAAAAAAAACAAAAAAAAACACAACAACTCTCTGACAATTAAAATTAATTAACTTTTATTATGCTATTGAAAAAAATACACTGTTTCTGTGTTTGTGTTTTAGGTCTACCCAAGCCAGCAATTATAAACCAAACAAAAGCTTTAGGAATGAGCAAATTTTTATACCTTGGTGGACTGGAACATGATGATATAGTGTATACTGTTACCCCTCTCTATCACAGTGCTGCTATACTGGCCTTGTTTACAACTATGGATTGTGGTAGGTATCACATCAATTATACACTGTAACCACACTCTTTCTGAGTGATGTATGATGTTATATATATCACTATTTACTAGTGATTTGCTGATACCAGCTGAATAGATATGTGGTGAAGTTTGATTTTTTTTAAGTTGTCCAATGATACAAGCCTATGTTTAATGTTTAATTCACAGTGACTGTTGTCTGATGTTATTCTACTTTAACTGTTGATACTAGCTGACATTTGGTGTTATTCACTGTTTTTCTGATGATACCAGGTGATTATTGGTGTTCTGATGATACCAGGTGATTATTGGTGTTCTGATGATACCAGGTGATTATTGGTGTTCTGATGATACCAGGTGATTATTGGTGTTACATTGTATTCCTAATTGGTGTTATTGGCTGTTGTTTGGGGAGATCAGATAATTTAAGAGTGATATTTGGTGTTGACTGTTGTTCAATTAAATCAAACAATATAAAGGTGGTAATTGATGTTGATTGCTGTTTGATGAGACCAGACAATGCAAGGGTGGTATTTGGTGTTATTGACTGTTCAGTTTGATCTGCCCTGTAAAACTGCTAATTGATATAAATGACTGTCATTTATGAGATTATTACCATTGTTGACATTGTATGCTAAGATTATTGGATGTTTAATCTGATATTTGGAATTATTGATCTTTGTATGTGAAGATTTATAATGGATGTAATCCCAAAGTAATTTGTGTATTGACTATTTTTAATGAATCACCAGGTATATGGTGACATTGAATGCTTCCGATGAGATCAACAGGATTTTATGTAAAGTTCTATAATGTCGTTTTAGGTAGTACAATGTTACTAAGGACAAAGTTTTCTGCACATCATTATTTTGAGGACTGCAGGAGACACAATGTCACAGTCATTCAGTATATTGGAGAACTTTGTAGATATTTGCTAGCTGTACCTGAGGTATGTTTTGATGTAGTTTTGTACAGTTTTTAGAGTAAATAACTTTGAGCATAACCCCAAAATCAGAAAGTTTTTGTATCAAGGTATCCAATATAGTTTTGTTATACTTCCAGTATTAAGGGTTTTAAAGAAGATCCATTTTAATTTTTTTAAATTTTTGATAAAATTGAAGTTCAAACTGTATTTTTGTACAAGTGAACATATTTTTCAGATTGATGAAGATATTTCTTGTTTCCTTTCAGGTGCTAAAAACTGTTTAGTTGTTGCATTAAGGTTAACACAGTCAGTGATATATGGTGTCTGCAGTTAATTTAGGTCAATAGAATGAAATTCAAAACAGTGTGGCTGTGGCCATTGATTGACACATTAAATTCATCCATTGGCTGGGACAATTTACGTGAACGTTTGTCTGTAACGACCACTGTTCACGACATACCTACGATAGACATTTAAACTGTGGGGTCACCAAGGTTTTTAACGCCTTTAATTATAAAATAATTCGAAAAATTAATCAGAAATAACCTTTATGTTTAGATATATATAATTGATATAAATCAAAAAATCGTGTTATTTCTGATTAATTTTTTTGAATTACTTTATTAAGGTGTTGAGAACCTTTGGTGACCCCATAGTTTAAGTGTCTTTAAAAAGTACACAGTGATCAATGGTCGTTACATACAAACGTTCACCTAAATTGTCCCAGTCAATGGATGAATTTAATGTGTCGATCAATGGCCACGGCCAAACTGTTTTGAATTTCATTCTAAGTAATTTTCTTTTTGTAATAATAATCTAAAAAATTTTGGAGATAGATAATGATCACAACCTTGTAGCATCATATACCTGATCAGAAAATATTTGCCAAATTACAATAATCCACTTTTTCTATTTTCAGCATCCAAAAGATAAAGTCCATAAGATAAAGGTAGCTGTGGGTAATGGACTTAGGAAAGACATATGGGAGAAGTTTAGGGATAGATTTAATATACCCCAAATTGTAGAATTTTTTGGTGCATCAGAAGGGACAGCTGCCACATTCAATGTTAATGGTAGGGTTGGTGCTTGTGGAAGACTTTCTCCACTTCTTGTAAGTATGTCTTTTCATGACCCAAATAGGACAATAGAATAATTGTTACCCCATCAACTTGTAATTTCATGCGCTATAGAGGACTATTGTTTGTACACGGAACTCGCATACAATGTTTTTTTGTTTTTGTTTTTATCTATTATAAAAGCTTTCAAATATCAGATTGCAAATCTTTGATTAAAAACATTTAAAAAAAGGTAGTTTTCAGTATAGAACTGACTGACATGAATGTTCTGTGCTGTCATACTTTCTGTATATAATATGACATTGACTTTTTGAAATTCAGTTTATTTTTTATTGTCACAACTTTCAATCAGACTTAGCTAGTACTGGATATCTTAATTCATAAGTAAAAAGGACTAACAGCCATAAAAAAAAAATTGTACTTGAAAATTGGATTTCTATTGGTGTATATTTCTAATTTAGAGGTAAACAATAAAAAAAAAAACAGTAAGCATATAATCTTTGGCATCAGAATCAAAGTAGTTATGGCAACCCAAAAAGTCACATTTTTCTTATGCATGTATAATATAAATTTGAATTGACTTTAAAATTAATTTTAGACACTGACATAAGTATGCATGTTCTAACTTAAAATTACATAGCTTGTCTTGATGAGCAACACTTTCTGTTATATTGCATGCTCTTCATATTTAGTATTAATGATCTCATATGAATGTGAGTTAAGACTATGCATGTGTAATGCTTTTTTTTTTTTAAAGCAAACTGTTATCTTTTTACCCTGCAAACCTCAGTCATTATAGTTCTGTATGAAAGATCATTCAGCCAAATACTATCAAATTGAGAATGGAAATGGTGAATATGTCAAAGAAACAACATCTAACCAAAGAGTAATAGTATATAACAGCCAAAAGTGGGTCGTCATTGCAGCAAGAAAATATTTTCCCTTATAGTTTAATAAACTTTTTTCTTGTTTAATATTTTTTTAGTCAAAACTACATCCCTCAGGAATGGCTATTATCAAATATGATCGTTTGAAGGATGCTCCATACAGGGATAAGAATAACAGATGTCTCCCTGTAGAATTTGGTAAGAATTATGATAACTCACATATAGTAGTTCAAAATCTGTATTTTGTTAAATGTGAATTTTAATTTCACATATATGAAAAAAAAATATAGGTTTGTGTTGTTCTACCTTTTGACCTGTAACAAAACGAGATATTTGGTTATAAGAAATTTGTTTTGCTTTTTCTATTGACATGTCATAAAGCAAGCTATTATGTTATATGTTATTGTGTTGTTTTGTCTGTTGATATCTCATAATATACACTTTTTTGGTGGCAATGAGGACAATATCAGGGCCCCCAATGAGTCTTCAATGAGCCTAAATTGGTTACAATTTTTTGTCTTGTTTTGTCTTTTGAGAAATCATAATCCAAATATTGTGGTGCAGGTTATTTGTTGCCTTGTCTTTTGACATGTCATAAAGCAAGTGATTGTAATAAATTGTGTTATTTTTTTTCTGCTGATATGACAAACTCCCAATATATTTTGTGACAATATTTTGTTTTGACTGTTGACATGCCATTATCCAAATATTCAGTTACTGGAATGAGTAGGTGTTGTGTTGAACATAATTATGATGATTTAGATATTATATATGAACATTTTAAGTATTTCCCAGATGGATATTTTATATTTATTATTTGTATTGACAAGGTACATATATATATTTTTTTACTAGGTGAACCAGGGTTGTTTATAGCAGGAATACCAGAATTTTATAAAGATAAATTTTACAAAGGTCCTCAAGAAGTGAATGAGAAGAAAGTCCTGAGAAATGTGTTCAAAGATGGTGACTCATTCTTTAACTTTGGTGATTTGATGTACATGGACAAAGATTACTTTATTTACTTTCAAGACAGAGTGGGGGATACATTCAGGTATTTTGTTACAAGCACAAATGACAATGTCTGGTTTAACATGAAAGACGACAAGTTGTAAGTGATACTGTATCCAGTAAATATTGATTTTATTTAGTTTTTGTATAAAACTCTTTTATATTATAAGACAGTAGATGTCAAATGATACAAATGTGCTATGTCATTGGGATGCTCCTTCGTTTGTCAGAATTATTTTGTTTGTGCTCGAACAACAAAATTTTAAGGGAGGGGGATTATTAAAACAATGCCAGTTTCTTCTATCTGTCAATATGATGTTTGTCGGTACATATAGTACATGGTTTGTCAATCCATCTTTAGTTTATGTTTTTCATTTCAGATGGAAAGGAGAGAACGTGTCAACCAATGAAGTAGCCAATATTTTAACTTCCATGGACTTCATTCATGATGCTAATATTTATGGTGTAACTGTTCCAGGTAAGCATCAGTTATTCTGATGTCATTAATTGATAAGTGCAGGACTAAATGCATAATCATAATACATAAAATGAAATAGCCAAATATACCAATACATGTAACAACATACCTCAGCAGCCAACACGTAACTTCTATGAAGAAAAACATACAAACAAAGACAAACATCAACTATATCATTTGATGGTACAGATACTGTGGATTCATGTGTTGGATACTAATTTTCGCGGTTTTCATGAGTACACAGGAATTACCAATTCAAATCTCCAACAAACTTTTGTATAGGTAAGTATGCAGATTTGAGCAAATCCATAAATCTAATATCTATGAAAATGCAAGTTTTCCTCAATTAACTGAAGTTGGTATCCACAACAAAAATAAATCCATAGTAGCCTGAGGTGATACAAACTCATAATGTGATGTGGTTTAACTGGTTTTATTTAAACACAATTCTCCTTCTTGTCTATCTACACCATATGTGTTTTTGTTATTAACAGGTAAAAGATCAAATATTACAATGAATAGCTTACTATCATGGGAAAAGTGTTTTGCCTATTGTTGAAAACTATACTGTGACCTTTAATCATTGCTAACCTTCCAAGTCATTTGGTTTCTGATGGAGAGTTGTCTCATTGGTTATCATACCACACTTTCTAATTTTTATATTGAGGTCAATCAGTCAAGGACATAGTTATAACGTACTTAATATTAATCTTTATAAGTGCAGAAATGGCACATCCGTTTCCAAAATGGTAAATGAGGACATACATAGGTTTGAATCCAAACTTGAGTATATGATAACATATAAGGACAGAATGATTTTTTTTTTTAATTTTGAGCTCAATATTATGAAAATATATGGTTTGGTGAATTTTAAGCTTGATCACCAAGGTTCTTGTGTTCAGTTGTTGAGGTCTATTCTTGATGTTGGTTACTGATATTTGTTTACTATTGTCAGTGTTTCAGGTTGTCAACTGTGGTAAGTATTTGATGTTGGCACTAAGGTCAAATACTGAGGTGCTTCATTGAGGTCAAATACCGAGGTTTATCGAAGAGGTCAAATCCTGGGGTTCACCATTTAAGTCAAATACTGAGATGCATCATTGAGGTCAGTCAATTATGGTCAGTAAATGAGGTCATTTGGTGATCTGAGTTATTGTTGTCAGTTATTGGGATTCATCAGTACCTGAGGCAGCTACCATTTGATTTTCTTCAATCTATGGATTTTTTTGGAAATAAAAGTTTGTTTCCAGTTTTTGGAGAAAAAAAATAACTTGTTTTTGACCCTGAGAAAAAAAATGTTTGTTTCACCCTCAGCTGCACTATAATTTGTTATGTAATGCTAAAATTGTAAGAAAAAAATTGTTGTCCGCTTGTCGCCAAAAAAATAGATTGTTTTTCAGCGAAGGAGAAAATAAAAGTTTGTCAGGACAAAAAATCTGTAGCCCCCCCAAAAAATCAACTGATTGCTGCCTAAATTGGGTGCTTCATTAAGGCCAGTTGATGTCCTATTGTTGTCAGTTATAGAAGTCAGATTTTCTCTGGTGACAAGAATATTCAAAATCCGTTTGTTACTTCTAGGAAAATTGTGTGACTTGATTTAACCTTACTGGAATAGATCAGATATATAGGCTTATATTTAAAATCAAGATGTTTTTTGTAGGTCATGATGGAAGAGCAGGAATGGCAGCATTGCATTTAAATGAAAGAGAGAAGTTAACAAAAGAAAGACTGAAACAAATTTATGATCATTGTTCTGAAAATCTACCCAGTTATGCCAGACCACTGTTTCTAAGATTGGAGGAACAAACAAGAGTCACAGTGACCTTCAAACAACACAAGGTTGACCTTGTCAAGGAAGGTTATGACCCCAGTATCATATCTGATCCTCTGTATTATTTGTCAAATGATGCTAAGACTTATGTCCCATTAGATGCAAGCAGTTTTGGAAGTGTACTCAAATCAAGACTTTGATATATAATTTACTGAACAAAAAGGTTGTTTAATGCTATTAATCAGGAAGTAGAACATATTGAATATTAAGCTATGTAATGAATTGTCCTGTTGTAAGGGGAAAGTTCTTGAAGATATTTTATGTTTTGAATATTAAGCTATACAATCAATGGTCCTCTTGTAAGGGGAAAGTTCTTGAAGATATTTTATGTTTTGAATATTAAGCTATACAATCAATGGTCCTCTTGTAAGGGGAAAGTTCTTTGAGATATTTTATGTTTTGAATATTTAGCTATACAATGATTGGTCCTCTTGTAAGGGAAAAGTTCTTGTGTTTTGAGTATTTTGTAAAAGCAAATCAATTGTGTTGTTAATTGGTGTACCATTAATTCAGGGATTATATTTTTATTAATGTTTATAATATGACTACAGGCGAGTCTCGCAATAATATATTGCATAATGGTATCTGATACATATATCTGTATGAACCTTTAACCAATAAATCCGAAATTGGATATGCCAGTCATTTAAAACCAATATATCAGATGCAGATGTAATTATTATATCATTATGATTGTGTCTACTATAACTCCATTTTAGGAGAAGACTAGAATTTTTACGCAAGTTATAAGAATTAAATTTTGTAACATTCTAGAAATATATTTTATAAATTTATTTAATATTATATATAACTTTTATTGAAGAAAAACATGTGAAAAATTGGTGGATAATTTATATTTGTATGGTTGTATATGTTTATACTATTGGTACATTCCTTTATTTTAATCAGTAAGACTCACTGCATGACGTTAAAACTTTACCTCATAATTATGCTATTACCATGATAAAAATCAGTATTTTCTGTTATTGCTATGTTTAATTAGTATCTTCTTCTATTAAAATGTAAAATATGGGACTTTTAATCAATTAAAATGGGGAAAATCATTACCGTGTATAAAGTCCCATTTATCAATAGATAAGCAACTTAACATGTTGGACAGGTATTACTTAGAACGATCAATTTTAATTCCTTCCAAATTAATCTAGAGATTTCTCCAATTACCAGACAAGCAGAAAAGAAAAAAAAAACACCATTGATAACTGATGTTTACTACAAAATAGAATGGTTAGATTCGTCTGGTATTTTTTCTGATCATGTTTTGATTTTTTTTTCAAAATTGCCTGCTTCTTACAAAGCATGGCACTTATTAGACCAGTTTAAGCCTTAAAAAAGGAAGTGATAGGTCTTTTCTATAATCAAGGAGAGATAATAAGATGAGAGGAGAGACATAAATGTATTGAACAAAATATTCATTAAACTTTGTGGTAATAACTTTAATTGAATCAGATTTACACCTTGAAAAAAAATGGTCCCATATTAACTTTTATATTCTTTAAGCATGAACAATATAATGTATTTAAAAGCAGTATAACTTATAACTAATTCAGGGTTTTATTATATTGTTTTCATTATGTCAGTTGTTGATTTTTATAGATTATTTAAAATAAATTAAAGCAAATAGTCATGTTCGTCTTATTAGTGAAACACGTGTAATTGTACTCCTTACAAAAAATATAATTAGATATTGATTCTTATTTGACAGATGAACAAGGGTATGTTTCGAAATGTAACCACAATTCTGTCTTCTTTTTCTTGAATTATGACAGCACCGAATAAGACTTATCACTGAATTAGTCCTTACCATGGACAGCATGATATATGCTGCTAATGGCACGATCTATTTACTCTATTAAATTACCAGTCTGAGGGGTTACCACCAGTTTATAATTGGTTTGATATAACTCAATCTTTAGATTTCTATAGGGCGCTCTGTGGAGTTTGTATTTTCGTTGTATTTTATTTTTGCCATGTTGTCAATTTCTCTTTATTTTACTAATGAGTTTTTATGCCCCTCCTACGATAATAGAGGGGCATTATGTTTTCTGGTCTGTGCCTTCGTCCGTTTGTCCGTTTGTCCGTGCGTCCGTTCAGGTTTACGTTTTTGGTCAAGGTGGTTTTTGATGAAGTTGAAGTCACATCAACTTGAAACTTAGCACACATAATCTCTATGATATGATCTTTCTAATTTTAATTTCAAATTAAAGTTTTGACCCCATTTTTACGGTCCACTGAACATGGAAAATTATAGTGCGAGTGGGGCATCCGTGTACTATGGACACATTTTTGTTTATTTTCCGTTGCTATCCTTTGTATATTTTCAATGCACTTTAGAAAATATAGGAATCATTTCAACATTTATTCAAGTAAAGTATGTATAGTTGTATATAGCTACTGGTCACTGATTAATATGATGGAAGGTGTTTGAAAAAGAACTTCAAATACACAGCTAAAAGAGCATGTCTTTTATATGTTTGTGTGGCATAAAGTACACGTTTTACTGAAATGGCAACCTTCCAAATATTGGAAAGAAAAACAATTTGGCACTAACAATCATAAAAAGATAAAAAAAAAAAAAATATGAATATGTAAACTTCTTCCCGTCAGTGAAGATTTCATGGCAAAATGGGTCTCGGAATTGAGATCAAATTTCCAACAAAATCCAGCTGAGAAAAATTAGAGAAAACAAAATGCCAGCAAGATCTGATTGACCGTTATGGAATATATGTGTCACATTATGATAACTGATATCTCCATATCGTAATGACCACAATTCCGTCTTAGTTTCCTCGATTGTGACATTACAGAACGCAACTAATCACTTGATGTTCAATAAGCAACACGACGGTGTCACTTACTTACCATTTCAGCTTATCTTAAATATCATGAGAGTGCATATGAAAAACACGTAATTTTTAGGATAAAATTGAGAATGGAAATGGGGAATGTACGGTCCAAAGAGACAACAACCCGACCATAGAGCAGACAACAGCAGAAGGTCACCAATAGGTCTTCAATGCAACGAGAAATTCCCGCACCCGTGATAATGAACGCCATACTAAACTCCAAATTGTACACAGGAAACTAAAAGTTAAAATAATACAAGACTAACAAGGCCAGAGGCTCCTGACTTGGGACAGGCGGGGTTAAACATGTTTGTGAGATCTCAACCCTCCCCTATATCTCTAGCCAATACAGAAAAGTAAACGCATAACAATACGCACATTAAAATTCAGTTCAAGAGAAGTCCGAGTCTGATGTCAGAAGATTTAACCAAAGAAAATAAACAAAATGACAATAATACATAAATAACATCAGACTACTAGCAGTTAACTGACATGCCAGCTCCAGACATCAATTAAACTGATTGAAAAATTATGTCTTCATCATATGAATATCACGCACAATCCTCCCCGTGAGGGGTTTAGTATCATACCATCATAACATATACGAGAAGAACATAGCCCGTGTCTAAATACATTGATACGTTAGGAGTTATATAACAAAAAAAAGGAATAATTAGTTATCAAAGGTACCAGGATTATAATTTAGTACGCCAGACGCGCGTTTCGTCTACATAAGACTCATCAGTGACGCTCATATCAAAATATTAATAAAGCCAAACAAGTACAAAGTTGAAGAGCATTGAGGATCCAAAATTCCAAAACGTTGCGCCAAATACGGCTAAGGTAATCTATGCCTTGGATAAGAAAATCCTTAGTTTTTCGAAAAATTCAAAGTTTTGTAAACAGGAAATTTATAAAAATGACCACATTATTGATATTCATGTCAACACCGAAGTGTTGACTACTGGGCTGGTGATACCCTCGGGGACGAATTGCCACCAGCAGTGGCATCGACCCAGTAAAATTTAGCATCATGTACATTTAAAAATTGATGAACTTAAACTTATGTTTACTATGATCATTGAAGCTTTTGCTGATTGATGATTAATGACGAATTCAATTTGAGTTATTATGCTTTCCGATAAACGTTATAAATACTATCTTACAACCCTTTATCCACACAATTCAATCTATTAAAACCTTATTATTAATTGTTCAAGTATCCTTAATATAAATTTTAATTTTATTCTAAACACAAACATTCAAACATTCTCATTGAAGGGAAAGGTCACCAAAAGCATAAAATTAAAACATTTTTTTATTGGAATATTGTTTGTTTATATTTCTATTACGATATGTCATAAAATATATATATATATATTTTTTTTATCTGATTGAGAATAGAGACCTTAAACTAATCTTAGGTACTTCAAAACATGTTTTCACATATCAAGATTTACTTAAACAACTTGCTATTGAAATATTTGCTACAACAGCTTTGTAGATACATCTTCGTATAGATACATAAACTGAAGAATGGGGACTAATATTAAATGTCTGTAAGATTGACAAGTGTACTGATTGTACAGCTTACAAAAGGCAACAGTGGTATACCGTTGTTCGAAATTCACAAATCGATTGAGTAAAAATCAAATCCGGTTTACAAACTAAAACTGAGGGAAACACATCAAATATAAGAGGAGAACTACGACACAACACTAAAATTATTAAGCACAGAAACGAACTATAGTATAACAATGGCAATTTTCCTGACTTGGTACAGGACATTTTAAGAAAAAAATGGATGATTGAACCTGGTTTTGTGGCTAGCCAAACCTCCTGCTTTTAAAACTTGATAAATCTTTAAGTTATACAGTATTATTTATGATATGACAAGTGACGTTGATAAAATCAAATAGTCAAAATCATTTATCAAAGTTATTAAATCAGATAAATAACATTTAACATTTATCCACAAGACACAAATCCAATTAATACTGTTTAATATGTTCCTTGTTTTTTCCATATTTTTTCAAGCTTTAAACTTTTGCACTTTCGTCAAGTAAGTAGATATATATTAACGTAGGACGTAACATCCTGCATTGATATTTATCCTATAAAAGTCTACTTGTATTACTAAACAAATCAATTGATAAATACAAGTAGGAGTGAATGGCTCTTCAAATAATTGGTGCGTTTGTGCTTAGAAATTAGATTTTTTGAAATCTTACAAGTAGATTTAAACATATCAACGCGGACCTTGTTGATAGCTAGGAGTATAGATTTTGGGAATAACGTTGTTTATCATCTTAATAACGTGTTATATTATTCTTTTATTCTTTTATTCTTTTATTCTTTTATTTGTCTTTATGAATATAACTTTTACTGTTTAGTCTGAATTTTTGTGATATCCATTTGATGTGACTTTTACTTATACATCCCGTCGTTGTGTTATTGTTCTATGGTAATTCTTGTATTCTTGTATTTCATTTTTGCTTATGTGCTTTGTCCATAAGACTTTTTGTGTTTTTTTGTTACATATTTGTTTGTTTTATAAGTAATGAAGATTATAAAACAATGTTGATTGCTTAACTCTATTTTGACATTTTCTGTTATACCTCAGACGTAGCCCCTAATTTTTCGGGATCAATGTTTCTTATTCATTTTGCAATTTAGCGATTTTGTTATTAACTTGATCATGAGTTTTAAAAAAGAAATCGAGAAATGTGAAAATATCATGAAAATTGGAGCAATACCATGTGAGAACGTTTTCAACTGGACAATAAAAGAAAAAAGCATATCCAATGGGATAGTCGTAAAACTAAGCAATAGTTATCAAAGGTACAAGGATTATAAATTAATACGCCAGACGCGCGTTTCGTCTACATTTGACTCCTCAGTGACGCTCATTTCAAAATAGTTATAAAGCCAAACAAGTACAAAGTTGAAGAGCAATAAATACCCAAAATTCCAAAACGGTTGTGCCAAGTACGGCTAAGGTAATCTATTCCTGGGAAAAGAAAATCCGAAGTTTATCGTAAAATTCAAAGTTTTTGTAAAAATTACCATATAATTGATATTCATGTCGACTCCGAGTGCTGACTACTGGACAAGAGAGAGCATATTTTGTGCAAAAAAGTAGAAATAGATAATTAAATCATCTTACGAGAGGAAATGTTATAAATAGCATGTGGGAAATCCTCTGAGGGGCAAAACATAGTATGCAACATTATGGCAATCTGTGCGGAGGTATAAAATGTCAATGGTTGCATCTGTAGAAAATATTATATGACAAGATCTGTATAAGGTTATTGATAGGTTAAAATCATGAGATCATTTAGAGACTCAGAGGGTTAAATAATAGTTATCAAAGGTACCAGGATTATAATTACTCACACAAACATAAAAAGCGTGCACTCACAGTAGTGTCTTTGAATCCTTTCTCAAACCATCAACACAATTACAAAAAAAAACAGAAAACAACCAAAAGAAAATTATCAGCACATAAAACACTGAATAGAAAACTAAAAACTAAGCAAAACAAAGGATGATCTCAGGTGCTCCGGAAAGGTAACCATATCCTATATACAACCCTTTATTAAAACTATATAATTCAATTGAATTTAAACAACGAATTGTTATTTCTAACTTTACATAGAGAGCTTTTTGAAGCACTAGAGAGAACAAAAAATCGCATTAAACAAAAAGGTCATTAAAACATTATTTAAAAACGTAGCATTCCTTTACGTGTAGGTATGTTTAATCCCTTGTGTCTGTGAGAACGAACCAATTTCGACATGCATAGTGGTGATACGGGACACACATTTATTTATTTGAATAATGGTACAAAGACACAACGTCTGATATTGCTTCAACCAAAGTTTTATTTGTCGAGTGAATTGATCTATAAACTCTTTTATTAATTTTTGTTAATAGGTTTTGTCCTTTATTAGTTTTCTCCGTCCCCTATTGTCGAGTCCCTAATCAAATGGCAAAATCAAAAGATCAAACACATCAAACGAATCGATAACAACTGTCACATTCCTGACTTAGTATCGGCATATTCTTATGTGAACATTGGTGGATTGAACCTAGTTTTAAAGCTAGATAAAAAAAGAGGAACGAAAGATACCAAAGGGACAGTCAAACTCATAAATCTAACACAAACTGACAACGCCATGGCTAAAAATGAAAAAGACAAACAAAAAACAGCACACATGACACAACATAGAAAACTAAAGAATAAACAACACGAACCCCCAAAAAGCTAGGGGTGATCTTAGGTGCTCCGGAAGGGTAAGCAGATCCTGCTCCACATGTGGCAACCGTCGTGTTGCTTATGTGATAACAAATCCGGTAAATAGTCTAATTCGGTAGGTCACATTCATGAAAGGGAAGGGGATTGTAGTTACGACGTAAGGAACATATCTGATATCATTTGTGTAACGGTTATTCCATAACGGTCAACCAACTTGTGATGGCGTCCGTAAAATTTACGAAGGAATGATTTCAACTTCACCATTTGGAACTCTTGGTGTAATAGCTTCCTTGTGAGCAGCAACCCTCTATCAAGAAAGTCATGATAGGAAATGCCGACCCTCATTGTCAATTTCTAGATGTAAGTCAAGATATGAGGCCGACTTAACTGTATCTGTGGTATCCTTTATCTCTAGCTCGATTGGATAGATGCGTTTCACATAGTCACCAAATTTTGAATTATTTAGTGAAAGAACATCATCTATATAGCGGAAAGTAGAGTTAAAGGATATTGCTAACTTCTTATCTTTCTTCCTAAGAAGTTCCTGCATGAAGTCAGCCTCATAATAAAAAAAGAAACAAGTCGGCAAGTAGAGGGGCACAGTTTGTTCCCATTGGAATGCCGACAGTCTGTTGCAAAACACGTCCTCCGAACGTAACAAATATGTTGTCAATCAAGAAATCAAGCATCTTGATAATATCAGTTTCAGAGAATTTTTTGTTTGAATCAGAGTGGTCCTTTACAAAGTAGGATTTATCCCTCCCTAAGACAAGATACTTCATCTAAGTTGGCCATTCTTTTTTATAAAGCAAAGCAATACCAACTCTTTCAATTTGTCTCTTAGTTTGGAATGTGGAATACTAGTGTAAAGAGTAGAAAAGTCAAATGTTTTAATACTAATACTGAGAGTTAGATTGTATGTACTCTAAAAGATCTTTGGAACTTTTAAATATCCACATCTGATTCACACCCCCTCTAGAATAGGCAGTTTCACAATAACTTTGAAGCCCGTCTTTGATTGCTGATAAAATGGATGCTAATAATTTAGAAAGAGGTTTCGTGGAGCACTTGGAAGACCCAGCAATATACCATTGTTTGTAAGGACACTTATGTAGTTTAGGTATCCAATACAGTGATGGAAGATCCAGTTCTTCATCTTTGGTTGGAATTCCAAAGGAACACAGAACAGACCTATGATTATCCAGGATTTCCTCTTTGGTAAGTGTTGTGAGGGTATATGTTGAGTTTCCAAGTGAATTGTCAATACCTAATTCGTTTATCAAGCAGTTAATGTAATGAGTTTTACACACAAAAACGATGTTGTTTGGGGCTTTATCTGCGGGGACAACAACATATTTGTCATGGAGGTAGGATAGGTGTTTTGCAACATTTGGGTCTTTAAAGATTGACGTAGCATGGGCATTGATAGACCCATTCAGTTTCTTAATTTTGATTTGTATCAACGACCTCACTGCCTTAATCCATTCGGAAAGAGTGTCTACGTCTTCCTTCTCGCGCTTAGCCCATTGCCTGGCATAATCCTCAACTGAATCCATCAACATTTTAAAGTTGTATTTCCAATTGATGAATTTAGGCTCACGATATTTCGGACCTTTCGATAACACATTTCGTAGAGAAGTGTTATTAACAATGTTGAGGTCACCGGTAATAACGTGGCCAGCAGGATTATATGTGAATTGGGAACTAGCACAAGTGCAATCAGGAGGTTTATACTTGAAGTCGTCAATATCGAGATCCTGCAAAACGTGTTTGTAATTGAAAATTTTAGTTGCTATAGGTTTGGTATAGGTATAAGAAATGATTGGTACAGACTGGTCTTTGAAATAAGAAGGTATTTTCGATTGAACTAATTTATGATGAAGGATATTGCCTTAGTTGACGCCATCGATACCTTTGTTGGCAAAGGAAAAATTAAGGAAAGATCTTTTCTCTTTTTCATCTTTGCCAAGGCGGGCTGGCTTAAAAAGTCTGTGACTAGCAATATCCGAAATTATAGCTGTAATTTTGTATTGGTTTGAATGAGGGTTTGTAACAGTGGATTCCAAACATAAATTGAACAGAGAATGAAGTTTTGAAAGGGGTAATGAATAAAGTTTCGTGCGAATGTGATGAATACCTAACGGCTTTTGTATAAATGGCAGCAAGTCATTAATAGATACATCATGCAGAGAAGGTGATGTATAATGACGATGTCCATGACTGCGTCTACGTTGAGGAGTCGAGTTGAAAATATTCATCACATTCACCGAGTTACACGAAGGACTAGATAGAATACCTATACCATCAATTTTGTCATTGCAACCATAGGGTGTCGCAGTTCCCAATTGCCTAATCCATTAGTCCTCTTTTTGTCTACGGAGAGTCGTTGAAAGATTAGGATTGTTAGAGCTATGGTATATCTTTTCGATAATGCGAACTGTCATAGAAACGATGGAATGATCGGGCTGATTGAAATGCTGGTATAGAATGTCGTTAGCGTTGAGGTTAATGTCTGATCTATGACCGCACATACGTTTGTTTAGCCTTCCTTTCGTTTCACCGACGCAAAGGTTGCACTCTAATCCGTAGACGACATTTATCGATTTACAATTCAGATCATCGTAACTTCTGGTAAAATATGACTTCTTGGTCAAATTGCTAGTGAATTCAGCATCTGTAATTAAAATTGCACAAGTTTTGCAGCCTTTGGTCTCACATTTCGAAATGCGACAGTGTTGTACTGTGTCATCAAAAACCAAAATGTCTTTAAGGAGAACTGAACATGGCTGTATATCTTTCATTTGTATGACAGTCGCATCAAATTTCATTTTTCTGATAACATTGTGTAAACAAAACAAACAGACATAATAGGTAAAAGACAATAACAATCAAAACCAAAGAGTCAACAAAGACTCACAAAATCAAAGGACATTTACATCAAAAGTTATAAATAAAAAATAAGAAACAACACGAACTTTGTTCTTGCGAGGCACTCACGGGAACACAATTTGATATAGAGACAAGCGTTTGGTTTTGAAATTTCCTACACGAAGCATTTGCCTCAATGTAGTTATGACCCTGTAATAAAAGTGAGGTAAGTATTCCTGAAACAATATACCTCAAGTTAAATGAACTCAATTTTCAGACATTTCAAGTATATTTAAATAATATTTATACTTTTATTATTAAAAGATTTGGGAAGTGTTTCCCGATTTTGTTTTGGAAAAAAAGATGAATTTATGAAGAATCTGGTGCCATCTCATACTTTCGATTAGACCAGCTAAGATATTTATTTTCTATACATTGCAAGTCAAACTACCACAGAGCAAACCATTTATTTTTGTGATTATCAAGGCTGGGTTATTTATTTTCAAAATCCTCCTGCCCCCTTCAGAATATCAAATGGTCGTCCCTTTAAGGAAGATATGGCCAGGCAAATCTAGATACTATTTTTGTAAGATTTATGTTACTCTGTTTTGTCTCTTGTCTGGGGGAAGTTGTAACAGTTTCCTCGTGCTAATACATTAAAGTTCTGATGTATACATTTATTCATAAGAATACATCTTTTAGTTCATATATGCACTTATATCATGTATATTGTATTGTAACATTTTTGTTTCATCTAAATAAACTCATCATAGATACCAGGATTGAATTTTGTAATTACGCCAGACGCACGTTTCGTCTACAAAAGACTCATCAGTGACGCTCGAGAAAGGCAAAATAAAGTAAGAAGTCGAAGAGCATTGAGGACCAAAATTCCAAAAAGTTTTGCCAAATACAACTGCCATCATAAGATCAAAATGTTTCTTCCAATTCTGGTCAATAACCCGTTATAGATTCCTACAATTTATTCCTGAGGTAGAAAATCCTTAATAATTCAAAAATTCTAAAGTTTTCTAAACAGTTATTTTATAATTATGACCATATCTAAGTGTGTTTATTGAAATTTTTATACAGTCCAACTTGATTATTGGCTCTTTCAGTTAAGGATTTCTATAACAATTTGGAAAAGAAATTGTTTGAACCTTAAAAGCACAGAAATTAAAACGTGCACTATTTTTAGAGCAAGTAAACAGGGAAGAAAAAAAATGTGAAATCATATATGCTTTTTAATGGTATAGAATGGATGGATGCATACACACTATGCTTGGTGTCACTCCAATATAAAAATCTAGGTCAAAGAGTCTGATTTTAATGGTAGGTCTTTTCTAATTTCAAAAATAATATGAAAGAAACATAACATACATTCAGTGAATAACTAGTTGTTTTTTATACTTACAACTGTTTACAGGGGATTGATTATATATCACTCATCGAATATTGTAAATGTGTACCTATATTTTCAAAACAAATCAGCCATTTTATTCAGTAATGACATTTTCTTTCAAAACCAAAGACAACTATTAATTAAAAAAGTTGGGAATGTTACCCTTTTATTCGTAGTGACGGGTGAGTTTACACATGAAAAGGGGGAGGGGCTGAAAGTTACGCCTATATTTCTAAACCCAATGTGTCTATCTATATATAAGTATAAGAAGATGCGGTATGAATGTCAATGAGACAACTCTCTATCCAAGTCACAATTTGTAATAGTAAACCAACAAGGGCCAAAGTATGGTCTTAAACACGGAGCTTTGGCTCGCACCGAACAGCCATCTATAAAGGGTCCTAAAAAATGACTTGTGTAAAACCATTCAAACGACAAAAACCAACGGTATTATCTATATAAAAAACGATAAAAACGAAAGGAATAATGAGGTCATTTAAGAAATTGTTTGGTACAACTTTTGGGAATTTTGGATCCTCAACTTTGAATTTGTTTGGCTTTATAATATTTTGATATGAGCGTCACTGATGAGTCTTATGTAGAAGAAACGCGTCCGCCGTAGTAAATTATAATTCTCGTACCTTTGATAACTTTTTTTCTAAAATCCGAAAAGAAATGAAGAAACTATTGCACACTCTAAGACATAATGATTCTCCAAGTATTAGGAATGGTTTAAGATGAAAAGCTGTAGGAATAAGACTTTCATACTTATGAATTGATAAACATTGTTTCCTTTGTGAAATAGTAACGCTTTAACACGAACCGAAAAAGACTTGGCCGAACAAACTAGATTTATCAACATGTAAAATAGCATCATAAAATTACTTATATGAGCAGCCAAATTATGTGAGGTAGAATCATAATATTTTTGTAATATTCACTCCTTTAGTATAATGTATTACCGGTTTATTATACAAATAAAACAGGTCTCGCTAAAAAGAAATAGCGATCACCACCAATAAAATAACTGTGGAAAGTTTAGGCCGAAACAAATGCATTCTTTCAAAATTAGACAGACGGACAAACGATGAAAACTCAATTTGCACCGAACTGTCGTCGCAAGGAAAAAGGTGAAAAATTGAAAACAACACGTTTAATAATTCTATGCGTCCGAAGCGATTTTCTGGAATTACCTTCATCAGGAACGCTCAAAGCCAAACATTTGAAATCCGCAGATGTATTATTACCAAAACCGTTAAGAGCTATATGGGCGTTTTTCAATAAAAGCGTAACTTTCAGACCTAAAAAAAAATGGAAAATCAACTTGTCTAAAATTTAATTTCAAGAGTTATTTTGAATACCTCTATTATAGACCTGCTTGTAAACAAAAAGTGCAATCTTAAATATTCTTTAAAATGATATTATTTTCATAATTTGTGTACTGTTTCTTCTAAACACACATATTTTTTGCAATTTTAAATGTTTCCTATAGACATTCCAGTTTGTTTAAATCTCATTTTTTTCTGAATTGGAAAACCATTTTTATCGTTAAAGATTAGACAGTACTTCACATATGAAGGTACAACTCATGTTACGTAGTGGACATTTTGATGGTAGTGGTAGTGTCCACTACGAAACGTTTTTCTCCCATACTTGTTTCGTAGCGGACCGTTTCGTAGGGGAAATATTCGCATGTTTTATTTTTTCCTTCACAATCCCTATATTGCAATAGTAACAAGACTGATTGTATTCATCAAAGCATTTATTAAGCTGTACACTGATATTTTTTTCATAATTTTAAAACCAGATACTGAAGGAGATTTGACCCGTTTCGTAGTGGACATTAACAAAAATACGGTATCACTCTGGTCCATTTGATGTGCTCAATTTTTCTTACCAACAATTTAATTGCCGTTATAAAAGCATCACTTCTTTTGTAAGACCTTAATGTTTATATCTCTTGCAAACAAAAATTACATTGATTTTATAAAACTGTTTATTGGCAAATTTTAATGACTTCGTTTCGTAGTGGACATTTTGTGAGGGACACACCTTCTGAAATTAAAAATCTTATATTGAAAGCTGTTTATTAAAATATGTTGACACTGAACATACTTTTAAATTATTAAAGAACTTATGTAAAGTAAAAATAACATTTATTTCTTCATTTTTTTACGATATTTTAGAGTATGAATGTTGAACAGGCGGTCTAGGGACATGCCATTTTGGTTGTTTTGGACCATTCAGGAGTCAATATCTTATCAATCCCTCTAAAAATAAACTGTTTCTTTGCTTAAAAATGTTAAATCTAATTCAATGTACTGACTGCACAAAAAATTACTTGCAAAGATCAAACATATTTTTTTTAAAGTGGCTGGGACAAGAAAATACGTTTTTATTGAAAAACGCCAACTTTGCCTGAGGGAGTTGAAACCTTAGTTTCTTAATAATTTCAAAATTTATAAACGGACAATTTTAGTAAAGTTTGTTAAATCATGTCTGTACCAAAATACTGACTACTGAACGGATGATACCCCTGGGGACTGTGAATTTGAGTCACTGATGTAATACTATGTCAGTAAAAAAGGCAACGTACCGAATGAGACGAGGGAAACAAGATATTAGGAAGAAATTTTTATGAAGGTTCTGTACAACTTTGTTGATGAAGAATTTTTTCATAGAATAGATCTGTTTCAATACCATCAGAGAAGGAGAAACTACACTTGATTGCGTATTTCATGTCAATTTTTTTCTATCTGGCCAGGTTAGGTAATCCCCAAGAAAACTGATTATGTCATGAGTGCATCTCAACTGAAAATAATTTAATTTAAAATAGTATGATAAGCAATATTAAAAATCGCAAAAACTGTGCACATCAATTGATGAATTTTCCATTAAATCCTTAGTCTGTTAAAAGAAGCCAAATATCAAATAAAATATGACCCTTTCCAAAGCATGCGTATTCTTGTCAGTGAATTCAGCCTTTTTCTTTGGCTTTTAACTAGTTAGGTTTGTATTGTTTGGACATTACACTTATTTTTGTATATTCCTTCTTGCTTGTGTATACTTTATGGCAAACATAATCAATGAACCCCTTTTTACAAGAGGAAACTGACGTGTAGCGTAATAAATGCTGTTCCTTGAAAATATACAAATAATTAATGTATTGATGACAACCCCTTTCATTCATATTTCAGGTCCTCAACATGGATGAATATACACAATATCTAAAGTTGTTATCTTTCGTTTTTGGAATTTCAACCGATGTGATACATCATTATTTTGAGATACGAATTTTAAACACTTTAACGTTTCATATGTTTTTGAATAATAACAAACACATACTTTTCCACGAATATATTCCAACAGTTCAATGCTGTCAGTGTTTCCTTCTGTCAGTTGCCGCACCAAACAAGCGTGGTTGTCTCAGGAAAGATCAGTTTTCATCCTTGTTTGACTCGAGTGGACCTGCTGCACCGAATCATGCCAAGAAGAGTATACATGGATCAGTTTCCCAATATTGTTTATGCTCCCTTTCCCCTGTCAGTAATGTAAGTATTGATGTTATGGATATAACGCTAGTTTGTGCCTTAGTTCGAAAATGTTGTCCATCAATACCTGGTAATCCCGTATGGTTAGAAACAATTCGAGACACGAGAAACTACCTAGTTCATCTTCCGTCAGGTCAGCTGTCATCACAAGAATTTGAAAACAGATGGATAATTTTAGAAACAGCTGTTATAAATATAGCTGGCGTAATTGGGACAACATACCAGAAGACAACAAGAAAACATATAGCTGGTCTCAAAATGGATACTTTGTCATTAGAGGGTGTGAAAGATATAATCAAAGATATCAATGACGAAGCTAAACAGGTATTAGATACAAACGGTTGTCGGTCAATGTTTTCACATATTTGCTATGTCAGTTTTAGAATAAAACAAGAGACACATCATGCCAAATGCAGGAACACCATTACATTTAAAAATATGTTACAGAACCATCATCCTCATGTTTGTGACTCGACGAAATACAATCGTATGCTGTCATTAAAGATAATTCAAATTTGAACTAACATTTTCGAACATTTCATTTGCTGTTTTTAATTTTTTGTAAAAGAAAATAACCTTAAACATTAAAACACATCAATGTGAACTAAAACAAATAAAAAGGCTTTACAAGTATAAAATAAAATGTAAACCAAACAACAATTTTTAAAAATCAGCCTTTGTTTATATACAATAAAATATTTGTATACCTGCAATAGGATTTACTGTGAATAACATCTACATTGAAAAAAATCGTTAAATAAGATATATGATAGAATTTTGCAAATCTATTCGTATATCTGTCTTAAGCATAAAGGTTTTATGTATCCATTTTCCTTTCATAGAAACTTGTTGGCGTTTTGAGAATGTTAAACGAAAATAAAGATGAAATCATGAATGCATTGGAAAGCCAGTTCGGTTAGTATCTTTGTAACACATGTAAAATCGAAGCCAAAATTGTGAACATGATGAACAAAATCTCAACAATAAATGACTTTCTGTGGAATGTGTGTGTTAATTGTATGTTTTAAATGATCTTGTAGTTATGTGTACTGTATTCATGTCACTTAGTGTAGTCATATAAGCGGTATTCCTTACACTGCTAAATAAACGGAAGGTTTTACTAGCCTGAAAACCAGGTTCAACTCACCATTTTTTGTTGTTATCAAAAAGTCCGTTTCTATGTACATTAGCGTTTGTTTTGTTGCAATTCAGTGTTTCCGTTGTACCGTTGTTTTCCTATAATCGTTGATGTGTTTCCTTCGGTTTTACTTTGTAATCCTGATTTTTTTTCGGTTAATCGATTTATGACTTTAAACAGCGGTACACTATTGTTGCTGTTCAATAGTAAAATTGTTTTTGTAAGATAAAATGAAAAAAATACAAAACAAAAAACAAGAAACTGTTCCTATTTAAAAATGTACAATTGCAGCGAATCGGATTTATACTCATATGCCTTTTCAATGTTCCACCTGTGTTTTTACATGAATAACCAATCATTTGAAGTAATGGCAAGTTCAAAATACCTTTTGAAACGATAAAAATAAAAATGGAAATGGGGAAGTTGTCAAAGAGACAACAACCCAACCATAGAACAGACAACAGCAGAAGGTCACCAACAGGTCTTCAATGCAGTGAGAAATTCCCGCACCCGGAGGCGTCCTTAAGCTGGCCCCTGAATAAATACTAGTATATACACTAGTTCAGTGATAATGAATATGCAATTTTCACAATTTTGAGTTTTGTTACAGTATCTAAATAAATGTATCTATTAAATTTTTTAAGTTGTTTTGATAAAATTGGTTTTTTTTACAACTTACATGTGTACTTGTAAATATTAATACATGTTTCTATTTTAAAAATTACAGAAAAACTGTCAGTTGACATCCGAAATCTTACTTTTGAAGTCCAGATTACAAGAAAATCAATTTCCCCGGCTTTATCTCCAACTTCATCTCAGTTGACTGTAGAATGCATGACAGGTGCAGGTAACAAATTCACCAATTATGGCATGATATTGGTTGCAAAAATTCGATATTTTTCATTTAAATGCAATATTTTATATGTAATTGGTATATTTCTTCATTTAAATGCAATAATTCTTTTATTTGAATGGTATATATTTTTCATTCAGATGCAATATTTTTTTATTCAAATAGTATAATTTTTCATTTGAATGGTATATTTTTTCATTTAAATGCAACTAGAACACACCTATACATATACATCTTGTGAAATGTTGTAGGATGATTTTTGTAAAAGATATTGTGTATGGAAAATTTCATAAAAGGTATCAAAAGCCCTCTCCCTTTTTCCAAAGTCCGATATTTGTTTCCTTTCTGTTAAATTCAATTATTTGCGTGCGTCTGGCCTCAGACCACAACTATTCTTCTCCTTTGCTACAATGCTTCTTTTGGTAAAAGTCAAATAAAATAAAAAAAATTGCACCATTTAAAACATGAAATAAATGTAACTGATTATATATAGACCATTATTACTCTAATAAAATATGCTTCTAGAACAATCCATCAGTGCTCATTCTTTTGAGAGCCTTATTAACATGCCAATGGTAGGATATGAATCATGTATAAATGACTAAGACCGACTAAGGATAATTCGAGGGGTGGTCGGAGGGGTCCTGATCTCGAAATCCTGGGCTTAAAACCATGAAATACCGAGATGCAGAATTTAATGAAATTCATATCCCGAAATCCCAAAATCGAAAAATATATTCCCGGATCCCGTAAGGATCAATCCCCAAATCCCGAGCTTAAAAACACCCGATCCCGACGCCCCGAAAAAAGGTCCTGCCTCCCTCTAATCTCTACCTTACTTTCATTTTTGCCAAATCACTATTTTCCCTTTCAACAATATTTTTTTATGCCCCATTTATGGGCATTATGTTCTCTAGTCTGTGCATCCGTGCGTTCGGTCGGTCGTCCGTCCGACTCCGTCTGGTCCGCTTCAGGTTAAAGTTTTTGGTCGAGGTAGTTTTAGATGAAGTTGAGCATGTTTTACTTATTTTAAGATATATGCAACTGATATGACCCCTTAAATAGTAAACGTTTCAAAGAAAACAGTGGACAGAATACAGAGAGTCTATATATTAAAGAAGTATAATCGTAGTTTACATGTAGATAAAAGCGAAAAATAATTGTCCTCTCTAAGGATGTATAATGGTTGTGGTTATTGCGATCTAAACGGCATGATATGAAACGCGAAAAATAATTGTCCTCTCTAAGGAGGCATAATAGTTGTGATTCTTGCGATCTAAACACCATGATATGGAGAACGCTCTGAATGGCTTATTTATTTTTCATTTTCGTTATCCATCATACGATTGGTTGTGTCAAATTTTTTACTTATTTTAATATATATGCAACTGATATGACCCCTTAAATAGTAAACATTTAAATAGTAAACATTTCGAAGAAAACAGTAAACAGAATACAGAGAGTCTCTATATATTACAGTAGTATAATCGTAGTTTACATGTAGATAAAAGCGAAAAATAATTGTCTTCTGTAAGGAGGAATAATAGTTGTGGTTCTTGCGATCTAATCACCATGATATGGAAAACGCTCTGATTGGCTTATTTATTTTTCATTTTTGTTATCTATCATACGATTGGTTGTATTTGTGCATGTTTCAAACCGGAAGTCTTATCTATGACAAAAAGTCAGTCCGATGACGGAATCATATCCGGACTCCTTTTTTGTCGTTTTTCTCCCGAAATAACTTAATCTGAATAATCATAAGAATGGATGACAAATGCGACTATGCATGTTACCTATAGGACACAGATGCATGGTGATTGGTTTATTGTGGAAGGGAGAGAAGCGACACACAAAATTAGGTCTTCTCGTTTAATAGTATAGATATTTTTTTATTCAAATGGCATAATTTTTCATTTTAAATGGTATATTTTTTCATTTAAATGCACTATTTTTTCTTCAAATGGTATTATTTGTCATTCAAATGCAATATTTTTTATTCAATTAGTATAGTAGTTTTTTTTTTATTTATAATATTATGCAATAATTGCATGATGGGAAATTGTTTAACGTCAGAAGGTCGCAACAACGTTTGTGATTGGTCGAGTGACCAAGAATTAAAAAAGGGCGCGTCGGAATATCGCCCCTCTAATTAAATTTGGCATTCGTGCGAGTTCGTGCACTGGCTGTTAATGCCAATAATGGCCCGGTCGAGCACAAAATGCGAGTGACATGTACTAATAATTGATTTGACACACAACCTGTCCTTGGACAGAAACAAATACCTGTGTGCACATGGGAAACACGCCTCCAATGAAAACCTTTTCTGACGAAACTCCCCTACAGTCTACAAATTGAAATAATAAAAAATACATAGCTAGTCCCCTTCCCCCCTCCCTCTAAGTCAAGACACATGACGTCCTCTGATGCTATATATCATTTTTTACTTTCCTTGATCCTAAGAGACACTGCAGGAAGGCAAACATAAAAAAGAATGAAAAGCTTTCCAGGACGTTATAACTATTTGGATTAAGCCCCTCTTTTTTGCTACATGTAGGAAAAAAATCACCGAATTACGACAGCCGAACCAGAGACCCACAAAAAGAGACCTGAGCTGTGATGTTACATTTAGAATTCGTTGCTGAGCTTTTTTAAAGTTCCCATCTCCGAATCCCTTAAATAGAATTTTTTTCAAGCCCCACAGTAGTTCAATAACTTCTCTGTGTCTTTGCATGAATAAGTATGCAGGGCATATTTCAAAACATATTTTTCTTCATGACTTTTAAATGATGATTTGAATTTCAATACTGCATTGGGAAAAGGGGGGGGGGGTATACAAGAAACTTTATTTTGTGACACAGTATATAATATAATAAGATATCCAACAAATTGTATGATTGTACGTTTAGCTATTATATATAGACCCGTACAGAATGTATGCAATAAGGTGCATTTAAATGGGGCGGATCCAGAACCTCGGTGTCTAGGGTGGGGGTTGGGGGGGGGGGGGGGGTAGATTTAGATATTTGTATAGAGATGTATATGTGCGAGTATTGGCAGTAATGTTTATAGTGTGTGTGAGGAGGGAGTGGGTTTAGATCAAAGATTGTTTTTATTATTTTTTATCTTTTAGTTTTTACCATTTCACTCTTTTCTTTGTCCTAAACATGCGTGAAATATTTGCCACTGGACACAAGGCAACCAAAAACAATCAACGTATTCTTTATATTTCATCATTTCTTTATTATATTATCTAAAGGTTTGGTCCCGCCCCTTATCTATTTTTTTGCACATTATTCTCTCTTTGTAAACCCAATTCCTGTCCTGATAAATGGTGACTCAGACTAAAAAAACATGTTTAACCCCTCCGCATTTTTGCGCCTGACCCAAGTCAATGATATTAATGAATTTATGAATGTTGATATATTAGTGTGTGAGCTGTGTTATAAAGTTTTTAAATTTTACTAGATAACATTTTTGTTCGCTTTGGGGATTCCGTATATCGTCAGCTTATCGGAATTCCAATGGAGACTAACTGTGCACCACTTATTGCGGACCTGTTTTTGTATTGCTATGAGTTACAATTTATGACAAAAATAAGCAAAGACCCATCGAAACAACATCTGATAAACAAATTTAATAATACTTTTAGATATTTGGATGATATTTTGGCTCTCAATAATGACGACTTCAGTATGTATATTAAAGAAATTTATCCTGTTGAACTTACTTTAAATAAAGCTAATACTAACAATGACCACTGCCCTTTCCTCGATCTTGATATCTATATCACTAACGAAAAGCTGAATACTAAAATTTATGATAAAAGAGATGATTTTTCATTTCCTATCGTTAATTATCCATTTTTAGATGGTCACGTTCCCTTGTCACCATCTTACGGTGTTTATATATCTCAACTTGTACGATTCGCTCGTGTATGTAACAATGTTTTAGATTTTAACGAGAGAAATTTATGTATTACTGAAAAATTATTACACCAGGGTTTTCGATATCACAAACTAGTCAAAACATTTACTAAATTTTATCATCGGTATAAGGACATCATTCGTAAATATAGCTCAACATGCAGACTTCTTATACGTTCAGGTATTTCACATCCAATTTTTTATGGAAAGATTCTTTATAAAGCACAAAGGTGTCAGTATTCACCTTAAAAACTAACAAAACCTTTGAATAGACTTATTAAGAAGGGATATAGTTACGATACTGTTGTTAGGTCATTAAAGATTGCATATTTTGGCGTTAATATTGATTCACTTATAGGGTCTTTGCATCGGAACTAAACACATTTATTCAAAAACCAGTTGTTGGCATGACACGGGTTATGTTCTTCTCATATATGTTATGATGGTATGATACTAAACCCCTCACGGGAAGGATTGTGCCTGATGTTCATATGATGAAATCATAATCTTTCAGTCAGTTTAATTGAAGTCTGGAGCTGACATGTCAGTTAACTGCTAGTAGTCTGTTGTTATTTATGTATTATTGTCATTTTGTTTATTTTCTTTGGTTACATCTTCTGACATCAGACTCGGACTTCTCTTGAACTGAATTTTAATGTGCGTATTGTTATGCGTTTACTTTTCTACATTGGCTAGAGGTATAGGGGGAGGGTTGAGATCTCACGAACATGTTTAACCCCGCCGCATTTTTGCGCCTGTCCCAAGTCAGGAGCCTCTGACCTTTGTTAGTCTTGTATTATTTTAATTTTAGTTTCTTGTGTACAATTTGGAAATTAGTATGGCGTTCATTATCACTGAACTAGTATATATTTGTTTAGGGGCCAGCTGAAGGACGCCTCCGGGTGCGGGAATTTTTCGCTACATTGAAGACCTGTTGGTGACCTTCTGCTGTTGTTTTTTTCTATGGTCGGGTTGTTGTCTCTTTGGCACATTCCCCATTTCCATTCTCAATTTTATTAGTAGACCATCCATGTAGGACGATAAGCTGAATAAATATAAGAACTACACCGTCGGACGATAACAGTTAAGGGACAAGTATTTGATATTCTAGGAAAGGGATTTTGATTGATTGACGTTTAACGCTACTTTCAACACTATTGGGCTATTCCGTGGTGGTCCGTTTTAATTCATGGATGAAGGATGGGGAAGGGAAGAGAGGGCATTATTATTCATTTTTATCTGTCGCTAATCATGTCTTTTTTTCAGCTCTTACCAGGCAATCATATTCATATATGAAATCCTTCTCCCCCCACCACCACCCCAACAAATTAATAAATATCAAATAGTTTTCCACCTATTTAACACAAGTTTAAATTGATTGATTGTTTGATGCTAATTTGTAACGCCCAGTGACAAATATTTCATACTTGTTCAGGAAAACACGTGCTTGGAAGTCAGGTATATATATAATATAAAAACGAAGAGATGGGATATGATTGCTAATAAGGCAACTATCTACCGGAGTTCAAATATGGAGTGGATGTAAGGAATTACAGATCCATTTACAATAAAAGTTTTTGAAAAGTGGTGGTCCAAACGTTTTGACTATCGAAAATTTTAAATAGAAATAATAGTTAGGAAAAGAAGATTTTTAACTGCCAGTGCACGAACTCGCACGAACGCCAGATTTAGTTAGAGGGGCGATATTTTGACGCTTTTTAGTTCTTGGTCACTCATGTTTAGACAGAAAGGAGAGAAATCCAAAAAATACCGACCAACCACAAACGTTGTTGCAAATTTGACTTATGACGTCAAAGAATTTCCCATAATGCAATTAGTGCATATAAATTAAAAAAAAAACTACTTTACCATTGAATGAAAAATATTGCATTCAAATGAAAAGTTATAACAATTGAATATAAAATATTGCATTTAAATTAAAAAATATTGCATTTAAATTAAAAAAATATTGCATCTAAATGAAAAAATATTGCATATAAACGGAAAAATATACCAATCAAATAAAAAATGTTGCAATTAAATGAAGAAATATACCATTTAAATAAAAAAAAATATTGCATTTGAATGACAAATTATACCAATTAAATAAAAAATATTGCTTTTAGACGAAAAAAATATTGCATTTGAATGAAAAAATATAACCATTCAAATAAAAAAATATTGCTTTTAAATGAAGAAATATACCAATTAAATAAAAAATATTGCACTTGAATGACACGTCATACCATTTGAATTAATAAAAAAAAATGCAATTAAATGAAAAAATAAACCATTTAAATAAAAAAGATATTGCATTTAAATGAAGAAATGTATCAATTAAATAAAACATATTGCATTTAAATGAAAAAATATCGATTTTTTGCAACCAATACCATGCCATAACCAATCGGTTTTTTTCATTATTGCATTTAGTAGCTAATGTTGTAAGGGTACATACAGCTTATTTATAAAATATTTTTTCTATTATTTAGTAAAAATATGGGCATAGTCTATGTATTTGTTTATTGATGGTGTATGATATCTATAGAAATTACTAAAAACAATTTAAAAAAAATACTTAAATCTTCATTTTGAATCTATGTATTCTTCTTTTTATCTTATAAGTCTTCACAAAAAAAAGTTATGTTTTCTGTTCAGTGAGATCTGTGTTTTTTTTTATCATTAAGAATAAATATCTTCATTACAATGATTACTTTTTGTTATTGTCATTTTTATATTCATTTTATTTCGCCACATCTCGAAACCGCTTCAAGAATATAGTGTTTGTCACACTAAAATGATCTTCGTTACCTAGTTTCGAGCAGATGTCAACTATTCAGATCAACACTGGTAGATCGAAACAGATTTTCCAACAGGTTTCTACTGAAATCGATAACCCTTGTAATGTCTAAACACATAAATCATAAAGGTATAACAAAAACCAAACAGTTGGTTATGGCACTTGGGTCATTGCAGAACTTCAATATGTTTTAATCAAAATTTTGACCGACTCTATTAGATATTCAACTTGAAACATCGAAACCGTAGAAGTCGGAGATATTAAAGGTCCTCATTGTAGATCTTCTTGACACAACACCATTACAAATCCAAAAGTGCTAGTTCAATGTGACCTTTTCATAATGTTTTATCGAATAAAATCGGAGACCGTAATAGCTTACGATTTTAAATTTTATGACCGAACAGCTATTACTTCTCCGTAGAAGATACCAGATAAAAACATGAAAGGTAAGAATTTTACTAATACACACGATGCACATTTGTTATGACCAAAGAGATATTCAAACTTGAAGCCAAACTGACTGGCAAAATAACACAAATAGTAAATGATAAATGCATGGGATATCAAACTATAGCTTTATCAGGTTTAGAAATAAATGCTTCAAACTAAACAATTCAAATCAAAAGTAATTTGACCTTAAGGTATCATAAAGGCCAATGTCACCTCCGTGAAACCAATTCTACCTAGCAATCATACATTGATTTGTCTACTTAGATTGACTGATTATTGTTTGCTTAACGTCCAGTAGCAATATTTCATGCATGTTCAGGAATATTTTCGATCAAGAAGGGCAAGTTTCAGAAATTCCTTTAAACACTTTAAACAGAGCTTTACGTATTTTCTTTTTTACAAAATGTGCCTTACAAAAGTAAATATATATAGCGGCCAAGAAGCTATATAGTCTTTAATTTTAAAAGACTTTTCTAAACTTGAGAAAGTCTTCTCCATAGACATATTCTTTTGAATAACAGGTATTTTGATATTAATTTTAGATGGAGCTGGAAAAAAAGATGGTGCTTTTGGAGATGTTAAAAGTGGAAGTAAAGTATCTTATTCAACTTAACTTATATTTCAAATTTGCTTCCGTATCAACGGACTGGTATAACAGTGCTGTATGTCTTTTATTCTTAGAACTTTGATCTATATCAAACTTTAACATAAAGTAAAATTATTGCTTTAGATAATGGAACACACCAGTGCTTTATGTTTATAAAAGGGACATCCATCGCCTTTCTCATGATATGTAGGATATTGATTTGACTCATCGTTGACTTATAAGAAAAACACGATGGGTGGCATTTGAAGAGATGAAAATGTCGCACATTCAGGGCAAAAATAATATTGTTATTTAAAAGAGCAAAACAAAATTGTTTAGAAAGTGCTAGATGCTTTAACAAAATATCTTAAATAGATATTGGAAATTATACGGTTCATTTAAATTTGATGCTTTGATTGATGTTTGATGCTTGACAGCGACAATTTCGTATAATCAAATATCTGTACAATGTAATATAATTTTGCATATTTTAATTAATCTTCAAAATAACGTTCAGGTTCAACAACAAAGTGTTATGTTCTATGGAAATTTGCCAACCCTGGAAGCTGGGATATGGAAAAAGTGGTGAAAACACTTAGATCTGTATCTGCCCTGTTGAAGGAATGGTTTGAAATTGAATTTGTGTATGTTGGATCATTGGTGATTGAGACCACAATACTCGAATCTATTGTTGTTGATGAACATACATTTGTCTCTGCCATCAAGTCTTTTATATCAACCATTGTTGACCTCTGTGATTTAGATTCTCCTACAAGACAAATCATTGATGTACTTCTGGATGTACAAAATTTTCCTCATGGTATGTTATTTAAGCTATTGAGGCGGTTGAAGATAGAATGTGGGTTTGAATAGTTTTTATAGTAACAATTTAAATTTCTCAACAAAATTTAAATGATTTCTAATAATCTTTTACACGATATTTAAGGAATGACTGTAATATTTTTTCTGTCTATGAAGAAATAACATAATAAATTGGTGCACACTGAATAACGCGCGTAGCGGGTTATTTAACAGTGTGCACCACAATTTTCATGTTATTTCGAATAGTCAGAAAAAATATTACAGTCATTTCTTATAATTTAATTCTAAATTCCATTTTAAACCGTAGAAAACCATGAAAAAACGTTGATGACGTCACGGTCACATGACAAAATTATGTATATGGGCTCATAACAAAATAACGTCAGCCAATCAGAAGACGCGTTACATCCAAAATTAAATTATAGATTTATGTTTGTTTTACTTGTAGCTGTGTCATTAAATTAATTACATGTAGGCATACTTGATATTTTGGGGATATTATTTGTCGAACCGTATACATGCTACTTAGTATTAGGATGCATTAAAAAATATTTTCCGCCTAGTGTTTTGACGACTGCCCAAGAACCTAGTGATTTTTATTTAATGATGTCTCATCCATGAGTGCTATAGATCTTTATCCCAATTTTCGGGATGATTTAAAGCTTGCTTAGCTATTCAGATAACGCCTATATCCGTGCCACTAGTTATAACTATTTAACTTGTGTATTGCCGTCACAGTGACGTAATGGTGAAGCAGGAAGCCATTTTTGGATGAACTGTACTTTAGTGTTATAATTATGACAGTGAAACCACCTTTATCTATAGAATGAGGTTAACGATACCAAAGGGACATTCAAACTCATATTAAGTCGAATAATCGGACAGCAAAACGGTTGTAAAAGAAATAGACAAACCGACATATAACAGTATAAAAAATACAACATAGAAAGTTAAAGTCTAAGCAACACGAACCCCAGGAGTGATGCTTCGGAATGGTAAGCAGATCAAGCAGATCCTGCTCCACATATTACACCCATCAAAAGTCGACAAGTTTTGTTAAATGCGTTTTAACAGACATGTCTTCTTATTATTCTTATAAAATTATTTCACAACTGATAATGCATCATGTATAGTCACTTATAAATGATATCAGGGAATGTATGAAAAATAGCATGTAGTTATTGATAATCATCTCATTTGTTTTCAGTTGTAAAATCATCGACGGACAATTGTTCAGGGTGTTTAAAAAAGGGAGAAAAAATTAATGAAATGACGAAGCAGAACCAATGTTTGTTGGCTTGTAAGTAAAAAAGATGCTATGTTTTTTTTTGTATTAATTTGTCGCAGTCATAACTTTGATAATTTCTGTAAGCAATATGTAGGTATTTACTAAATAATCACTGAAGGAACTGTTTTAACTGATGCAATATGAAAGCTGGGTCTTTCTGTAGTAATCAAAATCCAGTAACTGACAATGCCGATCATTTAAAGATCATTTTCTTTGATTCATATGCATCATCCTTTTGTTTGTTGATATTTCTGGTTCTGATAGTATCTTAAGCTTGCCAATGTCAAATAACTTTCATTCTATAAAGCGAGAATTTGAAGCATTTTTCATATGACTA
This sequence comes from Mytilus galloprovincialis, assembly GCF_965363235.1. Classification (NCBI taxonomy): domain Eukaryota; kingdom Metazoa; phylum Mollusca; class Bivalvia; order Mytilida; family Mytilidae; genus Mytilus; species Mytilus galloprovincialis. Next base: position 94,508,223 of record NC_134841.1, on the reverse strand, counting down.
TAATGTTTTTATTTGTTTTGACTAAAACAGATTAGATGGTAAAAATATATGAATATGTTTTAATTAACTTTTTTCAGTAACATCCAGTTTGAATTACCCATCTTTAAAGTAAGTAGAAATTTAGAGACTGCTGAAGCCCTATAATTTTAACATTAACATTAGGTCTGTCTAACGACATGATTGTCAATGAATAACTTCAAAACTATTGGTAGTACACATGATATTTTGCATATTTTTTGGGCAAAATAGATAGATGCACATATAATTTTGTTTTGACAATTGTCTAATCGATTTTACAAAAACACACAATTTTTAAATGTGCAAATTTTGATAAATGGATTTTATTATTGCAGTCAATTCTTACGTTAGGTAGAATGTCAATGAAGTTTTGCACAGTTGTGACTGGTATTTAGATATAAATGTTTGCAAATTGTTAAATAAAATTTGTGGAAAAAAAACCCGTAGTTTTTGTTTACTGTTTACTCATAACACAATTCGAGAAATAGTGTTTGTAAAAGAAATAACAGCTACAGTATGTCTAGATCAACAATGAAATATTGGACAGTGTTGTGCATGATAAGTAAATTTGAATACTATTGATTTGGAATTCATAATCGGAAAATTTTGGAATAGACTTAGTTTATGTTTAAGAATCAATAATTGAAAACATGTGTTTGTGCTTAGATTTCTCTAAAAACTGATATATTGATATTTCCTGCTACTTAGTTTATGGTACCAAAAATTGAATATATGAGAAGAAATTTCTATATAAACATTGTTTTGGTTTGAATAACATGTTTTGGGTGAAACATATGTTTTGCCAGGTTGTTTTTTTTTTGTTTTTGTTTATCGTTATGAGTATTTGACAAAAAATTAAATGTTATATTGTTATCTTTTAGTTGTTTCTTATGTCAGTATGACGTGGCAGATATCACTGATGTGTACTATTGTCAGGAGTGTATAGGATGGATGTGCGAAAGCTGCTTCCAAGTTCACCAAATAAGTCGGATATCACAGAGCCATCGTATCATGAACTTTCCTCATATAACACAAGTTTCTAAAGAGAATACACACATATTCACATTATTTCACTATGCTACGCTCCCAGGATCTGATATAAAAGATATAAAATCGCTGGCATCAGGGAAATTAGCTATTGCAGATTATAATAAAAAAAATATAATTTATCAATTGAACGAGGATAGCTATTATGAAATAGTACTACCGTTTGCTCCTTGGTATCTATCAGTCATAAATGACCACTATATCGCCGTTTCGTTTAGAACAAAACATTCGATTGGCATTGTAGATATTGCAAAAGGTGCTATTAAACGTGTCATTTCTTTGGAAAAGCATTGCACTGGCATAACCTTTTTCTCGGGTGTTCTTTTCGTGACTGCAATGAACAGTCTTTTTACAATAGACATCGAAGGCAATCCTCTTGCTTCGGTAAACATAGACAGTTTAGACAGTGAGTTCAATAACTACATTTGTATCGGTAGAAACAGCAAAACATTTGTTAATGATTATATACATAATCAAATTTTACAAATAGATGAATTAGGTGATACAATTTCCATCTTTCAATCGAAACATTTTAAATACCCATGTGGTCTTACAATCGACGACAATGGCTACGTTTATGTGGTATGCAGCGAATCAAACAATGTGTTCAGGATAAATCCAGAAAATAATGAAATTCAAATAATTCTTACCGCTGATACTTACAGTTCCGGTGACACAAAGGTATGTTTTCAAAATGACACAAAGCTATTGGCAATTTCAAACGGCAATATTGTTTCTTTTTATAGTAGCGTAAATCGGTTTGGTTGAAACGTCTAGAAAATATTACATAGGAATTCATTTGAAATCATGAAGTTCTAACCAGTCATACATGTCATAATAACCTGTTTTAAAACTTCTGTAAACTTTTCCAGAACTGTCCTAATCCAGAACGCCTAGATTGCTTTGAGGGTAAAACTGTAAGAAATAGCCCTACGGAAGAACTATACGACACTGTTCTACATTAAAACTGTCAGACAGTGTTGTAAAATAAAAATTGAAAACAACACGTTTAATAATTTTAAGTGTCGAGAGAACTGTATTACAGATTTTACAAAACATATTTAAATTGATCAAAACTGTATGACTAAAATAAGTTAAACCATTGTGGTGACGTCAGCCTATTCATTTACCGTGGATTCTTTTTCTAGAATCAACGCTTCCTAAATCCGTCGCTGAAATGGACTCACCAGATTATATTCTATTGTTTCCTTTGTGTGCCTAATAGCATTAAGTTTGAATTGACTAATTTCCTGATTTGTGTTCACTAATGGAATTATTTATAAAAACTTACCTTTATTTTTTTTTAATTTCTATATGCCTTCACTGGGAATCGAACCCGTCCATAAATTTTGTAACTTGTTACTGACCTTAACATATCGACGAAACCTCTGGGCTACCAATCGGTTACGATTTAAAAGTCTATTTTATATATATAAATGAACATATGATATACATCGGTACAACGGACACACATGGCTTGTACCTTTATATATACATAATAGGTAATCGTATATTATGAGTTGGTAGCCACGAGGTTTCGTAGTTAAGATAAATGAGTTAAAGCTAAGGACTTGTCTGTTTAGGTTCGAATCCCTGAATTCTCTTTGTTGTTCCAATAGTTTAGATTTCCAGTTTTTTGTTCTTGTTTTGAATGTTATTGTGGATATTTTGTGTCAAAAAGCGATTTTGGTCGTTTATTATCGGATAATGGTTGGCTATTCCATATGTTTGAAACAAAATGAAACAAAACAAAAATGGATTGCATAATATTGGTCCATTTTTGTTTTATAAATTAATATTATATGATTTCATCTGTTTTACTACATAATTTTACAAATTTTAATTCGCAAATTCCTATGCTAGAAAATCGTAATATGTCTTGAATTAGGCTTATTGCTAAAAATTTCGGAAACATACTTATTATATGCATAGGCGGATCAAGGGGGGGCCTGGGGGGTCCGGCCCCCCTTTCGTGGGAAAAATTTGGTTGATTATATATGGAATCATTGAAGCATGACTGGAGCGGCCCCACCCGCCTTAGGTCAGTCAGCGGGCCCCCTTCTTCTGGATCCGCCACTGATATGCACTATATATAATGTTTTTGTCGGGTTGTTGTCCCTTTGACACATTCTCCATTTCCATTAAGATCAATTCAAATAGAAATAAGTTCGAATATATCTTATTTTGTAAAAACAGATAACATTCGGATGCCTGATGATATGAAGATCTTTAAGGGCAGACGTGTTGTGTTATAATATATTTGTATTTTTTTAACCATTTAATTGTGATATCTAATTTATTGTAATGGATCATTTGACACTATATCATGGTTATTTAAACTCACTTACAATACCTTCTAATTAAGAATAGGCTTTAATTTTCAAAAGACATTATCACAATAGTTTAAGTGATAGATACAATGGATAAGCGTTGATTCATGAAAAACAAACCATTCGCCCTGCGGGCTCATGGTTTCTTTTTCAAGAATTAACGCTTATCCATTGTATCTATATCACATATTAGCTGTTGTCACTTTCATACGGAAACTGTATCTGTGAATGAATAGTTTGAATATTGTTTCTTAAAATTTGGACTATGTAACAATTCATTCAATATCTAGCTGTAGATATACAATTTCTTGTAAATACTCATAGTCATAAAAGATATACGGACTACAATTGTTTCAAAACAATCACATATATGACTTATAATTACCAGTATTTGCATTAAATAGTTGATGTATGTAATAAGGTTTAATTCTTGTAGTTTTTCTTCATAAAGCTCATCAAATGTTTGGTTCGTATGATTCTTATGCTTTCAAATATTCGATGTTCAGCGTTCCTGACAAAAGCTAATCCAGATATGTGCTTCGGTCACATGAAATTTGTAATGTATACAAATTTGAGGATACAAATTATTTATTCTGGTAATAAATTTTGTTAATCTAAGTTTCTTATATTGTTAAAAGTTAATCTTTTAATTTTAATTGGATAATAAGTCCTATCGGAGCATTTTATACTGTAGTAATGGTTTTAAATGACTGATAAGTACTAATTTAAGTCACTATGTAACTGTGTCATGTGTGGGAAGAAGAGTAATTAATGCTGAGAGCATTGCTGTTATGTTGGAATGATTTTAGTGGATAATCATCAAAACACTGCACTTTTTATCGAAAATATGTTTTTGTATTTGTTTGATTGTTACAATAGGTTCTTATTTTGCACAACTTCTGAGCGACTTGCGATTTTACTCATATCAACTGAATTCATATAGAACTTTCTTAACGAGAAAATAAAAGCCTCTTTCAAAGTTTGTTAATTCATGTTTAGATATTTTGATCATCACAAATTGGTTGCTGAATATTTTGACTCTACGCTTATATTTCTTTTGTCTCAAATAATAGTGGTTACGTTTTGTTTAACCTTTAACAGTGATAATTCAGTGCTTTATCGATTGGTTGATACATTTTCAATCTGATAATTCTTCAATGATTATGCATTTCCATCTTGACAAAATGACATTTAATGCAACGAGAAGACCATAATTCCAACTTGCCTGTCCTTTCATGGCACCTGGTAGCGTCCTTACGGAGTTCGTGCAATTCCCACTCACTTTTATAACGTTTGGTTAAGTTTCCTTTGAATATTATCGTGAAGCTACGATCTAAAAACAACTTGCAGAGGTCCGTCTGCTAAACAAACTCATCAGTGACGCTCAAATCCAAAAAAGTTAAAAAGGCTAAATAAAACTAGACGTTGAAGAGTATCAAGGACAACTATTCCTAAAAGTTTTGCCAAATACAGCTAAGGTAATCTATTTCTGAGTTAGAAAAAGCCTTAGTATATCAAAAATTCTAAACTTTTGTAAACAATTTATTTATAAATATGACCATATCAATGATGATTTATGTCAGCACGGAAGTGCTTACTCTACTAGGCTGGTGATACCCTCGGGGAATTAAAACTCCAACAGCAGTGGCATCGACCCAGTAGTTGTAAATATACTCATCATAGATACAAGGATCAAATTTTGTATCTAAAATACTCTCTATATAAATATAGTACACAAGGTAATTGAGGAATTTAATTTAGTAGTTGTTAAAACATCTTCCTATCTGTAACAGAAAAGAAGTGCATTTTGAGGTTTCATGATAGCAGCAAACTTTGATATCATTACTCTTTCACACTAGTTTTTTGTTTTAGAAATGACTTATTTCACATTGTGGCATTTTGCTTAAATCACACGTCTTACCTCTGAAGAAATAGAATAAACACTTGATTAAGCTTTTGCGTCCGTTTTTTTCTTTGCAATCAATATTGATAAGAAACGCTTATACCTTAACATCCAAAAAGGCTTCTGTTGACGGTTGTTTGTTTTTCATTGTTTTTCTACCTTGATGATATTTTTTTCTGATCGATTTTTTATTTCTCTCTTTGTATCTCATTCCTCTGTTTTCTTTGAAGTTTGGCTTGTTGTGGGAAATCCTTGAATGTCGATTGTTTACAGTTCTGATCAATTTATAGTTAAGACGTGTTAAGGTTGATGTTGAATCAACACATTGACGACATGTGTTAGATGACGATAAAGATCTTGAGCAGCAGAAATGACATCATAACCAATAATGACACATAGCACATGAACTGAAAGACTGAAACAATTATATGACCGTTTTTTTGAAAAAAAGTAACACACTATAACAGACCTTTATTCTTGATTACGAATGGAATGGAATATATGGATTGATTGATTGATTGTTGGTTGCTTAACGTCCAGTGGCAAATATTTCATGCATATTCAGGACGAGAACAAGTTTACAATAAATACAATATGTAGGTCTTGTCATAATAGAGGCCGTTCGGGATGATAGTCGGGGAAATTTGGACTGCCATTGGAAAATGAGGGTATATTGGATAGGGACAGAAATTTTGCCTTGCAACAGGTCACCTACGGACCCCCAAAGAGTTGTTGCAAGGGTTCTTAACGTGCAAAGAGCGTGGCACTCTCTTTACACGAGGCATCGGATTTAACGTCCCCAATCTGACCGGACGTGACTGCGAACTTGATACATCCCGCAGAGCCAACGGACGCCCCACTTCGGCAAGCGTTTTACTGCCGGTCGGAAGAAGACCAAGTGACCATATTTCTATTCCCCAGTCACCCTTGGGGTTGGAATATATGGACGTATTGGTTCATAAATAACAATAATTATTGCTATCGTGCAATTCAAAGTCCAATAATTTATAGAATGTTTTATCGAACCCAATTGAAATCGTATAATCATGTTTGCAATATACAGAGTTGTGAGAGATGACATGCAGACATTTGTCAAATAAAAAAATGTAAACTAAAATCCTTGTGTTCAATGAATATAAAAACACATTTGTATGGTAGGATTGCCATTGAGATGTTTATCCACAGAAAAAACCCGAGGATAGAGATGTGAATAAGATAAATTGAGCATGGAAAAGGGATTTGTCGAGGAGGAAAAAAAACTACCAGAGAGCATAAAACAGCCCAAATGCACATTAACCATTGATGTCTGCAACACAGCAACAAAATTTCACACCCAGAGGCGGGCTTCAGCTGGCCTATAATCAAAATATGTGTACAAGTTAAGTGAAAATGGACGTCACAATAAACTTCGATACATATAAATGAATTAAAATTATAAATAAAACACACAAGACTACACAAAGGCAACAGTAGTTTACCGCTGTTTAAAAGTCATAAATCGATTGAGATTAACTACAAGAGGAAAACAAAGTAACAATAGGAACACAGAACTACTATAAAAACTAACGCGAACATACATAGAAACGAAATATTTGATGACAACTGCCAGATTCCTGACTTGATACAGGACAATTTAAGAAACAAAGGTGAGTTAACCCTGGTTTTATGGCTAACCTAACCTCCCGCTTATATGACGTTTACTAACAAAGACCACAGGCTCCTGATTTAAGACATGTCTACTACCACCAACACCGTATAGTGTCATGTACACTAAAAATGCCCCTAAAGTATACACTTTATGTTTGTATTGGTACCCGAATGTGCAGTTATGATATTGCTCATTATTGAAGGTCGGATGGTGACAAATAGTTGTCTTATTCTAATTTTCCTATTCCTCTTGGAATTTTATCTCATTGCATTCGTATCGTATATGTTGTTTCTATAACAAAACAAGGGTTTTAAAACTAATTTTAAGAGGATATATAAAAAGCATCAATACCATCACGAAGAACAAACTTTAGAAACTACAAAACAGGGATGTTCTCGAGATGTTTTGACAGTAAATAATTTACCAAATTTAACAACAAAAGTAATGAGTTCATTTTTTCAATTGCGAACTTAAATGTAATACTAATCCAATAGCACATTCTTGGACAGTGTCTTTCAATTCATAAAGGAGAGAAAAACAATTCCAAGAGACATCCTTACTCAATCATTAGTCGAAAATAAACTGACAACGACATGACTCAAACTGAAAAGACAAACAGACAAACAGACAAACATTAAACAAAAAAACATATAGAAAAATAAAGCGACACGTACTTACAAAAACACTCGGGGTGCTCTCATGTGCTCCGGAAAAGAAGGCAGACTGATCCTGATCCACACGTTGCACCCGTCGTGTTGCTCGTATAAGTGTAAACACGGTTATAAGTCTAATTCGATTGGTCATTTTCGGGGGAAAAGGAACGGTCGTTAAAACAGATATTCTATAAGGGCCACTCAACTTAGTGATAGTGTCCATACAATTTACGAAGGGATGATTTCAATATCACCACTTGTAACTCTTTCTTTATTAATTTCATTGCGAGCAGCAACTCTCTGTCAAGGAAATCCTAATAAGAATACAAGTTCCGGCATATCGTAGCAACTGGAAGATATATTCTTCGTAAGCAGGCGCGTCTTAAATGTTGTTTTGTAGAAATGGTAAGTTCAGAATTTGTAAGCTGAAATCATGTCTTTTGTCGTAAAGTTGTGTTATCAACCGACTCTCATTGTCAATTTTTTTATAACATTTCCATCATCTGTTTTTAAAATATCGTTGATGCTTACACAAAAAGTATTGAAATAAGGATTTTTTAATATTGAAGTTCAAATCATTCAAAAAATATACAGCTGTCATCATAATATAGACGATTGACATCGTATACGTTTGTTAAAGATGACTTCGGATATGTTTGTCGATATCTTTATCACGCAGCGACTTATTTCTGCGTTTGAATTGAAGTACCACTATTTTAGCATAAACTGTGCACCCTTCTGGAATTTATCATTCGTTTTCGATTTGGTTATAAGTGGTTCTCATTTAGGAGTGTATCGTTGCACGGCTATTCGTTCGCTTTTTTTCGTCAGATGCTAATGCTGTCTGTTTTTGGTATTTTAGTTTGTCGTTTTTAATAACATTTCAATATCTTCTGCCCTTTTTTGTTAAAAAAGCTATTGATGGCTTTGTTTGTAGTTTGAAATCGTACAAGTTATAAAGAATGTTTCTATGTCTACAACTTGTAAAAGTAACACGCAAAGAAATTCATTTGATTATATCTTTATACCACTTGTAATGTGAACAAAGCCGGTCCGGGTATACGTCAATAAGAAAGAACCAAATGTTGAAAACAAAATTAAAGTGAGAAAAAAAACCTACAGAAACCGAAATATTGTCCTCGATGAATCGCAGTTTTCTGGACAAAAACTAACCTATAAATTGTACCGAAAATTCGAAATGTAGAAGAATGAAGAACAACCTGTCATTATTGAGATTTGGAATGGAAACGAATGAAAATAGGCAATTACGTTTTTAAACGTCATGAACAAAATTTACCTCTGATTTGGCTTTCTGTTTGATCCTCTTTAGTTTTGATTTTCCTATATGGTGTACTTGTCTTACCTCATATATTCTAATCACGAATGCATTATAAATGGTTATTATTTAAAAAGTGTCATGGCATTTGCACTTCGATACTGACGTCTGTAGTACACAATTATAAGCTAGGAATTTTTGATGAGTTTATTTAAACTAAAGCATCCTGTCTGAGATAACTTGAATATGGTTGCTGGTTTACTCTAAGTAGTTCAAGATATGGTGTTAAGAAAACAACCAAAAGAGCATCATTGTTTAATTTTAAAACAATTGAATTGCATAACAATAATACAAAAACAAAACCCAGAAAGCACCCTTTGAATGTTGCATAACATAATTATATCAATCATTTAACAAGATACAAACAACATATGCCTAAATCACTTACACACACACATTGCAACTATTTACACACATATTCATAAAAAGAGCTATCTATGTATAAATCGTTCGGAATTCTGGAATAGAATTTTTGGTGAATGGAAAGTTACATTTAATTCACAAGTTTTTCAAACTGATTTTTTTTCTTCTTTAAAAGTTAAATTTACGATACACAGTTTGTCCCTCATTTATAGCTGATATTACTTGTTCGATTATGTTTGTATCAGGTTTCATATTTGCAACTAGTAATGTAATATGAGTGATGAACATTTACATGTGAAAGGGACCTAACTCTTCATGAGAAAAGAAACTAATTTGTTACACATGACTGCGCATCTCAATTACACCTGTATAAATTTTACATTTCGACTGTTCAAGTGTTTTTGGAAATTCAAATTAGTATATTAAACCGTTTGTGAAGTTATAAAACATTAAATCATCTACCATGCAAGGAAATGGTCCTGTCTTACAGCTACTGTTTAGTTTCTCTACCTGTTTTTTTTTAATTTAATTTTAGCAGACACAAAACTTAGCATTGCAATTAGATATCAAATTGCAAGACAATTCAACATCTAAATGTATAATAATTCATCAAAAGGGGAAATATCAGCATATGAATAAATGGTAAATTTAAAATGAGTTTACATAAATTCTTGTTTTATATGAACTTCTGTAATTATCGGAACATAATTTTTAAACATAATGATTTTTTAAAACATTCTTAATTAACTGAATTCTTCAGATAGCTAACCCCATGAATAATATATTCATGGCAAGCAGAGACATATTTTTCAACAAATATAATATTACAAAAAAGAACAAAAAATATATTATTTGGCAAAATAAAGATACAATAATGCGGACTAATTGAAAATGTCTTAAACTGACATTTACAATATATTTGCGTGTTTACGAAGTATTAATGAAAGTAAGAAATCATACATTATGCATACACATGTTTCTATGCAATAATAAATGTGATCTTTAAATATACTAACAGGACTATACTGCCTTTGTCAGTCTTGTATACACATTTGAAAAGTTTTTCTTTATCGATCAGCATTACACAACACAAAATACATGGCCCTATTGATGAATTGAGGGATTTGTCGGATTTAAATCCACGATACGCATACCCTGTTACCAAAAAATGTAAAGACCTAAATGAATGTTTAAAAAACATCCCTATTAAATAATTAAAACAAATAATTCTACAAACAATGAAGTGTCTGTTGAGAGGTAAAAATAAGTACATTCTCTTCAATCGAATTAAATTGTCTTTAGAAACATATTCTATCGAAAACCTTAGTCAACACATGATGATGTTGTGGTCCAAATTATAAACAATACAAATTTTTAGTTTCGTCATAAGAATGAATTATATTGGAATGTATCAAAGCTGGTTGTTTGTATACCTATGCAAGATTGATTGATTGTTGGTTGCTTAACGTCCAGTGCACCTATGCAATATATTTTTACATATTTTCTATTAAATGGTTACTATAATATAACTTAAAATTTGGTTCAATATTGACCTTTCATAATCATAGTTTTTTGCTGTTTTTTTAAACCATTTACCCCTGTTCATTTACATTGTATCAAATCTTTAAATGTTAATGGGCTAGGTAATCATCACTTTTGAATATTTAACAATTAATGTTGTGATTGCGTTGTCATTAACTACTTATTTTTTTAATTATAAAGGTATTAAGAATGAGAAACAAAATATTAATTTATAATTAATGGAAACGATGTATAATCATGCTATCACACGTTAACCAAATTCATGCATGATCATTGCACATCAAATTATACAAAAAGAAATACTGCAGTTTGTTTCAGAAATAGTACAAGTTTCAATTTCAAGTTCGAATACAAGAGAGCAAAGCTTATGATTTAATACTAGAAACCACTTGGATACGTTCAAGATAATATTAAGAAGGTGGATTTTAAGAGATCATTAATATACAAAAAGACAAGTTTTGATTATGATCTGAAACTTGGTACATACATGAACGATCATTTGATTTTGATGAATGGATGAATAAACAATAATCTTTAAAACTGTGTAAACAAATGATGGTGATACATCTTTAAGGATGTTTGCTATTCTGTTTGAAAATAACAGGCTTTTAAGAGGAAAAAAATATAACGGAACTAAAATAAAACAGAATATAGGGGGTCTGTGTCCAAGTTTTTGAGATATAAGCCATTGAAAATTATTCTCCCTAGATTTAACATTTGCATCTTTTTTCTTTCAAAACTATAAAAAAAAATACAAGAGTTTAAATCATTTTAAAATAAAGCTTTTAAAATCTATTTGTAATGAATTACTAAAAAGAAGAGTAGGGATATGCGGGAGAAATTGGTAATGACACTACATGGATAAAACCCAGAGAATTCCGAATAACTGACAAAAATAAAAAAGACAAGAGGAGCGAACATCCTTAATATTTGTATAGGTGGAAAAATGAAAAAGTATAATAACAAAAACAAAAACAAACCATCAATAGTGTGCTAACTGTGAATGACAGTTTGAAAGACTAATGGTAGTACTATCAAAAATTATAATGGTTAAACTGCCAATGTTGTGTAACTATTTGACTGTTACATGCACGCATTATTGGACCCTGGCCATCATGATCTAAACAAAATCCACTCTTCATATGTTTCAGAAAGCCACTCTGAAAAAAATAAACGTTCAAATATAAATTAATGAATATTATTTCAATTTTAAACTAGATGTGTCAAAGCGACACTAATGGCCCCTTCCAAAATGTTGAAAAATGTGCAATTTCAATAACACATGTAGACACAAACATGATGGTAGTCACACATATAAAAAATCAGCTCAAAATCTGGAGGCGTATAGGAAAAGTCTGTATAACTGATTTTCAATAATTTTCAAAATTGTAAACCCTTAATTTTGGAAAAAATAAGTGGAGCAGAATGAAAATTAAACTTGATCTGTAACTCATCATTGTTAGCTCACATACCAAAACTCAGCCCAGCATATGAAAGCATTTAGAAAAAAAGGTCCGTATAACTGTGATTTTCAAAAATTTATCAAAGACAAAAGCCCTAAATTACAGCAAAACTTATCGGAGCGGAACGAAACTTAAACTTGATCTGTAACTCATCATGGTTAACACACATACCAAAAATTAGCCCAATATCTGAAGGGGTTTAGAAAAAACTCCGTATAATGGTTTGTTGCAGAATAACGGAATGTCGGAATGACGGAATGACGGAATGACGGAATAACGGACAGGGTAAAACTATATGACACCGACAACTTCGTTGCGGGGCCATAAAAATGATTGATAATGATTGAACGAGCGAAGTATCGACCAAAATAAAAAAAAATATCATAGTTTTATAAATGTTTGAACATTATTGAGATGCATTTCCACTGATTAACGTCATAGACATGATAGACCATAACTGTATAAAAAACGATATCAATATTATCGACATAATGCAATTGCACGCCTATTAAAATAAATATATACAAGATTTTCTAAAAAAAAACAAGATTAACTTTACCTTTGTCATAAGTTAACTGACATGTTTATGGTTCCATGTATGAGGGTAATAATAGGGGTAACTTCATGACGAATAACGGTAAAAATTCTTGCAAAATGACGTAAACGGTAATTTGTGGTGCCTGACGATAAAATGTGCACTTTCTTTTAGACGATAAAAAACATCGACTGATTTTGACGAATTACGTTATATTTTTTTAAAAAGTAGCGGTGACCATAATTATTTAAGACCTCTGGCGAATTGCGATAAGAATATTTTGATGAATTACGGTAAATGTTTTAGCAATTTGACGCTATTTAATGGTAGTCGAAAATGACCGTTTGGTGCATGACGGTAAAGTGCATTCTTACCCTCATCTTTTACGCGACCATAATGAACAAACAAATATTCTAACACCAGAATACTGGCCTTATCCGCGGGTTTCAGAAATAAGAACAAAAACTGATCTGCTTGGAATAAGAATAATTTGTCTGTGTGAAGAAACATATCTTCCTCTGGATTGTTACCTTGCGAACTTTTATGTATAAATCCCTCATACAAAGCTCTTCTTCCTTGTCCGGACTTGAATTAACTTTAGTTTCTTTTTGTTTTATCAGCTTATCAACGTTTGTATTAGGGTTTTGTATTTTTCAAATATTTACTTGTCTCAACCATCATTGAAGAGACATAACTCGTGAAAATGCGCATCTGGTGCAGTACAATAAGTACCAAAATGACGACCGTTAAAATAGTGCAATTCATCTCATGGTCTCAATAAACGGTCATCTTAAACAATCATCGTGACGTTTTATTGTTCCTTTCATCACCGGACCTAGGATATATATTTCTGTGGTGTTTTTATGATCCCATGAATTACCTGACCTTTTGAACAGTCTTCTTACTCAGGAGACCTTATATGGTCCAATTTATCACGTGCTTCTACAGAACAGTATTTTAACACCAAATTACTGACCTTTGTATGGTCCCATTGATCACGAGGACCTATAATGCAGTCTTCTAAAATTGGTCTGGTACCTTCTTGCATATCTTTTACAACTACACACTGTAACGATGTTCGAAGAAGTTTCTCTTTGGTCCATGAAAATCCCTGAATTAGGATTAACAAATTAACGTAGAAATCAAAAGCGATATGGGTACAATTCTAAGAAACTACAGTATAATCACTGAAATGTAACAGCAACTCTTAATGTCAACGTACGGTTTTGACAGCATATATATTACTTAGAAAATCCCAACCCAGATTACTTTAGCTGTATTTTGAAAACCTTTGGATTTTTTTTTAATCTTAAATCAATTGAATTTTGTACTTGATGTTGCCCTCCAACGTTTTTGATTCAAGTGTCAGTGATGAGCCAAAGCAGACGACGTCAGTAACAGGCGTACAAAATAATAATCCAGAGATTTTCTAAAAAAAAAAAAAGAAATCAACAAAGATTCGAAGCTACTGATTTTGTACGCCAGACGCGAGTTTAGTCTATAGAGGATTAACTAGTGACGCTCGAAGTCAATATGTCAGTTTTAGTTACATTTATTCATCTGTGATAAAAGACATAGAACTCAACCAATAAAACATTTCAGAATAACCAGTCAATAAATTAATAGTCATATCTTATAACCATTTGGAAACTAAAAATATTAAGATCAAGCAGCTGACCCACTCTATTTAGGAATTTCCAAACGAATCGTGTAAATTATCATATGTCACGAACTTTGTTTAAATCATCTTTAATATACTTATGTTTAATAACACAAACAGATTATTTTTGAAACTCCTTGAAACAAAATAAACGGTCAAAAATAGCGAAATAAATATCCGAAATCCAAGATGAAGAACATATAAACATCATTACCTGAGTTGCCAGTTTGTAATGGCATATTTCCACATAAAGCGCTTCCGGGGCTTGAAATAAGTAGCTATGATTGTCTAAACATTGATTGTTCTGTAAATTGCGTGCCTACAAAAGAAACAATAGTCTTATTTATGCAAATCAATTTGTTTTATAATTTAATTATTTTCAACAAAAACAAAAATTTGGTGATTGTCGTCGGTTTCCGTCTGACAAAACTTGGTTTATTTTCATAGCATAATTTCTCTTTTGTAAATGACTCACTTTCATGTATAGGGTGTTCTCATTGTTGTGGGCCATATCGTGCTCTATATGAGCTTACATTCACGGTTTTTTACACTTGTTGATAGTTGTTTCATCGGCAATCAAACCTTATATCCTTATTTGAATACATTTCCGACTCCTAAGACGATGATGATGGTGGAGAGGTAGAAAAGGTTAATTTAATGTTTTTTTTTAATCCTACTGGGGTTTGAACCAACTACCTTTATGATAATTATCGCCAGAAAACTTATTCGTTTTCCTCAATTAGAAACTAAACTAAAACGCATAAATAAAGGCAACAGTAGTATACCGCTGTTCGGAATTCATAAATCGAGAGAAAACAAATCCGGGTTACAGACTAAAACTTAGGGAAACGTATCAAATATAAGAGAACTACGACACAACAGAAACACAACACAGAAACGAACTATAATATAACAATGGCCATTTTCCTGACTTGGTACAGAGCATAAAAATACACCAACAAAAAGTCACTATATATACTGTAGGGGTCATGCCATCATATGTCACCCTTTTTAGAATGAGGTCGTGTTGCATTTGCTAAAGTTTTGTGTTGTTCTTGGTATATATCAGATTTCAGTGCTGTCTATCATTTTCTGACGTCAGAAACGGGAAGCAATGCATGTGGTTTTTTAATTTGATAGATGCTTTTGTGCTTTTTTTGTAAATGATTGTTTGTTTTTGAGATTGTAACACAGTGATGACTGCTGTACCGATATTTTGACTATTTTACCTATTATGTCTGTTTTGTTCACGCATCGTTGTAATCATAACGGAATTTGATGCGCCTGTCATACAAGTGAGAGGTTTTACGCTATAAAACCAGATTCAATCCACCATTTTCTACATTTGAAAATACCTGTACCATGTCAGGAATATGACAGTTGTTATCCATTCGTTTGGTGTGTTTTGTGTAGACGAAACGCGCGTCTGGCGTACTAAATTATAATCCTGGTATATGACAGTTGTTATCCATTCGTTTGGTGTGTTTTGTGTAGACGAAACGCGCGTCTGGCATACTAAATTATAATCCTGGTACCTTTGATAACTATTGTCATGATTTTGCCATTTGACAAGGGACTTTCCGATTGAATTTTCCTCGGAGTTTTTGTGATTTTACTTTTTGTGGAAAGTTTTTTTTTATTATCAACTTTGTAATAAATCATGTAGTTAGGATTTGAAATTGTTCTTTTACCGATATTTTGTTATTTTGATAACGTCTTAGCGTAAGCCAGATGTTATTCTGCTTTTGTATAAATGCATTGGCAGCAGCAATACATTATTGGATTTAACATTAGTAACACAAAAGGTTGTCACTATTTAAAGTAGAAATCACTAAGTTTTTTTGAAAATAAGAGTTCCTTTTTTCCTCTTTTGAAATCATAGATTTGTTTGTCTTCCTTTGGCTTGTGAACTTTGATTGTTCCCTTTGTAATTTTTTGCCAATGCATTTGTTTGATGGTAGCTGCTTATACTAACCGATCCCCAAGCAAAAACATTATGATCAAAGATAGACAGTTCCTGCCAGACATTTGTTATAAACCAAGTAAAATTTTTACACTGTAATTTTTCCTTCAGCTTAAATCGTTCTGATAAATCACCAGCATTAATAGTCTGAAATAGAAGAAAACCGAAATGAATAGTTACACGAGTTTCAGTGTATAAGTAACAATCAATGTTGTAGAACAAGTATAAGAACAAGTATATCCTTCTAGTACATACAGATTGTACTTCAAGAGAATGCTGAATGTCTCATTTCAATGCAAGCTTTTGAAAATTTATTATTATTCCGATGTTAACACTGATTCTTAGCTCGTATTAACACTGATTCTTAGCTCGTATTTTTCTTTGTACATATTTTTGTGAGAACTTCAGTTAACTGTTTACTTTTTGAATGATGAATCATGTTTTATTGATACGCTCAATATATATACATATCTTAATCAAATCATACCGCCATTTCCGGGAAATGATCATAAACAAACTGTTTATGATTTGGTTCCATCCACACCTCTACTGCCCGTTTGTAATTATAAACCTCAATATTCCTTCTACCACCGGGAAAGTCGTAGGGCTGTACACGTGCTATATGCCCGAGATGAGAGCAAGGGAGGTGAACAAAGCGTCCTCCACACATCCATACCTTAAATAACAACAAAAACTTCATACATAAACAACCTATATAATGTTAAGGCAATAATCTAATTAAGATATTGTATTTTACAGTAATGTTTCATTTAAATTAACCAACGTTGCATAGATATGAGTTTCAAGATGTGACGAAAAAAGTAAAATACTGAGAGCGTCATTGAGACAATAAAGCCGTCAAGAATATCCAATTGTCAATGTCAATGATATACGACTTATAAGGTACATATCGCTCCAATACACTTTAAAACATAATAGAGGTATAGTAAAGACATTTATGAGATAACAAAACAATAGTTTTGTTCAGTTGCCTAGGCAACATGTTCTCGTATTGTCCATTTAGACATTATATTTCTACCACTCTGCGTAATACCAATAAGGTTTAAGACAATATAATCATCTTCAATTCAAACATAATTAAAAATTGCATGTGTGCATATTCAATGAACAATTGATACATACCCTCCAAGACATTTCTAGATTTTCACCACCCCATACAGTCATGCCTTCATCATAAGCACCAATCTCACCAAAATATTTACTGTCTACGGCATAAGCAGCACCAACCATTACCGTACCTCTGAAATATAATGATTAGAAGAAAAATGATAATGAAAGGCAAATTAATTGTGTTTCGTAAAATTATACTCAAAACATAGGCATATTAACTGGTCTCTGACATGTTTTAATGATTTGCTATCCTTTCCTATGTGTTTATTGGGTAAAAGGTCAAATCATAAAAACGAACGACGATGAAAATTCAATATCTATTCATTTGCTACGATCTTTCTAATGCTAATGACATGTAAAACTTTAAAAATATACAATTAGAAATTTGCAAGCATAGATTTAATGATAATATACTTCATATCATGTAAATGCATTACCTAAGAACCCTAAAAAAATATTGAATGCTGTCTTTAGCTGTTTTAGTTGGCTTTGCTCTATTGATAATGACACGTACAACTACAAAACGTACCATAAGAAATGTGCAAGATAATTATATATTACTTATCCTGAATATGTATACCTAAGAACAGTCAAAATTGCTTATTTCCTGCGTGAGTGTTAACTTAACATTATGTGAAGTCGTAGATTGTTTTCCAGTAAAACTGATATTTCTAATTTAAATTAATTGTGAACACCATGCAAGTTTCAGAGCACTGGCTACGAAGCGGCTAGCTATGTCGAATAAAAGTAATCAATCATATTTTAATTCAATGACGCATTAGTCTATTTTCAGAATTTACCTTTCTAGTCATTCCATTTTATTTGATATTTTTTAGCCTTTCAAGAGTTTAAGAGATGTTGTAATAATTGTATGAAAATAATACTTAATTTGACCTGTAAAGTGTTCCAATACGTGTTAAGATTACTATCACAAATAGATTTAAAGTTAAACTACTTCTCCTGATATTAAAATATTTACATACGGCCTTACGTCTTCCTCTGTTGCTCCAATCTGATCCTGCCTGAAGAAAGTTTCGAAAAACACAAGTCTCCAATCAAACCCATATCGAGTCATATAACCCTCGTTAAAACGATATTCAAAACTTTCCGCATTCACATAATCAAGTACACCCATAGCTATTGTTTTTCTGTCCTTTTTAACTTCTGTAAGTAAGGGTTGTAACCTGAAAGAGAGTGATTGATATAATATGAAAACGTATTTTCAAGGAATCTGACAGTTGTTTTCAATTTATTCTGTTGAATGAAATAGTAAAGGGTTTGATTTTGTCTGGATTCATGAATTTTTCCCCTTTTCAAATTACCATAGAATTGATCATTTAGAAAAAAAAAGTAATAAGTAGAGGTGAACTCTTCACTTGTAAACATCTACTTCAAAAAGACAAGGACTGAAAAATCATAATTTATTTTAACGTTTTGTCATTACCATCACACTTTTTTCCATCGTACCACTTTCTCGTTGTTATTGTTAGTCCTTAATAGATTCTTCATTTATCTGAACAAAACATTTGGTGAAATACTATAAAATAACCAATATAAAAAGGAAGCGATATTTTCATATTCCTCTTAATATGTAATAGTAATAAGAATATTTTCTTTGTCTAAAATCCAAACACTAAATAGTAGCAAATTGTGGTAATGACAGGGGTCCTCAATGAAGAAATGAACCCCTGGAACCTTATCATACTTCTCACATAGCGAACTTAAACGGTACTACAACTGAAAGCATTACTAGTTTTAAGATGGTCATAACCAGAATGCACAAATGGTGTTCTTGGGTTATATTGTAAATGGTACATGAACATTTTAAAATTTTATAACTTCTGTAGCTTTGAAATGTAGTCGATTTCAACAGTTTCAATATCCGTGTTTGGATTTTTTATACATGCCAAAAATGATTAATTTTTAATGTTATACTTAAGTATCTTACCAGTCGATATTGACTTCCATATGACTGTCAAAGAACACAACAACTTGTCCAGTAGATTCCCGCCATCCTTTTAACCGAGCCTTGATTAAGCCTAAACGCGAAGGGTTACGTAAGACTTTTATTATGCCTTTGGGAAAATTGTCACTAATATACTCATCTAGTGGCCTTTTCAGCTCAGCTGTAATATTAAATAAAAGTGGTTATATCACATGTCATCTGTAATTATAATCATTTGCTTAGGTTTTCATTTGTTCATGACTAATTGTAAATATGAGATATACGTAAATGAGACAGTAACAAAAAGAAGGAAATATAAAAAAGATGTGGAATAACTAACTGACAAAACAAACCCAACTTTCCAAAATCACAATAAACCTGAACCTCGAGGAAAATTAAAAACGAAAAGTCCCTAATCAAAGACAGAATCAAAAGCTCAAACACATCAAACAAATGGATAACAACAGTCATATTCCTGACTTGGTACAGGTATTTTTTAATTAGAATAAGGTGGATGATATACACAAGAGGCCAAAATGACACTAAAATAAACAGCTTTAGGTCACCGTAAAGCCTTCAGAAATAGGCAAATCCCATTAGAACATCTGCAGGGCAAATAGGCTATTTAAGTAATGTTTTTGTTTGTGTATTATTTTTTTAGGGTGAGGGATTTTTTTTTTAAATCTTTATCCAAGATCACAAAGTGATCATATCAGTAAACAGATACATTGCTAAATTGTAAGTATCCTTTTAAAATAAATTACTATAACATAAATCATTTTATTTTCAATTGACTATAAGTCGTTTTCTTTTAAGATTTTTCGTTAGATAAATTTGACAACAAAATATCTACAGACATTGCAACATAGCTAATCTACCTCACAAAATTAATATGCAACCTAGAAAAAAACTACAAACAATTGATAAAAACCAAAATCGGTTGGTTGTTGTGTTTCATATCCCACACGGTATCTTCAGAGTCGAAAGTAAATACAAGGAATACACAAATTTGTACAGAAATAATGTAAAATAATTATTGAATATGAAATAAAAATGTAAATATTTGTTTTATATGTGACCACGTCTTAAGTTTGTTGACATTGTTATGTCTGGTTGTTTAATCTATGGTAACACTTCGTTTTTATCTTTGAACGACCCGTCTCCCCAGATAAAGTGTGTCAACGGGAAGATACAAATCTTAAACTAATAATAACATGAGATTGGAAAATCGATATTTGGTTATTAAAATAAATAGTATTTAAACCTAAATAAAATCTTATAACTATTTATATACCTCTATTTTGATTATTGTACATATTATGTCTGTTTTTTTCACGCATCGTTGTAAATATAATGGAATTTGATGCGACTGTCATAAGTGAGAGGTTTAGTGCTATAAAACCAGGTTCAATCCATCATTTTCTACATTTGGAAATGCTATCAAGTCAGGAATATGACAATTGTTGTCCATTCGGTTGGTGTGTTTTATCATTTGATTTTGTCATTTGACTAAGGACTGTCCGTTTTGAATTTTTCCTCGGAGTTTAGTATTTTTGTGATTTTACTTTTTATACAAAAAATATTCGTAATAAACAACATAATACAAAAACATATGTTCTTGTTAAACACACAAATATTTAACCAGACAGTGAGTCAATTTGTAGTACAACAATAATATTAAAGCAGCATTATATCAACATGTTATGTTTTGGTGCTTCTCCATTAGAGAAAAACCAAATGATCGTCAATTTAATGTTAGTAACTTGTATTTGTAGATGGTAGTTTTTTGAATTATTGACAATCTTTCCAGACTGAGAACTAGCATATGAAAACCTAAAACTGTTTTTTGATTGCTGATGTTTGGGGCTATGATATTGATGTGTAACACTTATTTTGTTATCCTCAAAACATACACAATAGTTTCAAGATGACAAAATTAAGTCTATAATGGATCCCTGCAATCATGTTAGTTTTGAATTTGAAAGTGTTTTTTTAGTACGACAATACTATTGAAAAGGAATTAGAAACACCCACTGAGAAGTTTCATAAAGGACGAGCTGATCTTATTAATTTCAAATTATAACATATGACAAACTTTAATAACCACAATTCGCCTTTTCAGAATCTAGAGCACTACGGGCAATCTCATTGTTCGTACACCAAAAATGAAAATAACGTTACGTCGTTGGTTGAATTTCCATTTGTTAAGTACGTTTCAAACAAATCACAACGTTTTGGTGTACGCTTTTGAAAATATAACCTAGAATGCATTAGATTCTGAAACGGCGAATTCTATGACCACAGCATTCAATGGTAAGGGGTTTGCATTTACCTTACCACGAGTAGACATTTATGCAAAGGCATTCGCTTTTAATGAATATCTTTAAATATATATTTTGAATTCAAATAGATTGTATTTGATTTACAAAATTTTGGAAAGACTTATTTCCCTTTAATTGCCTTGTTAGAGGTCATCATCATTGTTATTGGAATATGGAGATTGTTATCTAATATTTCGTGTCTATGTATGTTGGCGTTTCTTTTTGTTGCACTTCGGTGTTACTGTTGTTCCTTTATTTTCCTCTTATAGTTGAGGTTTTTCCCTCGGTTTTGTTTTTGTACCCGAATTTTTTTCCCTCTATCGATTTATGACTTTTGAACACCGGTTTACTATTATTGCCTTAATTTATCATCAACCTTGAAATCAACCTACCCATCTGACTGTTGTCATCTACCAATATAATCTCTTGAAGTAAATGTCTAGGAGTTCTGTTTATTATGCTGTATAACGTTCGAATTAAAATCGATGGCCATTCGTCATAAAATGGAATTATGATACTTGTTGTAGGGAGATCATGCGCGTAAGTCCTGTATTTACACCTGAAATTAGAGAAAATAAAATTCGAAACCTGTTACAAATAATAATTATACAGTTTGATTTTGTTTTTTAAAGTTTATCGATGACGACTGAGCATCATAATTGAGGGGGAAAGGGGGGGGGGGAGTCATAATTCATGTGTCAACAAAAGATACGCAACACAAATAGTCAATATTGTAGAACGACACAAAGTCAGATTTTACTTGCGTTTTCTTAAAGTGCGAAGCTATCTAGTATTGGTTCATTTCTCGTTGCTACCCAAAATAAAAAATCCGAAATGTTTTTTTTTTTTAAGGCAAGTGAATATATAAGTCACTGTTTGCTAGTAGATGACAGAATGTCACAATGGCACGATTACTTGTACTTCAAACGACCAGGAGTTTAATGTATGTACTATCTTCTGTTCTTATGTTCAACCTTAAGTAACCATAATGATCAACGATTTAGCGTGTTGTTCTACTGATTTAATTATTTTTTTAAATTTTAATTTTCAAGCAATTTTACTGCATCTTTTACTTCAAATCATATAACTTCATTCAAGTTGTCAATGATTTGAATAGGTCATTTTCTTCGTGTTGGACGATCTAAAGAGTGAAAAAGCTACAAAACTCATCACAGATGCAAACTTAATAATAGTGTACGCCCGACGTACATTTTGATTACAAAAGACTAAAACGCTCGAATAAAACAAGTTAAAAGGCAGGAAATGCATTTCCAAAAGAGAAACATTCCTGTACATTTCTTATTACAAACATAGTATGACCTACCTACAAGTTCAAAAAGATCTTTAGAAACAAATTTAATTAACTTTTGAATAGTGCAGTTTATTCAGAAATATTGGTTCGTTACGTAATAAAAATTATATTTTGATGAGACTTTAACAAGTTTGTAATCCTGTGGTATGACGTAATATTAGTGGTTGCTCAGCAAACATGGGTCTTTTGACATGTTTTTGACAGATGACATGTTTAAAAGAGTGTTCTTAGCAGTGAACCACTTCGTATCTATATCTGCTTTCCACACGTAAGTCCAATATCAAAAATACTTTCCTGACGTATACGATATGGCTTTATGCTTGTTATTTTGTTTTTCTATCGTTTATAAAATGAATAACATGAATGGAACTGAATGTGACAACTTGTTTTGTGTTTATATTTACTTGTTTACAGCTGACTTTATACACGTTTATATTGAAGAAGTAGGGCGAACAAACAAAAATTCATAATGCAAAAAATCCCAAACCCGGTTGTTTTGAAAATCTGCTGAACCAAATGCGCTGGTATTTTTTGATCTACTGGTAAAATTTCAATAACTTCTGAATGAGCACACCAACGATTATAAGGCATTTCAATCCTATAAGTATACCGGATAGAATGTAAGGTATGTTCTCTTTTAAAGAATACGTAATGATGCAGAATTTTACGTGGAATATGATTACCAGTACAATAAGCAAACCGACTTTGATAAACTGTTAAATGTTATTTGATTGATTTACAGTACTTAAATATTTTTTTTGATTTGTACAGTGTAATTTCAAGATTTATTCATTTCCTATTTTCCTATTTATTTGCTATTTAATTGTTTTGATCAATTCAAAACATCAAAATAGATTTCTTTTTCATATAATAAATCAAATGCACTAACATATTTCTCAATGAAAAGGGCATAAACTGTGTGGGAACGTTTCGTGTCAAAGATAAGGGACTATGTGACAATTAAACACACCTTATCTTAAAAACTAAAACAGCGAATATGTCCATGAAATATATTGTATTCAAGTTTTAGCCTACACATTATAATATTAACGAAACGATTGTTCTGTACCACATACGAAAACTGTTTTGATTTGAGCCTCACTGATGAGGCTTTTGTATGCAAATCCAGCGTCTATCGTACAAAAGTTTAATCCTGGATGTTATTGTCTAATTAAAGTATAATTAAAAAAAATTTCAAAATGTAAATATGTTGATTTCGATACTTGAAATGTGGTCTTAAAAAAACAATGTGAATTTCTTTCAGATTTCATTTTTTTTAACTTCTATTGACTTATTTGATGACTTTATAGTTTAAAGTTTACCATCATTACACTCATCAATCAAACAGAAATATTTTAATTGTCACCATTCCTCAGTATATTTATCTATAAACAGATGTATCAATAAACTCATCATAGATACCAACACAGCTGTTGTACAAAACAATTACATTCTAATCGGGTGGGTTAGGTCAATCTTGAAATTACATAGACGAAAACAGGTTTTAAAAACCTACTGGTAGTTGTATTACTTTTTTTCTAGTAAGACACAAAAAAGTAATATTGTATATGATATCATTATAAATAAAAACGAAGAAGAAAGCAAGCATAATATCTCGAATTTTAAATGTTCATCATTAATAATCAGAAGTTTAATTAATCTTGTTAAAGACATTATTTAAAGAGATTCGGTTTTTCTTCAATTTACATGCAGTAACAATTGAGTCCTGTGGTCGCATAGCACCATGCGTATTTATTCATTTACACATCCTACGCTATTTATTTCTATCTTATATTGAGAGTGATAATGTAGAATTTGAGGAAAAAAATATGAGAATCACACAGATTATGTTCATAACGAGACGAACATATCAGTGATAATGCATCTGTAACACAGATATTCCATAGCAGTGAAACATAACCTTCTACGATGGCCGAAGTGAGCCGACAAAAATACTATTTAACTTTGTACAGAAAGTTTGAACATAGTACTTTCTTGTTGTTTTACTTCCTGGTTAAAAGATAGTACTATGACAGAAAGTTTGTACATAGTACTATCTTCAAGTTGTTGTTTTACTTCCGGATTAAAAGATAGTACTCTTGTTTTTTACTTCTTTGGTTTTTTTCTTGTTTTTTTACTTCCGGGTAAAAAGTTAGTACTCTGTACAGACAAGTTTGTACAGTGTACTATCTTTTTATGGGATGATTTTGTGGAGACTATCTATTTGATTTATTTAAATAAACGCATCTGAGCTCACCCATGAGAATAAATGTTAGGCCCGGTGTTTCTGCCGTGTTTGGGGAAAATCCTGACTTTCAAATTGATGACTTGGACTTACCATTTTTAAACTGTATTGCAATTACTCTGGTTAGCAATAATCCTCTATTTGTAAAAATCTTGATAGGAAACGCAAGCCCTGCAATTTCGGATCAACTTCAAGATACTCTATATACAGACTTTGTTGGAATGTGAAATTAACTAGAAGATCTAAAGAGCCTGTGTCGCTCACCTTGGTCTATGTGTATATTAAACAAGCCTAAGGGACACAGATGGATTTATGACAAAATTGGGTTTTGGTGATGGTGATGTGTTTGTAGATATTACTGTACTGAACAATCTTGCTGTTAACAATATATCTGTCTATAATGCACTTTGCCCAGTAGTTACAGAGAAAAACATTTTGTAAAATTTACCTGAATTTACAAAATTTATGAAAATTGTTAGAAATTGACTAAAAAGGGCAATAACTCCTAAAGGGGTCAATTGACCATTTTTCTCATCATGACTTATTTTTAGGTCTTCCTTTGCTGTACATTATTATTGTTTACAGTTTATCTCTATCTATAATAATATTAGAGATAATAACCAAAAAGGCAAATTTTCCTCAAAATAACCAATTCAGGGGCAGCAACCCAACAACCTGTTGTCCTATTCATCTGAAAATTTCAGGGCAGATAGGTGTTGACTTTTATCAATTTAATCAATTTAACCCCCAAGTCAGATTTGCTCTAAATGCTTTGGTTACAGAATTATAAGCCAAAATCTAAATTTTACCCCTATGATCTATTTTAAGCCATGGCAGCCATCTTGGTTGGCTGGCTGGGTCACCGGACACATTTTTTAAACTCAATACCCCAATGATGATTGTTGCCAAGTTTGGTTAAAGTTTGGTTAAACTTGGCCCAGTAGTTTCAGAGAAGAAGATTTATGTAAAAGATTACAAAAATTTAAAAAAAATTGTAAAATTGACTATAAAGGACAATAACTCCTTAAGGGGTCAACTGACCATTTTGGTCATGTTAACTTATTTGTAGATCTTACTTTGCTGAACATTATTGTTGTTTACAGTTTATCTCTAGCTATAATAATATTCAAGATAATAGCCAAAAACAGGCAAAATTTCCTTAAAATGACCAATTCAGGGGCAGCAACCTAACAACCGGTTGTCTGATTTATCTGAAAATTACAGAGCAGATAGATCTTGACTTGATAAACAATTTTACCACTGTCAGATTTGCTCTTAATGCTTTGGTTTCACAGTTATAAGCCAAAATCTACCTGTTTACCCTATGTTCTATTTTTAGCCATGGTGGATATCTTGGTTGGCTGGCCGGGTCACCGGACACATTTTTTGAACTAGATACCCCAATGTTGATTGTGACAAAGTTTGGTTAAATTTGGCACAGTAGCTTCAGAGGAGAAGATTTTTGTAAAAGTTAACAGACGACGCCGGACGACGACGACGACGACGATGGACGACGGACGCCAAGTGATGAGAAAAGCTCACCTCTGGGCCAGGTGAGCTATAAATAAGTATAAATATTTCTGGTTTTTCAATGGTGCTCTTTTCTAAGTATATTATGTTTCCTCTAACACTAGAAAACTTGCCATAGTCAGGTAGGGCCCAACTTGCACATTTTGCATTCGACTAATAAACAATTTTGAAACAAACAAAGCAATACACTAAATCATGCTTCAAAGTTACACCATAAATTTAGATTTCAGGCAATAAAATCCGGATGCAAGTATGTTCTAGATAAATATTAAGTTTCATAAATTTTAGATTACTACGATTTGTGTTAATGTATAAAGGATAATGCTGTACATAGTTAATCAATTCGAAATCGCATCATATATCTATATTTATATTATCTTGAAATCCTCGGCCAAAAAAATGTTTTTTTTCACAATTTGTACTTTTTAGGAAATACCAATTTTGAGCACCGGGTATCAATTTGGAATAGTAAAATGTACTTACATAGAAGTTTTTTTTGCAAGTTAGACAAAATTTGTTCTATTGAAACAAATTTAATTAACTTTTGAATTGGGCAATTTATTCAGAAATATTGGTTCATGACTAAATAAAAATTATATTTTGATTAGGCTTTAACAAGTTTTAATCATACAATATGACGTAATATTAGTAGTTGCTCAGGAGATATGGAATTTTTGACATGTTATTGACAGATGACATGTTTAAAAGAGTGTCCTTTGCAGTGAACCTCTGCGTATATACTAGAACACACCCGTGATATCGCGGGTCCGTGACTGAATTAAAGTATATAACTATGCGTAAGCCTTATCTTAGAATTGGTATTGTCATCTGATAAAATAATGCCGATTATAAGATATACAGTTTTCTCTGCTGTCAAAATCTTTCTGTTTTAACCCGTCGACCTGGAACTTATCAATTATTGTTTTTATTAATTATTTGAAAACAAAAGGTCCTGGAATGGAATAAAGTTGAATTTTTTCATTCGCTGTTTTACGTCATGCCCGCTAACAAATTGAAAAGTGTACCTATACGCCTTGTTTTAAATCCAGATTTTTAGTATTCGTATTGTTATCGTATAAAATCTTACTGATTAAAATACTACAATAGAGAACAATTTGACAATGATTGAGTTTAGTAGTGTCAACCCTGTGATTATGACCTGTGTATATAGCAAAATACTAAATACACCATTTGGTTGTGCGCCTGTTAGAGGTGGAACGTACAAATAAGGTAATAGGTAACATAACAAGTGAATATACTATTGGTATTGGTATCGGATTCGACCCGGAACTTGTTAATTATTGGCACTATTAATTATGTGTAAAACAAAAGGGTCTGGAGTGGTGTAATTTTTAATCTACCCCATTGTCCTATATTAGCGTGTATATAAAGTTGAATTCTTTGATTTGTCGTTTTTACCCTATGATGGCTGACAAATTGGACCTCGTTATTTAAATTTAGTATTATAGATATGTTTCTGCATTCCTCAGGCATGTCTAATATTTGCTTTCCAAACGATTTTCAAAGTCCAATACCAAATATACTAGCCTGACGTACACGATACTGCTTTGGGCTGGTTATTTTGTTTTTATCGTTTTTACAATGAAGACTATGAAGACCATTGAAAGCATTTTGAAAAATGAAATAAAAATGTAGATTTATTGGATATATAAATGGGTTTTATCAGTTTAAGTTCAGCAGATGTTGTCATTTTATTGATGACCATACAAGGATTTTGCCTTACAGGAGTTGTCCCCATCTTTTAATGTCGAGTGTATTATTGCAATTTTAATAAAACATTCGGGTTGGTACTTTTGTTTTCTATTGATAATATTTCTTAAAAATCTACATACTTAAAAATTACACAGACACGCCAACACAAGTGAAGAGCTATAAACATCTACTTGCGTTTATAAAAGGATGCCGGACGTTAAATTAGATAAAACGTAAAATAACAACAATACCAAACTCCAGAAATTTAAAACTAAAGTTCCTTAACTAATGACAATATCAAAAGTTCAAACACATCAAACGAATGGAATAACTGTCATATTTCTGACTTGGTACAGGTATTTCTTTATGTAGAAAATGGCCAGTTTAACCTGGGTTTATACTAGTAGCTAGGTAAACCTCTCATATAAATATGACAGATAGAAAAGAATAGTTTTAATTTACTGTAACCCTGGCGGTAAACGGTGACTCTACCTTACAGAATATTTATGAATGAAACAGACTTGAACTGTGTAAGAAGGTTTCGTGACAAAGATAACAGATTATATGAATATTAAACACATCATATCTTAAAAACTAAAACAGCGAATATGATTCATAAAAATATAATAGATTTTTTTTATATATTTCTTGTGCACTTGTATTACTTTGTGGTTGTTATTCGTATTGTAACTGGATAATGTTATCTTACAACAACCAGTATTAACTTTGTTTTCGATCTCATTTCAATCAAAAGTAGCTTTAAACTTTTACACAAATTTCAATATTTCCATATTTTTTTTCTTTACATAATACATAAACTTTGAAAACATTTTGATTTAATTACTTTCAGATTATTTTTTTTTTATTACTACTTTGTACATGAATTGTCCTTTTTGATGAATGAATAATTGACGGTTTACAACATTACATAGCATATTAATCTATTGTAATAAAAAATCATAATATCTAATAAAATTTGTAGATTTAGCTAACTAAGTCCTTATATTTGTAAAAGTAACATTCGTTTATAGTGGAAAATTGTTTTAAGGGGGCTCCTGGGTATAAATCATTTTTTTTTTCAAATATAGGATTTCGCTTTATTTTTTTATAAAAGAACTTTATCATATACAAATATATGAAATAAAAAAATGGTGTCACCGTTCATTAAGCTCACAATCTGCCTCCGGAAGAAGCATACATTTTTGTTAATGTCCTTTTTTTCTGTTGAACTAATAGGAGAAATAGAGGTTATATCGAAATAAAAAAATAACCTAATTACTGAAATCGCTTAAATCTTACAATCATTTAGTTTATGTAGAGCCTATTTGAAAACAATAATAAAAAATATAGGTCACCGATGAGTTAAAAAAGATATTTTAAATTTAATTCCAAAAAATGGCATTTTTGCACCAAAGGGAGATACTTTGGAGCTTTTTCAATGATATAAACATTTTAAAAGTCATCTGGGGCCAAACCGAATCGATTTTTTTGGGTTGATTTTTGAACAATATCATAAAGTAATAACTAATAGTGTAATAAATAAAATTTGTAATGAAAAACTAAAGCTTTAATTTTTTGCTGAAATTTTTGTACCAACGAGCCACCTTAACGTTAAATAAGTTACTATTAAAAATTGCTTGCTAGTCCCTCTCTGTGATTAATATTAGATCACTCTGGTTAATTTCCCAATCAATCTATCAAGCACTTTTTTTGTGCTGGCATGAATTATCATTGATATGGTTATATTTATAAATTACCTATTACAAATTTTTTGAATTTTTAAATACTAAGGCTTTTCTACATCAGGCATAGATTACCTTAGCCGTATTTGGCAAAACTTTTAGGAATTTTTGTCCTCAATGCTCTTCAACTTCGTACTTCATTTGGCCTTTTTAACTTTTTTTGATTCGAGCGTCACCGATGAGTCTTTTGTAGACGAAACGCGCGTCTGGCGTATATACAAAATTTAGTCCTGGTATCTATGATGAGTTTATTTACAACACCTGGGTCGATGCCACTGCTGGTGGAGATTTATTTCCCCGAGGGTGTCACCAGCCCAGTAGTCAGCAGTTTTTTGTGCTAGCATGAATTATCATTGATATGGTTATATTTATAAATTACCTGTTTACAAAATTTTGAATGTTTTTAATACTAAGGCTTTTCTACATCAGGCATAGATTACCTTAGCTGTATTTGGCAAAACTTTTATAGGAATTTTGGTCCTCAATGCTCTTCAACTTCGTACTTTATTTGGCCTTTTTAACTTTTTTAGATTCGAGCGTCGTTTGTAGACGAAACGCGCGTCTGGCGTATTTACAAAATTTAGTCCTGGACAACAAATGGAAGTTTTAGTCCTGGTATCTATGATGAGTTTATTTATAGTCTTTTTCAAAAATAATGAACGGTTCTTTATATTGGTATGTTATCATTTTAAACGTTTCAAAATTATTAAATCATATTCGTACATCAATGTTTTTGATACACCAATAACAAAAACTGAAATATATTGAATTCATACATTTTGTAATTATTCAAAATTATATCAGAAACCTATACTTAAGGATGTACTTAGGTGAGGTTTTGGAATTTGTGTCAAATGTTCGGAACCCTTGGAGTTTTTCCATACAATACAATGTAAAATATTTTGCCCCATAACACCCATCTATTTTTTCATATAAGACTTAATAGCTCATGAAAGGTCATTCACCAAAATTTAGAAGATTCTTGATTTTCTTTCTTTTGTTTTGAGACCCAATATAATATCAATACAAATATAAGGTAAAAGTCCGAGTCAGCCTTTTTCCGCCATATTTTAAATCTCAAACATCTCGCAAAGGAGCTCCATGACCTATCAATATCTTTAACTTAATTTTATCCTTAATTGATGCTCTACCAGCTTATAGAATCAATTTTAACATCTTAATTTATTAATTTTCACTTAACCTCACCTAAGTACATCCTTAATGATAAAAAAATGAACATGTTAGAGGGAGACAATACTCGCATAACTTTTTCGAATCGGCACATAATACAAAGGAATGTCACTCTTGCATACAAATGGCACATCAATATAATTAATTAACTGTGCGTTCGTGCTCCACCTTCAATGAAGATTCTAAATTATAAATATAAACAAAAGTTGTTAATCTATAGGATAGTGAAGACTAATGAAAGCTAACCCACTGTAAAAATATTTCTTTGAAATTTTTTAAAACATCCTCAGAAAAATGCTCGAGCCACTT
Source organism: Mytilus galloprovincialis (assembly GCF_965363235.1). NCBI lineage: Eukaryota > Metazoa > Mollusca > Bivalvia > Mytilida > Mytilidae > Mytilus > Mytilus galloprovincialis. The sequence continues at coordinate 94,476,323 of NC_134841.1, read as the reverse complement.
GACTTAAGGTGGCTTTTTTAAAATATTTTGATTGATTAGCATAGGCAGATCCAGGGGGCCCTGGGGGGCCCGGGCCCCCCCTTTCGTGGGAAAAATTTGGTTGATTATATAGGGAATCATTGAAGCATGACTGGAGCGGGCCCCCCTTAGGTCAGTCAGCGCCACTGATTAGAAATGTTAAATCTTTGTAGTAATGTGAATTATAGAATATTTTCTTTATTATCTGTATTTGTTAAAGGGTCAAAATGACATTTCACCCATTTTCACCATTTTCCCGCCAAAATTTGGGTTTTAAGGCAAACTATTTTTGTTTCTTTATCGTTGACATATGTTCTTTATTAGCTTTCTTTAAAGCTATATTTCAGCTTTTTATATTACAGATTTGGACCAAATGTCGTAGAATGTTTTTTTGATATTCCGATTAAAGTATGTCAACACCTCTATTTTCCCTATCATTTCATTGAACAATGGTCCCTTTTACATTCCTGTTTAAAAGTAAAATTTTGAGCTTAAATGGTCCGTGACCCCCTATTTTTTTCGACCAATTTGATTCACTTTCTGTAAAGAATAAAAAAACAAAAAATCCGGCACTTCTGATAGAAACTTCGAATAGGCCGGAGCTTTAATTAACGTTTTTACACAATATTTTAATAAAGTAGTATAAGATTATTTGCTTTTCAAAGTGTAAGACGCAATAAAAATCGTATGCTTGCATCAGCTTACCCAAATATAGATTTAATTCAGTCCTGATCATTTCGACATTAGTTTAAAATTGAGAATGGAAATGGGGAATGTGCCAAAGAGACAACAACCCAACCATAGAGCAGACAACAGCAGAAGGTCACCAACAGGTCTTCAATGCAACGAGAAATTCTCGCACCCGGAGGCGTCCTTCAGCTGGCCCCTAAACAAATATATACTGGTTCAGTGATAATGAACACCATACTAAACTCCAAATTGTACACAAGAAACTAAAAGTTAAAATAATACAAGACTAACAAAAGCCAGAGGCTCCTGACTTGGGACAGGTGCAAAAATGCGGCGGGGTTAAACATGTTTGTGAGATCTTAACCCTCCCCCTATACCTCTAGCCAATGCAGAAAAGTAAACGCTTAACAATAAGCACATTAAAATTCAGTTCAAGAGAAGTCCGAGTCTGATGTCAGAAGATGTAACCAAAGAAAATAAACAAAATGACAATAATACATAAATAACATCAGACTACTAGCAGTTAACTGACATGCCAGGTCCGGACCTCAATTAAACTGCCCGGATTGAAAAATTATGTCTTCATCATATGAATATCAGGCACAATCCTCCCCGTGAGGGGTTTAGTATCATACCATCATAACATATATGAGAAGAACATAACCCGTGTCATGCCAACAACTGGTTTATTAATGATAAATGTGTTTAGTTCCGATGCAAAGACCCTATAAGTTAATCAATATTAACGCCAAAATATGCAATCTTTAATGACCTGACAACAGTATCGTAACTATATCCCTTCTTAATAAGTCTATTTAAAGGTTTTGTAAGCTTCTGAGGTTGTTTATTTTTAAAAATACCGGTTTGTAACAAATCACAAGTACATGTTAAGATCCGACTAAATACCGATATCCCGATATCGTCAGGTAAATGTGCTCCATTACACTCATCAATCAAACAGCCCTTTAATAATTGTCACCATTCTTCAGTTTATGTATTTATACGCAGATGTATCTACAAAGCTGTTGTATAAAATATTCAAATTTTAAATCTGATGTTTAAGCTAGTCTTAGAATAAAATTGGCATCAGCAGATGCATAACCTATCGAAATAAAAAAAATCATCATTTTATCAGCAAACAGTTCAATTACCATTGCAAGAGATATAACTAAAAGCCCTTCTATTTGTAATGGAAATAAACTCATCATAGATATCAGGATAACAATATAAACGGTGGAATCAACAAATGTTAAAGAGGCCAAACAAAGTATGAAGTTGAAGAGCATTGAGGACCACAAATTCATATAGCTACGGTTGGCCCTTTTTTTTGGCATTAAAGGGGTGTGTTGAAATGGCTCTATAAATTGTTTAAATTTTATAGCGCATGAAATTAAACGATAGTTACAATAATCTCTGTCCTTACTCGAGTTTCCGGTTCGCATTATTGATGAAGATATATGAGAAAATAACTTTTATCATATCGAAAAAATACATTATTATCATGTCAAGCATATAATAAAGGAGCACACGATGTTTAAATAATAACACCTCTGACACTACGTTATCAGGTTAATTTAATTGACTTATATCTAATTGACTTTATCACAATGACCAATTTTAATACATTCTACCAAAAATAAATACTTTAATGTGTAAACAAGTTTCCGGACACAGAACATGCAGAAAACAACCCGCCCTGTCATTTTACTAAATTCCAACAAAGTTAATTCAGGATTGAAAATTTTAACAAGCATTTTCGAGTTGACTAGCTTAAAGTTAACCCCTCAAAAATTGAGCTGCAAACACTATGATTTTCTGTAAATTTTCTTAGTACCCCTTTTATGGGAAAATTGGCATTACTTCTATGTATAATAGATTTGCAATAGAAATTCTACTATCAATATCTAAATAGTGAAAATTGTCTCTACCATGCATTGGAGATTGAGAAATTTTATTTGTTTATTGGATATAATCCTGAATCATTTTTTTTACAACGAATAAGTCAATTTGTCAAAATATGTGCACGTAACCTTAAACAATTGTCTAGTGGTTTATCATATATTTAGACCAGACTCAATCTTAGTTAAATGCAATCTATCAGCGGAAATCGACAATTTCACGACTTGTACTGATTTTAAAAGCATTTCATTCCGTTTTAAATATGTATGTCATTGTGAAGCTAGAGGTCTGTTCGTTATTTGATATTCGATAATTGATATTCAATATCCAACAGGCTTGTAGCAGTCGATTCAATATTCAAATTTAGTTGAAAATCATTAAAAAGCATGCGGGAAAAGATACGTCGAAAATCGTTTTATAACCCTTTCAAACTGTCGTAAATTTTCGATTATAAACCCTTATATAACGTGCATATTTGTGTCTTTATGTAATAAAGATTTTTATCAATAAAACGGCACGCAAGATTCAAAAAGATGTAATTCAATATATAATATATAAAACAAAACCCAAAAACCATCACTCCGGAAACATTTAAAAAATATAAATAGAAAAATATTTATGGAAAGGCAGAAAAAGAAAAACAGAATTGTATACTGAAAACCTATCGGAGACTGCTTAAATGACATTGTGACGGGTCACCCACTGGCGAATTTGAACCTCTGTGGTGGCCAGACGGGCCCGAAACCCAGAAAAATATTTAAGTGGCGAATAGCCTGGGTCAATACCTTTGAAATGAGCCAGGTCCGGTTCGGAACTTTGCCGTAGAGATATGCCGAGGAGTACCGAATGTGTGGTAAATATGAAAGATTCGCTATTAGGGCAACTTTGAACCTCTGTGGTGGCCAGACGGGCCCCACTTAAATATTTTTTCTGGGATCCGGGCCCGTCTGGCCACCATAGAGGTTAAAAGTTGCCCTTATAGCGAATTTTTCATATTTACAACACATAATATTGAAAATTTGAAAGACCAGGGGGTCTCACCGTCATCTGAGCGATAGGTTTTCATTATATATTTCTTTCTTTTTTGGCTTTCCATAGATATTTCTATTTATATTTCTGAATGTTTTTAGAGTGGCCGGCTTTAGTTTTAGTTTTATATATTATATATTAAATTTAGGTTTAATTTAAGATTTAAATTATTTAATTAGCAAAACAGTGAAATTTATATTTTTACACCTCAGTTATCACACTGGTTCAAACTAGATGTTCGTTAGTATAAACTCTTGCATTAAATTTACTCACTATATTGTTTCGCCCTTTTTATTGGATATAAACTTTTCCTTTGTTGTTAATTGTTTATTTATACTATTGCAAAGTGTTTTCTTTACATTTTTTTTTTTTTTTTTTTTTTTATTGTCTTTTTGGAGTTAAAGTGACTTTTGAAGTTGATAGTAATGAACTTTTCCGCCGTTAAAGTATGTCTCGGCATTTAAGGAAGCTGGCTTGTCATGTTTTAGATTTTTTGTCAGATTTTCGGAATCCTCTGGTTTTAACCATTTGAATGCCTTGAAAAAATTTGCCAGGTGACCCCCATTTTTCTTTTTGCAAATCTTTTACATGTATAATGATAAGCCATCTGTAAAAGTCTTATAAAATTTTAATTACTTTTTTACAGTTTTTGAGAACTTCAACTTGTCAATGAAAAAGCTGTGAAAAGTCAAGAGAGAATATTTTCCCGTCAAAATTTCAATGGCTAATATCTCGAAAACAAGCACGGTGACCTATATATTTTTTTTGCTCTTTGGATTCCTTTATCAATCCCCTATCTATATAAACTAGTTTTTTGAAAAGTTAATTACTTTGAAACTGAGAAGCGAACTCCCTTAAGGGAAAGTAAGAACGTTAACTATAAACAATTACATTGTATGGGAATGTCTAGCCCTAATGTTACGGAGGATGTGTTCAGTTTGGAGAAGGAGATGACTCCAGTGAAGTCAAGAAGACTACAGAAAGTGGAGGAAATTGAGTCGGAGGTCGACAGCAATGACAGTGGTGAAAGCAGCGAGGAAGACGAGGAGTTGCAGAGGTTAAAGTTAAAGGTTAGGAGTTGGCGAAAGTAAAGCGGAAAAGAAGGAGCAAAGAAAAGATCAGGAAGGAAATAGAGAAGGAGAAAAAAAGAGTTAAAGAAGAAAACGGAGAAACAAAAAGGTACTGCTAAAATAAATGATTCTCTTAACATTAATTCGTTAAGAAAATGTCCTTCAATTAAGAAAAAGGCAGAATCGGCTGTTAAGAAAATTTTAGAAATTGATTCAGATGATTCGTCTGATGAAAGTGGGGATACCACTTCTAGCTGTGAGTCCGATGAATAAAGTGATTCTTTAAAAAAATCCAAAAGACACAAAAACAAAAGCAAGAAAAAGTCTGGTATTTTTGATCATCCGTCAGATGAAGTAGTAAAAAAGCAATTGTGGCCGCAATCAAAATTGCAGTTTGAATACGCGGGGTCTAAAATCAATTTTGATGATCTTGAGTTTAATTTATTTGTGGCTGGAGAATTGGAAATTTTGTCCTCTTCAAAGATAGGTGATGTCGAAAGAATTGGTAGAACAAAGCTGTTGAAAAAAATTGCGTATTATACAGAATTGTATGAGTGGAAGGGTTTGAAAAAAATGTATGCTCATATAATAAGGCAGATTGAAAATGGTTTGGCTGATTGGTCCAAAGATTTCAGTGAGATTGAAACTCCCATTTTGATAAAATATGTAAAATCAGATGTCAAGTCTAAAAAATCTATTCAGTACGGGGAAAACTAAAAACCAGTAAAGAAAGAAGAGACTTTGTTTTATTGTTCGCATTTTCAAAAGAAAAAATGTGTGCATAATGATTCACATTATGGCAAAATCCGAGGTGTCGATAAGTACCTTCAACATATTTGTGCGACTTGATGGAGAGAAGATAACAGAAAGGCTTATCATCCGGAATCGTCAGAAAGTTGTCCGTATCAAACTAAATGACTGGCAATGAAAAATGTGTTTGGTACAATGTTAAATCCACTAGCAGAAGTTTTTTTACAAAGCTATATGAAATCGTTGGAGAGTGATGACAAACTTGATAATGATAAGGTGGATAATCTTGACAAGGGAAATGCATTTATTAATAAGTGTACACATTTTTGTAAAAAATACAAGAAAGATTTATTGTGTGATGTAAATGTAGACACATTGAATATTAAGATTAATAAGGTTGGTTCAGTTGCTCAGGATAAGCTGAATGATACTGAGTTTAAAAATACTATTGAAATACATAATCAAATTGTTCAATCAGGTTACCCAAATTATTTGGGTTGTAGAATTCCAGTTAAATCTGGAATTAATGTAGATTTTTTTAGGGAAAATTTGATAGACTATGAGGATGAAATCATTTGCGAGTTTTTACAGTTTGGTGCGCCAATTGGATATCAGGGTGAAATGTTAAATGAAGGTTCATCTAAAGTTAAGAATCATAAAGGGGCTACAGATTTTCATGATGAAATTCTGGCTTACTTATTAAAGGAAGCTACATATAGAGCAATAATTGGACTGTTTGACAAAAATCCTTTTTCTTGTCATTTCAAAATTTCACCGTTAAATTCGGTGTATAAAAAAGACTCGGTGGAACGAAGGGTCATTTTAGACTTAAGTTTCCGACCTGGAAGATCCGTAAATGATTTTATCGCAAAGGATGTTTATTTAGATGAAAAGGTTCAATTATCGTATCCGAAAGTTCATGATTTAGTCGGAATAATTAAGGATAAAGGTGGTAAGTGTCTGGTTTTTAAGAAGGATTTGAAAAGGGCCTACAGGCAAATTCCAATTGATCCAGGTGATTTGCATTTAGTTGGTTTTCAGTGGGATAATAAGCTCTTTGCGGATAGTGTTCTTCCTATGGGTTTACGGTCTAGTGCTTTGATTTGTCAAAGAATCACTACAGCTGTTAGTTTTATGTTTTATAAGATGGGATACATGGTTATCAATTATCTAGATGATTTTGGTGGTGCGGATACGGTGGATAAAGCTGATGAAGCTTATATTGCTTTAGGTGCATTACTAGATAGTTGTGGGCTAGAGGAGTCAAAGCAAAAAGGAGTAGCTCCTACTACGAGGATGGAATTTTTAGGAATCACAGTTGACACTGTGAAGTTGACTTTGGAAGTTACTTCTGATCGTGTTCTAGAGATTTCGTTGTTAGTTCAGGCTTGGTTAAGAGAGAAAAAAAGCTTCTTTAAGAGAGTTACAGTCAATACTTTGAAAACTTCATTTTGTGTCCCCCTTTGTACGACCTGGTAGATTATTTGTTAGTCGTTTGTTGAACTGGCTTCGTAGTGCTTTCCCTTCAAATGTCGTAGGCAGTGGACATAAGATATATAGAAAGATTCCGGTAGAGGTACAGAAGGACTTATTGTGGTGGCATAGGTTTCTGTCGAGCTATAATGGTATCTCTATGATGTCTCTTGAAGATTGGTCGTCTCCAGATGAGATTTTTTCAAGCGATGCTTGTTTAGAAGGGTTTGGAGCTATTACTTCAAATCAGTATTTTCATGCTGTTTTTCCTTCTGATATCACAAAAGATCAATTACATATCAATTGTTTGGAGTTACTTGCTATTGTAGTTGCTGTTAAAATTTGGGGAAAAAAATTTTACGGAAAAAAATTCTGATCTTTTGTGATAATGAGGTGTCTGTTCAGGTCATCAATTCAGGTTCATCTAAGGATGCTTTTATGCAAACTTGTTTGAGAGAGCTTTGTTTTATTCAAGCGAGTTTTCAGTTTGAAGTTCGAGCCAGACACATTTTAGGTGTAGAAAATAGACTTGCTTGCTGACCATTTGTCTCGATGGCATTGTAGTCATAAATACAGAGAGTTATTTAAGTCAGCTATTTCAGTAGATAGATATGAACTTCGGTACCAGTTCTCATGTCAGATTTTTCATTTTTAAATAATTGGTAATTTATTTTACAGAGTTAGAGGTTCTGCGGTTTCAATGTAAAGATTCTGCTAAGCATGCTTTTGCGGAGAGTACTTATAAAAATAAAAAAAACTCAGTTAGAATCATATTTTATGTTTTGTATATATTTTGAACTTATTCCTGTTCCTGCTACAGTTTATGTTTTGACATTATATGCACAGTTTCTAAGTAGAAGTTTTAAATCTGTTGACTCTATCAAGAATTATATTAGTTCAGTAAAATATCTGCATTTATTGTTAGATTTAGAATATCCACAGTTTGAAGCTTTTCATTTGAGGTTAGTATTAAGAGGTTTATGTAGAATTAAGGCACATTGTCTTAAACAGGCCTTGCCAATTACTCCTCACATTTTACTTCAAATTTATAATAAGCTAGATATGAATAGTGCGCATGATGCTACTATATGGTGTTTATTTTTACATGCCTTTTTCCTTATGTTTAGAAAATCTAATTTGGTTCCAGATTCCGTTTCTACTTTTGATCATAATAAACAGCTTTGTAGGGATAGTATTATTTTCGATTGTAAGCGTAAGCTATTATTGATAAGTGTTAAATGGTCGAAAACCATTCAGTTTGGTGAGAGAGAATTATTGATACCTCTAGTCTCAATACCAGATTCTCCATTGTGTCCCGTTCAAGCTTTTTTGAATATGAAGTCTTTGGTTTGTACTTCTGATAACAGTCCAGCTTATTGTTTTATAAAAAATAAATTATGTGTACCTGTCACGTATAGACAATTTATTTCAGACAATACTGAAACAGTTAATTACTGAGATTGGTATAGATGCGTCGTCATATTCTACACATAGTTTTAGGCGAGGGGGGGGGGGGGGGCTGGCTTTTGCAGCCGAAGTACCTACGGAATTAATTCAATTGTACGGATATTGGAAAAGCGATGCTTACAAGAGATATTTAATATTTTCATTAGACGATAAGATTTCAGTAGCAGAAAAGATGACGGCACATATTTCAGATGTTTTATTATAAATTTTACAGGGAATTTCTTAGAAAAAAGGGCGACCATTGTGTCAGCTTCTATATCTAAATATGTTAGTGGAATAGATGGGTGTACAACTCAGGCCTTTCCTGGTGCCACTATTGGTCGTCTTACTGAATTAATTTCATCTGGGAAAGTAGATTTAATTTCATTAGATTTCGTTATAGTACATGTTGGTACTAATAATATTTCTTCGTCTCAATCCGTAGATACTTTTATGTCTTATTTCGGAGATTTAATTCACAAGTTAAAAAAAAAAGACATTTGCTAAGTTGATATTTACTTCTATTCTTCCTAGACCAGTTGATCACATGAAAACTGGAGCTAAAGTTAATAAAGTTAATACTGAGTTAAAAAGATTGTGTAAAAGAAATAATTTATTATATTGTAATTTGTATAGGAGTTTCTTACTCGACAATATTCCAGATTCTTCCTTATTTGCTCCGAGAGATGGGCTTCGTTTAAATTTTGCTGGTACAGAACTTTTCAGAAAAAAAGATAATCAACATTATTAAGCATCAGAGTATATAAATTGTAATGTGTTACAATTGTGTTTTTATTTACTTCATACATGTATATTGTTTACTATAATTATTCTTTTTTCTCTTTTCAGAGAACTTGCATCCTGAATATGATGTTGGTTTTCCTCTAACTACTCAGGATCTACATATATTTTGAGTTGGTTTGCTGTTTTGTCCTTTCATTATCTATACACATTTTGAAAGGATGGAGCTTATTTGAAGAGAGAAAAAAGAGTGATAATAGTATGTCTGGTGTTTATCATGATTAACTGTTTTGATAATTATTATTTTATCTTTATTTTTTTTGGCGGCCTTGCAGGCTTGGCGGATGTTTGCCAAAAAATATATTCATTATATATTTATGTTTATGTATTTTCATTTGTGTATTTAATTATTTATGATGTATTGTGTTCTGTAATATATTGAAAAAATATTTATAACAGGCAATACAAATTATACTTATTGACTTCCTTTTATTTCACCCACTTGATAGTTGGTTTAATTTAAGATTTAAATTATTTAATTAGCAAAACAGTGAAATTTATATTTTTACATGGCGCCTGGTACACCTGGACCAGAATATTTATTTTCTGCCGGATCATTCCCACATTGACTTCAAATCTGCCCCTCTTTGCCACCCCTCGGCATCAATTTTTCAACCGTTATGATACAGATTACCGAACTCCCTAGCAGTTCCAGCTCCGATCCGAGTACTACTCTACATTGATGGAGTAAGGAAAATAGTTCCAAAACAGAAACGATCGCTTTACGAAGTTTGACAGATTACGTAATATCGTTACAAAGTGGGTCCTCGAAAAGAGAAGTTTCATTATCCAAAATGATAAAATTGGCGAGTTATTTTTTATTTTTTTTTTTAGATTTCATGCACGAAGTTATATTTTTTAAGGTGAAAAAGAGAGGGGAACGATCACTGCACATCCCCCAAAACAACAACTGATAGTACTTCTTTCCGGATATTTTGTTTCAGTATAAAGGATAACTTTGTAAATGATAACAAAAGTGAATATCGGACCAGAATATTTATCTTTCATGTGTTATAAGACAAAATTATTCATTTTAAACTAAATTGGGGCCAAACTATTTATTTCTAAAATCTGCCAGACCCCACCTTAGAATCAAATGATTGTCCCCTTACATACTAGTATCATGCTAATTTTGTTGAAAGTATATGTTAAACAGATTAATAAATAACTTAGCATAAGTGGTAACATTTGGTAGAATTAAACATCATTATGTAAAAACATAAATGTCTCCAGCATCGAATGTTAGATAATAATTACAGATCAATACACAGTAGTGGTAATAAGATTTACCACATATAAAACAGAAGCAGGAAATACCAACATGTTCAGCGGCAAATATTTCAATTTCGTTTTTGTTTTTACAATCAGTTTCTATTTAATTTAATGTAATAAACTTGGTGTGACAGTTGTGTCCTTTTTTTTTAATGAATGGCTATTATCTATTTTGAATTTATTGAACCATAAAACTAATTTTTGACTCTTCACATTGAATAATCCGCGAAGCGGATTATGTTAAATGTGAAGAGTCAAAAATTAGTTTTATGGTTCATTAAAATCAAAATAGATTATTGCCATTCATTATAAATAAATTTCTATCAAAAATAAGGCTCAAAGAACTTTTTTTTATATTATTTATATTAACAATAACAACGTACACACATGTTGGCGTATGAATACACAACGTCAGAGTGGGCGTGTCGCCATCAAAATTGACAACATTGAAAATAAAACTAACAATTTTAACCAATCAGAAGACAGTAAAAACAACAAATTTATTTATTAAACAATAACCTTCTTAATATATTGCACACGGTGAAATCGTATAACGTCCAATTTAACCTATACCGGACTGTCAAATATTTTGTATCCGTGACTTTAAGGTCTGTATATAAAATGACTATCAATGTTTGAAAGTTGCGACACTTATAAATCAGCTATGACTATATCATGATTGTAGCAATCATATTTTAAAACTGCATGCAACAACTTTTTCGGAGGTTAAACAGTTTATAGATATAGGAAGATGTGGTATGAGACAACTCTCCATCCAAGTATCAATTTATAAAAGTAAACCATTGTAGGTCAAGGTACGGCCTTCAACACGGAGCTTTGGCTCACACCGAACAGCAAGCTATAAAGGGCCCCAAAAAATACAAGTGTACAACCATTCAAACGGGAAAACCAATGGTCTAATCTACATAAAAACCAAAAAACGAGAAACACTTATGAACCACATAAACAGACGACAACCACTGAACATCAGATTCCTGACTTAGGACAGGTGCAAACAATTGCAGCGGGATTAAACGTCTTAAAGGTACCAAACCTTCTCCGTTTATATATGATTGTTACAACGTTTTGCGTGTCAGTCCTCAGTTATTAAATAATTGTTACAAGTTTCAAATATGGTTGCAACAGCCTAACTGTGATAGGTATCTTTTTTATCAATTTTAAAGTCGTAGAACGACTGTTACTGGTATGGACAGTTGTATTGTTCGTCCAAAAGTGTATTACTGTAACATATTGATGAAGCAGCGTGTCTTCTGCAAAACATATGGCAAAAGTGGTTTAAAGATCAGCATTTTTCATATTTAGATATAACTATTTTTACAGTTTATGCAGTAAATTAAAATCCTTATTTTAAGAATTGAATGCTTCTTTTTGTAAATTTATTGGGGTGTAAAAGCGTTGACCGAAGTACATTTTGTATGAAGCGCAGAAGCAAAATGTGCGCACGGTCAACGCTTTTACAACCCTATAAAGTTACAAAAAGAAGCGTTCAATACTTATAATTACATTTTTTTTAGCTATGATCATGAAAACACGAATTTTATATATTTTTTTATTTAATTCACCTGTGCACTTTATTGTTTGACCACGTGTTATCATGAATGAAAAGTTGTATTGAGCAATGCAACTGCTTACGGAATAACACGTTATGTGCAGTTAGCCAATCAGAATAAAGCATTATAATGAAACATACATCTAATGTAATTATTCTAATATGAAAGGTGATCTCCATAAATATTGTAACTTAATTACTATAGTAGGTCCTTACTTATATATATCTGACGAAATCATGTGAATAAGTAAAGGTTGCTATGTAATTTATTTATCTTACTTTATTGGTTTTGAATTCAAGGGGCCAAATAAAGTAAGTAATAAAGGGGAAAACACCACTCTCGAGTGAAGCAGTAAGATGCATTAAGAGGAAACAGAGGCTATGGACTCGCTTCTTAGAGACTACAGACAGTACAAGATATAGACAATAACTGTTTAGTGTCTTTAAATACCAGCTGTATTTGTAGAGGCTAGGAAACAAGGTGTATGCGAGCTTTTAGCGAGCTACTACACCTGTTTCGAGCCGAGTACAAATACAGCTGATATTTAAGACACTAAACAGTTATTGTCTTTATCCTGCAATTGATTCTGTATATTGTTTGTGGTTTGAAAGACACAAAAAGTAACATATTTAGCATTTATTTTCGATTCGTAATCGCTTAAGGCCCGCGTAGTAATATCAAAATCACACATTACGCTGAAGACGGGTTCGCAAAAAAGAATCTTGAATGGTCAGCAATAATACATCGCTCAAAGTGAATAATTATCTATTTTAACATAACAACTAAATTCAACAGTAAAACCAAATAACAAAACATTTGTCAAATTTGAAACAGAAGTGTACGAGATGTCCTATGCTTCAGACTTGACTTTCACTAAACATGCATGCTGAAATTGACATTGGTTGATTTTTGTAACACAATCATACACATTCAAGTTTTGAAATCGACAATTGTAATCGTCACTTGAATACACATTCTGAGGTCACACAGGTTCAAACAATACTCAGTCCGGCAGTGGGCGGAGCTTTAAAGCGATATCTGTATTGTATAAAGATACAGCATACCAATATCCGTAGGGCTGTATCTGTATAGTAGGACACCCAATTGCAGGATAAATAGAGATTATTGTAAAGCTAGAAATAAGGTTAAAACAGTTACTAGAAATGAAAGAAAACGTCATGAGAAACAGATAGCAGAAAGTGCCAAAACTAACTGTAATACTTTTTGGAAATATGTAAACTCGAAACGAAAATCGATATCTGGTATATCAGAATTACACATTAAAGTAAATGGAACATAATTTATAGCATCCGCAGACAGTGAGAAAGCTGAAGTACTAGCTGCATGAATTCTTCAGTAGTGTATTTACTCTAGAGTCAGACAACCCAGTAGATAGTGGTAAGAGATACTGTGACACTTTCTCAAGTGATGAGCTTTTTAATAGTAAAGAGGTAAACAAATTACTAAAGGATCTTAATACATTTAAATCACCGGGCCGAGATCAAGTACACCCAAAAGTTTTATTTGAACTAGCATACACAATTGACTCGCCACTGAGTAATATATTTAATGAAAGTTTTAAGAGTGGGACAGTACCCCAAAGATGGAAAATAGGCCAAATATCTGTATTATTTAAGAAAGGTGATAAAACATCCCCATCCAACTAAAGACCGGTTAGTTTGACCAGTATTATTTGCAAAATAATGGAAAAACTTGTGAGACAGAGAATAGACCAACACATGAATAGTTAAAATTTATTCAGTAACAAACAATTTGGTTTTCTAAGTGGGAGATCCACCTACTTACAACTTATAAAGGTTCTTGATAGATGAACTGAAATTCTAGACAATGGAGGAATAATACACTCAATCTATATGGACTTTATGAAGGCGTTTGGTAAGGTCCCTCACAGGCGCCTTTTACTTAAACTTAAACAGTATGGCATAAGCGACATAACCTATAACTGGATCCAAAGCTTCCTAAGTGACAGAAAACAACGTGTAAACATTTGTGGAAATTATTCCAGCTGGCATAATGTAACTAGTGAAATCCCTCAAGGATCAGTCCTGGGTCCGATACTATTTGTCATTTTTATCAACGACTTACCCGAAAGTGTGATATCAGAGGTGTTCTTATTTGCTGATGACATTAAGCTTTTCAGAGAAATTAAATCAGAGAATGATGTTAGCCTACTACAGCATGATTTTGGACAATTTGTTCGATTGGAGAGTCGAATGGATGCTACCCTTCCATCCTGATAAATGTAAGTTCTGAAAATTTACAACAAGCGGAAACAAGTTGACACATATAGTTACCAAATGAAAAAGTATAATGGTGATATGACACCATTAGATGTGATAGATAAAGAAAAAGATATTGGTGTAAACATAGATAGTCATCTGGCGTTTGATAAACATATACAAATTCAAGTGAATAAGGCAAACCAAATAGTCGGTATTATCCGAAGAACGTTTAATATAAATCATTCTGTCTGTTATTTAAGGGCATACGATACAGTATTGAACCTGTATTTACAAGTTGATGAAAATTTGCATATAGGCTATTTTTTACCTCATTAAATCAAATATACCTTCATGTGCTACTTTTTGAGTAAAATGAGTTTGAAATTTTGTATATTTGCTCAAAATTCAGATTTGTGTCCGTATTTTCTTTTCCGAAAGAAAGACATAACTTTTTTGTTTTAAAAGATAAACACAAAATGGTTTTTGTTAAATAATCGGTAATTTCTGTATTTTATAAGTATCATTAAAAATTATGCAATTTTTATTCCGAAATAACTCTATATTTATCAAATGTTCATGAATAGAGGAAATTGCTGCATGTTTATCAAAATTTTGGGTCACATAATCTCCTTGCAAAATGAAACAAATTGCTGTTTTAAAAAATAGGGGTCCATGCACTCGTTTTCAAATTAAATCAGTTTGAATGATAAAAATCAGTCGAAAAATGCATCTTTTCCCGATATGTCAGAGTTTGACGTCGCGAAAATAACATTTTACGTTAGCAACGTCATTACATTCCCTGTAACTGTATCGTATGCCCTTAATATATCACTTGTATGACTTAAAATACCGGTCAGTCGTCTGATCTGTAATTTGACCGATTGTGTCCAATGATTAGAGCACACTTAGAATATGCAAATAGTGTATGGAATCCATATAGAGTGAAAGACATAGAATCATTAGAAAATGTCCAGAGACGAGCTACTAAGATGCTACCATACTTAAATGACAAAAGTTATATAGAACTCCTACAAATACTGAAATTGACAACACTAAAGTTTAGACGAATGCGTGAGGACATGATAGAAACATTCAAAATACTAGCTAAAATATATGATAGTGAAGCAACTACCGACTTGTTTACTCTGTTCAACTAGAGGACATAAATTTAAAATTAACAAACAAAGATGTAAATTAGATGTGCGCAAACACTTTTCACAAACAGAATAGTAGACACATGGAATAGCTTGCTAGAACATATTGTAACAACAACTAAAGTGAAATCATTCGAAAACAGACTAGACACTTACTGGAAAGATCATCCTATGAAATTAGACTATACAATTGAGTATGGACCATTATTATCGGATACACACTTAGAGTAACCGGAAAAGAAGACACTACAGTAGAAGACACGATAGAGATGAACACAGAGGAGCAGCAGCTCCTGCGGTCATAACGAACGTAGGTAAACGTAGGTAATGATACTAATATCCATTGGAAATTTGGAAAAAAAGTAAACAAGATGTGGTATGAGTGCTAATGATACAACTCTCCATCCAAGTGACAGTGTATTACAAACGTTAACAATTATAATGTTTATTATCTTATCCTAGCTTTTATCACCATTATCATAATTATCATCAATATCATCCTTATCATCATCATCATCATCATTATCAGCAGCAGCAATATCATTACTATATTATTTCTATCATTATTATCAGTATTATCCGAAGTCTGGCTTAAAGTGATATGAAACGAGTGATTGGTTAAAAATAATGTTCATCCAATTCTTGATTCAATGCATGTATATATTATAAGCTTAGTCCTCTGTGCACGATATAATCATATTTTACGCAAATGTATCGTATAATCGTCATTTTGTTTTCTCTCTGTCTGTTATGATTTAATAAATATGACAGCTCATTAAATGCCGTGTTTCGACTCCGAAGTTTACCGATTGTCACCTTATAGTAAACAATCAACAAAAAAGCATGGATATTAAGCACGTGTTTAACATGTACAATCAGATAATAGTTTATTTCAGTGACAGACCCATGAGTATTGCGATCACCGGATTTTTACGAGAAGGGTCACGCTATAAGGTCACTTTGCATACGGAAAATATGTCGGCTTTCTTCTAAATGTGGACAAATTAAAGAATTTTCTTCAGAAAAAAGTATGTGTACAATACATAAGTTTAATAACGAAAACTATCCATTTTGTTATAAAAAAAAACATATGCATCATTTTTTTTTAATTTGAGGTTTCATATGACTTTAAGTTAACAGCACTACATGCTTTCCCTCAATGAAGATACAATGTAGACTACAATAGAATTATAATATAACCTTCATCATTTTAATCTTACCTATGAGGTCTAGAATCCGGAACGAGTCTATTCAAAGGTATAATATCACTAGCCAGAACATTAATTCGGTGTTTCTTTAATAACTCCGTAACTTTTTTCTTTTCTTCTCCTACAAACGTAACCCCTCGGCCGTTTTCTCCGTTATGCATATTATTATTATTACTTCCATAGTTATCTATTAAAACATTTCATGTTTTGATATAGCTATATTTCCTAAACTCTTCAGCAGAAATTATTATCTTTTTCAAATTTCTTATAGTCGCATTCGGAATTGAAAAACTAACGTTTTGAATAAACTCTGATTTTTTAACGTTTCGTAAATACTCCTCTTTCGAGATTTCTTTTTTAAATAAAATTTTGACTTCTTCCAAATAAATCAAAGATTTAAATGATACAACTAATATGAACGTAATGATAAAGGTTCCTAAGTAACGACCACTCAATCTCATTCTTACACTCGTATACTAATATTCAAATTGAAAAGTATGTGTTAACCGGAGTGTTTTATTTAAATTAACATGTATGATAAGTATTGATCAACCCAAATCAATTTTGCAAGCTGTCAGTCAAAGTAAAAGCAATTCTTATCAAAACACGAAGTAAAAAGTTAACTCCTACAAGTTGTTTTGCAACTGTCAAAGTATGAAGCTATTAATCTTTAACATAAACTACATTGTAGCATGAGGCAGATACACAGGAACTTGTCTTGTATTTTTCTGAGACAAGTGCATATGGGCAAATATTTCACGCTATTGTAAATGTAAAATATTAAATATGAATCTTTTCAGAGGAAGGACAATTATTGATAACATTGTTTTCATTGATGTGTAATTCTAAACTCTGGTATATGTATATTACAAGTGTGACTATAATAAAGATAAAAAAGCAAGTGCATACATGTATGGGCAGGTAAAAAGGCCCTTGTCTGTTCTGACCTGTGAAGTGCGTAAAATAATTTACGTTTTTCTAACATTAAAAAAATATGCTCTTATAATATTCTAGATTATGGAGTGTGTGTCCGGGCGAGAACTTCTCTAGTTAGTTACTTTAGGAATATTTATCAAAAAGTAGTATTTCAATATTCAGCCCCATTCTATTATCTGTTCTATGGTCGGGTTGTTGTCTCTTTGACACATTCCCCATTTCCATTCTCAATTTTATTTTTTACAGAGGTTATCTTTAGTGCCGTGTGGAGACAGTACAGTACGGTGACCTATAGTTGTTAATTTCTGAGTCATTTGGTCTCTTGTGAAGAACTGTCTTATTGGCAATCATACCGCATCTTCTTTTTTATATTTGCCTGATGGAGAAAGGACCTTTGTTTCTTAGTCATTTCTTAACGTTTTAGTGGGAACAACCGCAGAGACGAAATATTACGGAAGTTCTCGACCGGGTGACGTTTCTCAAATATAAAAGTTAGGTACCGTGTGTTACAAATATTTTAAAGATATCAACTCTCCATCCAAGTCACAAGTTATAAAAGTTAACCATTATAGGTCAAAGTAAGGTCTTCAAAACGGAGTCAATTGGCTCTCACCAAATAGCAAGCTATATGGGCTAGTGTAAAACCATTCAAACGGAAAAACCAACGGTCTAAATTAGATTCAAATCTTATTTCAGCAAAAACGTGCCAGTGCACGTCAGGTCATGAAAAATCTATAAATTGTTCGGATGGATAATCATGCATTTTGTCCAATTTTATGCACCTATTTTTATATATTTATGGTCATGTGAATACGATATATGTTGTATTCGTCAGAGACAACAGCAAAACAATGACAATAAAATCGTCAAGGATATTTCACGAGTAAAACAATGAATTAAAAAAAAACCTTGCAGCTTGAAAACGGATGTAGACACCAGGCTTTTTTGTTCACTAAAAGAAAAATCAACAACAATTGTTAGAATAATGTTTCGTAAGATATAATCAAAACTGAAACTTTGTCATGAATTTTCGTTCGGCATTTTAGCTTTTAAAGAAAAAAATAAAAAAAAAAAGTCCAAAGTATTTCAATTAAATGTCAGTATTGAAATGGTCAAAATTTTGAAAGAAATCAGATATATATCTTTGATAACAATTCAAAATATATAATTATCCAGCCTCATTTTGTGAATAAATAGAATGAAATTCAAAACAGTGTGGCTGTGGCCATTGATTGACACTTTAAATTCATCCATTGACTGGGACAATTTAGGTGAACGTTTGTATGTAACGACCACTGCTCACTATGTACTTTCTAAAGAAACTTAAACTATGGGGTCACTAAAGGTTCTCAACACCTTAATAAAGTAATTCGAAAAATTAATCAGAAATAACACGATGTTTTGATTTATATCAATTATATAAATCAAAACATAAAGGTTATTCCTGATTAATTTTTCGAATTACTTTATAATTAAAGGCGTTAAGAAACCTTTGGTGACCCCACAGTTTAAATGTCTATAGTTGGTACGTCGTGAACAGTGGTCGTTACAGACAAACGTTCACGTAAATTGTCCCAGTCAATGGATGAATTTAATGTGTCAATCAATGGCCACAGCCACACTGTTTTGAATTTCATTCTATCTGCATCAAGACATCCTCTTCCTTTGATGGTATCCGGTGGATATTTGTTCTCATACTATCATCTGATTTTATATTTTTTGACAGATACGCAAATTAACAAAATTTCCTAAAAGGAGTACTCTATCAATTGTTTGATTGATTAATTGGTGCATGTTTAACGCAACTTTCGGCTATTTTGTGGCGGTCGAGGATATCCGAGTGCCCGGAGGAGTATTTACATTTCTGAACTTTAATATACGGAAACAAAAATCTTCTATTATCCACGAAATGCTTTTAGTCAAACAATTTTAAATTCTCTTTTTAACGGGATTTCTGTACATGTTTTTTTAAATTATTTTTTTTTTTTTTTTATCTGTAATAGTTTTGACAAATGTCACGTTTAATTGGAAAACTCTTGAGGTTATGTAACAAAGAACAAAATAATTAACTAATCAATGTTTATTCACGATAAACATGACGTAACATTCCATATCTTCCAGGCAAAGATGAAGTGAACTTAGACAGGTTTAAAAAAATGTTAGATAAATTTGTATGTACATTCTGTCGTGTCACATATGGGTCATTATAAAAAAAAAGTGCAAATTTCGACGAGGTAATATTTTGAAAAATGATGTCATTGTTTAAAACATTTGAATGTGGCCCTCTATTCTATAGTATGGTAGCAACGATATTCAGAAATATGCAATTGGGAAAATGAAGAGTTCCTTCAATTTTAATAATTTTAGATCATCCTTTGATAGAATCGTGTCAATGGTGTTACCAATTTAAAACGGTTCATTCCCTCTATTCCCACTTTTTAAAAATCTGGTAAGAAAAGGTAAAATTTCATGTGGGAATAGGAGGAAAACTTATGCAAACAAAGGATTATGTTGTACAAACATTTTTTAATCAGCTGTTAATTGACCAGTATTTTTTTTTTTTTATTACAACAGGTAATAAGTTATTTTTGCATCTGTATGAATTCTGATTTTTTTTAAACAAAATAAATATGAAAGAAATTAAAACAAATATAAGTATATTATTTTAAACTTTTATAACACAAATTTAATTGTAGATTCAAGCAAGCATAAAATAACACAATTTATACAACAGCAATAACTCAAATAATACATTGTAGCACAAACATTCGACAATCACTGTATGTTTGTATCAATCTGATCTATGTCTGTTAGGGTGTTAAACCACACATCTTCAACCTCAGCAAAGGGTATAAGTGGAAGTACAGCAGCACGGCGTACAAGTTGATGAATATTGTCGTCATTCTTGTATGGAAGCTGAAGACTTGTTTCTTGTGCTTTTCTCCAAATGCATTGCGTGTAGTGGAAGAAACAGCCTTTTTCGTTGATACCAGAAAATACAGAGTATGCTGCACTTCGGATGGCGACTTCATAGTCCAGGAAGATAGTGGTAGGCTGAAGTTGTAGTTGGTGTTACATTGTAGTGGCAGAGATCTATATTGATTTGGTCAACAGCTTTTTGGTAAAACTGGAAGGTTATTCTTGCGTTTTTTGTACATTGTGATCTTGCAAGATGGAAAAGTTGGAATGTTCTCTACAAGTTCTTGTGTGTCGTCGGTTCTGAGTTTAACTAGTTCTTCCATTTTTTAAAATTTTTAAATAAATCTGACTCCAATCTATTTATCAAAATTTTTCTTTATTTTTAATTTTTCTTTATTTTTAAGTACAAATTCATTTTTTTTTTTTTTTTTAATAAATCTAACTCCATCTATTTATCATAATTTTTCTTTATTTTCAGTGACAAGTACAAATTCAAAAATTAAAAATAATCTTACTCCAATCTATTTATCATTATTTTTCTTTATTTTTAAGAAACATATTACAAATAAACGGGAGAGATCCGTTTGCGCCAAAAATGCGTCCTTTTGCGCCACAACTTTTTTTTCCAATGCTACGTTTGCGCCACCTGTTTTAAAATTACATGGTATCATTTGCGCCAAAAATAAAACATACGATTGCATCAATTAGAAGAAAAATGACTTCCCTCCACCTTTATTCTGACTTTGAACCAGCAGTTTACACGGCAAATGTTTCCTTTACTGAAACATACTTTCTTCTAACTGCTGCTCTTGGTTACCTACTAATTTAATGTAGCTTGTCACTTAACTTTATTGTCCAAAAAGACAAACATTGAAGGATAAAATGCATAAAACAGTGCATAATAATGCCCCGTGGAATGCTTCTGCTCCATTACTAATACGTCTTGCGGTAGATGGAGTTTTAGCCCATACGGATGGTGGGAGCAAAGCACTGTGTCATCAACGTATGTGTCTAAAACATCATCAGCAAAAGCTTATATTTTCTTCTCTTTTGACATATCTTGTATCAAATATTCAGCAAAGTAATAAGTTTTCTTCTCTCTCTGTACATGGACTGTCTACTGTATTTCAAGTCATTTATCTCCAGATGCTCATCTTCATGGTGAAATATCTCCGATCATATGATACTTTTTAGGCCAAAAATAAGAATAAATATTAATCATTAATATTTATGATAGATATGTGTACAGGTAAATTGGCGCAAATGAGTTCCGATTATTGGCGCAAATGATACATTTGGAAAACAAAATTTGGCGCAAACGATACCCCTGAAAAACAGTAATTGGCGCTAAAGGACTGCTGTCAAATAAACAAGGTATTATACCTAAACAGTGTACCAAATATGTTATGCTTCAAAAAAAAAATACAGGTAAATCTTAGGTGAAATTCTAATTAACCTTGATTGTTATAAAAACAAATTATTTATCAAAACATCTATTGTTATTTGCAAGTGGGAATTGAAGGAATAGCATTTTTAAAAAGTGGGAATAGGAGGAAGACACCTTTAAAACATACATTTAGGTACTAAATATTACTGTTAAACATCAAACAACTGTTCCAATTTGTTGTTAATGTTTAAATTACGACTTATTGACAATATTCATATAGCTGTCCATTCTATTCAAACATAAATTTCTTAATACATTGTCGTAAAAAAGTTGTCTCTCCTAGTATGTCCATTGTAAATACTAAAAAATACACTTAACTGAATATATGTCAAATGTATAAGATTAAATGATAATAATATACCTAATCCTTCGTATACGACATAAAAAAAACTTTCATTTATGAATAAAAATAAAAAAATGTCGCATTTTTATATAGTAACACCACTGACCTCTCAGTAACTCCAATGACACAGAAGTATCACCATTGACATCACATTTCAAATTTTACTTTTATTAAGTACAAAGTCAAAAACACAGAGCAAAAGAAAAAGATGAAAAAATACTTCTTAGGCTAAAAAATCTCAAATTACTTAACATAAAATCCATTACTAAAATGTCAATAGTGTTACTAAATAGTGTCATTGATGTTACCAGCATACATCAGTTTGTAAAAACTTTGTATATGTAATACATGATATTATTGTATAGCAAAATATAATATTTCCCACAGAACGTAACCAAAAGTTAGCGTGTAATAAATTCTAATATTGCACTAGTGCAATAAATCTTCAAAATTCATGACGTCATCAACGTTTAAATCTTAGTTTAAACTAATTTTTACTTTAAAATATTATATTGCTATACAATAAAAGGGTTATTGCATGAATATTGGGAAATATTGTCCCTCGTAGAACATATATTGCACTCGCAAGCTCGTGCAATATAAAATTCTACTCAGGACAATATTCCCCAATATTCGTGCAATAACCCTATATTATTAAAACATTGTTAAATAAGTATTGTTTTTCATAAATTATATGATGTTTCGCTTGTTAAACATGAAAGAAACACAAAACAATGCTGATTGTCATGATATATTCAGTGGTGTTACTAAACTGGTCAATGGTGTTATTTTATCAAAATGGTCTCACCATTGACAGTAACACCAATGATTTAAGGTGTATTTTAAGATTCAGTTACGAAATAAGTGCTCCATTCCCCTATTCTATATGTTGTTACTAGTGCATGTTTCTATAATCAATATATTTCATAATTCAAAGTTAAGGAAATGTTTTCAAAAAATGATTTTTACAAGCTAGGGTACACCATGGACACTATTTTCATTTCTGATAT
Source organism: Mytilus galloprovincialis (assembly GCF_965363235.1). NCBI lineage: Eukaryota > Metazoa > Mollusca > Bivalvia > Mytilida > Mytilidae > Mytilus > Mytilus galloprovincialis. The sequence continues at coordinate 94,453,044 of NC_134841.1, read as the reverse complement.
AGCTTTAACTTACTTTTAAGATTTTTTCACTAAATTTTCAACATAATTATTTGTTTTCTTTTGCATAACATGCTTACAGGTAACATTGCTAAGGGAGAAACTATTTCAAATGCTGAAATCTTGAGAAAGATACATCTCCCAAATCATTAAAAAATGTTTGTATTTATCAAAATGCAATTAAAAGTGATAAATCCGAATAACAAATGATATGAATAATAGTCCTATTTCAGGTCTGAAAGGATTTATAGTAAAAAATAACAGTTGATTCTGGCTATATCCAAGGGTTTAAGAAAACATTAAGGATGGTTTTATAACATTTCATACTGTAAACTGTATATAGTGTATCACAAAACACTCATATCTAACATAATCAAGTGTTATTTTGATATATTTTGATATATTTTGATATATTTTCATGTCGTTTGACTTAAACATACCGAATAACATAGTTTTGCATGTTTTTTTTTTTTTATAATGACCCATATATAGGTACATCGACCATGAACAGTGCAAACTTCATTTTCAGTATGTTCTAAAAATCCGAGAAAAAAAGACTGGCCATTGCTTTATCAATATATTATGAAATGTTACAAGTTTATTATGAGCTCAAATCTAGTGACAAGTCACACTATACAGTAAACAGTTAATAAAATGCAATATTATTTGTATCGCAAATAAAATGTCTGGGTTAACCCAGATATCGCACAATACCAATTATAGTTTAAAGCATATATATGCCCGTCGTAGGTTAAACCAGATATGCTCATCATCCCAAACTGATATTGGGCCATTCCAATTAATGTCTACTAAAGGGGGTTGGATGGTCCTTTCTGAGGGGTGTAAAAATTATACATCTTATGGGGTGTAATTCTGGGTTTTTTCATCTGACATGTACAATTATACGCAAAAAACTTCTGCTAAATAGTTTGCAAGGGTCAAAATAATTACATCTTAGGGGTTACACAAATGCATATTTCCGATCTTAGGGGTGCTATGGTATCTAGACAGTTTCTTATCATACATTATCTTGTAATATTGTATTAAGTGTCAGCAAAATTTGATGGGTACACACCTTGCAGTAAAAAATTCTGATAGGCCAATTTTTTTCCATGAAAGCCCATCCACCCAATATGAACAGAAACTGTTCATCTGTTAGGTCATTATTTTTAGATCTGATAGGTAGCTTTTCATAATGTTTTTTTTTGTTGTTTTTTTTTTTATATATGTATAAAAAAAAAATCTCCCCATCCGTCCCCACCTGTCAGAAATTAACTGGAATAGCCCATTGTGAAGTGCACATCTATGGTTCATTTGATGCTGGGTGTGTACGGATTGATAATTTAGTCTTAGAGGCATGATTTTTTAATTTAGTTGTTAATGGCTTTGAACTAGCTGTAAGTAACTGCAAGTACCCTTAGATCTGTACTAAGTGTCTTTTTTGTTATTGGGATGTAGTATTTGTATTTGTATTCATCTAATGAGTTAAGCCTTTTCAACTGATTTTTATAGTTAGTTCTTATGTTGTACTGTTATACCACTGTCCCAGGTTAGGGGAGGGTTGGGATCACGCCAACATGTTTAACCCCGCCACATTCTGTATGTATGTGCCTGTCCCAAGTGAGGAGCCTGTAATTCAGTGGTCGTTCATTTTTTTGTAAATACATTAGTCCATTAGTTTAGTCGTTTGCATTGTTTTACATTGTCATTTCGGGGTCTTTTATAGCTGACTATGCGGCATGGGCTTTGCTCATTGTTGAAGGCCGTACGGTGACCTAATAGTTGTTAACTTGTGTGTCTTTTGGTCTCTTGTGGATAGTTGTCTCATTGGCAATCATACCACATCTTCTTTCTTCTTTTTTATATTGAACAAGACATCAAACTTAAGGTTGAACCATATATCACAAAGTGTCCATGGAAGTATGAAACAAATATTGCACAATGCCCGTCGATATCGCACCTTGCACACCATAGGCTAAATTAGATATCGCAATGTCCACCATTGGCTAAACAAAGCAGGTATCGAAATGTACATTATACAAAGCTAAACCAAAGTATAAGCAAATTGGTTACTAAGAAATACATAATGAATCGGTATTTCCACTATAATACCAGCAACACAACTAAGTTTTCTTCATACAGTATACAAACCGACACAATTTTAAGAGTACTGGACGGTTGACAAAAACAACAACAAAATATAATCGGGATAGTTCATTAATTTCGTTTGTATTATCATTTCGTTTTTTTGGTTTTTTTGTAATTTATTTTTCTTCTTCACATTTCTCTATTCTTTCTTATCACCATTACAGTGGACTTGAGAGTACTTAACTTTCAATGTCTCTTACAAACACATATACATTATGAAAAACGGAGTTGTATGATTGCCAATGAGACAGCTAAGCAACAAAAAGTTAGAAGACAAAGATGTTAAAAATTTTATGTGAAGTATAGCAATAACTTGTATTCATAACTCGATGTTAAATTTTAAAACATAGACATACTTAAAATAAGCCGTTGTGCTGTTAGGGATTTGTGTAACAATTACAATCGCCTTTTTGTTAAAAGTATATTAAACGCTAGGACATATCGATAAATTTCTCCATAAAACAGGATAAGTATATTGATTCAGAAGTTATTTCCTTATGTTTAGAAGAATTTGAATGCGCATTTATTGGAAATTAGTAATAATTTGTCACATTTATATGCGATATACTCAAATACTATAAGTTCACATTCCGATTAAATCTTTTCGTTCGTATGGGTTAAAGTACACTTCTAATGTACTTACAACGCTCATATGTACTGTACTTGCACTTTTTATAATTTCGTATTGTATAAACATTACTGCGTAATGGACTGTATAGGCATTGACATGTCATATATTGTACAGGAGTTGCTGTTTGATGTATTGTATCGGCATTGCTTTTTCATCTGTTATACAGACATCTGCTGCGTCATACATATATACTCGTGTGTGAAGCATTGGTTGCCTTCGGTTATGTTTTGCATTTTGGTCGGTTTGTTGTCTCTTTGACACATTCCCCATTTCAATTCTTAATTTAATACTGTAAAGACATTGATGTGTCATTTACCATGTAGACATTGATACGTCATATATTGTATACGCATTGCTGTGTCATATATTGTATACGCATTGCTGTGTCATCTATTGTATAGGCATTGCTGTGTCATCTATCGTATAGGATTGCTGATTCTTATATTGATTGTACATGCATTACTGTGTCATATAATATACAGGCAGTGTTGTAAAGTTCTATGACCAATTTTCATTGCAATGTACCGTGAGATTTGTATCGCTCTATGGTTGACCTACTTTCTTAGGGTGATCTCATAAACTCCCTTATTTTTCTATTCATACTTCAAAACACCGTGTTTTTTACTTATGGGTAGTAAAACTATCATGGATTCTATTGCAGTCGATAAGTTAACAAAAAACGAGGAAGGACAAGAACATTCATAGTATATTTAAATCATAGGCACATAACCCTGAAAACAAATTTCCTAAATACCTAATATCAATGTATATAGGATTAGAGACATGTGTCTAAGGTATATAGGCAAAACATTTTAGTTACATCCCAGCTCCTTTGTTCTAACAGGGGTGATCTGAGCCGGATCGATCTACCAGATCACCCCAGTTTGAGTTTCTTTGTTATGCATGCTTTCCTTTGTTCTGTTACATTTTGGCGGGAATGTCAAATCCATTATAAAACTATAAAATTATAATTAATTATACGGAAAAGACTATCTATCAAAATTCACGTAGAAAAAATCCAGTGTATATGCTGGGATTCGAACTCAAGACCTTTAGCATATCAAGCCACGACACATACCACTGCACCAGAAGGACTGGATACGAAATTACAATAATTTAACATACTTAAAGGAAGCAAGATCTTTTAAGAAGTGGAGCGAGTTGGCAGACCTTTATTCAGTGGGGTTAAAACCTTTTTCGTTAATAAGTGAGTTGTCAGACTGATTGTTAAATTTGATTTTACACTTTTTCAAAAGTTGGGCGAGTCAGTAAACAAGAGTTGTGTTGATTTTTTTTTTTGAAGTGGCGATATAGTGTGGGCCTATAGGCAAGTGGGACGAGTTGACATTGTTTGATATCTACTCATCGTGTTTGAGGGTCATAAAGGGTATACATCATATATAGTAATATATAAAGTATATTATAATGGTTGTGTGGCGTTCTAAACTAGATTTTATGAATTGTAAATGTTTTTTCGTCCAATCTAAAAGAGCTGGGATGTAAAATAGTTATCCCATTCGGACTTGGTGTGTCAGTGTTAGATCACCCTCTGGCCTCCGGCCATCGGGGTGATCTTACACTAACACACCGCGTCCTTGTGGGATAACTATTAAAGATAATTGCCTGGGTGTTATTTAATTAGTGGACAGTGAATAGAAAATTGATATCAAAATCATGTACACAAGCGCCGATGGGGTGATCATTTGTATTGTGTAAAGTTTAAGTTATTCCTGTTGTCCTTTTTAAACTATTTGATATTTTATTGTCAGCTTAATAGTTGGCTTACACGTTTGGATATGTGAGGTTAGATAATTTAGGGGAAGCATGTCGTATGAATAAATTGAAATAACAATATTGCATCATATCATGCAATGCAGCAGTGGCAGAGCAATTGCAGATCCAGAAAACTTTTCATAAATGTGTGTGTGTGTGGGGGGGGGGGGGGGGGGGGGGGGGCTGACTGACCTAAGGGGGTTGGCCGCTCCAGTCATGCTTCAGTGATTCTCTATATAATCAACAAAAAATTTCCCCCTCCCGATCCGCCTATGTGCAGCATTCCTTTAAACTGTGTTTAGCGAAAGGGTCAAACATATTTATTCCTTCTCGCCTATTTCTTTATCACAGATAAGTTTATGTTCAAATAAAAGATTACGTGAAATAACGTAACTCGTTGATATAGACTAAGTTAGTAGGTGTTGAAGGTCGTTTATACGTAACAATAATTATAAGTGTATATATACGTACATGTACTATATATCTCTGAGGCTATTAAAGCGAACAAAGAAAACAATTTTTTATAAGTTGTGTTTCGAAAGTCAAATGTCTTATGTATATGGTTTAATCAGGGGTTTATCTGGGTATTTTGGGGAAAAGGACCCTGGCCAGTTTAGGGAATTTTTTAACGCGGTTTTCAATGAAATTGGGAAAAACAACCAATATACCAGATGTTAGTTTTAGTGTGATTAGTTCATAAAATTATTTTTTGTTGGTGAAAATAAAGTAAGGACTACACCTTCTTTGTTTTTTTAAATATAACAACATGGCATTTCAGTTTATTTGAGTATCAAAATAATGAGTTCCAACTTCTTAAAGGATTGTTACATTTTTTTGATTTTGACATGAAAATTTGTGAAATTAAAATATTTTAAGTTCTGTATAAAATATATCCTGTTTCTATTTTCTTTTTTATATATCTTTTAGTTTTCAATTTTAGTGTTGCTATGATAGCTGTCACATGTTTGGTTCTATTCGTTTTTTATTTACTGTATTTGATTGACAAACCCGTATTTATATACTTGTCCGTTTCCGGATTTGACCTGGTTTTATTTTATTCCCACACTTCCTGTTTATTTATTTATGGCAGCCATTGTTTGTCAATGTTGTTTTCATTCAATATGTTTCAACTTGGATTTACACATTACTTGTTGGCGATTTTTTTACATAAAGCTAGCGGTTGAATAAAATAAACATCTCTGTCATGAATAATAAAGATTAAAATGAATTTTGTGATCATTTGGGAATTTTGCTGCCAAAATTGGGAAAAATGTAGGGTTTTTGCCGTTGGGAATGGGTCCGAATACCGGACCCTGTGGAATGCTAGAAAAATCCATGTTAATGAATACTAATACAAATATTTTGTTAAATCCATTAACGATTAAAGGGTCTGTTTAAGAGCATATATCAGATCATGATAGTTTTAGTATCGGACCGTAAATGCAATTAAAGTCATATGCAACTTCAAAATTTCTGTTTACTTCTTAAGAGCGCGTGTGTTTACTTTCTTTCATCACGGTTTTCCCATCGCAATTTCGTTGGCGTTTGCCGAAGTTATAACACGAAGTCTTGTAGTTGAGACAACTGCATACGGGAAAATATTGGCGAATAAGTGTCTTGGAAGTCAATAATTCAATATCGTGCATTAATGAAGATTTTGATAATATAAAGAATTTTCTTTACAAAAAAAGTCCACGTTCTATTTTTTTAGAGTAAAACTTAGCCATGCAAGTATATATAAACATGTTCATTTTGTTTTTAAATTTGAAGTTTCATATGACTTTAATTGCAATTCTACTTCATACTATATGTAAAATCCTGCTGTATTTTTAAAAGGTGGAAAAAATAGAAAACAGAAAAATCTACGTCAAAAGGATTCAGCTTCCTTAAAAAAATTGCACACTACATTAAATATATCATGATAAATTTAAACCCTAATCCTTAGTGTATCAGATAGAAATATAAAGTAATGTTATTACTTGAAGAAATTCATATGATTTCAAGAAGTATAATTTTCATGATTTTTATCAAAATTGATCGTTAATGATCAGACAACGCATTATTTCGATCGTGAACGAAAAAGCGCGATCATTATTTCGATCGTGAACGAAAAAGCGCGATCATAATTTCGATCGTGAACGAAAAGGCGTGATCAGACTTAATGATTAGAAAATTTCTTTAACCAAATGATATACTTGTAATTGCTTGATTCGTAAAATTAATTAGTACTAAGAACGTAAATTAATGCTTTCATTTTTGGTAAAAGATATGTTGGACTCTGAACCGCGATGGTCACGCTGAGGTCCAATATGGTTTGAAGCTGAAGTGCTTCTTTGATCACGCTGAAGTGCGAACTTGGCATATTGACGATGGGCGAAACGCTGAGGTGCGATGGTCTACACAAAATTTGTTTGCAATGCTTTTCATATCGATATAGTTTTCCAGGTTTTTAGGTTGATAAGTTCAAAATCTTCAAAAGGTTCTGTTTTACGTAAACGATTGGGCGCGACATTCTCTAAATGCATAAGGTCCCATAAAAACCAACAAACTCTCTTCTTTATACTATAACGGTAAATGAGGAACTCATTAGAGAAACAACATATAGATAAAATGCTAATTCATAATTATTTCTACATGTCGAAAATCAGAGAGGGCGATATGTAACATGCAACTGCAATTAAGGACAGCCACAGACCATGCATAATGAAGGTAAATTAATATACTAGCGCTATTAAAAAAAATACTTCTCATGATACTTGCACGTCTGTAGGCTTTTAAACTTACAACCATGCGACAAATTGACCATCACACATCAGCGTACGGAGCATCGCACTTCGGCGTAGCCCATCGCACTTCAGCGTGACCATCGCACTACAGATTCCCCATTGCACCTCCGAGTCCTACACATATATTCATCAAGGCCATTCTGTAATCCTGTTTTCATTTAAGAGGCAATGCGATGAAGGAATCACAGATAATAAGACTTCAAGGAGCGTAAATTTTCGAAAAGTAAAATTCTTTGTATTTATAATGCTAAATGCATCCACGAATGAGAGAAACGGGGGTCCGGTGGTCTTCCTCTTGAAACTTTTTAATGTGTATGTTTTGTTATCATCAGGGTTAGATCAAAGAACAGAAGAAGGTAGATCGTTTGATTTTGCATACATCATTACAGGTATATTAAAGATGTTCTTTCCATTAATAATACAAACTTTTCTGATTGGGTCGCATTAATACTCCTTAACTAGAGATTACAGGGATTACAAATACAGCTTACTTGGTCTAATTTCACGATTTGCCTACAGCAGTCATTCCAATAACAAAGTCTATGACAAACGAGATGATTTCAATTTTGAAATTATAAATTTTCCTCAACTTAGCAGCAATTTACCAACTTCATCCGCGTATGGAGTATTATACATTACTCAACTCGTACGATATTCAGGAGCTTGCATCTACTACTTAGAATTTGTAAAATGTCATCAGTATCCGAGTTAAAAAAAATAATGAGCCAGAAGTTGTGAAAGCACGTCTACCCCTTTTCCACAAATATGTTTTTTTGGAAAATACCAAGACCTAATAGATAAAATATATTCAGTGTCTACTTCAAAAAAAAAAAAAAAATACTGGATGCTCTTCAGTTATTGGTTGTTCCTCGTGCAGATGGTGATTTTTTTCAGTTCTACATAGATATTGAATTCACTCAAGTGGCGTAGCTACCATTGACTCAACAACGCACTTGCGTGCACAAACGAAATGGCCGGAAAAAAATCATAATTAAAAAATCATAACAGTCAAAAAAAGAAAGAGTGAGATTGACTGTCAATATATTTGTTTTCACTGCTTACGTCTCGGGACTTTGTGTTCACTGCATACTTTTAGCACTATAAATGCATGGTATAACATTTGAACAAGGTAGACTGAAGTTTAAGCAAATTATCGACAAAAATATATCTTTAGTGGTATGCAGTGAATCATCATAAATCGTGTTCACCAAAAAAGATGAATTATAAATGTGGAATGATTATAAAGATTCTGGAGAAACTTACCCAGGAGGTCTTGCATCAGGAACCAGTCTGTTTAAAGGAATTATATCACTGGCTAAAATATTAACTTGATATTTTTGCATCAATTCAGACGCATTTCGTTTTTCTTGTCCCACAAACGTTACGCCACGTCCTTTTTCTCCATTTTTCATTGGATCGTTTTTTCCATAATTATCAATTAAAATATTGCCAGTTTGGATTTTATCATTTTTCCTAAATTCTTCAGCAGATATAGACACTTTTGGCCCTGTTCTTATATTAGGAACCAATTTAAAAGTAACAGGCGCATTACTATTTGATAAATTAACTTTTTGTACAAAAGTTGACTTCATTTTCTTAATATAATCCTGTTTGGTTAAGAGTCCATTACTTATTAACCATTTTGTATCTGCAGAATACACATATACTTCATATGTTAATAGCATCAGAAACACTGCAACTCCAGCACCGATATAACGGGTTCTTAGTCTCATTATTGAAGCAGAATATCACAAAAGTTGTACAGTAGAATCGTATTTACACAAAACAATTGTAATTTATATATCCTATTGCACACCTGAATAATGCATGCTCATTAAATCTCCGTAATCCTTTCATCTTTTATAAAGAATTTAACATATGAACGGATTAGCGAACGTAAATCAATCGTTATCAGGTTCAAATGCAGCAAAAATAATGTTGTCACTTATTAAACATGTAAAATCCAAATCATTGAAAAGATCCGTATATTCTTAACTGAACGTGACCACATGTCTTCGGAAGTCAGATGTTTATTTCTCACGTTCGTTATCATGAAAGTGACAACACAATTGTTTCCAAAGGTTGGATAATACGGTACCGTCATTATCATACCCTTTTAAGTAATAATTGGTGAACGCAATGCATTATCACCTGCAAATTGACATACTCTTGTTTTAACTGATAAAAACAGGTAGATTGTCCAGGTAAAACTATTTATATAAACAATCCTATACTGTGCCATCGTCCTTTATTGATTTTACAAAGGGTCAACCATGTGTAACCAGATACTATTTAATTTGTAATTCGAAAGCGAATTAAAAGTTTTTTTTTAAGGCGATTTATCATATACAGTAAGGGAGGTAAGATTCGTCCTTTTGTCCTTTTTTATGATACAAAAGGTTCATTGACAAGTATGTTATCAATAAATAAAAACACAGAAAAAAATCCATTTACATTTGCAAAAATGGTAATGCTTTCGTCAATACGCTTACAAGCAATAATCATCGATTCTATTCCGGTGTTGGAAATACATTGAGGCTTCATAAACAGTTTCTGTAATGTAGTAAATACGTCTTTTTTCTAAGTACATCACACAGCAGTCGTCTGTACAGTACATCATTTGGGAGCAAATATTAAGCTTCAAAGAGGGGGTATGTGTTTTTGTCCGAGTTAGAAAATTATTTCCACGAACAAAAGCGCGAACAATTTAAATGAATATTTCAACGCTATCAAGCAAAATTATTTTGTTCAAAAGGTAAAGATTCAGAATATTTTTCTTGTCCTCTGCTTGTACAATTTTTTTCTCATCATTTTTTTTTAGCAAACAAACCATAGCACAGGGTACATGAAAGACAACTATAACTCAGCTGTATTTGTACGAGGCTAAGAAACAGGTATAATACGAGCTTCAGAGAGAGATTACTCCTGTTACGAGCCGAGTACAAATACAACTTATATTTTAAAGACTCTAAACAGTTTATTAATTTTGTACATTGTATTTGCTTTAAAAAATAGAAACACTTATACCATTTATTTTCGACTTAAATTATATTAGTTTTCGTTTACTTAAGCCTCGGTCACACCTTACCGGATAGCACGAACGGATGCCTAACGGATGAAAATAAAAGTTGTCCATTGACAAAATTGTTATCCGTTGGGAGTCCGTTGAAGTACTGACCGAATAAAACGGACGTGTAACGGATGCATAACGGACACACAACGGATATGCAACGTACGAGAAACGGACACGTACCGGACAGAACGGATGTCGAACGTACATCTAACGGACGAGTACCGCATAAAACGGACACCTAACGGAAGCGTACCGGATAAAACGGATGAACAAGATATATACGGAAAAATCAAAGGTGACAATAATAATACATGTAAATCGCATAAATATTCAAAATGTTTCTGTGTAACTGGTTTTGGTTTGTTCTTCAAGATTCCACCAAAAGGCAGTGTCTGGCCTGAATAAGAACTGCTTGATTGTGAAGACGTGCCTATACTCTAAGATCGATTATGAATAATAAGAATTCATGAACCTTAAGAAATCTGACATACCAATAATTGGCATTTCTGACCCGAAATTTTCAATTGGCTTTTATCCGTTTTAGATCCGTTCATCATCCGTTTTATCCGTTATACGTCCGGTAGAAGTCCGTTTCTCATCCGTTCAACATCCGTTTTATCCGTTAAACGTCCGGTAGAAGTCCGTTGGTGAATTTATCTTCCAGACCTCTAACGGATGTATAACGGACACGTAACGGATACAAAACGGAAACGAAACGGACGAGTACCGTACAAAACGGACGCCTAACGGACGTTCAACGGACATTTTATCCGTTGGACGTCCGTTCAAAGTTTTGAACATGCTCAAAATTTTCCACCGGACAGAACGGACGTCGACGGATAAAACGTACGCTTAACGGACATGCAACGGACGTCTAACGGATAAGAACGGACGTCTAACGGACATGAACGGATTAAAAAAAAGTTATCCGTTAGGCGTCCGTTCGAGCTATCCGGTAAGGTGTGACCGAGGCTTTAGGGTGTAACATGTTCTATTTAATTTGTAATTTGAATGCGAATGAAACGTATTTTTAAAGGCAAGATTTCATTCAAAGTAAGCGAGGTAAATTGTCTTATTGGATGATACAAAAGGGTCATTGGTTAGTATTTTTATGATAAAGAAAACTTAAGAAATGAGTATCCGTTTATCTATCTATCTATATGGTTGTGCCCAGGATTTGTTTTCTCTCAATCGAGGTTTGTGACCAGATTTTCTGTCGCTTAATCGAGGTTTGTGACCCGGATTTGCTTTAGCTAAATCTATTGATGACTATTAAACAGCGGTATACTAATGTTGCCTTTATTTACTCTTTAGGTAGCGTATTTAAAATTGGGAATGGAAATGGGGAATATGTCAAAGACAACAACCCCGACCAGAGAGCAAACAGCCGAAGGCCACTAATGGGTCTTTAACGCAGCGAGAAAATCCCGCAACCGGAGGTGGGCATCAGCTGGCCCCTACATAAAATTGTGTACTAGTTCAGTTAAAATGAACGTCACACTAAACTCCAAAACATATAAATGAACAAATATTAAAAAAACATACAAGACTTACAAAGGTCAAAAGCTCCTGACTTGGGACAGGCGCAAAAATACGGCGGGGTTAAACATTTGTTGTGAGATCTCACCCCCCTTTATACTTCTAGTCAATGTAGAATAAGGATACACATAGCAATACGCACATTACAACTCAGTTTATAAGAAGTCCGAGTCCGATGTCAGAATAGGTAACAAAAGAAAATATGCAAAACGACAATGATACTCAAATGAACAAACGACTACTAGCAGTTACTGATATGCCAGCTCGAAACCTCAATTTTATTGTTTTGAAACATTTTAAATTTTTATATACCAATACAGCTATTGAACTTTTCATAATTTTTTAAATATTATTCAGTTACATGCAAGGAATTATAACACCGACCATGCAACACTTGCATCGGGATTTACGGTCATTCTTAACCATCTCACTCTCAACTTATTGTGTTAAGTGAGGCAAATTACAGTGCATTTGCCTCAGGAAGACACAGTTTTCTGTTTATTTATAATTTGAGGTCAAACATTTAGGTGAACAACAACACACGTGTTTAAGCACCTGTAGCCATTGTACTGTCAAGGTACACTGTTTTAAATTATGTCCACATCATCTAACCTACAACAGTATTGACCCTGATACTTGTAAAAACATTTATTATTTTAATATGTCATAAATATGTCAAAATTCAAATAAAACAGTCAAATTGCTTTAATATAGTTGCAATACTTGATTCCTTAAAGACAAATACATGCATGTATGATGTGACACTCTAACACAAACACACACAAATACACATATGTACAAACTCAAAAACAGAACACCATAAGGCCAAATAAAAATATGTTTGTGGTTCCAGTTACCCTATCAAACCTACTTCTTAGTCATAATAACAGCCTACCCTAAAGATTTTTTTGTCATTTTTCATGAAGCACTGTTAAGGTCAGAATGTTGCTCCCATAGAATCAATGTAAAAAAAATACCTACCTACCTACCATCACTTTTTTCATATGTAACTGGAACCACACATACTATTTTATTTGGCCTTATCACCACTTTATTGTAGAAACTTCGAACTTTTGTCATATGCCTTAGTGAGAAATCATGATAAGAACCGTTATAAAGCATTTTTAGCTTTTATGAAAAAGACTATATATATCTCCCAGTTGGGAAATTTAACCAGCCAAGAGTTATCGTACATTAATGACAAACAATTTGTCTGTCTTTTGGAGGAAAACTAGAATGTTGGTAGACGGTGTTGTAAGATGAAAATTGTCATAATTTCTGGGAGATTCTTGTTTACCTATTGTAATTGTATTTTGGGCAATTTTACATCAAACTCATTAAAAACAAAAATTAATAGCTATCTACAGGAAGATGAGGTGTGAGTGCCAATGAGACAACTCTCCATCCAAATAACAATTTAAAAAAGTAAACCATTAAAGGTCAATGTACGGCCTTCAACACGAAGCCTTGGCTCACACCGAACAACAAGCTATAAAGGGCCCCAAAATTACTAGTGTAAAACCATTCAAACGGGAAAACCAATGCTCTAATCTATATAAAATAAAAAAAACGAGAAACGAGAAACACGTATAAATTACATAATAATAATAGTCTTTTATTCAGAAGCAATACAGCTTATAGAATTTACATATACAAATATAATAGCATCAGTGAATAATTACATACATGTGTTATAATTACAAACACATGAAACAGTTTGTATCAATGGCGGAGAATGACAACAAATAATATAAATAATGAAATATAAGTATAATATTATGAATAACGAATCTTATCAGCTAAATAAAGGCATTTACCTAGATTGTTAAGCTTTTTAATGTTATGAACAGACAATAATTGTATAAACAAACGACAACTACTGTTTATCAGATTCCTGACTTAGGACAGGTGCAACATTTACAGCGGGATTAAACGTTTTAATGGATCCAAACCTTCTCCCTTTTTCTGAAACAATAGCATAATACACAACATAGAAAAACACACAATAAAATATCAATTGGCATGCTTAACTCAATCAAAAAACGTACATTAATACACTATAAACGAATAAATTTGATCTGCGATATCTGAATGCAAATGCACAGTTAATAAAATATTAGGGACAAACATTCAAGTCCAAAAAGCAAACAAACAAGTCCAAACAAAGCCATGGCAAGTCACAACTGCGAAATATTTAACCCTTCGAAAATATTCCCTTTAGAAAAAAAATCGGTTTTAAAAAATACAGGTAAATCTTGAAGTTTATATAAATGTAGTAAGAAGAAGTGAAACTTAGAATATATTCCAAATAATCAAAGCTGGTATATAGACAAGATCCGTATAAATATAAATAACAAAAAAAGTATTATAAACAGTATCAACAGGTCGAATTAACATGAAAATACGATTTGAGAGTACTCGCAGTTACTGACAGCTAGTTAAAAGCTAAAAACAATTGATAATAAAAAATCATGTATCAGAGAAAACACATCCCAGGGATTTAGTATTTTAACGTCATGAACAGTCAGAGAAGACATGACTTGTGCAATGCCAAAAATGAATGTATCGACAGGTAGTAGGATAGTGAGGAGCGACTTCTATAGAGATAAAAATTAACGTGTCTGTGTCTCTATACATCCCGCCTCAAAAGAAGATACAATTTAGTTATGTTTTAATTTGCTAATGACAAAATCGATGTCTGTTATCATAAAAAGTAATACGTTCTTTTAAGATTAAACTTCAAAAGACTTTTGATTTTTAATTTCTTTGTGGCTGATTCATTATTTAAAAAAATAACTAAATGTTAAAACCGTGTTCTTACATATTGCACTCAGCAGTATACGTACAAACATGTAAGTGTGTAAGTGTCTTTTTCGACAATGTAACCACGGAAGATAACTTCATTGTGTACAATCCACAGTCATGTATCACAGTATATACTTTACATAACCGTGACAATGGTATTTGCTTGCTGGTTGAACAAAAATGTAAAAGTAAAAACACTTTATCAGTGCTTTTTGTACATTCAAGATGAAGATAGAGACGCAGTTACTGACAGCTTGTTCAAAGCCAATAACAACTTATAAACAAATCAAGCATCTAAGACTAAATTCTTACCAAAATTTCTTTAAATCAGTGTTGATTGAGACCCACTGGAAAGAAATGCACTACAGTATTATTCTGTGTAACAGATTGTCATTGTTGCGTCAACCAGATTGATTTCTTGTTTTACTTCATTTGAATTTTAAAAGTGTAAGAAAATTTGATTTTTTTGTCCAAAAATACCGTGTGTTGCACTTATAAACATTTCTTCCTGTTTTAAAACATGCTAAATGTTTATAATTACATGATTGTGTAAATATACATTCAAGCATTAGATGAATTGCATTTATTTCAAACGTGCCAGAAAACATGCACATATTCGAATAAGCTGACAATAATTCAAGTGAAACAGGGATGAGAATATACAAAGTACTGTAAAAGAAAAGTTAGAGTATCTATACTAATAAACGAGAAGACCTCATTTTGTTTGTCGCTTCTCTTCCTTCTACAATAAATTAATCATCATGCCTCTGTGTTCTATATAGATATAGTCGCATTTGTCATCTTTTCTTATGATTATTCAGTTTGGGTTATTTTGGAAGGAAAACGAAAATAAAGGTGTCAGACCACCAATTAAAAATCCCTATCTGTTCAACCAAATCTTGCAATTTTCACAGCTATCTAAATATTTTACCTTAAGTGTAACTTCAAGCAAACCAGGTATATTTTGAATTGTACATGTATCACCTTTCTACATGCCAATTTTCAACCGATGTTTAAGGTCTTATATGAAATTTCTGATCTTCAAAACACAGGTACTACCAAAATAACTCCTGAATTTCTGGAAATCTTAAATTAGTGTACTATGTAGCGCATTAATCCTGAATTTTTAACGCAAACTCATAGACAAGTGAATTTTGACTCAAAATGGTCTAAATATATTACCCTTTCACCAAAAGTTTCATTTCTGCATATTTGTTGGTTAGTTTAAGTAAACAATGACATCAAAAGCACTATTTTGTGTCAGAGTTATAGATTGACTTTATGAAACCTGGGAATTGATGCAGTTTAGAAATTTTAATTTTTAATAGCGCTGGTCATTTCAAAGTGTCTAAAGTCTCCGCAAAGAAATACTATATACACAAAGAGCACAATGAACCATAAAAGCAGTAAATACGAGTATCATTAGAGCACACATGACTTTAGAAATAATTGCGTTTTTAGTGTAAAATAAAATATAATTTTATGCAACAAAATGTTTTTGAAATGAAATTATTGCGTTTAATTTGTAATGGTAGATTACCCTGACTATTTTGAACTTGTTCAAAGGTAGGATGTCGAAATGAATATACTCATAGCATGTTTATGATAATCGGTACTTCGGCGTTTTACGTTTCCGCAAATTGGCATTACTTTTCCGCAAAAAAAAGATGACGTTTCCGGAAAAAAAAAGTTTACGTTTCCGCAAATAAATATCTTACTTTTCCGGAAAAAAAGTAACTATTCCGGAAAAAATAAATTATTGCTTTTCCGCAAATAATTGAGGAATACCTGTTGATCGAAAGCAAAGCCATAATATAAAATAAATTTTAAGTAAGTCAAAGGTCATCATAACATGCAAGTAAAATTCATCATTTAAATCTTTGAAAACGTATGTTCAAAAGTTAGCACTAATCAGAAATATCTTGATATGAGTTCATAAGTCAGTTCTGGCAGAATATTTGTAGCCAACACGCCATACAAAGTCCACAGTAGTACATTCACCGTTTACAAGTTTTGTATTTTGTTCAAGAAGGAAGTCCATCTTCTCCTTTTCACATTCCCAAACGGGTGCTTTTACAGTTAGAGTTCTCATCTTTATGTAAGATGTCGTTTGCAGTTTCAATAACACATTGATAAAAACAAAAATGTTAGGATGGCTAGCGTAAAACTGCAGGGCATGAAAAGACTCGGCACTATTCGTGTTTTCGTAACAGCAGTATGCATTACACATTCAAAGTCATTATGAACTACCTCGGGCTGGAGAGTTATTTTTCGGGTAGTGCACACATCAATAAGCCGATCCAACAGTTTCGTGTAACATTCCTCGGATTTTAGTGGAAGTAACGCAAATACAAGACGAATGTAGTTACCATTTTTACATCCACGTATCGAATAAACTGAGTTGGTAGAAGAATTTCGGACAGGATTTAAATGTGCCATCTATGAAAATATCAGTCATTTCATTACATAGACATACCAAGTTGGTGAAACATGAAAGTATAACGATTCCTGAATCAAAATCATTGACTAATTTCGCCTGTCTCTGTATAAGGACATAGCAACATTTTCCAAGTCAATATATATTCAAATATTTATAATTTACCAGGTAAATTTCCGGAAAAGTAATAAATACAAATTGCGGAAACGTATACTTTAAATTTGCGGAAACGTAGCATTGGGACTTTGAAAAATTAGCGGAAATGCAATACGCCCCGGTACTTATACATGGATCATTTGTAAAGGTGTTTTGCAAAAAAGTAATGATTTCAAACAGTTTCAATAGTTATAGGAAGATGTGGTACGAGTGCCAACTTCTATCAAAGTAACAATTTATAAAAGTAAACCGTTATAGGTCAAGGTACGGCATGGCTATGGGATTTTAGATATGGTAACATATTTATAATCTAAAGATCATATCATGGAGCTTTCTAGTAAAATAAGACGTTTTTGTTATAAATAAATTGTTATACTAGGTTTGAACAATTATAAAAAATTATTCATTACAAATATTTCCTATTTACGACTTCTTTAACTGAAAAGGACAACATACATTGTGTTTAACAGTTCATTCATTCATAACAAAAACTTTTTTATGACTTCTTCAACAAAAAGGCTAATCTATAACATATAACACAATTCTTTTTTACGACTTCTTTAACTGAATACATTTTATCTGCATGATAAGATTTTCAAATTATAATCAAATCTGTTACCATTTCTTAAATGCACATAACATGCATTCAAATTGTTGTTAATGCTATGTTGATCGACGCTGTTTATTTGTAAATTTGTAAATACGAACAATTTATGTCTGCTGAGATAGCCTTGAAATCTTTGAAGGCATAAACATTTTTTACATGAACAATACATTTAATGTCAATGTGTTTGACACACAGGATAACGTATCTAATCAGAATGATTATTGTGGCATGTGCTGTACTCTATATGACTACTTTCCGTTTATATCTGTGTACATGCATGCAATTGATATGATTTGTCACATTTCTACATGAAAAAAATTATGATATGGTCGAATATTAAAATTAAGAATGGAAATGGGGAATATGTTAAAGAGACAACAACCCGACCAATGAGCTGATAACAGTCGAAGGCCATCAATAGGTCTTCAACGCAGCGAGAAAATCCCGCACCTGGAGTTGGTCCTCAGCTAGCTCCTAAATTAAATTGTGTACTACATGTAATTCAGTGAAAATTAATGTCACACTAAACTCCAAAACATATAAATGAACTAAAATTTAAAAACATACAAGACTAACAAAGACCAGAGGCTCCTGACTTGAGAGAGGCGCAAAAATGCGTCAAGGTTAACATGTTTTGAGATATCTCAACACACCACCCCCTAAATACACGTAGCCAATGAAGAATAAAGAAAAACATGGCAAAACGTACAGAAAACTCAGTTTGAAAGAAGTCCAAGTCCAATTGTTTAAAGGTAACAAAAGAAACTAGTAAGCAAGATGACAATGATACATAAATTTACAAAGGTCTACCAGCAGTTACTGACATGCCAGCTCCAGACCTCAATTAAACTGATTTAAAGATTATGTCTTCATCATTTGAAAATCAAGTACAATCCCTCCCGTTAAGGGTTTAGTATCATACCATCATAAAATATATTAGAATAACATAACCCATATAATGCCAACAACTGGTTTTAGAGTAAATGTGTTTATTTCCGATGCAAAGACCCTATAATTGAATCAAATTGATATTAATACCAAAATATGCAATCCTAATTGTCAACTAAATCCTTTCCGAATAAGTCTATTAAAGGTTTGGTTAGCTTTTGAGGTGCATACCGACATATTTGTGCTTTATAAAGAATATTACCATAAAATATTGGATGTGAAATACCTGAACGTATAAGATGTCTGCATGTTGATCCATATATTTACGAATGATGTCCTTGTACTGATGATAACATTTAATAAATGTTTTGAATAGTTTGTGATATCGAAAACTCTGGATAAATACATTTTTAGTAATACAGACATTTCTTTCGTTGAAATGAAAACACGAGCAAATCAAACAAGTTGAGATATATACACCGTAAGATGGTGCCAAGGGAACTTCACTATCTAAAAATTACCAATAGAAAATGAAAAATCATCTATTTTATCATCTCTTGTTGTATTAAGCTTTCCGTTAAAGATAAAGATATCAAGATCCAGGAAAGAGAAGTGTTCATTGTTATTATTAACTTTATCTAAAGTCAGTTCGACAGGATAAATCTCTTTAGTGTACATAATGAAGTCGTCATTATTGAGAGCCAATATAATTATTATCTAAATATGTAAAAGTGTTATTAAATTTTTGAATCAGATGTTGCTTCGATTGGTCTATGCTGATTATATTCATAAATTGTAACTCATAACACTACAGAAACAGGTCCGCAATAAGTGGTGCACAGTTAATTCCCATGGAAATTCCGATAACCTGACGA
Source organism: Mytilus galloprovincialis (assembly GCF_965363235.1). NCBI lineage: Eukaryota > Metazoa > Mollusca > Bivalvia > Mytilida > Mytilidae > Mytilus > Mytilus galloprovincialis. Next base: position 94,433,329 of record NC_134841.1, on the reverse strand, counting down.
TATATGGAATCTCCATATCAAACAAAAATATTATTATAAGTACAAAATTAAGGAGCAGTTATAGTATAAAAGCAGGCCCAGCTAAAATAGTTCTTTTGTTTGTTGTTACTAAGTTTGTTGTTACTTAAAAAGGACTTCAGAGTTTGGACATATACATGTGCATTACGACTTTGTAAATGCCCATTCAATCAGGTATGTGATTTTATTCTAAATAAAATTATGAGGCAAAGTGGTATATAAAGTAGAAAAATCAAAACTTTGAACAGATTCGAAATCACCAATATAAGCATGCAAAAAGTAAAATTACAAAAATACTGAACTCCGGGAAAAATTCAAAACGGAAAGTCCCTAATCAAATATCAAAATCAAATGATAAAACACATCAAGCGAACGGACAACAACTGTCATATTCCTGATTTGGTACAGTCAACTTTTCAAGTACTTCCAACGAATGTTTGACACTCTAAAAGTAAGTAATTCCACTATATTCAAAGGCCTTATTTGAACAATTTATTATAAGGTTTTTGATTGTACCAAGCGTACTAGTAAGTAGAATATATAGTTTAGTAGTAGAATAATGTCTTGAAGACGAAATAAATCTATATTTGTAAGGAGTTTTGTGCAGCATCGGAAGACAGTACATAGTTGTAACTCTCATTGTATTTTCTGCTTGTAAAGAGGTAGCTTAAATTTTATGTTTGTCAATTTCCAAAAATGAGGTCAGTTGAAATGTTGGTGAATTCGTGATTTCCTTTTGTAGAACCTCAATGTAAAATTTACATCAAATAATAATGATATTGTTAGCAGCCTTATCAACCAGGATCAAAACATTTACTGCTTTAGGGTACTATTTCCATAATAATTGTAATCTTGTCACTTTGAAATCTTTAAAAATGATCTTAGGTAAAATATATTTTTAACAATTATTATTTTATTCTGACGCTCAAGTAGGATATTTTGTTTAATAATTAGAAAATACGGTGCCACAAGCGTAAATGATATATAACAGGAACTGCTAATGAACTATTAAGGGGGTTCGCGGGTCTAAATCATTTATATAGGATTTCTCTATTTTTTTCTATAAATGAACTTTATCTTATAGTTAATAGAAAAATAGAATAAAAAAGTCGGGTCACCGTTCATTTGCGCTCACAATCTGCCTCCGAAAGAAGCATACATTTTGGTAAAGGTGTTTTTTTTTTGTGTTGAAGTAATAGGAGAAATAAAGGTAATATCGAAATAAAATAAAGAAATTTATTACAGAAATCGCTAAAATTTTACAATAATTTAGATTAAGTACAGCTTATATGGAAATTATATTAAAAAAGATAGGTCACCGATGATTTGAAAAAGATATTTCAATTTTAGAGCCAAAAAATGGCATTTTTCCACCAAAGGGAGATAATTTGGAACTTTTTCAATGATGTATACATTTTAAAAGTCATCAGGGGACAACACGAATTGATTGTTTTGAATGATTTTTGTACCATATGATAAAGTAACAACTACAAAAGGAAATAAATAAAATTTGTAATGAAAAACAAATGTTTGATTTTTTCCTGAAATTTTTATACCCTCGAGCCTCCTTAAGTCAGGTGACATCTTTTTTATATGAGTAATATGAGATGTGTGTGGGAGAGGGCGTAGAAATACGCTTATAAGAGCGCAACCCGTAGGCATACATATATAAAGTTCCACCTTTTTTTTCTGTTTAACTTAAATTTACTTATTTGGTCAGACAGCTAGTCAGAATAACATAGCAATTATAAAACAAAACAATCATAAGAATAAAATGCGACTTTATTGTGTAAAAACTTTACTATAATAAGTTTCAGTTTGCTATGGAAATATTGAGATATGAGATCATTTTGAAAAAAAACCATACATATAAGGTAATAGTATCATACATAAGACAATTAAATATTGTAATGTTGAAAACTCCATTTTTGATGACGAGATGATGTATCACATTTGTCCATAAAGAGATTAAATCCATCATAGTTCATACATAAACCACTTTTAACATGTATCAGATATCCATTCTGTAATAATAACATAAACATTAACAAAAAAGGGTTATCAGTTTTGTAATGATAACAAAACTGGGTAATGAAATGGGGAATGTGTGAAAGAAACCCAACAAAAGAGCAGAATACCACACAATGCCAACAACGGGCTTTCAACACAGCGAGAAATACCGAACCCGGAGGTGGGCTTCAGCATACTATTACCATTAACAAGAAAAATCAGATACATATTCTGTAATAATGACATAAGAAGAATCGGGTGTCCATTCTTTTATTCTTTTCACAGATGATATCGGTTGTGTTCCTTGTGTCGTAACTACAATCCGGCCCCCTGTTTTCGAATTTGACCTGCCGAATTATACTATTTTCGAACGTCTGCATGCACGATCCGTGATGTGGGATATACCTTACTGTTTGATACCAAAACTTCAATTACATGTGTTTATCTATATATAAGATGTGCAAAAGCAATAATTTGTAAAAAGGGGCTTAACAGAACAGACAAGCCCAAATGTTGGTCAATGTCATCTGGGGACAAAATAAGGAGGATTTTGCAAGGTTAGTTTATTGTAGTGGATGTCATTTACACAGATGACAATCAACAGTCAAATGTATTTTATTCCGTAATCATGTTTCCATGTTTCACATTTAGATGGACGTTAAATCGCTTTGACCAAAATTATAGCGTACATAACAAATTCTCAGAATAGAAAATTCCGGTACTTAATATTGTGTGAATACCTTCTCGTGTTGCCATTTATCTCGTGGGCCGATTATACAGTCTTGTAGTTTCGGTTTGGTACCATTTGTACCTTCTTTTACAACCACACATTGAAGAGAAGTTCGTAGCAAAAGGTCTTTAGTCCAAGAAAATCCCTTTGAAGTACAAAAAATATTAAAATATAAACCATCATAAATCGACTATCGTCTTTATACTACAACAAAGTTGTAAAAACAGTCTGAAATACAGGTTAAGACATAAAGGGATTGGGATTGTTGCTTGTAAGGAAGTTAGAAGATGAACAGGTTTATTTTCTGTTCACAGTGACGAGGAAGAGCAGTGATTAAGTTTGTATCTTGTTTCCAGTGAGGATAAATTCATCATATATACCAGGATTGAATTTTGGTATTTACGCCAGACGCGCGTTTTGTCTACAAAAGACTCTTCACTGACTCTCAACTCCATAATTGTTTAAAAGACCAAATAAAGCACGAAGTTGAAGAGCATTGATGACCAAAATTCCTAAATGTTTTGCCAAATACCGCTAAGGTAATCTATTCCTGAGTTAAAAAAGCCTTAGCATTTCAAAAATGCGAAAATTTTGTTAACAGTAAATTTATAAATATGACCATTTCAACGATAATTCATGTCAGCACAGACGTGCTGACTACTTGGCTTGTGATACCGTCGGGAATGAGGGAATAGCATTATGCTGGTTTTCAGTGACAAGGTAGAATGAGTATAATGTTTGTTTCCAGTGAGGAGGTGGGGTGAGAGTTAAGCTTGTTTCTTGTCTAGAGGTAGGATGCATATAAGGCCTGTTTCCCGTTTCTAGTGAGCAGGTGGGATGAGTATTAAGTTTGTTTATTTTCTAGAGGTAGGATGCATATAAGGCTAGTTTCCCGCTTCCAGTGAGCAGGTGAGATGAGTATTAAGCTTGTTTATTGTCTAGAGGTAGGATGCATATTAGGCTTGTTTCCCGTTTCCAGTGTGGAGGTGAGATGAGTATTAAGCTTGTTTCTTGTTTAGAGGTAGGATGCATATAAGGCTTGTTTCCCGTTTCAAGTGTGGAGGTGGGATTAGTATTATGCTATTTTCTTGTCTAGCGGTAGGATGCATATTAAGCTTGTTTCTTGTCTAGAAGTAGGATGCGTATTAGGCTTGTTTCCTGCTGCCAGGGAGGAGGTGGGATGAGTATTATGCTTGTTTCTTGTCTAGAGGTAGGATGCATAAGATGCTTGTTTCCCGTTTCCTGTGAGCAGGTGGGATGCGTATTAAGCTTGATTTTTGTCTATAGGTAGGATGCATATTAGCCTTGTTTCCCGCTGCCAGGGAGGAGGTGAGATGAGTATTAAGCTTGTTTCTTGTCTAGAGGTAGGATGCATATTTAACCTTTTTGGATTCGAGTGTCATCGATGAGTCTTTTGAAGACATAACGCGCGTTTGGCAAGTCAAAAATTAAGTCAAGGTTTCTATGATGAGTTTATTTACAACCACTTGATCGATTCCACTGCTGGTGGAGTTTTAATTCCCTGAGTGTATCACGAGCCCAGTAGTCAGCGCTTCTGTGCTGACATGAATTATCATTGATATAGTCATATTTATAAATTAACTGTTTACAAAAATTTAGAATTTTCGAAATACTACGGATTTTCTTATCAGGAATAGCTTACATTAGCTGTATTTGGCAAAGCATTAGGAATTCTGGTCCTCAATGCTCTTCAGCTTCTTACTTTATTTGGCCTTTTTAACTTTTTTGGATTCGAGCGTTACTGATGAGTCTTATGTAGACGAAACGCGCGTCTGGCGATAATACAAAATTAAGCCCTGGTATCTATGAATGAAGAAAGCCTCTTTTTCTGGTAATTCTTGTATCTTGTTCAATTAAATAACGAAGAAATATATAATATGATGGGTATTTTGGCCTCTTTCTCGGTGTTAACCACAATACCAAGTTCAATCCATCATTGTTTTAAAGATGTCAGTACAAAGTCAGGAAAATGGCCATTGTTATATCATAGTTCGTTTCTGTGTATGTTACATTTTAGTGTTGTGTCGTAGTTCTCTTCTTCTTAAATTTAGAATGTTTCCCTCAGTTTTGCTTTGTAAACCGAATTTAATATTTTCTTCATCGATTTATGAATTCTAACAGCGGTTTACTACTGCTGCCTTTATTTAAAACCGTATTTATTTGTTCATGTTACTTTTGGGGACCGAAAATATATACATGTATAACAATTTTTTAATATTGAAATGTTAACGACTGTTTTTGTAGAAATTTGTCAGCAACAAAAAGCTTCCAGGACAAGGTGACTGTACAACAAGAAGTAGCAAGTCTATAGTTTATAGGATTATGCTATAGCTACATGTGGAGTGGAACAAATTTATGTTGAGATCTAGGAGAATAATCCTTTATCTTTTGAATTGATCGTTGGAAACACAGTTTACTTTTTTCGTTTGCTTGCTAATTACTTTTGTTTTATAATTTTCAACCTTTCAATTTTAATTATTCAGGCACGGCTTTATCTATCCACTCTTGCAGTTATAATCTGTCCTTCCAACCTTACTTTAAATTTTTTTAACTTTCCAAAAAAACAAAATGTTTTTCGACGTACCTGTGTTGCAAGTTGATGAGAGCATATTTCTGTATAAAGCAATTCTTCAGCTTGAAATAAGTACTCGTGGTTGTCTAAGCACTTATTATGATTTATATTTCGTATCTGAAATTAATTACACAAACGATTGGTCATTATTTATAAAACTTTTAAGATTCTATACACAAAGATGGTGCATAAAATTGAAAGTTTAATGTATCTTAATATCTTTATAATACTCGCGTATCGTAACAATATCAGTAAAGAGATATACACTGCATATGTAGGCGCTGATGCAATGTTGCTTTACAGACATGGCGAGTGAACAATTGGAAAATTAGAATCATCACTTTTGTGGAGCAGTTAGTTATCAATAGTCTCGATTGTCAATTTCTAGATCCTAGATTTTTATCATGCAGTTTTTAGTGTAATAAAATTGTCATGTTTGTTTTTATATAAATTGTCATCCTACTTTTTTGTGGCAAAGTGTCTTATCCTGCCCCATAAAAATCAAATGGTAGCTCCCTAAGTTGAGACAGCAACGGTTTAAGATTGAATCTTCTATTATACTCCTAAAACACAATTTTGACGATTGAATAGTCAGTTATTCAGTTAGTAGCTAGAAATAGTGTTGGCATATATCTAGTTTAAGCACCCTTTTTAATAATACTCACAGAACCCCAAGCGATTGTATCTTTGTCAAATATTGTAAGCTCTGGCCAGATATTGGTTAAAAACCATGTGAAGTTTTTACATTGTAATCTTTCCTTTATTATTAATCTTTCTGTCAAATCTCCTACATCCATGTTCTGAAAAATCATAAATGTAATAAGAACTATAACAGCTGAATATGCAGAATGGTTTTCATTAATTGTTAAAGGACGAAGAGTGACCTATGTTTGTTAGGTTTTGTGTAATTTGGTCTCTTGATTAGAGTTTTCTAATTGGCAATACTATTTTCTTATTTTTATTTTGGTCTTGAATCATGCATAAATACTAGTATTATCTTCAATGATGCGATGTTCACTGGACATTCAGCAAATTTCAAAACAGGTAATAGATCATAAACACACTATAAGAAGGAATAGACAACCTGGAACCAAGAGACTATACTATTCATGTAGCCCCAGATGCGACAAATTGTCATTTATTATATAGATAAACTGTAAACTGTTTGTTATGCTATTTTCTAAAAAGTATTATAGATTTGAAGAAAGAAAATGTTTACGGAAATAGATAAGACATATATGATCAACAAATGAATTTTAAGATAACTTAATTGGTAATCAACTTAATAATGATTTCTCTCTATTTCTACGTTTTGATTTTATTTTAAGAACTTTACAAGTGTAGACACAGATTACTGTGGATAGTATGTTTAGATGTCTGACATGGTTTCTGACCAAACATTGGCTATCTTTTCCCATAGGGCTCTATGTTAAACTTTGATGTTTAGAACAACATTGCAAATTGTACAATCTTATTTCAAAGAGGACTTGACGTGCCTATCAACAAACACAACACAAAAGTTTTATTCTGCTATAAGGGAGTTAACCCTAATGTAAAATTTGTCATATCATTCACACACGCAGCTAAAGCTTAGCTCTCACCATGCAAATGTAAAAAGATATAAGAGGATGTGGTATGAGTGCAATGTATCCAAGTCACAATTTGTAAAAGTAAACCATTATAGGTCAAAGTAATGTCTTTAACACGGAGACTAGGCTCGCACCGAACAGCAGCGCCCATAAAATGACTAGTGTAAAACCATTCAAACGGGAAAACCATGTCCGGTTTTTTGATAATCTGTCCCCGTTTCCTTTGTGAAACAGGGACCAGAAAACCTCATGAATCACTTTTATTTTGCTTAACATAGTGAGATAACCTAGTGTAAAATTTCATCCATTACTCGCTATACAGTTGTGTTGTCTTGGTTTCCTTTGACAATGGCATTTTCTGTCTTTCTTCGACTGATGGTTTGTCATTGCCTGCTCTGTAGTGTCATACGTTTATGTCGATTGACGAGTAATCTACATTATATATTGAGGAAGTTCGCTTGTCATGTTTTGGCTTTTGGTCAGATTTTCGAAGTCCTCTGCATATATGCATTTGAATGCCTTAAACAATATGGCTTACAGTGAGATAACCTAGTGTAAAATTTCATCCATTACTCGCTATGCAGATTTTTTTTTTGTGTTTTTCTTGTTTTCCTTTGACAATGGTATTTTCGGTCTTTCTTCATCTGAAGGGATGCCTGCTCTGTAGTGACATGTTTATCAACTCTTTGAAACATACCTCCATTTCAGGATAGTGGTTGTAAACAAATTTTTTATGGTTTGGTTCCATCCAAACATCCATAGCTCTTTTATAGTTATATGCCTCAATATGTCTTCTTCCACCAGGAAACGAATATGGCTGAAATCGAGCGATGTGTCCGATTCGTGAACATGGAAAATGTAAAAGATTACCTCCACACATCCACACCTGTATAATCAGTACTGGAATTATTTATTAAAACCTGAGAGAAACAAATCTTTAAATACGACGATGAACACACTTTCATCAGAAGACTTAACTGTGCATTCCCTAGATGGAGTCCAAAGCTCCAAAACAAACTTCGATTTTCAATCTAAGGCGGTATGGGAGTATAAATTAAAAATAATAGAATTTGTTCATATTTTGTCAAAGCGTTGTGTATATTGTGATATGTTAAAAAAATATAATAAGATTGATAAGCGACTGATGTGATTTATAACATACTGCGATTGAAAAATTTAGAAATTGGCCAGGCACTTGAGTTGTATTTCCTCGAGCAAATTGAAGTGAAACTAAAATGGTGTTGGCCATTCTTTTTCTGTTTAGGTCATAATTCGCCCTACGTGTTAACGTATATAGCATTCATGGTTTTTTATTCTTTTTCTGTGTTATGTTATAAAACACTCTAAGTGTTCACATATTTAGCATTCATGATTTTCATTTTTTTTCTGTTTAGGTATAAAGTGCACTGCTTGTTGAGCATCACCATTCTTTGTTGTTTTTCTGTTTAGGTCATATTGCGCCCTACGTGTTGGAGTACCGTATATATATAGCATGTATATTGTTTTCATTATTTTTCTGTTTAGGTCATATCACGCCCTACGCATTTTTTCGGCATTCATTGGTATATAAATAAATAGAAAACGTGATGATATATGTTTGTCTATTTCATTATTTTTCTACTTAGGTCATATAGCGCACTACGTGTTTTAAAGTATTCACAATTCGTTACTTTCATAATTTTTGTCGAGCCTGCAACTTTTGTTGCAGAAAGCTCGACATAGGGATAGTGATACGGCGGAGGCGGCGTTAGCTCACTTCTTAAAGCTTTATATTTTAGAAGGTGGAAGACCTGGATGCTTCATACTTTGTATATAGATGCTTCATGTTACCGTTTCCGTCAGTCACATTTCCAATGTCCTTGACCTCATTTTCATGGTTCAGTGACCACTTGAGAAAAAAGTTCAAATTTTTTGTTATGTTGAATTCTCTCTTATTATAAGTAATAGGATAACTATATTTGATATGTGCGTACCTTGCAAGGTCCTGATGTCTGTCAGACAGTTTTCACTTGACCTCGACCTCATTTCATGGATCAGTGAACAAGGTTAAGTTTTGGTGTCAAGTCCATATCTGAGAAACTATAAGGAATAGGGCTAGTATATTCGGTGTATGGAAGGACTGTAAGGTGTACATTTCCAACTGGCGTGTGTCATCTGACCTTGACCTCATTTTCATGGTTCAGTGGTTATAGTTAAATTTTTGTGTTTTGGTCTGTTTTTCTCATACTATATGCAATAGGTCGACTATATTTGTTGTATGGAATGATTGTAAGGTGTACATGTCTACCGGGCAGATGTCATGTGACCTTGACCTCGTTTTCATGGTTCAGTGGTCAAAGTTAAGTTTTTGAGTTTTGGTCTTTTATCTTATACTATATGCCATAGGTCAACTATATTATGTCAGTCGCGCAGGTTTTATATTACCGTGACCTCATTTTCACAGTTCATTGCACAGTGTTAAGTTTTTGTGTTTGGTCTATTTTTCTTAAACTATAAGTAATGGGTCAACTATATATGTTGTATAGAAGCATTGTTAGCTGAACATGTCTGCCTGGCATGGTTCATTTGACCTTGACCTCATTTTCAAGGTTCATTGGTCTTTGTTTAGTATCTTGGTTAATGTAAAGTGTATGTGACAGTTGTAGTAAAGCTTAGCTTTATACTTAGGACTATCAACATAATATCAATGATTAGTATAGAAGGCGAGACATTTCAGCGTGTGCACTCTTGTTCTATTTAGGTCATATAAAGCGCCCTACGTGTTCACGTATTTAATATTCATTGTTTTCATTCTGTTTCTGTTTAGGTCATATAAAGACCTACATGCACGTGTTCAAGTATTCATCATTCATATCTGTTCTATAGAATGATAGTCTCTATCTAGTCGGCTTTTTTCTTCGGCTTGTGGGTTTCATTGTTTGACTCACCTTTGGTAACATTAACCCACCTCCTTTTCAGTACAATTGACTATTTTTAAATATATGAAAAAATAACAATATTTGTAATTTATAATTATTACCCGCCATGGAAATTCTAGGTTTTCACCTCCCCATATCTTCATTCCTTCATCGTATGCACCAATTTCACCGAAATATTTACTATCAACTGCATAAGCCGGACCAACCATGACAACACCACTGAATAATATACATCCTCAACTAATACAATATTTATAGAAATGATAGAATGTTTTTATTTTGTTTTTGTTAATCAACAGGTTGATGTTTTAGTTGTTTTATATCTATTATATGTAGCTGAAACGCACTTATAGTGTATACAATTATAAGCCTGTTACCTTTGATAACTATTAGTATGTCGAAAGGTCCTATTGTAATGTTTATTTGTGTATATCTCTGTCCGTAATTTTCTTGTATTTATTGGTATTGTAGTCCTGTCATTTAGTGTAATCGTTTAAGTGTAATATTTAAAATTGCCATAAAACACGAGGTTTGGCTAGCCGAAAAACCAGGTTCAACCAACTATTTTTTTTCTTAAAATATCCTGTACCAAGTGAGGAAAATGGCAGTTGTTATCTTATAGTTCGTTTCTGTGTGTGTTGCATTGTCGATTGGTTTTTAGCTGACCTGGCCAAAGATTTAAAGCAAATCTGAAAGGGGTTAAATTGTTTATTAAGTAAATATCTATCTGCTCTGAAATTTTCAGATGAATCAGACAACTGATTGTTGGGTTGCTGCCCCTGAATTGGTAATTTTAAAAGAAATTTTGTCGTTTTTGGTTATTATCTTGAATATTATAGATAGAGATAAACTGTAAACAGCAATAATGTTCAGCAAAGTCAGATCTACAAATAAGTCAACATGACTAAAATGGTCAGTTGACCCGTTAAGGAATTATTGCCCGTTATTGTCATTTTTTACCAATTTTTCATAATTTTTTGTAATCATTTACAAAAATCTTCTCCTCTGCACCTACAAGGCCAAATTTAACCAAACTTGGCCACAATCATCATTGGGGTTTATAATTTTAAACATGTGTGCGGTGACCCAGCCAACCAACCAAAATGGCCGCCATGGCTAAAAATAGAACATAGGGGTCAAATGTAGATTTTTGCTTATAACTCTGACACCTTAGCATTTAGAGCAAATCTGACATGTTGAAATTGTTTATCAAGTCAATATCTATCTGTCCTGAAATTTTCAGATGAATAGTACAACCGGTTGTTGGGTTGCTGCCCCCTATTGGTAATTTTTTAAGAATTTTGGCCGTTTTTTGTTATTACCTTGAATACTATCATAGATAGAGATAAACTGTAAACAGCAATAATGTTAAGCTAAGTAATATTTACAAATGAGTTGACATGACCAAAATGGTCATTTGACCCCTTAAGGAGTCATTGACCTTTATAGTAATTTTTTAACAATTTTCATTAATTTGGTAAATGTTGGTAATTTTTTACAAAATAACTTCCTCTGTTACTAATGGGCAAAGTTCATTATGTATAGAGATAATTGTAAGTAGCAAGAACGTTCAGTAAAGTAAGAACTTCAAACTTATCACCATCACCAAAACACAATTTTGTCATGATTCCATCTGTGTCCTTCGTTTAATATGCACTTAGACCAAGGTGAGCGACACAGGCTCTTAAGAGCCTCTAGTTTTTTGTTGCACTTCAGTGTTGCCATTGTTTTGTTGTTTTCCTCTTGTAGTTGATGTGGTTACCTCAGTTTTAGTTTGTAACCCGGATTTGTTTTATTTCAATCGATTTATGACTTTCGAACGGCGGTATACTGCTGATGCCTTTATTTATAAGACTAAACCGTTTAGACATACATTAAGACATGATATAATCACGAAACTGTTTATTAGTTTATGTCATTTACAAATGTCAAAATGACTACTTCTATATGCAGATAAGGAGAGGTGGTTTGATAGAAAATGAGAAAACTATCCACTAAAGTCAAAACAAAGTGGATGTAGGTAATGAAAGGCAACTGCACGGCCTTCAATAATGTACAAACTCATTTCGTATATACTCGGATATACAAGTCCCAAACATAAAAGATATGAAACAATTCATTGAGAAAACTATCGGCCAACGTTATAACAAACCAATTCACGAAAAATAAATATGACATACATGACCAAATAACAACCACTGAAACTATAGACTCCTGACTTTAGACAGATACATAAAGCATGTTGCAGGGTTAAATATGTTTGTGAGCGCTTCACTGTCTCACTTACCTGAGAGAGTAGTAATAAAGAACAAACTATACAAATCTGATGAAAAAGAGTTCACTCATCGGGTCGATAAAAAGCAGAAACACATGTAATAAAAACCCAGACTGGAAGTGGCTGGGTATTTATACATCCCTAACAACAAAAAAGAACTACTCCAGTTACTGAAAGGTAGTTCAAAATCAATGGCGACTTATACAAAAATCATGTATCTAAGACTAAAATATCAGTCAGTACACATCCGAAATCCAATGGATTTAGTGTCAAGAAAACTTTAACAGTCTGAGTAATTGAACACGACCTTGTGCATTGCCAAAGTATAGGTGTAGTATTTTATCGCTGTGTTGAAGACTCTTTGATGGCCTTCAACTGTTTTTCTACAATTCGGTTTTTTCACGTATATCTATTATATAGTCATTTTATATTTACTGTCTGCAAAAGTATGAATTATTCTAAATCATGAGGATGTTCTTATTCCCGGCAGATAACCCTAACCGTATTGGTCACAACGTTTATGAACTTTTGGACCTCAGTGCTCTTCAAATTTGTACTTGTTTTGACTTTCGGACTTTATTCATCTGGGCGTCGCTGGTTGGTCTTGTGTGGACGAAATATACGTCTGGCGTATTAAATTTTAAACCTGTTAACTTTTGTTAGCTATAATTTATGTGATTCTCTGTCCTATATGTTCATCCATATTCGTTTTGTAGTCCTGTCATGTAAGAATGTCATTCTAATGTTATATTTAACATTGGCACAAAAGCGGGAGATTTGGCATGCCACAAAACCAGGTACAACTCACCATTATTTTCTTAAAATGTCCTGTACCAAGTCAGTAAAATAGCCCTTGTTATATGATAGTTCGTTTCTGTGTGTGTTACATTTTAATGTAGTGTTTCTGTTGTGTCGTAGTTTTTTTTTCTTCTCTTATATTTGATGCGTTTCCCTCAGTTTTAGTTTGTAACCCGGATTTTTTTCTAAATCGATTTATGAATTTCGAACAGCGGTATACTACTGTTGCCTTTATTTCTATTCTTTGGTCGGGTTGCTGTCTCTTTGACACATTCACCAATTCCATTTTATATTTCATATGATAATATATGCTTAACATTATCGTAAATATATTGTAGCATTCGACTTAACTCGGAGGATCGTAACAAAGTACTATTGTTAATAATGATAAAATTACTATTAGAACATACGGTCTTGGGTCTTCTATGTTTGAACCAATTTGGTCTGGCCTGAAAAACGTTTCGAAAAATACCAATCTCCAATCAAACCCGTATCTTGTAAAATAACCCGGATAATGTGCATACTCCAGTGTTCTGCTGTTTATATAATCCAGCATACCCATGGCTATTGTTTTTCTATCTTTCTTTACAGCAGTCAGTAACGGTTGTAACCTAAAACAACATTCAATTCAATCAAAATAAAGTCATCATATATACCACGATTGAAATTTTATTCGCGCGAGACGCGTGTTTCGTCTCAGAGGATTCATCAGTTACGCTCTAGTATATTAGAAAAGACATATGTGGATTGTTAAGAATTCTAAAGAACTTCTGGACAATTTTAAATCTCGGTCTGTTCCTGAAATTAGTTCTAACATACTATTGATTGTTTAACCCTGTATACTACCATTCCCCATGTGATATTATAATTTTGTTGAAGAAAACAAATTTAAGGGTACTATTATTTTATATTTCCTTACATGTGACGTTTAGATTTTATGACGTCAAACACGCGAAGCAATGCATGGTTTTTTTTTTAATTTAAAAGATGCTTTTTGTGTTTTTTGTTTTAAAAATGTTTGTTTGTTTTGAGATTGTGACACAGTGATTACTGCTGTACCCATATTTTGACTATTTTACCTATTATGTCTGTTTTGTTCACCTATCGTTGTAAATATAACAATTTAATACGACTGTCATACAAGTGAGAGGTTTAGCGCGATAAAAAAAGTTCAATCCACAATTTTCTACATTTGAAAATGCAGGCATGTACCAAGTCAGGAATATGACAGTTGTTGTCCATTCGTTTGATATGTTTTATCATTGATCTTGCCATTTGATTAGGGACTTTTCGTTTTGAATTTTCTTCGGAGTTCAGTATTTTTGTGATTTAACTTTTTGTTATTCAAATGAACGTTTCTCAAAAATCAAAAATACGACTCATTTTACATAATGTCCATATAGTGGCGTGTCTGGAGCTTATAATCCTTCTATATGTTAATGGTTAAAGTTACAGTATCTTTTTTATTAGATTTTGTTCAAATAGTCATACGACATTTTGTCGTTATGTTCTTAAAATTCGATCATTGTAAATATAATGGAAATTAATGAGACTGTCATCAAAGTGAGAGGGTTAGCACGTTTCAATGCTTAGGATCTTTTTATATATTGGTCAAAATGTATTGATGTCCTTTTTCTTCCTATTATTTATGATTGTGTATATTTAGTACGAATAAACAACTTGTAACATTTAAAAAACATTCTGTCAGTTTACATAACCAAATGAACCCTTCATAACAACTAATTTTACTTTATTTTTGAACTCACTGTGAATATTAAAATTTCAGTTTTTGTTTTATACATAGCAACATGTATATATATTATAGACTGATAAATTTTATTGGTTGATTCTTATTCAAGATTGAGACTTTTTGTCTGATTTGTACTCT